>NC_064638.1:755860774-757163274 GCF_023864345.2 Schistocerca serialis cubense
TTTCGTTGTTTACTCCTGATGAGAGAGCAAACTGATAACTCTTGTGGTAAGCAAGATTTTGATCACAGAACAATGACTGAAGATTTATTACACAGAGATGATCCAACGCCAACTAGTATTAACATCAGTCCTATTGCAGTGGTATAAATAACGAAATAAATAGGAACAGCAGTTTGGAAATATCTATGGTGAATCATGAGTATTTTGATGCATTTCCAAGAGAAGGAGGAATGGTGTTAATACTGGTGTCTGGTGTCAAATGATTGGAGCAATAGGAAAATTGTCCAAAGCTATCAATTGAAAGGTGTGGCAACCCTTGGAGATTATTAACAGCTATGTGGGACACTTATTCTTAATTATTCCACATCCTTGTCTTGAAATGGTTGTGGGTGCTGACTTTCTAAACCGTTTCTCCGGTAAACTTGATTTTTCGGATTTCAGCTGACATTCCACATACGTGAAAAGCATCTACACTCCTGGAAATTGAAATAAGAACACCGTGAATTCATTGTCCCAGGAAGGTGAAACTTTATTGACACATTCCTGGGGTCAGATACATCATGTGATCACACTGACAGAACCACAGGCACATAGACACAGGCAACAGAGCATGCACAATCTCGGCACTAGTACAGTGTATATCCACCTTTCGCAGCAATGCAGGCTGCTATTCTCCCATGGAGACGATCGTAGAGATGCTGGATGTAGTCCTGTGGAACGGCTTGCCATGCCATTTCCACCTGGCGCCTCAGTTGGACCAGCGTTCGTGCTGGACGTGCAGACCGCGTGAGACGACGCTTCATCCAGTCCCAAACATGCTCAATGGGGGACAGATCCGGAGATCTTGCTGGCCAGGGTAGTTGACTTACACCTTCTAGAGCACGTTGGGTGGCACGGGATACATGCGGACGTGCATTGTCCTGTTGGAACAGCAAGTTCCCTTGCCGGTCTAGGAATGGTAGAACGATGGGTTCGATGACGGTTTGGATGTACTGTGCACTATTCAGTGTCCCCTCGACGATCACCAGTGGTGTACGGCCAGTGTAGGAGATCGCTCCCCACACCATGATGCCGGGTGTTGGCCCTGTGTGCCTCGGTCGTATGCAGTCCTGATTGTGGCGCTCACCTGCACGGCGCCAAACACGCATACGACCATCATTGGCACCAAGGCAGAAGCGACTCTTATCGCTGAAGACGACACGTCTCCATTCGTCCCTCCATTCACGCCTGTCGCGACACCACTGGAGGCAGGCTGCACGATGTTGGGGCGTGAGCGGAAGACGGCCTAACGGTGTGCGGGACTGTAGCCCAGCTTCATGGAGACGGTTGCGAATGGTCCTCGCTGGTACCCCAGGAGCAACAGTGTCCCTAATTTGCTGGGAAGTGGCGGTGCGGTCCCCTACGGCACTGCGTAGGATCCTACGGTCTTGGCATGCATCCGTGCGTCACTGCGGTCCGGTCCCAGGTCGACGGGCACGTGCACCTTCCGCCGACCACTGGCGACAACATCGATGTACTGTGGAGACCTCACGCCCCACGTGTTGAGCAATTTGGCGGTACGTCCATCCGGCCTCCCGCATGTCCACTATACGCCCTCGCTCAAACTCCGTCAACTGCACATACGGTTCACGTCCACGCTGTCGCGGCATGCTACCAGTGTTAAAGACTGCGATGGAGCTCCGTATGCCACGGCAAACTGGCTGACACTGACGGCGGCGGTGCACAAATGCTGCCCAGCTAGCGCCATTCGACGGCCAACACCGCGGTTCCTGGTGTGTCCGCTGTGCCGCGCGTGTGATCATTGCTTGTACAGCCCTCTCACAGTGTCCGGAGCAAGTATGGTGGGTCTGACACACCGGTGTCAATGTGTTCTTTTTTCCATTTCCAGGAGTGTATTAATACATTTTGTAAAACGAAAAGATCAGTGTTCGGGTACTTCAGAAATTCGACGGAAGAAGGAAGGCAACAGATGACAGTAATTAAGATCCACAGGTTTATGGTAGTAAGAGAAGTAGGTATAGTGAAAAAAAGCAATCCTCTGGCTGACCAAAAAAAAAGGCTAAACCAGCTGAAAGAATTCACGTAATGAATATTTTGACGCAAAAACGAACTTGAAAGACAATGTTTTTGGAGGCCAGTGATGTACTGACTCCCCAGGAGTAGTTAATAACTTGGAGTGTAGCTTGACAATAAACCCACACGAAAAGGTAGTGGCAACGATGTATCTGGCACCCTTTTTCCGTAGAGACACAATACAAAATGAAATAAATTGGATGTTAGATTGGACAATTATGAGACTGCTAGGAACGAATAAATCAACACTTTGTTTGGCGTTGTGGAAAAAGGACAGTAGTGCACATTTAGTGCTAGATGCCTGCAAACTAAACAAAATTGTGGAAAATGATGGACTGGTTTCGTTTCTCAAACTTCTGCAGAGGTTTCATGGGGCAAAATTCTTGTCGTCACTGGATATCACTTGTGGTTGTTGGAACCAATGATTATACCCCGAGTTGCAGAAGGGAACAGCATACTTGAATGGCAGGTTATGTTACCAGTTGTGTGTAGTACTGTACTGCTTGCCTCTTGGAGCAGACACTTGTGCGATAAACTTTCGTGAAACTGAAATTTATTTACCACGAAAAACTACGTTACGAGTTTTTTTTTTTTTTTTTTTTTTTTTTTTTTTTTTTTTTTTTTTTTTTTTTTCATCAGTCTACTGACTGGCTTGATGCGGCCCGCGACGAATTGCTTTCCTGTGCTAACCTCTTCATCACAGAGTAGCACTTGCGACGCACGTCCTCAATTATTTGCTTGACGTATTACAATCTCGGTCTTCCTCTACATTTTTTGCCCTCTACAGCTCCCTCTAGTACCATGGAAGTCATTCCCTCATGTCTTAGCAGATGTCCTATCATCCTGTCCCTTCTCCTTATCAGTATTTTCCACATATTCCTTTCCTCTCCGATTCTGCGTAGAACCTCCTCATTCCTTACCTTATCAGTCCACCTAATTTTCAACATTCGTCTGTAGCACCACATCTCAAATGCTTCGATTCTCTTCTGTTCCGGTTTTCCCACAGTCGGCCGGCCGCGGTGGTCTCGCGGTTAAGGCGCACAGTCCGGAACCGCGCGACTGCTACGGTCGCAGGTTCGAATACTGCCTCGGGCAATGGATGTGTTTGATGTCCTTACGTTAGTTAGGTTTAAGTAGTTCTAAGTTCTAGGGGACTGATGACCACAGAAGTTAAATCCCATAGTGCTCAGAGCAATTTTTTTTTCCCATAGTCCATGTTTCACTACCACACAATGCTGTACTCCAGATGTACATCCTCAGAAATTTCTTCCTCAAGTTAAGGCCGGTATTTGATATTAGTAGACTTCTCTTGGGCAGAAATGCCATTTTTGCCATAGCGAGTCTGCTTTTGATGTCCTCCTTGCTCCGTCCGTCATTGGTTATTTTACTGCCTAGGTAGCAGAATTCCTTAACTTCATTGACTTCGTGACCATCAATCCTGATGTTAAGTTTCTCGCTGTTCTCATTTCTACTACTCATTACCTTCGTCTTTCTCCGATTTACTCTCAAACCATACTGTGTACTCATTAGACTGTTCATTCCGTTTAGCAGATCATTTAATTCTTCTTCACTTTCACTCAGGACAGCAATGTCATCAGCGAATCGTATCATTTATATCCTTTCACCTTGTATTTTAATTCCACTCCTGAACCTTTCTTTTATTTCCATCGTTGCTTCCTCGATGTACAGATTGAAGAGTAGGGGCGAAAGGCTACAGCCTTGTCTTACACCCTTCTTAATACGAGCACTTCGTTCTTGATCGTCCACTCTTATTATTCCCTCTTGGTTGTTGTACATATTATATATGACCCGCCTCTCCCTATAGCTAACCCCTACTTTTTTCAGAATCTCGAACAGCTTGCACTATTTTATATTATCGAACGTTTTTCCAGGTCGACAAATCCTATGAAAGTGTCTTTATTTTTCTTTAGCCTTGCTTCCATTATTAGCCGTAACGTCAGAATTGCCTCTCTCGTCCCGTTACTTTTCCTAAAACCAAACTGATCGTCACCTAGCGCATTCTCAATTCACTCAGGACAGCAATGTCATCAGCGAATCGTATCATTGATATCCTTTCACCTTGTATTTTAATTCCACTCCTGAACCTTTCTTTTATTTCCATCGTTGCTTCCTCGATGTACAGATTGAAGAGTAGGGGCGAAAGGCTACAGCCTTGTCTTACACCCTTCTTAATACGAGCACTTCGTTCTTGATCGTCCACTCTTATTATTCCCTCTTGGTTGTTGTACATATTATATATGACCCGCCTCTCCCTATAGCTAACCCCTACTTTTTTCAGAATCTCGAACAGCTTGCACTATTTTATATTATCGAACGTTTTTCCAGGTCGACAAATCCTATGAAAGTGTCTTTATTTTTCTTTAGCCTTGCTTCCATTATTAGCCGTAACGTCAGAATTGCCTCTCTCGTCCCGTTACTTTTCCTAAAACCAAACTGATCGTCACCTAGCGCATTCTCAATTTTCTTTTCCATTCTTCTGTGTATTACTCTTGTAAGCAGCTTCGATGCATGAGCTGTTAAGCTGATTGTGCGATAATTCTCGCACTTGTCAGCTCTTACCGTCTTCGGAATTGTGTGGATGATGCTTTTCCGAAAGTCAGATGGTATATCGCCAGACTCATATATTCTGCACACCAACGTGAATAGTCGTTTTGTTGCCACTTCCCCCAATGATTTTAGAAATTCTGATGGAATGTTATTTATCCCTTCTGCCTTATTTGACCGTAAGTCCTCCAAAGCTCTTTTAAATTCCCATTCTAATACTGGATCCCCTATCTCTTCTAAATCGACTCCTGTTTCTTCTTCTATCACATCAGACAAATCTTCACCCTCAAAAAGGCTTTCAATGTATTCTTTCCACCTATCTGCTCTCTCGTCTGCATTTAACAGTGGAATTCCCGTTGCACTCTTAATGTTACCACCGTTGTTTTTAATGTCACCAAAGGTTGATTTGACTTTCCTGTATTCTGAGTCTGTCCTTCTGACAATCATATCTTTTTCGATGTCTTCACATTTTTCCTGCAGCCATTTCGTCTTAGCTTCCCTGCACTTCCTATTTATTTCATTCCTCAGCGACTTGTATTTCTGTATTCCTGATTTTCCCGGAACATGTTTGTACTTCCTCCTTTCATCAATCAACTGAAGTATTTCCCATGTTACCCATGGTTTCTTCGCAGCTACCTTCTTTGTACCTATGTTTTCCTTCCAAACTTCTGTGATGGCCCTTTTTAGAGATGTCCATTCCTCTACAACTGTACTGCCTACTGCGCTATTCCTTATTGCTGTATCTATAGCGTTAGAGAACTTCAAACGTATGTCGTAATTCCTTAGTACTTCCGTATCCCACTTCTTTGCGTATTTATTCTTCTTGACTAATGCCTTGAACTTCAGCCTACTATTAATCACTACTATATTGTGATCTGAGTCTATATCTGCTCCTGGGTACGCCTTACAATCCAGTATCTGATTTCGGAATCTCTGTCTGAGTATGATGTAATGTAATTGAAATCTTCCCGTATCTCCCGGCCTTTTCCAAGTATACCTCCTCCTCTTGTGATTCTTGAACAGGGTATTCGCTATTACTAGCTGAATCTTGTTACAGAACTCAATTAGTCTTTCTCCTCTTTCATTCCTCGTCCCAAGCCCATATTCTCCTGTAATCTTTTCTTCTACTCCTTCCCCTACAACTACATTCCAGTCGCCCATGACTATTAGATTTTCGTCCTCCTTTGCATACTGCATTACCCTTTCAATATCCTTATACACTTTCTCTATCTGTTCATCTTCAGCTTGCGACGTCGGCATGTATACCTGAACTATCGTTGTCGGTGTTGGTCTGCTGTCGATTCTGATTAGAACAACCTGGTCACTGAACTGTTCACAGTAACACACCCTCTGCCCTACCTTCCTATTCATAACGAATCCTACACCTGTTATACCATTTTCTGCTGCTGTTGATATTACCCGATACTCATCTGACCATAAATCCTTGTCTTCCTTCCACTTCACTTCACTGACCCCTACTACATCTAGATTGAGCCTTTGCATTTCCCTTTTCAGTTTTTCTATTTTCCCTACCACGTTCAAGCTTCTGACATTCCACGCCCCGACTCGTAGAACGTTATCCTTTCGTCGATTATTCAATCTTTTCCTCGTGGTAACCTCCCCCTTGGCAGTCCCCTCCCGGAGATCCGAATGGGGGACTATTCCAGAATCTTTTGCCAATGGAGAGATCATCATGACACTTCTTCAATTACAGGCCACATGTCCCGTGGATACACGTTACGTGTCTTTAATGCAGTGGTTTCCATTGCCTTCTGCATCCTCATGTCGTTGATCATTGCTGATTCTTCCGCCTTTAGGAGCAATTTCCCACCCCTAGGACAAGAGAGTGCCCTGAACCTCTATCCGCTCCTCCGCCCTCTTTGGCAAGGCCGTTGGCAGAATGAGGCTGACTTCTTATGCCGGAAGTCTTCGGCAGCCAATGCTGATTATTTATCAAAATTTAGGCAGTGGCGGGGATCGAACCCGGGACCGAAGACGTTTTGATTATGAATCAAAGACGCTACTCCTAGACCACTTTTTTTTGCGTGCAAGTGCGCTGCCATCTTTTTTTTTTGCGGGCAAGTGCTCTGCCATTTATTTTTTTTGTGCGCGACGCTTACCGTTACGCAACTTTTCTTTTCTTCATAAGGAAGGAAAGTAAACATTTGCTCCAATTTGTAATAAGAATAGAATGAACAAAGTGTATATCATTTCTAGGCTGCCGTAGCGCAATAGAAGAAATGAAATGACTTCTTGAGTTTTTTTTTTGGGCCAGGTAGTAAACAGACATTTGTATGGTGCACAAAAGACTATCACTTCATAATTGAAGGAAGGTTGCTCCGCTGCTCTGCGAGAGAAGGGAAATGTGAAAACGAAAACGGGAAAGAAAAAATGCCTTCTGCATTGGTGAGCATCTGAATAGTATCGTAAAATTCCGACAAGTACTAAAGTCCCAGGAAGCAAATGGGATTCATACATACAGGTCACTGGCAACCTCTGCTATCCGAAATATTGTATTTGAAGCATTTAACCGTTAATTATGATGTTCAGCATATTTCCAAATATCCTCCTGTAGTCACAATGTTGTCTCATTTTAAAGTGTTCAATTTCTAAGTAAGAATAATAGTCGAGGAAAGTAGCATGCCTATTCTGCATAATAAACGATGCTGTGTGGCCCATGATCCACGTTGCAGCGTTGTTTTTTGCTCGTGGATATCTCAGTTTTTGTGGCTGAATGATCTCTAAAAGATCTACACCACAGGGCGTCCTACGGTCTATCACCGACAATCGTTGACGAAGAAATGTAGTAATTTCTTCTGCATGTCCGCACGTGAACCTATGAAGAAGCGTATCGACCCTTCCGCATGCGTCACAGTTGGGCGTTGGATGAAGGCCAATTTTATGTAGCTTTTCATTCGTTGCAACTTTATCGTTGACTGTTAGATACCAGTCGGCTATGACGCGTGACGGTAACACGTCGCTGTGCACATTCCGCCATACTATACTCCAATGTGTATGTGGATGTTTTTCTTCGAGACGATTCCTGTGGTTTGTTGTCATGAGAAGGCCATAAAGCTTCCTGTTCGTCAGGCTTCCGTTATCGACGATGTTGTGTCGAATGTAGCTCATTTCCATGTAGTACAGTCGCACATGTCGGTAAGAAAGTGGAATGCCGGCGATATTAACGGGTGGGTCAAGGCTATGAGGCTTCCACCGCTGAATGAGGTTTGTGATGATACTGGTCCTCCGGGTACGGAACTCCTTCCTGATGCGATTTAGGAGCAGGGTGACACATTTTTTGTTTAATTTAATGAGGTTAAGGCCACCTTTGAACGAAGGTAAGGTTAAAGTATCGAATTGAACTTTGAAAATGTGCCCCCTAAAAAGAAACCAACATGACGCTTGTTGTATACTCTTGGCTAGATGGTCGGAGATTGGAAGAATTTGCGCCAAATAATTCATCTTGCTCGTAATGGCGATCTCGATGGTCTTAACTTTCTGTAGTATGTTCAAGTCACGGTCGGAGTGAAGTATCAAAGCAGCACGTAACTTATTAAGCATGTGTGACGAGGTCTTCTTCAGGAATTTGTCTGGTTTGGCCTCAAAGGTAACACCGAGGGTTGTGTGATAATCCTTGACCTTGCACCAGGTAACATGGGATATGTCTCCGATACCGCCACCGATCTGCAAAGCTGTGGTTTCAGTTCTATTGAGTATTGCTCCTGAAAGAAACGTGAATGTTTGTAAAAGAGTTTCCACTGACAGAAGTTGTTGCGATGATGACACAGTTACGCATACATCGTCAGCATACGCAATGCATGGGATAGTGACAGACTGGACGCTAAGTCCGATCCCGCTATGGGCCAAGTTGTTCAGTAGAGGCTCCACTGCAATGGCGTACAAAATCATTGACAGAGGACATTCTTGGCGAATGGATTGCTCAATGGAAACTCTTTTGTAAAATGGCCATTAATGAGAATCCGTGAAGAGGCGTTTGTAGTAAGTTTGCGAATTAATTCTATGAATTCTATGAGATGAAGTCCAAATCCTAGTTTCTTCATGCTTTTAAAGAGGAAGTCATGACGTACACGGTCATAAGCCTTCTAAAATCTAGAAAGATCAGAGCGCCCTGTCCTTTGGTTTCAGCATATGAACAGAAGATGTCCCTCAAATCGCAGGCTGCTGAGATTGCACTTCGGCCTTGCACTGCACTGTACTGGTAACTGCCCAAAACCTTGTACATAACGGTTTGCATCCTTAGCTTAATCGATCTGGTGATGATTTTGAAATCGGCATTCGGGAGTGTGATGGGTCGCATGTTTTCGACCTTCCTGCTGTTCCCTTTTTTCGGTAAGGGCAGGATGATACCTTCCGTAAATGCCTTGGGTATAACTTCCAGGTGCCAGAGTTCATTCGCTATTTCGAGGAGTGTCGGACCGAGGAGTTTCCAGTAACGCTGGTAAAACTCAGCGCTGAGACCGTCGGGTCCTGGTGACTTCCCTTTCTTTGCACTGTGGACCGCCAATCGGATTTAGTCCTCTGTGGAAAGAGATTCCACATTTGCATTATCCTGTTGTGACAAGCGACAGCTCAAGGTCCTAAGAAAATCGTCGCACGAGTGTTCATCAACGGCTTGCTTCTTGTAAAGTTGACTATAATAGTCGTAGACGTGCGAGATGATGTCACGTTGCTTCGTGATGGCATTCTCAGTGTCATCAACTACGGCTTCAATCAACATGGCTTTACACCGTTTCGTCGTTCTCAGGATGTGGTACAGAGAGGCCCGTTCTTCGGCGGCAACGTCCTTTGGGTGCGCTCGCACGATGATGCCTTGCATTCGTTGGCGTTGTATCGCCGTGATTTTCGCTTTATATCGTTTGATCTTTACGTCGATATGGCGAGAAGGATTGTTAGTGCTACTGTACAGTTCTCTCAAACAGCGATAGTAAAACTCAATAGTCTGTTTCTGCCAAAAGCTTTTTTGTCGGGCGTAACTCGAGAGGGTGAGTCGTAATTTAGGCTTAGCACACTGAATCCACCACTGGAGAACGCTATCGTAACGACGACGTTGCCGCTGGAGCTGTTGCCACGTTATGTTCACCTCCTCTTCAAGTTGGGCATCCTGCAGAAGGCTGACATTCAGTTTCCAGTAGCCTTTCCCGCGGTATATTTGCTGGCGGTGTAGGTTAAGGTAACACATACGCACAATGGTCGGAGATGTTGACAGGAGCTATGTCACAGTTCACAGCGTTGTGCTGGAGGGCCTCAGACACATAGATCCTATCCAGCCGACTGGCAGAATGACTGGTTACGAAGGTGTACGCTACCCGTTCACCGTGCAGTTGTTGCCATGTATCGTGAAGACGCATGCCATGAATTAAATGTTCAAGTTCGATACATCTGTTCGTGTTAGGAGTTTGGTCTCTGTCGTTAAGCACACAATTGAAGTCACCACCGAGGATGAGATGTGCACGATAAGCGCTAAGAAGAATGGGAACCTCGTTTTTATAAAATGTTGAGCGACTCTCTTATGAGTGCTACCTGAGGGGCGTACACGTTAAGAATATGCACACCATTCACTCGAAGAGAAATGCCACGACCAATAGGCAGCCGCTGCACATCCGTAAATGGTCTACCGTCGCGCAGAAGTATGGCAGTGCCTACAGCATCCTGGAGATTGATGTTATCAATGAGAACGTAACCGGGCACTTCTAAGACTGTGACTACCTCCTGTAGGAAAGCAATGTCAACGCTGGTACCATACAAGAAATCAGTTAGCGAACGGATTTTCACCGCACTTTGAATACTATTGACGTTAAGTGTGGTAACGCTGTAGGTTTGGCTATCGCACATGATGGTTCAGAGGACAATGAGCTCTGTTTTGGATCGTCCTTCTCGACGTCTTTGAAACAAACTCGCTGGGAACGTCTGGAGTACTCAGAGAGTGGAAATGTCGCAGCGCGATGGTCATGCGCGAGAGCAGCTACTGCTGCATCTCCTCGTTCTGCTGCCACCACGGCTCATTGCTGTCGGGGTGCTCTGCGGTGCGCGCGCCGCCCTGCCCGCCACCGCCGGCTGAGTCTGTCAACGTGGTCGCCTGACCACCACGCTGGGCTGCGACTGACGTCAGCGAGTTCCTGCGGGAGCGCTGCTGCAGCTGCTCGCTACTGTGTTCGCTCTTCCTCTTAGCCGTTACGGTGCTCTGTTCCCTCTCAGCGCTCAGTAGTGCCTTCAGGTGTTTGGTTTGTTCACGAATGTGTTCTAGCCTCGCGGTGTCCTCGCAGCGCACGGAGCAAGAAGATTGAGGTTCAGTCTCGCTGCCACTTTCTGACACGTGTACGGGTCTCAAATCATCCGACTTTTCCTCTTTGCTACTACCTCTCTTCGCTTCTGCTGCAGTCTCTACCGATAGGGGTGGTTCAGGCAAACTGATCTGCACCCGCTCCTGTATCTCACACGGCTTAGTTTCACAGGTGGCTGGAGCATCGTTGCTATCCAGCGATAACTGCCCCGGTGAGGATGACGGTGTCGGATCGACGTCCGTCCTACCGCGAATGTCTTTGGCACTGCATTCCACCTGAACCGGCATTTCCGCCTCGCTAACACGTTCCGGCTGCCGAGGTGGTGGTACCGTCCCCGCGACTACCTCACTCAATTGCGGAACAAGCTTTTCACTATCGTCTGCAGGACGTTCCCGTGGAAGTTGAAATGGACGTCGACGTGTACAGTTCATCCGCAGATGTTCTGTTGAATGGCAGATCGAACAAGTAGGGGGTTGTCCAATGTAAGTTACCTGTGCACGACAGCCGCCAATGGCAACATACGAAGGTATATGCTTTTGTAAGTCCACACGTACACTTCGCACCCCGCTGTTAACTTGGTAGCGATATGCACTCGACCATTTTTCATTGGTAACCGACAAAACAACGCCGTACAGTGACAGAGAACGTGCTATCAGGTCATTAGGGCACTCAGGTGGCACCTTAAATACCCTGACGGTTCTCACTCCGTATCCCGAAGGCACGATTTGGACATTACTAATAATGCCATCATTATGACGAAATGGTCTCACACCAGCATGCTCCACAACGAATTCCTCATAAGTGTCACTCGACATAAATTTGATAAATAACGAGTACTGCACAAAGTCCAACTGGAACGTGTCGACTATATCTTCCGGCAATTTCAGATCCTCAAAAATCCACTCACGGATTTCAAAAGCCGTCGGTCGCAAGGCAGCACGAACGAAAACACACTGAACGCTGTTCGCTCTGTTAATTGTCGACATCTTACTTACAACAGTGGTACAGAAACAAACGTTAACAGCGCTCGCACACGCTGCTCAGCTCTCCACCGCAGCACTGCTCGCGACGTAAACACTGGCCCGCGCTACCGCCCGTCACCGCGCGATGTGCACTGGTCGAGTGCCTCAGCACGACTGTCCACGGGTATCGAGTTATAAAGTGTCAAAAACTGAAAAGACGAACTTTCTTTACATAAATATTACGAAAAATATTAATTAAAAGTGTCATGACCTACAAAGGACAGTTAAATGGGAAAACTAATATCTATGATCATTTGTCATTCGTCGAAACAACTGCTCTGATTATTTTTTTTTAATTCTCACTTCTTCTTCTTCTTCTTCTTCTTCTTCTTCTTCGATTTCTGGTGTTGCATCTTGGGCGTGCTGAAGTCCAGACGTGATTTCTGTCTGAAACCTGAGACATTTTTCATAAAACTTTTCTGTGTTCTAGTTTCAAAATAGAGGCTGTTGATAAGGAACTATAGACCATGAAGACCTGGGGGTTGCAGTGAATAGAATAGTCCATTGGTTGTTTTGGGAAAAAGAGATGGGGGAGTGAGAACTGTACTTGATTCCTGACGGTTTAATAACTACTTGCAGAGAGAAAGAGACCATCCAGAGATTGTAGATCAGCATCTAAATAAATTTGAAAGCATATCCTATATGTCAAGTCTTGACCTTACTTCTGGTTTTTATTAAATTTTCTTGAACCTGAGTCTAGCAAATACACAGCTTTTTTCTATGTTGAAGGACGGTTCCAGTAATGTGTAACACCTTTTAGATGAAATGTGTATGTTGCTCAATTCATTATGAGTTTAGATTGTGTGTTGGGAAAGCAGCTGTCAAACAAACTAACTATACACGTAGACAACATAGTGACTGGGAAAATATGGAAAGAAAATTTCAATATCTTAAAAGAAAGGGTGGGCAGAAATTAAGGAAAGGGGGAATGACCATATAAATTGGAAAAATGCAAGTTTTCAGTGACTAAACTGAAATTTATGGGGCTCTGCATAACAGAGGACAATTTTGCCTAATGGAGAGATTATCTTGGTCATAACAAAATTTCTTGAACCTAGAAAAAAAGGGGTTAAAGTCATTTTTACGTTAACTAATTGCTACAGAAAATATGTAAAAACCTTAGCCCTTAATGGCCCCATGTTTGAATAATCCTCTTAAGAATAACAGATTTGCATTTGAGATGAAAATTGCCAGCAAGCCTTTGAAGAGATAAAGAAAGAACATTTTCACAGTTAAATCTTATATAGACATCATCTTTCTGCGCCCTTTTACATAATTCATGATAGCAGTGATAGTCGCATTGGGACTCATTTATTTAAAGAAAAATCTGTAATGGGAAAGTGAAGTACTGTTCAATAACTTTTGCAAGTAGAGCTTTACAGAAACATGAAAAAAATTACATAGTTACAGAAAAGGAAGTATTGGCTATTTAGTGGCCATTTTTTCTAATTCAGGAATTATCTTTTAGTACATGAAATAATTATGTACTGAACTATTTACAGGAGTGTAAGCTATAACACAAGAGGATCACTCTGTGGGCACCTCTTCTGCCATAGATTAATCACATTATTAGATATATAAAAGGTAAAGAAAAGATGACTGCAGATAAATTGTCTAGACTACCATTGGATAATGAAAATGAGAAGACTGGAGTAGAATACAATAAAAACTTCAAAATTCTGTTTATGTTTCGGGTTCCGCTGGATAGATCAGGAGTCCACTACACGCAACAAGCGGCTACACGGGTAGCAGGGGTTGTGTGGCGTGGGCTGGGCGGTTTTTTAGGTTAGGTGGCCTTGGGCAAGTACAGAAAGGGCAACAGCCTCAACGGCTGCGGGGCAAAGTCAGGACATGCGGGGACCAAGCAGCAATCGGTATTGTAATTGTCAACTGTCGAAGCTGCGTTGGGAAAGTACCGGAACTTCAAGCGCTGATAGAAAGCACCGAAGCTGAAATCGTTATAGGTACAGAAAGCTGGCTTAAGCCAGAGATAAATTCTGCCGAAATTTTTACAAAGGTACAGACGGTGTTTAGAAAGGACAGATTGCATGCAACCGGTGGTGGAGTGTTCTTCGCTGTTAGTAGTAGTTTATCCTGTAGTGAAGTAGAAGTGGATAGTTCCTGTGAATTATTATGGGTGGAGGTTACAGTAAACAACCGAACTAGGTTAATAATTGGCTCCTTTTACCGACCTCCCGACTCAGCAGCATTAGTGGCAGAACAACTGAGAGAAAATTTGGAATACATTTCACATAAATTTTCTCAGCATGTTATAGTCTTAGGTGGAGATTTCAATTTACCAGATATAGACTGGGACACTCAGATGTTTAGGACGGGTGGTAGGGACAGAGCATCGAGTGACATTATACTGAGTGCACTATCCGAAAATTACCTCGAGCAATTAAACAGAGAACCGACTCGTGGAGATAACATCTTGGACCTACTGATAACAAACAGACCCGAACTTTTCGACTCTGTATGTACAGAACAGGGAATCAGTGATCATAAGGCCGTTGCAGCATCCCTGAATATGGAAGTTAATAGGAATATAAAAAAAGGGAGGAAGGTTTATCTGTTTAGCAAGAGTAATAGAAGGCAGATTTCAGACTACCTAACAGATCAAAACGAAAATTTCTGTTCCGACACTGACAATGTTGAGTGTTTATGGAAAAAGTTCAAGGCAATCGTAAAATGCGTTTTAGACAGGTACGTGCCGAGTAAAACTGTGAGGGACGGGAAAAACCCACCGTGGTACAACAACAAAGTTAGGAAACTACTGCGAAAGCAAAGAGAGCTCCACTCCAAGTTTAAACGCAGCCAAAACCTCTCAGACAAACAGAAGCTAAACGATGTCAAAGTTAGCGTAAGGAGGGCTATGCGTGAAGCGTTCAGTGAATTCGAAAGTAAAATTCTATGTACCGACTTGACAGAAAATCCTAGGAAGTTCTGGTCTTACGTTAAATCAGTAAGTGGCTCGAAACAGCATATCCAGACACTACGGGATGATGATGGCATTGAAACAGAGGATGACACGCGTAAAGCTGAAATACTAAACACCCAAGTCTCTAGAGGAACGGAGGGTTCCAAATGATTGGAAAAGAGCACAGATAGTCCCAGTCTTCAAGAAGGGTCGTCGAGCAGATGCGCAAAACTATAGACCTATATCTCTGACGTCGATCTGTTGTAGAATTTTAGAACATGTTTTTTGCTCGAGTATCATGTCGTTTTTGGAAACCCAGAATCTACTATGTAGGAATCAACATGGATTCCGGAAACAGCGTTCGTGTGAGACCCAACTCGCCTTATTTGTTCATGAGACCCAGAAAATATTAGATACAGGCTCCCAGGTAGATGCTATTTTTCTTGACTTCCGGAAGGCGTTCGATACAGTTCCGCACTGTCGCCTGATAAACAAAGTAAGAGCCTACGGAATATCAGACCAGCTGTGTGGCTGGATTGAAGAGTTTTTAGCAAACAGAACACAGCTTGTTGTTATCAATGGAGAGACGTCTTCAGACGTTAAAGTAACCTCTGGCGTGCCACAGGGGAGTGTTATGGGACCATTGCTTTTCACAATATATATAAATGACTTAGTAGATAGTGTCGGAAGTTCCACGCGGCTTTTCGCGGATGATGCTGTAGTATACAGAGAAGTTGCAGCATTAGAAAATTGTAGCGAAATGCAGGAAGATCTGCAGCGGATAGGCACTTGGTGCAGGGAGTGGCAACTGACCCTTAACATAGACAAATGTAATGTATTGCGAATACATAGAAAGAAGGATCCTTTATTGTATGATTATATGATAGCGGAACAGACACTGGTAGCAGTTACTTCTGTAAAATATCTTGGAGTATGCGTGCGGAGCGATTTGAAGTGGAATGATCATATAAAATTAATTGTTGGTAAGGCGGGTACCAGGTTGAGATTCATTGGGAGAGTGCTTAGAAAATGTAGTCCATCAACAAAGGAGGTGGCTTACAAAACACTCGTTCGACCTATACTTGAGTATTGCTCATCGGTGTGGGATCCGTACCAGATCGGTCTGACGGAGGAGATAGAGAAGATCCAAAGAAGAGCGGCGCGTTTCGTCACAGGGTTATTTGGTAACCGTGATAGCGTTACGGAGATGTTTAATAAACTCAAGTGGCAGACTCTGCAAGAGAGGCGCTCTGCATCGCGGTGTAGCTTGCTCGCCAGGTTTCGAGAGGGTGCGTTTCTGGATGAGGTATCGAATATATTGCTTCCCCCTACTTATACCTCCCGAGGAGATCACGAATGTAAAATTAGAGAGATTAGAGCGCGCACGGAGGCTTTCAGACAGTCGTTCTTCCCGCGAACCATACGCGACTGGAACAGGAAAGGGAGGTAATGACAGTGGCACGTAAAGTGCCCTCCGCCACACACCGTTGGGTGGCTTGCGGAGTATCAGTGTAGATGTAGATGTAGATGTAGATTTAAAGATGAGATGGAAAAAAACTAAGATTTGGAAAGACATCAGGTGGAATCCTAATCATGCTTCAAATTGTAAACAAAGCTATATTGGTAAGAAAGGAAAAGGAAAAGTGGGTTTGTTCTTTTATGTTTTCAAGGGTGTTTTCTGGAGAAATATCACAGAGTTATGTTGACCAGAACAGACACAGTTATTTGGTATCTACATGAAAGGTATGGTCATTGTAGAATATTCAAAAGTGTACACAGTTATTTGGTATCTACATGAAAGGTATGGTCATTGTAGAATATTCAAAAGTGTACAGAAATTTCAAGAAAATTTATATTTTCATAACATGACAAGAAGGGTTATACTCTTTCAACCTGTGACATATGTCAGAGAACAAAAGTTAGTAATCAAACATGCGGAGGCTATAAGCAAAATTTTCTACCAAAATCACAATTGCAATTACTAGGGGTGGATTTTATTGGGAGTCACCAAAATCTAAAGGTGGTTATACCTATATTTTTGTGATAGTTAATCTGTTCTCAAAATTCATCGAACTTTATCTGTTAAGAGAAGCTACATGCAAGAACATTATCTCTGAAATGTGTAAAAACTGTTTTCAGGAATGAGGGGAGACCCAAAGCCATACTGTGAGATAATGGGGAACAGTTCACTTTCAAACTATGGAAAAAAAAATTTTGAGGGATGAAAATGTAAAACATGTATCATTTCTGCATATTTTCCAGCCAGGAATCCAACAAAAAAATTTTCAAATGTGTGTGAAATCTTATGGGACTTAACTGCTAAGGTCATCAGTCCCTAAGCTTATGTAAGAATTTAACGAAAGAGGATCAGGTAGTGATAGTGGGTGGAGCAGGGAACAGTCTCGATAGAGACGGGGAATATGATGTCAGTGGTAACTTGGTTATGATAGCTGCTCAAACTGGTGGCACTAATGTGCATTTTGTGCAACAGTTTCAGCGTCATGATCGGCCTCACCTTAATGCGGCTGCTAGGCGCGTTAATGTGGGGCTGGGGAGGGCACTGATGGCAGAGGGCGTGGATCACATCTCAGTGGTGCCAGTTGGGTGTATCAGTAGATGGGGTTTCCCTAGGCATGGCCTGTACCTCAATAGGTATGGGAAGGGGAGGCTGGCTAAGCTTATAGGTGACAGTACAGTGGGTGGTGGTGGTGGTAGTGGTATCACTCATGGAAAAATTCCTGTAGTAGTTGGTGTTAGAGCTGCACCTTTTTTAGACTGAAGTCAGCTGATAGGTATACCTGCTTAAAGGAAGTGCCTCTAACTAAGGGTTCACCTCCAGAGGATGTAATGTTTCCAGGGAATTAGCATATTTCATCAAAATACAAGAGGTATTAGAGATAAAGTTAGTGAACTAATAATAGATGTTAACTCTGAAATTATTGGTATATCAGAGCACCACTTAAATAATTTGATAATTCAGAGGCTTCCTTTACCAGGCTACAGATTAGCTAGCTGTTTCTCAAGGAGTTCCTTGCGGGGTGGGGGAGTGGCTCTGTACGTAAAAAAACAGTATTTCATTTGAGTACATAGACGTATCACGACACAGCACTGAACAGATATTTGAAAGTTGTCCAGTATTAGTTGAATTTTTTTTTTAGTGGAACTAAACTTCTAATTGCTGTTGTTTATAGGTCCCCTAACTCTGACTTCAGAGCATTTTTGCTTAAGCTAGAGAGGGTTCTTGATTCACTTTGTAGGAAGTACCAGAAAGTAGTTATATGTGGTGACTTCAGTATTAATTTTGTACATGATTGTGCAAGAAAAAGGATGTTGGTAGATCTCCTAAATGCATATGATCTGATGCAAACTGTGTTTTTTTCCAACTAGGGTGCAGGGGAACAGTAGCACAGTCATAGACAACATTTTTATTCATTCTTCATTACTAGATGGGCATTCTGTTAGTAAAAGGGTGAATGGCCTTTCAGACCATGATGCACAAATTTTAACACTAAAAGGTTTTTGTACTCAAACCAATGTCGTATTTAATTACAAACTACGTAGGAAAGTTAATCCAACAGCAATAGAGAGTTTTTCAAAACTTGTCAAGGAACAAGAGTGGCAAGATGTTTACAGATATAGATGATAAATACAATACTTTCCATAACACATTTCTCATGCTGTTTGAGAGTTGCTTTCCATTAGAACATTCTAAACGAGGTACTAGCAGCGATGGACAGCCTGGTTGGCTGACTGGTGGGATAAGGATATCGTGTAGAACAAAGTGGCAATTATATCAAAATGTTAGAAGTAGTCACAATCAAGCTACAGTAGCCCATTACAAACACTATTGTAAGGTGCTTAAAAATGTTATTAGCAAGGCAAAATTATGTGGTATGCAAATAGAATAGCTAGTTCACAGGATAAAATTAAAGTCATATGGTCAGTTGTGAAGGAAGTGTCTGGTCAGCAGCACAAGGCTGATGATATAAAGTCAGTTCGCAGTAATAAAATTTCTGTTACTGATAAGTCAGATATATGTACAGTATTCAACAATCATTTTCTGAGAATTGCTGGTGAATTAAATAAAAATTTAGTTTCTACAGGAAATCATATAAATTTCTTAGCTAATGCCTTTCCGAGATTGACATCTGAAATACTCCTCTGTGATACAAACAAGAGGGATATTGAGTCAATAATTAAATCACTGAAGACTAAGGACTCTCATGGTTATGATGTAGTGTCCAGTAGAATATTACAGTACTGTGCTGCACATGTTAGCCCTGTATTTAGCCATATTTGTAATTTTTCCTTTAGGAATGGTCAGTTTCCTGAGCGATTAAAGTACTCAGTAGTAAAACCGCTTTATGAAAGGGGAGAAAAGGATAATGTAGATAATTTTAGACCTATTTCTATGCCATCAGTGTTTGCAAAAGTTATCGAAAAGACTGTGTATGTAAGGTTAATTGATCATTTTATATCACACGATTTGCTATCAAATCTACAGTTCGGCTTTAGAAGTCATTTGACAACTGAAAAGCTATATTCTCTTTTCTCTGTGAGGTACTGGATGGACTAAACAAAAAGTTTTAAAACGCTAGCGTATATTTCGATTTAACAAAGGCATTTGACTGTGTTGATCTCACAATATTGTTCCAGAAGTTGGACCATTACAGAATAAGGGGAGTAGCTCACAATTGGTTCACCTCTTACTTTAGCAACAGGCAGTAAAAGGTCATTATTCACAATGTTGATAATGGCTGTGATGTGGGATCTGAATGGGGTACTGTCAAGTGGGGGGTGCCCCAGGGATCAGTGTTGGGGCTGCTCCTGTTCGTTATTTATATAAATGATATGCCCTCTAGAATTATGGGTATCTCTAAAATATTTCTGTTTGCTGATGACACTAGCTTGGTAGTAAAGGATGTTGTGTGCAACATTGACTCGGTTTCAAGTAGTGCAGTACATGACCTCAGTTCATGGCTTGTAGAAAATAAACTAAGGTTAAATCACAGTAAGACTCAGTTTTTATAGTTTCTAACACACAATTCAACAAAACCTGACGTTTTAATCTCACAGAACGGGCATATGATTAGTGAAACTGAACACTTCAAATTCCTAGGTGTTCAGATATATAGTAAGCTGTCGTGGAAAGCCCACGTTCAGGATCTTGTTCAAAGACTTAATACTGCCATTTTCACTATTCGAACGGTATCGAAAGTGAGTGATACTTCGACACATAAATCAGTCTACTTTGCTTATTTTCATTCACTTATGTCGTATGTTATTGTGCTTTGGGGTAACTCTTCCCATTCTAGAAGGATATTTTTGGCTCAGAAACGGGCGGTTCGAGCAATAAGTTGTGTGAGTTCACGAACCTCTTGTCGACCTCTGTTCACAAGTCTGGGTATTTTGACATTGGCTTCTCAATATGTATATTCCTTATTGTTGTTTCTTGTTACCAATATTAGTTTATTTCCAAGAATAAGCAGCTTTCACTCGGTTAATACTCGGCAGAAATCAAACCTGCATTTGGATCGGACTTCCTTAACTCTTGAGCAAAAAGGTGTGCAGTATACTGCTGCATCCATTTACAATAAGCTGCCACTCGAATTCATAAATCTTAGCAGTAATCCACGCGCTTTCAAATCGAAACTGAAGAGTTTCCTCGTGGGTCACTCCTTCTATTCTGTCGAGGAGTTCCTTGAAAAAGTAAGCTAATTCTCATTGTATTGCTGATAGCGTTTGCTTAAACTTATGGACTGATTTTCTTTCAGGTTCATGAACATTTATTTTTATCTGTTATTACTTTTATGTTGTAAGTTCATGTACTGACACGTTCCATGACCTTGGAGATTTGCTTCTCAATTTGGTCCTACGGAACTTGACATGTAAATAAATAAACAAATAAATAAATAACTCACTACTTAACCTAAATTATCTTAAAAGGACAAACACATACACCCATGCCCGAGGGAGGACTCAAACCTCCGCCGGGACCAGCCACACAGTCCATGACTGCAGTGCCTTAGACCGCTCAGCTAATCCTGTGTGGCAGCAGTCCAACAGAAAGGTGCATAAGAGAGATAAGTAAATTTTTTAGAATGCATTGCAGTAAAAATCATTGAGGGTGGATGTACTATGTGAGGAACTTTGAAGACACTCTATAGCATTCTACTACTGCATTTTCACCGTATGAAATTATGTACAGCAAAAAACCTGACAACGTTTTGAATGAACTACTAGACAACCTTGAATGTAGAAGCTTAACTGCACAAGAAATGGGAGGAATAACAGTACAATTTAAGGAAACAGAGACATGACAGAAAAGTTGTACAGTTCAGAATTGGAGATCTGGAGCAATTAGTAATGAAATTTTAAAAAATAAGATATACATTGGACCATCTGAAGTAATATCAAAGCCTCATTCAGATGCTTACAAATTAGGTTATCTTAAAACAAAAAAATATTTGTATTAAGGAATGTACTACAACTAAAAACTTACAGATGTGGAAAGAGGAAGTGAACTGCCATATGATGTGGAGTGGAAAAGTTAGAAATCTTTTACATATTATTACATACTACCAAGTTATAAATCTTTTACATACTATTTTCTGAATACATAAAATACGATATATAAGTCTATTTTGCAACAGTGCCAATATTCCCTCACGGAAACTTGTTTTCTTTGCACATTAAGAGTATGGCAGCTTGCTTCTGCAATTTAATCTTCTGATGTAGAGCTACTCTGACTGTTCCTTTACTCTGTTCTTACTGCTGTCATCTGTCTAGTGGTTGTCAGTTTTCATTTACCTAATACTGTGGAGTTATGGTCATGAAGAAGGTTACATATAAAAGTTACTCAGTAACAAAAGATGAAATGTTAGTCTTACAAAGAGTCTCTGTGTGCCAAACTTTATTTGCTTTCTCTATTAATTTCATCTTATTTGTATTCATTTGCCAACTACACAGCTGTATACTAAAAATTATCACAGGTAATATTACATATGTGAGACACATTTTGCTTGTTATTGGAAGAGCTTTTCAAGGAGTGGATTTTAAATACTGTCCTGAGTTGTTTTGAAGTGAACACTTGATTATGCAGACAGAATTTTATGCTTGAAATTGGCAGTTTTACTAGCAGTCTTAAAAAAGAAACCACATGTGTGAATTACTATTGATACTGGAATATATTTCTTCATGTTGTTAAGAGATAATACACTCTTACCTCACTTGAAACTACTTTATACATAAATGTTGTCTTTACATGCTGTTTCACATGATTTATTTTCTACTGGTAAAGGAAAAAGGAAGTCAATGATACACAGTCAGTGCAGTCAATACTATTTTACATTATTGTTCTTGCCATGAAGCTGCTGAGTGACTGGTAGTAGACTATTCGGAAGAAGTCGTTGGATTTTATTAATACAGTGTCTCAAACATGTTCACATGGAAGACTTCTGCGTTGTTTATGCTGCACAAACTACTCAAACGTAATATTAACTCAGCTGAATGTATACAGGGTGTTACAAAAAGGTACAGCCAAACTTTCAGGAAACATTTCTCACACGCAAAGAAAGAAAATATGTTATGTGGACATGTGTCCGGAAACGCTTACTTTCCATGTTAGAGCTCATTTTATTACTTCTCTTCAAATCACATTAATCATGGAATGGAAACACACAGCAACAGAACGTACCAGCGTGACTTCAAACACTTTGTTTCCGGAAATATTCAAAATGTCCTCCGTTAGCCAGGATACAAGCATCCACCCTCCATCGCATGGAGTCCCTGATGCGCTGATGCAGCCCAGGAGAATGGCGTATTGTATCACAGCCGTCCACAATACGAGCACGAAGAGTCTACATTTGGTACCGGAGTTGCGTAGACAAGAGCTTTCAAATGCCCGCATAAATGAAAGTCAAGAGGGTTGAGGTCAGGAGAGCGTGGAGGCCATGGAATTGGTCTGCCTCTACCAATCCATCGGTCACCGAATCTGTTGTTGAGAAGCGTACGTACACTTCGACTGAAATGTGCAGGAGCTCCATCGTGCATGAACAACATGTTGCGTCGTACTTGTAAAGGCACATGTTCTAGTAGCACAGGTAGAGTATCTCGTATGAAATCATGATAACGTGCTCCATTGAGCGTAGGTGGAAGAACTAAAATGAGCTCCAACATGGAAAGTAAGCGTTTCCGGACACGTGTCCACATAACATCTTTTCTTTCTTTGTCTGTGAGGAATGTTTCCTGAAAGTTTGGCCGTACCTTTTTGTAACACCCTGTATAGCCCCTAACGTTATTTGTAATATCTTACTGATAAAAAACTAATTATCTATGTTTTATGGTACACACACACACATACACACACACACACACACGCACACACACACACACACACACACACACACACACACACACACAGAGAGAGAGAGAGAGAGAGAGAGAGAGAGAGAGAGAGAGAGAGAGAGGGAGAGAGACAAAATCCATGCAGAGAGATATTGAATAATATACTGAAAAAAATGTCTGACTGATAGAAGTCACAGTTGTTTCTGAAGCCATTTTGTCATTGTTCTTATCAGATACGCGCATATTGATTTCTTTTATTTAGAATCTGTTTACTGTTCATGTATTGTAAGGTCAATCGTCAAGGATGATGGGAGTGTTTTTCTGTGTAGTATGGTAGTTTACTAAATTTACATTTCACATTCTTCTATAGTAAACGCAGATAGTCTCAGTGGCACACTTCTAAACTTATGCTTGAGTTCGTTTTTTTTTTAGCGGTGTTCAATTGCGAAACTTATGTAAATAATTTATGGGAGATTACAGGGGCACTGAAATGAAAGTTTACTATTGAGCTGTGTTCTGCACGTTTCCAGTATATTATGTAACAAAAATATTTGTATGGCAGACACAATGAATGCTACTTACACAGTACATTTAAGGTAATTTGAAAGGAGGGTTACTCTGGAAGGGCTATGGTGAAGGGCAGTTGTTGCTTACTGTAATGTAACTTTGTTGGATCAAAAAACTGTTAGCTAAATAGAATTTGCGTGTAATTTATAATTTGTAGTGACACATCTGACTGGATTAATAATTGTTAATCATATAATTTGCACAGAAAACATATTGATTCATCATTATATGAAATTTTTTCATTCAACAGTATGAGAAATACTTCCACAAAAGCATGTGCCTGCACAGTATTACTTACCTTAGATAACCACAAATCTATAGAACTAAAAGACTGAAGGACAGAAATTATTAATTGCTAATTTTTTTATTTTATGAATATACACATTACCTCGCTGACATGAGAGGGACACTAGACAAAAGCATGTGCCTGTACATTGTTTCCTTCATCTGGAAAAAATATTGCTAAACATATTGATGTTTCTTGAGTTATGACTGCTGTGCAGAGATAGCAAGTGTAATATCAAAATGAATATAGAAACCTGCAGAGAAATTGAAAATAACTTTTATCAATGAAAACACATACTCATTAGCTTGCTACCTCAACACTGTTTTAACATTTATTCTGTCTTGGAGGTGATATTTGGGAATGTACATGTCACTCACAAAGGGCATTGGAGGAAGCTGAACACCCGTATTGGTAGTATGGACCAAAACCTGTCTTGCTATAAAGCTACAGTCTACAGAGCAACATTTGTGTAATGGTAATGAAATCTGGGACTTCAATATAGGCACTATATCTCCATATTTCAGCATCAACTATGTATATACTGTTACCTGTTTTGTTTCTTTGTATACTGTGCTATGTATGTTGCAGTTGTGAATAATGAATAACAGTTGGTTGTTTGTATTTGCAGAAATTGCTGAACACAAACTGTGTGCCTGGGAGCACCAGAGAAATATAAGGATACTAGAAGGAGGAGTTATCAAAAATGCACTGGAATCTTCTCAGGGAGTGAGATATGCATATAAGAACATATTTCTTTTTCAAATTATATGGAAATGGACAAGGTTTAAATTTGAATCTTTGCTCTAAGCTTTGTTTCGAACTTTTGTTCATAATGTTTGCATATTTGATCTACTATACTCTCTGTCACATTTTATGTTAGCTAAAGTCAATTTCATGTTGTGCTGATTGGTAATTTTGGGAGAATTTTATGCCATGTTTCTGGCAACTGATCGAAGTTTTGTTTTTGACAGGGTATTATATCTGATTCACATCTGCTATACTCTTGGGAGATGGGGGTGTTGAGACGTACCAATATACAATCGTTAGGTCAAATATTACATGCAGTTTTGACCTCAAGTGCCAGGTTGCTACGTTACAGGCTTATACATTTTTTAACAACCTTATTTCAATTATGTGCTCATTTAGCATTCAGTTTATTATACTGATTCATTTTCTATCATTCATTTCATTCTGACTTTAGGAAATGCTGGTTTGACTTTTACTAATTGATACTTGAACATAAAACATAAGTAATTCTCATTTTGTAAATACAGGGTAGTTTTTGTAAGGACTGAAATTAGCATTCCATTTGTATTTGTGTAATGTAGAAATATTAGGAACATTTTCCAACTAATAGTCTTCATGATATAAGCAACTTCATGAAAAACCTTTGAAATACCTCATAGCACTACCGGACCTGTGTGAAGAACTGTGAAGAACTCAGCAAGTTCCCAAAATTTTGGTGGTCCAGGTAACTTGCAAGTTCTTTTACAGCTACTGCAGCATCGAATATCGCCGAGAAATAAAGATATTTGCTACTTAATTGTTACCCTGTGGTATATTTCATGTTAACATCTATCCACAAGCATCTGCTAGTTCAGTTCTTTCTGCATTTTTGTGGCACTCTCATGGGTCGAAAAACCTTTCACCATTCGTGTTGCCTTTTTTTATATTCATTCAGCAACCACTGTTAGTCGTATTTGGTAAGGGGTCCACCCACTTGAGCAATATTTTGGAATAGGTTTTGCATGTGATTTACTTTGTACACTGATTGCATTTCCCTAGTGTTGTACGAATGAACAGCAGTTTGCCACCTGCTTCAGGTTTTACGAAGACTGTTATCGTTCCTTTATATATACCTAGAAACTCTTACACCCAAGTAATTGCATGTTGATCGATACCACCTGTGAATCACGGACATTGCAGTTATGTATTTTCATTTTGTGGAAGGCATAGTTTTACATTTCTGAACATTTAAATCAAGTTGTTACTCTTTACACCACTTTGAGTTCTTATTAATATCTTACTGAATATATCTACAGCTTTTTTCAGACTGTTGATCACGTACAGATAACCCCCTCATCTGCGAAAACTCTTAGACTTGTAACAATATGTCTGCAAGGTCCACAATAGCAGAAGAATTTCACTTGTTGACAGTCTTGTTCAGGGACTCCATTTAGGTGTGTACTTTACAAACAATTGTGAAGTGCCCTACAGAGGAAACTTTATACTGTAGCAGACATGAAGGTTTCTGTAAGTACCATTCACGGCTGGACCTGGGCGAGAATGACTGGTTAGTGAAATACACAATTTTATATTCCTATACGTGACGTATTAGTTGCAAATTTTGCATCTTAGTATTGTGAAAGTTGAATGGAAATTACTATAGTTTTTTTATATTGTTTTTTTTGCTGATAAGAAAATGAGTATTGTTTGAAGCAATTGCTACTTCTAGTTACATATAATTATGATTCATTTGTCATTACACTGTTTGCGAGAGAAATCCATCCTTCTAACTTTTTGTTGGTCGTTGTGTGCGGGCTCATTTTGCAGACTATGGCATCAACATAACATAATTTGTTTCTTCCTTTAAATTAAACTGTTGAAAGTCGTTGGAGAAATGACAAGAAACAACGAGTGAAAATTATATTCGGACGACAGACTGAGTAATCACGTGCATGCCATTTTTTTAGGACCTTGGAGTAACTGCTAACTCTAAACTTGATGAAAACTATTCACTGCTTTAAGATTACAGAAATGAAATGAGTGGAAATATACAAATATGAAATACTTTATTTTTGTTATCAAAATATAAATTACAGAATAAATTAACACAAGCCAATAAATATCATTCATACTTGCACTGACATGATCAGAGTCATACACATTTCATATATCATACAAGTTTACATTTCAGATTCTCAGAATCTCAATCGGTCTCCAAATACCACGCAAAGAGAGAAATAAATACTCCATCTGTTCAGATAAGTTTTGGAGCTGCTTCCTTAGCATTCATATTTTAAACGGAAAACTTCAGTTTTCACATGTTACCGGTGCACTTACTTCCATTTTCGCTATGTTTTCGGGTAGTGACTCATTTTTGTATAATTTGACGAAGGGTTGTAATTAATTGTAGGGATTACGCCGCTACCACATTTTCTGTGAAAATGTAACATCTTCATCAAAATGTCATAGAAAGTAGAAGGACAATATATTTTTCTTCTGCCTGATCACCGTCTTATTTTACTTTGATTCACTCAGGTAGTGGAAAATGAGTTGTTTTTCTTCAGCTTTTGGCTGAGGACCATAACATTAAAGGTCTTTTTGAACCTTAATCACTCAGAGAATTAGTACACCAGTGTAGACCTGCAATATATCTAATTACAAAAGAAGTCGGCATCGTCTACTAAAATTTTGATTGAAAGACATGCGTACACGCAGTCTATCCCTTTCACGGCAGTCGGGCCGTTAGAACAAGACACCGCCTATTGAAATCGAAGGCGAAATTCCAAAACTTCCATGCTCGCTTTTCAAGATGTGTTGGTGGCACGTTGCCTAGAGCGTTAGGCAATCTCTTTTCATCTTATATCCACTACACTTGGGAAGTTCAAGATCTGACACTGTTGAATAACTCTGCGTACATCCTCTGTGAATTTAAAGTCCTGTTTCAATCAAAGGGAATATTTCGCTCAGAAGATTTTCCTCATATTCTTATTTCTGTCTCTGCGTTACAATATTCACGTCTGTTGGAAGACCTTACGAGCATATGATAGTCATTTAATATTACGAACAAAAGAAATTATCTTCATTCTGAATCTGTATTGCTAATGCAAACAAGTATGTATGAAACTGGAACAACTGTAGCTTCAGTTTGCGTTCTTTTTTAATGCAAACATCGTTCACGAAGCATAAATAACTGTTGATTACCGCAGGATCGTCGCCGTTCATAGTGAATTAAATAGTGAGCAGACAGAACGGCGGCGTTCCTGCCTGTATCACCTAACACACACCCGACTGACACAGTCGCACTCAAATAAATAGATCACACATTCTGTACACAAAGATTACTTATATTATACGTGGACTATATACAGAGTAATCTCGAAAACAGATTTACACTTTTAATATATCCAGATTGGCAATGTTGTTGAAAAAAGAGCTACTCATTCTCAGAAATACTAAATATAACACACAGTTCAACTAGTAATTTTTGTGGAGAGAAGAGGCACACATGTTACCGCACTTTTCAATGGAGAGACGAATAAAAACTATTTAGCACACCTTTTACAAACATCTTATGTTAATGGGCTTTTACTGTCACAGTATTTTTAACAAATACCGAAGAAGGACGCTACCTAGTCGCTTTTCCAATAACTCTGCCATTCTGGATGTACACATATGACTATTTTAATCTGTTGCTTCATTCTCTGTAATAAACAAGAGGAGAAGAGAAAATTCTCATTTTGAAGTGGTACGACACCACTGTTTCTGACTGTATCGTTCCAGGCTAGCGTTACAAGAATGGCTTCCCATCTCCAGGTTAACATACTGCACTGGCATGACAGGAACACGTAAAGCAGACATTAATACAAAAAATCACTTTAGTAAACACATAGTAGTACTTATCAAAGAAATTTACAGGGAATTAGCTACTGCTAACCAAATAATGATGTTTAGTGGTACATAACTGGTCACGTTGTTCTGGTAGACAGCAAGCCAATCGGAACGCTTGTGGAATCCCTGTAAAAACTCTATTGTAACGAAAGGAAACAGACGTCTCGAACTAAATTCTACTTGCACCATTTCCCCTTTAGATACCCTAGTCAAGTCATGAAACAGTTCTGTACACACTGTGTTACACAATAAAACATTAAGCATGATTGTATTAGGTACTTGTGCAGACACCAAATGTTGTTGTTGTCTTTAGAGTTTGTAAGTTACCCACGATTTCGGAGACAGACTTGACCTTCAGCGACGTAAAAATGAGCAAGGAGTTTACTATCTCGTGCACTAAAAAGTGGCATACAATATAATTACACACACATTAAAATGGTGAATGTTCTTTGAGGTTTTGACCAGTTTGCTATCGATAGGTGTCACTGCTGCTCTTCTCCAACTAAATGATATTAGTACGATAAATTGACTCGTACCTGTCAAAAATGTGGAAGTGATGTGTCTGGTATAATTAGAAAAGTATGTACATCTAACGTCAGTCATTGATGAGATTGAACTTCCGTGTCACTAGTAACATTTTCATAAATGAAGCTAACAACGTACAGTGACATCTTCACTAAGTTTCCGAAAATTCTAATTACTCAAATAAGTAATCAGAAGTTTCGGCAGTACATCATAGTAAACATATTGGGAGGGACTGATCTGAGTCACGAAGCTGAATCTATGTCATCATTCGAAAATGCTGTTGCCAGTAGTGCAACTTTATGAGTAGGTGTACTGGTGCGTTGTTATTAGTTTTGACCAACAAATAAGGTTTTACACTATTTGTACGAAATCTTGCTCCTTGATACTGACGAGTCGACACAGCTACAGTGACTTCGCGATAGCAATAGCTGATCATGCGCTCTGCACATAGTAGTAAGGGACAGGTTGAAAGTAACTTACGAAGAATACTAAACACCAGAACTATTTCCGAGGCAAGTACATAGGTGCTGCAATAGCAGACTCCTAGATAAGTCAAGTTCCTAAGAACAGAGAGAATGAAAAGGACAGTCGAGCAGCCAAAAAACCATTTATAGGTTTCAAAATAGGAGCCAACCTAAATTTATTTGTGATTAAACTCGCTCTGGAAGTAGATCTGTATGTAATGCACTAAAAAGTACACATAATCAGTTCTTAAGGAACATATACGATCGAACCACATTTTCCGTCTATTGTAATTCCTAAATTTGTACACAGTGTTATTTTAGGAGGGCGGATACTGTGGCGTTCACGCAATTCGATTCATAGCTGTGATGCATTAGTCAAAGAATGGAATGCTAGACCTGTTGAAAACATTTTCTAGCAGTTTATTGCATAGGAGAGGTATTCGCACCTATGTTACGGGGAACCTACTTGGCAGCACCATCTTGTTAATACATCTCCAACTACTGTATGCGCCTAGGGTAACTCCAGCCAGAAAATTGTTCGCGAAGCTGTGATCGTTGTTAGTGTAAGAAACATGAGGTAGCATTTGCAGCAGCCGTGACAACAATGTCCAATAGTGTGTCTGCTGTATCGATACATTAACTGGAGAAGGAATGGCAGAAGAAGCAAAAGTGAAACTCCAGTACCACAGAAAACAGTGAAAGAAAGAAAAATGAACAGTTTCAATAAAAGATCTCTGGAAGTGTGAGCACATCGTGGCGCAGACAAACCCTGATGTAGCAAAAGCTCCACACACGGCTAAGTGCCGCCACGGGAATCACAGATTTTTCTAATACCAGCAAACAGTTACAAACATAAGTAATAAAGCACCTCGACTCTGCACCTACATTCTCCTGTCATTCAATCAACCACAAGATGAGTTGTTCACTGCTCTTGTCATGCTGTAACAGAGCATGCTGACACTGAACGTTTCAAAATGGCCTCAAGAACACTAAAATGTTTTCAACAAGTTTTAATGCCCAGAAGCGTATTTTGGTGTATCAGGTATAGTTAATTAAGGTGCAACTACTCAAGGAGGTCTAGGACGGGCAGTAATTATTGTGTGGCAAGGAAACTTGGTATATATGTTAATTCTTTGATATGGAAAAAATTAGTTCCAATTCTGGCCATCATGTGAAAATCCGACACTGTACATCATCTCGTCGACGTCTCCAGTGCTCATACTGAATAAACTGTGTAAGCAGTGGTAATAATAAAGTGAACTTTAAGGCTTTTTCACTTGTTTTACCTTTTCTTCCTACGTTCTGTTAGTAATCCGTTACATACCGAAACATTTCAGTACGTGTTTCTTGCATTCAGAGTGCCAGATTTGCACCCGGTAGCCAAAATTGGAATTAATTATATTTTTCAGCGTAAATCGGTTCCGCATTAACGCTTCAGAAAATCTAGCAAGCTTCGCTGCCATACGAAAATTACAGCTCGCACAAGACGTATGTGAGTAGCTGCACATTAATTACAACCACACTGTACTTTCTCAGGCCGCGAACATCGAACGGAGGCAGTGGTTTATAGCCATATCAGAAATTTTAAAAACAGTGCTGTAAACCGTCTGTCTGTTTCAGTTACACTTTTGGCAATAATATGGTAAATTTGAAGGTCAATAGCAGTGGTAGACCACACTCGCGCCACATTGTATGTGTATTGAGAAATAAAAAGGCGAAATGAAATAAATGGATACGAATATTAACAATGCAGCGAAATCCTTGCTAGCTTTGTGTTCTATCACTTACGAAATATTGCGGGTTTTTACAGAACGCGAGTCATCCTGCAGAGACCTTTACTGGAGCTTCGTGAAGAGTTTAGATGGTACTCTGACGATGAACCGAAGTAATGACCGAAACATTGCTACACTTTGCGCGATGCAGTCACACGATCAGAAGGCTTTTATTGAATCTTGCACCGGCCGTAAATGCCTACTCACATAAAAATGACGTCGCTTATTCGTCGTAGCGGGTAACCGCACAGAATTCCCATCACCGTAAAGGCGTCCTCCCTAGACAGGCAGCAGACGAAGAAGACTAACGGAAGAATTTTAAAGGAAGGAGATAAGAAAGATCGACGCCCGAGAAGAAGTGTCTGTAGCTGTAATGTGGTTGAGGAGCAGGTGTGCGCGGCGGCTGAGGTAAGGGCAGAGCGCGCGGACGAATCCGGCGCGGCGAGCGGGCCTACGAGTAGAAGCAGCTGCGCGCCTTGGGCAGGGGCTGCGGCTGTGGCTGGGGCGGCGGGGGCGGCGGGTGGAGGCGGCGCTGCTTGTGGGCGGCGGCGAGCAGCGGGCGCAGGCGCACGCACAGCAGAGCCGACGCCAGGCACGACGCCAGCAGCACGGCCAGCAGCACCACCAGCGTCGCCGCGAAGCCGGGCGTCGTCATGCAGATGAGGTGGTGCGGCGCCGGCTCGCTGTCCGGGCCCGCCCCCGCCCCCGCCGTCGAGCCCTCGGCCACGGGGATGGCCTGCTGGCGCGCCGCCGCCTCGTCCAGCGGAAACGTCAGGTCGCCGGTCGACACGACGCGGATGACGCGGTTCACGCCCACCGACTTCTCCGGGGGCGGCGTCGAGCCGGAGGCGTCTTGCTGGCGGCGCGCTTCGTGGGGCGGCACCTCCCGCCGCTGCCGGCGCACGCGACGCTCGTCGCGGGGCCGCGCCGCGCCCGCGGCGTTCAGGTACGCCTCCAGGGGCTGCGGCGGCGGGCCTGCACACAGTGGGACGGGGAGCGGTCAGCTCGAGCAAGCCACTGGGCTCGGAACATACACTGAGTTACAAGCAGATGAGAGACTTAATGCGTCAGTCAGGGAACTAAGAGGGTCACTCCAAAGGAAACGCACACCATTTTTTAAAATGTCCATCTTTTATTCTACATGTTTGAAAGTTTTACAGTGCGCAGATACATCCTTTAGGAACAATACTTTCCTTTCTCCACATAATTTCCATCCCTCTCAACTACCTTTACGCCATCTTGGAACCAGCGCCTGTATACCCGCACGGTAAAATTCTGGACCAACCTGCTGGAGCCACTGTTTGTCAGCGTGCACAAGGGAGTCATCATCTTCAAACCTTGTTCCACGAAGAGAGTCTTTCAGTTTCCCAAGGAGATGATAGTCACATGGAGCCAGGTCAGGACTGTAAGGCGGGTGTTTCAGTGTTGTCCATTCGAGTTTTGTGATCGCTTCCATGGATTTTTGACTGACATGTGGCCATGCATTGTGCAACAGCAAAACATCCTGCTTTTGCCGATGTGGTCGAACACGACTAAGTCGAGCTTGAAGTTCCTTCAGTGTCGTCACATATGCATCAGAATTTATGGTGGTTCCACTTGGCATGATGTCAACAAGCAAGAGTCCTTCGGAATCGAAAAACACCGTAGCCATAACTTTTCCAGCAGAAGGTGGGGTTCTGATTTTTTTTTAAATTTTTTTTTTATGGGTGAATTTGTATGATGCCACTCCATTGATTGCCTCTTCGTCTCTGGTGAAAAATGATGGAGCCATGTTTCATCACCTGTCACAATTCTTCCAAGAAATTCATCTCCACCATTCTCGTACTGATCCAAAAGTTCGCTGCATACCGTTTTTCTTGTTTCTTTGTGAGCCACTGTCAACATCCTGGGAACCCACCTGGCACAAACCTTTTTTAACGCCAACATTTTCAGTATTTTGCAAACACTTCCTTCCCCTATCCCAATGTAGCGTGACAATTCGTTCACTGTGAAGCGTCTATCAGCAGTCACCAATTCGTTAACTCTCTGCACGTTGTCTGGGGTGTGTGCAGTACGAGGCCTGCTGCTGCGAGGACAATCCTCAATATTGCAGTGCCCGTTTTCATCGCGTAACCTGCTTACCCACGGACTAACTATACTGCGATTGGCAGCAGCATCTCCATACACCTTTTTCAACCTCTTGTGGATGTTTCCCACTGTCTCGTTTTCGCAGCACAGAAATTCTATGACAGCACGTTGCTTCTGACGAACGTCAAGTGTAACATCCATCGTTAAGACATGCTGTGACGGCGCCACTCACGGGAACAGGTTGAACTAAGTTTGAAAACAAGCGAGAAGGATGTATCTACACACTGTAAAACTTTCTCACATGCAGAATGAAAACTGTATTTTTACAAAAATAGTGTGCATTTCTTTTGGAGTGACCCTCGTACCTAAAGCCTCCTGGAGCCAGAGACAGAGATACCGACCGAGACGATACAAGAGTGCCTCTAAATTAGTTATAATCAAACTTAATTGATAAGGAAAAATAAAAAAAATAATTATGTATGCTCTACGTTTGATTGGATCATACACTCCTGGAAATGGAAAAAAGAACACATTGACACCGGTGTGTCAGACCCACCATACTTGCTCCGGACACTGCGAGAGGGCTGTACAAGCAATGATCACACGCACGGCACAGCGGACACACCAGGAACCGCGGTGTTGGCCGTCGAATGGCGCTAGCTGCGCAGCATTTGTGCACCGCCGCCGTCAGTGTCAGCCAGTTTGCCGTGGCATACGGAGCTCCATCGCAGTCTTTAACACTGGTAGCATGCCGCGACAGCGTGGACGTGAACCGTATGTGCAGTTGACGGACTTTGAGCGAGGGCGTATAGTGGGCATGCGGGAGGCCGGGTGGACGTACCGCCGAATTTGCTCAACACGTGGGGCGTGAGGTCTCCACAGTACATCGATGTTGTCGCCAGTGGTCGGCGGAAGGTGCACGTGCCCGTCGACCTGGGACCGGACCGCAGCGACGCACGGATGCACGCCAAGACCGTAGGACCCTATGCAGTGCCGTAGGGGACCGCACCGCCACTTCCCAGCAAATTAGGGACACTGTTGCTCCTGGGGTATCGGCGAGGACCATTCGCAACCGTCTCCATGAAGCTGGGCTACGGTCCCGCACACCGTTAGGCCGTCTTCCGCTCACGCCCCAACATCGTGCAGCCCGCCTCCAGTGGTGTCGCGACAGGCGTGAATGGAGGGACGAATGGAGACGTGTCGTCTTCAGCGATGAGAGTCGCTTCTGCCTTGGTGCCAATGATGGTCGTATGCGTGTTTGGCGCCGTGCAGGTGAGCGCCACAATCAGGACTGCATACGACCGAGGCACACAGGGCCAACACCCGGCATCATGGTGTGGGGAGCGATCTCCTACACTGGCCGTATACTACTGGTGATCGTCGAGGGGACACTGAATAGTGCACGGTACATCCAAACCGTCATCGAACCCACCGTTCTACCATTCCTAGACCGGCAAGGGAACTTGCTGTTCCAACAGGACAATGCACGTCCGCATGTATCCCGTGCCACCCAACGTGCTCTAGAAGGTGTAAGTCAACTACCCTGGCCAGCAAGATCTCCGGATCTGTCCCCCATTGAGCATGTTTGGGACTGGATGAAGCGTCGTCTCACGCGGTCTGCACGTCCAGCACGAACGCTGGTCCAACTGAGGCGCCAGGTGGAAATGGCATGGCAAGCCGTTCCACAGGACTACATCCAGCATCTCTACGATCGTCTCCATGGGAGAATAGCAGCCTGCATTGCTGCGAAAGGTGGATATACACTGTACTAGTGCCGACATTGTGCATGCTCTGTTGCCTGTGTCTATGTGCCTGTGGTTCTGTCAGTGTGATCATGTGATGTATCTGACCCCAGGAATGTGTCAATAAAGTTTCCCCTTCCTGGGACAATGAATTCACGGTGTTCTTATTTCAGTTTCCAGGAGTGTATATGACGAAAATGTTTGTTTGAGCCATTGATGTACTGTGTTTTTCTCTCGTGAAGATTATTATTGTAATCGAAACCAGTACAGAATAAACACACAATTGTACAGTTGATGGTACATACGTGCTTTATTCAAATTATCTGCTAGCTTTGGACAGTAGACTATAAAAAAACTTTATTAATTCATCTGCCGAAGAGCAAGAATATAAGGGAACAATTAGCATTAGCTATGGATGCAGAAGAAAGAGCAATAAAGAAAGCGGATAAGACAGGGATGTGGAACTCTGAAACAGAGATACTGATAAGTGGGATAGAGATGCTTACTCGCTGCTGGAGGGAAGGACTGCTGGGATATACCGAGAGGAGAGATACAGAATATTTGGAGAGGCTTCAGTTGTCTTTTCGACGCATTATACTATGTCGTCACAGGCATCTGCTGGAAGTTGTAATGATATTCCACAACAGCTGCTCTATATAGATCTTTTTTATTTATTGCTACCGATTTCTAGCATTACTCATTTTCAAGTGTTCCCTGTAAAATCGTAAACACTACTCTGCAAAATAGCAAATGCTCGAAACTGCCAGCAGCTGTGTTGAAATATAACTGCAATGCATTTTATACGATTTGTAACTGCCGAACAGCGTGCACGAGATATGTTCAGATTATTGGGCAGTTTTTTCTGCCGATGTGTGACTGCAGTGGCGAAGAAGATGCCGAGTTATAAGACTCGAGTGCAGTCCTCAAAGACAGAAATGACTTAGTTTTCAAAACGTGCACTGAAAGGCACTGACGGGTGAATGAGTTGTTAGAATGATGGACGCAATGCTTACATTGGTCTGTGGACTACTGGTCAAATATTTCATGGAGAGCCTCGTCACGGTACGTACTGTGTCAGATAGATCTGCCCAGACCTAGTGGACGCCTAGTAAATGGCATTTATGTGCTGGATCTGTTCCGACAATTACATTCAGTAGAAGTGGAATGATCCGAACTGCAATCATTAGCTCTGGCATATGACAAAATGAGCGCAGCTGTTGAATGAAAAAAAATTTTATCACACAGTAGCACGCTACTCAGTATTTCACTCCGGTTTTGAATCGTATTTTTCGGTATCAACATGATAATGTTGTCCACACAGCAACGATTGTGTTGTGATCAAGGAATATTATTTGCATGTGCCAGAGTTTTGACCTCAAACCGATCGATCTGAACCGGTTTTTGAACAAAGTAGATCATCGGTTACGTGCCATATGAGTTTCCTCCAAAAAAAAAAAAAAAAAAAAAAAAAAAAAAATGGCAACTCTTGCTTCAGGGAGAATGGGATCCATCTCCGATTCGCGATTCGACTGTATTAGCAAAATGTATTCCCTGAAGATACGCCTCATGATAATAACGAAAGTTCATGGCTGGTATCTCTGGAACGAACAGCAGTCGGCATCTGAAGAAGTTTGGATATTGAATGCTGAGGGAAGTTTGGTAGAATTTGTTCGTGAACCATTCGGAAGACATACTCATTAACTAAGCAACGAAATAAAAATTGCCCACCACAAAGTAGCTGGAAGTGTGGGTAGGAGAGGCTGACTTACCGTAGATGGTGTCGGCCCCGTAGAGCGCCAGCGGCGGCGCCTCGGAACACTGATCGGGGCACTGGTTGCGGCATATCTGGATGGTGCACTGAAAATGCACCTCCATCGAGTCGGGGAACTTGAAGGCCTGGAAGTGCGCGTACGAGAGGACGGAGGCGCTGGCGCCGAAGTTCTTGATCTTGGTGAAGCGCGACATGAGTTTGGGCCTGGTGACGCAGCCCTTCTGGTCCACCAGCTGGATGGGCGCGCGCTTGCCGTCGTGCGCCATGCAGTTCCTCACCAGCATGTCGAACTTCGAGTCGTCGTCCTTGATGGCCAGTACCATCGTCATCGTCTGGCCGATCTTCACCAGCCCAGACACCTCGGAAGCCCACGGTCCTTTGCCCACCTGGAGACAGATGTATCATGAACTTCCTACAGAGAGCTGTGCTTCATATCTCGTTTGTGTACTTTGTTACTTTTTTATAAAGACGTCAAAATTACAGTATTTTTGGATTGTCACGTACAGTTTACAATATATTAAGGAGACAAATTTAACACTCAAGTATTTTTGTTTGTTATTTCAATTGTATATTTATAAGATGTATTGCAACCCCTCTACAGTTCCGTCTAGTACACTGGAACTTAGCCCTCGATGTCTTAACACACGTCCTATCATCCTGCAACATCTTCTTGTCAATATTATCAGGTCTCCTTTCTTCGTCGATTCTGTGGAGAATCTCCTCGATCCTTACCTTATCGGCCCAACTAAATCTCAACATCTCTGTGGCACCACATCCCAAAAACATCGATTACCTTCTTTTCTATTTGTAGATGTCCATCCTATTGCATGTACGAGGGACGTCGGCTGATGATACATATGAAAAAAGTACCACCACAGATGCATCTTGAGAACGACTTTATGACTTACACGACTACTTTCGGCAGCACATTACCGCTATCCTCAGGCCCCATCACTGCCAAAAGAGTAATAGATTTCCTTGGCGCATTTACTGTGGAGTCCTTGTTACCAGTATACGTGGTCTAGCTTTCCTCAGGAGTCTCTACTGGACACCATGATGTCTCCAATGCCACACGGTGTCGAGACTCCTGAGGAAAGCTAGACCACGTGTACAAGTAACAAGGACTCCACAATATATGCGCCAGGGAAGTTTAATACGGTCTTGGCAGAGGCGCGGCCTGAGGATAGCGGTAATGTGCCTCCGAAACTAGTCGTGTGTGACAATAAAGTCATTCTCAAGACACAGTTGTAGTAGTACTTTTTCTTATATACCTTCTTTTCTGTTTTTCTCATCGCTCATGATTCACTTCCACAATACAACTCTGCGCTCCAAATGTACATTTTCATAGATGTCTACCTCAAACAAGCTCTATGTTTGATACTAGTAGACTTCTTTGGCCAGAAATGCCCTCTTTGCCTGTGCTAGTTTACTTTGTATGGTCTCCTTGTTTCGTCCTTCATGCGTTTTTTGTTTCTAAGGTAGTGGAATTCCTTTACTTAGTCTACTTAGTGGCCAATAATTTTGATGTTAAATTTATAGCTAACCTCATTCCTGATACTCCATATTACTTTCGTCCTTCTTCCCTTTACTCTCAATTCATATTCTGCTCTCGTTAGACTATTCATTCCATTCAACAGGTCCTATAATACCTATTCACTTTCACTGAGGATCTCAAATGTTATCATTGACATAGTTTCGCCCTAAATTTTAAACCCACACTTGAAACCTCCTATCATTTCCGTCACTGCTTCTTCGATGTACAGATGGAACAGCTGGGGCAAAGACTTGCATCCTTGTCTTACCTCTTTTCAACCCGTGCACTTTGTTATTTGTTTTCTGCGTTTATTGTTCCCACTTGTTTCATGTACACTTTATATATTACCCGTCTTTCCCTATAGCTTGCTCTTGTTTTTCTCGTATTTCCAACATCTTGCACCGATGACCAGTATCGAACGCTTTCTCCAGATTGACAAATCCAATGAAATCTTGCTTCCATGCAAGAACTGTCACTCCAGTGCTTTTATAGTTCCGTCAGCTAAACAGGTATTAATCTAACAGACTCTCGATTTTCTTTTCCATTCTCTGGCACGAAAGCGGATGCGTGAGACGTTAAGATGAGTGTGAGTTCATTCATAGCTTGTCCGTTCTTGCTATCTTCTGGATTGCGTGGACGATATTTTTCGGAAGGTTTATTGTACGTATCCATCCTATATAGTCTACATATCAAGTCGAATAGTTGCTTGGTTGTCACTTGCCCCAGTGACTGCAGAAATTCCATTATCGTTCCCTTCTGCTCTATTTGATTAAAAGTCTTCCAAATTGTTAAACTTGGACGTTAGTAATGGATTCCCCTTATGTCTTCAAAAATGACTTCCATTTCTTTTTCTATCATGCCAGCAGAATGTCCCTACCCCTCGCAGAGCACTCAGTGCATACTTTCCACAAATTTGCTCTGTCCTCTACATTTAAACAGCGGAATTTCTATTACAGTCTAATTTGAACACCCTTGCTTTTAATTACAGAGTAGCTATTTTTGACTTATCTGTATTCTAATTGTATTATTATTATTATTATTATTATTATTATTATTAATAGCGTATGGGTCAGTAGCTTGTTGCAGGTTTTTCAATTGGGCACCACGTTGGCGACTTGTGTGTTGTTAACCTGCCTCATTTATCCAAAAGGGGGAAGAGGACCTACAGTTCAACTTGGAAACCGATCCGCTGTCGTTTCTGACGACTCTTCACGTCACTGAGAGGTGAAGTTCAGATGAAAAGCAGGCAGAGTTTCTTTGATCCGGCCGGGATTCGATCCCGCGACCTATCAGCTAAGAGGGATGCACTTTAACCGTAGACCACCAGGCCCGACCTCTACTCGTGTATGCTGAATCTGCTCTTCCGACAGCTTTTTTTTCAGATTCCTTCACATTTATCCTGCAGCCATTTCGCCTTGGCTTTCGTGCACTTTGTATGAGCATATCGTCATTAAAGTCTCATTTATGTGCTGTTAAGTTACTTTTACTTGTTTAAAATTACATGATGTGAGTTTTATAATGATAATGAAAAGAATGAACAAGAATAATGAAGTAACATCATAAAATAGAAATTATGTTGAAGTACTTCTTCATGTATTGTGAATATTGGGACTGGTAGAAAACAATATTTGCTACACAAGGTTACATATTTTCTTTTAAACCTACTTCGGCCCCTCAGTGTATATCGCAAACAAGAGCAGTTCTTCAACACTCCCTTGGCCGTTATACGTCCGAAACCTGAATGTGCTTCCACATATGGCGATTCCTACCCGCTAAGGACACTATGATGAGCTGCAGTTGCTTCGAAGTCATCGATCCAATCTTGAAGGTCATCCAAGAATTTTGTCCACGAGGTGTTAGCTCGCAACTGTGACTGTAACTATACCGAAAGTCAATGAACACATCATGAACATGGGTGCCGGTGTCCCATAGACAGACTAAGTAATCTGAGTTTCACAAGATCTCTGTTTAGAAAATTCCATGTTAATTCCTACATAATGGATTCTCGATCTGCAAAATGCAAAAGATGGACAATGAAGCACTCAGTCCTTTAGCTAAGTTTTTAGACAACATAGTTGTGTGGAGATAACAGCGATTGGTTTACTTATAATCAATTATTCAAAATGACAGTCACAATCGCATTATTCATTTTGCCGCCAACCAGTTTAAACCCGCGATGGTGTCATCTTCAGGGCAATTTACACCATTTGGTCGATCGCTGGAGTCGTCACCCCATCGCGGGTTGAAACCGGTTGGCGGCAAAATAAATGATGCGATTGTGACTGTCATTTTGAATAACTGACCTTCAGCTAAGCGCGTCTTCCCGATCCCCCTCCTTGGAAGTTGTAATGATTTGCAACTTTTCTCAATTGCTTGGAACGCTTTCTTGTTTCAGAGACCTACAGGGACTTTCTTGTCGGAAAGGAGCACCAAGAGAAGTGGCGCAGTAGTTAGCACACTGGACTCGCATTCGGGAGGACGACGGTTCAAACCAAAGTCCGGCATTTAAATTTAGGATTTCCGTGGTTTTCCTAAATCGCTCCAGGTAAATTCCGGGATGGTTCCTTTGAAAGGGTTCGGCCGATTTCCTTCCCCATCCTTGACAAAAGTCGTGCTCGTGCTCCACCTCTAATGACCTCGATGTAGACTGGACGTTAAACCCAATCATCCTTCCTTCCTATGAGGGCAACAGGTTCTTTCACATAATTTGTAAATAGCTTAGTCTCATATGATGACTTATTTTGGCGAATTCTATTGTTTTGTCGATACTTCGTGGTTTCCGAAATTGTCAGATTGGGTAGTTTTTCCAGGGTGTTTGGGTTTTGGCTGAAATGGCATTTACACGTATTTTTCTACATGAAAGTTTTATAAATAATGGCAGAATGGCAGGATGTTTAATTCTCCTACAGTTCTCAGTATGGCGTCATAGAAATTATATATGTCCCAATGAATTCTCGGGTGACTCTGTTTAGTTACTGTTTTGATTTGGGTTTCGTACTCTTCCGTTCGACTCAGCCTCGTGGTGCCAATGGAGGAACTACTAGACCGAGCAGCAGCTCCTCCAGGCCACAATGGCGGGGAGAGCGGTACGCTGACCCCACGCCCTTTCTACCGCTACTGACGCCATTGGAAGAGAATGACACAATGGTCGGACGATACCGACAGGCCCGCCAGGACCTGTGGATTGAGTTTGCGTTTACTCTTCCGTTAGCACACGGTTTAAAACATACTTCGCACCTTGAAGTAAACCCTGTGCGGTATATTTACGTTTTCGTAGCAGCAGCACTCATCTCTAATACACTACTTGCTATTAAAATTGCTACACCACGAAGATGACGTGCTACAGACGTGAAATTTAACCGACAGGAAGAAGATGCTGTGATATGCAAATGATTAGCTTATCAGAGCATTCACACAAGGTTGGCGCCGGTGGTGATACCTACAACGTGCTGACATGAGGAAAATTTCCAACCGATTTCACATACTTAAACAGCAATTGACCAGCGTTGCCTGGTGAAACGTTGTTGTGATGCCTCGAGTAAGGAGGAGAAATGTTTACCATCACGTTTCCGACTTTGATAAAGGTCGGATTGTAGCCTATCGCGATTGCGGTTCATCGTATCGCTACATTGCTGCTCGCGTTGGTCGAGATCCAATGACTGTTAGCAGAATATGGAATCTGTGGGTTCGGGAGGGTAATACGGAATGCCGTGCTGGATCCCAACGGCCTCGTATCACTAGCAGTCGAGATGACAGGCATCTTATCCGCATGGCTGTAACGGATAGTGCAGCCACGTCTCGATCCCTGAGTCAACAGATGGGGACGTCTGCAAGACAACAACCATCTGCACGAACAGTTCGACAACGTTTGCAGCAGCATGGACTATCAGCTAGGAGACCATGGCTGCGGTTACCGTTGACGCTGCATCACAGACAGGAGCGCCGGCGATGGTGTACTCAACGACGAACCTGGGTGCACGAATGGCAAAACGTCATTTTTTCGTATGAATCGAGGTTGTGTTTACACCATCATGATGGTCTCATCCGTGTTTGGCGACATCGCGGTGAACGCACATTGGAAGCGTGTATTCGTCATCGCCATACTGGCTTATCACCCGGCGTGATGGTATGGGGTCCCATTGGTTACACGTTTCGGTGACGTGTTGAAGCTGCATGGGCAGCAGTACCTGTACACACCATCCAAGCTCTGTTTGACTCAATGCCCAGGCGTATCAAGGCCGCTATTACGGCCAGAGGTGGTTGTTCTGGGTACTGATTTCTCAGGACATATGCTTCCAAATTGCGTGAAAATGTAATCACATGTCAGTTCTAGTATAATTTATTTGTCCAATGAATACCCGTTTATTATCTGCAATTATCCTTGGTGTAGCAATTTTAAAGGCCAGTAGTGTAATAAACGCATATATAACACAACAATAGATCTCACTGTTCCTACGTGTACTGAAACCGGAGGAGGTCTTTATTTGTTAAGGAGTGGTGAAAGTTTTCGTTGGGCTCCGACGGAGTGACTCACCTGTATCTGCATCCAGCAGCCGACGTTGTCTCCCGCGAAGTCAGCCCTGACGACGTCGAGCATGTCGACGGGGAAGGGCCGGAACGTGACGGACTTCTCGTACTGGTCGTGCCACGTGCAGCGCAGCTTCCTCGCCTGGTCCCACACCTCCTGCACCTGCGCACCCACACCGACAGTCGGTCACACGCTGGCAGGTCTTAATTATTAATCCAGTAAAAGAAAGTCCGATAGAAAATGATACAAATAAGGTCTTTAGAAAAGTTATTAACTGGTTTTCCGCGAATGGGCTTGCTCCTAACTTTTAAAAAAACTCAGTACATCCACATTTCTGCTGCAAAAAGTTTAATTCCTTCAATAAACATAACACATCGAAAGAAGCCAGTAGCCAGGGTAGAGCATACTAAGTTTTTGGGTGTACATATAGATGAGAATCTTAATAGTAAAATTTATATTTTGGATCTCCTAAAGCGACTAGGTTCAGCAACTTTTGCAATCAGAATAATTGCCAATTTTGAGGTTGTAGAAATTAGTAAGATAACATACTTTGAATACTTCCACTCTCTGATGTCGTACAGAATAATACTCTGGGGCAACTCAACACTTAGGCAAAAGGTATTCACTGCTCAAAAGAAAGTAGTTAGAAGAATGTGTGGGGTTCATAGTCGCACATCTTGTAGGCATCTGTTTAAAAGGTTAGGAATTCTTACAACTGCTTCACAGTACATTTACTCAGTAATGAAATTTTTTCTCAACAACATGGACCAGTTTAAAATCAACAGCGACATTCATGATCACAATCCCAGAAAAAAGAAAGACCTACACTATCCTTTACTTAACCTATCTTTGGCACAGAAAGGGTAAAATATGCTGCTATAAAACTTTTTGATAAATTACGAGATGAAATAAAATGTCTGACAGACAGCAGTAATAGTTTCAAAAACAAATTGAAATCATACCTCCTTGACAACTCCTTCTATAACATAGATGAATTCTTGAATATGACTAAATAAATCTGGAGATATAATATATGCATTCTGTGCCATTTAAGGGAATGGGATAGATAATAGAAATATTTAGGTATAACACTATAATGTAAACAAAAGACCCTTGCTTCCTGTGCACATTTTTTTGTGCATTTGATACGATCCACATCATAACGGTTTCTCCGTGCTCTTGATCAATGGAACACGTAACTAACTAACTAAAGGATAAAACTGTACGCCCGACTGGATTGCGAGCTTTTGCCAAAATTAAAATTTATTTGCCCCCAACAGACCAGTTACTCCTTTAAAGACTACTTCCAAGTCACACTCGCCATAGTAAACTAGAAAGTAAGAGCGTGCGTGAGGACAGGAATGGAGCCTGTCGTATTAAACCTGCGTCTGGTACTGCAGGTATCAGTTGAAAATTACCTGCAAGGCAGAAACTGGCCACACGAGATGTCACATTAAATTTTAATTTTAACAATAGGTTTATAATCCCATCTGAAAAATGGTTTTAATCTGTAACACTTTCATAGTGGCTGTGCTGCCGAAAGTAAAGAAACTGACGGAATTTACAATCTTATGTTTCGCTGAGTTCACTAGTATTGTGACAATACTGCTAAAATGGAACAAACATTTCCTTAAGCTACAATAAGACACGTCGATCTCAGGGAGAAAATGAACATTAGGCAAGACATCAAAAATGTTAATTTTACGGTAAACGATGAAAGAACTAAGTAATTTGGGGTCTTAAATATAAACGCAAACAGACCTCATATCTCGATAATGGTAAAGCAAAATATCTAAAAACTTAGCGTATAAGACATTAGTAAAGTAACAGTACCTATGAAACTAGCGAATATGAAACTTTAAAGACGATTAACTGCAAACTGAGCAACAGAGAAGGAATAACTGGTAGATAAAGCCTAACAACGTGACTGCGCTGTGACAATATTTAGAAAGAAATAGTACTCTGATAAAAATATAGAAGATAGTACAGCTATAAAGTTGTTCAAATAGAGTGGATATCAACTTTCAACGGTAAAAATTACGTATTTATAATACTCGTATAGAAATATACCTGTACGTCGAATAATGAAGGAGAGAAATAAAATTTTTAAACAGGAATAGAACTTCCGGCGGAAGAGATATAAATGCTAAGGCTTGCTCACGATATAACCTTCCTGGCCGGATGCGAGAGAGACCTGTTGAAAGGAGCAGACAATGTGCTTGTCACAGAATGTGATTTAAGGATAAACAGAACAAAACGGAGGAGATGAAGAGTAGTCGAAAGGAGACTAACGACTTACTTAATGTCAAATTTGATAACTGCAAGGTAATGGAGGAAGTGAAAGAACTCTTCAAAATAGGCAGTAAGCTTACATACGATGGTCGAAGCAAAGAAGGTATAACAAAACAGATTAGCACAGACAAAGAGGGCTTTCTTGCTGCTATCAGATATTAATGTGGAACGCGGGGAGAAGTTGGAAGTGTCCGTCTAGAGCGCCACAGTACTGCGTGGAAGTGAAGCGTGGACCATCGGGAATACGCATAAGAAGAAAGGAAGCTTAGAAAGGGATGCTATCGAAGAAAATTAAAAGTGAAGAGGGCTGATAATTGTGCAAGCATACACTTCCGCAGCCGTTTTCATCTTCAATAAATTTTTTCTGCATTTGACGCGTCATCACGTTGTTGCGTAGACCAACGTTCCGGTCACTGCTGCAAGTGGCTTTCATCAGGATGTTGTGCAAGATGTTGAAAAAGAGTGTCACATATTGCTACTGGAGGTAGTTTTGATCAAAATTAGAAGAAAAGTTCTCGTAATCGCTCTTCTGAAGAGATGAGCCGTTTTACTTGTGACGGCAGGATACATAGAGATGGCGCAGGAAATTACCACAGTGCACTAGTGTGAGCCAATGGAAATCCCGAGAAATCACAGAGATGAGGTTTCAGGATCGCCTCAGCATCGATGTAAGGGAATGAATTGTCGGTGCCGGACTGGTAGGACCATACTCTTTATCAGATTAACTGGTGTATTATATCACTTATTCCTGTATGGTGAATTACCAGCGCCAAGTGACATTCGATTGTGGCTTATGCGCGAGGGCACACTACCTCACTTTGCCGGCCGCGGTGGTCTCGCGGTTCTAGGCGCGCAGTCCGGAACCGTGCGACTGCTACGGTCGCGGGTTCGAATCCAGCCTCGGGCATGGATGTGTGTGATGTCCTTAGGTTAGTTAGGTTTAAGTAGTTCTAAGTTCTAGGGGACTGATGACCACAGCAGTTGAGTCCCATAGTGCTCAGAGCCATTTGAACCATTTTGAACTACCTCACTTTCTAAGGATCGTCCGACAGTACCTCATCACAACTTTTCATGAGAGATAGATGGTTGAAGGGGTCGGGTAGGGTGGCCTCTGCGTTCAGCGAACCTGAATCCGTTGGATTTCTGGCGATAGGAACATCGTCGAACGCCAAACCCATCGAAAATGTGCAGACATAACAGGAGTCTATGACCAATGCACGTGACGCAATCTGAATGGAGCGAGGTGTATTTGAAAGAGTGCGTGATTCCATGGAAGAGAAGGGCTGAAGGATGTGGCAGAATGCGTGGTACAGAGTTTACCTATACGCAATAGCCAAATGTGAACGGTACTGGTTTCCGCACATATCAGCACGGCAAATGTTCTTCTAGTTATGACCAATACTATCTCCTGTAAGAAGGTGCGACACTTTTTTTTAAACAGCTAATATATACTACTAAAACATGTCGACGGGATAACATGTCCGAAAAATTGGGCAGGTATTGCACAAAATGGAGAAGTTTGTGCATCAGTTTTTAGAATGAAGAGGTACTGTAAGGTTAGGTGCGTATTGAGGTCTATGGAGAACGCCTACCAGAAGAAAGGACGAAGTCGTCGGAAATCTGCTATGACATCGAGGAATAAAAAATCTGGTGTTGCAAAGAGTAGTAGAGGAGGAAAACAACAGACACATATAAACAATAAAATTTACTTGCCGTAAAAAATCATGCAACATCGTCAAGGACCGTGTTCAGCTTCACCGGAGTACAATACGAGCATACTGAGGGGCTGTAGTGTTAATGATTCATTTGTCAGTCATCGGCGCTCAGGAAGCCCGACTGCCCACCCTCTGTTTTGATTCTGCAGGCCTATCTGTGATGAGTTTAGGGGTAAAAACAGTTTGCAATATTAATTCTTGGATATAACCGTGCCCCACCGACGAGTACACACACATACGCATTGTGGGCCGGTGGGATACTGAATGCACGTATCGACGGCTAACTGCACACGTTGGGCACAGTGTACCGACGGTGCGTCGCTGCTTTCAGCTGTGGTCTGTGGGACATTCCCACAAGTGTAGACCAGGTTGTGGACGTCCGCGTAGTACATACGCAGGTCAAGAGTGACGCATTGTGCGAGCAGCGGTGGTCGACCGAATATCAACCGAGGACGAATTCTGAGTACATGTTGAAGCTGCTGTGTCATCAGGGACCAATGGGAACCGTCTTCTTGCAGCAAGATTAAGGTCACGTGCGCCTCTGGCCAGGCTACTACTGACACTATAACGCTGCCAAGCATGGATACTCTGGTGGCGATCAAAAGTTGACTGGAGAAAGGAACTACGCTCTGTATTTAGTGATGAGAGTAGGGTCTGTCTGCATGCGAGTAATGGACGTACACGTGTACTGCATAGACCTGGTGAGCAGGCAGCGTATTTCACATTCGCTGATCAATGTGACGTCAGCACCGGGACCTCGGCTTTTGATGAGGTCAATGGCGGTGAGGGATCTACCGATGGGGGACGCTAGGATGGAGAGGCGAGTGGCGAGCTTAGCTGTTTCTAGACTGCTGGAAGGAGTGGGCTCTTCCTCAAAGACTTCCAAAACAGGAAAAATTCCAGAAATCTCCGAAATATCTAGGCGGTAGCTGTTCTTCATCCCCTCCACCTACTGCTACGTGATTTCATAGCTATGTCGGTGGAATATAATATATAACCTATAATGACAGAATTTCTCGGAATGTCTAAGAATCTCAAATTGAACAGGTATGAATTAAGAAAAATACAAAACAAGATGCAAAGGGAACGTACCGTAGACATTTCTGAGCGACAGATCTCATTTCAGGCCTCGTAATGTGAGTATCCATCACTTACAACCAGCGGTCACATTTGGGTGTTTTTGCAGGGTAAAGCATCGAGCGGCACAGGGTTTTAGCCCCATTGTACTGTCATTTCTTCGAGAGGGAGGTGACCCGCTTTTACAGCAGAATAATGCACGTCCACACACGATGTGCTTTTATTGTGTACAGCAAATGTCCTGATCAGCTGTATCACCAGATCTCTCGCCAATTGAACACGTAAAGGGGCGTGACGAAGCAGGAACTTACTCATTCTCGAGGGCCTGCAACATGCAGTGCCGAGCTGCAACAAAAGGCGGAAGATGCTTAGGACACTGTATCGTAGAATGTCATTCGACATGCTTGTTACCGCTTACATGCGGGAAAAAAAGTCTGCGTTGCCGCCAGAGGCGGGGGGGGGGGGGGGGGGGGGAGTTATACACAGTGTGTTGATGCTGTTATTTGGCACCGTCTATTGTGACACATGTGTTTCATTTGGTGTGAATTTAACACATACTTCTTTAACGACTGACTACCTGTCACGTCAGTTGACAATAATATGACCTTGTCCTTGAGGGTGTTGTACTTTTTCTTCGACACCGTACACATCAGATTACGGAGATGGTTGGGTGTAAAAATTGGGCAGAGGTGGAAAGGTTAGCAAAGGCCAGGAGAAATGGAGGTCAGCATCGAACCACACGAAAGATTGTCGACTTTAAAAAAAAAAAGAAAAAGTTGTCAGCAAGTGATTTATAAGATGGACAGACGAGGATTTGTGGCGCTGTCCTCCACGTACCTGCGGGTCGTACTGGACGACGATGATGTTCTCGAAGTAGGTGCCGGAGCCGGAGTCGGCGCCGTAGCCGTAGAGGCCGTTCTCGGAGTTGCCGGCGGTGCCGCACGAGTGGATGCTGATGTCGAAGGTGGCCGCCTTGCGGCCCAGGCCGGCGGGCAGGTGCACGCAGTTCACGTTGCTGTAGTGGCCCTTGCTGAACACGATGCCGTAGAACGGCTTGTCGAAGCCCAGGTACACCTGCAACCGGCCGCCTCATTAGCGGGACATTATTCCGCGGCCGGCTCGCGGAACCGGTATCTCCGGGACCCCGGTATATGCGCACGGCTGTAAATATTGTCCGCTTAAAATTAAATCTGACCGCTAATTTGCTCAGTTCCTTAGCGCTGTTTACCTCTCACACCGCATATTAATAAGACCTGAGTTTTAATTTTCACTTTTATTGGCAGAACTAACTGCCACAATTGATATCTCTGCGTTGCAAATTAAGGAAACAGAGCTAACGCAAATAATTTTCTCACCTTCCCCAGTAACATAAGTTATATAATTTTCCTCAATATATGCGGTCATTTTTTCGAGCTGTCACAGGCCCAGCAACTTGCGTTCCGTTGACATCACAATAAATACAGTCCATTCATTTTATGCGTGTAACATTAACAAATTGTTGAGTATCGCTACGTAAAGGAGAAACAGATTTAATGAAACTGATCTTCCTAGAATATAGCTGCAGTACTATTTTTCTTACACCAGAGAACGTTACCAAATATGAGTATCATGTTAAATACCAGAAAAGATCCAGCAGTCGAGAGTCGAAACCTGAACTATTAGACTTGTAGAGACAGACCTGACGTTGATTTGCTCTTCTTCCACTTTGAATATGCATCTAGGACTACATTCTACCCTTATAAGCAAAAGGCAATATAAACCCTTGACTATAATATGAAAATAGTGGAAAGCCCAGCACATACAGCTTTCGTGTATACTAATGTAGGTCTCAGCTTCCTCCCTCTCTCTCTCTCCGTCCATTAATGTACGCACCACTGGAAACGTAAATCTAACTCAAATAATACTCGAATCGACGCAGAAGGACCATGTTTCGCACCCTGTCGCCGAGTTGGTCGTCTCCAAGTGACACAGGTAAATATACATTCAATATTCTAAGACAAGAAAAAAATCGTTAAAATCCTAGCTTGGTGGAGGGCTCCAAACGTTCCTATTGGGAAAGGATCTGGCGACCTTGCTGGCCAAGATGTGAATATAACCTGCAGAAACTCTCGCCGTGTGTATGCGAGCATTATCTGGTTCAAATGTAAGGCCACAATGGCTTGTCATGCGGGGCAACAAAAAGAGGCGTAGAATATCGTCTATGTACCACTGCGCTGCAAGCGCTCTGCCGACGACAACCAAATGGGTCCTGCTTTGAACAGAAATGGCAGCTCAGACCACCACTCCCGGCTTTCAGGACGTATGGCGAGCGACAGTCTCCAGACACGTCCTTGTTACTCATCAGGGCACAGTTCGAAGCGGGACTTATCACTGATGATAATTCTACTTTATTCAATAAGATTCCAAGCTAAAGACGTGACTGGAGACGCCGTGGACAGCGTTGCGGTACCTCCCCGACGGTCGCCCGCCATACGGCCCAACAAACAAGAGTGTCGGTCTGGGGTGCCACTTCATTTCACAGCATGATCCCTGAGACTGACACCAGCGGCACCTTTACAGCGCAGTGGTACATCGAAGACATTCTACGCCCCGTTTTGTTGCCCTTCATGGCAAGCCATTCGGGGCTTACGTTTCAGCAAGATAATTCCAGTCCACACATTCCGGTAGTTTCCATTGCTTGTGTTCTTGCTTGGGCAGCAAGTTTGACAGATCTATCCCCAGTTGAGAATATTTGGAGCATTGTGCGCAGGGCCCTCCAACCATATCGGGACTTTAGCAATATAACGTGTCAGTTGGACAGAATTTTGTACGATATCCCGCAGGAAGACATCCAAGAATTCTATAAATTAGTGCAAGCTGAAAAACTGCTTGCATAAGGGCAAGAGATGGACCAAAGGGTTATTGAGTAGCAAAATTTGTGAAGCTCTTTATTTTGAATAAATCATCCAATTTTTCTGAAAGTGTAATCATTTGTTTGTTTGTACGTTTAGATAACATCTACCGATTGCAGTCCATTAGGATAAGTCCTTCGCGGTACATCGGTTTCCTTTTCTTTACGGTGTATATACCACTGTTTTTGAATGCTTTGTGTTATTTTATTACTACAGACAAACAACATTTCTATATTAATATATTCATGTTAGGTTTATAGATTGTCTGATGAATATGAATACAATTCTTATGTTTCTAAACCTGTAGGCTTGAAATATCAGAGAACAAGTCAGTAATTGTACAGATATTTACTGATAAGTGCAGTCAACGAAGGAAAATTAGGAGACAAAATTAATATAGCAGCATATTTTTGTACAATGGAAGGGGAGAGTGTCTTGAACAACACACTAGGAACCCTAACTGGTGTGGTGTGAGCGTGCTGGGTGGGTTTGGGGGGGGGGGGGGGGGGGGGGGGGAGGGGAAGGTCATGCAGGCAAGGTGTCAGTTGTAGGTTTTTCTTCAATATCTCGAAAACTGTGACATTTAGCGAAAATGTTTCTGAGTCAAATATTGAACTACATTACATATACTGCAAAAAAGATCTTATTCATTTGTTATATAGAACTAATGTTTCCGCGTTACAGAGGACGCAAAAATCGGCGATTATTAAATACAGTATTTTTATGGTATAAAACTGATGTTTTAGGGAAGTGAGAGCAAATGTTAAAAGTGTGTACTACGCCTAAGTGTAGTAGAAGCGTATTAAGAGATAAATTGTGTTCTGGTGTGTAACAGGGAGGAAACATGGTGGTGGAGGTTAGAAGCGTGAGGGTACGTAATTGCCGGATTGTGGTCATGCTTTTCCATCCTTCATAGGTTTGCAAAATGCTGTTCTTGCGTCTGTATGATTAGCAACTCATATCTCTATTTACCAAAGTGAACACCCACAAATTCCCTTGTGGGATATTTAATGTAATTCAATTTTTGACTGACAAAAATTTCGCTAAATGTCGCGGTTTTCGAAGTATTCAAGAAAATCCTAAGAATCTGACCTTTACATCTCATTACCCCCTCCCCCCTTACTCCCACCCACAAAATTTACACTCCACCGGTCAGGGTTTTGAGTATGTTATTCACGACACTCTACTCATACCACTGTACAAAAATTTGTGACTACCCGAATTCTTTTTGTGGGTCTACCTGTTTTGATCTTCGTTGACTGGGCTATATGGTCTGTGAGGCATTCGTCTTCAGGGCCAGTTTCATTTTCGCTAACATTTCTCACCTGTGGATTAACATTCCTGGTATGGTCTGATATAAACGACAGTAATTTCAATTCACGGCAATATTTCCTACGTCATAATGTATAAAACCAGTAGGGGAGTCTTTTGTAACCACATTTACAGCTAGTTTTCTTTCGCGCCGTACATATGAATAAGTGGTCGTGAACTGAGTTCCTAGTTACATCCAATTTTACTGATTATATGCTGTGAAATGCTGCTTACAATGAAGAATAAACATTTCAGGTAATATTGTTTCACAGATTATCTCGGATATGTTGGCCGGGCTGGGTTAATGTAAATTATTTCCTCTGACAGAGCACATGTAGGATGATGACTGGTAATATGCAACACGAGAAAACAGTTTGTACGTACACTTGTATGTAATAAACATATTATTCATTCAATTTTGGTTGGTTTTTATGGTTTGAGGGATCATACTCACAACCGTGAATAGCTTTTTTAGATCCCCCTTGTGGGAGTGGCATTGTTCCATGGTAGATGAAGTTCTATCTGATCATGTAATTGACCGCCGGGAACATGTTACACAAAAGCACGCAGCAGCTTCAGAATTTACAGGAGACTCTCATGTAGATAATCTTGCTACTATTTCTACAGTTTCAAACACTACTATAGTAACTGGTGGTAGTTTGTGTAGCACAGTGTCAAATGGACCAGTGAATGAAACTTCTAGCACAGATGCAGCAGGCTGGGCATACTGTTATCTTGTGCTTGAAGAAGCGTTTCATGATACTCTTGAAACTGGCTCTGATACTGAAGTGGTTGTAAAGATGAATATGTATGCATGGTCTAAAGGACCTTATGAATGCCAGTCCTTTGGGAAATGGCTTCCTAACTTCCTGCAGATTTTTTTCAAACTTTACCTTCACACATTTTAGGCTCCTAATTGATTAGCTGAATGCAATTTTGTCATATGATGACATGGTAGGAGACCGTGGCTGTTATTTTGTTGGTGTTGAGACAGCAACCAGCCACAAATTTAAGTTCCTTTATTCAAAAGGTACCGTTACCGGTTTCGAATCATTACAATTCATCGTCAGAGGGCTTTCATGCTTTCTTTAAAACATGTAGTGCGTTTTTTATTGATTAGTTGTCCTAAAATATAAATAATACATAATTATAAGCACGCCACACAGATGGTTGCGATACAGGCCGACATTTCACGTAAGTCACATCCCAATGCAAATCTGTATGTAGACAAAATGGTTCAAATGGCTCTGAGCACTATGGGACTCAACTGCTGTGGTCATAAGTCCCCTAGAACTTAGAACTACTTAAACCTAACTAACCTAAGGACATCACACACATCCATGCCCGAGGCAGGATTCGAACCTGCGACCGTAGCGGTCGTGCGGTTCCAGACTGTAGCGCCTTTAACCGCTCGGCCACTCCGGCCGGCCTGTATGTACACAGTCTGTCGATTTGTAGTCTACAGTGTAAAATTGTATTTGAGATAATTTCATTTGGATTGGCTATTCGTTGACAACTGTGACTATACAGAGTGATTCAACTAAGCAGTTCACCTTGGATATTTCGTACTTCTTCCTCATTCAGATGAACTGTGAGAAAGTACGCAGTAAATGACGTATGGTCTGTCTTCATATCTTCGCTAATTATAGAGATGTCGGTATCAACTTCGCTTTTCCAAGAAAAACTAAAGTAATTTCTGCTGATAGTTCTGTAGTTAAAAAAGAGACGAATTCAAAGGCCTTTCACTCTTCAGATTTAGGTTGTTAGTTTCGGAGTCAATACAGTATATAGAACGTAGGATTTATCGGTTTTGTACATGAAACAGATTGCTATCTTACGTGGAAGTTCGTGGTTTAAGAACCAAATAAGGAAATATGTCACGATGGATAAAGAGGAAACAGAGTGCTGCACCGTCGCTTTATCGATATCTACTGAAGCGCCAAAGAAACTGTTATAGGCATGCGTATTCAAATACGGAGGTACGTAAACAGAAAGTATACGGCGCTACGGTCGGCGACGCCTGTATCAGACAACAAGTGTCTGGTGCAGTTGTTAGATCGGTTACTGCTGCTACAATGGCTGGTTATCAAGATTTAAGTGAGTTTCAACGTGGTGTTATAGTCGGCTCACGAGCGATGGGACACAGCATCTCCGAGGAAGCGATGAAGTGGAGATTTTCTTGTACGACCATTTCACTAGTGTACCGTGAATGTCAGGAATCCGGTAAAACATCAAATCTCCAACATCACTGCGGCCGGGGAAAGATGTTGCAAGAATGGAACCAACGATGACTGAAGAGAATCGTTCAGCGTGATAGAAGTGCAACTCTTCAGCATATTGCTGCAGGTTTTAATGCTGGGCCATCAACAACTGTCAGCGTGCGAACCATTCAACGGAACATAATCGACATGGACTTTCGGAGTCGAAGGTCCATGCATGTATCCTTGATGACTGCACGACACAAGGCCCTTACGCCTCGCCTGGACCTGTCAACACAGTCAGAGGACTGTTGATGTCAGGAAACATGTTGCCTGGTCGGACGAGTCTCGTTTCAAATTGTATCCAGCGCATGGACATGAACGGGTATTGGGACAACCTCATGAATCCATGGATCCTGCATGTCAGCAGGGGACTGTTCAAGCTGGTGAAGGCTCTGAAATGGTGTGGAGCGTGTGCACTTGGAGTGATATGTGGCCCCTGATACGTCTAGATACGAATCTGACAGGTGAAACGTACGTAAGCATCCTGTCTGATCACCTGCATCCATTCATGCCCATTCTGCATTCCGACGGACTCGGACAATTATAGCAGGACAATGCGACAGGAACACTCTTCTAAGTTTAAACACTACCACTGGTCACCACACTCTCCAGACATGATCATTATTGAGCATATCTGGAATGCTTTGCAGCGTGTTGTTCAGAAGAGATTTCCACCCCTGATTTATGGATAGCCCTGCACGATTCATGGTGTCAATACCCTCCAGCACTACTTCAGGCATTCGTGGAGTCCATGCCACGTCGTGTTGCGGCACTTCCGCGTGCTCGCGGTCGCCCTACACGATATTAGGCAGGTGTAACAGTTTCTTAGGCTCTTCAGTGTAAAAGGGACACAATCGAAATATAGCTTACATTATTTCTGAGTCGTTCACGTGTGTGATTAGTTTGCTGGCATTGGTTAGTTTGTGGAAAAGAAGCCGACGCTCATCCAGTTCTTTCTGGTCGCATGGGTACTAAGTGTAGACATAATCAGTTAGCCAGAATACACGCCTCTTTTGATGCCACTGGACTCTTACGCTGAGTTAAGTTCAAAGACTAAGACTATGCACTAATTACGACCACATTAGAGGATTTAAAATATCGCATTGTTTGAGCATATGCAGTAATATCGAAGTAATCTCTTCAGTCTATCGACAAGTTCCTGCAGCTGTGACTGCAAACTTGAACTGCAATGTAAAATGGGCGTTTCGAACACTTTATGAAATAAATGAAATTTTAAGGACGTTTTTATGACCACATTCTTTCGTGACCACCTCAGGAGGCGAAGTTATTATCCAGCAGTCTCAATACCTCAATTCCTGGTTTTCCAAATTTATTCAGTTTTTGACGTGCAGCTTTGTTTCAACGATCTAGCAGAAACAAGAGCAAAATTCCTACCGTAGATGCCTTTTCGTTTGCCTTCCAGTTGCTGGATTGGTCCAGCCACACGTAGCCAAATTAAATTTATAACTGTTTTAAAGGGGACTTTTCTCCACTATTCTGCTACGCAGTTCGTGGTCTAGTAGTTAGCGTCGCTTTCTCTACATGGTGGAGTCTCGGGTGAGATTACCGGCTGGGTCGGAGATTTTCTTCGCTCGGGGATGGGTGTTTATGCTGGCCCAAACACTTCAACTCATCCTCATCCACGCACAAGTCACTGACGAGGGGTTAAATAGAAAGACTCGCACTAGGCGGCCGAAGAGCAAAAGACTTGGTCTCTCAGCAATTTGTGCCGTACGATTATTTCATTTCAGTAGACTCCCTTACAAGAAGACCTCGCGAACATCCCCTCATCGATTTATTTCACATTGACAAGGTGTGCAGGCCCCGGCTAGGACTTCAACATACAGGATGAGTCAGCTGCCCCTGCCACTGGGTTTACGCACACCGCAATGCCTTCAAACACCACGCACAAGATGTCATATTTTCTCGCCCGCTTCCAACAAACTGTTAGTCCCACAAAAGAATGAACAGGAGCGTTTTGTAGGATATTTAATGTAGTAAAATTTTGTTCTGGGACACGTTTTCGGTAGAAAAACTTCCAAAAGTGACGTTTTTCTTGTGGCTTCCAGCGAAAACGTGTCCCAGTACAAAAATTAACTACTTTAAGATTCCTATAAAACGTTCCCGTTCATTTTTTCTATGGGAGTAATAGTTTGCACATTGTGAGTGAGAGAATATGAAAATCTGGTGGGTGATATTATATGGTGTTGTGGGATGCATAGAAGCCAGCGATATGGGCAGCTCAACCATCATGTATGTGAACAGGAACACATCACATTCGACAGTTCTCGAGAAAATCGAGTTTGAAAAATTTAGATGTGATCATATACTTTGTATGGTCGCTAGCATTCAAGTTCAAGGAGTCTGCAACCGAATGAGTAAGTGTTTAGTTTCGTAAGTGCGAGGTCACTGGATCGAATCTCTCTGTCAGTATTTCCCTTTTTTCTCATTCCCACGTAATTCTAACTACAGATATGTGTAATATGCCACCAAATTATATGACGAACGAGAACCGTTTATGAATGTAAACCATGTTTGATTTTCAATGGAAGCACTGAAAGAACCATCCACATGCAAAAATTAGGCCTTCATTATATTTGCTGTATGTCACGGTAATTATTGTTTTCCATGTTTCTACGATCAGTATCATCCTGATACGTGCAGTGCACCTTAGGTTACACACTAGTAAAATAAAATAAAGTGACTGTACTGACGTGACCGAAAGTCCTTGTGTATCGTCTTTATATTTTCAGTCTCCTTACGAAAAAAATTTTTCTGCTTCTTTCGTTATAAATACTATGAAAATAATAAATCTGTTTTTAGAACCATGTAGATATAAAAGAAAACGAAGTAACGGTAGAGAGATTCGATCCAGAGACCTAGGACTTAGGAAGAAAAGCGCTTACTCGCTCGGCTGCAGAGTCCTTGAATACTTTTTACCATAAAAAACTCTCACAGGAGAGCTTCTGTAAAGTCTGGAAGGTAGGAGACGAGGTACTGGCAGAAGTGAAGCTGTGAGGACGGGGCGTGAGTCGTGCTTGGGTAGCTCAGATGGTAGAGCACTTGCCCGCGAAAGGCAAAGTTCCCGATTTCGAGTCTCGCTCCGGCACACAGTTTTAACCTGCCAGAAAGTTTCATATGAGCGCACACTCTGCTGCAGAGTAAAAATCTCATTCTGGGAATGAGGATATTGAGACAGATATGGGGAAGGGAGAGACAGACGGAGAAAAGGGGAAGGGAGAAACAGACAGAGAAAGGGAAAAGGAGGAGATGGACAAAGAGAGGGGGAGAAGGTTACAGAAAGAAACGAGGAGGAAATGGACAGAGAGAGGAGGCTGGAGGAGACGGACTGAGAGACAAGGAGAAGAAATGGACAGCAAGGGAGGAGTGTGAGGGAGCAGTAGACAGTCAGTGAGTGGAGGGAGGAGAATATGGTCTTAGAGGAGGGAGTTCGAGATGGAGGGAACAAGAGGAGATGGTCTGAGAGGAGGAAAGTGCAGATGGAGACATGCGGAAGTAGCTGATGGGCAGACAGAGAGAGGAGGAGGAGGAGGTGGAGAGAAGGTAGGTGGGTTGGTTGGAGAAGATGGTCAGAGAGTGGGGGCAGGAGGTGGACAGAGGGGGAGGAGAAGATGGACTAATACAATTGGGGAAAGTGAAACTCAAAAAACTGCGTCTAGCGAGAAATGAACGAAGAACCTCGCGCGATTCTAAGACTAGCACGCAACTATTGAAGGTTCTGCCAAAATTTTCGAAATTTTCAGTAAATAACATCGCTCGGGAATCTTCAGAAACGATATTATTCGGGGACGAGTGTCATACTGCGTCAAAAAAATCGTGTACGGGCACTGAGTTGCAAAATCGAAGAGGGCACAGCAGTGCATAAGAACTCCTTGTGAGACACAGACACGAAACGTCGTATATTTGCATGTCCCCGCAGTACTATGATTTAAATACAAAGATTTACATCGTCATTTTCTCATGGAGGTACAGCATAGTGATGGATACAGAAGAAAAACTTATAATTCACGTTGGAATAAGAACAGATCAGTGTCAAATCTATGTCTACAAATCCAAGAGCTCAGTGACCGATCCTCGGTTGGTCATTGGATCTTTAGTAGTTTCAGGCACAGTAAGTTGGTGTGAGCCTGTCACAGCTTAGATTGCACATTGTGGTCATTACCTAATGTTATATTTCAGGTATCTCTTAAAATCAACTCTATTGTGTGACAGTATTTTGCAAGTAACCTCTTTTGCAGACAACACCTACCTTCATGAGGTCGCGCTCGCACTTGACGTCGAGTGAGATGATCTTGGGCATGTCAGGCATGGGTGCGGGCCAAGCGGCGTCGGGCACGGGCGCGGCCGCGTACAGCTTGTCTAGCGCGTCGAGGGGTGGCGGGGGCGGCCCGTGGTAGAAGTGCGGGGGCGGAGGCGGTGGCGGCGGTAGGTGCGGCCCGTAGTAGGGTGGCTTGCGAGCCGCCCCCGCTCCCGGCCCCGCCTCCAGCGCCAGCTGGTCGCCGCCCACGCGGTCGCGCTCCTCGGCGGCGCTCAGCGAGCCCCCGGCGCCGGCGCCCGCCCCCGCTCCACCGCCGCGGTCCTGCGCCGACGACGCCGCCTCCGCAGCCTCTCCGCCGTCCGCCGCGGGCTGCCGTCCGCCGCCTTCAGAACCCTCCGAGTCGTCCACGCAGCGGGCACTCTGAAAACACACGTCTCATTTTTAATAACAATCTTTAGTTTTCTGCTCTTAAATAGCCGTCTGTTCATGTTTTTGAAAAACACAAGTTCTACTTTTTATCTACCATGATGGTCCCTCGAGGAAGCCGCTGCAAGACCGACTAGGGCCGAGATGAGAGAAAAATACACAATATGCATGCGCAACACAAACAGAGAAGTCCGAGCGACAAAAATCAGCTAGCATGGTAGGTGGGCCAATGTCAGACGTTCCGGCTGTAGAATCGGTGCAAAGTGATATTGGTACAAGCTGTTGCGGCTTGTCCTGAAGCAGAGTTGAACCTCTATACTTTGCAAGCCGGCGGTAATTACGAAGGCTATTCGGAAATTAAGGAAACCATAGCGAAATTCAAAACTGTGTTATTTCCAACAGTTGGCTATACCTTCCAGCCACTTCTCTATATAGTCGCCGCTCTGACTTATACATCGGTCGTAGTGTTGTACCAACTTTCCAACACCCTCGTCACAGGAGGCAACCTCGTGTGCATTCCTCGTCGTCTGTGCCAAAACGTTGTCTTCGTGACTAGCGATTCAACTGGGTAGAAATGGAGTATCCTTATTGTCGCGGCCGAGAACTGTCATGAAGAAGGAGCTGCGTGACAGTTACGTTATACGGGGTTGCATGAAATTAGGCGAAATCTCTCGGCAGGCACCCGTACACCCGTACTTGGCGGGAGACACTATTCTCTAGGCATCACCAAGCGCTCAATGTGCGCTGAGAACTTGAAAGAGCGACGTGACGCTGTCTATAGGCATATTAGAGACACTGCCCAACACATCTACATGCGAAGCTTCACTGGATTATCACTGCGGTTCCCATTTAGCGACCGATCTTTCCTTACTTTCCGAATAGCCCTCGTATATCTTATCAATATTATCGATATCTAAATTACTAACTGACAAATTTGGTTCGTAGTTCATGATTCATGGTGCACAGTCTAGTTGCAGGTTGTCTATGTAAAAGCTTTGGAGGACCACAAAAGTTTGATTTTCATTGTTCCATATAATTATCGAACAAATTTAAAAATTTAAAATGCTGTCACTAACTACTCATTAAGAAGTATGCTTTTACATTTAAGGGTTAAGGGAATAAGACAAGTATGACTTCATTCAGTAAATACACCAAGTTTCTGGATCTACTCCTCATCAAAATTCTGGATATACAATGACGATTGCACGATCTCCTCCGAGGTTTTGGGAGAAATACGTCGTCTTTCTTCCACTGATTTCCGTTTAAGCTTCCTGAGCATTTCTTTTGCACTTTCGAATGAGCAGTAGCGACCTGTTACGATCCTTAGCTGCCAACCCTTAACCCAAAACACGTTCAGCACGTCTGTACTACTATCACTGCATTCTTTTATCACTTATCTCAATTTTTAACTTTTGTTAGTTTTGGGACCATCGCGTTTTACTTTATTTTGCTGTGGAACATTGACTTCTTTTTGCTGATTAGTCCGTCACCTCTAAGAACACGATTGTTTGTAGATGATGAGTGAAAATTACTGAAAAACAGCTTAAGCTGTAAATTATATAGGGGAATTATAGTCTTGAAACTTCGCTATTCCTTCTACCAATCTTCCGGCCCCTCCTGCCGGAGGTTGGAGTCCTCCCTCGGGCATGGGTGTGTGTGTTGTTCTTAGCATAAGTTAGTTTAAGTAGGATGTAAATCTAGGGACCGATGACCTAATCAGTTTGGTCCCTTAGGAATTCACACACATTTGAACCTTTCCGCCAATCTTCTTCGAAAGAGTTCCGCATTGATGGCCTTCAGTGATAATTGGTTCGTGAATATAATATTTAATTTTAAGATGGCTGAAATGTTTATTTGTGGTAAATGACTAGGTACAGTCCATTAATGACGAACAAGACATTGACTTTAAATACACTAGTTCACGCGCTAATAGATACAATTAGACAAACTAGGAATTTATATTTTTGGCTTAGAAACATTATTCCAGGAACTAATTAAAAATAGCTGAAATCCCTCAGTTTCGATCAAGGTTTTCGAAGGTTTTCTTCAGCCTGAAACAAATGTCGGAACTGGTAATGCCTTCCTATACATTCCCAACTATGTAACCCCTTCGTATCAATCTTAAGAGGGCCTGGTATGTGGCTGAAAAAAATCTGACCTTATTAATGGGTGGATATCTCAAATAGCCGACGCTGTCTTTGTACAGGGAATCAAAAAAGTAAAAATATAGTTTTCGCGCGGTACGAAGAAAATCAATTGCAAAATACGCTGACCATAATTCGTCTTGATTCTCTTCCAGGTGGTCCACATTTTTGTACATTAAATATATATCGAGAAAAAAATAAGAATATGGTGTAATTTTACGTTTGGTCGTTTCCCTCATTTAGAGAATAACTTGATTCGGTAATCATTATTAAACTCTGCACGCTTTCTTCGTCTCTCAGCACCCCGATGTTGTGAGTAAATTTACATAACTCTATCGTCCTCACAAATGCATACGTAAGCTTTTACGAAGTTAATAAGCACGGGTTCTTATTGAAAAAAAAAACCGAATGCAAAGAAAATTTATCTCTTTTATGCAAGCAGTGAGTACGAAGCACACGCAATCAAGGAACTCTAACGACGGAGAATTGTTTTAAAGGCATAACTCGTCGTCGCCTCCTCTTTCGATCCTCCGAACCTTTATCACAGAGATATGTTACGTGTCCTGACGGCAAGTAATGCAAGCAAACTCGACAGAGTTCCAATTGGAAGCTTCCAGTTAATTTCTCCGACATGGCCTCTCACCTGCTGGCCAGATCGCGTGCTGCGCCGATGACAGTTACAATAGGTAGGCTGATATAGGGGCCGGCGACTCCCCCACGAGCCGCAGCAGTAAGCTATTCCAAGAACTCTATTGCATAGTTTACTGGACTCTTGAATGGCGCTGTTAGGACACTAGATGCTATTCAGGAGGAGTAGGGATAAAATTTAAGTGCAATCATCACGGTTTAGGTTCCCTGTGGTGTAAGTTAATCATTTCACGGGAACGTCTTGATGGTCTCTTAAATGCGTCACGTCCGCTTCCTTCCCCGCTGTTATCTAGGAGGGCAGGTGGCCCATCTTGAACGACCTCAACATAGACAACAAGTTTTACGTCTGATCGTATTTTTCTTATTTACATCACCAACGATCCAAAAGCACGGATTCACCAATTTGATTTTTAATACCGTCTATCGTCGTCGTTGTGAAAATTAAACTTCTGGTACTGACATAATTTCTAGTCCACGGTAGATTCTTGTTTATATGCCGGTATTGTCAATTTTTAAAACATCTCGAGAATTCTTAGCTGCAGTAGGTGAATTAGCGTGACTAATGCGTTCAATTATAGAGTTATCTAATGCTCAGAATCCATTAATGTGAGTTATTTCTAATGTGTAACTGTAGAAAATTTCACAGCGCTCCAACAGCACCCGGGTATGGTTCACATAGTCTTGCAATATAATAACACTTGGTCTCAGATAAGATTTATGTATAATAAATCCTGATAGACACGGAATTAAACATTTGGCACTTAGCAACTCAGCTGATCCAATAGCGTCGTAGCTTAAAATGAAACTTCCAAATAAAGACGCCAGCACGCAGTTAAGGATGTAAGAGCGCAACAAAGCTTTAGTATAGTTGCTCACATGTTGCATGGGCAAATTCTCGGAACATGGATGCAGTAAACACACTTTCTGTTCTCTTGCAACAACAGTCATAGCTAGAACAGTAATCAATTAACAACGGAATCTCTTAAACTAGAACGGAGATACCAGAAACCTTAATCGACAGTAACGGTAGCCGGCCGGAGTGGCCGTGCGGTCCTAGGCGCTGCAGTCTGGAACAGCGCGACCTCTACGGTCACAGGTTCGAATCCTACCTCGGGAATGGATGTGTGTGATGTCCTTAAGTTAGTTAGGTTTAAGTAGTTCTAAGTTCTAGGGGACTGATGACCTCAGATGTTAAGTCCCATAGTGGTCAGAGTCATTTGAACCATTTCTTTGCTCAGAACCATTTGAACCATTTTTTGACAGTAACGGTATTCGAACTGAAAGAGTTACTTGCATTCTAAATTATTTACTGCAAATATATGTGGCCGCAATCTGAAAACCAGTTAAATCTTCTATCCTAATAATGTTTCTTCAGTATATACCACAAGCGTAATCAACCATCTGCCCAAACTGCTCGTTTCTATACTACACTGATGTGCAAAACTTGAGGACGAAAGTAATTTACACATGACGTGCCAGTGCCAAGTAATAAAGCTCGACGAAACTAGAATCACACGTAGAAAGGGTTTCTTCAGTGCAGTGCAGTGCAGAAAGTAGATGAAAGAAATACGAAATGAGGCGAATAAAAATGATACTATAACTCAAAGTTATTTGTTCTGTATATTACAATCTCTGTCTTCCCTTAGAAGTTTTGTCCTTCACGGTTACTGTTAGTATCACGTAAGTTGTTCCACGATGTCTTAACACCTGTCCTATCATCCTACCTACTCTTCTAATTAAATTTTTCGATACATTCCTTTCTTAGCTGATTCTATAGAAAACATGTTTCTTTTATGTCCAATTAAATTTATGCATACTCGTCTCGCACCACATTTGGAACACTTTGACTTCGTTCTTTTTCGGTGCTCTGTTATTGACTTCCGTACAACATCGTCATCAGTTTCTCGGTAATCTCATGTCCACTACGCCTCAATGATTTTGAGTAGCATTGGTTTGCCCTCACTCCGTATTTTCTGCACAATAGTCTGTTCATCCCAATTAATGGGTTCTGTAAATCTTCCCACTTACACAGAGGACAGAAAAGTCATTTCAAAATGAATTTTAATCCCTCTTATAAATCATTCATCGTTCCGCCGATAAATAGGCTGAACAACAGAGGTGAAAGACGGCATCACTGCCACATGCCCTCTTACTCAGCGGATGTACCAGCTACGTGAGCAGTACGTGGACACACTGTAAGCTTCTGTAGCGAATTATCAACTATTGAACATATCTAGTGCCAACTGCAAACATAGCACCGCCAGATCGTTTGGCTTTAGCAAACATAAGCCTTCTCTCTCTTACAGCGACTCGGATCCGGTCCCCCCGCTGACCCACTGGACCACTGGGCCGTGGAGAAATGTCCGTGTAGCCTCCTAGCGGAGACATAAACCAATATTTGGCAAGGACCCATCGTGGCTCCTCGCAGCGGTACGCTCCGACTCCTTCCCACGACGCGTGTGACCCACGCGTGGGCAACCGCCCCGTAAACAGGACACCGGCGCGGCTGGCGGCTGGCAGGTGGCATAGGCAGCGCCGCTGGCAACGTTAGGCGTTCCCTCTCAACGACGGGGCCTCACGTCAGCTCGGCACACACCCGACGGCGGGCGGCTGCCTCTATGGCTCAGCACAACTCGGTCGTCTTTCCGCGTATGTCTAAAATTCATGACATTCGCCTTGAATCAACTCACTTACGTCAAAATACGACGTAAACTGGTAAGAATGATTATAACAAGATTCCATATCAATGACCATGAGCTTCAATAATATACGAGGGTTGGCCAGAAAGTAAGTTCGGATCGGTCGCGAAATGGAAACCACTGGGAAAATTCGTTAAAGTTTTGCACAGATGTGTTGGGCAGTGTCTCTAGTGTGCCCGTCGATCGCTCTACATCTACATTTATACTCCGCAAGCCACCCAACGGTGTGTGGCGGAGGGCACTCTACGTGCCACTGTCATTACCTCCCTTTCCTGTTCCAGTCGCGTATGGTTCGCGGGAAGAACGACTGTCTGAAAACCTCCGTGCGCGCTCTAATCTCTCTAATTTTACATTCGTGATCTCCTCGGGAGGTATAAGTAGGGGGAAGCAATATATTCGATACCTCATCCAGAAACGCACCCTCTCGAAACCTGGCGAGCAATCTACACCGCGATGCAGAGCGCCTCTCTTGCAGAATCTGCCACTTGAGTTTATTAAACATCTCCGTAACGCTATCACGGTTACCAAATAACCCTGTGACGAAACGCGCCGCTCTTCTTTGGATATTCTCAATCTCCTCCGTCAAACCGATCTGGTACGGATCCCACACTGATGAGCAATACTCAAGTATAGGTCGAACGAGTGTTTTGTAAGCCACCTCCTTTGTTGATGGACTACATTTTCTAAGCACTCTCCCAATGAATCTCAACCTGGTACCCGCCTTACCAACAATTAATTTTATATGATCATTCCACTTCAAATCGTTCCGCACGCATACTCCCAGATATTTTACAGAAGTAACTGCTACCAGTGTTTGTTCCGCTATCATATAATCATACAATAAAGGATCCTTCTTTCTATGTATTCGCAATACATTACATTTGTCTATGTTAAGGGACAGTTGCCACTCCCTGCACCAAGTGCCTATCCGCTGCAGATCTTCCTGCATTTCGCTACAATTTTCTAATGCTGCAACTTCTCTGTATACTACAGCATCATCCGCGAAAAGCCGCATGGAACTTCCGACACTATCTACTAGGTCATTTATATATATTGTGAAAAGCAATGGTCCCATAACACTCCCCTGTGGCACGCCAGAGGTTACTTTAACGTCTGTAGACGTCTCTCCATTGATAACAACATGCTGTGTTCTGTTTGCTAAAAACTCTTCAATCCAGCCACACAGCTGGTCTGATATTCCGTAGGCTCTTACTTTGTTTATCAGGCGACAGTGCTGAACTGTATCGAACGCCTTCCGGAAGTCAAGAAAAATAGCATCTACCTGGGAGCCTGTATCTAATATTTTCTGGGTCTCATGCACAAATAAAGCGAGTTGGGTCTCACACGATCGCTGTTTCCGGAATCCATGTTGATTCCTACATAGTAGATTCTGGGTTTCCAAAAACGACATGATACTCGAGCAAAAAACATGTTCTAAAATTCTACAACAGATCGACGTCAGAGATATAGGTCTATAGTTTTGCGCATCTGCTCGACGACTCTTCTTGAAGACTGGGACTACCTGTGCTCTTTTCCAATCATTTGGAACCCTCCGTCCTCTAGAGACTTGCGGTACACGGCTGTTAGAAGGGGGGCGAGTTCTTTCGCGTACTCTGTGTAGAATCGAATTGGTATCCCGTCAGGTCCAGTGGACTTTCCTCTATTGAGTGATTCCAGTTGCTTTTCTATTCCTTGGACACTTATTTCGATGTCAGCCATTTTTTCGTTTGTGCGAGGATTTAGAGAAGGAAATGCAGTGCAGTCTTCCTCTGTGAAACAGCTTTGGAAAAAGGTGTTCAGTATTTCAGCTTTACGCGTGTCATCCTCTGTTTCAATGCCATCATCATCCCGGAGTGTCTGGATATGCTGTTTCGAGCCACTTACTGATTTAACGTAAGACCAGAACTTCCTAGGATTTTCTGTCAAGTCGGTACATAGAATTTTACTTTCGAATTCACTGAACGCTTCACGCATAGCCCTCCTTACGCTAACTTTGACATCGTTTAGCTTCTGTTGGTCTGAGAGGTTTTGGCTGCGTTTAAACTTGGAGTGAAGCTCTCTTTGCTTCGCAGTAGTTTCCTAACTTTGTTGTTGTACCACTGTGGGTTTTTCCCGTCCCTCACAGCTTTACTCGGCACGTACCTGTCTAAAACGCATTTTACGATTGCCTTGAACTCTTTCCATAAACGCTCAACATTGTCAGTGTCGGAACAGAAATTTTCGTTTTGATCTGTTAGGTAGTCTGAAATCTGCCTTCTATTACTCTTGCTAAACAGATAAACCTTCCTCACTTTTTTTATATTCCTATTAACTTCCATATTAAGGGATGCTGCAACGGCCTTATGATCACTGATTCCCTGTTCTGCACTTAAAGAGTCGAAAAGTTCGGGTCTGTTTGTTATCAGTAGGTCCAAGATGTTATCTCCACGAGTCGGTTCTCTGTTTAATTGCTCGAGGTAATTTTCGGATGTGCACTCAGTATAATGTCACTCGATGCTCTATCCCTACCACCCGTCCTAAACATCTGAGTGTCCCAGTCTATATCTGGTAAATTGAAATCTCCCGTCCTAAACATCTGAGTGTCCCAGTCTATATCTGGTAAATTGAAATCTCCACCTAAGACTATAACATGCTGAGAAAATTTATGTGAAATGTATTCCAAATTTTCTCTCAGTTGTTCTGCCACTAATGCTGCTGAGTCGGGAGATCGGTAAAAGGAGCCAATTATTAACCTAGCTCGGTTGTTGAGTGCAACCTCCACCTATAATAATTCACAGGAACTATCTACGTCTACTTCACTACAGGATAAACTACTACTAACAGCGACGAACACTCCACCACCGGTTGCATGCAATCTATCCTTTCTAAACACCGTCTGTACCTTTGTAAAAATTTCGGCAGAATTTATCTCTGTCTTAAGCCAGCTTTCTGTATCTATAACGATTTCAGCTTCGGTGCTTTCTATCAGCGCTTGAAGTTCTGGTACTTTACCAACGCAGCTTCGACAGTTGACAATTACAATACCGATTGCTGCTTGGTCCCCGCATGTCCTGACTTTGCCCCGCACCCGTTGAGGCTGTTGCCCTTTCTGTACTTGCCCAAGGCCATCTAACCTAAAAACCGCCCAGCCCACGCCACACAACCCCTGCTCTTTTCAGTTTTGAGCGAACAGTTAGCACGTAAAGGTGCGAACGGAATAATATGAGGGCCCGGTTAGAGATTTCGCCTGCGTCATGCAGCCCACATAACACAACTGTCGAGCAGTTCCTTCTTCATGCCAGTTCTCGGCCGCACACTGCAGGGGCAATGAAGACGCTCCTGCAGCGCTTGCGATGAGAAGTGTTCAATCATCCACAATACAATCCGTAATTGGCTCCCCCTGAGTCTCATCTCTGCTCACAAGAACCGCTAGCTGTGAAGATATAATTTTTCCATAGACAACGAACTGCAGACCAGTGCAGATAACTGGCCGAAAGCACAGGCTTTCTATGACGAGGATATTGGAAAGTTGATACAAGACTACGACAAAACTCGAAGTTGGAGCGGCGACTATGTAGAGAAGTAGGTGAAAGGTGTACCTAACTGTTGCAAATAAAAGTTTCTAGTTTTCACTATGGTTTCCATTTCACGACCTATCGGAACTTACTTTCTGGACAACCCTCGTATAAATCAAATCAAATGAAAAATAAAATACTTTTTTATCTCTACGAATTCATCAGTGTTATGAATGTACGTAATTTTTTTTCATATAACGATAAGACATTACGCATTTCTGCATCAAACTTTAATTTATTTTCATTCAACCATAATTAAAAATGAAATGCATGTCATTTTTATTTAAAAAATGGTTCAGTCCTTGTTAGTTAACATTTATACTTGTTAATACACACGGGAAATCAATGAAAGTAAAATAGGCGTTACTAAAGTTGCTATGCACTAAGCTAACGACGATTATGCCAATATTTTACAAATGTTTTGTGCTTAACAGCGCTCTGAAATATGTAGGCGCTGACTTCCAAATACTGTGACTATGGAGAAAATCTAAGACGGACAGTCCTTGTTTGACGCAAACAGGAATGAAAAAAAAGTCTTGGTTGCTGGAATCAAATCTAGACCCCAATGTTCTTGTCTACACACCAAACTGAGTACCAAAACACTGAGAAGCACGGTTTGAGAAAATTTTTTAATCATCAGTCTTCTGACTGCTTTCATGCTGCACGCCACGAATTCCTTTCTTGTATCAACCTCTTTGTCTCAGAATAGCACTTGCACCCTACGCCCTTAATTATTTCTTGAATGTATTCCAGTCTTTATCTTCCTCAACAGTTTTTACCCTCTAAAGTTACTCCAGTATCATGAAAGTTATTCCCTGGTGCCTTAACCCATGTCGTGTCATCTCATCGCTTTTCACATGTTCCTTTCTTCACTGATTCTCTGGTGAACCACCTCCTTTCTTATCAGTCCACGTAATTTTCAACATGACCCTATAGCACCACGTCTCAAATGCTTCGATTCTCTTCTCTTCCGGTTTTCCCACGCTCCATGATTCACGTCCATGCAGTGCTGCGCTCCAAACGCACGTATCAGAAATTCGTGCCTCAGATTGAGGAAGTAGCTTAATACCAGCAGATTTTACATGGCTAACCGTGAACTATTTGCCTGCCAAAACTCAAACTCATTCGAACATACGTCGGAAGGCCCACTGGCATCGACCGATCGCCGTGTCATCCTCAGCCGTTGGGATAGGAAATGGCATACGGCCAGCACACCGCTCTCCCGACCGTTGCCAGATTTCGTGACCGGAGCCGCTACTTCTCAGTCAGATAGCTCCTCAATCGGCCTCACAGGGGATGAGTGCGGTTCGCTTACCGTTAGCACTCCGCACACCCGGACGGTCACCCATCAGGGTACTAGCCAAGCCGGAGAGCGCTTAACTTTGGTCACCTGACGAGAACCGGTGTTACCACTGTGGCGAGGCCGTAGGCACTATTTACTTTTGCTAGTTTTTTTTTTTTTTTATGTCCTCATTCCTCCGTTCGTGATGTGTTATTTTATGGCCGATGTAGTAGAAGTCCTTAACTTCACCTATTTCGTGTCCCCAATTTCGGTGTCTAGTTTACCGCTAATTTCATTTCTGTTAGTCCTCATTATCTTCGTCTGTCTTCTGTTTGCTCTCGGTCCATATTCTGTACTAATTAAACTATTCATCCCACTCATCATATTCTGTAATTCTTCTTCGCTGTCACTCAGGATAGTCATTTCTTTTTAGAAATCTGTGGTAAGGTACTTTGGGACCAGACTGCTGAGGTCATCGGTCCCTAGGCTTACATACTAACTTGAACTAACTTATGCTGAGGACAACATACACACCCATGCCCGAGGGAGGACTCGAGCCTCCGAAGGGGGGAGCCGCGCGAACCGTGACAAGGAGTCCAAGACCGCGCGCCCACCCTGAACGGCCAGGATTGTCATATCTCAGCTAATCTTGTCATTGAAATCCTTTCTCTCAGAATTTTAATTCCACTCTTCAGTCTTACTTTATTTCCTTCAATGCCTTTTCGATGCATAGATTGAAAAGTAGGAGTGAACGATAGCACCCTTATCTTTCATCTTTCCCTTGGTTTTCCAGTCTTACAGTTCCTCTTGGTTTTTGTATGGTTAACATATTATTATCCGTCTTTCCGTAAACTTTTCTCCTATATTTCTCAGAATTTGTCATTTTCAGCATTTTACATTTTTACCTCCTTTTTTCCCGTTGACAAATCTTATTGAAGGTGTCTTGATTTTTCGATAAATGTTGCTTCCGTTGTCGATTGCAACGTCACAGTTGTGTTCCCAGTGCCTTTATCCTCCTGAAAGCCAAGAGGGGAGTCTTGTAGTGTCGTCCAGCCATAGCCGTCCTAATACGACCACATGCACCACGGGCAGACTCGTCAAATATGGGCCCCCTACACCCGCCCCCTCCCTCCCCCCTTCCCAGCCGCTCCTCTAAAGCTACATTCTGCATTTTTTACTTAGGAGTTTTAGTAAATTTTGTAATTTTTAAGTAGGTTTAATCAAAATTAAGTACAGCAAAACAAACTGTCCTCTAAGTTTTGACACGAGAAATCATGGATTAAACATTTAGCACGGTGATTACTGAAGATAAGACTTTCGATGCTGTACCATATCTCAGGGTTTCATTCGCGCTAGAGTAACAACAGGTTATCCAGTACATAAGTAAAGCTTACTGCCAATGATCTTGCGACTTCAGATGGTTGAGCAATGCAGCCAAAGACCAATGAAAGAGGATACGTCTGCTTACAGGAGGCTTCAACTTAGACTAGCGCAGCATCTAACAACTGCCGTAAACCTTTTAATCAGCCGCAGAAGGATTATTATTGACTTTTTTTCTTTATACAGCAGTTTGTACCAAACAAATTTGGGTACAGCAAAGGTACCGGCATTAGAGGAAATTGCACAACCCCTCCAAAAAAAATGGTTCAAATGGCTCTGAGCGCTATGGGACTTAACTGCTGTGGTCATCAGTCCCCTAGAACTTAGAGCTACTTAAACCTAACTAACCTAAGGACATCACACACATCCATGCCCGAGGCAGGATTCGAACCTGCGACCGTAGCGGTCACGCGGTTCCAGACTGCAGCGCCTAGAACCGCTCGGCCACTCCGGCCGGCGCACAACCCCTCCATGTGTATTGCTTACTTTGTCCACTCTCGCAGAAATATGCAAAATTCGTCAACCTGTGGTCTGACTTTGAGATCCTACAGTTCTGCAGCAAAGTAGCAGCAAGAACTCATTTGTTCAGTGTTCCGTTCTCAGGTGCTGTTTTAGCCAAGCGCACTGTTGTCACTTAATCCATGTCAGCGATAGACTTCAGTTGTAGTCATTTCTGTATGATGCTTCTTGGACGAAATGCCACTGTAGAAATGATACTGTGACGAAAGCGGGCGTCTGTAGTAGCGGGCCGAGGGAAGGGTTCTGCTCGTGGCCAGCAGATAGCAACGTGACGGGTAGGAGAACTCACGTATCTCCCCGGTTAGTTCTGAAACCGTCTTTCTTTGCTGGTTTTCTTTTCCGGTCCGTTATTACACACCCTCTGTGTCTGCGCTCTCGGTGGGTGGAGAAGGAGGGGGAGGGAGGGGGGCGCCTCGCCACTCCCTGCTTCCGACTTTTAACAGAATATAAAACACTTATCTCTCTCAGTTACTTGTCATTTTTTCTCACAGCGTGTTTCGAGACTTACACCCTCAGCTTCAGATGTATGAGTGAGTTAAGTTACATTTGGTTGGCTGTATGTAGCCAGTTTTCTAGTTCTAATTTTATTTTGCTACAAATAAGGTATAATCAGTACTTGTTAACGCAATATGGCACAACTGTTACAAATTTTAAACAATAATAAAGCTACGTACAATATCTTCCAGCAAGAAGAACCATGAGGTTCGTCATAAATATACATTTTCATAAGTAGGTAGACTTCAGCGGCCGGAGACATGATGATTCAAATTCTCCTTGGTGCTGGTCCACGTCGTTATATAAAATACTTAAAAAATAAACTGTAAAACCGATATTTGGACCGTATTACCACGGCCTTCCTGAGGGTAAGGCTCTTGCCCTGGGGAAGACATTTATATTACAGTCGAAATGTTGGTTTAAGAGTTTATAATTAAATCATTTTATACGATGAAGAGGTAGAACATCCAGAAGAATTTTTATCATCGTACATTTTCATCATTAGATGCCACACAAACATGGAACGACGATATAAACAGTCCAGAAATTGTACAGATGCAGAAATTTCTGCTAGAAGACATTGTAGGCCACATAAAATTTTGTAATTTTAGCGCAATATCACGTTAAGAAGTGCTGATTTCACCTTATGGCAGCGAAATAAAATTCAAAACAGACAACTGGCTACATACAGCAAGCAAAACTGTAATGTAAATCACTGATCCAATTTGTAATATTAGTAATTTTCGCCTCACAAACATTAATATACGCTCAATAGTAAACGCCTGATGGCCTAAAGTTATCGAACAATTGTAAAGTAAAACAAATGAACCATCGCATAGCAGCGACAGAATCTATTATTCTTTATCTTTGCCGTTCTTGCGCGGTGCTTGTAAATCTCTATGTACATGTATCGATTAATGATATAAAAAAGAATTCTGTTGTTTCAAGTCAAATGAGGCATTGGGCGCCTCACCTTTTACTGTTTGTATTCCATGAAAGGCGGACGCGGAGTTGCTGCGTTCCGCGTCGGTATTTTATATGCTATGTGAAAATATTGAGTGAATATGCTAATTGTTATTTTTCCAGTCAGAAAACATGTAGTTTCTTGTAACTGATTACGAACAGACAGCATCAAGAGGACATTTTGACTGTTATGTATAAATTATTTAACCGCAATGGACACCTATTGCAATTTAATATGAAAAGGCACGTAGGATTTTTAAAAAGTGTGTTAAAGATAAGTGTGCTTATTTTAGTAAATTAACCTTGACGATTTCCATCTCCTCATTTACTTGAATGATAATTATTTTGTGTTAGTTCATCACCGGAAATTATGATAACGATGATGGGCTGAACGCAGCATGAGGCAGAAGGAACATTATCGTTTTCCTATTATTTCTGAACCAACCCTTTTTTTGTTGCATTTCTTTTGAAGTATATAAATCTTCTGGTCCGTTAGTGTTGTTCCTGGTATGACTACATCGCGACTATACAAATGCCCAGAAATGATAATGTTTCTTCTGAACGATCTCAAATAAATCAATCTGCTACTCTAATTCAGGTATTTAATTCTCAACGTATGTTATTATAATAGCATAATCAATCCCTGATTCTGTTGCCAAGTGGTCCACCGAAATACTCACTTTTTCGATATTTTACAAAAAAATATAAAATAACAATTCTTTTTCTTTTCGCCCCCCAAGAGCAACGCTACAAATTGAAGAAGTCGGTGTTGTTGTTCTCGTCTTCAGTCCCGAGACTGGTTTGATGCAACTCTCCATGCTACCCTATCCTGTGCAAGCTTCTTCATCTCCCAGTACCTACTGCAACCTACATGCTTCTGAATCTGCTTAGTGTGTTCATCTCTTGGTCTCCCTCTACGATTTTTACCCTCCACGCTGCCCTCCAATACTAAATTGGTGTTCCCTTGATGTCTCAGAACATGTCCTACCAACCGATCCCTCCTTCTAGACAAGTTGTGCCACAAACTTTTCTTTTCCCCAATCCTATTCAATACCTCCTCATTAGTTATGTGATCTACCCATCTAATCTTCTGCATTCTTCTGTAGCACCACATTTCGAAAGCTTCTATTCTCATCTAGTTCAAACTATTTATCGTCCACGTTTCACTTCCATACATTGCTACACTCCATAAAAAAAATTTCAGAAACGACTTCCTGACACTTAAATCTATACTCGATGTTAACAAATTCCTCTTCTTCAGAAACGCTTTCCTTGCCATTGCCAGTCAACATTTTGTATCCTCTCTACTTCGACCATCATCAGTTATTTTGCTCCCAAATAGCAAAACTCCTTTACTACTTTAAGTGTCTCATTTCCTAATCTAATTCCCTCAGCATCACCCGACTTAATTCGACTACATTCCATTATCCCCGTTTTGCTTTTGTTGATGTTCATCTTATATCCTCCTTTCAAGACACTGTCCATTCCGTTCAACTGCTCTTCCAAGTCCTTTGCTGTCTCTGACAGAATTACAATGTCAACGACGAACCTCAATGTTTTTATTTCTTCTCCATGGATTTTAATACCTACTCCGAATTTTTCTTTTGTTTCCTTTACTGCTTGCTCAATATACAGATCGAATAACATCGGGGAGAGGCTATAACCCTGTCTCACTCCCTTCCCAACCACTGCTTCCCTTTCATACCCCTCGACTCTTATAACTACCATCTGGTTTCTGTACAAATTGAAATAGCCTTTCGCTCCCTGTATTATACCCCTGCCACCTTCAGAATCTGAAAGAGAGCATTCCAGTCAACATTGTCAAAAGCTTTGTCTAAGTCTACAAATGCTAGGAACGTAGGTTTGCCTTTCCTTAATCTTTCTTCTAAGGTGAGTCGTAAGGTCAGTATTGCCTCACGTGTTCCAATATTTCTACGGAATCCAAACTGATCTTCCCCGAGGTCCGCTTGAACCAGTTTTTCCATTCGTCTGTAAAGAAGACGGTGTAAGCCCTCGAAACGCGTCGTGGGAGAAAATAAAAACTGCCTAACGCAGATAATTGTTTTAAATTATATTTTATGTAATAAACAAGCCCAGTTTACAAACCACAGTACAACACTAGTTAGGTAAGGTTGTAAAAGGCTACTGAGAAAAACGTGAGTGTGGAAACACTATTGAATTTTAACCTGTCACGACGTTTAGTGAAGACCTGCTAATGCAGGAGGTTTTGTTAACCGGTTTGCTGGAGTCGCAGCCGCAGCTGCAGCTGTGCGGCGGTGAATTACGAGTGATTTCGTAACCCCGGCGACGGAGGTAATGTCGGCCGCCCCAGACAGGGGGCCGCCACGGCGCGGTGCGAGGCGGGCCACGCGGCTGCGCTTTGGGCAGGCGGGTCTGGAGCTGGAGCTGGAGCCGGAGCCGGAGGTGTCGCCGGCGGACGCGGCTGCGGGCTCAGCTCCGCTCCTGCGTCATTAACATTCCCGGCCGACGTAACGGGTCCCTGACCGCGAGCCACACTGACCCAGCAAGGACGCGCGGCGCGGACCGACTCCCCTCGCCGAGGCGGCCGGGCTTCTCGCTTCCTGCTGCGACCGGCTGCCGCCGCCGATAGCGGGAAACGCCGCGCCGGTTTACGCTGACAGGACAAAAGTCCGCCGTGCCGTGTCACCGCTGCTGTTCCATACAAGGCAGCGCCACACACCGCCGGCAGTTACGCTGCGCGACCACTAGCGCTTGACAGAAGCAGTTGCAAACCCGTACCAGCTACTCCGGCGTCAGGATTTAAGGCGGGAGTAAATAGACGTGTAACCGATACGGTTCGTTAGCTATTATTGAACTGAGCTTTTATCAATGCAGACGCCGCTTCGACCACTACACTGCTCGACAAGGAAAGCTAAGCCCCCGGAAAGGAAGAGGAGACGAAATGAAATTTCACGGATTGAGAAGACATGTGATGTTATTGCAGTGAAACAACAAGTACGACGTTGCACCCCCTCTAGCCTTGGTGCACGCACTGATTTGTTTGGTATGTTGTTGTTGTTGTTGTGGTCTTCAGTCCTGAGACTGATTTGATGCAGCTCTCCATGCTACTCTATCCTGTGCAAGCTTCTTCATCTCCCAGTACCTACTGCAACCTACATCCTTCTGAATCTGTGTATTCATCTCTTGGTCTCCCTCTACGATTTTTACTCTCCACTCTGCTCTCCAATATTAAGTTGGTGATCCCTTGATGCCTCAGAACATGTCGTACTAACCGACCCCTTCTTATAGTCAAGTTGTGCCACAAACTTCTGTTCTCCCCAATCCTATTCAATATCTCCTCATTAGTTATATGATCTACCCAGCTAATCTTCAGGATTTTTCTGTAGCACCACATTTCGAAAGCTTCTATTCTCTTCTTGTCCAAACTATTTATCGTCCATGTTTCACTTCCATACATGGCTACACTCCACACAAATACTTTCAGAAACGACTTCCTTACACTTAAATCTATGCTCGATGTTAACAAATTTCTCTTCTTCAGAAACGATTTCCTTGCCATTACCAGTCTACATTTTATATCCTCTCTACTTCGACCATAAACAGTTATTTTGTTCCCCAAATAGCAAAACTCCTTTACTACTTTAAGCGTCTCATTTCCTAATCCAATTCCTGCAGCATCACCCGATTTAATTCGACTACATTCCATTATCCTCGTTTTGCTTTTGTTCATGTTCATCTCATATCCTCCTTTCAAGACACTGTCCATTCCGTTCAGCTGCTCTTCCTAGTCCTTTGCTGTCTCTGACAGAATTACAATGTCATCGGCGAATCTAAAAGTTTTTACTTCTTCTCCGTGGATTTTAATACCTACTCCGAACTTTTATTTTGTTTCCTTTACTGCTTGCTCAATATACAGATCGAATAACATCGGGGAGAGGCTATAACCCTGTCTCACTCCCTTCCCAACCACTGCTTCCCTTTCATGCTCCTCGACTCTTATAGCTGCCATCTCGTTTCTGTACAAATTGTAAATAGCCTTTCGCTCCCTGTCTTTTACCCCTGCCACCTTCAGAATTTGAACATTGTCAAAAGAATTTGAACATTGTCAAAAGATTTCTCTAAATCTACAAATGCTAGAAATAAGGGTGTCATAAAGCAGCTACACTGATCAGCCAGAATACGATGACCAACTACCTTGTAGTCAGTATGTCCACATTTGGTATGGATAACAGTGTCTTGCCATGGAAGCTATGAACCTCGGCAGGTCACTGAGGGTAGTTGGCATCACATCTGCACACACAAGTCACCTGATTCCCGTAAATTCCGGGGAAGGGGGTGATTCATTGGAATTTGGCACTGTGTTTCTCGAACCACTCCATCACTTCTGGCCTTGTGACATGGCGCATTATCTTGTTGAAAAATGCCACTGCCGTCTGGAACATAGTTGACGTGAAGGGATGTACGTAGTCGGTAACCAACTTACGATGCTCCTTGGCCATCGTGGTGGCTTGCACAAGATCCACTGGACCCATGGATGCCCACATGAATGTTTCCCAGTGCATAACAGAGCCACCGCCAGCTTGTCTGCACCCCGCAGTACAGGTGTCAATGAGCTGTTCCCCTGGAAGACAAACGATTCGCGCAATCCCATCGGCATGATGAAGAAGGTATCGGGCTTCGTCAGACCATGGAACGCTCTGTCACTGCGCCAAAGTAAATTGCCGAAGGTCACGTGCCCATTTCAGTCGTAGACAGTGTTAAACAGAGGCAACCAGTGATACAAACGATATGTATAATTTTTTTGTGTTGTACATATTGTAAATGAGTGTGTAATTTTTTGTCATTTATTGAGTATTTGGAGAGTTCAAGTTTCCCTCAACCACATCATACAGGCTACAGACGCAACACATCTTAATTTCGTCCTGGCTCGGCGACTGACTGGATGTCAGAAATGCAGCCGCTTGTGTTGTGGGACGATAATTTCCTAGTCCGGCTGCTGGTAGTCTCCGAGTAATGATGCGGTATGACACAGAATGTCGCAGGGACTCCATGGTATGTTAACTGGGGACCTAGAAACGACGTAGAGGCTCCATCCCTGCCGCAGCCGCAGTGGTCCACAACCCCACGACGACTACCACAGTCCACTTCACCCCTCCACCGCCACACACCGAACCCAGGGTTATTGTGCGGTTCGGCCCCCGGTGGACACTCCAGGGAACGTCTCACCCCAGACGAGTGTAACCCCTATGTTTGCGTAGTAGAGTAATGGTGGTGTACGCGTACGTGGAGAACTTGTTTGCTCAGCAATCGCCCACATAGTATAAATGAGGCGGAATAAGGGCAACCAGCCCGCATTCGCCGAGGCAGATGGAAAACCGCCTAAAAACCATCCACAGACTGGCCCGTTCACCGGACCTCGACACAAATCCGTGCCGGGGACCAGGCGCGCCTTCCCGTCCGGAAAGCCGTGCGTTAGACATCACGGCCAAACGGGCCGGCCAGGGACTCCATTACTTGCTGTCCGATGGCAGACGGGTATATGAACGGGTGACGATGTGCTTGGTGAAGAATGCGACCATCCTCCGTTGCGGTGGTCAGACGAGGACGACTGGGACCTTGGCGACGTGTATGCCTGCCCCCACGTTCCCATACAGTCCGGTGACTGGCCGCGATCGCATGTGAATGCCCCACAAACCTGGATACTGCACGGTTGAGCCATCGGGACAAATGGAGACCCTTTCAAACTCTGTCAGGTGCTGATACCGCTCACACTAATAGGCGGTATCTCCGTATCCTCACAGTGACCACTCAACATCTGCTGCTGTTCAAGGAGGAACACTAAACACGGACAACAATAACGCACTCTGGTGGTCGTTCTACCTGCCACAGAGAATTGCAACTCTAATCATTTACATACCCACCGATGCTACGTACGTGTACAGTGTTGCAGTGACATCAGACCGTGTCTTCTGGGTGGTTTACATTTTTTTTGTTTTGTTTTTGTTTCGTAAGGTTGTGTATGTTCCTCAGGATCTCAGGGAACATCTCAATTGTTCATGAACAAGTAGGTATAATTGATCCGACATGCTGTCGCAAAGCACTTGTTTCATTCATGTGAAAGAGAAATATGGGATTTATCCCGAGTAGCAGAAACAGCTGATAACGTATGAACAGTCTGGTATGATAACACTGCATTGAGAGTGTACTGTCATGCGACTCACGCATAACCACCGAGAAAGTAGCAGAGTTCCAAGTATCACTGATCTCCAAGGTGAATTTAGACTATGATGGTTCATTGTCACCAACCGACACCTTACGACAGGTAGTCTTGACTGAACGGTCCTGTTTCCTACTTTGAAGATCAGAACGATATCAGCATATTCAGTGAGGACGCTGCATGAGTGGTAACCCATTTTCATCATCATAAATTTTCTTATTCCTTTCTTCTTCCTCCTTTCCTTCCTCTCTTTTTCTGGATAGAAAGATTCAGTGAGACAGTGGTTGTCACATTCAGGTTATTGGTTATTTATATTTCGTCGAACACAATCGTATATTTCTTTAAGTTGTTGATGCTATCCAGTTGTACATACATTAGTGTTCTGGAACACATGATATTTGAGACAAGATACAAAATGTTCAAATGGCTCTAAGCACCATGGGACTTAACATCTGAGGTCATCAGTCCCCTAGAATTAGAACTACTTAATCCTTACTAACCTAGGGGCATCACACACATCCATGCCTGAGGCAGGACTCGAACCTGCGACCGTAGAAACAGCGCGGTTCCGGACTTGAAGCGCCTAGAACCGCTCGACCACAGTGGTCGGCATGCAAGATACAATAACGTCTAAAGACTGACACAGTGTCTGTCAGATGTGATGCCCAGTACTGAGGTCATAACTTCTGTTTAGTCAGGCATCAAACCAGTGAGAAGGCTTGTGATTCAAAGAAACAAATAAAAATTTTAAAAAATGGCGGGAATATCCACGCTGAGTACACAGTATCAAAGAAACTGGTTACAACTAGTAGAAACAACGTGCCATGGAGCCCATGAAAATTAATTACAGTTGTTGGCTCGCATTCGGGAGGACGACAGTTCAAACCGCGTCTGGCCATCCTGATTTAGGTTTACCGTCATTTCCCTAAATCGCTTCAGGCAAATGGCGAGATGATTCCTTTGAAAGGACACGGCCGACTTCCTTCCCCATCCTTCCCTAATCCGATAACACCGATGACATCGGTGTTTGGTCCCCCCCCCTCCCCCCCCCCCCCCCGTATCATTCAACCAACAATTGTTGGCAATATGATGTCTCATATACGTTTCCTATTAGCATGTGGGATTTCACATGCAAATGGAGTACATTTGTATCAATGTGTGCAAGAGGTTTACTGAAGAATAAAAACAAAAATAATCTTGATTTGTACGTCTGTTATTTGTCACTGATGATGATCTTGTTGTTATTTTTCTGTAGTGTTTCAGATTTTACTGAGTTTGAGCTGAAAGTGGAACACATCTAAAGTGAAATGCTTTAGGAGTCAACTAAAAATTCCCGTAAAGTAGGGCTAATTATCGAAAACGACAAAAAATGGGAAAACATAACTCGTTTTCTTGCAGTTGGGCATATTATTACCACAGCAGCACCGCACGGAGCAACTATGTGTAAACCAGTTATTTTCTTCATCTGAAATTTGTAAATGTTTGTGAGCTGAGTGCCAGTTGCGGCAGTGAGACGGTGATAAGTCAGCTGTGTTAGCCTAATTGGCAGAAATGTATCAATGCAGCGTTTAACACTCCAACTGACACAGCCAATTAAAGTGCAGATAAGTCAAACACGAACAGAAGTAGTCAGGGGCTGATATGTATGGTTCACCTTTCCGTTCCTCACTCTCCCACATATCGCTGCACTGACACCCTGGTGACTACACCCCTTGTTGATGTTACTGTATTCTAACAAACTGGCCTATTCATTTTGCGCATTAGTAACATATTGCAATGTCAAAGCTAAACTGTATGTTTTTGTTTGTGTTATCACGTATGTTATACATAGTGGCTGTATTTCATCACATTCGACTCGTTATTGTTCGTGTTATGGTCACATCTGTAATGATTTCTCGACTTTATGGAGACCAGTGTAGCCACTAACAATGACACTTTGTACTATGAGCTGGGAGAGTACACGCGAGGCTGTCAGTGCTGGAGACCTAACGGATCACATCTTATTTATGGGCGATACGTAACAGCAGCCGTGTGTGAGGGAGAGGGAGGCGGTGACAGTGACAGTGACATCTTTGTGGCCGCGCTCGGCGGGGCCCGCAGCACGGGGCGTAACGCAGCCTTACAATTACACTGTCGGCACGTCGGCGCCTCGTCCACGCTCTGATAGGAGACCCTCTGCCGCGACGATCCGGCGATAAATCTGGCCACCAGAGCTCGCTTATTACCGCGTCACGGCCCGCATAAATCAGCGGTGGCTCCCAGCTGGCCGGAACGCTACACGACCTGCGCAGTGCCACAACATTACGTTCCGATCCAACGTGGCGTGCCCCACTCCAGAGAATCTAGCCAGCTCACCTGATCGACGTCAGGTGCCTAAGCTACAGTTACCACATGATGTCTAAAACCAGTCCCATTTCACAAGCATCGTGCCACTTTGCAGTAGACGCCAATGAGGTAGCGCAGAGTGAGAAGCATGCGACGGATTTAGAAAGTCCCGCATATCGAGGACCGTTTTACGCCGGAGCTCGTGGTTCGTGTTCGTGCGACAGTTCACTCTGCATGGACCTATTATGAAAGTTTTTACTTTCGGCAACGCCTCCAAGGGCTTGAGACACTCAGTGCTGCTGAGACTGCGGTGCGTGGCTGACATGTGTCGAGGCTACCGACGAGCCCAGTCTGGAAAGCATCGTCCAAACGACGCTGCGCTGCAAACTGGACCAGTGGACTGCGGAACAAATGTGGAAACCTGATTGCTACGTTAAGGTGTCTAACTTCTGGCTGCACTTCATATTTCAGTCACATTTCTTTCCTACACATAATAGTCCTGCTTCGGGACGAATGCTGGAGAGGGTGGGTGTATTGTCATTTACAGTGATTTCTCTTTCCATTCACATCTTTCTCCAATGATTATTCATTCCTGGACACTCACACAAAAACACAGCATCACCTTGATTACTGTACAGCTGAAAACTGACACAGACCTAAAGATTCCGAACCGAAAAGCCTAAGGTATCCGTATTCGAAATGTAACACACTTCCCTGTCTTTCCAACCAAACTGAAATTGTCCAAACCGAGACTGTGAAGACTTTGCTGTCGGGGAGTTCCAGGAAGACACTACAGGATGCATGGGGGTGGGGGGGGGGCGCAACTAACCGCAGTTATAGCGGAATTAACTTGAAGGTTATGCGCATTAGAAGCAGCACCACTTGTTGTAATTACTACTGGATATGGCTGTATATAGATATTGCGGGCAATCCTGTAATGCGTATCGTGGGTAGAGGAAACAAAGTTATCTAGATATATAAGGTGTTCCAGTTTATTCCTGTCACGCTGTACTAGAACATGCTTTAGAACAGTAATTGTTTACAACTTTGCTCTGATGAAACCATAAATCTAGGCAGATTTCAGGACGGGTGATGTTTTATTATCGTGCCCAAATCCATTAAGACGATTTTTGAGATCTTTTCTTTAACTGGTCGGCCTCACAAATGTGTAAGCGGAAGTGGACAGTTGAGCCAAAGCATAATGACCACTTGCTTAATAGCGTGTTGGCCCACCTGTGGAATGCGATATACAAGTGATTCTGAGCGGCATGGAGTCTATAAGACCTTTGTACGTTTCTGGAGGTACGTGGGATCAGATGTCTACGCACAGGTCACGCAATTCCTGTAAATTACGAGCTGATGTTTTGTGGGCGCGGAGCTGACGCTCATTTAAGTCCCAGGCGTTTTCCACTGGAATTTTGATGAGGACTGGGTTCACAGCCTTAGTGAAATTTTGATTGAAATCTTTCCGCTTTAGACTGTTAAAATACGGGGTGATCCAAAAGTCCGCTAACATTCCAAAATGCACTAATTAATAGAACAGTGTCGGTAGAGAAGTAAACACTGACAAACATGCCTCAAATGACTATGGTCTTATTGAAACCAAAAAAGAGTGCAAAAACTGGCCAACAGATGGCACTGGACAGCAACACACCACTGACGCCGCCTGAGAATCGTGTTTAAAATGGGCTGTACTGAGAGAGATATCCAGATGTGTCAGCAGTCGCGGCATGTTGCCTTTACCAGCTATACGATCCTATCGGCATAAGGTGATACGAAGGCGCAAGGGTTGTATGACGAGTGTTGATGTGAAGAAAATGATCTGAAAGTTCGAAGCCAAGGGTGGTTGGACGATCACCCGTAGTGCTACTGCTGCTCGGAGAGTTCAGAAAGAAACGGAGACTTTAGCTGGTTCATCTCTGCATGAGAAGTCAGCGTGCGTGAAGTCGCACGTCACAACGGCTTTCCAGGCACTACTTTTTGGAAAACACTAAATCGTACACTCCAATTGCAGTGTGGGCACTTCAGAAACTGGGGAAAGATGATGATTGGTTGTCCAAAGTGTTGTGGAACGACGAAGCCCATTTCAGATTCCAAGGAACTGTCATCATCCACAACGGCAGAATTTGGGCTACCGAAAATCCTTAAGTTGTCGTGTAAACCCCACTGCATGACGAGAAGGTCAAGGAGTGGTGTGGATTTACCGCATCAGTCGTAATCGGACCCACTTTCTTAGAGGAAACGCGGAGTGCAGCTTTTCAGACTGTCAGCGTGACGGGTGGGAGGTACGTCAATATGTTACAGGACCGTATCATACCTAGCCTGGTTGATAAACAGCTGCTGGGAGGTATGACTTTTACGCAGGATGGCGCCCTATCCCATATTGCTATATGTGTGAAAGATCTCTTGTGCATAACGTTTGGTGAGGATCGCGTGCTCAGCTGCCATTTTCTTCATGCTTGGCTTCCTGGATTCCCAGACCTCAATCCATGTGATCGTCTGTTGTGAGGTTACTTGAAGTCTCACATCTACCACGATCGTCCGACCTCTTCAGGGATACTTAAAGAAAACATCTGCCGGAAATTTCTCACCATACCTACTGATATACTGTACAGTGCTGTCCACAACATTGTCCGTCGACTAGAGGTATTGTTGATGAATGACTGACAACGTGTAAAGCACTTGTTAATAGAGAGCACCGCCTTTGGTAAATATCAATTGTTACGTTAATTATTGCTTCTGTATCCCATAAAGCACTATCTTTTGGTCATTTTGTACAAATTTTTTTGTTTCAATAAAACCCCACTCATTTCGGGCATATGTGTCAATTTATACTCTCTACCTATATCATTTCGTGAAGTACTGAATTTTCAAATGTTAACGGACTTTTGGGTCACCCTATATTATTTATTGCATCTGCAATTTACGCATGGTCATTGTCAAGCATTGTGGGATATTGTCGAGCGGACCCCAATACCCCGCGATGCTCAAAAATGACCTTGTGGCGAAACTGCAATTGCAATGAATAGTATTTTCCTAGCTTAAAGCAGAACAAGCTAATTCAAAAATTGTTCCGATAGGTTCAGATCAGGTGAATTTTTTGGCCAAAATATCAACATGAGTTCACTAACATGCCTCTCAAACCACTTCAACACGTTTCAAACTTTGTAACACGGACAGTTATCGCGCAGAAGATACCGTCAACACCGGGGAAGACATCAAGCGTAAGGAATGCGGGTCGACAGCAACAACGTTCACATAGTCCACAACTGTCATAGCGGTTTCGATTGCTGCCACAGGTCCCAAGGAACCTCAGGTAAATGTCCCCTATAGTATAATACTTGAATTATGGTAATTGAAACCAAGAGCTGTATTGTAATCCAACGTCGTTTATTCAATACAGCTATTAGTTTCAAGTCGTACCCTCCAATTGCAATTGCAGTGTCCGAGATTTAATATAATACTGCCCCAAGTGCCTGGGTCCGTGACGTGGCGCATGTTTTGAGCAGCCGTCCGCATTGATGGTAGCAGCATTTAACGACACAAATAGCGACCTGACATAACAAGAAACGCGATTTATTCGACCAGACGATACGTTTCCATCGATACTATATCGATGATTCTGTTCTCAATGGAATCATAATTGACTATGTCACTGGGTCAACATAGAACAGTGCGCACCGAAGCACCTATGCCTGTTCGATCATACATGCCTCAGATCATTGCCAGTGGTGCTTTATAGAGAGGATAACCACTCAACTCCCACACTCTGTGACGAGACATGGACCTACAACACAATATCGCCTGTTTGTGGTCTCACCGTCCTTCAACCACTATCAATAGGTGCTCAGCCGAGCAGTTTCACCGTTTCCGAGATGATCGTTCAAATGGTTCAAATGGCTCTGAGCACTATGGGACGCAACTGCTGTGGTCATAAGTCCCCTAGAACTTAGAACTACTTAAACCTAACTAAACTAAGGACATCACACACATCCATGCTCGAGGCAAGATTCGAACGTGCGACCGTATCGGTCGTGCGGTTCCAGACTGTAGCGCCTTTAACCGCTCGGCCACTCCGGCTGGCGATGATCGTTCCTAAGCATAGCGTCATAACAATATGTCCTATGTCAATGTGACTTACGTCAGTGGAGTTCCTCATTTTCGGCCTGTATTGTCGCTAGCGCAAAGTAGAGAGGATGTCAAGTTCACGATAATGAAGTTAATGGAGGCATTTGACCGAGGCGGATTGTTATGGTATGAGGGTGGTTCTCATGGTTAGCATGTGGTTAGGGCTTAAGAGAACGCTCAATGCCCAAGGATATTAACCCATTTTACTGCGCTGTGTTTGTGTGCAGTAGAGGAACAGTTCGCAGATGATGACTGTATCAGCGTGACAATGCATTCTCTCATAAAGCAGCCTCTAATCTGTGAAAGATAACATTACTGAAATGGACTGGCCCGCCCAGAGACTGTACATGAGTCTAATGGAAAATCTATGGAATAATAATTAAAATTTGTCATAGCCAGGATTCGAACCCGGATCTCTTTCCTCATTAGGCAGGAATGCTGACCATTACACCACCACAGCACTATGGTTAACGTTGTTGCACGGACTAACCAAGTCAAGTGCCTTTTCCAACACAAACTTCAGTTCATATCTTTAGCTTATTGCCAGGGCTCTCCGGCACTGGAATAGCATTGGACATAATGGGGAAGTCCTGTACCTCAGGTCAGCTTATAATTAAATTTTCCCCAAGACATCTAAGGCTCATCTTTATCTATGATAATGATGGAATCTGAAGAAATGAATTAAAATTTGTGCCACGGCCGGGAAAAATTAATTATAAGATCCAGTAAGATCCATAAGATCACCTGAGGTACAGGATTTCCCCGTTATGTCCAATGCTGGGATGCTATTTCCATGCCGGGGAGCCCTGGCAATAGTGACGATTAAGGGGAAGAATAAGCTGAAGGTATGAATTGAAGTTTAGGTTGGGGAGGGCACTGGAGTTGGTTAGTCTATGCAGCTATGTTAACCGTAATGCTGCGGTGGTGTAAAGGTCACCATTTCTGCCTAGTAAGCAAGGCGACCATGGTTCCAGTACTAGCCGTGGAACAAATTCTAACTCATTTCTACAGCGCCCATCATTATCGAAGATAAAGATGAGAGATCAATGTTTCGGGGAAAATTTAATTATAAGATCTTTGGAATAATTTATAACGTCGACTTCGTTCCACATCTGGCGTCCAACATCACAACCTTCTCTGGTTTCGGTTCGAGAGGAAGTATGGGCTTCGATTCCTCCATTGGACGTTCAAATACTACCTTAAAAATGTCCCCTGCAGAGTTAAAGACGTCATGAAGCGAAGGGTGGACATACCCCATATTAATGTCGGCTAATTGGTGTCTACCTTTGAGTAGATAGTGTATTTTCCTTGCCCGCAACGCCACCAGGAGGCGCTCTGTCTCGCGGTTATGATGCTTTGGCTCTTCAACGCAGACCGCACCTTTGAAACTTCCTTCACTTTAGCACTGAGAAGTCCAGTAGCATAGGTGACCGCTTCAACGCAGACCAGTTTATTGGAGAGAGTCTCACATGCACATGTAGGCGGAAATGTGAAAAGACGCCAACCAACGAATCTGTCATTTTTGAGGCATGGGCTGTGATCGAACGAGGGTGAGTGTCCCCAATACCAGAACATCCACAGCCTCTTTTCAGTTAAGCGATCGACACTGACAGTGGTTTTCAATCTTCGGTTGTCTAGAGCCGAACAACTAATGTGAATCGGGTTCGTGAGCAGACTGCGGTTGAAGTGAAGTGCGGCTGTAGAATGTGGTGGTCTGGACTGTTATGAGCTATCAAGCTAGCCAGATATTCTTCCCACTCTTAATTTATCAACTTACGTAGTTTTGCAACATGCGGGAGAGTTGAGTAGAGTGTAATGGCCAGAACTGTGCCCTGCCCTGTGTACCTACCCTGCCAACCATGTTGTGGCGAAGAATATTCTTGCGCCACCAGAATCCTGAACGGCTGCTTCCAGACCGAGCACCACAACGGCATAGCGATTTAGCGATTTTTCGTTATGAAAAATAAGTCCCCACTACAAGAGCGCTAAACGAAATGTCTGTCAGCAGACTAATAATGCCGCATATAATTGAACAGATTTTGATGGTTCATAAAACAGAGTTTTTTTCCAGCCATTACATTATTGATCATCAATACGGACTACAGGATTTCGTCAAGTCTACGATTACCGAATTCCACCTTCGGACAGACTGACGATTCGAAAATCTATTACAGATGTGTTGCAACTTGAGAACTTTCCCTTTTTCTCGGTTTATCGTAAAGGTTATAATTGTTAATATTAAATTGAAATGAAAGGACAACAGTCCTATCTATGTACATTTTGGTCGAACGTTCTGTAACAGAAACTGCTTTGTTTGGGATGGTCAAGTTTGTGTTTGTTTGTAACAGAAAACAATAAGAAACCTTACCTTGCATTCAGACTGGCGAGGTAGCCGCCTCTTTTTTTTTCCCTTTACTAAGAGTGATGGGGACTTCATTCGTTATAATGATCTAAAGCCAGAGACGGTTAACCTCAAATATAACATATTATTGTGACTGTCGATATCCTAACTTCAAAAGGAAATCATTTAAAATCGGGCTACAAATATTTTCCGCTCTTAAGTCACAACAACGACCTTTGTTTAACAACGTCATGTTTAATTCTCATTTAAAAAATGATTCAGTTCAGTATCCAGAGCGAACAATAACACCAACAATAAACTTATGAAGGAAAAAAAAGACATTTTAGTCGAGATGGAGGCTACAGTCAGCCATTGTTCTGAAAATAATTTAGTGTCAGACACGGTCATACTAATTTAAAATTAAATGACGTGTTTTTGACAGCATCAGCCGTACTAAGATCATAAAAAGACATGCTGTGGCTCAAGGTCAACATTGCTAAAGCGAATTTGTTCTTAACTGACGGCGTTATTTTCGCAGTGGTGAGGCTGAAACACAACTTGTGTTTTATGAACCGACCATTCTGTTTAAAATCAGGGTGATTGTGTTCGACATTAAATTATTTTCGAAACTTTTAGAGGTTCTTCAGGGATATTTTCCGACAGTTTCGTACAAGGGACTCGTGGTCTCCGGTGGCGTCTTACGGAATAATTTTATTTCGTTTAATATCTTACCTCCACTTATTTTGGTATCCGGACTGCGTTGAAAATATTTGGATAATAGAACAAATGTTGCAGATGTGCACTGTGTGAAATGTTTAGAAACAAACTAGTTACATTCACTTACTATATTCGCTGCTGACAACATTAATGCTAACTATTCGCCCTGAAGCCTGTATTCAGCACAGCTCGATTCTGTCTTGGATTTTTTAAGTTTCCGCTGAGAACGTTGAAACAGAATGGATGGGTTTATTTAATGAATAAATGGCCAGTAAGCACCGTATGGGTTCTGTGAAATCAGTGGGAGAGCGGCAAGCCGATGCCGTGCTGAGCTGTTACGAGTACAGCCGAGACATTTTGCATTACTCTGTGTTTCGTGTTTTACAATTTCGATATAGCATTTTAGAAGATTTTCCAACGTCGTGAAGATTTTGTCATTGAAACGACTGGGGTAACAATCCGAAAATACACTCCTGGAAACGGAAAAAAGAACACATTGACACCGGTGTGTCATACCCACCATACTTGCTCCGGACACTGCGAGAGGGCTGTACAAGCAATGATCACACGCACGGCACAGCGGACACACCAGGAACCGCGGTGTTGGCCGTCGAATGGCGCTAGCTGCGCAGCATTTGTCCACCGCCGCCGTCAGTGTCAGCCAGTTTGCCGTGGCATACGGAGCTCCATCGCAGTCTTTAACACTGGTAGCATGCCGCGACAGCGTGGACGTGAACCGTATGTGCAGTTGACGGACTTTGAGCGAGGGCGTATAGTGGGCATGCGGGAGGCCGGGTGGACGTACCGCCGAATTGCTCAACACGTGGGGCGTGAGGTCTCCACAGTACATCGATGTTGTCGCCAGTGGTCGGCGGAAGGTGCACGTGCCCGTCGACCTGGGACCGGACCGCAGCGACGCACGGATGCACGCCAAGACCGTAGGATCCTACGCAGTGCCGTATGGGACCGCACCGCCACTTCCCAGCAAATTAGGGACACTGTTGCTCCTGGGGTATCGGCGAGGACCATTCGCAACCGTCTCCATGAAGCTGGGCTACGGTCCCGCACACCGTTAGGCCGTCTTCCGCTCACGCCCCAACATCGTGCAGCCCGCCTCCAGTGGTGTCGCGACAGGCGTGAATGGAGGGACGAATGGAGACGTGTCGTCTTCAGCGATGAGAGTCGCTTCTGCCTTGGTGCCAATGATGGTCGTATGCGTGTTTGGCGCCGTGCAGGTGAGCGCCACAATCAGGACTGCATACGACCGAGGCACACAGGGCCAACACCCGGCATCATGGTGTGGGGAGCGATCTCCTACACTGGCCGTACACCACTGGTGATCGTCGAGGGGACACTGAATAGTGCACGGTACATCCAAACCGTCATCGAACCCATCGTTCTACCATTCCTAGACCGGCAAGGGAACTTGCTGTTCCAACAGGACAATGCACGTCCGCATGTATCCCGTGCCACCCAACGTGCTCTAGAAGGTGTACGTCAACTACCCTGGCCAGCAAGATCTCCGGATCTGTCCCCCATTGAGCATGTTTGGGACTGGATGAAGCGTCGTCTCACGCGGTCTGCACGTCCAGCACGAACGCTGGTCCAACTGAGGCGCCAGGTGGAAATGGCATGGCAAGCCGTTCCACAGGACTACATCCAGCATCTCTACGATCGTCTCCAAGGGAGAATAGCAGCCTGCATTGCTGCGAAAGGTGGATATACACTGTACTAGTGCCGACATTGTGCATGCTCTGTTGCCTGTGTCTATGTGCCTGTGGTTCTGTCACTGTGATCATGTGATGTATCTGACCCCAGGAATGTGTCAATAAAGTTTCCCCTTCCTGGGACAATGAATTCAAGGTGTTCTTATTTCAATTTCCAGGAGTGTATAAAACTTACGTTATTTCTCTGTAACGAGCTACCGGGTTCTTTATACCAAAATATTCTGAAAATATTAGTGAGCGGATTTTGAGTTCGTCTTGTATAATCATGTCTTTCTCTGAGAACAATAAATCCGTAACAAACAACAATAAGAAGCAAGAGAACCGCTGTATGACACTAACAAAGCATCTGTTCTAAAACTAACTACACTAGACACTTGCTAATCCAGCCATCCCTTGCACATATGAGTGCGGATTAGCAGAATTGATGGATTACTGAGAGTGTCCGAAATGTAGTTTAAGGACATAAGGGCTGTATTTTATTAAATTCAAAGAAATGTTCAAAATGGTTCAAATGGCTCTGAGCACTATGGGACTTAACATCTATGGTTATCAGTCCCCTAGAACTCAGAATTACTTAAACCCAAGTAACCTAAGGACATCACACAACACCTAGTCATCACGAGGCAGAGAAAATCCCTGACCCCGCCGGGAATCGAACCCGGAAACCCAGGCGTGGGAAGCGACAACGCTACCGCACGACCACGAGCTGCGGACAAGATATGTTCATTTTCATTTTCATAGAAAACATAGTCTTTCAGAATGCACATATGCAATACGTAGCTCCCTACGAAATATGTCCCGGATTTTTAATTGTTGCAACGGTGGTATGCGACAGTGGCATGCTTCATCACGCAATCGCTTTACATTCATCAATGTTTCTACAGCATGTTCAAGTTAGCTGCATATCGTACTCTAGGAAAATTTATGCAACAACAACACCGTCAGTGTGAGAAATTTTCGTCCTTTCTCCTCCTACGTCCTCGTCTTCATCACTTTCATCATTCCCTTTCCTGCGCGCTTTTCATTATTTCTTCAAATTTGGCCTATTTCACAGATTTTCTCATTCAGCCACTTAGCAACACCTTGATACCACACACATCAAAAAAAGGTTTACATCAACTTGGTTCCGAGAGTTCCGGAACCTGTACAGAAAATTGGAATAGAGATCAACATAAACATCATTTCCGCCCTTTTTATTGATCCTGAAAACCACACAGTGCATGTTGTACCATCATACAGCGAGCCTTCAGAGGTGGTGGTCCAGATTTCTGTACACACCAGTAACACCCAGTAGTACGTCCTCTTGCATTGATGCATGCCTGTATTCGTCGTGGCATACTATCCAAATGTTCATCAAGACACTGTTAGTGCAGATTGTCCCACTCCTCAACGGCGAATCGGCGCAGATCCCTCAGAGTGGTTGGTGGGTCACGTCGTCCATAAACAACCCTTTTCAATCAATCCCAGGCATGTTCCATAGGGTTCATGTTTGGAGAAAATGCTGGCCACTCTAGTCGAGCAATGTCGATATCCTGAAGGAAGTCATTCAAGATGTGCACGATGGGGGCGCAAATTGTCGTCCATGAAGACGAATGCCTAACCAATTTGCTGCAGATTTGGTTGCACTATCGTTCGAAGGATGGCATTCACGTATCGTACAGCCGTTACGGCGGCTTCCATGACCACCAGCGGCGTACGTGGGCCCCACATAATGCCTCCCCAAGACAGCAGGGAACCTCCACCACCGGCCGCTGTGGCCGAGCGGTTCTACGCGCTTCAGTCCGGAACCGCGATGCTGTTACTGTTGCAGATTCGAATCCTGCCTCGGGCATGGATGTGTGTGATGTCCTTAGGTTAGTTATGTTTAAATAGTTCTAAGTCTAGGGGGACTGATGACCTCAGATGATAAGTCCCATAGTGCTTAGAGCCATTTGAACAATTTGAACCTCCACCTTGCTGCACTCGCTGGACCGTGTGGCTAAGGCGTTCAGCCTGACCAGGTTGCCTCCAAACACGTCTCCGACGATTGTCTGGTTGAATGCATATGCGACACTCATCGGTGAAGAGAACGTGATGCCAATGCTGAGCAGTCCGGTCGGCATGTTGTTGGGCCCATCTGTACCGTGCTGCTTGGTGTCGAGGTTGCAAAGACGGACCTCGCCATGGCCATCGGGAGTGAAGTTGCGCATCACGCAGACTATTGCGCACAATTTGAGTCGTAACATGACGTCCTGTGCTGCACGAAAAGCATTATTCAACATGGTGACATTGCTCTCAGGGCCATAATGCATAGGTAGCGGCCATCTACTGCAGTAGAAGCCCTTGGGCGGCATGAGCGAGGCATGTCATCGACAGTTCCTGTCTCTCTGTATCTCCTCCATGTCCGAACAACATCGCTTTGGTTCACTCCGAGACGCCTGGACACTTCACTGGTTGAGAGACCTTCTTGGCACAAAGTAACAATGCGGACGCGATCGAACCGCAGAATTGACCGGTAGGCACGGTTGAACTACAGACAACACAAACCTCCTTCCTGGTGGAATGACTGGAACTGATCTGCTGTCTGACTCCCTCCGTCTAATAGGTGCTGTTCATGCGTGGTTGTTTACATCTTTGGGCGAGTTTAGTGACATCTCTGAACAGTGAAGCGGACTGTGTCTGTGATACAATATCCACAGTCTGGGAACCGGTGTGATGCAAAACTTTTTTTGATGTGTTTATAAACTGTTACGATCAGTTCTTCATTCTCACTATTTCGCACAACCTTGCGTTTTCCCAACTCGCTCTCCGTTTGGGTTACGTACTGTCGAATAACATCTTTTGATGTCAAATAATTGCCCGTCCACCAATGTACTCACCAACAACGGCAACCTGTGAAGAACCTCGGTTCAGAATTTCTGCTTAGGGCCTAACATAATGTGTCTGCTTTTAGAAACTACGATACCAACTGCAAGGAATGGTCACATTTTCAAATATGTATAACACTGTTTAATGTTGTTGTTCACGCTAATTCACTGTTCTGTTCATTATTTCTGCTTTAGCGATTACAGTCCGGTTGTGGGCCGGATTACTGAGAGGCAAGACAGCTGAAGGCTAGATAAGCGAGAGTTTAGTGTAATTCAAAACGTTGCACCGCGAACACACAAAAACTGCAGAAGTGCCAGCCTTACACTCTAATGCACCAGCATCATATTTACTGACTTCAGACAACTTTATGTCTCAAGGCGTACTCCACGCTTGTAGCGGCCTATCTGGGTCTCATCTAATAAGCTAGCTGAGAAAAACAGAAATGAAGCACTGGCACCCCAGTAAGATCTCTGAGAAACGATGCAGCGGTTCGAGTTTAAGCCTTTCTTGCGCGATGATTTAAGGACTGCTGGGAAAGTTCCTCGCATTACCCCATTACACGAGGAGACGAGTTATGCTTCCCGACCGCTAGATAAGCCGGCCGCATTACAAATGTCATCGTAAGTAACCGAATGCCGCGGCCGCATGCACCACCCACTTGCGTCCTTGTATGTGTGACGAGATGAGGGACATAGTCAACAGACTGTGTGCCTGATGATGTTTGGTTGTGAGTATAAAATATGTGATGGATGGACGGCGATTTCGACTCAGAGACGGAAGTTATTAGATCACGGATATGTTCTGCGAGTATATATTAGCAACAGTGATGAGATTATGAACAGGATGACTGTAAGAAGTCGGGCAGCAAAGAAAATTAATGTAGCCCCACAGTAAACAATAAGTAAACACAAAAATTGTCTAAAATAAGCGAGAAATGAAATCTGTCACCCACTCGGTACATTGCAGGGTATAAAATCTTCAGTAAAAATGCTTTCAGATAAAAATCAAAAGAAACAGAAATAGGTACCGAGTCTTTAGAGATGTAAACTGTAGACAAGAGGAATGAATGCTTAGAGTGATGATGCATATTGTGATCATGATGCAGCTGAGAGAGATACTACATCATTAGTGAATCGCGGGCACGTCAGCTGTTGCAGATGTAAACATTGTAGGATAGAGAGAACACATGAGGAAGTTCCTTTATTGTAGCAGACGTTAAAGAATTATTCCACGGCTTGGATAAAAGTCCTTAAATGTACTCTTACGGTACGAGACGCGTTTATTTTATACGTAGATTTTTGTTACATTCGCATTGTACTCCACGTTTCAGGTTTGTACCTATTATCTAATAGCGCATTATGTTTGTCAATAAAACAGATTTTACGCTTTATAAAACGCTCTTAACCTAACCGAATGTTGCAGCCAACTTGTTTCCTTATCTGCTTTGCGTTTATCGGTAATTGGTTAGCTTCTTCTGAGACAAAAAATTGTTACTACGTCGAAAAAGTCCTGATGTACCAAATGCTAATGAACACAGAACATGCAACAGACTTCTACAATGAATTAAGTTCGGATTAATTTGCAGTTAATCAAGTGTATTCCTCTACCAAGAACGATATATGAAATCATGATATCATAGACGCAAACCTGAAATGCGTAGCAGAATGTAAAAGTAGCACACATATCTATGTAAAATAAATCATTTTGTCAGTGGTCACAGTCATTCCCCTGTAGCCAATCTTTCACCAGATTAACGGACATTGAAGAGCTAATATGGATCTCGATGTTTGACCTGAATTGGCTTCGAACTTTATATGAAGTATAGACTACACTTTTAAATTAACAGTGATAATAAGGTACGACTTCTGGATCACTGCTGGCTGAAACTCCAAAAATACATTGACGGAAACAATCATAATACCAAGGAGTCATGCGACATAAACAAAACTTGATAGGTGCTGTAAGGATACACGCTGTAAGGATCGTGAGTTTTAGTTACGTTTAAGTCTGAACGTGATGAGTCGACCTCAGTCAATAACGCATTTAAGGCGACAAAGGCGCCGTTATAATTGGAACAGCCGGCCGCCGTGGCCGAGCGATTCTAGGCGCTTCAGTCCGGAACCACGCGACTGCTACGGTCGCAGGTTCGAATCCTGCCTCGGGCATGGATGTGTGTGATGTCCTTAGGTTAGTTAGGTTTAAGTAGTTTAAGTTCTAGGGGACTGGTGACCTCAGATGTTAAGTCCCATAGCGCTCAGAGCAATTTGAGCCACAATTTGAACGAGGTCGTGTAATGGGGCTACGAGAAGCTGGCTGTTCCTCTGTTATATTGAACAAAGGCCTGACATGAACGTTGCCACTGTACGTGAATACTGACAGTAGTGATAAGGAGAATGAAAAGTCGCAAGAAGACCGGAGTCCGGCAGGCCACGTAGCACTACGGAGAGGGAAGACCATCGTGTTCGGCGTATGGTTCTGGTGCATCGTACTCCATCTGTAGCAGCAATTTGAGCAGCTGTTGGCATGGCAGTGAACTAACTGTGACAGTTCGGTTGCTTCATGAAAATCTCCGAGCCAGGCGCCCTGTAGCGTGCATTCCACTGACCCCAAACCATAGCCCTTTGTGATTTCAATGGTGACAAGCGATACCTTATTGGAAGGCAGGATTGGATTGTTTGGGGGAAGAGACCAAAGAGCGAGGTCATCGGTCTCATCGGATTAGGGAAGGACGGGGAAGGAAGTCGGCCCCGTGCCCTTTCAAAGGAACCATCCCGGCATTTGCCTGGAGTGATTTAGGGAAATCACGGAAAACCTAAATCAGGATGGCCGGACGCGGGATTGAACCGTCGTCCTCCCGAATGCGAGTCCAGTGTGCTAATGGAAGGCAGGGTGGAGGTCTACTGGTTCCACCTCGGTGCCAGTGATGCCCCTGTCTTGTTTTGAAGGAGGCCAATTAAGGGCCTGCAACCAACTCTTTTGCGTGCTAGACGCACTGGATGTACACTCTGGCGTGCGATTTTATATGACAGCAGGAGTACTCTCATAGTTATCCCGCACACCATAAATGGAAATTTGTACGTCATTCGGGTGATTCGACTTGTTGTGCTGCGATTCATGAACAGCATTGCATGGGGTGTTTTCTAACAGGATAACTCTCGCCCACATAATTCTGTTGTAACGCAACATATTCTACCAAGTGCAGTCATGATGCCTTGACCTCTTCCATCATCAAATCTGTCTCCAGTTGAACACATATCGGACGTCATCAGACCATAACTCCAGCGTCATCTAAAAACAGCATTAACAGTCTCTATACTGGCCGACGAAGTGCAACGGGCATGGAACTCCATGCAACAAACTGACATCCGGCACCTGTACAACACAATGCATGCATGTTCGCATGTTTGGATTCAACATTCTGGCGGGGGCACTATTATTAATGTGCCAGCATTTCACATTTGCAATGGCTTATCTCGCGCTTACATTAACCTGTGAACTTGTGATGTTAACCACTTCAATATGTTAACTAGAAAAATTCTCCGAATTCTGTCCTAGACAACTCTTGAAATTACGCTGCACTACATTAATTACTTTTTGTGTTGCGACTTTTTCCGTCAGTGTATTATTCGAAAATATAATTATGAGTAGTACCTGGGTAGCTCAGCTGGTAAGAGCATTACCCCATGAAAGCAATGGTCCGTGTTTGACCCCCGTTCGGTCCAAGGTTTCGAATTGTGCATACAGCAGTAAGTCCTTGCGAGTTACGGTGGGAGGGAGAGAGACGGGGAGGGGAGGAGGCAGGCCACACAGGCATGTAAATGCTTCTGGCGTTGTAAATGCAGCCGAGCACAGCATCGGCATTCGGAGAGTAACAGGCATCGGCTCCGATTGCTGCCGGCAGCCCGGCTGTCGCTGCTCACGAGGAATGCGGCGCACGTGTGGCCCGCCGGTCGCCGGTGCAGAGCACAGGCGTGTTGCCGCGCTGCGCGCACTCCGGGCCCCGGACGCCTAAGTAAAAGGCGGCGGCTTCCCAGGCGCGCATTAATTGGGCCCGATATGTGGGTCTGGGCCGCCTTTGAGGTGCCGCCGCCGCCACTGCCGCCCTTCCGGATTCCACGCTGCCCGCGCCCACCTGCGGCCCGTGGGAGGCGGGCCTTCGCGAGGCGTTGCCTGCCGCTAGAGGCACGTCTGCCAAATAGTCGGGCGGCAGGTCGTCGTCCGTAGTCAGGCGAACCAATCCCCGAGAAACAGAGAGTACAACAGCAGTGCGGAAAATTCTTCATTTTCTTTTGTTACGTACCACTCTCTACTTACGTCTACAACACACCATCATTACCCTACCACGTAAACATTGGGCCTACACTCGTCTGGTGAGAGATGTCCCCGGGGAGGGGGGGGGGGGGGGGGGGGGGGGAGTTCGGTGTGTGGCGGCGGTGGGGTGAGTGGACTGCTGTAGCCTGTCGTGGGGTTGTATACCTCTCCGTCGTTTCTAGGTCCCCGGTTCCATACACTACAATTCGTACCACTAAGGCTATTTTCGTACCAATTTTCCACTCTGCTGTGCAGGTAGTTCATTTGCAATCGATGTCTTATACACCTTCATCTTCAGGCCCTCAGGTTAGTTAGGTTTAAGTAGTTCTAAGTTCTAGGGGACTGATGACCTCAGATGTTAAGTTCCATAGTGCTCAGAGCCATTTGAACCATTTTTTTGGTACACCAGGTGACACAATCAAGCGCCAAATGAATCCACTCCCACTGCTGGTTGAACGACGGGAGGGGCGTCGCCAGAGGAGAAATGACGCATTCGCAAACTCAAATGGTTCAAATGGCTCTGAGCACTGTGGGACTTAGTTGCTGAGGTCATCAGTCCCCTAGAACTTAGAACTACTTAAACCTAACTAACCTAAGGACGTCACACACATCCATGCCCGAGGCAGGATTCGAATCTGCGACCGTAGCGGTCGCGCGGTTCGAGACTGTAGCGCCTAGAACCGCTCGGCCACCCCGGCCGGCGCATTCGCAGAACGCCGAAGAAAGGAGAGTAGCAGCAGACCGGCGTGCCCAAGATTATTCGAGTACCTAAAACGATAGCAGACGGACTGACTACGTGATCGCCAATGGAAGCGCATACTGTTATCCGGTATGAATGGACATGTGGGACTAGTGTGTCCCTTATCCATCAGCGCCTGCAGACTGTGTACGGTGAAGAAGTCATCTCAGATAGTTAGCCGCTGGCGTTGCATGTTCAGAGAAGGACGGCAGAAAGTAGAGAGGATGGAATTCGAAGTGGGCGTCTCTCCACATCTACCAATGACAAAAACATTGCTGCAATGCAGGACATGATGTTAGCGGAGAGGCGCATGACGTTATCAGAAGTGGCGTCCACACTACGTATTGGTCGTGCCCACGCCCATCACATGCTCCGTGATGTTCCTGTATTTCCATCTTGTGTCATGGACCGGGACTACGGGGGGCGAAGACTTGAAGAAAACATCAGTAATTTTATATAATAATTTTATTTAGCTCCCAGTTTCGGTGGTTCATTGCCACCATCTTCCCTGTTTACGAAACTAGGTAAGTCATCTAGTCATTTATGTTATTGAAGGGGCCACTATTTCCAACTGGTTTCTGCGGACTTGTTCTCGGCAGATGTGGATCTCGTTAGAGATGTGAAGACTCTACGCCTGCCCAGAATAAGTCTGACGAAACCAGTTGGATATAGTGGTATCCACGATAACACAAACGACTAAATGACGCGCCTAGTTTCATGTAAAAGGACATGAAGATGGTGCCAGCTCTCCGCCAGACTAAGATATTTTCACCTTAATTTCGTAGATGGGCGGTGATGTCAAGAAGAAGGCAGAAAGAGGCTAACGCACAAGAAGTTAATCTACTATGTATGCACAAATATGCCGTTCAGCGTCGGAGAAAATCTAATCACCCGCATGCCCAGCTTGGTACGAAAACCTAATGGCTCAAAATGGCTCTGAGCACTATGGGACATAACATCCGAGGTCATCAGTCCCTTAGAACTTAGAACTACCTAAACCCAACTAACCTAAGGACATCACACACATCCACGCCCGAGGCAGGATTCGAACCTGCGACCGTAGCAGTCGCGCGGTTCCAGACTGAAGCGCCTAGAACCGCTCGGCCACCCCGGGCGGCCATTGTTACTGTAATGGAATAAAATAGATCTTGGATGCAGTCAGTAAGGCGGCTGGTCGGAAGCGAGAACAACATGGACGTCAGAACTGTAGGTCTTGATCAAACCCAACACAGCGAAGTGGTGCAGTTAAAACACACCGGGTACCTTTTCGGGAAAGCAGTGGTTCTAATCCCCATCCGGCCATCCATATCCAGGTTTCCCGACGAATGGCGGGTGGTTCCTTTGAAAGACTGTGGCCGATTTCCTTACCCATCCTTCTCTAACCTATTCTTCCCTTCTTTATCAGAACCATTCTGTGAAACTACTGTCAATAGCGTTGCCCCAGTTTAAGTGATAGACACAGGCTCAAGCATACATGAAATCTAAAGACAATCCATAGAAATCCATGTGCCGAAGGAATACAACAAATATCTGTACATACATTATTTTGAATGTAGTAACTCCCATGTGGGGCTCATACGATTTGGTAGATTCGTTCCTGTCTCACAGCAGTCTGCAACTAGCCTAGATTCTGTTTTACTGATTAATCCAGACAAATCTTCGAAGCCGCAAAAACGTCACTGAATAGTTCCATATTTTTGGACCACTACCTATCAGCCCGAAATTTTTAATTGAAGTAAATACATGCTCTGAAATCTATTCGCATTATTTCTGATGAACTAATTCAAGCCACAGAACTGCAGATATGAGTTCTCAAATCAGAAGAATAAAAAAACTTGTTTCAAATGGGAATTCATAGTCGTTCAACTCATTAAAAATCTGTGCTTCGACCTAATATTCTCAGAACTTGCGGGAAACCTTCAAACATCATCGATAAAGTGACGAATACTACCATATGTAACAGCAGATATATTTTGACAATATGACTATATCAGATCTCAACGCACTCAAAAAAAGAAATAAAAAAATTAAAGTTGTGAAAACCTTTGTGATAATTATCCAGCAGATTTCTGATATCGATGAGTATATCCTCTTTCTATCTGGAGTAAAAGAAAGCAGGTACTAACATAGCAATATTACCTCATTAAGTTCACCAGAATTATTAAGTTCTAGTTGATGGTAGTCCTATTTACACAGAAATGATGTTTTATTTAGTGTGTGGTAACACAAGTAAAGGCCATAGTACAGTGAAAGCTCTTCTGTGCGTTTAACCTCTTCATCGTTGTTGATGTTTAATAAATGGTCAACAATGATTCACTCAGAAACATAAGTTTCTGACGCAAACATTCCTGGTCATCTTCAGAGTGTCTATAATGGCTGACAGGCTTAATATCCTCGAATAGTCCATGTTCTACGGAAGGGGTATAGGGATACTGGACTGAGTTCAACTCATTACTAAACAATGTACAGGTACCTCCACGCCAGACTTTAATGATAAATGAAATACTAGTGAAATTATGTTGGTAGTGTTACTACAGGATAGTGGGAATAGCAGACGGGTGAATCCTGAAGGGAAGCAGTTGTCCTACTGGTGCGCACACAAATTAGGCACTTCAAATGACTGACGCCGGCCGCTGTCAGTGGAAAGGAGCGGAGGACTCGGCGCCGTAATGTACCGGGTTCTCACGACAGGAGTGTCCTCATTTACTCCCAGCTGCTCGTGACGCAGACACTCCAGAAGCTGCGAGGCTGGAACAGCTCACTACACGTCCAGCGTCCCGAAGCTCAGGTGTCACTGCTTAGCTGCCAGCCATTGGTTCTGCCGTATAGAGTTACACCGGGTTTCGGTATCGGTAGACTAACGACCACCTGAATAGGTGTCTATGCGTGAAAACGCCCTCTGCTCCGCTGACATATCAGTTACTGTGCAGCGTCTTCGACACACAGACCTTTTGAAATGATTCAGAATTTGGTTAACTGATCTTATTTTATTCTTGTAAGTATTCATGGAGAAGAAGTAAAAACTTTGAGGTTCGCCGATGACATTGTAATTCTGTCAGAGACAGCAAAGGACTTGGAAGAGCAGTTGAACGGAATGGACAGTGTCTTGAAACGAGGATATAAGATGAACATCAACAAAAGCAAAACGAGGATAATGGAATGTAGTCAAATTAAATCGGGTGATGCTGAGGGGATTAGATTAGGAAATGAGACACTTAAAGTAGTAAAGGAGTTTTGCTATTTAGGGAGTAAAATAACTGATGATGGTCGAAGTAGAGAGGATATAAAATGTAGACTGGCAATGGCAAGGAAATCGTTTCTGAAGAAGAGAAATTTGTTAACATCGAGTATAGATTTAAGTGTCAGGAAGGCGTTTCTGAAAGTATTTGTATGGAGTGTAGCCATGTATGGAAGTGAAACATGGACGATAACCAGTTTGGACAAGAAGAGAATAGAAGCTTTCGAAATGTGGTGCTACAGAAGAATGCTGAAGATAAGGTGGGTAGATCACGTAACTAATGAGGAGGTATTGAATAGGATTGGGGAGAAGAGAAGTTTGTGGCACAACTTGACTAGAAGAAGGAATCGGTTGGTAGGACATGTTTTGAGGCATCAAGGGATCACAAATTTAGCATTGGAGGGCAGCGTGGAGGGTAAAAATCGTAGAGGGAGACCAAGAGATCAATACACTAAGCAGATTCAGAAGAATGTAGGTTGCAGTAGGTATGGGAGATGAAGAAGCTTGCACAGGATAGAGTAGCATGGAGAGCTGCATCAAACCAGTCTCAGGACTGAAGACCACAACAACAACAACAAGTATTCGATTTCTGTACAAGAAAACCTTATTTGCAAACAGTTTGTGTTTATTATTGGTGCGTTACGTCACTGCGTTGTTCCTTCCATCTTTTCGTTATCACCTAATTCTTACCTCTGACGATGAGCACGTCTGTGAGTCGCAGCTGAAACCTGCACTGTGTAACCGCTGTTTGATACATCTCATACGTCTAGCTCATGAAGTACGGGACTACTGATCATTCGCTAAATTGGTAGATCGGGAAGATGAGTTTAATTTTAGCGTGAAGACAGTATCGCTCATGAGTTACTCCCGGGATGGTTTCTTCTATAAGATCAAGTACACTTTCTTCTGACCATCTTCTCACATAATGAACTTGATGTCAAGAGAAAGTGTAATTCCACTTTTTTTCCTCGCTTTTAATCGGTCATGGGTAACAATAGGTACACGGCCTCTCGAAGCGAGTGCGTGGAACGCCGCACGCCACACCCGTACACATGGAACGTAATAGGCTACGAGGAGGCAGCAAACCGACGTCGGCACACAGAATCTTTCAATTTTTGTCAGGCGATGCATCTGTGTCAGAAGTCTATGAATCGTGGTGAGGCGACGTTAAACAAGTGGGACTTAACTAGTTCGAATCCTGAAGGTGAAAGAATTTTCCTCCTCACGTTTCTCCCGACGAAGTTTACTGTACTCTATAACCCCTCTTTAATACCAATAATTTGCTTGTCTTGCTATCTTGCTCTGTGCCAATCTAAATAAACGTCTCCTATTCTCGGGACACAGATACTGAGAACCCTGTTGTGGTAACGGTGTATCATATGGTTTTGCCGTGTCAAAGCGAACGAAAAGAAAACTAAGTGGTTGATGATTACCACGTGTGAGCTTTAAAAATGTTTCTTCATTTTACGCTACTTACAGATGCAGAAAGTTACCAACAATAAATTTACACGTTTTTGATCCACAGAGACTTTGCCAAGCCAATGAAGTCGCTCATACAAAGCTATCATCACATTTGAGACAGCATTAGGTACCCAAGAACAAAAATTACTTATCGAAACGTATGATGTACAAGACAAATTAAGTGCTAAATTGAGTGTGCCAGGAAAACTTTAATGATCTTTGAGGGCAGATTCCTCACACGAAAACAAGGGGAAAAAAACATTAATCTATGTTCGAAAATCTTTCGTTTTTTTTAGTTATTAATGAAGGGATACTTTACATAGTTTCTAAATGACAAATTCGCTACTAATATTCAATCTGTGTTCCGATTTCTTGTACACAAACAAATACCCTTGCGGCATTTATAGGAGGCTGAAAACTCTCACGGAGCCATTCACTCTGATCGCCAGCAGCAGTTTAAATTTATTACACTACTGGCCATTAAAATTGCTGCAGCAAGAAGAAATGCAGATGATAAACGGGTATTCATTGGACAAATATATTATACTAGAACTGACATGTGATTACATTTTCACGCAATTTGGGTGCATAGATACTGAGAAATCAGTACCCAGAACAACCACCTCCGGCCGTAATAACGGCCTTGATACGCCTCGGCATTGAATCACACAGAGCTTGGATGCAGTGTACAGATACAGCTGCCAATGCTGCAGCTTCAACACGATACCACAGTTCATCAAGAGTAGTGACTGGCGTATTGTGACGAGGCAGTTGCTCGGCCACCATTGACCAGATGTTTTCAGTTGGTGAGAGATCTGGAGAATGTGCCGGCCAGGGCAGCAGTCGAACAGGACCTGCAACATGCGGTCGTGCATTATTCTGCTAAAATGTAGACTTTCGTAGGGATCGAATGAAGGGTAGAGCCACGGGTCGTAACACATCTGAAATGTAACGTCCACTGTTCAAAGTGCCGACAATGCGAACAAGAGGTGACCGAGACGTGTAACCAATGGCACCCCATACCATCACGCCGGGTGATACGCCAGTATGACGATGACGAATACACGCTCCCAATGTGCGTTCACCGCAATGTCGCCAAACACGGATGTGACCATCATGATGCTGTAAACAGTAGCTGGATTCATCCGAAGAAATGACATTTCGCCACTCGTGCACCCAGGTTCGTCGTTGAGTACACCATCACAGGCGCTCCTGTCTGTGATGCAGCGTGAAGGGTAACCGCAGCCATGGTCTCCGAGCTGATAATGCACGCTGCTGCAAACGTCGTCGAACTGTTCGTGCAGATGGTAGTTGTCTTGCTAACGTCCCCATCTGTTGACTCAGGGATCGAGACGTGGCTGTACGATCCGTTACAGCCATGCGGATAAGATGCCTGTCATCTCGACTGCTAGTGATACGAGCCCGTTGGGATCCAGCACGGCGTTCCGTATTACCCTCCTGAACCCACCGATTCCATATTCTGCTAACAGTCATTGGATCTCGACCAACGCGAGCAGCAATGTCACGATACGATAAACCGCAATCGCGATAGGCTACAATCCGACCTTTATCAAAGTCGGAAACGTGATGGTACGCATTTCTCCTCCTTACACGAGGCATCACAACAACGTTTCACCAGGCAACGCCGGTCAACTGCTGTTTGTGTATGAGAAATCAGTTGGAAACTTTCCTCTTGCCAGCACGTTGTAGGTGTCGCTACAGGCGCCAACGTCGTGTAAATGCTGTGAAAATTTAATCATTTGCATACGACAGCATTTTCTTCCTGTCGGTTAAATTTCGCGTCTGTAGCACGTCATCTTCGTGGTGTAGCATTTTTAATGGCTAGTACACTCCTGGAAATTGAAATAAGAACACCGTGAATTCATTGTCCCAGGAAGGGAAAACTTTATTGACACATTCCTGGGGTCAGATACATCACATGATCACACTGACAGAACCACAGGCACATAGACACAGGCAACAGAGCATGCACAATGTCGGCACTAGTACAGTGTATATCCACCTTTCGCAGCAATGCAGGCTGCTATTCACCCATGGAGACGATCGTAGAAATGCTGGATGTAGTCCTGTGGAACGGCTTGCCATGCCATTTCCACCTGGCGCCACAGTTGGACCAGCGTTCGTGCTGGACGTGCAGACCGCGTGAGACGACGCTTCATCCAGTCCCAAACATTCTCAATGGGGGACAGATCCGGAGATCTTGCTGGCCAGGGTAGTTGACTTACACATTCTAGAGCACGTTGGGTGGTACGGGATACATGCGGACGTGCATTGTCCTGTTGAAACAGCACGTTCCCTTGCCGGTCAAGGAATGGTAGAACGATGGGTTCGATGACGGTTTGGATGTACCGTGCACTATTCAGTGTCCCCTCGACGATCACCAGTGGTGTACGGCCAGTGTAGGAGATCGCTCCCCACACCATGATGCCGGGTGTTGGCCCTGTGTGCCTCGGTCGTATGCAGTCCTGATTGTGGCGCTCACCTGCACGGCGCCAAACACGCATACGACCATCATTGGCACCAAGGCAGAAGCGACTCTCATCGCTGAAGACGACACGTCTCCATTCGTCCCTCCATTCACGCCTGTCGCGACACCACCGGAGGCGGGCTGCACGATGTTGGGGCGTGAGCGGAAGACGGCCTAACGGTGTGCGGGACCGTAGCCCAGCTTCATGGAGACGGTTGCGAATGGTCCTCGCCGATACCCCAGGAGCAACAGTGTCCCTAATTTGCTGGGAAGTGTCGGTGCGGTCCCCTACGGCACTGCGTAGGATCCTACGGTCTTGGCGTGCATCCGTGCGTCGCTGCGGTCCGGTCCCAGGTCGACGGGCACGTGCACCTTCCGCCGACCACTGGCGACAACATCGATGTACTGTGGAGACCTCACGCCCCACGTGTTGAGCAATTTGGCGGTACGTCCACCCGGCCTCCCGCATGCCCACTATACGCCCTCGCTCAAAGTCCGTCAACTGCACATACGGTTCACGTCCACGCTGTCGCGGCATGCTACCAGTGTTAAAGACTGCGATGGAGCTCCGTATGCCACGGCAAACTGGCCGACACTGACGGCGGCGGTGCACAAATGCTGCGCAGCTAGCGCCATTCGACGGCCAACACCGCGGTTCCTGGTGTGTCCGCTGTGCCGTGCGTGTGATCATTGCTTGTACAGCCCTCTCGCAGTGTCCGGAGCAAGTATGGTGGGTCTGACACACCGGTGTCAATGTGTTCTTTTTTCCATTTCCAGGAGTGTATTTCCCCTAAGGTCGAACAATGCAGTTGGAGAGCCTCTGTAATGCTGTTAGATATTAGGGGGAGTACCAAGTGGGCCGAGGCGGCAAATGGAATTTGGATTGAGGATGGAGGCGTGCAGTTGTGCAAATTCAGTGTGCAAGCGTGCCTCAGTGGTTAGTGCATCTGCCTAGTGAGCAGGCAACCAAGGTTCGAATCCCGACGTTGGTACAAATTTTCATTCGTCGCTCCAGTCTGCGTATATACATCAAAGATCTCCATGAGTTGGAAACGTCTCTGGTACCGTATAGTTGCATTTGTAAGGATATTATTCACAGAAGGTAACGCCGTTTGGCATATCCGAAGTACTATAATGGGGAATCCGTCAACGAAAAACACGACCATCGTTCTGATGGTCCCGATACTTTTGCTGCGAGCGCACGTGTGAGCGCGTGAAAGTGCAGAAAGCGGACGCACGTAAAAGAGAAGCGGCAGGTGTTGTATCGCCCACCCAGATAGGTGGCGAGTAACAGCTCGAGACGGGCCATAAGTTCCCACTGCCGCCGTCCCAGCGAGAAAGAGGTGCGGCCCTTGCACGGCGTGCCCCCCGTCGGGAGTTTTTGTGTTCCGCCTTCACGGCCCGCCGCACCGCTAACGCAACGCGCCTCCAATGTCACCGCTTCGAGCGCTTCCTTTTTTTATGATCCCGTGGATGCAGGTTCGGGGCGGCTCGTTTAGCGAGCGGGAACACGCAATCTGCGTCATGTAAGCCGGCGCCGCGTCCGTGTTTCTCACACGAGTCTCAAATAATGCGTCGCCCGTTTCGGTTCCACGCGCTCAGCCTCGAGCGTATGCTTGCACCGTAAAAAGTTCGCTTCGGTCAACTGATTTCTTGTTAATATTGGAACTTATAAAACAAAGAGAAGCACGTTTCGTCACGGGATCACTTAGCAAAAGCCAAACGCGAGGTCGCGGAAAGGGATCGGGGATTGGGGGATGGGGTGGGAAGGGGGAGCACAAAATCCGAGAAAATTGCTTTGAAATAACTCATTTTCTTTATTGGCAAATTAAACATATTTCAAACGCGTAAAATCACGGAACATAGCAAGAGGCATGTAAAGTATTTGGCTAAGAGCAAGTTAACAAAACAGACGGAAACTGTGCTATTATTTTTTGGCTATCTTAAAATTGTAAGACTCTTTACTTGCAGGCATGTAGAACTCTTATCAGTATTAATAACCGCATCTTAAATCGCACTAATATCGCGGCGAACCCAAGAAACGTACAGTATATAAAGTATTTGGCAATCAACAAGTTAAACCTTAACACTGTGCGGCTGATCCCGGCGGAGGTTCGAGTCCTCCCTCGGACATGGGTGTGTGTGTTTGTCCTTAGGATAATTTAGGTTAAGTAGTGTGTAAGCTTAGGGACTGATGACCTTAGCAGTTAAGTCCCATAAAATTTCACACACATTTGAACATTTTGAAACCTTAACAGCCGGAAACTACGCAACTGACCTTGCATGTGTTTACAAATACAGAACTTCGCGTGCCTTGCGCAAAGCAAAATCTCAAATCATATCTTCTTTCTTGAGTTGATGCACCTCGTCGCTTTCGATTGAAAGAGTAGGTAGCCTGTTAAGGCGGTCCTGCGCCGTGGTAAATCTTAGGAAGTTCTTAGTAAGTTTTAATTTTGAAAAACTTCTTTCTTCAGACATCACGATGACAGGTACCGTCAGCAAATTGCGATATGCCGTAGCATACGATTCTTTGAGCGAGCCCAAGTGCTGAAGTGCGTCCAACGCTGTCTGCACTGTAGGAGGAATCGTAAACCGCAGCAGTTTTACTTCTGAGACGAAGTCAAATGTGCCTACATCAGGTAGTTCCCCGCCTTGCAGATAACTCGGTAGTTTATGGCAGGTCGTTTCAATGTCCTCATTTTGCATCTCACGAGTTTGGACAGCTAAAAGAGAAATCCTAACTATTTGGAATAATGAATCTGCTGTTTGTTGATGACCACCTAGTAGTAATCTAAATCTTTCTTCGGCTTCGTGGTGCTTTTGGTTCTCGTCGGCGACAATGCCTGGATCTCCAGTCTCGTCGAAAAATCGTATGCGCTTCTTTTGGCTACGAGTTGAAAACTTTGCGTTCCATGCTAAATCTGCCATCAATTCTTCTGCAGTTGACATAGCGGATGTGAACCCTTTCTCCCTGTAATTTTTGAGGAAGTCATTCGATCGACCTATTTCTTGTAGGGTGACGTTTAGCTGCGCATCTTCAGAACTTTACTAACCTCATTGATGGAATGTATGAGGTCGTTCCATGTGATAAGAGCCAAAACGAATTCGAAGGAGTTAATGGAAGAATATACTAAAGACAGTGCTTCAGATCGGACAGTTGAACCCGTTGTTGCTTTGGCAACCTTTTCGAGAGCTTCACAAACTTTCCCCATCTGGTATCTGAGAGGTTTGATGCTCTCAACACGACTCCCGTCAAACTTCTGCATGTGTCTTGAAGATTAGTTCAGAATAGATCTGAGTGAGAATATACTACCTCTCTAAATATTCCGGAGACAGACGTAGAACAGCAAAGTTTTAAACACGGCCTTGGTTCGGTGACCGTTTCTATATTAAAATTGAAACTAATGAGCCCTCGATCACTATTATTTTTAGTCTTATTGACCAGGTTTCAACACTTCTAAGAGTGCCTTCATCAGAATTAAAACAAAATGACCTATAACATAGTTACAAATTTATAGGAAAAGACATTTTTTATATAAAAAGTATAAGTACTGACTAGCAATAAAAGACAGGGGCAGTATTTGCATTTCACAAATAAAATAATTAACAGGCCAGTAGGGCTTTAGTCACCACATAAAGGGTCCGCCATAGAGCAGGAAGATACGTACCCAAAACGCAAGCACCGGTAACGCCTCATGGAAGGCAGGACGTACACATCACACGAACAACACATAATCTTGACCTTCTCTGGGGGGCTACCTCCCTCAAAAGCCAGAATAAGGGCACTGTTGTTGGTGCAATAGTGCTTCCGACCTTTCTGAACACTCTGAACAAGACCGGTGAGGAGTAAGGGACACAAGGACATCGCCAAGATGATCACAAGCATGATAGGTTGCAGATTGGGTGGAAGGAGAAGATTCGATCAACAGTGAACTTGACCACTTTTTACTGAGAGACTCTACTTCAGCAAACTTGTTTTCAGTATTTTCAAATAACGACTTTGTGGCAGTGAATATGTCGCCATCCGTTCTAGTGCAGACCAGGTAGAGGAGAAAGTGCTTCACTCCAAGCTGGCTACCTGGCCCTTCTCCCTGGGTGTAGCCTGGGAAGTGAAGGCCACAGTTCATAGGGAGAAGCATCCAATGATTCGTCACCAACTGAAGAGATGGTTGTAAAAGAATGGCCAGTCTTTTATACACAAAGCATCCACCCTGATACCACCGACTCAGATCAGGGACTCTCCCCATGGGCGCCACCCAACGACAGAAGGGCCATCTGGCATGACGACCATTTTCCAGAGTTCTTATGCTCCAGCGTGATAAGCAACTACTCCTAGGTCTATGTGGGAAGGCAACAGCTCAGGTTTCAGATGTGTTATTGCTGTGTTGTCAGAGGGCTCAGCCAGACAGGTATATAACAGACCCACCACATGGTCTAGCTACACCACAAGGACTAGCTACACGTGCTGGTGACCTATCGGGGCTGTGGGGTCTATGGTGGGGATGGGTGAGTGAAGGAATGGGGGGGGGGGAGAGTTATCCACGCCATGGATACTAGGGAGGGAGTTCCTCAACTAATGGCTCATATTACAGAAAGAAAATTTAGATGCGGCAGTCAAACTCCAATGGGAAACAAAAAATGCCAAAAAGGAAGGATGAAAAAGAAAAGGCATGAGGAACAAAACCTCAAGGAATACAGGAAACCACTTGCATAGCCTGGTGGACATAAATAAGAGCACCAAGAGAGGGAATGATGGGGCAGACGGGAAGAAGTGAGGTCAGGAAGGAAGGGGCACTGGGAAGGACATGCATCCTGGGAACGAAGAATGGTCTGCAGTAGCTCAGGGCCCCATGTGCGCCGCACACGAACTCACTCTGGGGGGGGGGGGGGAGAGGGGAGAGGGGGAGGGGAGACGGGGGAGGGGAGAAGGGGGAGGGGGGTCACGTATTCGTGCTGTCCCTTTATAGCCTTTGTTTCATTTGTACCCATTTTGTGAAGGACGAAATGTGATCCACAGGACGTTCATGTCCTTGAAAGGCATCACTACAACGGCTCCGTGAGTTAAATCCTTCGTGTTTGCAGAGTTTACTTGTCATATGCTGGCCGCTGTGGCCGAGCGGTTCTAGGCGCTTCAGTCTGGAACCACGCTGCTGCTACGGTCGCAGGTTCGAATCTTACCTCGGGCATGGATGTGTGTGATGTCCTTAGGTTAGTTAGGTATAAGTAGTTCTAAGTCTAGGGGACTGATGACCTCAGATATTAAGTCCCATAGTGCTTAGAGCCATTTGAACCATTTGAACTTGTCATATGCGGTGCGTCTTTAACATTGAAGAAATGGCAAGAGAAGCAATAGACATCTTTAGATTTAGAGTAAATGAACAAAACTCCTGAATTAATTTCACCGTTTGATAATTTATAGTCTCAAAATTCTTTAAGAAAGCGCGTCCACCTTCATTTCTTGGGAATTGGAGCGTTAAGGGAATTTCCAAAGAACCCTTTTGTACCAGAATTTCCGTCACTGAAGCATGAATAATGTCTGGCCATTCTGTCGGATCATTCAGATTAATTGCTAGTCCCGAAGGTTCAGCTAGATTTTACTCTAAAAGACTAGTGAATTTTTTTTTTTTCGAATCTAATCTTACAGTGTCAGATGATGAAAACTCTACCACTGGCTCCTTACTCGATACTTCTCGTTCTGTAGTTTCTTCCTCTCTGCTTTCACCTATCGTTGCGCTAATCGACTTGTCTTTGATGTTTGATCGAACGACTGCAATGAACAGTTGCACAAAAATTTCTTGTAGGGCATCTTTTTGTGATTGTTGGAATTCTTCCCGTAATTTTCTTCCGTGGTTTTCCCCCGCCCCACCTCCGAATTCCTATTGTCTCTATCACGGCTTTCTAGCATGTTTAATCGATAACCTTAACCGAAAAGAAAAAAAGATACATGATTAAAACTTCTAGAATTACTCCCTGGACGTAAAACGTTATCTGCTGACATATCAGCAAACAATGAACAAAGAAAAGCTCACCTCTTTGATGCTGATGTTCACAAAATTAAAAACTACGCAGCGCCGCGCTGGTTCCAGAGTTACCAGATTTTGCCCAACGTGAGGATAGCGCACTACGTTTGCGCTTATCCCTCAGCCCGCCCATTCTTGATTAGACCAGAGACGAACTTGCTTAGCACTACATATCAAATAAAAATTCGTTTGCACAATTTCTTTGCATTCATGAAGTTTTACTTGCTCTGTCTGGCACCGCTCTTCACAAGGTCGGCGCGAGACTGGTGCAACCGCGATGCCGTTTCAAGCGCTGAGACAATAGCGACTGCTACAGACGATACACCCTCGCGACGGCCCTGCTTAAGAGACTCCAGTGGCGGTCACTACAGGAGAGGCGTTTTGTATCACGGAGAGCTTTATTGCTGAAATTCCACACGTGCAGGGGCACGCTACCAGAAGCATCGGTTAACTTATAACATCAGAAGAAATGAAACATTGTGGATCCAACGGGAGTGAAATACCAGTACCACCAAAAGCATCCTCCACCACACACCGCAGGTTCCCTACCGGACTACAGATGCGGATGTCGATATATACAAGGTGTCCAATCTCATTTTGGCGTCGGGGAGAACTATGTTAATTTCGACGTTGCCTCGATCAAAAAGCCGTTACTGATATCGCTACCGAAATTCACTCGAATTACATCCCTACCTACAAAATGAAATGTCCTGACAAACTGATGACTGTCTGACTTACTCATCGTCGGCTACCTCAAACTGATAAGGATAGAAACTTGAAATTAGGAGCGGGTGTTGATCTTATACTGCAGGCGTCGTTTTAAAAAGGGGTTTTACTAAGTTCCACCCATAAGGAGATGAAATAAGAGATGAAAAGGTTTTTGGAAATACGTCGCTATTTAGGCAGTTTTGAAGCTAGAACTACGAAAACTGGTATTTTGTTTCTCGGACAGAAATAAAGAAATACGTTTTTCAGCATTTTTGGAAATTGAGCCCTTGTTGGTTGAGGTAGTGAGTGAAAGCATTTTTAAAGCTACACCTGTGAAAATTAGTATTTGACTTCTTGGTTACAAATAAAAAGTACGTATTTCAGTTATTAAATTTAACGCCTAAGGTGGTGAAACAGCGGATGAAGTGTTTTATGAAAATATTTCATTATTAAAGCATTTTTAAAGGTAGATCTGTGGGAATTCCTATTTGGGTTCTAAAGAGTTGTGCGATAGGGGATGGTAATATTTGTAGAAAAGTCTCATCAAGATCTGTAAAGTCATGATTAACAAAGCCCTCCGACTCCAGCGATCAAAATCGCTTTTCGGTCTGAAGCACATTCCGAAAAGACCATGCAGCTAACGGACTAATTATACTGAAAATTTAGATGATGTTACAATTTAAGAACAACACAAAAAATCGATTCAAGGTAAGCAAAAGAATCTCTGCAGATCATACAACCTACGCGAACGAAACAGCAGGAGCTAAGCTAGTATTCCATGAAAGATAGTGTTCATTCTAAAAAATTGGCCTGTTTAAAGTGGAATTGGGGTATGTTTTTGCTACATATATCATACCAATTAGCGATCGAGCTCTATTGTAGCTCTTATGTGAAGTATAGAATAAAAATTCATAGAATATGAGAATTTTTGTGCTTTTATTGTGGTCATTTGAACTGTGTGTCGGTCGGAGCCTAACACCACCCTCCGCGGAATCTAGCGCCGCCTAACTATTGTTTACGCCATTCTCAAAAGAGAGCAATCGCAACATTCCCCCACTTAATGTACTTTTATTTTGTAATTTCTTATTAGATCTAAAAATAGATTTATTGAATATGTAACGAAGGAAGGAAAATAGGAAGGAAGATTGAGGTTTAATGTTCCAATGACGAGACAGCATTAGAGACGAAGCACAAGCTTGTTTTTGGGACGGACGGGCAAAGACATCGATCGTGTGCTTTTTAATGTAACGATCCCGACTTCTGTCTTAATCGATTTAGAGAAATCACGAAAAAACTAAATGGCGTGACGGGGATTCGAACCGCCATCTTCCACACACAACTCCTGCGGTGCACATCATTGACCTACCTCACTCAATGATTGTCTCATGCTGATCTATTTTGGCGCAAATATTACCTTAGACTCATTCTGATAATACAAGCGGTCACTGTAGCTTTTTCTGATATGTGAAATGATTTTCGGTTACGTAAGCAGACATACCTTACACAAGCAAACATGCTTTGCCTGAACGATTTTATTGTCACATAAAAATTAATTAAGTTCTTTCTTACAGATGCCAGAATTAGGTGGTACACCTTGTATAAGGCTCCCCTTCACGTAGAGACCACATGTGTGTCGCCTTGCTATTTGAGTTATGGTCACATCCTCCCTGCCTGATGAGTCTCAGTTCATTGTGGACATGCTATTTGGTTCTGAAAACGGAAGCTTATTCCGTTGTACGTCAACTAAATGTACATTCTGTTATCTGTGATTCATGATCATTGTTCGTGGACTCTTTGGTATTAGCCAAATATATATTATTACCAGACACTGAGCCATGCCGGGGCTTCTTTTGGAAAGCCTTCATTTTATTACATTTATGCCAAACTTCAAACGGCTCCCCTAAAGTTTTTTATGTTTTCAGCGACATGTTGTTTGCTATTGAATAGAGTGGGAAATATTTCAGAGATCGCTCAACTATTTATTAAGTAGTAATCACGTAAAACGTTTAAAACGCTAATGTGTGCTCCAGGAATGTGATTTTCATTAAGAGACGGGAAGTGAATAAGTAATGCCGACTCAACACAGAGACCGACATTTTTTGTCTTCCTGTGGCAGTTAGGTTTTGTAGAGTCACACTTGTATCTGAAGGCGTAGGACAGCAGGCAACTCACTGCTTTTAAATATTCAGCATGAACACATCACGTTTTTATCACACTGTTTACACTGTTAGAAACTTTCCTCACATCTACTGTTTTGATTCATCAGAAAAGGTTGCCAAGATTCTGTTAAGCAAGAAGACAAGAAACGAATAGTACATGTAGCTTACAAATATATATCTGTGTGCGGACTTCTTGCGGTGCACATGACGAAGCAGTCCGTCTTACGTCTGGATGCGTGTGAGAACTCATTAAAAACTACAACCAGCTTGAATGGTGCTGAAGTATAAGCACATGTTGTCCACACTTCATTGTTATCCCACTTACTTGCAGAGGAATCCTAGAAATGAAAAATGGTTCAGACGAAACTTGTTTGGTTCTAAAAGGTCTGTCTGCTTACGTTACCGAAAATCTCATGTTCTCTGATTCTTCTCATTAAATACCGTAGCATGAACAGAAAACTGATCACTGCGGGGAAAATTAAAAGAGAAAACCTGATGTACGTGACCGTACAGATTGACACTGTAAAGGGTTTACGACCCGTTTATTCTTGAGTTTGAGGGTGATTTATGCTATGTGAAACACACATGTTAATATCAGACAGTATTGTGGAACATTGACACAGCGCGTTTCAGTTTTTAATCGTCAATAGACTTCGTGAAACAATATGTGTGACGTATACTACCAGTCCGTTGTACAAATAGTGAAACAGATGCCCAGTACGAAGCCAGGAAAGGTAATGTACCCGTCAGCTCGTTGATACAACTTAATACGCAGGTGACATGTCTTACGTGATGAATTAGTCGCACATAGATCGGATGATAACATTCTTATACCCAACTGAGAGGTGTTTGTCTGGACATAAGATACCGATACTGAAATTTGTGTGTCCAGAATCTTTATACGGATATATGTCTAGATGATCACAACAGCTGGTACGTTCATTCCTGTTACAAGAGCTGGTACTTCCAGTGAAGATAACAGAAAAACTTTCACGTCTCGTTACATATTGGAGCCAGTTGATAAGGCATTAAAGAATTAGAGATGTTTACTTTGACATTGTACCTGAAAGGACTTATTTCCACTTTAAGTACACGCGGGGATGAATATTTGTGAGGAATTAAAAGTGTGTTGCGGACAGATGCTCGAGCACGGATTTGTTCCTTGTCACCGGCAACAAGCTACTAAACCTTTTAGATCGGTTAAGAAGAGGGGTATAGCACTACGAAGTGAAACATACGCTGAGGCTACAGCCTGATTCCTGAAATATTTCCTCTTGCTTTTCTCAACACGCCATTTGCGTAAGATAAGCGATGGAGGCAGAGGTATTTCTTATAAGGCACAGAGTTCGCTGAGCCGTGAAACTGCTTGCTCGCAGTCTCCATAGAGGTGTAATGTACGACTCGAAAATTCAGAGAACTGCAACACACACACACACACACACACACACACACACACACACATGTGGAGACTCACTATGGTGCGAGAAATACTAAGCATATCCGACAGATAGCAGGAGAACTGAGTCTCTTTCTGCTTTTTCAAATGAATGGTACAAGAGATATGCTCGTGAAAAGCTGATATTTTTCTCATTCAAATTAGGCGTCAGGTCTGTACAGTAACAGAAAACGATTACCACTCTTTTGGTTTCGTCTCTCACACTTTCTGCCTACGATCCCACGTACGTGTTCGAAAATATCATGTCGAGTAAGTGTGTGTGTGTGTGTGTGAGTTGGGGCACGCTCGCAGCACGTGCGACTTCGCCATTAATCCAAGGCGGCCGCGTGTTTGCAGCCTCCACGGGCTGAAGAAGTACGCTGGAGCACCGCGTACAAAATTTACGACTGGCAGGTATAGACGTCGCACGACTTGTTTGGGAACCACAAAATGGGAAGAGGCTGAAATATATTACCCTCTCTGTCAGGGATTTACGCTCAGCGTGGGCGGCGACGATAAGTACCATTGTCGTAAAATCCAGAGAGTGCATAATCATTCTTTAACTGGTCCTGAGGTCACGGAATGTTGCAGATAGGCCGACAGGTGTTGTTGTCAGCGTGTGTTGATGGTATCAAATAAAACAGAATACGCAGCCGTGAGAGTCAACAGCAGCCCTAAAACTGTTGCTGTATATACGGCACAGCTTTTACTTCCAGTGTGATGCTGGTGGCATTTTCAAGAAACGTCTATTTTTTTCTGAAATGTGCCGTTCAGGTTGGAGAATGCGCGCAGGCAACAACCTATGGAAAACAAGAGAGGTTTCTCAATACGTTCACTTGACATATTAACTAACGTGATCATTTATATGGTTTCCTAGTATGTGGTTCATGTACTATTGTATGGCAATAACAGCTGCAAATTGTGCGTGGGTGCCGAAGGAAAACCTTTGGAAGTAAGTGACAGTTTTTTACTCGACGTGGATGTAGGCATTTGATTTATAAGAAAGATGCTACTTAAACACCACGTGTGCGAATAACGAAAAGTGACAGTCATTTTGCAATGCATAATAAAGTTGACAGACTGTCGAAAGGAAAATCATGTACTAATGGATGACCCTCATAAACAACACAAGATATCTGTATTCCTGGGAAGGTATTTGTGTACACGTTACATTATTGTTTTTTTGGACGGTGGATCGTGACTGTAGAGTTTAGCTGTGACGTTTGGATAATTTTAATATGCGCTAACAAACTGAAGTTTTGTGTTTGTGTTGAGTGTGTAACGAAAAGAAAAGAAAGAGGTAAAACATAGGCAGGTACGCAACCAAGTCCCGTTTAAAGACATCAACGGAAAAGCCAAACTCTTCGTGTACCATTCGACGAATCACAACGGTATCGAAAGCTATGCTCACTGTTTGTACAAAATATACTGTGGTCCATCTTTTCCCTCTGTTCTACAGTTCTGTCTTACTTTTCTTTTGGGTCATCAGCCTTCTGGCTGGTTTGAAGCGGCCCTCCACGAATTCCTCTCCTGTGCCAACCTGTTCATCTCAGAGCAGCACTTGCAACCTACATCCTCAATTACTTGCTGGATGTTTTCCAATCTCTGTCTTCCTCTATAGTTTTTGCCCTCTATAGCTCCCTCTACTGCCACGGAAGAAATTTCTTGACGTCTTGTCAATGTTTCCACATATTCCTTTCCTCTCCGATTCTGCGCAGAACTTCCTCATTTCTTATGTTATCAGTCAATCTAATTTTCAACATTCGTCTGTGGCACCACATCTCAAATGTTTCGATTCTTTTCTGTTCCGGTTTTCCCACAGTCCATGTTCACTACCATACAATACTGTACTCCAAACTTACGCTCTCAGAAATCTCTTCCTCAAATTAAGGCCTTTGTTTGATACTAGTAGACCTCTCTTGGCCAGGAAAGCCCTTTTTTGCAGTGTTAATCTCCGTCTGATGTCCTCCTTGCTCCATCCGTCATTGGTTATTTTGCTTCCTAGGTAGTGGGATTCCTTAAGTTCATCTACTTACAAGGGAACCTCCCCATCGCACCCCCCTCAGATTTAGTTATAAGTTGGCACAGTGGATAGGCCTTGAAAAACTGAACACAGATCAATCGAGAAAACAGGAAGAAGTTGTGTGGAACTATGAAAAAAATTAGGCTGTTTCTATGTTAGAACACTAGTAAATTGCGTTGTAATCAGACACGTAATTCAAGTAAAATAAAACGTTGTATAACATATAAAGATGTATTAATTTGTGCAACTTATCTGCTTCTTAATTTTCATTATTTTATTCCTTCCGTGTGGCCATGTGAAATGAAGTTACATGGTCACCGAACGACTCATCAAATACTTCAAAAAATACTGATTAAAAATTTATAAACAAAGAATCAAATAATTAAAAAACGCGTGGACTAGGGGTAGCGTTCTTGGCAAGTCATCAGATCGCCCAGATTCTAAATGAACTTCTCCATAAATTTTTAATAAAATTCATCAGAAGGCTTTCAGCATAAGAAGTCACCCTCTCTGTGGCAACAGCCTCGTGAAAGACGGCAGATAAGCGGCCAAAGATTCAGGGCATCCTCTTCCGCTTGGAGTGGAAAACTGCCCCCAAATGGCTAAAAAATCAGCCGTGATTAACGGCATTAGAATAGTAAAAACCACTGTATTAAAGATACATAAGGTGTAGCCTAGGACACTTCACCTGTAATTGAAAACGTGTCATTGGCAAAAGATTCCGGATTATTCCCCCGTTCCATTCTCCGTGAGGGAACTGCCAGGTAGAAGGTAACTACGAGGAAACGACCGAACAATCGACGACATGGTAACATTGTACGAGACGGAGCATGGAACGTGAGGTCTGAATACGGTAGGGAACTTAAAAACTCTGAAAAGGAGAATGAAGGGCTCAGTCTAGATGTAGTGGAGGCCACTGAAGTGACCTACAGAAGAAGAAATGGTGTAATCGGAGTAGGATTCGTCGTGAACAGGAAGGTAGAGAAGAGAGTGAGTTAGTTTGAACAGTTCAGTGATGGGATTAGTCTCATAAGAATCGACAGCAAATCAACGGCAACAACAATAGTCGAGGCCTACATGCCGTCGTCACAAGCAGAAGACCAAGAGATAAAGCGTATGAGGATATTCAACGTGAAATAGAGTACATACAAGGAAATGAAAAACGATAATCATCGGTGACTGAACGCTGTAGCATAGAAGGGAATAGAAGAAAGAGCTACGGGAGAATATGGGCTCGGTAATAGGACTAAGAGAAGAGAAAGACTAATTGAGTCTCAAAGCTCACAAGAGGAGGAGGTATACTTGGCTTGAAGACGGGGAAAATTCCAGATGGATTACATCATGATGAGACAGAGATTCCGAAATCAGATATTGGATTATAGGGCGTACCCAGGGGCACATGTAGACTCAGATCACAATTTAGTAATGATGAAGAACAGGCTGGAGTTTAACAGAATCGTCCGGAAGAATCAATGTGAACAGAAGTGAGAAATGATGATGAGAGTTTGGGGTTATCTAAGGCTGAAGATACTGAGATGCTGAATACCGCAATAGGCGGTTCTGCTGAAGAAAAGTGGGCACTAAAAGGGGCAATCATAAAGGGTGGATAGAAAACTAGGTGTAAAGAAAGTAACTGCGAATAAACCAAGATTAAGAGAAGAAGTACTTCAGTTACTCGACGAAAGAATGAAACACAAAGAAAATCACACTTAGGAACAAAATAAGAAAAAAGTGCAAAGAAGCTAAAGCGACGTGGTTACTCGAAAAATGTGAAGAGGTCAGAAAATAAACGATCATCGGAAAGACAGATTCAACATAAACAAAATTCAAAACAACCCTCTGTGGAATTAAAAGCAAAGCCTGCAACTGGAATTCCACTGTCAAACACAGAAGAATGAGCGGATACATGGAAAGAGTACACTGAAGGCTTCTACAAGGGAGGAGGAACCGTCTGATGATTGTATACAAGAAGAAAGGGAAGACAAAGGGGATACAGTATTAGAATTTGATAGGGCTTTGAAAGACTTGAACTCAAGTAAGACAGAAGGTATAGATCGTGAATTCAAAAATTATTGAGGGAATTGTCAACCAAAAGGCTACGGTATTCAGATTGATCTGTAGAATCGGTGGAACTGGCGACATACCACCAGGCTTTCGGAAAAACATCACACCCAAAAAACTCCGAAAATATCAGTGGCAGATAAGTGCGATAACTATCGTATAATCAGCTTAACAGCTCATGCAGCCAAGTTACTGACAAGAATAGTATACAGAAGAATGGAAAGGAGACTTCGGGATCTGTTAGTTCTGCTGTAGGAAAAATAAAGGCCCCAGAGGGGCAGTTCTGACATTACGTTTCATAATGGATTCCAACCTTAAGAAAAATCAAGAAACAATCATTGCATTTGTAGACCGAGGAAAGCCTTTCGAAAATGTGAAATAGTGCAAAATTTTCGAGAATCTCAGAAAAATAGGTATAAACTAGAAAACTTCTGCAACCTTCGTCGATATCTTGCGATGTATCTCCGTGACAAGACCAGAAGAATGGACTCGCACACAGGACCTCTCAGTCGTTATACAGTCACACTGAACACTAAACGATATCACAGTATCGTTTGGAATTTGCAAACGAGCTGTCAAAAGAATTTCCGGCCAGTCGCAAGCGATACAGACGTAGAGCTTCCTGCCGCCTCCGCCGGCGGCGACTAAAGCACACTGTATCAGATCGGTTAGGCGAGTCCGGGCAAATTGCCGTCCAATTAGTCGGCGTGTAACGTCGGCCGTAAGTCGGGGTCGAAATGCGAGGCGTGGAGGGGCCGCCTCCTTTCGAAATATCTGCAGGCAGCTCCATAAAAAGCGCCGTTAGGCGTCCCGTCCCGGTTTGGGGCCGCGCACACGATGCCTGCGCAGTGACAGGCAGCCGGCCGGCAAGGCTTGGACACGGCTTCATTCAGACGCAGGCGGGGCCGCTACTGGGCGTCAACTCAGCGCTCGCGCCGTCGGCCGCTGCTTCATTGAGGCAGAGCTGCAGTTATTGCTGAGCCCTCACAGTCGACGAGCTCTCTCCGCGGCAGAGCTGCTGGCCGCACTGTGACACTCAGTGTAGCTCCTCTGTAACTGCGAGAGCATTATCTCCACCTGGTGCTCACACATACTTATTCCTCTATACATTGCTCTACATCTGCACTCAGCAAGCCACCTTCGTGGCGGAAACTACTTCTGTTACCACTATCCTTTCATTCCTTCCCTGCTCCATCGCGTTGGAAGAATCATTGTCGATAAACCTCTGAGCTCTAATTCCTCTGATTTTCTCGTGTCATTTCGCCAGTCGTAGGTGGGAGAAAATAATACAGTGACTTAGCAAATGTCACGGGATAGGCACCTATATCGCGTGGGCCCGCTCTGGACCCGTGGACTGCAGTGAGTCTACAAGTCGCCGGTAGTCCTCTGGAAGCAGCTGACACCGAATCGGTTGCAGAGAGGCAGCCAGTTCTGGTCTGTTAGTGAATGTAATAAGATCCATGACACGGAGCCCGCATTCTATGACATCCCAAATATGCTCGCTGTGGTTCAAGTCTGGGCTCTGAGATGGCCATTTAAGTCCTTGGACCTATCCTACATGTTCCTGGAACCATTACCGGGCGATGTGGGGGCGATGTTGCAGCGCGTTATCCTCTTGAAACACCGCAGAAAAACACCGCTGAATCGTCAGGTTGGAGATGGTCCCCGAGCAGCTCAGTATACCGCGAGCTATTCAAACTCCCTTCCAGAACAACAAGAGGGACTATTTCATACCAGGAAAATGAAACGCTGACCATAACATAGACACTATCAAAATTCGGACCACACTTTCTTGACACGCGGGATCCGTTGATTCACGTGGTCTGCGCCGCACACAGTAGCATCCATCGACATGCTGCTGTTGAAATCGTGATTCGTCCGACAATATTACGTTACGCCATTCCTCCATCCCTGATGATGGCTCTGAGCACTATGGGACTTAACTTCTGAGGTCATCAGTCCCCTAGAACTTAGAAGTACTTAAACCTAACTAACCTAAGGACATCACACACTTCCATGACCGAGGCAGGATTCGAACCTGCGATCGTAGCGGTCGCGCGGTTCCAGACTATAGCGCCTAGAACCGATCGGCCACCCAGGCCGGCCATCCCTGGTGACTGACGGCAAATGCAAGCCGTTGTGCTCTATAACGTTGGGTTAACATTTGCAGCAGTGTGCGGTGTCTGCTCTCATATCCCATGGAACCCATATTCCTAAGGATTCTTCACAGGGAGCCGCGTCTGGCGCGTCATGTGTTGAACTGAGCCGTGATTTGTTGCAATATTCTATCACTACTGACGATCCGTCTCAGACGTACCCTGTCACGGTCATCGAGGGTAGCTGAATGGCCGGACTGTGACACACTCATTCAGGCATCTCTGAACACGGCTGAACGTGTGAAGCCGAATTCCTGCACCAGCGGGTGCCGACCTCCATACGCTGCTCCAATGGCGTCAACTCACGAAGACGTTGCATGTTACACAAATCACTTGCAGAACCACTTCCCAGAACGTCTCCTACACAAGTGCAGCTGGCACAGGGGGAGCGTGTTGGTCACACATCGCACCTGCGCCATCTGTGTCCCACTATCCCATGACATTTGCTAGGTCAGTGTACGATGTCGATCTTCTCGGAATGAACTGTCACGGGATGGATCCATAGCAAACAGATCCTGTACCGAACCTCGAAACATACTAGCCCACAAAGACAAAGACCCGATATTGATATGTAAGACGGGTGTCTAGCACTTGAACGTTACAGTAACCTCGCGACCCAAATCAAGGAAACAGTTAAGCATGAACCACACAATCGTAGTGAATGATTAACGAAAGCGTTTAATTCCCACACGCAACCAAGCTACCACCACACGTCCAGTGACAACCAACTCGCGGCATTCGACAGCAGATAAGACCTTCCTCAACACCGAAAAACACGAGATTGTCTATTCAGACTGGCGACTCAGTATACCTAGAGATAAATCACATTTCTTTTTCTTAACATCTACATCGCATCAACGTTTGCTCTTCGCCAGCATGTGAGTGTGATCCTGAGTTGGAAGCTGGGGTCAACCACATCTTGCCGGCCGCTGTGGCCGAGCGGTCGCAGGTTCGAATCCTGTCTCGGGCACGGATGTGTGTGATGTCCTTAGGTTAGTTAGGTTTAAGTAGTTATAAGTCTAGGGAACTGATGACCTCAGATATTAAGTCCCATAGTGCTTAGAGCAATTTGAAGCCATTTCAACCACATCATGTTTATGTGTACCAAATTTGACTGCGATCGGTCGGACTTTCTGAAGACGTTGCTGAGTATGGGATATCAGCTTCCTCAGCCAGCTACTTCACTTTTATTTGCCGAAGACATTCGCCTTTGTAAAGTGAGTGTTAAGATTCTTAAGAGTGCTAGGCACAATCTGTAGGCTTTATTGGTGTATATATTCTATTTTTCTGTCTTGCTTCTCCAGATATTTCAGCAGTGGTGTGAACTGTAACTCAACACAATTTTAACTACCTTTTAATCTAATTGTTACAAAAATACAGTGGACACAGCTGTTTCAGTTTTGAGCTTTGTCTACTTGTAAATATGCATTTCTGTCTTCTTTTCCTCAATTTTATTTACATTGTAACTGTGTTATTGTTGGCTAAATCAAGATGCTACTCGGTAGACCAAATAAATAAATAAATAAAGATTTCCCAGCGAAACGATTATGGCCGCTCGACGAGAATTAACAGGTCTTGAACGTAGAATGGAACTGGAGGAAGACGCATGACATATTACATTTCGGAAATCATTAGGGAATTCAATATTCTGAGATCCACAGTGTCAAGATAGCCAAATGGTAAGGCATTACTTCTCATCACGGACAACGCAGTGGCCGACGGCCTTCACTTGATGACCGAGAGCAGCGACGTTGGTCTAGAGTTGTCTGTGCTAATAGAAAGCAACACTGCGTGAAATAGCCGCAAAAATCAATGTGGGACATACGATGAACGTGTCCGTTAGAACAGTGAGGCGAAATTAGGCGTTAATGGGTTCTGGTCGCAGACGACCGATGTGAGTGCCTTTGCTGACAGCACGACATCGCCTGCAGCGACCCTCCTGGGTCCATGACCATATCGACTGAATCCTAGACGGTTGGAAAACCGTGGCCTGCTCGGACGAGTCCTGATTTCAGTTAGTAAGAGCTGATCGTACGGTTCGAGTGTACCCCAAAAAGCTATTGGACGCAAGTTGTCAACGAGGCAGTCTGCAAGCAGGTGGTGGCACTATAATGGCGTGGACTGTGTTTATATGAAATGGACTGGAATCTCTGGTCAAACTGACCCTATCATTGGCTGGAAATGGTTATGTTAGGCTGCTTGGAGACCATTTGCAGTCTTATGGACTTGATGTTCCGAAACAAAGATGGAATTTTTATGGGTGACAATGTGCCATGTCACAGGACCACAGTTGATGGTTTGAAAAACATTCTGGACAATGCGAGCGAATGATCTGGCCTCCCAGATCGCCCGACATAAATCGCATAGAACTTTTGTGGGACATAGTCGAGAGGTCAGTTCGTGCACAAAATCCTGCACCAGTATCACCTTCGCGATTATGGACGGCTATAGAGACACACTAGTGTGTGTGTGTGTGTGTGTGTGTGCGTGTGTGTGTGTGTGAGGGAGAGAGAGAGAGAGGGAGAGGGAGAGAGAGAGGGAGGGAGAGAGAGAGAGGGAGAGAGAATGTGTGTGTGTGTATGTATGGATGTGTGTGTGTATGTGTTTTTGTTGAAAACAGTAATCCTTTCTTTGGAGTTTTTTATCGAGGATAAAATACAATCTCCAACTTGTACAGGAACTAGACAGCACTCCAAGAGTAAAGTATCTAAACTGTGTTTGTAATACGTGGTGTGGCTGTTATTGAGAAATGAAGGACGAGGGTAGCACCAGCTTTTTAAGTTATGAAATACTGTCTAATGTGTGCGGTGATCTACATACCCCGTCAGACCAAGAAGTTTCGAGACTGGATCAATAAAAATTGGAAAAAGTTAAGACGGTGGTTTTAATGCTTCAGATGTTCTACATCGTTCATACGAGTACAATCACGTGAAACTGTCAGAAAAATTCTACTTTGGGATGTTGTCCGATTCGCGGGCCACTTTGGCTTGAATGTCAGATATGTTGTCAAGGCGTTGACTATTTAAGTGAATATCTGCACTTCGCCGTTTTGTGGAAGGTCCGTATTGGTAAAACCAGGTCCCATCACCCGGAAAAGAACTGTCCATTCTGGAGAACGTCCTGATACAGAGACGTTGCTCCATTGCGATTCACGACAACAACATTGAAACACTATGGTCGCACGTCCACCTCTTAACACTGCCTGCCCCCGCAAATGAGTCGTCGAATGCAGATCTGTTTGATTACAGTTAACAGATTCAAGTGGAAATTTGTTGTAGTAGTCTTATAGAGACGAAGAAACATGCACATGAAATGCTAGTGTGGCAGTTGCGTCAAACCAGTATTCAGACTGAAGCCACAACAACAACATGAGAGTCTGTCTAATTCAAGTGTAATTTCACCAGAAACCCATGAATAAACAACTCACTCATCCCTCCGCATGCCTGAAGTAATGTATCATATGTCATCAGTTCAACGCTTTATTAAATTCTAGCAACTGAAAATCATTGGCGAGCCTTCAGACCGGATCGAAATCAGTGTTTTCTACCTATCTCTACGGTTAAAGAATCACGCAGTTGTTGTTGAACAACGACCATATAACGTCTTCTTCTGACATATCAAAATAACTGCTGTTGGAACGCACCTTGAAGCGACTTCAGTGATGGCGATCTGTCAGCAAAGCTTTCGTCCTTGGCGGCCGTTGCCACCTGACGTCTGTCATAGTCGTGGCCTTCCATCACGGAAGCTTCCTCAGGCACTTACTCATGATAGGAAACGAAAGCTCGCCGTCCATTTCTAGCGACGCGTGTAAGTGGTCACTGCGTGCAAGGAACACTAATTTACAACTAGCACCGCCATTATCTTTGCACCAGAAATACAATTTACATGGAATCTTATGGAGCATCATGGAACACCATGATATTTTTTACATTTTCTATCAGATGCACAGAAGTATTAGCTTCTTAAAACTTAAACACATTTTTCACTTTCCTGTTAAAAAAAAAAGTGAGAAAGACTACTATAAAGCAAGTCAGTTCAGAACATCGGCACTTGTTCACTTAACGAATCTGGTGGTAGTGGTAGTGGTGGGAAAAGGTTTTTGCTGCGATCTGCTGAAGAATATTGCCCAATAAACGCTAATTATTTCTGTGATCAAGTGCGCACCTGGAGCTTCACAGAATCTAATCGACGTCTCAGGTTATCGTGTTGAACAAATCGTTTATCGATGGTTATAATAGAATCAACGTTATGCCTTTCTCACTTGTTTGACCTTTTCTGTCCACTTTCCATTCCTAATCCATTATACAAGAAAATATTACATTCAAAGGGCCCTAATTTGCACCAGGTGGAGGAAACTTCATTTTTTTCCCAGCGTAAATCGATTCCGCATTAACGCATTAGAATATCTACCAAGTTTCGCAGTCGTACGATGATTACAGCTCACACGGATCCTTTGTGAATAGTTGCACTTTAATTACAACCACCTGATATTGTGGTTCCATATTCACTTACTAATGGGATACTTCACACAATAAAAATGGCGATCAAAAACTTTGTTTCATAACTGTGTACGTTTTAATATGGCAAAGGGGAGAGCGATGATGGGCCTCCTCTTCTGTCTGTCATTCAAGTCTACGCTCTGCAAATCATTGCAAGGTGTACGACAGACGCTTTTTCTAGAGTGCCGTATGTTAAGGCTCCAGAATGAATCTTTCACTCCGCAACGGAATATATACTGTTGTGAAGCTTCTTGGCAGAATAAAATTGTGTGCTTTCACGGAAGAGTACTCTTACCGACTGAGTTACTAAGGCACAACTCATGATTCGTCCCCAAGTCCATTTCCTACGTCCAGTCTTCCCGGATGTTCTCCTTATCTTTCTGGACTCACACACCAGAAAGTAAGGCTCTTGCGGAAGAAAGGCTTAGCCACAGCTTACCTTTTTTATTTTTTTATGAAGCTTTCATTTTTCAACAGAATGTGTGCAGTTTTGAAACTACCTATGAGATGAAAACTGTATGCCCGTATTCGGACTCAGAGGCGGGTACCTTCCCTTCGGATGTCAAAATTCACATCGACTGAGCTGTGCATGCACGGCTGAGGAATCTACCAGGAAGTTTCCAAACAGAACACGCATTTCGCTGCAAAGATTCATTCTCCAAACCATCCCTGCTCTGTAAGTACACCGTTTATTTACAATATCCGTTCTTCGGGACTGCTAGTCCAGAAATATTCTGCAATCATGAGGCCACGATTGCACACTGCTCTTTACGGAAAGAGTCCGTTCATATGTTGTTCTAGACGACTATATAACCAGCACTCTCTAACATATCAGTGCGTCAATAGATAAGAATCGTGCATGTAACAGTGTTAAGGATTATACCTCAGACGAGACAAGGTTGCACCCTACCGTTTTACTGCTTATTTGATAAGAAAAGTAATCCAACTGTAAGAGGTATCTTCTCCAGCGGCACTGTATGTTGGAGCGTCAAGGACTCAGAAAGTATAGAGGACTTTCCCACATTACGTTTGCATTATAGAGGAAGTCATTAGGTTTGGCAAAAAATCAGGTGTGGAGACTTATAATTTAATTTTGAAGAAGGAATAGTTTTAATTTCACTACTCACAGAGAATAATTTTATTTCATTTTTATGATCGAAGAACATCTGTCATAATTTATCAACTCTAGTTTCTAAAATAGAGAATTTTCGTTGCAAGAGAGAAGAAACGACCTTATCGTGGCCAAATAGTTTACGTATTGCTCGCGGAAGGCAAGGTACCTGTTTCGTGTCCTGATGCAGTACACATGTTTAAACTGTCAGAATGTTCTATAAATGAAGGATCCCTCATTCGCTGGTGAAGTGTGAAGTGAATGGCTCATTTTATGCCGTTGTGAGGGATGCTACTAGTATAATTTTATGTTCCCAGCTCCTGCGGGAGTAATAAGTGCGCAACTGAAGAATGTCCGTAGATTGTTCTCTGGAAACAAGTTCTTGGAATCTTCGAAGTATGTTCCTTCGAGAGGTGTCAAGATAAACCGCACGCTGGATAGAAAAACAACAAAAGACGCGAGCGGACTGTGGAATCGGATAGAACAGGAATTCAGCAGAAACATTTATCAACAAGTTGTGATAACTCTAGTTTCAATAAATGAAGTAGTACTCAAGTAAAACGTAAATATGTTTTCCAGGATGATTGCAGATCATTGCTACGGCAACCTGTCAAATTATACTGGATGTTCAGTCTTTACAAATTTACTGCAGTTACGTAGAACACAGGAAACGACGGTAATTAACTAACAGGCTTCGATGGTAAAGAAGACAATATATCTATCTGGTCGAGATGACATCAGTCGTTACTAACATGTTTGCTGCCAATCTAAACAGTTCATCATATCATTTGAGAAACTGTTTTGTTCTGATTTCTGTTTTCTTAGGATATGATATGTGTGAGTGGTATGTATTTGGTCAGTGTTTACATGTTTCGGGTTCGAGTGCTGGATTACTCTAGAGTTGTTAGAGTTGTTTCTTTTATGTTGCACCGGTGTTCAGAATGCACGTTGAATTGAAGGGTCTACGTATTATATATATTAGCTGCCAGTTGGAATGGGCTTTAGCATGTTAGATCACGGCTCATCGTTGACTTTAACTCGAAATTTTTCCTAGTGGAGAGCTGCCGATATCCGAATCTCTAACGTGTGGTGGTAAAAGTGTATTCTTTATTATTTCTACATCTACATCAACATTTATACTCCGCAAGCCACCCAACGGTGTGTGGCGGAGGGCACTTTACGTGCCGCTGTCATTACCTCCCTTTCCTGTTCCAGTCGCGTATGGTTCGCGGGAAGAACGACTGTCTGAAAGCCTCCGTGCGCGCTCTAATCTCTCTAATTTTACATTCGTGATCTCCTCGGGAGGTATAAGTAGGGGGAAGCAATATATTCGATACCTCATCCAGAAACGCACCCCCTCGAAACCTGGCGAGCAAGCTACACCGCGATGCAGAGCGCCTCTCTTGCAGAGTCTGCCACTTGAGTTTATTAAACATCTCCGTAACGCTATCACGGTTACCAAATAACCCTGTGACGAAACGCGCCGCTCTTCTTTGGATCTTCTCTATCTCCTCCGTCAACCCGATCTGGTACGGATCCCACACTGATGAGCAATACTCAAGTATAGGTCGAACGAGTGTTTTGTAAGCCACCTCCTTTGTTCATGGACTACATTTTCTAAGGACTCTCCCAATGAATCTTAACCTGGTACCCGCCTTACCAACAATTAATTTTATATGATCATTCCACTTCAAATCGTTCCGCACGCATACTCCCAGATATTTTACTGAAGTAACTGCTACCAGTGTTTGTTCCGCTATCATATAATCATGCAATAAAGGATCCTTCTTTCTATGTATTCGCAATACATTACATTTGTCTATGTTAAGGGTCAGTTGCCACTCCCTGCACCAAGTGCCTATCCGCTGCACATCTTCCTGCATTTCGCTACAATTTTCTAATGCTGCAACTTCTCTGTATACTACAGCATCATCCGCGAAAAGCCGCATGGAACTTCCGACACTATCTACTAGGTTACAGATTGCGAGAAATTGGTCAGAAGTTTTCGCTGTATGTTGCTCATCTAAAAGCTTGCTGGCGCCTGAAGATAAAGTGCGCACAATACGTGTATTCTGCAAGCACAGCGACGGTTCTTCTGCGCCTGGCGCGCTTCGACGTGTGAGTGGCCCACCGCTGTTTGCTCGTGATCACTTTTCCGCGATCGGGAGGTCCGTTTTTCTCATGCCTTCTTTTTGACGCAAGTCTTTGAAGCACGTAGTTTCTGAGAAAGCATCTCGCGCCTCATTTGTCCTCAAAGTGTTGACTCATGCAGAGAAAAGCCCACCGCAATCCAGTGATCAGTTTTTAGCCGCTGTCAGCGGCAGAGTACACATCCGACACAGAGGTTTTTCTCTGATGCGCCACGCTCCCAACACGTGCCGTCGTTCGACACGGCTCTTAGCTTCCACTTGGTGGCAGTAAATCAGCTATTGTCCACTGTCCGCAAAAGAAATCTTCACTGGTACACAGAACGAATCAAAGAGGTACTACAGCTAACTGAACGACTAATTGCTCCCTTAGTTGAAATTAACCGCATTCGTACGTTAACCTGCCACAAAAGGAACCAATTGTGCTCCTCGTAATGAAACTATGTACTCCTTTCTAGTGACATTCGACGGTCGACAGCAGTTCAAATGCGAAGTGAAACACTATGACACTTCTTACTGTATGCAGCGGGATTTCAAGAGAACAGATCATGTAATAAAAGTGATGGGCATAACTGCCAACACTGCATACATCTTCCAACTTTGACAAGTAGACATTGAGGGACAATGTGATGACTGCGTTGTGTCGCTAGCCTTGAACGCCACATTACGCACATTCTCACCTCTTCTATTTAAAGTTACGCTTCAAACCATAGGAATTGTCGTATCACTACTCGTCTGTCGTTAAAGATCTCCCAATTCCGTTATCGAGCCTATGATTCCATCATAATGAAACCACAGATGGCTACATATTTCAGTGGATTACAAAGTTAAAAGCTTTGAGTGTACAGCAGAATGCATACCGTTTTGCTTACTACACTTCTTGGAAACATTCCTTACATGTCTTGAAAGGTCCGGAAATATTTGAGATTAACAATTAACTTGAATCACCTTGAACATGTCAAGCTGATTATGACAGAGAATTAGTTTTTATGTAATATTGAAATAACTGGTACACCCGCACTCATCATTGAAAAAAATATTGGATTCCCTCTTTCAGTTTCCCTTTTTCTGGAAAATTACATGTTTGTCAGTTTTTTTCTTTTTTAAAATATGATTCACCTATTCGAAAAGCGTTCGAAATCGTATACTGGGATAATGCAGTGCTCTTCAGAGAACTGCAGCAGTTTCACCATTAGTCCATAATTTAATACTCACAGGTTTAAGAACATAAATTTAAAAAAAGGTAAAATCATAAGACAGTTATAAACATTAGCTACTTGTGTAATTAAGAAAAGGGAGACACAACAGTTAGAATATGACAACGCAGTATGGTGTTCACACCAACTTCGGTTTGAGCTCTTATTTACCTGATCTCAAGTGCAATTTAAGTTAAAATCTTGACGCGTATTTTTCCGGTGATTTATGGACTGTTCTTAAATGTCGGGGTCATCGACTGCGATTGCTCATTCTATGCTGCTTGCTTAAACTGCTGATGTATAAGTACCTTACTAAAGTATTTAGAAGGATTGAGACGGTAACAGTTTATCATTGTTGTGACACCTGGACTGAAACAAGGCCGGTGGATTATATTTTCGATTAATTTTTCAACTCACTCTCTCAGAACCAGTGGCTTGGCCCCTGCCTTTTCCGAAACTGGAAATTTCCTATTTTAAAATATTATAAACTGGATATGAACTATAAATGAAAGTGTAAACCAAAGTGAATTGTAACTGAACACAGCATTATTATTTCATAGAACCATTAGCTATTTACTTGGTAATTGAATATCCCACAAAGCATTTCTATACTTACTAATCACAAAATCACGTAAACACTCTAAACTAGAAATAACGTCTGCCACGAAAGTTCTATGTTCACCAAAACAGATTCTCTGAATATACAGCAGACTTCATACGCGATGACGTCAACGGCATGCGGTTGTTTCTTAACTATAGTCAGCATGTGATAACTTTTGCACACTATTTCCAGAGCAAAAGTGTAATCGGCCGAAACTATTTAAACTCCATCGACAGTGTTCTTTATCTCTAAACACACACTCCTTTACCCGAGTGTCGCTCTGAGCGCCATTTACCACACAGGGTGCTTTCAATGTTCCAAAGCTAACCTGGAACTCTCTTTGACTTCGCCTTTTCCTACAAGAGCCAACCAACGAGCCGCTATGTCATTCAGATGGACACACTGTCAACCTTCACGTTTCCGGCTATAATCCCTAATCGGGATTATGAAGGCGGTTTTGTTTAGGATTTCAGTACATTTTGTTCCCCCACTCTTTTGGCTACAAAATCCTGTCAAATGGTTCAAATGGCTCTGAGCACTATAGGACTTAACTTCTGAGGTCATCAGTCCCTTAGAACTTAGAACTACTTAAACCTAACTAACCTAAGTACATCACACACATCCATGTCCGAGGCAGGATTCGAACCTGCGACCGTAGCGGTCGCGCGGTTCCAAACTGTAGCGGCTCGGCCACTCCGGCCGGCAAAACCCTGTCTTTCAACAAAATCTTCGTTCCATGAAACGGCCTTACGCCACCTAACTGGGACGGCTGTATGCCCGCATGGCACCAGTCTACTAGTCGACGTCGGAGCCAATGTACTGCTGCATCAATAACCTCCCCATCGTCCACGTACTCCTTCCAACGGAGTGCATCCTTCATTGGGCCAAACTGGCTGAAAGACGAAAGGTGTGCGATTCGGCTTTAGGGTGGATGAGGAGGAGCAGTACAATGAAGTTTTGTGATCTCCTCTCGGGTGCACGGACTTAAGTGAGGCCATGCGTTGTCATGGGGGAAGCAGAAGTTCGTTTGAATTTTAGTGGGGACGAACACGGTGAAGTCGCTTATTCAGTTTCCTGAGAGCAGCTTAATACACGAATTCATTGTTGCACAATGAGGGAGGACATTAAACAAAATAACCCCATCGGAATCCCAGAAGACCGTCGCCATTATTTTATCGGCTGAGGGTGTGGTGGTGTGGCGCCACTGCATGGACTGCCGTTTTGTTTCCGCTTAGAAGTGATGAATCCAAATTTCATCGTCTGTGATGATGTTCGACAAAAAATTGTAACGCGCAAACGATTTCGCATAGATGGACCTTCGATGCTCTTTACAGTCTTGTGTTAGGCGGCTAGGAATCTAACTGGCACACATCTTAAAAGTACCCTAACTGGAGGACGAGTGTGTCAGCACTACCCCAGAGACGTCCAGTTGAGCACCAAGGTGTTTCACAGAGATCCGTCGATCAGGCCAAATGAGAGTGTCCGCACGTTCCTACATTGCAGGAGTCACAGCTGTGTACGATCTGCCGGCAAACGGGACATCGGACAGGTTCCCAAGACCTTGTTGTGATGATGACAGACTCCTCGCCCAACGATTCACTGCGCTTTTCTTCACTGCCAGGTCTTCCTAAGGATTCTGCAGGGGCCTATGAATATCTGCGATGCTCTGTCTTTCCGCCAAAGAAACTCAATGATAGCTATCTGCTTGGAACCCATCTTAGTTAGAAACACCGTTTTCAACGATACAAATAGCGCCAGCACCTACAGGAAATTTATGAAAATTTGGAAATTTGTGGCAAGGTCTTATTGGACCAAACTGCCGGTCCCTAAGCTTACACACTACTTAACCTAACTTACGCTAAGGACAACAGACACATCCATGTCCGAGGGAGGACTCGAACCTACGACGGAGGGAGCCGCGCGGGCCGTGACAAGACGCCCTAGACCGCGCGCCTACCACGCGCGCTGAAGTTTAACTAACTATAGGGGCTGAAACGGGGATATCCCACGATGTTGCACAACAAATTCTACATTTTTTCGACCGAAAGTGGTGGAGAAAAAAGTGTGTTGTCCTCGTATGTAGACAGTAACTTCTATGAAATTAATCTAGAAACTTGCAACAGTTTGGGTTTAATGAATCAGAAGTTCACTTTCGACAAATACTGTTCTGGCCTTGAAAGAGCACCATGGGGTGCAGAAGTGGAACTAGGCAGTCACGTGACCCTCCACCGCTTATGTGGGTCATGATAGTCAAATGATATGTATGTGCCAATCAGTTGTATGAAATCAGCGCAGTAAGGTGAGTCGACGTGGAGACGTGAAGCAATGGCTGTAAGGACGGTACAAGAGCGACCAGCACAACCAGAAAATTATTAACTTTGGTCTACAATCGTTCTTTTTATTTTGTCTACTGACTACGACTCCGAAATTGGTTATCAGTAGAAAAAATAAAAAGTGCGATTACAGACTAAAGCAATTTCTTCTTCTTCTTCTTCTTCTTCTTCTTCTTCTTCAGAGAGAAAGTTGTGTATCAATGCAGACTGTCCAACCTGTCTGCAGGCAATGGTGTACCACTTGCAACCGTATACCAGGGTATAAGAGGACAGTGGTCGTAAGTAAATTCTAACCGGGAGGGACCAGAGGTAGATTTAACGCCTTGTCAGTGGCAATCGGTTTCGAACCAGACAGGGATTACAGCTGTCAGTTAACGTAAGTCCACCTCGCACAGTTTCCGAGCGGGAGGGAACTGCATGCAACGGACATTTGGAACCGGGTATCTCGATAAAGGCCGTTGCTCACAGCGATACATGAAGTTGCTCGTCTTTATAGAAACTGGACAGTAGCTGACTGGGCGAATGTAATATCTTCCGACGAGTCTCGATTCTGCCTCTTTTCTAATGATGCAAGGCGTCGAGAGCACGACCACCCAATGAGGCGTTTAATCCATACTGTGCGGAGGATGTAATATGCTGTACGGAGGCTGTAGTTCAGGACGGAGCCGGATCTGTAGGGTCTTTCTTTCCATCACGCCTTAGCACCACTCAAACACCTTATCAGGATGTTTATTTCAACATTCTCGGTAGCCAAGTTCCGTTTTTTCTACATCTTCATGAACATTATGCGACGGACAATCCCGTTTTTCGAGGAGACGACAACTACTGGCCATTAAAATTTCTAAACAAAGAAGAAATGCAAATGATCAACTGGTATTCATTGGACAAATATATTATACTATAACTGACATGTGATTACAAATGGTTCAAATGGCTCTGAGCACTATGGGACTTAACATCTATGGTCATCAGTCCCCTAGAACTTAGAACTACTTAAACCTAACTAACCTAAGGACAGCACACAACATCCAGTCATCACGAGGCAGAGAAAATCCCTGACCCCGCCGGGAATCGAACCCGGGAACCCGGGCGTGGGAAGCGAGAACGCTACCGCGCGACCACGAGCTGCGGACAACATGTGATTACATTTTCACGCAGTTTGGGTGCACAGCTCCTGAGAAATCAGTACCCAGAACAACCACCTCTGGCCGTAATAACGGCCTTGACCGCCTGGGCATTGAGTCAAACAGAGCTTGGATGGCGTGTACAGGTACAGCTGCCCATGCAGCTTCAACACGATACCATACTTCATCAAGAGTAGTGACTGGCGTATTGTGACGAGCCAGTTGCTCGGCCACCATTGACCAGACGTTTCCAACTGGTGAGAGATCTGGAGAAAGTGCTGGTCAGGGCAGCAGTCGAACATTTTCTGTATCCAGAAAGCCCCGTACGGGACATGCAACATGCGGTCGTGCATTATGCTGCTGAAATGTAGGGTTTCACAGGGATCGAATGAAGGGTAGAGCCACGGGTCGTAACACATCTGAAATGTAGCGTCCACTGTTCAAAGTGCCGTCAATGCGATCAAGGTGACCAAGACGTGTAACCAATGGCACGCCATACCGAGAGTGATACGCCAGTATGGCGATGACGAATACACGCTTCCAATGTGCGTCCACCGCGATGTCGCCAAACACGGATGCGACCATCATGATGCTGTAAACAGAACCTGGATTCATCCGAAAAAATGACGTTTTGGCATTCGTGCACCCAGGTTCGTCGTTGAGTACACCATCGCAGGCGCTCCTGTCTGTGATGCAGCGTCGAGGGTAACCGCACCCATGGTCTGCGAGCTGATAGTCCATGCTGCTGCAAACGTCGTCGAACTGTTCGTGCAGGTGGTTGTTGTCTTGAAAACGTCCCCATCTGCTGACTCAGGGCTCGAGACGTGGCTGCACGATCCGTTACAGCCATGCGGATAAGATGCATCATCTCGACTGCTGGTGACACGAGGCCGTTGGGATCCAGCACGGCGTTCCGTATTACCCTCCTGAACCCAGCGATTCCATGTTCTGCTAAAGTCATTGAATCTCGACCAACGCGAGCAGCAATATCGCGATACGATAAACCGCAATCGCGATAGGCTACAGTGCGACCTTTATCAAAGTGGGAAACGTAATGGTACGCATTTCTCCTGCTTAGACGTGGCATCAAAACAGCGTTTCACCAGGCAACGCCGGTCAACTGCTGTTTGTGTACGAGAAATCGGTTGGAAACTTTCCTCATGTCAGCACGTTGTAAGTGTCGCCACCGGCGCCAACCTTGTGTGAATGCTCTGAAAAGCTAATGATTTGCATAGGACAGCACCTTCTTCCTGTCGGTTAAATTTCGCGCCTGTAGCACGTCATCTTCGTGGTGTAGCACTTTTAATGGCCAGTAGTGTATGTTCACAGGATTGTACCCATACGCTTCTTCTTTGAGGAACACTCACGTACGCAATCGCACCCCGAGAGATCCGCTAGCTCTAGCATAAGTATGACGTCTTCTGCTGCTTTATCTCCGGATGTGCTTATAATTACATCCTAAGTCTACAGGGCTTACAGGTAATGTAACGTACCAGACGGTCAGAGGCGCCATATTGTCCGCAATTACGGAAGGTTAGATTATGTTGCCAGGAGCCGCACAGTGCACAGTGTACCCTGCGATCGGCGCTGCTCCTGCCGGACACTGCGCGGCGGTCTGCTCTCTCTCTTAATTAAAGCGAGCGGCGAGCCCAGCTGCCGTCCGGGGCAGTGTCCGGCCAGTTTACGAGCCACGGCCTGCCCCGCCAGCAGTTTCCAATTAGCCTGCTGCTTACCGTCCTCCTACCTCATATCGATACCTCACCTCCTCAATCGGCAGTTAACTACCTGCAGCGTAATGCTACCGGCTGTAGGTATTCTCAAAAAGGAAGAGGAGCGAGCACTACTGACAAAAACATTTTCTAAAGACTCAATCTCGGTTCTTTTTACATCTGAGATTCCTAATACATGATTGAGCAACCATTAAATTACACCACTGACCATTAAAATTGCATCTTCATGAAAACAGCATGTAACAGACGTAAAATTGACACCAATTGCGCTGTGCGCCTGGATACGCAAGGGATTACTGTACGTGGTTTACTTACAGGCCTCTCTCTGGTCTTGCACTAGTACATTTTACTTTGGAGAGTGTAATACGAGTACTCCTCTTACTTCCCACAGTGATGAGACCGAACATTAGGTGAAGATACTTTGTTCCGTATTACCTTACAAAGTGTACAGGGCGGAATTCAGTAACACGTTACAAGGTACCCACGAGCTGCGTCCATTGACTGGTCGAAACATACGTCTGCTCCCTACGGTGTCTCCATGCTATCTAGATGTCATCTCTCAACGGTTGGTCGGCGATACCTGCCGAACAAAGGACCTGAATGGTCCAGTTCCGCACACACAGAGCTATAGTACTTCCCGACAGGGATGCCGGCCGGTGTGGCCGAGCGGTTCTGGGCGCTTCAGTCTGGAACCGCGCGACCGCTACGGTCGCAGGTTCCAATCCTGCCTCGGGCATGGATGTGTGTGATGTCCTTAGGTTTGTTAGGTTTACGTAATTCTAAGTTCTAGGGGGCTGATGACCTCAGATGTTAAGTCCCATAGTGCTCAGGGCCATTTGACCCATTTATATAAACGATTTGGGAGACAATCTCAGCAGCCATCTTTGGTTGTTTGCAGATGACGCTGTCGTTTATCGACTAATAAACTCATCAGAAGATCAAAACAAATTTCAAAACGATTTAGAAAAAATATCTGAATGGTGCGAAAATTAGCATTTGACCTAAAATAACGAAAATTGTGAGGTCATCCACATGAGTGCTACAAGGAATTCATTAAACTTCGGTTACACTATAAATCAGTCAAATCTAAAGGCCGTGAATTCAACTAGATACCTAGGAACTACAATTACGAACAACTTAAATTGGAAGGAACACACAGAAAATTTTGTGGGGAAGGCTAACCAAAGACTGCACTTTATTGGCAGGACACTTAGAAAATGTAACAGGTCTACTAAGGAGATTGCATACACTACGCTTGTCCGTCCTTTTTTAGAATACTGCTGCGCAGTGTCGGATCCTTACCAGATAGGACTGACGGAGTACATCGAAAAAGTTCAAAGAAGGGCAGCACGTTTTGTATTATCGCGAAATATAGGAGAGAGCGTCACTGAAATAATGCAGGATTTGGGCTGGAAATCACTAAAAGAAAGGCGTTTTTCGTTGCGACGGAATCTTCTCACGAAATTCCAATCACCAACTTCTCCGAAAGCGAAGATGTTTTGCTGACACAGACTTACATAGGGAGAAACGATCACCACGATAAGTAAGGGAAATTAGAGCTCGCACGGAATGATATACGTGTTCGTTCTTTCCGCGCGCTATACGAGATTGGAATAATAGAGAATTGTGGAGGTGGTTCGATGAACCCTCTGCCAGGCACTTAAATGTGATTTGCAGAGTGTCCATGTAGATGCAGAGGAGCGCGCGGCGACGGTATTGTCCGCGCTGTCCTGACCTGAGCTTCTTTGAATGTTGTCCTGGGCAGCACGTTCTGCAGACTTCCCGTCCAATGAAAACACTTTCTCATAGGTTCCAAGAAACTGCCATGACACCACCCACCAGCCACAACCACTAAAATATTCTTCCATGGCATGGCGTAGCTATATCTGTCATACAAGCTGAGTTCGGCTCCATGTCCAGTTTAGAGCCGTTGTTGCTGCCAGACGTGGCAGTCCTGGGTACTGAATTTCACACCTATAAATTTAATCATGCAAATGCACAATAATTCAAATTTCGTTATTTTCTGTTAACTTACGGCCTTTATCTTTCATCCCCTCAGAGATTTACACGACAAACTGCTCTCACCATTTGTCATCAAAATTACACACTTACAACAGACTTCTTTCTCATCCGCTCAACTATCTTCCCTTTTGATCATCTCTTTTGTTCTTACTTTCAAATGTTGGTGTTAAAAGACTCCACAATCCGGTCGCTATTGATCCTGTTGCTTCATCAAGTTGTTAACTAACTTCCCCATTCCAGTGGAAAACTTACCACTTGGGCCATTAGTTCATATAGTAACTTACAATTGTTTACGGTTCTGAATATCTGCACTTCTGTCAAGTAATAACAAGATACACGTGTTCATGGGATGCGTGTCCTTTTTATTAGTAACGAGAAGTATTATCAGCGACATATGTGTGAAACATTATGTCCTTTGTGGTAAAGATGTTTTCATTATTGTAAAATGTTTTCCGCATTTCTGTGAAAGCCGTATCACATCTTTCGTAATATTTGAATTATTGGTTTTCGGTTTTTCTGTTAATTCTGTGTCTTATTCTAGACACCAACGCAAACGTATGTTCTATTGCGGAATGTACTATTGTGCTTAGCAACAAAGTGTGACGGCACACTAAATCGCTGCCCTTTCAGCACAGAGAGAGCCTTCTCCTGTCTAGATATAGTGGATGCGGAGCTGCTCCTCGGCAGACAATGGGAGAGACTTATTATTTCCCCGCAATGAAAAGCCATTCTCATTCATTACGAGCACTATCGGCCAGCTTATTACGTCGTCTGACGACGCTAGCGCCGTCTGTAATTTAGTCGTTCTGCCAGGCAAACATCTGACTCCGACCGTCCTAGAGCCCACCATGTTGCAACATTGTTTACTTGTGGCAGCATGTTCAGAAGAACTTCGATCATCTGAAGTCATCCGACTGCCAAAGTACAATGTTCATTGATGTCGACCATACCTCCAGCGCCAGAGAGTAGGCTTCCTGTTTCACGTCGAAAGGAGAGCTCCAACTTCGATGTCTTCAACAAGGGCATTCTGTATCTTAAGAACTGGTATATTGTCAATCAGACTATCTTTTGCCATGTGATTGAAAAATGTACAGTATGCATATTTTATTTACGTATTTCCTACCGGTTTTCATGATGTTCAGTATGTATGTAACTTGTATTTGTACATTGTAACGAAAGTATTTGTGGATTATTATCACATCTGAAGACGGTAGTTAACGCACCGAAACCGATATGTTAATGTTTATGATGATCAGCGATGATCTTGATATAATAAAGTACTGTCTTGCTTAGTATCTTTTCATATATTGTGCGTGTGTGTGTGTGTGTGTGTGTGTGTGTGTGTGTGTGTGTGTGTGTGTCCTTTTTAACGTATGATTTTTATTGACGTCAGGATTACAAAAAAAGTAATTTTTTGAAAGGACTTGACGGACCAATGCATATAAGAAAGGGAGTGCATATCCGTAATTAAAGAGAACAACAAAACACATTTCTGCCTTAGATGTAAACCAAAAACAACTATCATAGCGTTACGATTGTTCGTCGGTAGTAATTACTATCCTAAGTAAAAGAAATGGACCTGGATGGAAACCAAATAGGTACTTAAACGTTAGACCACTGTGTAATACAAACAGTGGGTACTCACTGCTGTGAAAGTTGATACCGTTTGACATATAGAACGCCACGAGAGCTTCAACCGGCGAGAAAACAGGCCGTGTTTTAAAGTTATATACGCGATAACAACATTTTACTATTTCTATGTGATTTTAGAAGTAGTAATAAAATTTTTGTCCTCCCAGGTGTTCGTCTAAGATTGATATATATGAATGTCCCTAACATAAAAAGTGCTGAAATGTCAGCCTGAAGAAATACTTTCATATTGAAATTACATATTGCCACCTGAGAACAAAGAGAATGCACACACAGTATTTAGTGTAGTGACTTGGCAAGACAGCCAAGCCACTAGGACGGGTAGCCGAAAGGCACGCGTTTAAGCTCACGCAGGCTGGCGTGAGGTCTGGAACAGGTCAGGGATATGAGACTAGCAAAAATAGTACGTATCTGTTGGAATACTTAACTTTAATCCATAATTGGTGAACATCGGTCTGACGGTACATGCATCACAAGATAAATAGCAATTGATAATGGCGCCTTGTTAGGTCGTAGCAAATGACGTAGCTGAAGGCTATGCTAACTATCGTCTCGGCAAATGAGAGCGTAATTTGTCAGTGAACCATCGCTAGCAAAGTCGGCTGTACAACTGGGGCGAGTGCTAGGACGTCTCTAGACCTGCCGTGTGGCGGCGCTCGGTCTGCAATCACTGACAGTGACGACACGCGGGTCCGACGTATACTAACGGAACGCGGCCGATTTAAAGGCTACCACCTAGCAAGTGTGGTGTCTGGCGGTGACACCACATTGAGCATGAAAGAATCACGGAACGTATTAAAAGGAATGACACAACGTATTTCACTTGGTTCTGATTTATGGTCATAACGACACCGGTTACCAATAATAAGATTTTCTTCAGATAATTATTACTCTATGCAGAATGAGATATTTCACTTAACGGTAAAAATATTTTGAAAGTTTTATTATAATTCACTTTTTAAATTACGGTTCACTTAACTGCACAGAATATATCAATGATTCTGAAACAATGACTCTGTCACTGACAAGCTTCTTGGACAACAACATACCATGTATTGTATTCAGATCTAGCACTTGCGATCCTGCCTCCCCCAGTGGCCGCTACTAATTGTGATACGTCCTGTATAGAAAAGTTACATCTGTGGCGCTTCTGACGACCCTCTCAACTTGGCGTCTCAAGCGGCGATTTGTGTCGTTTGAGACTTAAACCAGTCCTGGATGTTCCGTCTCCTTTTAGTTTCTACAGTTTATTGCGCCACACGCATATTATTTGAAAAAAAAGGAAGAATTATACAAAATGGTTCAAATGGCTCTGAGCACTATGGGACTTAACATCTGTGGTTATCAGTCCCCTAGAACTTATAACTACTTAAACCTAACTAACCTAAGGACATCACACACATCCATGCCCGAAGCAGGATTCGAACCTGCGACCATAACGTTCGCGCGGTTCCGGACTGAGCGCCTAGAACCGCTAGACCACCGCGGCCGACATAAGAATTATACAAACAGGTATAAACAGTACAGTCCGCATTCACCAAATGTCATAGTCAACGACACCAAGAACAAAAACATAAACAGGCATCTGCGAGATAATTACGACTCTGCACCTACCACCAATGGTTTCAGCTTTTGAAAACTGTCCTAGTCAGTACAACTGCGTCCTTATCTAAGTGGTCTCGATAATTTCTCGAGCAGGTCCACAGAAACAGGACATATTCTTCCATTCGGCGTTGTTTTGATGCGATATGGAGGAGCGTGGGTTCAGAACAGCACTCACACAGCCATTTTCAGTTTTCCAGGTCTTACGACCGCAACATGTAACAGGGAATATAATATTGCATCAAAATGTCACATGTCCCAGTTTAGTGTACATTCGCACCTGTTAAAGGACTGCGCTCGTCTTTGTAGTGAGGTAGGGGTTCTTTCAAATATTCTTACGTAACCTAGTAAATCTTGAGAAGACTGTACGATTGAATGCTTTAGTTCGTCAACCGCTGTCACGATTTTTGAGTTGATCCCAGACAGAAAAATCCAAAGGACTTCCGGGTGATCTTGCAGGCTATGGTACGGGACCCTCTCGAGCTATCCGACTTGGATTGTTTTTGCAGGTTAGATGTCACCTTAACATTAGTAGGAAAATATCCCAATGCCCCGTCGGGCATGTAGCTCATTTCCCAATCATGGGCTATGGGACGCAACAAAAAAGTTTACATTTCAAATACAGGGTTCCCAGGAGCGCTCCACATTCAGAGATATGAAAAGATCTATCATTCTAAGCAAAAAAGGCTATGAACCGTGGGCTCTAAAATGCATACCTTAAGAACTACGAGCATTTCTTCAGTAGAGGAGGTGTATATCACAATAGTGAAGATGAAACAAGGGCTTATAGTTCTCAAGGTATACACCAATGACACCATGTTCACTGGTATTTTTTCTTGTTTTGGTCCATGCTGTCACCTCTCAAAAAATGGAAAGCAAAATATGTCCACTGCAAAAGATTTGTTTCACCGTATCGAAGATGAGGTCCTCACATCTCTTAAGGTATAAATTTCAGAACCTATATTTACTAGACTTTTTTCTTCGAATCGTCGTTCCTGTCATATCCCTCAATATCTGCCATTTCTCCTGGGGAACTCTTTACATAACTACTGACTATAGTTGGATTTAAATTAGATGGCATCTGAAGTTTAAGGTTCAAGGTTGGAACGTTGTCGCGACAATTCTCAAAGAACTGCCATAGCTCTCCACCCTCAGAGACGATACAAAACCCGTCTTAAAGTCTTTATCTCTGACAAAACTCATATGAAAACTGTAATTCACATAGTATAGGTGTCTATAGACTCCCTTAGTACGTCAAAAATCTGCTTTTAATTTTAATTGGGTTCTGAGCTACTTTAATTTGTTTGAAGTAGTTGAAAATTTCAGGTTACTGAAACATATTTGGAAACTATTGAACTCACAGAAATACTTTTTTCTTTGATTACCTAAGTTGCGCATTAAATTACGTTTCATGTGAACAAAGTCCGGAACAAGACGTTCGTTTCTTGCATTTTACTTACTTATTTATTTTTTCCAATTTGCGATATTTAACTGGTAACACTGGCGGAAAAAACCGCAGCACCAAAAAAATAATTAATGTACAGTAATGAAATTTATGGAAAATATTTGTCTAGCTAACGCATTTAAGTGACTAACTCTGTAAGATCACAGATTAATGTAACCCCGAGGATAAGCCATTGTAAACGTGAAATGCTGGTACATTAAAACATCCTCCGGAGTGCTGTTCATGAATGGCAGTACAATAGGACGAATCAACAGATTGACGTACAGTTTTGGAGTCAGGGTGCGAGGGATAACCACGAGAGTGCTCCTGCAGTCATATTAATCACACACCATATCATAACCCCATGTCCAGGTCACGTGGTCCAGCACGCAGACAGCTTGGTTGTGGGCCCTCAACTGGCCTCCTTCTAACAAACACACGGTCATCATTGGCACCGACGCAGAACCAGCGTTCATCAGAAGACACAACAGACCTCCACCCTGCACTCCTGTGAACTCTCACTTGACATCAATGAAGTCTCAAATGCGGTAAGAAATGGAAATGAGCGTATGGCATCGTTGGCTGGGAGGTCCCATTCGGGGAAGTTCGGCCGCCAAGTGCAAATCTCATTTCATTCGACGCTAAACTGGGTGACTTGCCGGTGATGAGGATGAAATGAATATGAGGACAACTCAACACCCAGTCCACGAACGGAGAAAATCTCCAACCCTGCCGGGAATCGAACCCGGGCCAGCTTTTATGGGAGACAAGCACGTTACCACCCAGCTAATCAGACGGACCTCAAATGCGGTGGTTTGACGTCAGTGGAACGCACGCAGCAGGACGTCTGGCTCTGAGCTGTCCTTAAACTAACCGATTTATAACAGTTCGTTGTGCCTCTGTGGTGCCTATTTCTGCTCGGATTGCTGCTGCGGATGCATTACGATGCGCCAGAGCCATACGTCGAACACGATGGTATTTCTTCTCGGTAGTGCCACGTGTCCGACAGGATCCCGGTCTTCTTGCGACCGCACATTGCCGTGTTCACCGCTGCCGGCAAACATGTACAGTGGGTTCAAAAAATTGTTCAAATGGCTCTTAGCTCTATGGGATTTAACATCGGAGGTCATCAGTCCCCTAGAACTTAGAACTACTTAAACCTAACTAACCTAAGGACATCACACACATCCATGCCCGAGGCAGGATTCGAACCTGCGACTGTAGCGGTCGCGCGGTTCCAGACTGAAGCACCTAGAACCGCTCGGCCACTCAGGTCGGCTACTGTGGGTTCATACCTGCCAAATCTTTCTGCATTATCGTAGAAGAAACCCTATTACACAACCTCGTTCAACCTCAGTGAGATGTTGATAACGGTGCCTTTGTCACCTTGAAGGCATTCTTGACTAACATTAACTCACCAGAGTCCAATTATCAAAGGTAGCTAACGCTCACGATCTTAGAACATTCTCATAGTGGCACTAATAACGCCACTCTTATGTCACTAGCGTGAAATATGAATAGATATCATCTTTCAGAATTAGAAACATGCCTATTAACTTTCGTTTGTATCCCATAACTCCTTGCTGCTGCGATTTTTTTTCCGTCAGTGAAAATAAATTACGATTCGATAACCAGTGCAGTGAACGAATTTGTTACAACCGCAACAGGTAGTCAGTAACGTAGTCTTTGCAGGCAGCGGACACTGCTCTTCCCGGCCTTGACTCTGTGGAAGGCCCCCCGAGCCTCAGAACTGGGTCGTGGAGGCTACAGGCCACTTGTGATGCCAGTCGACAGCCGCGCCGCGCCGTGCCGTCTTCTTCGTTTTGAAGCCCCGGGCGTAATAAACGGTAAGGCCCCATTACGCATTGTGCCTGCCTGCCTGGGACACACACGCTGTTATTGCCGAAGGTTGCGCCCAGCAATCAAGGAACGCAGCGGTCCGTAATTGAAGACAATGAGCGCGCACCCCCACTCCATAGTCGGTCGTCTCTCTCTGTCTCTCTCTCTCTCTCTCTCTCTCCCCCTCCCCCCCCCCCCCCCCCCTCTCTCTCTCTCTCTCTCTCTCTCTCTCTCTCTCTCTCTCTTTCTCTGTGTGTGTGTGTGTGTGTGTGTCACACACACACATACATGGTTCATAGGACTGATTGCCCTGGAGCCTTAGATCTGATCAACGCACATAGTGTACCTCTCCCACAAAGCATGTACCCCAAAAACTTAGATCGAGATGGCTGTGCCGCTAAGTATCGGTAATTACGTACGTTAGAACGATCGCTGTACTCACATTAACCTACGAGCATGTCGAAGACTTCTGCCACAGCAGCTAGCACTGTATGGCATACCTAACGACGTCCAGCCGTTGACGCAACAATCAAGATCATAAAAAAGTCTAAAAGAGCATCAGAAGGAAGTCATACATCATCTTTTAACTGCAGAGGCATGCTTCCTCATTATACCGTCAACAAAGGTCCGAAATTGTGCTCTGACTTACGATCAGAGTTAGCTTAACATGTTATTTATTACAAACAAAATATCTGTCGCCACATACAATGCAGGCATTCACAGACAGAATTTACGTCCTTGCTGATCTTATTTATAAGGCCACTGCGTCGTGGCCTAAGGCATGTTTCTGTACCTGAAGTTTCGTCTGTTAAGGCTAACGACATCCTCTGAGGCTATAAGCACTGCAGTCGGGACGGGCCTTGGCGCTATCCTACCGCTGCCAAATTATTGTGGATAGCTGAAGAGTTGGTGCTGTTTGCTTTGATGAGCACTAGGGGGTATAACTTACCTAATTTCAGCCCTTCTTCTTTTCTCTTACAGCTGTTTTTGTTTTTTTGAATTTCGGTCGTCTCTTTGTACAATCTAGCATAGTACTGACTGTACTTTGAAAAAACTTCCACATCGCTGGCAACGGGTCATACACAAAGCTGGTGACTACTTTGAAGGTCAGTAAAGCTTTGAAACACATATCTATTTTGTATGAGCTGTAAATAAATAGTTGCCACTATTACAATTCCAACCGTCGTAGATATAAAGATGTCCGAAAGAACAGATACTGTCTTCATATAGATAAGGCTTACCAGCCAATGATCTTCTTCAGTGCGGATGCATTCAAATTACGGGATTCGGTAGATTGACTGCCGCGAGTAATGAGTATAGTGCGCAGGGCAGTGTGTGGACAGTAAGTTGGAACTGTGGATCTCACGGGAAGCGTGCCAGAGATAAGTCCTTGCAGTCTCACTATCCTCTGTTTCCTTGGTGGCTCAGTTGGATAGAGCGTCTGCCATGTAAGCAGGAGATACGGGGCTCAAGTACCGATCTGGGCACACATTTTCAACTGTCCCCATCGATGTTTATCAACCCCTGTAAGCAGCTAATTATCTGGATTTCATTGTAATTTCATTCCTCATTCTAGATGTCGGGTGTCGTAGGTTGGTTAGACCGGTAAAACAGTGGCGGAACTGACATCAGAATACAACTGTATTAGCACACAGTGCACCGAGCACTCCTAACGGTAGACCTCCTCAGCCGATGACCCATGCATGTACCAATAGGCACATGACCATCCGAACTGAACGTTAGAGCAATGGCAGAACATTGCTTGGTCTGATGGTTGCAGATACCTCCTTCGTTATGCCGATGGGAGGGTTCGAATCCGTCGTCTTCCAGCAGAACAGCTCCTTGACATCCGTGCTGCAGGACAGAGATAAGCTATTGGCAGTTTTATTATGCCCTGGGGAACATTCATGTGGGCATCCGTGGGTCCAGTAGAGCTATTGCAAAACACAATGATGGCCAGCGAGACACTGATTGCAAAGCATGTACACCTCTTCACGACGATCACGTTTCCCAAAGGCAGTGGCACTTTTCAACAAGATAATGTGCCATGTCACAAAGCCGGAGTGTGATACAGTGGATGGAGTGACAGTAGTGGGACAAGGGCGGCATCACTGCAATTTGTTAGTGCGGGTCACCTACACCAGGGGCAAGGATGCACTCAACAGGTCCTTAACATGTTGTATTCCCGCCTCTCCCACTCCCCCTCCTCCTCCCAACCCCACAGGAAACCTCCAACCCACCCCCCTCTCCCTCGCTGATGCAGATACACTTTCAGATCTGAGTTATTCGAATAGCCTGTTTGACTCTCATAAATTTGCTTGACTACTTAATTAAATTGATCAATGCATTAATCCCTCTCACTCTAGAAATCCCCCCATCTCTCCCCTCCCCTTTCCCTCTCCGCTCCCCTAAATGGAAATTAGTGGCACTGTGGTGGAAAGGAAGGGTCTCGTGACAGGAAATTCAAGGTATATTGTTTATTTATTAAAAAAATCAATTTTCAGGGTTTGGATTTCTCTTGCTCGTCATTCTCTGTTTGGGAAGATGCAGTTCTTATAAGAACTAATTAAATCGATCGCTTTTTTTATTCCGATCGCACAAGGAATACTATCATGAAACACCCATCACACATAATTACGCTGTTAAAAGTCTTTCGATCTCGAAGCACGCACCGCCCACTGTCCTCTGTACACTGGACAGCACAGAACGCCACTGCACACGCTGCCAAGACTCGGGTTGCTTCGACGAGAGCCTGAGAAGCGGCTATCGCAAGGAGGTGCGGGCTGTGGTGGAGGAGGGCGTGTACAAGACCTTGGACATATTTAGCGCTACGATCTATTTGTGACGGAAATTTGATTACATGATTTTCATAATGTTTGCATGTGATACTAAAACGTTGAAAATATGTTTAATTATGAAAAAGGATCATTGTAAGGTGGACGTGAGTGTTTTAAGGACCTTTTTGACTCCTGTAAATTTGGCAGTGTAGCGCAAATGGATTATTTCACCGTATTTTTGATATCGAAATTGCGTCAACTCTTTCTATGTATCCAGCATTAGTCAACAGGAATACAGTATTCCGTGTTTGGAGACGTTGGTTCACACAGGCAAGCAGGCAGTGGCGTCTTGCGTGCGACAGTGACAGGAAGGGGGTCTGGAATTTGCCGATCAGTAGAATGCTACCACTTGATGCTTTGTTTGGGGGCTGCTAGGTCAATGAAGGCCGATATACAAAAAAATTGCTCTGAGCACTATGGGAGTCAACTTCTTAGGTCATAAGTCCCCTAGAACTTAGAACTACTTAAACCTAACTAAACCTAACACATCCATTCCCGAGGCAGGATTCGAACCTGCGACCGTTGCGGTCGCGCGGTTCCAGACTGAAGCGCCTAGAACCGCTCGGCCACTTCGGCCGGCGGCGGATATACAGTCCGTGGTTGATGGTATATAGTAACTTGATCTGTCATTAGGACATTGGGCTGTTTTGACCTTCGTGGTGGCACCCTGACGATAGACAGACACGCGGAAGAGCCCAAACGGTGGCTAATATATCGCCATTTCGTTCCCTTGTGATTGCAGTTATTATGCCATGGGGAGCAAGAATAGGGGATGCAGTCACGATTTCTGTGGAAGTGGGGGAACTCCGTATCCTGCAGAGAGATTAAATAAAGAATATGCATCAATATATTATTGACTGATTTGAATTTCGGGTCGTGAGATCCTTCTTCTCCAGCACAGGGTGAGTCTTTTCCCTACCAATTTTTTCTGTGACTAGTGGGGAAGGAGGGGGCGATGGGTGGGGTGTGGTACTTCCTCTGGTGGTGGCATTGTGAACTATCTCGGTCGATCCATGCATGTCAAAGTGAGCACACAGGAAAATTTTCCAATATGGTGACATCTTCAGTCTGTTGGCGTGTAATTACGTAATTAGGACATGTAATTGCTGGATGTGAACTTTTCACACCAAATAAAAGTAACAACTAGCCTCTGAAAATTGAATTTTATAAATAAAAAGTATATCATATGCTATTTAATGGAATTTCTTGTCATGAGATCCTTTCTCTCCACCACAGACAGCACATTAGAGCTCATGGCAGAATCCATTCTTCGTCAGGTATTTTCTTTGGAAGGAAGATGTCTTGTGTGCATCAGTTTTCCACATGGGATACCAGGTAAATATTGCTTTGTTTGCACTTTGGCCTGATTGCGACCAACGGCGTGTGCAGACCCAGCAGAACATGAGAAGAATCAGAGAAAGAGCACATGTTTCGACAGGAATGTTTCAGTGTCAAGAACGAAAGGGATGCTGTCGCCTGATGCTGTTCTAGGATTAGTGTCACATCCAGTCTGTCAGTCGTGGGGGCGTGACTGTGGCGGCCGCTGCTCAGGCTCTCGTCTTGCAACCCCACTACTGGCAGCATGTACGGTGGTGTTCTGTGTGGTCCAGTGGACAGGGGGCTGCGGGAGGTGCGTGCTTCGCGATCAAAAGGTTTTTAGCAGCATAATTACGTGTGAAGGGTGTTTCACGACGGTAATTCTTGTGTTTTCAGAATTAAAAAAAACAGCGATCGATTTAATTACTTCTTAGAAGAACTGCATCTTCTCGAACAGCAGAGAATGATGAGCAAGAGAAATCCAACCCATGAAAACTAATTTTTTTATAAATGAACAATATACCCTTGAATTTCCTGTCATGAGATCCACAGAGCCATCAATTTATTTAGGAGAGTAGAGGGGGAGCGTTAGGAATGGAGGGTTTACCAGAATGGGAGAGGTTAATTCATTGATCAATGTAATTAAGCACTCAGTGAAATTGAAAAGACAGAGCTATTTGAATTACTCAGAACTGGAAGTGTACCTGCATCAGCGAGGTGGAGGGGCGTGGGTTGAAGGTTTCCTGAGGGGTTGGGAGGAGGATGGGGAGGGGTGGGAGAACAATTGGTTAAGGACCTGTCTATGAAAAGGAAGGATTATCCCCAGGGAGTCTTAATCCTCACAGCAGAACAGTAGGTTAAGTACCTGTCAATCAAAAGAGGACAATAGGTTTGCTCCTAAGTGCCATACTTGCTCCTGATGTAGTCAACCCGTGCTAACAAACTACACTGATGCCGCCCTTGTCTCACTACTAGTGCTGACTTCCAGTTGACGTGCTGTCCCTCCAGCTTGCACTGTTCGTGCTTAAGCATTGTCCTGCAAAATGGTGGTCTGGTCCTGCAGAAAGTGTCATCACTTCTGTTTCTATGCTGTTCATTTTTGGAACACAACCTATGACCAGCTTAGAGACAGAAGTGATGACACGTTCTGCAGGACCTGACCATCATTTTGCAGGACAATGCTCAAGCACGTACAGTGCAAGCTGTTACTGATTTGTTTGACTGATGGGGCTCCTAAGTGGTATACCACCTACTCCACTCCCCTGACTTAAGGCCTCGTGAGTCCAACTCGATTTCTAAACTGAAGGAAACACTTCACGTCATTAGCTTCAGAACTGCTACAAATTCGTTGGGCAATAGACGGCGCCACTCGAACTGTCAGCACAACTGGCACTGCTAAGAGTATCCTACGACTTCCACATCGCTGGCAACGGGTTATACACAATGCTAGTGACAACTTTAAAGTAAAACTTTGAAACACGTATCTATTTTGTACGAGATGTAAATAAATAATTGGCACTATTAAAGCTCCAACCCTCATATTTACCCATATTGGCACAAAGCGTAAATTTTCATTGCTTTAGGAACGCTCACTGTCTACACTGACGCCCATTTCTTCATAAAAGCTGGAAGCTCTGGAAGGAATGTCCCATCATAACCTTACTTTCCTTGGTTTCAGCATTACAGTCTATAAAATGGACGCTGACGATTTCAGAGTCTTTAAGAGTGTTACCGACGTCACTAATAAGCCAAAAGTTGATGTTCGTGGTAACAATGTACGTTACAGAAATTTTAGGGACATGACGTTTTCAATATGTTACCATGAACTGTTGTATAAAGTACCATATCCTTACTGGAGTAGTGGGAAGCCACCATTTTCTTCAAGCCACATACAGGGAGACCACAATATGACATTTCCCCGCAGTTTCTAGACCCCTTCCAAAATACAGTGTTCAAATGCTTAAGTGGAGGGCAAATATCAACCTTAAGATATAAAGGCTTGACAAAGCGGCTGGATCAAACTTGAAACACATAGATTTAACAAAACTAGTGTATATCATGCCTAAAGTGACCAACCCGTTTTATCTGACCCCAAAGTCAGAAAATGTGCTTCATGAAAATGATAAGACCGAAAACCATAAAGTGTTGAGATCAGTCGTAATTGTGTGGGTGGTGGATTTAGTATCTGTTCTTTATATTCTGAGTCTAGTTTCACATTAATTACAAACTACACACCTGTCAAAAAGACGGTATTGCCAATTGCTTGTCTATGAATATTTTGTGGATTAACATTAATATTAAGTAAGATTTCGTAATATGAAATGGATACATGACTTTTTACAGGAAATATAGGACGTTGAGGCTTAGTTAAAAAAAAACAAATCAAACATATGGGAGTGGCAGTTTGCCTACAGATTTGATTTTCACAAACATCTGTGTTCCTCAAAACTTTGTTTCCATGTTTTGCGTCCTTCTTAGTGTGTCAGTTGTTCACTGTCAGATGGATGAAGATGGAGGGTCAATACACGAAATAGGTAGCCTTTAATAAAGGACATGCAGTAAAGCTGCATGCCGTTGGCAAGAATTACGGCTGTAGTTTCCACTTGCTTTCAGCGGTTCGCAGTACTAGCACAGCAAGGCCGCTTTGGTTAGTGTTACAAGGCCAGGCCAAAGGACTTGGAAGAGCAGTTGAACGGAACGGACAGTGTCTTGAAACGAGGATATAAGATGAACATCAACAAAACCAAAACGAGGATAATGGAATGTAGTCGAATTAAGTCGGGTGATGCTGAAGGAATTACATTAGGAAATGAGACACTTAAAGTTGTAAAGGAGTTTTGCTATTTGGGGAGCAAAATAACTGATTATGGTCGAAGTAGAGAATTTATAAAATGTAAACTGGCAATGGCAAGGAAAGCGTTTCTGAGGAAGAGAAATTTGTTAATATCGAGTATAGATATAAGTGTCAGGAAGTCATTTCTGAAGGTATTTGTATGGAGTGTAGCCATGTACGGAAGTGAAACATGGACGATAAATAGTTTGGACAAGAAGAGAATAGAAGCTTTCGAAATGTGGTGCTACAGAAGAATGCTGAAGATTAGATGGGTAGATCACATAACTAATGAGGAGGTACTGAATGGGATTGGTGAGAAGAGGATTTTGTGGCAGAACGTGACTAGAAGAAGGTATCGTTTGGTGGGACATGTTCTGAGGCATCAAGGGATCACCAATTTAGTATTGGAGGGCAGCGTGGAGGGTAAAAATCGTAGAGGGAGACCAAGAGATGAATACACTAAGCAGATTCAGAAGGATGTAGGTTGCAGTAGGTACTGGGAGATGAAGAATCTTGCACAGGATAGAGCAGCATGGAGAGCTGCATCAAACCAGTCTCAGGATTGAAGACCACAACAACAATAACAACAACAACAATAAAGGACATTGTGGTTGAGGAGAGCTTTACACACATGTGGGCCACGAATGGATAAGTGAACAATTAAGTACCAGTATTGTCGGGGGTAGTAACCATCCGAAACGACATAATCACTTTTTTAGAGAAGAAATCACGTGTGCTGTGGCACCTGTAGTCAGATGTCCCTTGAAGACGGAACCTGGTTAAACGTGCCACGCTGCAGCCTGTGCGTCAGAAGCACCAGTCCTGCGAGCCTGATGAATGCCGGTAACGAGCAGAACGACGCGAGGTCGCTTACAGTAGGTGAGCGAGGCGGGCAGCGGCGCTAGGCGGCGGCGCGACTCGCCGTAATGCGTAGTGACGGCGCGGAAAATTGGCCGGCGACGCCTCAAAGGCAGCCCAGGCGCTGGGAGGGCAGGCCCACGCGTGGGCACGCGTCGAGCGTAACCCAACACAGCCAGCCTCCCACGACCCCGCGACACACACCTGCTGGCGACAGCGCCGTACACACATTCCAAGCGGCTGGGCTCACCTGACCAACAGCGTGAGGACACACTTCGCAAAATGCATGAACTTTTTCTCACGCTTCCTCCCAGACTGCCGAATCTAGCAGGTGTTTCGTTAACCCTCTCAATACGAAATAGGGGGGGTGGGGGGGGGGGGGGGAGCAGGAGAGGTATTTCAAGCCCAGGTATTGAAAATATTGTAATCTACTAATCTAAATTATACAGGGAGACAATTATTGAACTTCTGAACGGTTTGCGCCAGGACGTTCAAACTTCACAGTTTGCCGTGGGGCAGTAGTTACACTACTGGCCATTAAAATTGCTCCACCGCGAAGATGACGTGCTACAGACGCGAAATTTAACCGACAGGAAGAAGATGCTGTGATATGCAAATGATTAGCTTCTCAGAGCATTCACACGAGGTTGGCGCCGGTGGCGACACCTACAACGTGCTGACATGAGGAAAGTTTCCAACCGATTTCTCATACACAAACAGCAGTTGACCGACGTTTCCTGGTGAAACGTTGTTGTGAGGCCTCGTGTAAGGAGGAGAAACGCGTACCATCACGTTTCGGACATTGATAAAGGTCGGATTGTAGCCTATCGCGATTGCGGTTTATCGTATCGTGACATTGCTGCTCGCGTTGGTCGAAATCCAATGACTGTTAGCAGAATATGGAATCGGTGGGTTCAGGAGGGTAATACGGAACGCCGTGCTGGATCCCAAGGGGCTCGTATCACTAGCAGTCGAGATGACAGGCATCTTATCCGCATGGCTGTAACGGATCGTACAGCCACGTCTCGATCCCTGAGTCAACAGATGGGGACGTTAGCAAGACAACAACCATCTGCACGAACAGTTCGACGACGTTTGCAGCAGCGTGCATTATCAGCTCGGAGACCATGGCTGCGGTTACCCTTCACGCTGCATCACAGACAGGAGCACCTGGGATGGTGTACTCAACGACGAACCTGGGTGCACGAGTGGCGAAATGTCATTTCTTCGGATGAATCCAGCTACTGTTTACAGCATCATGATGGTCACATCCGTGTTTGGCGACACTGCGGTGAACGCACATTGGGAGCGTGTATTCGTCATCGTCATACTGGCGTATCACCCGGCGTGATGGTATGGGGTGCCATTGGTTACACGTCTCGGTCACCTCTTGTTCGCATTGTCGACACTTTGAACAGTGGACGTTACATTTCAGATGTGTTACGACCCGTGGCTCTACCCTTCATTTTATCCCTGCGAAACCCTACATTTCAGCAGGATAATGCACGACCGCATATTGCAGGGTCTGTACGGGCCTTTCTGGATACAGAAAACGTTCGACTGCTGCTCTGGCCAGCATATTCTCCAGATCTCTTACCAATTGAAAACGTCTGCTCAATGGTGGCCGAGCAACTGGCTCGTCACAATAAGCCAGTCACTGCTCTTGATGAACTGTGGTATCGTGTTGAAGCTGCATGGACAGCTGTACCTGTATATCCCATCCAAGCTCTGTTTGAGTCAATGCCCAGGCGTATCAAGGCCGTTATTACGGCCAGAGGTGGTAGTTCTGGGTACTGATTTCTCAGGATCTATGCAACAAAATTGCGTGAAAATGTAATCACATGTCAGTTCTGGTATAATATATTTGTCCAATGAATACCCGTTTATGATCTGCATTTCTTCTTGGTCTAGCAATTTTAATGGCCAGTAGTGTAGTATAGGCATGCATGGTTTAGTTTAGCAACGGAGCTCACATTCGTTTGGATGGGTTCATCAAAAGCAAAATTAGCGCATTTGGGCCACTGACAATCCGCATTTCCCGATCGAGAAATCTCTTCACTCTCAACGGGTCACTGTTTGGCGTGCAATGTCCAGTCAGGGAATAATCGGTGTGATTTTCCTTGATGGCACGGTGACTACCGAGGTTTTTGGAAGATGAATTCATCCTCATTATCCAAAGTGACCCTCATTTCGGCAAGATATGGTTCATGCAAAACGGAGCTCGACCCCATTGAAGCAGGAGAGTGTTTGATGTCCTGGAGGAGTATTTGGGGTCCGCATTCTGGCTCTGGTTTACCCAGAGGCCACTGGCGTGGGCGTCGATTGGCCGCCGTATTCTCTGGATCTGAATGTTGCAAGAAGGGTGCACTGTGCTAACACAGGGATTGCTTGTGCTGAATAACTACTTAACTTAACATTAGCGGCACGCAACGGAGGGGTGCCCAGCTGTTTGTACGTGTCTTGATTGATCAAGGAAACTGCAGCTCCGGTATCGAGCTGGAATGGTATCACGTTGCCATTAATGTCCAAGTCTACAAAAAAGGTTATTGTCCTGCTGACGACAAGAGCGACTGTCTCGTGCAACGTGAACTGACACTGGTACAGAAGCACTTGCGACTTGACGGGATTTCCGTCGACGTCGACGCACACTATTCGTGGGACAAACACAGTCACTGTTAGAGAGAGTGGCACTGGGCGGAGTGGAATGAACTACATGAATTTCCATGGGCGAAGGTTCACGAGCCTGAGTATTCGTGGTTCGATTCCGATTCCGGCGCGTAGCAAAGGGCCTGGAATGGTTTTGAGCGTCCGATCGGAGCTTTTTCTGGCAAACACTTTGAACATGTCCTTGTTTATTACATAAAAAGCATATAGTCTGGCGGTGACACCACACTGAACATATGCGGCTTCTTTTTGTAGGGCTATATTAAAGGCAAGGTGTAAAACAATAATCCCAAAACCATTACTGAGCTGAAAACAGCCATTCAAGAGGTCATCGACATCATAGAACTTCCGATACTTCAGCGGGTCATGCAGAACTTCGCTATTCGTCTGCGCCACATCATCGCCAATGATGTCAGGCAAATAGAACATGTCATAACCTAAATCCGAATATCTGTAATGACGCTTACATGTTGAAAAAAAGTGTGTGTACGCCGTACTTTGTAACTAAGTTACGTTTTTCTATCATATAGTTCAATAACTTCTCCCTGTATTTTATAATTATGAAAAAATATTTATTGCTTTTAATGATTTCTCATAGCAGATTCCGGAACTGTTTTAAACTTTTCGGTGAAATTTAACCCTAAAATTTAAGTCTTAGTAGTGAATGTGACCTTTCACATCAAATGTCATACATTTCACAGTTCAGAACCCTTTTTACACGAACATAGCTTTAAGAACTGTGTTGTCAGTAAAAGTCAACGACAGTTAACAAAATTTTTGTATTCTAACTTTTTTGGGGTGATTATACAGTGAGGTGACAACAGTCGTGGGGCAGCGATGTGCACCTATGCAGATGGCGGTAGCATCGCATATTAAGGTATAAAAAAAAAAATTTCAAATGTGTGTGAAATCTTATGGGACTTAACTACTAAGGTCATCAGTCCCTAAGCTTACACACTACTTAAACGAAATTATTCTAAGGACAAACACACACACCCATGCTCGAAGGAGGACTCGAACCTCCGCCGGGACCAGCCGCACAGTCCATGACTTAAGGTATAAAAGGGCAGTATATTGGCGGAGCCGTCGTTTGTACTCAGGTGGCTCATATGAAAAGGTTTTCGACGTGATTATGTATGCCCGACGGGAATCAATAGACGTTGAAAGCGGAATGGTACTTCGAGATAGGCGCACGGGACATTCCATTTCGAGAGGCGTTAGCGAATTTAATATTCCGAGAGCCACTAAGCCAAGAGTGTACCGAGAATACCAAATTAGAGGCATTATCTTTCATCATTGACAACGCAGTGGTCGACGGCCTTCCCACAACGACCGAGAGCAGTGGCGTTTGTTTAGAAAATAAAAGAAAATGCAGAAAATAAAAGTGGATGAGATGTTTCATTAGTTGGACATAGAGTTTCAGCAAGAAAGGAAAGCTGCTGGTGTTGGTATTCATCTATTCTCAGACAAAGAATGAAGAACATGCTGTAGAGTTCGAAGATATGATTTATGAAGATCGATTAATTGCAAACACATCAGCTATGGTGGCTTCCAAACTATATGCTATTCTTCCTTGCCAAGCATGAACAACAGCTGAACATTCATCACAGAATTATCTATGGAATCTTTCCTTATTATTATTGTTCATGTTTGTTAATGGATACATTCCTAAAATCAGCAAATCGTACAGCCTCTGCAAAAGGTGCAGTGGTAATGCTAAGAGAAGATTAGTCTAATCCTTTCTTCGTGTCCTTGTCAAGCATGAACAACTGTTGAACATTCTGAACGACAGAATTAACTGTGGAATTTTTTCTTGTTATTCCTGTTAATGTTTTTTAATGGACACTTTCCTAAAATCAGCAAAACGTACAGCTGTTGCAGAAGTCGCTGCAGTGATAATTCTGCGGGAAGATTGGTCTAATCCTACAACATACCCTGCTCTCTCTTCATGCCATATGTTTTAAAGGAACCTGAAGATAACATACGTGTAAAGTACATTTTTATCCGTCGCTTAACTCAGAGAATCTGCAGATAATGAATACTGATTGGAAGCGGTTGGCCGGCCGAAGTGGCCGCGCGGTTCTGGCGCTGCAGTCTGGAACCGCGAGACCGCTACGGTCGCAGGTTCGAATCCTGCCTCGGGCATGGATGTGTGTGATGTCCTTAGGTTAGGTTTAACTAGTTCTAAGTTCTAGGGGACTAATAACCTCAGCAGTTGAGTCCCATAGTGCTCAGAGCCATTTGAACCATTTGAAGCGGTTGCTCCTCCGATGAAAGACTAGTATAAATATTAATTTAAACATACGACATGGTTGTGAACCTTGTTGTATGGCGAAAAATTGCCATCGGTGACATATCCCAATTACTTTTTACTTACAATCTGACCTTCAAGGACGAGTTATTAGTGGATGTTACTTCCTCTTCCGAAACAATGAGCACGCATGCTAGACTTTTCTATACAACCCTTTCTGGCGTGTGTAGAAATCGGTGACTAACAATTCTACTGCTTGTCCACTGGACCCCTGTTGGAACAGCCAGCACCACATCTCGTTATGATGAAGGCTTATAGAAACCACGGATATCGGTGGCACGTGTTAATGAAATGTCCAGCAGTTTCCATTTGAGTGCCTTCTGCTCGTAGTTAATTTGTGGAACGCAAATCGGGGACAGAACTTAAACTTATTCAAGTGTTTGTTAGTGAAGACGTTAACACTGCCTTTGAAAACCTCCGCTCCCTCCGACATCAACAGACGTCTGATCACGTTCCAACACGTGCAGTTCCTGCTCGATCTTGTCGTTGGCTAGTTCTGTTGACTGTCGTTCTGAAAGAGGTGCATCAACAGTTTTCTTTTCCGTCTGGAGAACGTCTAAACCAGTCGTAAACGTACATTACGCTCCCGCCTTCTGTATCATACACTTGCAGCAGAACCACAGGTCTCCATTACCGTTTTCCGTTCGATGGTAAATGGCGCTTCTTAAGAAATCGCCATGTTCATATGCCTCTGTGTGCATGATGTTGTTAAGCAAGCTGTCATTTAAACATCGCTTCAATCGCTGTTCTTTGCAGAGACACTTGGTGTTTCGAAGGGTTTGACACTACCTGCAGAAGAGACGTAAAACTGCGAAGCTTGTAACTTATAGATACGACAGGGCCTACCCTTGCGTACTATAGCGACACCTTTTTTTACTACAGAGGTAATGCCAAGTGACTTATTTGGCCGTATACAGTTGTCACTATCGTTAGTGTAGAAGTGAACCGTGACATCTGCGTAGCACCCCTGCGCAAGGGCCAATATTACCTCAACTCCACCATTTAATCTCAACTGAAATACGTAGACTTATCCAAATGCTTTGAAAATAGACAGCTGAATTAAAAACAATGTGGGATTGTGAATAACGAAAGAACGGATCATAAAAAACCTTCAGTGTTATAAGCTGTATGTATAAATGCTATAAATGTGTTACTTCGTACTACTGAGGCATACAATAAGACAGTCATACGACGCACATATCATTTTTAAGTTGTTGATTCAGATAATTAAAAATACTTCTGACAAAGCAGAAAGGTCTTTTATAATTACTATTCATACTATTATTATTATTTGTCAGGACAATCAAGAAACAATGTATCTCTTTATCTGTGTCCAAAAATTGAGAACCTATTCTAATACCACAGAATTATGTTTCCCCTCCTCATCAACGCAAAAAATAATGAGACATTAGAAAATAAATAATTTATTAAAATTCTTCTAAATGCCTATCAGAAAACTGATGGTAAAGGGTGTCAATAAAAAAGTTTTTGTTTCAAGTGCCATTAATACAGAGGATCTACGTTTTGTTTGTGATAATAAACGTAGAAAAATACAGCAGCTATATTTTAAGAAGCTGAACTGTAATCAACAGAAACCATTTCTCATTCTTTTACGTTTTTTTTAAGGAGAATAGCAAAATTAAATTCATGAAAAACATCTCTCAGTATTGAATACTGTTTCTTACGCAACTCCATTCTTGGAATCAGGTGTTGCAAAGTTTATGTAAAACTCCTTGTGCCTTCGAGGACGAGGTGGCAACATCGTAAACAAGTCTTTCTATTTTGCAGCTGATAAACATGGCTGGGCTTTCAGATACGTGCGGCTTTTGATACACTGGCATCCTTCCAGTTTTGTTTCAGAGCAAGAATTTTTGTATAGCTGAGGTGGATGAGTGTGCCTAACAATGTTTAAGAAGCGTCTTTGAAACCAAAGTGGTCAGCTTTATCCAATGGAATTGCCGGGAATGGGTTCATAGCCTTAGATGGCGTAACAATCTTGTGTGCATCTTGCGCAACAAAGGCCTTGCTTCCCTTTTCCGTTTCTATACAGTTGCAAAATTTCTGTTGCATTTCACAAAGTTGTGTCCGCTCACAAAAAACTTGTGCGTTATCTTCTGAAACCACCCCACACTAAACGGAGGAGAGTTTGATGCATGGCACTTAGAACTCCACTGGAAAACACAGGTTGGCATGAAGACCATGCGTCGTCTAGTAACGAATGTTTAAAACGTTTCCTCCGTGATTTGACATTTGGAACAAGTCTAGGGACTTGCAACAAGCACCGAGATGACAACAGGATCGAAAACTTGTTCCATGACCACTGTTCACTCAATCGTACCGTATGATTAAACGCGCACGGCACGCCTTCCTAGTCGACTCCATTTTGGCGACTTTGTAAGCGTCATGAGTATGAAGCTTGGTTTAAATAACCGCGGAGAGTATATGAGGAGTATACTGTTGTGTCGCTTACGCTGAAGATGAGAGAGGAAAGTGACGACGCGTAGCATACTCCTCTCAAATGGAAACCAAGGAAGACGACGAAGTCCGCAGCTCGTGGTCGTGCGGTAGCGTTCTCGCTTCCCACGCCCGGGTTGCCGGGTTCGATTTCCGGCGGGGTCAGGGATTTTCTCTGCCTCGTGATGACTGGGTGTTGTGTGATGTCCTTAGGTTAGTTAGGTTTAAGTAGTTCTAAGTTCTAGGGGACTGATGATCATAGATGTTAAGTCCCATAGTACTCAGAGCCATTTGAACCATTTTTGAAGACGACGAAACAACGTCTGAATTCAATTAACGATTCACTAACATCACTGTCACCCCAAGAGATATTGCGTAGAGGTTCAGGATTTAAACCGGGGTTGGGCGTATGATCTTCTGGTCAGAAACTTCACTCAAACAGTACTCGTTGAGTATCAACGTACTATCTGACCCCTCCTACGGAGATGGATTGTGAGCTATGAAACACTCAATCTTTATATCTGACTTGTCACGCTCTTGCAACAAGTTTTTCTGTTCGGCTACTAAGAGAATGTTAGTCTGAACAACACGAGAGGTGGTCCCGACCTGGCACTCGGTGATATTCATCTCTCCGGACCATTGAAGAAACACTTGGGCGGTAGGCGATTCACAACGGATACGGACGGCCAGCACACTGTGGCCACACAAGTTTACAGATTTCTTTCCACACAGACGCTTAAAGCCTGGTCTGCCAGTAGAGCAAATATCTAAGGAAGCAAGGTGACAGTGTTAGTAATGAGTACTGAGATGTACCTTTACAACAGCCTGTAGCGTAAAGTTTGTTCAAACAACCTTTATTATCTGTTCCAATCCCCCTCCCGTACGCTGCTGCCCAATGAAGTTGTAACACCAGGAAGGATAGCAAATAACGAAATTTTACTTATTGAGGGCTTCCCAAACCGTTTACGTCAAATTGAAACAGGTGATAGTGGGTCCACAATCGATTATATTGAGATAGGGAACCAATGACGTGTTACTGACATACAAAGTGGACACCGTACAACAACAACGTAGCTAGTAGTAGTTGTTCAAAGTGACTACCACCAGTCTCAATGCAGGCACTCTCTCAAAGATCGCTGGTGTCTGTTGCAGCAAGAGATAGGCAGTTCGCACCGTAGTAAGCAGGTCTTCATCCGTTTCTACGGGGATTTCATACGCCAACGTTTTGAGGTGACCCCAGAGGAGAAAGTTCAGAGGTGTGAGATCAGTCGATCGCGATGGCCATGGAACAAAACCACCCCTTCCAAACCAAAGACGAGGTTAAGTGTTTTTCATATGTTCGCGAACATTAACATCGGAGTGGGCTGGAGTTCCGTCGTTTAGAAACCTTTTGCGGACAACAAGAGGAACACCCTCCAAAAACTATGGCAGCCCATCTCGCAGGAACACCAGGTAACGTGGACCAGTGAAACGGGGAGGCAGCAGGCAAGGTCCTGTTAGGTGGTCAAGGAAAATGCCCGTCCATACTCCAGACATAGATGTTGCGGCTCTTGGAAACACTTTCACGGGTGAATGTGGCCTCATCCGTGAACAATACAAACTGTACGAGGTTCGGCACTATAGCAATGCTGTGGATAATCCACTGACAGAAGTTTCACGGGTAAATTAACTGATGATTATTGCTGGGTGGTTGACCACACAATCCATCACCGCCTCCTCAAAATTTGGTGTTCAGACACGTCTTTGGCGGGAATCTTGTCCAGCCCTCTGTGGCGTGAACTACCCCGTCTCTCGTTAGTTGGTATCCACGGAGATACACTCCTTCCACTTAGGATGACGTCTATTGGGAAAGCGTTCTCTGTACATTCGTGCTGCTTTACGGGCACTACATCCTGGCACCCCACATTAAATGTATATATGACAATTCTCGTGACGTACAACGTTCCATCTTTGACTCCACAGTAACACAGCTTACCACGGACACATCACAAGCAGTATGATGCAAAGGACAACTGACATCAGTGATAGTGGTGTGCGTGCGGCACAGGTTGATGTGTCGCTGCGATATGCGCCCGTCAGTGTGCTGCGAGCTAAGTTGTGTACAGCAAATCTGTTTTGTGGTCTGACGTATAAGCTGTTTATCATCCGTTGCCTGTTCCAGTTTTCAACAACAACCGCTGTTTTTGCCAGAGAACTGCATGCGTTCGTCGCTTTGAACGATTACTATGAGCTACGCTGTTGTTATGTGATACATGCTGTGTATGTCCATAAGACAATATATATACATTTTTGCTCACCTGGTTCCCTGTTTCAATATAATCTGTTATAGATCCACTATTATCTGTTTCAGTTTGACCCAAAATGTTTGAGACAATGTGTATGGTACGATAGGAAGAATACATAATAAAATTTTTAGGTGATTCTGAGACATTCAGGCTTTGTAACATACAGCCGAAACCCGCCTGGGCATGGTGTTTGAATTACCGATGTTGGTACGTCATTCCATGTTGCATCAGTTGAATGCCAGTGATGATCAGTCGTAGTATCTGGCAAGAAGGGGCGTGCCGGTCTCTTGTACTCGATGACCAGAAGCTTTTTTTAATAGGTGAAAGACCTGGAGAACAAGCTGTGCAGGGAAAAGGTCTAACACCATCTATATCAAGGCAGGCGAGGGCAGCACGGGCAACGTGCAGTTTTGTGTTATCTTTCTGAAAGTCATTCAAAGAAAGTCTACGGTCAGTAACGCGTAAGTACCCAGATCATACAATACCAGTTGGAGGCGACTTTAGCCTAACGAGTATACACTGGTATGTCTATGGATTCAATGCGGGGGGGGGGGGGGGGGAGGGGGGGATGGGTACAGAGTGATGCGAAATACTTTTGAACACATTTTCTGAAAACTGTCTTCAGCAGTATGATTATCAAAAATTAATGAATCAGTCAAGAAGTTTCGATGAGTGTTTCTGCTAGATAGAGAAGATAAGCAGTTGTTAGCACCTCACTTAGAGAGTGAACTGACATTTCTTAGTTCCAGTAAGATGGATGTAGAGGAATTACGGGCAACGTTTAAGTAGATTGTAAATCGCGGTCTGAAGAGTTCTGTGCCTAGTAAGTGAATAAAGGATGGAAAAGATTCACATGGTTTAATACGAAATTCGGAAGATGCTGCGGAAGGAGAAGCTGTTGCCCTCTCGGTTTCAAGAAGAGAACGTAGGAATGAGGACAAGCGAAGGTTAGTAGAGATCCGTACATTTTGGAAAAGATCTATGCGCAAAGCACAAAAGTTACCACCGTCACACCTTCTCAAAAGATATAGCAGGTAACCCGAGAAAATTGTGATCCTATGTAAAATCGCTGAGCGGATCTGAGGCTTCCCTTCAGTCCACCGCCGACCAGTCTTGTGTAGCAGCTGAAGATGAAGGCCGAAGTTTTAAATTTCACGTTCAAGAAATCGTTCACGCAGGAGAATCGTGTAAACGTACCTTCATTTGACCATCGGACATACTGCCGTATGGACGACGTAGTATTAAGCATCCCTTGCGTAGAGAAATAACTGAAGGATTTGAAAGCAAATAAATCACCAGACCCGGATGGAATCCCAATTCGATTTTACAAAGATCTCTACAGCATTTCCCCCTTACATAACCTGTATTAACCGTGGATCTCTCGCCCAGCACAAAGTCCCAAGCCGCTGGAAAAAAAACTCACGTGACTCCAGTATATAAGAAGGGTAAAAGAGCGGACCCACAAAATTACAGACCAATATCTCTAACTACGGTTCACTGCAGAACCCTTGACATATTCTCAGTTTGGATATAACCAACTTTCTTGATACTGAGAAACTTATGTCTACGAATCAGCATGGTTTTAGAACGCATCGCTCATGTGAAACTCAGCTTGCACGTTTCTCACATGATATGCTGCTAACTATGGACGAAGAGCAACAATCTGATTCCATAATTCTACATTTCCAGGAAGCATTTGACGTGGTGCCCCACTGCAGGCTGTTAACGAAGGTACGAGCTTAAGGAATAAGTTCACAGATATGTGAGTAGCTCGAAGACTTCTTAAGCAATAGAGCCCAGTATGTTGTCCTCGATGGTGAGTGCACATCAGAGACAACGGTATTGTCAGGAGTGTCCCAGAGAAGTTTGATAGGACCGCTGTTCTTCTCCATATACATAAATGATTTGGCGGAGAGGGTGGGCAGCAGCCTGCGGTTGTCTGCCGACGATGCGTGGTGTATGGTAATGTGTCGAAACTGATGCCTGCAGGAAAATACAAGACGATTTAGACAAAATTTCCAAATGGTGAGATGAATGGCAGCAGGCTCTAAATGTGAAAAAAATGTAAGTTAACGCGGATGAGTAGGAATACCAAACGTGTAATGTTCGGATACAGTTTTACTAGTTTCCTGCTTCACACAGTCAAGTTGTTTAAATATCTAGGTCTAATGTTGTAAAGCGATATGAAATGAAACGAGCATAATGGGACAATGGTAAAGAAGACCGCACATAGGACGCTGTGGCGACCTATTCTTGAGTAGTGCTCGAGTGTTTGCGATCCGTAACAGGTCGGATTGAAGGAAGACATCGAAGCAATTCAGAAGCGGGCTGCTAGATTTGTTACCGGTAGGTTCGAACAACACGTAAGTGTTACGGAGATCCTTCGAGAACTCAAATGAGAATCGTTGGAGGGAAGGCGACGTTCTTTTTGAGAAACACTGTTGAGAGTATTAAGAGACCAGGCATTTGAAGCTGTCTGCAACACGATTCTACTGCCGCCATCACACACTACGCGTAAGGACCAAGATGACAAATGCAACACTACAACGTGCGATCGCCTCAGAGCCTCCACGCACGTATACGTCCATCGTGACGCTGTAGGCAGAGCCCAGACTTGCCGTAAAAGACGACGTGGTGCCATTCCTGCAGCCAGAGTTGTCGGCGAGGCTCTCTCTGCTCCCACGTCAAGGGAAAACACAACGATGGTCGCGCTGCTGACAGTCAGCGGTCCTCCAGATACCGTCGCACTGCCCGTGTGGCTGTTCGTCTGTGAGCAAACGCACCCATTTTCTGACTGATGGTACGTGACGCGGCTTTACGATTCTGTACGACAAAGCGGAAATTATGCCTCTCCTTTCTGGTGCTAGTCGCGTGGGGTCGTTGAGGTCCTGCATGGCGTTGAATGTGGTCCTCCTGAACCCACTGATTCCATATTCGCGTGATATCTCGAACAATACGAGCAGCGATACCGTGGAACGATATGTTGCAAATCTCTGTATACCACAACCTTTCAGATGCCGAGCTCTGACATGAACTGATAGACGTTCCTCCATCTTACACGAGGTATAGTATAACAAGCAGCTAACACTAAAAAGCGATTTATGAATGCGAAAACCGCTACGGAACCTGACATTATATACTACTTTATGCGGTATCCAAGCAAGTAATGCACTTCTTGTCTATCGGACGTTTGTCGCAGTTTTTGTGGCCAGCAGTGTACATATTTCGCGGGTGTCTGAACAGTCCAGGAGTTAGGAGGAACACATTAGAAGCCGAATTTCGCAGGAGTGATAGACTGAATTGAGAAAATCAAGTGATGTGGCTAAAATAACCATATTATTAAATAAAAGTTAGATATAGTGGGAATTAGCGAAGTTCGGTGGCAGGAGGAAAAAGACTTCAGGTCAGGTGACTACAGGGCTATAAACACAAAATAAAATAGGGGTAATGCAGGAGTAGGTTTAATAATCAATAGGAAAATAGGAATGCGGGTAAGTTACTACAAACAGCATAGTGAACGCATTATTGTGGCCAAGATAGATACGAATCCCACATCTACTACAGTAGTACAAGTTTATATGCCAACTAGCTCTGCAGATGACGATGAAATAAAAGAAATTATTCAGATAGTGAAGGGAGACGAAAATTTAATAGTCATGGGTGACTGGAATTCGAGTGTAGGAAAAGGGAGAGAAGGAAACATAGTAGGTGAATATGGATTGGGGCTAACAAAAGAAAGAGGAAGCCGCCTGGTAGAATTTTGCACAGAGCACAACATAATCATAACTAACACTTGGTTTAAGAATCATGAAAGAAGGCTGTATACGTGGAAGAACCCTGGAGATACTAAAAGGTATCAGATAGATTATATAATGGTAAGACAGAGATTTAGCAACCAGGTTTTAAATTGTAAGACATTTCCAGGGGCAGATGGGGACTCTGACCACAATCTATTGGTTATGACCTGTAGATTAAAACTGAAGAAACTGCAAAAAGGTGGGAATTTAAGGAGATGGGACCTGGAGAAACTGAAAGAACCAGAGGTTGTACAGAGTTTCAGGGAGAGCATAAGGGAACAATTGACAAGAATGGGGGAAAGAAATACAGTAGAAGAAGAATGGGTAGCTTTGAGGGATGAAGTAGTGAAGGCAGCAGACGATCAAGTAGGTAAAAAGACGAGGGCTAGTAGAAATCCTTGGGTAACAGAGGAAATATTGAATTTAATTGATGAAAGGAGAAAATATAAAAATGCAGTAAATGAAGTAGGCAAAAAGGAATACAAACGTCTCAGAAATGAGATCGACAGGAAGTGCAAAATGGCTAAGCAGGGATGGCTAGAGGACAAATGTAAGGATGTAGCGGCTTATCTCACTACAGGTAAGATAGATACTGCCTACAGGAAAATTAAAGAGACCTTTGGAGATAAGAGAACGACTTTTATGAATATCGAGAGCTCAGATGGAAACCCAGTTCTAAGCAAAGAAGGGAAAGCAGAAAGGTGGAACGAGTACATAGAGGGTCTATACAAGGGCGATGTACTTGAGGACAATATTACGGAAATGGAAGAGGATGTAGATGAAGATGAAATGGGAGATACGATACTGCGTGAAGAGTTTGACAGAGCACTCAAAGACCAAAGTCGAAACAAGGCCGCCGGAGTAGACAACATTCCATTAGAACTACTGATAGCCTTTGGAGAGCCAGCCATGACAAAACTCTACCATCTAGTGAGCAAGATGTATGAGACAAGCGAAATACCTTCAGACGTCAAGAAGAATATAATAATTCCAATCCCAAAGGAAGCAGGTGCTGAAAGGTGTGAAAATTACCGAACTATCAGTTTAATAAGTCACAGCTGCAAAATACTAACACGAATTATTTACAGACGAATGGAAAAGCTAGTAGAAGCCAACCTCGAGGAAGATCAGTTTGGATTCCGTAGAAACACTGGAACACGTGAGGCAATACTGACCTTACGACTTATCTTAGAAGAAAGATTAAGGAAAGGCAAACCTACGTTTCTAGCATTTGTAGACTTAGAGAAAGCTTTTGACAATGTTGACTGGAATACTCTCTTTCAAATTCTAAAGGTGGCAGGGGTAAAATACAGGGAGCGAAAGGCTATTTACAATTTGTACAGAAACCAGATAGCAGTTATAAGAGTCGAGGGACATGAAAGGGAAGCAGTGGTTGGGAAGGGAGTAAGACAGGGTTGTAGCCTATCCCCGATGTTATTCAATCTGTATATTGAGCAGGCAGTAAAGGAAACAAGAGAAAAATTCGGAGTAGGTATTAAAATCCATGGAGAAGAAATAAAAACTTTGAGGTTCGCCGATGACATTGTAATTCTGTCAGAGACAGCAAAGGACTTGGAAGAGCAGTTGAATGGAATGGACAGTGTCTTGAAAGGAGGATATAAGATGGTCATCAACAAAAGCAAAACGAGGATAATGGAATGTAGTCGAATTAAGTCGGGTGACGCTGAGGGAATTAGATTAGGAAATGAGACACTTCAAGTAGTAAAGGAGTTTTGCTATTTGGGGAGCAAAATAACTGATGATGGTCGAAGTAGAGAGGATATAAAATGTAGACTGGCAATGGCAAGGAAAGCGTTTCTGAAGAAGAGAAATTTGTTATCATCGAGTATAGATTTAAGTCTCAGGAAGTCATTTCTGAAAGTATTTGTATGGAGTGTAGCCATGTATGGAAGTGAAACATGGACGATAAATAGTTTGGACAAGAAGAGAATAGAAGCTTTCGAAATGTGGTGCTACAGAAGAATGCTGAAGATTAGATGGGTAGACCACAGAACTAATGAGGAAGTGTTGAATAGGATTGGGGGAGAAGAGAAGTTTGTGGCACAACGTGAACAGAAGAAGGGATCGTTTGGTAGGACATGTTCTGAGGCATCAAGGGATCACCAACTTAGTATTGGAGGGCAGCGTGGAGGGTAAAAATCGTAGAGGGAGACCAAGAGATGAATACACTAAGCAGATTCAGAAGGATGTAGGTTGCAGTACGTACTGGGAGATGAAGAAGCTTGCACAGGATAGAGTAGTATGGAGAGCTGCATCAAACCAGTCTCAGGACTGAAGACCACAACAACAACAACAACAAGGTTGGAGCATAAGTTTTTAGCGTTTCTGTTTTCCACATTGGAATTCCGGTTTCTATGAGTTTATTTATCACGCCAACGACCTTGCCGCAGTGGTAAAACCGGTTTCCGTCAGATCACAGAAGTTAAGCGCTGTCGGGGTGGGCTAGCACGTGGATTGGTGACCATCCGGTCTGCCGAGCGCTGTTGGCAAGCGGGCAGCTCTCAGCCCTTGTAAGGCAAACTGAGGAGCTACTTGATTGATAAGTAGCGGCTCCGGTCTCGTAAACTGACTTACGGCCGGGAGAGCGGTGTGCTGACCACATGCCCCTCCATAACCACATCCAGTGACGCTTGTCTGAGGATGACACGGTCGGTACCCTGTGGTTCGCTGTTGCTGCTTAAGTTTACATATTGTCATTTCGTCATCTGCAGATAATGGGTTGAGCTGGACGCTGGAAAATGGAGTGCCAAGTAGAGAAATCGAAACATTTCTGACACATACTTCTGTTTGAATGGAACAGAGGGGCCACAGTAGCGGAGGCAGCCAGAAACAATGACGCCCCGTGTGGGGATAGTGCCATTGGACAGAGCACAGAAAGAAGGTTTTCTAGTTTTAAGGAGGATCGTTTTGACATAAGTTCAGGAGTATCTTCGCGGTTTGATGGAGATCGTTTAAACATATTAATCCACAATGGTCAACCATGAACTGCGATCATTCCGCCATCGGGCGACATTTACATGCAATGGGCTCAAAAACGGGTGTATGTGTGCTGCATGCTCTAAGCCAAAATCACAAAAAAACAGCAGATGGCTATATGAGTGTATGTTTGCCAGTCACGAATTGGCTCGCGAGCAACGCCAACTATTCCTATCCTAGGACTTTGTTTTTATAAAACAGATATGATGATGGTCATTATAGACCAAAACCGGTTATCTGTCAAGAAAACGTTTGTGACCATAGACGTAAATTAAAGTAAACTTATTACTTTAATATTTGCATGTCAGATTGACGTAAATGCGTCTGTGTATAAGGATTGGTGCAGGCCAGTTTTGAAGTTTTGCCGCGAGTATGATCATGAGCGAGTATTCTGATTGGCATCGAGTATGGTTGGCCAATCAGAATTGAGACGGTTCCTGATGGTTGTCCTGGGAGTGAGGCTGGAAGAAGAGAGTGGCTTTCTAGCTTTGAATGTGGACGGTCATGTTACTAGTGCCAGTCAAAATAATGTGTAAGATGAAGACTTTCTTAGTGTTTGAGATATAGGTGAGCCAAGTCGAAAGAAGTTGCTATTGAGGACTGAATGGCGAAATTTCAGAGATGTTGACTAAATCTGTTGGACAGATACTCGCGTGTGAAATATTGGCGTTCATAGTATCCGCATGGCATGTTTCAGTATTCAACTACTGAGCATTTTTGGCGAGCAGATTCTTTTTTAGGAATCCACAAGAAGGACCGAATGTAATAACTCATATTAGTGGTGAGAGTAATGACTGTGAAAACGTTGTTCGATTCTGGTCGGGTTTGGACAGATTTCTTGCTGCTGTCCATGTGAAATTTGTGTATGAATTGTCAACTGGAAGGAAACAACCAATAGTTTAAATGTGGACTGAATAGTACCTTTTTTATGGCTATCAAGGACGAAATAAACATTTTTGTGTGGAAATTTCGCACATTATTTTCCAGAAGTCAATCCATTTTCTTACCGCCCGATAAAATTTTTAATAATGTATTTAACTAGAGTTGCGCGGCCTCAGTAGTTGTGGATATTAGGTGGTGTTTTTCATCAACGCTGCTTTCACATCATCTTGTAAGTATCTACGTTGCCGAGTAAAGGGACATTGAGCAGAAACCGTTCTGATGTAGCTGGACTTTAAATTTGAACAGTACGACAACGAAGAGACCCAAACCCGTCATGCTGACGAGAAGTGGTGTCTTTATACTGAGACAAGGAAAAGAACCGAATGGTTGAGGCCAAAAAACGGAGCAACTCCCCTTACAAAGAACTATGCATATCCACAAAAGCTAATGTTCTGCGTCTGTTGGAACAGCGACGGGACGGTGTACCATGAATTGCTTCCCCGAAGTGTAACCATCACGGCTCACATTTATTGTCAACAACTGAGGTATCTTACAGACGCAGCCCGAGAACAACAACCAGTAAGTTTGCAAAAAAAAATGTTGAAATGTGTGCGAAGTCTTATGGGACTTAACTGCTAAGGTCATCAGTCCCTACGCTTACACACTACTTAACCTAAATTATCCTAAGGACGAACACACACACGCATGCCCGAGGGAGGACTCGAACCTCCGCCGGGACCAGCCGCACAGTCCATGCCTGCAGCTCCTAGACCGCTCGGCTAATCCCGCGCGGCAAGTCTGCATGAAGTGGTGCTTTTCCACGATAGCACCAGCCTGCATTCTGCTAAACTGACCAAAACCACTATACTGGAGTTGGGTTGAGAAGTCATTCCGCATCCACCTAATTTACCAGATCTTGAGCCCTCACATTTTTACCTTTCCCGCTGTCTATAGAACAACGTTCGATGAGCTTTCTTTCGGGATGTAAGTAAATGCTCTCCGAACTTGGCTCGACGTGTTCTTCGCCTCAAAACCACATGACGTCTACAGTCGCGGAATCGAAAAGTTAGTCCAGCGTTGGCAGACTGTTGTAAATAGTGAAGGAGAGTATATTAGTGATAACAAAAGTCTCAGTTATATGAACCTGTTGTGTTTATAGTACTTATGGGAAAACGCTACGGCCTAACGCACCAAACCAATAATAATTAACATTTACAAAACAGAAGTCGTAACATGCATAATTCCAGAAGTCACAGCACTGAAAACAGTCCATACGAGCAACATGGATATTCATATAGATACAGCCTTCATACTGACGCATGGAATCAAATCCTTTTACCACTAAGACCAAAAAATAATGAAAATAATTCAGCCAGTTACAATGAGAACGCAGTATTATCGTTCCGTTAAACATCAGTTGAAGACATTACAGTACTAAATATCTTACGCGATGACGATTTGAATTCTGTGACACAGTGGGGATAAAATTTGTGCCGGTGTCCGTGAGATCCTGTCACGGACGTTGGCTATCGATTGGATAATACGCCTGCATACGTCAGTCAGTGAGAAATGCTGATGGTATCATGTGGACACCTGGTGCCTCGCTTGACCTTAAATCTCCACGAGACGGAGGCCATGGCGTCAGATCCACGGTATCGACAGCTGTATCTCAGGCAGCCGGCCTCTCTGCTACGGCGGCACCAGACACTGACCTCAGCACGCGTCGACATCCGATAACGGCCGTTACTGACCTTCATACGATGTAATTCTTCGACGAAGTACGTGTGTACGAGCACATTACATGTACCGTAATGTGTTTCAGTTCGTTGTAACACGCCGATATACGGTAAGCGGTATCTGGTAAGGCCGACGCTTCAACACAGGTTTTATGAGACTGTAGTAAGGATAAGAATCAGGAAAGTGTGAGTTTATGGGCTTTACAAGTTTCACACAGCATCTGGGAATAACGCAGGGCTGACTCTTTAGCTAGAGAGGTCACTGGAAACTTCCCTGGCTCGTCACTTTGGAGGATTTGGCCTATCGTCAAAGATTTTCATTTTGATGTACATGTAACATAAAGTTCTACAATGTACTGTGCTTGTGCCTCCTGAAAGCGAAAACTTCTATTTCTCCAATCAGAAACTTCTTAAAACCATAGTATCGTTTTTTTTCTGGTTGGTTTACTTTACTTCTGTCTTCTTTCCACAGGGGAATAATTTTCAGAAGCGATGACACGAAAAATGTCCGGAAAGTAAGTATTGTTTTGGAAAAAAACCGCATAAAAAGATTTTTTCCAATCCATAAATTTGCCTTTACAAGAAAGAGAATGTCATAGACTATTTTTCTACATAGTTGACATCATTGTTCAGGCTTTTTTCGTAGCGGGAAACTACCTTTTCTATGCTCTCTTCATAGGAAGATGTCGCCAGTGGAGGCAGCCATTGCTGAGCCGCCGTTATTTGCTGTTAAAGCGTCTTTCTCCAACATTACGCTTCAGGTTCAAGAACAAGTGGTAGAAGGTACGAGATCCCTGCTGTACAGGGGACGATCGAACTGCTCTCAACCGAATTGTTGATGAGGTTTCGGGTTACACTATCAGACTGGGGATATATGTTGTATGAAGTAACACGATGCCTTGACCGAGCATTCCAATTTGTTTTGAACTGCGCTCTGAAGTTTTCTCATTGTTTCACAGCATCGTACCACACCAACAAGTAGATTGCCTTGGCGGTCCCAGAACACAGTGCACGTAATTTTTTGTGCCGACAATGTTGTTTTGGACTTATCGTTTTGGGGACCGTGAGTGCCTCTACTCCATCGTTTGTATCGATTCTGGAGTAATACGACAAACCCAGGTTTCATCACTGGTCACAATTCTGTTTAAGAATTCGTCTCCCTCATCGCTGAGTCAGGTAAGAAACGTCAAGGCAGTGGCAAGTCGCTTCGTTTTGTGGACATCCCTGTGTATTCGCGGAAGCTAACGGGAACACAATTTGCGAAAATTTAAGGAATTTGTAACAGTCTCATACAAAACAATTTTTTTAGATTTGTGGGAACTAACAACGAAGCATTCTTATTGTGAACCGTCTGTTTTCATGAATTTTCTCATTCAGTTTCTCAACCAAATCATCATTGACGACAGAAGGCCACCCACTCCCTGCTTCGTCATGAACATCGGCTCGTCCATCATTGAACTGTGTCAGCCACTTTCTCACCATTCGATCAGTTATTACATTTTCGTTATAAATATCTATAATCTAATGTTGAATTTCAGCTGGCTGAATATTCTTTGCGTTTAAATACCATATCACAGAACGCACTTCGCAGTCGGTGGGCGCAGAGATTCCCTCAAGCATTTTGAAAGACCACTAACAAATGTGAACACGGCACAGTCCACCTGTAAAGATACTGAACCAGAGAGACGAGTGTGAATGTGCAGAACTGCAATCCTGGTGCCACGGTAACGAAACGATGTTTACTTTCCGGACACGCCTCATAACAAAGGATTTGATTTAAACTTTTATGCTCTTTCTCTGGATTGACACTCATTTTGCAGCTTTCTAATTATACCATCTGAAAGAGGATCCCTCTTTTCATAATCAAACCATGTAATTCCTTATTCAACGAAGTTATTCCGCGAAGTCAGATTAGCAATAGAGTACAGGACTTCTGGACAAAATGTATATTACTATACACAGCCTATGAGGCCTAAAATTTTCCTTTTCCCCTTAAGCCAAACCACTTAAAAAGTGGGAATGCTGCGCAAATTATTTTCATTGCTGGATCCATGAAGGAATTCGGCATTACATTTTTTTTCATTTAAGTGTCTAGAAACGAAACTGATGTTCCTTCAGATTTGCTCCACAGTATGAGTGTAGCGAGTGCCCTATTAAATGAATTTTTGAAAATCCTGAAATGAATCCAACAAACTCATATTTTTCTATTGATGCCTGAACGACGGTTTTACAGACAGGAGGTATCTGCGCCTCATTCATTCATCTCTGAACGTTATGAGAAGTGAGAACTACACATTGCTAATAGCCAAGTGCTGTAATTTTACATAGATTAGTTATTATATGACACTGAAAGTGCAGAAACTAATTCCAGTCACTTTAAGAGAAAAGTAGTGCACGTACTTCTGAACATTATCTCCACTTTCTATCTCTGCAACTGTTCGTATTTTTTTTCTTTCTCCTTTTCATTTCGATTTCACAGTCGTAGTGTAATCTCAAATACACTTCAGTCGCACATATAATACGAATACCGCTATTGTTTGCACCACATACTAAAAAGAAAGTGTCATTAGCGCGAAGTCGTACAATTTCCAATAAAATTACTATCAATTATTATGTTAATAGAAAATCATGGAGTGGCTGTGTTGTAATGTCTCTTCCCTCTTCCACTACCTCAAGCATCACGACTCTCATACTGAGGCAAATACTTGTTTAGCTGCAGGTAATCATTTGGTCTACAATGCAATGTGCAACCTTGTCAAGGAGTTTCCTAGTAATGTCTTAGTAAAGTTTATTTCCCCCTACGACCTGTGGCTGACGTTTAAAAAAATCAATTCTAACGCGTGTAACACTGAGACTGGTCTTTGTCCGAGTCGTATCTTAATTATTAATTGTCAGCCTGCAGTGTAAAGCATGGTGAAAGCCAGTGCTGGCACATAGTCTGCAAAAGGCGTGAGGGACAGAGTTTAAGGTCCGCATTCCACAGTCGGAACACTTTCAGTAATCCTTACCGTCAGAAACTACAAAGAACTTTGAATTTAAATCTGGATTCGGTGCTACTATTCGGTGGCACGGAACCGTGAAGTTACCTTCTCCTCGACAGAAAAATCACTTGTCTTCTCACTAACTCTTGGTCTATCTGTCCGACAGTGAGATGATATCGTGCTACAACACACCGAATACTTATTACCAAAAACTTAGCTTTCTAAGAATTTTGTTGAGAAGTCTGGCTATCTCATAGACCAGCTATTTCTAAAGCTCACAACCGTGCTAGTAATGTAGTCAACTGTATGCATTTTCCGCTGGATCTCAGACACGTGACGTTTTAGTCGCAGGACTATGCTAATTGTATGGCTTGGTTATTTTAGTTTGTTTTCAGTCTTCTGGATGGTTATTCCGTAACTTTTTTGCGAAAACTTTTATTTATAATTCATCAGTGAGATCATTGGATTATTATAACTCTTTTTTTACAATCATATTGACCAACTAGGTTCTCGTTAACAACTTCATTTCCTCTTCTTCCTTTGTTGTTGTTTCCTATTTTTCCAGTAGTCCCTCATTTTCTCCCCATGAAGTCTCTTCCTTTCTTCTGTCCATGTTGTTCCCGATTTTTTATTTCTTCTGCTTTGAAAGCCTTCCAAATTTAGTATTTTATTTTTAAAACGGTTTCTTTCTGCTATTTCTCATTCTTTGATGTTGTTTCTTTGTAGATCATTCCTTACTTCCATAATCCATGCTATTGTCGATTTCTTCTTCCAGAAATGTAGGAGTATTTGTTTTGTTTGTCTGTTTCCATCCATTCGGTAGAGGTGTCCGAAAAGGATTAATCTTCGTTTGGCCATTACTTCAGATATTTTCTCTATGTTTTTGTAGATCTCCTCATTACTTCTTATTTTCCAACCATCTGCAGTTTTCATTGCACCCATTATTTCTCTAATAATCCTTCTTTCCAATACCTTCTAGTCTGTCCATCTTATAGTTCATCGTTAGGCATTCAGATCCACTATTATTATTATTATTATTATTCGAAGTTTGAAATATTCAGCATAGCACTCTTGTCTTGGTGAAACCACATTATGGAGACAAAGCTTATTCTACGATTACATTCTGAAAACCACTGTGAAGTGCAGGACGGAGCGTACTTCCCCACGTACCATCTCTGGGACTCCTTCCCATTCCCTTCCCATCCGTAACATGGGAAGAAAAATGGTTCAAATGGCTCTGAGCACTATGGGACTTAACATCTATGGTCATCAGTCCCCTACAACTTAGAACTACTTAAACCTAACTAACCTAAGGACATCACACACATCCATGCCCGAGGCAGGATTCGAACCTGCGACCGTAGCGGTCACGCGGTTCCAGACTGATGCGCCTAGAACCGCACGACCACATCGGCCGGCAACATGGGAAGAATGAGTGTTGAAATGCCTCTCTGGGCACTGTAATTAGTCTAGTCTTCTCTTCGAGGTCCGTAGGGAAGCAATCCGAAGAAAATTGCGGCACATTTCTATATTCCTCGCAAGAAGGCTTTACTTGTATAGATGGCATCTATCTTCAAGCATTTGCTAGTTCAGATTATTCAGCAGCCCCGTAACGTTTCTCCGAGGATCAAACAAATCTGTGGCCATCCGTGTTGCTTTTCTTAGGGTTCCGTACTTCAGTCGGTAAAAGGAATCCTTATAGGATTTCTTTGTTGTCCGTCTGTCTGTCTGCTTGTCTGTCTTTCTGTTTGTCTGTCAGACTGTTGAAAACCAATTTTCTCGGGATTGGACTAGTGTATCGAGTTGAAGCTTATGTTACTTACTAAGGTCTAATGTCTCTTCCAGTTGTACAGAACTGAAGCTTCTAAGCCAACGCAGTCAACACATACGGCCATTTATGTCACATATTTTGATACTCGCAAACACTCTCATTAAAACCTGCAGGATACTTGCCGTTGTCCCAGGATCATGAAATTTGGCGAGAGGCTTCACACTATAAGTAAACGAAAAAATCTGAAAGGTGTAAATCTGTGATTATTTTATACGACTTTTTTTAATAATGAGTTGTCCGACTGTCTGTCCGTCCGTTTGTTAAGACCCCTTTTTCTCAGGAAAGGGGAGGTGTACCAAGTTGTAATTTATGTCTTATACTAAGGTCTACTATCCTTGGCGGTATTTGCAATTTAAGCTTCTAAGTCAATGAAATAAAAAGGTAGGGCCATTTATGTCACATATTCAGATAATCGCAAATGCACTCGTCGAAATCTGTCAGGTAGTTTCCGTTGCCCTAGAATCATGAAAGTTGGCAAGCAGCAAGGATTCACAGATGAAGCAAAGGAAAAAGAGTCGAAAATTGTTAATTTATAAACACATCACACAAAAAACATATTTTTTCATTGTTAAAAGTCTCTGAATTCAAGGGACCGATATCTCGCCAGTATCGATATCACAGGCGAATATCGTCGATATTCTTCATTTCCGAGATGGATGAACTACCTATACGCCCAATTAAGATTGTACGGAACCCTCTGTGCGCAAATCCTACTCTCATTTACCCGGATTTTTAATTATTTTATCTTTGATTTTATTTATTTATTTATTTATTGTATACGTTCAATATCCCCTGTTAATCTTGTTTAGTACAGACCCAACGCACTACAGCAATATTCTAGACTGTGTCGCACAAGTATTTTGTAAGCAGTCCCATTGAAGGCTTGACTGCTTATTCCCAGTATCCTACAAATGGGCAGAAGTCTGTCATCAGCTTCAGGTACGACGGAGCCTATGTTATAAAAAATTACCGCTCATCTCCCAACCGCCCTCTAGCATTGGACCTTCCAGGAAAAAGTGTGCAGAGTCCAGTCAGAGCGACTAGTGTTGTTTTGCCGAGGCCATAAACTGTTACTGACATTCGCAATAAAGGAGGCACCGCTAGATTATTTTTACGCACCGTTGCGGTATTACTTGCCAGACACTGCTGCGTAATGTGTTACAGCCAGCATGTGGGGCGGTATTACAGCTGAGTACGCTGTTCGTTTGGAACGTGATCCCATTATGAGGCTGCAGCGTGTGTGCATGAGCGCAGCGCCAGAGCAGCGCTCGTTAGCTGGCGGCTATTATAACGGACGGCCGGTGCCAGGTTCTGGGTTCTGGGCGCCGGCTGCTGGGTGCCGGTGATGCGTGATGGTATCGCCCGCGGCCGCAGACCACGGAGGCCGGCGACCGACTTCGCAGTGGTCCGGAAAAAACAACACTGGACAGACACTGTTGGGCGAGAGGGGCGGCTCCCCGGCCGTTGTTACCGATCTGCAACCGCAAAAACCAGCCGGTCCGCTTCCACAGTGCTGCGCCGCGCCTGCTGAGAACAGCCGTTACACTACTCTCGAAATTACGCTGCAGTGGGCGTCCACTACGTGTTCTGCTACACTGTACAGCCGACGAACAGCTACCACCGAATGAATTAACATCGTCCGTTCACAACGTTCCGAGACAAATTGTGTACCTAAAGTGTAAGAAACGCCAGCGCGGTAACTACGGTGGCAGCTTGAGCTAACAACAGAAGTGCATTCCACCACTCTGTTTTGGGCAGGCGGTGTTTTGAAATGGTTGCGTCGCGAATCACAGTGAGCAACATCTCTAAATCAAGTGTTCAAAACATTCTCCAGAATAGAATGAAATTTTCACTCTACAGGGGAGTGTGCGCTGATATGAAACTTCCTGGCAGATTAAAAGTGTGTGCCATACCGGGACTCGAACTCGGGACCTTTGCCTTTCGTGGGCAAGTGCTCTACCAACTGAGCTACCCAAGTACGACTCACGCCCCGTCCTCACAGCTTTAATTCCGCTAGTACCTCGTCTCCTATCTTCCAAAATTCACAGAAGCTCTCCTGCGAACCTTGCAGAACTAGCACTCCTGGTAGAAAGGATATTGCGGAGACATGGCTTAACCACAGCCTGGGGGATTTTTCTAGAATGAAATTGTCACTCTACAGCGGAGTGTGCGCTGATATGAAACTTCCTGGCAGATCATAACTGTGTGCCGGACCGAGACTCGAACTCGGGACCTTTGCCTTTCGAGGGCAAGTGCTCGCTGTAGAGTGAAAATTTCACTCTAGAAACATCCCCCAGGCTGTGGCTATGTGTCCACAATATCCTTTCTTCCAGGAGTGCTAGTTCTGCAAGGTTCGCAAAAGAGCTTCTGTGAAGTTTGGAAGGTAGGAGACGAGGTACTGGCGGAATTAAAGCTGTGAGGACGGGGCGTGAGTCGTGCTTGGGTAGCTCAGGTGGTAGAGCACTTGCCCGCGAAAGGCAAAGGTCCCGAGTTCGAGTCTCGGTCCGGCACACAGTTTTAATCTGCCACGAAGTTTCATTCTCCAGAATGTTTTGAAGGACAGGAGAATCTGTGCAAAGGTTGTTCCGCCCACGTTGACTCCTTTTCAAAAACAACGACCCTTGGAATCCTGCAACGACTCGACTGAAATGCTAAACGCGGATAATTCTTTTCTGAATAAAAATCAGCACGTGTGATGAGAGTTGGTGTTATCATATGAACCTGCCACAAAACGACAACGTCAAAAAATTCACATGAAGAGTAAAAAATTTGACGACATAATCAACATTGAAGCCAATTTACGCGCGATTTCAGCAGCATCCCTAATTAGGACTTTTATGGTATGATGTTAAGAAAAATTCCATTGTCAGCTAGTAAAACTTTTGTATCATTGACTTACACCGGGGTTTCGCGGCTTAAAGCCGCGTCTTCAGGTAGAACAATGTCAGGTCGGAGGTCAACGCATCGCTCCTAGTCAAGATACGAGGGTTGGAACTTAAATAGTGGCAACTATTTATTCACAACCGATACAAGAGAGTTACATGTTTGCACCTGTTACTGTCCTTCAAAGTAGTCACCAGCGTTGTGTAGAATCCGTTGCCAGCGATGTGGAAGGTATAGTATACCGTTAGCAGAGCCTGTTCTGTTGATGGCGCGAATGGAGCGGTCTAAAGTTATGGTGATCCTCTTGTACGACTGTGATGGTGTTATCCTAAAGCATTACGTTCCTCCACGGCAGACAGTCAATTCACAATATTACTGTTCGTTTTTGGAGCATCACCTGCGACCAGCTTTGCGAAAGAAGCGGCGACACTTTCTGCGCAACCCACCCATCATTTTGCATGACAATGCACGGGCGCATACAGCGCAAGCTGTGGCTGCTATGTTCGGTCGATGGGACTGGGAAGTACTGCACCATCTACCATACTCGCCGGACGTAAGTCCTTGTGACTTTTATTTGATTCCGAAGATGAAGGAACCACTTCGTGGCATTCGCTTCAGAACTGTTCCAGAGATTCGACAGGCAGTAGACCGCTCCATTCCCACCATCAACAAAACAGGCTCTGCTAACGGTATACTACGCCTTCCACATCGCTGCTAACGGTTTCTACACAACGCTGGTGACTACTTTCAAGGATGGTAACAGGTGCAAACATGTTACTCTTTTGTATCGGTTGTGAATAAATAGTTGCCACTATTTAAGTTCCAATCCTCGTATATTATTCAATGAATATTGCCTACATTACATTGGCGAATGGAGGATGATGAAGAATAAATCGTTAATTTCCTAGAAATTGCTGGTGGACGGATCACGTACCTCACACCGATGTAGGCAAATTTTAAAAAAGGATATATAACTACATGATCCACCCACCAGCAATTTTCACGAAATTAATGGATCACGTCTTTGTCACCTTTCGTTCGCCAATGTATGTACACAATATTCCGGTTAATATGTCTTGATTTGGAACGATGGATACATCTATTACCTTTTAACATTCTTACACCTCACGATGCGGCTTTAGACCGCGAAACCGGTTGTGTATCAATAAAACAACAGTTTTCCCAGGATGTCAGCATAATTCTTCTTAACTTCACGGCTTTCAATGGTTGCGTATGCCCTGTGTTTAAAATACTTTGTGGCTTTTCTGACAGTTTCAAACGTTGTGTATACGTTTTGTGTATTGTACTCGAGTTGAGGGGGGTGGGAGACTAAGTAGAACGGTTGAAGCCTTAAAATCACGATCTTAATGTTTTTTTTATTGATACAGTCTCCAAAGTTTTTTGACAGACAGGGTACAGTGAGTTTTGAATTACCTTATTCCGATTGTCTGGCTTGCGAAAAAATTCTTGCACAGTTTCAGGAAGAAATAAAAACGAAGTACTCTTTTACAGATATAATGGATACTTTCAGTTAAAGTACAAAGTTCCAGTTGTGAAGAAGTAAATGATAAAAATATACATGCATGGTTGAGTAGCGATATTTATGAACAGGGATTCGAGTGTCTACGTGACGCGGATTCAATGAAAGTATGTTCGACGGAAGCAGAGAGCGATGATGCAATCTAGGAATCCGTTATCAAGCACACCGAGGCACTGAAATGTACCTATCTGTTGTTAGAGCATGCTGGACAAAATTCTTTTGACTATCTTTTGTGCCTGTCATATCCAATAATATACAATCCAGTGGATCCGCAGCGTTGAAGATATGTATTAGAGCCATTATGTTATAAAATACAGATTGTTGCCATAGTACAAACCCGTCATGTCCATTATATGACCCACGTATACGGAGCGATTTAAAATAGAACAACCACTTAAAGCTAATCGTAGGAAAGGCATATGCCCGCCACATTGTTTGGAAGAGGTGGTGTATTACAACCACGAAGGAGTTCATCGTTCGATCGCTGTTTCACACTGCTGGCCACCGTAAATGCAACACCAAGAAAGACAAGAGGTAGCACAACAGATTTTATTTTGTAGATAACATGTTGACCAAGCATCAAATGATTACGTTTACAGACGTCTTTGACATGTGGTTCCTGCCAGAATCAGTAGCCAGAGTAGCCGCCATTGTTGGAGATCACCGCTGCCACACGTCTCGGCATTGAGTCAAAGAGACGTTGGATGTGTTCCTGGGGTACAGCAGCCCAAGCAGCTTCCACACGTTGCCAAAGATCATCTGGTGTAGCAGCTGGGGATGTAATCTGGGTCACTCGTTGAGCAACCATGGACCACATGTTTTCTATCGGCGAAAGATCCGGAGAGCGAGCCGGCCAGGGAAGCACTTCAATCTGGTTATTGACGAAGAACCTTTGGACAATGCGTGCCGCGTGTGGTCGCGCATTATCCTGTTGAAATATGGCTGTGGCCGAGCCCTGAAGGTAAGGAAGGACAACTGGCTCCAGCACCTCGGATATGTAGCGCCGGCTATTTAAAGTACCGGCAATGCGCACTAGAGGCGTGCGAGAGTAATATCCAATACCGCCCCATACCATAATACCCGGTGCAAGACCAGTGTGGCGGTGCATAATGCAGCTGTCCAGCATCCTCTCTCCACGGTGTCTCCACACTCGAATCCGACCATCGTGGTGCTGCAGACAGAAGCGTGCCTCGTCAGTAAAGACAACGTCATTCCAGTCTGCCGTCCACATCCGTCTGTCATCACACTATTGGCGACGGAGACGTCTGTGGTTCTGCGTCAGTGGTAGACGAAGCAATGGACGTCTTGCGGACAGACCACTCTGCTGTAAACGGCGTCGAATGGTACGCGCAGACACTGGATGATGCGTTACAGACGCAATGTGCTGTGCTATGGTTCGGGATGTCACTGAGCGATGCGTCACTGCCATGCGCACAATTTGCCTATCAGCACCAGTGGTGCACCGAGGTGAATGCGATCGACCACGTCGGTCCGTCGTACCCTCCTGCATCCAACGGTCACATATCCGCATTACAGTTGTTTGGTTTCGTCCAACACGACTAGCGATTTCTCTGTATGATAATCCACAATCTCGGTAAGCCACTATCCTTCCTCTGTCGAACTCGGATACTTGATCAAACGATGTTCGCTGTTGTCTACGAGGCATAACTGATCGTCTTGTGAAACAACCACAAGGTAAACACACGTGCCGAACGTACACTCGTCGAAATCGCCAAGCCTTAAATGGCGCCATGAGGTGGCGCCACAGGCGCGCGTGATGTGCGTCTGCGCTGAAATTCTAATCAGTTGCATATCTCATCGCTGCAAACCCATGGTGTAAATTTCACTTGATTCGGATGCTTCCTTCAGGGTGTTGCATTTACGGTGGCCAGCAGTGTATTTCCCATCAGTCTGGGACCCTTACCATTTCGGATTGATAGATGAAATAGAGATCCAAAGGAGAGCAGCACGTCCTGTAACGGGTTCGACTGATAAGCCGGAAAGCGTCACAAAGATGCTCATCCAAGTGGCAGATGCTACAAGAGAGGCGTTGTCATCAGTCATCAGTATGTGATTTACTCTAAAATTCCGAATAGTACGTCTGTAGAAGAGTCAACCAGTTTGTTACTTTCTCCTGTATACATCCCACAAGAAGGACATGAAGGTAAAATCAGGAATATTCGAGCTCACACAGAGTCTTACCAATAACCATTCTACGAGCGTACGACTCGTGGCTGGAATGGAAAACTGACAGTGGTTCAAAGGTAACGGAGCCGTGCGCCGAGCTCGACAGCTTGTGCCCGGCGAGTGGAAGAGAGGAGGATGGTTGTGCGGAAAGGAAGAGGCCGGTTGTGGTGTGTGGTGCCTCCGGCGAAACGTAGAGGCTTACTGGAGAGCAGTTGCTCAGCGTTGCTGCGCCGTTTTTCTGGTGTGAGCGTTGGCGGTCGACGTTGTCCGTGCAGGGCGGTGCGGCTGTTGAAATGCCACGCTGGGCCAGCACAGCCGGGCCCGTGTTCCTCTTGGGGAATTTGGTGCGGTTCGGCGAAGCCCACCGGTCGTGTCCTCCTCTGCGCTAGACGAACGGAACCCCTTCAGTGAAGAATTTTGCCGAATACCTAGTCAACGCCTTCTTCGGGTTCCTTAGTCGAAGAAAGACCCGCTTCCGCTTCCTTATGTTTACTCTGAGCAGCATTTCTATGTTCGCCATTGATTTCTCCCCACTGCCCACTGTTCTTTGCGTTTGAGGAAGTATAGCGCTAGTCGTTTGCTTAGCTTTTGAAGTTTTGTTGTGCAGTGCTCCCCCATTTCCATATAATGTGATTTTGGAAGCATTTACGGCATTCGCTCAACTCACTCCAGTGGGAAATTTGGCTTATGTTTAGAGAAAATGTTTTTAAAAATTTTTGGCCCCTCAATTTTAAGTAAAACGCAGTTTGACGTTTAGCTGACCTGTAGCTAAGTCACATATTGTCACTATGTTGGCCTTTGGAAAAGAGATCCGCTTTATTTAGTAAAGCTAACTTGTCTCTTGCAGCCAGTAAGCCTTTAAGAAAAATAAGTGGAATTTTTTTACGTGATGCTTAAATGATTCTTGCCTTTGTTAAATTATTCGTAAACTGTGCTACAAATAATTCCATTACGGCGGTTGAGGTTCTTAAGAACCTCTGATCCATCATTAAGATAATAACAGGCCGTTGGTACATCTTGAATTGTGGATGCTAGTTTGAAAGCTCCTTCTGCATTTATTGAGATTGCGGTGAATTTTGATCCTTGGCCGGTAACAATTCTGGCATTAAGTGTGTAACTCACGAGGGGCGTTGGCATTCATTGGCGCTTCAGTCTTAATGTTAGTTATTGGATTTCTTTTAGAGCCGGGGCAAGGGCTTTTGTTTTATTTAACCTATTCACTGCTTAAGAGAGGTTCGCTGTACATGTTGCATGGCAATGCCTACCCTCTCTCGGCTTCTTTTCGTCAGTGTGGGGGGGAGAGGGGGGAGGGGGGGAGAGGGTGGAGAGGGCTCCGAAGTCTACGTCTGCGGTATGTAGTGCCGACTGCGGGTTTGTGCTTTGACCTGGTGCTGGGTCGCTCATTTATTGTATTGTAATTTTCAGATAATGGTGTGCCTCGGCATGACTTTCATTGTAAATTATTAACATGTAATGTTTTGATGAACGGTAATTTATTGCAAATACAACTTTAAAGAATATCTTAACTGTTCCACTTCTGGTGTTTCACATTTAAATTGTCTTTTAAGGCAGAAAGCTCAAGTTTAATCTCTAATGTGCGTTTTAGTTGAGCCTTGTACTCTTGGTTGATAAATTGTTTTAAAGAGTACTTGGTAACAAAAAATTTTCCATAGCTTTTCTTAGTCCTTCCTTTAGCACCTGCTGTTTGGTGTCCCCCTAAGATACGACGTTTTGTTGCATGTGTCAGTAACCTCCGCCATACACCATAAGATGGATTGCGGAGTGTAGATGTAGGTTAGAGACGGAGCGCAAGCATTTGAGAAGGATGGGGATAAAAATCGACCCTCTCCTTTTTAAAGGAATCATCCTGTCATTTTCCTAAAAAGATTTGGGAAAACCACGGAAAACATAAATCTGGGAACGTCGTCTGGGGATTTGAAGCGCCGTTCTCAGGAAAACAAATCCGTTGCCAGAGCACTGTGCCGCCTTACGTGGTGTCAACATACACTGTATTATATTGTATTGTATGATAACCGAGGACCTAGAAACAACGGAGAGGCTCTGTCCCCGCCGCAGCCGCAGTGGTCCGCAACCCCACGACGACTACCGCAGTCCACTTCATCCCTCCGCCACCCCACACCGAACCAAGGGTTATTGTGCGGTTCGGCCCCCGGTGGACCCCCCCCCCCCCCCCCCCAGGGAACGTCCCACACCAGATGAGTGTAACCCCTATGTTTGCATGGTAGAGTAATGGGGTGTACGCGTACGTGGAGAACTTGTTTGCGCAGCAATCGCCGACATAGTATAACTTCAAATGATTCAAATGGCTCTGAGCACTATGGGACTTAACAGCTGTGGTCATCAGTCCCCTAGAACTTAGAACTACTTAAACCTAACTAACCTAAGGACATCACACACATCCATGCCCGAGGCAGGATTCGAACCTGCGACCGTAGCAGTCGCACGGTTCCGGACTGCGCGCCTAGAACCGCGAGACCACCGCGGCCGGCCATAGTATAACTGAGGCGGAATAAGGGAAACCAGCCCGCATTCGCCGAGGCAGGTGGAAAACCGCCTAAAAACTATCCACAGACCGGCCGGATCACCGGACCTCGACACAAATCCGCCCGTCGGATTCGTGTCGGGGGCCAGGCGCTCCTTCCCGCCCAGAAAGCCGTGCGTTAGATCGCACGGCCAACCGGGCGGGCACACACACTGTAGCTCACTGTCCAAATAAACACTTGCGATTAAAACGAGAATTCAATGAACGTTGCTCATTACTGAGCTCGCACAAGACAGCATACGAATTCTACGCGGCGCACCCTTCGGTGGCTGCTTTGTGCTCCAAAGCCTCTGACAACCTGCTCTCTCTGTTCCGTGCCATTCTCAATTCTCGTAGCTATACATGTCAGTTCGAACCGTCTGAACAGTCTAGTATGGAGCATAAAAACGATGTGGACTTTAAGCACACTGGCTCTTCGAACCGAACAAGTCGATGTGTGGTGTCGGACAGGAGCGCAGTAATGCAACGCATAGCCGAGATGTGTAGCGGCGCCAGAGCCGTTCGCAGGTTGTCAGGCGGCGAGATTGTCGGCAGTACTCACCCCGAACAGCAGGAGACAGGCGAGCAGCAGGTGTGGCAGCAGCATGGCGGCGCCGGCCCTGCAACAAAGAGCGAGCAGCGCCGTGAGATGCGCCCGCGATACGCGCCGCAGCCACTAATGGTGGCCATTCACCCGTCACTGCGATGTACAGCACAGTAAAGCTGCGTCCGAGCCGCCCACGTAAATAACAGCAGCCCGGATCCCGTGTGACGTACTGCGACTGCTAATGCCCTCATCTGCAGTCTAGGCTACTTGTACACATATCTGGAGCGTTGCCAGCTAGCTTACATATACACGATGACATGTGCCTGTAACGGACGTGCTATGGTGATACACGCAAGACAAGAAACCGCTCGTAAACTGAGGAGAGCGACAAGTATAGCATCAACAACATCTCCACGCGCACGCGCGCCCACTCCTCCACACACACACACACACACACACACACACACACACTCAGACACTCACGCATTGAGGTGAGGGAATGGCGCAAGGGGGTGGCGGGGAAGGAGGTGCGGGGAGAGGGAGAAAGCGGTAAGTGTAATTTATCCACTGTCTTCAGCTCTCACATCCACGCAGAGGTGACAAATGTCGTGGGATACCTCTTAATATCCTGTCGGACCTTCTTTCGGCCAGAGTAGTGAAGCAACTCGACGTGGAATGGACTCAACAAATCGTTGGGAGTACAATGCAGAAATACTGAGTCATGCTTCCATAATTGCGAAAGTGTAGCCAGTAGCCGGCTGCTGTGGCCGACCGGTTCTAGGCGCTTCAGTCTGGAACCACGCTATCGCTACGGTCGCAGTTTCGAATCCTGCCTCGGACATGGATGTGTGTGCTGTCCTTAGGTTAGTTAGGTTTAAGTAGTTCTAAGTTCTAGGGGACTGATGACCTCAGTAGTTAAGTCCCATAGTGCTCAGAGCCATTTGATCCATTTGAACCATGTGAATCAATGGAACCCGCGTGCTAAGAAAGTGTGGTCCGAAATGATTGTGTCTACGTTATGGTCTGGTTTACATTTTCCTGGTATGGAATGGATATTATGAAAGAACTAAAAATGGTTCAAATGGCTCTAACCACTATGGCACTTAACATCTGAGGTCATCAGTCCCCTAGATTTAGAACTTCTTAATCCTAACTAACCTAAGTGCATCACACACATCCATGCCCGAGGCAGGATTCGAACCAGCGACCATAGCAGCAGCGCGGTTCCTGGCTGAAGGACCTAGAACCGCTCGGCAACAGCGGCCAGCTATGAACGAACTGACCTCTCGATTATGTCCCATACATGTTCGATGGGATTCATGTCAGGGGATATAGGTGGCCAAACCATTGACTCGAACTGTCCAGAATGTTCTTGAAACCAATCACGAACAATTGTAGCCTGGTGACATGGCACGTTGTCATCCATAAAAATTCCATCGTTGTTTGGGAACATGAGGTCCATAAATGGTTGCAAATGGTTTCCAAGTAGCCTAACATAACCATGTCAAGGGCATTATCAGTTCACTTGGACCATTCCATGAAAATATAGCCTACACCACTATGGAGCCACCAGCAGCTTGCCCATTGCGTTATTGTCAACCTGGATCCATGGCTTCGTGGGGCTGCGCCGCACTCGAACCCTAAGATCAGCTTTTACCAACTGAATTCAGGGCTCATGTGCCTAGGCCACGCTTTTGCAGTCGTCTAGGGTTCAACCGATATCGTCACGAGTCCAGGAGGGGCGCTGCAGGTGATGTGCTCTTAGCAGAGGCACTCGCGTCAGTCGTCCGCTGCAATAGCCCTTTAACGCCAAATTTCGCAGCAGTGTCCTAACGGATTGATTTCTGCGTTATTTTACGCTGTGTTGCTTATCTGTTAGCACCGGAAACTCTAAGCAACTCTATGCTCTCGGTCGTTAAGCGCAGGCCATTGGCCACTGCGTCGTCCGTGGTGAGAGGTAATGCCTGGAATTTGGTATTCTCGGAAGACTCTTGACTCTGTGAATCTCTGAATAGCAGATTCCCTAACGATTTCCGAAATGGAATGTCACATGCATTTAACTCCAACAGCCATTCCGCTCCCAGAGTCTGTCTATTCACGTCCTGCGACCATAATCGCGTCGGAAATCTATTCACGTGAATCACCTGAGTACTAATGAGAGCTCCACCAATGCACTGCCCTCTTATACCTCGTGCATTACGTTCATCGGTGTATGTGCATATCGCTAACCCATGACTTATCACCTCAGTGTATGACGGTATACAGTTCTTGTACAAGTATTGGGGCCTCTATAAAGCTGATTTGACGAAAGAGATGGAGAAGCTTCCAAGAAGAGTTGCACAATTCATCACGATCTTATTTAAGCCCAACGGATGCCTCTCAAAAATGCTTAACAAGTCAATAAACACCACTGAAGATGCTACGGGAAAGAGGTTCTGCACGACAAATAGGGGTAGTCCTAAAATTCTGAGAGATGATATTCCTATAAAGGTCAAGAAGGTTTTTTTTTTCCTCTCTGAGGTTTATGGATAGTCGTTCTTCGCGTGATCCAGTGACTGATGGCATATTTGTAAGGAAGGGGAAGTGGCGGTGGGACAAGATGATAAGCTTGATAAATAGCGTATCATAGACTGTAACGTACACATGCAAATATACGAGTATGTAGCGAATATTACACCACTGGGCTAACGACGCCTGAAGATAAAATTGATGAAAATGAAGGAGTCAGACATATGACATACACTATGTGACCTTACGTATCCGCACCCCCCCAAAAACATGCGTTTTTCATATTAGGTGCATTGTGCTGCCACCTGCTGCCAGGTACTCCATATCAGAGACCTCAGCAATCATTAGACTTCGTGAGAGGGCTGAATGGGGCGTTCCGCGGAACTCACGGACTTCGAATGTGGTCAGGTGATTGGGTGTCACTTGCGTCATATGTCTGTACGCGAGATTTCCGCACTCCTAAACATCCCTAGGTCCACTGTTTCCGGCGTGATAGTGAAGTGGAAACGTGAAGGGACACGTATAGAACAAAAGCGTACAAGCCGACCTCGTCTGTTGACTGACAGAGACCGCTGACAATTGAAGAGGGTCGTAATGTGTAATAGGCAGACATCTATCTATACCAACACACAGGAATTCCAAACTGCATCAGGATCCACTGCGAGTACTATGACAGTTAGGCGGGAGGTGAGAAAACTTGGAGTTCATGGTCGAGCGGCTGCTCATAAGCCACACACCACGCCGGTAAATGCCAAACGACGCCTCGCTTGGTGTAAGGAGCGTAAAAATTGAACAGTGGAAAAACTTTGTGTGGAGTGATGAATCACGGTACACAATGTGGCGATCCAGTGGCGAATGTCCGGTGAAGGTCATCTGCCAGCGTGTATAGTGCCAACAGTAAAATTCGGAGGCGGTGGTGTAATGGTGTGGTCTTGTTTTTCATGGACGGGGCTTACACCCGTTGTTGTTTTGCGTGGCACTATCACAGCACAAAACAATGATGTTTTAAGCACATTCTTGCTTCTGACTGTTGAAGAGTAATTCGGGGATGGCGATTACATCTTTCAACACGATCGAGCACCTGTGCATAATGCACAGCCCTTTGGCGGAATGGTTACACGGCAATAACACCCCAGTAGTGGCCAGACTGCACCGAGTCCTGACCTGAACCCTACAGAACACTTTTGGGATGTTTTGGAATGACGACTTCGTGCCAGGCCTCACAGGCCGACATAGATACCTTTCCTCAGTGCAGCACTACGTGAAGAATGGGCTGCAATTCCCCAAGAAACCTTCCAGCATCTGACTGAACGTATGCCTGCGAAAGTGGAAGCTGTCATCAAGGCTAAGGGTGGACCAACACCGTACTGAATTTCAGCAGTGTCGATGTGGGCGCCACGAACTTGCAAGTCATTTTCAGCCAGGTGTGCGGATACTTCCGATCACATAGTGTACATCTCTGACAAGCACGAGAGGACAGTCGAAGTCATTAAGCATGTTAAAAATTAAGTTGACAATTCATGTACGCCTACATCTATTCATACATCTACATCACTACTCTATAATTCGCAAAGTGCTTGGAAAAAGAATCACAAAACCAATTTCATACAATTTCTCTACCGTTCCACTCTAGAATACCATGTGAAGAAAATGAACACCTAAATCTTTCCATGTGAGCTGCGGCTTCTCATATTTTACGTCAGTGGTCATTCCTCCCTAGAAAGGTGGGAATCAACAAAACATTTTTGCAATAACTGTTACCCACAGTTACACTAGCATATCAGTAAATTTATTATGATGAATGATGGTGAGTAAAGTACTGTACAAGCAATAACATCAGCTGCCCTCATGTGTCTGCCTGTTTGGGTAAGCTTAGCTCCATATGTGCTCCTCATGGTGTCTGTTATTTCGGACATGTCCGAAAGCGTGTGCGGATGCACACATATTACCCGAACTCTTACGCGACTTGGTAAGAATGTCTTCCACGAGTAATGAGTGTGTTGTGTAGGAACACTACGAATGTAGTGTGTGGACATATAAGGTGAGAATGTGGGTCTCGCGGGAGGCGTGCGCGAAATAGTCCCTGCCCTATGTGGCTCACTTGGATAGAGCGTCTGCCATATAAGCAGGGATCCTAGGTTTGAGTCCAGGTCGGGGCATCCATTTTCACCTGTCCCCGTTAATATATATCACCGCCCGTCAGCAGCTGACGGTATTAATATATAATTCTACACTCCTGGAAATGGAAAAAAGAACACATTGACACCGGTGTGTCAGACCCACCATACTTGCTCCGGACACTGCGAGAGGGCTGTACAAGCAATGATCACACGCACGGCACAGCGGACATACCAGGAACCGCGGTGTTGGCCGTCGAATGGCGCTAGCTGCGCAGCATTTGTGCACCGCCGCCGTCAGTGTCAGCCAGTTTGCCGTGGCATACGGAGCTCCATCGCAGTCTTTAACACTGGTAGCATGCCGCGACAGCGTGGACGTGAACCGTATGTGCAGCTGACGGACTTTGAGCGAGGGCGTATAGTGGACATGCGGGAGGCCGGGTGGACGTACCGCCGAATTGCTCAACACGTGGGGCGTGAGGTCTCCACAGTACATCGATGTTGTCGCCAGTGGTCGGCGGAAGGTGCACGTGCCCGTCGACCTGGGACCGGACCGCAGCGACGCACGGATGCATGCCAAGACCGTAGGATCCTACGCAGTGCCGTAGGGGACCGCACCGCCACTTCCCAGCAAATTAGGGACACTGTTGCTCCTGGGGTATCGGCGAGGACCATTCGCAACCGTCTCCATGAAGCTGGGCTACGGTCCCGCACACCGTTAGGCCGTCTTCCGCTCACGCCCCAACATCGTGCAGCCCGCCTCCAGTGGTGTCGCGACAGGCGTGAATGGAGGGACGAATGGAGACGTGTCGTCTTCAGCGATGAGAGTCGCTTCTGCCTTGGTGCCAATGATGGTCGTACGCGTGTTTGGCGCCGTGCAGGTGAGCGCCACAATCAGGACTGCATACGACCGAGGCACACAGGGCCAACACCCGGCATCATGGTGTGGGGAGCGATCTCCTACACTGGCCGTACACCACTGGTGATCGTCGAGGGGACACTGAATAGTGCACGGTACATCCAAACCGTCATCGAACCCATCGTTCTACCATTCCTAGACCGGCAAGGGAACTTGCTGTTCCAACAGGACAATGCACGTCCGCATGTATCCCGTGCCACCCAACGTGCTCTAGAAGGTGTAAGTCAACTACCCTGGCCAGCAAGATCTCCGGATCTGTCCCCCATTGAGCATGTTTGGGACTGGATGAAGCGTCGTCTCACGCGGTCTGCACGTCCAGCACGAACGCTGGTCCAACTGAGGCGCCAGGTGGAAATGGCATGGCAAGCCGTTCCACAGGACTACATCCAGCATCTCTACGATCGTCTCCATGGGAGAATAGCAGCCTGCATTGCTGCGAAAGGTGGATATACACTGTACTAGTGCCGACATTGTGCATGCTCTGTTGCCTGTGTCTATGTGCCTGTGGTTCTGTCAGTGTGATCATGTGATGTATCTGACCCCAGGAATGTGTCAATAAAGTTTCCCCTTCCTGGGACAATGAATTCACGGTGTTCTTATTTCAATTTCCAGGAGTGTAATTTCGTTGCATGAAATGGGTCAAAATTCAATGTACCGTGCAGCGTTCAGCGTCGTTCCCTCAGGCAGATATTCCTTGTGGATAATACTTTGCCGGCCGAAGTGGCCGTGCGGTTAAAGGCGCTGCAGTCTGGAACCGTAAGACCGCTACGGTCGCAGGTTCGAATCCTGCCTCGGGCATGGATGTTTGTGATGTCCTTAGGTTAGTTAGGTTTAACTAGTTCTAAGTTCTAAGGGACTAATGACCTCAGCAGTTGAGTCCCATAGTGCTCAGAGCCATTTGAACCATTTTTGATAATACTTTGAGTATCGAAAAGGTTATGAGCATCGTTATTGTGCGTGTTTTTTCGGCTCTGACCTTTTCCCGACGAGGTGGTGTACGAAACGCCATTTCATGCTTTGCCGTTTCGTTTCAGGGTCGTACCAGAGACACCAGGTTTCATCCTCAGTGACAATATGGTTCACCACATGGAGCGTCATATCCATCGTTTCTACAAAACCCTGTGAAGCCTCTAAACGTGCCTGCTTCTGATCGTCAGTCAAGTGATGTGGCACAAGACGACAACACGTTTTCCTCTTCCCTAACTCCTGGGTAAGGATTTGTCACGCGGATTCACCGTTCATCTGCAGTTCATCCGCAGTTAATCGACGGTCGTTCGTGATTATTGTCCTCACTTTCTCATGTTTTCGTCACTGAAGGCGGTCGCCCGTTGTCCGCTACGAGGATTGTCAGAAACACTTTCCTGGCCTCCTCGAAAACCGGCGAACCACTCGTACACACACTTCACCACGTACCAACATGGCATGCGTTTCTTTCGGTATCTTGCCAAGCTTAAAACAAAACTTTAAACTGATCCATTTTTCATTCATTGTTCTGTTCTCAGTTCAAAACCAAAGCACTAAAGAAGCACTTCGTCCAACAGGTCTAACACAGAACAACACCATGCTCGGCTGAACTACGGTGGGGGCAGGTTGTCAACACCGGCCGCTACGCAGGTGCAGCGTTTTGAATCGCCAGTGTTGCCCGTTTGACCGTTCTGACTTCATTCACCGAACTTTATTGTCAGACGCTGCATTTTTTCCTAATTCACATAATAAGTATCTTACATACATGGAAGAAGCCTGGAGATACTGACAGGTTTCAGATAGATTACATAATGGTAAGACAGAGATTTAGGAACCAGGTTTTAAGTTGTAAGACATTTCCAGGGACAGATGTGGACTCTGACCGCAATCTCTTGGTTATGACCTGTAGATTAAAACTGAAGAAATTGCAAAAAGGTGGGAATTTAAGGAGATGGGATCTGGATAAACTGACTAAACCAGAGGTTATACAGAGTTTCAGGAGAGCATAAGGGAACAATTGACAGGAATTGGGGAAAGAAATACAGTAGAAGAACAATGGGTAGCTTTGAGGGATGAAGTAGTGACGGCAGCAGACGATCAAGTAGGTAAAAAGACGAGGGCTAGTAGAAATCCTCGGGTAACAGAAGAAATATTGAATTTAATTGATGAAAGGAGAAAATGTAAAAATGCAGTAAATGAAGCAGGCAAAAAGGAATACAAACGTCTCAAAAATGAGATCGACACACAGTGCAAAATGGCTAAGCAGGGATGGCTAGAGGACAAATTGTAAGGATGTAGAGGGTTATCTCACTAGGGGTAAGATAGGTACTGCCCACAGGAAAATTAAAGAGACCTTTGGAGATAAGAGAACCACTTGTATGAACATCAAGAGCTCAGATGGAAACCCAGTTCTAAGCAAAGAAGGGAAAGCAGAAACGTGGAAGGAGTATACAGAGGGTCTATACAAGGGCGATGTACTTGAGGACAAAATTACGAAAATGGAAGAGGATGTAGATGAAGATGAAATGGGAGATACGATACTGCGTGAAGAGTTTGACAGAGCACTGAAAGACCTGAGTCGAAACAAGGCCCCCGGAGTAGACAACATTCCATTGGAACTACTGACGGCCTTGGGTGAGCCAGTCCTGACAAAACTCTACCATCTGGTGAGCAAGATGTATGAAACAGGCGAAATACCCTCAGACTTCAAGAAGAATATAATAATTCCAATCCCACAGAAAACAGGTGTTGACAGATGTGAAAATTACCGAACTATCAGTTTAATAAGTCACAGCTCCAAAATACTAACGCGAATTCTTTACAGACGAATGGAAAAACTGGTAGAAGCCTACCTCGTGGAAGATCAGTTTGGATTCCGTAGAAATGTTGGAACACGTGAGGCAATACTGACCCTACAACTTATCTTAGAAGCTAGATTAAGGAAGGGCAAACCTACGTTTCTAGCATTTGTAGACTTAGAGAAAGCTTTTGACAACGTTGATTGGAACAATCTCTTTCAAATTCTGAAGGTGGCAGGGGTAAAATACAGGGAGCGAAAGGCTATTTACAATTTGTACAGAAACCAGATGGCAGTTATAAGAGTCGAGGGGCATGAAAGGGAAGCAGTGGTTGGGAAGGGAGTGAGACAGGGTTGTAGTCTCTCCCCGATGTTATTCAATCTGTATATTGAGCAAGCAGTGAATGAAACAAAAGAAAAATTCGGAGTAGGTATTAAAATCCATGGAGAAGAAATAAAAACTTTGAGGTTCGCCGATGACATTGTAATTCTGTCAGAGACAGCAAAGGACTTGGAAGAGCAGTTGAACGGAATGGACAGTGTCTTGAAAGGAGGATATAAGATGAACATCAACAAAAGCAAAACGAGGATAACGGAATGTAGTCGAATTAAGTCGGGTGATGCTGAGGGAATTATATTAGGAAATGAGACACTTAAAGTAGTAAAGGAGTTTTGCTATTTGGGGAGCAAAATAACTGATGATGGTCGAAGTAGAAAGGATATAAAATGTAGACTGGCAATGGCAAGGAAAGCGTTTCTGAAAATGAGAAATTTGTTAACATCGAGTATAGATTTAAGTGTCAGGAAGTCATTTCTGAAAGTATTTGTATGGAGTGTAGCCATGTATGGAAGTGAAACATGGACGATAAATAGTTTGGACAAGAAGAGAATAGAAGCTTTCGAAATGTGGTGCTACAGAAGAATGCTGAAGATTAGAATGGGTAGATCACAGAACTAATGAGGAAGTATTGAATAGGATTGGGGAGAAGAGAAGTTTGTGGCACAACGTGACCAGAAGAAGGGATCGTTTGGTAGGACATGTTCTGAGGCATCAAGGGATACCAACTTAGTATTGGAGGGCAGCGTGGAGGGTAAAAATCGTAGAGGGAGACCAAGAGATGAATACACTAAGCAGATTCAGATGGATGTAGGTTTCAGTAGGTACTGGGAGATGAAGAGGCTTGCACAGGATAGAGTAGCATGGAGAGCTGCATCAAACCAGTCTCAGGACTGAAGACCACGGCAACAGCAACAAGTATCTTACCTCAAGTGTTTCCTCCGAAGACTTGAGTTGCAGTCAAGTCCTCGAATGAAGCACTTGAGGTAAGAATTCACGACATCTAGAAACAGATGGCCCGAATATGCCAATCTCGATACGTTTTGGAAGGCGCATGTGGGGCCTGAAGATGGCATTCTGAATTGCCGAAACTCTTAGCTAAAATAGAATAACTTCTCAATTTGGACGGCTGTTTGGCGATTTTCCTTGTTAACTATCAGTGAGGTGTCTATAGAGAAATGGCTGCCTATTCGTAATCAAGAGCCGAAACCCTAGAAGACACTGCTGTCAGGCGCAGGGATCAGGAGAGAAGCTGACGTTGTAATTCAGCACAGAGGAGTTCCACTGGATTCAGGTCGGGTCTCTGGGCAGGCCAGTCCATTTCAACGTTGTTATTGTCCACAAACGATTGCCTCACAGCCGCTGCTTTATATCAGGCTGCAGTGTCATACTGACAGCAGCTTTCATCGTCTCCGATCCGTTCCTCCACTTTCCAAAGTATACAATGCTGTGAAAAGTGCTCATAACCTTTTGTATTTAGCGATTACGAAAGCGCAATAACAGGATGACACCATAAGCACGAAAAACGCTCTCTTACCGTAATACCACGTCATCTGAACTTGACTGTTGTCGCTACTCATGATGGCAGATAACGTTCACCAAGCATTCGGCAAACCCAAAGCCTTCCATCGGATTGGCGCAGGATGTAGCCTGATTCATCACTCCAAATCACCCGTTTCCAGTCGTCCACTGACCAGTGGCGTCGCTCGTTACGCCACCTCAAGTGTTGGTTAGCATTAACTGCAGAAAAGTGTGGTTTATGAGTAGCCGCTCGAACGCTGTATCCCATTATTTTCCACTCCCTAGGAACAGTCTTGTCCCAGTTGGACTACTGGTATTGGTATGGAACCCACAAGTGATTTCAAGCCTCTTCAGAAACACGTCACCATCAGAGGACTTCAGACGCTTTAAAAGGGTTGAAGTTACCCTGATGTGTTTGTTACTTAAGAAACATCAAACGACTAGCTCACGTCCGAACTGAGCTCCCCTGACAGACCCATGCTGCTGTTTCTAATTCTCTAATGCCTGTTTCAGCTTGTAACTTTCCTGGTCGTTTCTGACGCTTTTATTGACTGTACCTTTGCTTGACCTCTTGTTGCTGTATAGATTCGGCGTAATAAAGGCAACATTACAGGGTAGCTTTAGTAGATTTAGTGCCATGGTACACGTACCACTGTAATAACTTCCATGGTATTGTGCCTCTATCACACTAACCCCTCAATCTGCCACTTACACTCTTCAATCTAAGTAAGTCAATAAACATTTTGTGTTGAAAAAGTGACCTGGATATTAAACAGCTTATTAATAACCTAGAATATATCTCTTATTCACAGAGAAGTCAGTCAGCTTACATGAACACATACAGACTCACATATTCATTCTAGTTAGCCATTGCACTTCTAAATTCCGTTCGGTCACCTTATAATGCCGTGTGGCTAGGGCCTGCCGTCGGGTATACCGTTCGCCTGGTGCAAGTCTTTCGAGTTGACGCCACTTCGGCAATTTGCGTGTCGATGGGGATGAAATGATGATGATAAGGTCAACACATCACCCAGTCCCTGAGAGGAGAAAATCCCCGTCCCAGCCGGGAATCGAACTCGAGCCGTGAAGTATGACAATCCGTCTCGCTGACCACTCTGCTACCAGGGGCGGACTGTCAACTTATGAAATATATATTGATTCGTATTGCAATATATTAACTTAGAATAACTACTTCGTATTCCTATTCGCACCAAAGTGGGCTGCGATCCAGCTGCTCCTCGTTCACTCCATGAGGCGATTTCTTCAGGTGCCAAACGCTCATTCCATTCTCTACCTGACGAGGCATCCGCAAGCCGGCTATGATATTTGGTCCAAAAGGATAGGTAAGCGTAAGATTCGATTCATCTTAGCGATATCGATACCTGCATCTGTTCCCTTACAAGCTTTGGCATTGCGCTTCTTTTAAGCCGAGTGAGGTTTAACCATGAAGGGTGCATAAAACCGCGCCTATATGTCGTTACCGATTGTCTCTAGTTAACCGGGATACCCACTCGCTGCCTTTTCACCGACGAAACAGTAAGAAGAAAAGTGCGCTTTGGATAAGTGTTCTAGCTAAATTTTCCCAGCGCCTGCAGAAGTAAGACAATGTCTTGGTCACATGATGCGTATTTATTTTATTTTATTTATTTACTCGTCAAGTTCCGTAGGACCAAATTGAGGAGCAAATGTCAAAGGTCATGGAACGTGTCAGTACATTCAATACAATGTAAACGTAATAACGGATAAAAATAAATGTTCATGAACCTGAAAAAAGTCAGTCCATAAGTTTAAGTAAACGCTATCAGCAATACAATAAAAATCAGTTTAATTTTTCAAGGAACTCCTCGACAGAATAGAAGGAGTGACCCATGAGGAAACTCTTCAGGTTCGATTTGAAAGTGCGTGGATTACTGCTAAGATTTTTGAATTCGAGTGGCAGCTTATTTAAAATGGTTGCAGCAGTATATTGCACACCTTTTTGCACAAGAGTTAAGGAAGTCCGAACCAAATGCAGGTTTGATTTCTCCCGAGTATTAACCGAGTGAAAGTTGCTTATTCTTGGGAATAAACTAATATTGGTAACAAGAAACGACAATAAGGAATATACGTATTGGGAGGCCAATGTCAAAATAGCCAGACTCGTGAACAGAGGTCGACAAGAGGTTCGTGAACTAACACCACTTATTGCCCGAACCGCCCGTTTCCGAGCCAAAAATATCCTTTTAGAATGGGAAGAGTTACCCCAAAATATAATACCATACGACAATAGCGAATGAAAATAAGCAAAGTAGACTAATTTTTGTGTCGAACGATCACTCACTTCTGATACCGTTCGAATAGCAAAAGTAGCAGTATTAAGTCTTTGAACAAGATCCTGAACGTGGGCTTTTCACGACAGCTAACTATCTATCTGAACACCTAGAAATTTTAACTATTCAGTTTCACTAAACATATGCCCGTTTTGTGAAATTAAAGTGTCAGGTTTTGTTGAATTGTGTGTTAGAAACTGTAAAAACTGAGTCTTACTGTGATTTAGCGTTAGTTTATTTTCTACAACCCATGAACTGAGGTCATTTGAAACCGAGCCAATGTTGCACACAACATCCTTTACTACCAAGCTAATGTCATCAGCAAACAGAAATATTTTAGAGTCACCCATAATACTAGAGTGCATATCATTTATACAAATAGGGAACAGGAGTGGCCCCAACATTGATCCCTGGGGCACCCCCCACTTGACAGTACCCCATTCAGACCCCACATCACAGCCGTTATCAACATAGTGAATAATGACCTTTTGCTGCCTGTTGCTAAAGTAAGAGGTGAACCAATTGTGAGCTACTCCCCGTACTCCGTAATGGTCCAACTTCTGGAGCAATATTTTGTGATCAACACAATCAAATGGCTTAGTTAAATCAAAAAATATGCCAAGCGTTCGAAACCTTTTGTTTAACCCATCCAGTACCCACATGCTCTACGCCATAGCGCACGTTTACACGAAAAGAAAATTACACCTGGTTGAAAGTCGCGCCACGCGGAAGGCAGCTCTCGAGTTATAAGATCCGCAATCTTACGCACAGAGCCTGAAGCGGCGCCCTATGCCCAGATACGCGGCAGCCGCCAGAAGCGCAGCAGAGGCGGAGATGGTCTGCCGGATGGGCGGGTCTCGAACCAGGACGTGGGTGAGGCGGCCGGTGTGTGGTTGCTGCCGCTGGTACGGTCCTGCTAGGCGTCCCAGTCCCGCGTCCCAACCGGTACCGTCCCGGAAACGATGCCGGCCTGCTTGGGAGACCGGAGACCGGTGTCTGCGGCGATGCTGTGGTTGATTAAGTGCCCGCCCGCCTCACCACGCGTGACGGGTCCACGCTCACCATATGGGGAGAAACATTGGCGTTCGTAACTAAAGTCATGAACAAAAAAGGGAAAGGAAATGTTGAAACAGTAGTAACTGAATAGGCCGGTCATAGGTGAATGTCAAGGCCGCAAACGACGTAGACATTCTGGCTGAAAGTAAGGAAAACTTGAAAAAGCAATTGACGGGCTACTTTGGTCAGTATTTTGACTGAGGGAACAAGCAACATGATGCAGTCGTTAAGGGGGTTAGGACGTCAAACGGGCCGACTTAGGGCAGGAGAGGCATCACAGGACATTTTAATTTCCACTGTCTATACTTTTACAAACAAAATTCTTAAAACTTTGTCAGTATCACCAAGAAGGATTCAGGATTCACACTCATTGCAGTGGAAGTTCGAAAACATAACAAAATATTTTTTTTTTTTTTTACGTGTGAAATTTCATCATTTTTTTCACTTCTAATGGCTGCATTTGTTGCTTTAGGTACACTTTCCTTCATAAATTACAGAGATTCTTCGATGAATTTTGCACATCATACATACCATACTCACAGGTGTATGAAACTCTAGAATTTATTTAATTTATGAAAAAACTAATGAACTGTTATATTTTAAACTTTATGTTCAGGGAAAACACAAATTTTCTAGTTAATTACCTCAATTTTTACCACAGTTTTTAAAACATTTGGAAAATTCTAGAGTTCCATACACCTTTCAGTTTGGTTTGTATGCTGTGCAAAATTCATCGAAGAATCTCTCTTACTTATGAAGAAATGTGTACCTATAGCAACAAATACTGCCATTAGTAAGTGAAAAAAATGATGAAATTTCACATGTAAAAAAAATTACTTCGTTATGTTTTCGAACTTCCATTGCTATGAGTGTGAATCATGAATCGTTCCTGGTCATGCTGACAAAGTTTTATGAATTTATTTGTTAAAGCATAGACAGTGTAAATTACAATGTCCTGTGATGCCTCTCCTGCTCCAAGTCGGCCCGTTTGACGTCCTACCCCCCTTAAGACACTGAAATTGTTGTTCGTAGTAGTCGTGTATAAATACCCGTCGGAAAAAAGATCAATCTTGCGCGGTTTCCTTAACCACCTTATACTGAACTAAGTCTTTCACTTTATTGTCGAAGTCAGCGAGCGATCCATCTCCAAGGATGTGGTCATCCTACACTTAAATCTCCACAACCACTGAAAAATGCTTGGCAGAAGATGCTTATAATTTCATCATCTATTAAGGATTGTTTTGATGGAGAAGTAGCGGCTCCTGTCTCGTAAATTGACATTCCGCCGAGAGAGCGGTGTGCTGATCACGTGCCCCTCCATATCTCCATCCAGTGATCCCTGTGGGCTGAGGATGACACGGCAGCCGCTCGGTACTGTTGGGCCTTCATGTTCTGTTCGGGCGGAGCTAAGTTTTATGAATCATTGTTTGTTTTCCATTCACTGATGAAACTTGCGAAGCGGTTATCTTGTTGACTTTCTCTTCACGCCAACGCATTGAAATACGGACAGAAATATTCATTGTTTCCATCCTGAAATCCATTGCTGGAATTTTCAAAAATGGTTCAAATGGCTCTGAGCACTGTGGGACTTATCATCTGAGGTCATCAGTCCCCTAGAACTTAGAACTACTTAAACCTAACTAACCTAAGGACATCAAACACATCCATGTCCGAGGCAGGATTCGAACCTGCAACCGTAGAGGTCGCGCGGTTCCAGACTGAAGCGCCTAGAACCGCTCGGCCACAGCGCCCGGCAGTGTCGTCTTTGGTTGTCTGGTAGATAAGATGTTTCAGCATGTTAATTATACTCTATTTCCCCTCGGAGAATTATGTGAGCTTTGCTCCGGCAAATTTTTTCTGTAGGCTCGAAATCTCTATTAGTGACACCTGATACAGAACCCAAACACGCGTAAGTGTGTTTGTGTTATGTATTTGTATTTAGGATGCTAAACACAGATGTTATTGGTGTACTGACCGTATTCCAATACGACTTGGACAAATGTTTGGTAAGCAGCCCCTTTATTATACGAATTATTATTGCCATTAGCCGATCAGTAAACCGATGCTTTAAATTTGCATTATCTACAATTTTACATTCGCAGTGACGTAGTAAATAGGACACTGAATATGATTATAAGTGATCACGAACTAAATTACATCTTCTTCCCGAAAAGTCTTAGATAAATCTTTGAGATTCACGCAACGCTGTGTTAGACAAGGACCAAGATGAATAACAGAAGAAACTTTCTGCCGGCCGCGGTGGTCTCGCGGTTAAGGCGCTCAGTCCGGAACCGCGCGACTGCTACGGTTGCAGGTTCGAATCCTGCCTCGGGCATGGATGTGTGTGATGTCCTTAGGTTAGTTAGGTTTAAGTAGTTCTAAGTTCTAGGGGACTGATGTCCACGGAAGTTAAGTCCCATAGTGCTCAGAGCCATTTGAACCAAGAAACTTTCTAAAAATGTTAGCTATAAATATCTGAGGTGATGTGTGGTGGGTTTCCGGGGCATATCAACCCTTATTGCTTATGATATCAGCTTTCACATTTTGCTTTTTTACTGTCGAGTGTGATGTTGTTGCGTGGAATGCATCATTCCAGACAACGCCTGTTTATCTTCATCAAATTGTGCATCTTGTTACTACTCAGATTGACTCAATTAGCCATACCGTCTGCCTGGCATCACATCATCTACAACAAAGAGTGAAACTGCCCGGCTGACAGAAAGAAATAAACATTCGGCAGAACCCACGGAACCCATTATGTGAGCATCAGCTTGCTACACCCACACTTTTTCATTCTATAGCTTACTAGCAATGACACTAGGCTCTGAAAGGAGACGAAGAGGCGAAGAATTTCAGAAATGCAGACATGGTAAAACCCTCCGATTATGCCATAAATGGATAACTGCTGCCGACCCACCATATGGGTTTTTTGTGCGGAAAACAGTGAAAGGATCTTGCACTGTAGTCTCAAAGTGCAGGATGGAATGGTAACATATGCTACCTCATGTAGTGATGGAGAAAACTATATTGTTGCTCAGAACCTCAGAATATGCAATGCGTGTTGATGCGTACAGATATTGATAAGCGAACACACTATGACCACTGCCCACCAAGAGACTGAATGTCGCTTGATGGTGTGCTCTTCAGGCAAGTGATGCGGCAAGGAAAGTATAAACGGAGCAGAGACGAATAGGAAATCATTCTATTGGCAATATGGGCAGCAAATAAGGAAATCCATTGTCACAACGACTTTAACAGTGGAAGATTGTAACGCCTGGGAAATAGCATCTCGGAAACGACGAAGTCACTCGACTGTGTACTGTCGTCAGCATCCGTACAAAGTGGTTTAAGGATGGTTAAATCACGATTCGGTGACAAGGAGCTGGATGCCCACGCGTCATTTATAGAACGCAGAGGTCGGAGGCTATAGCGCAGGACTGGTGGTCATCTGTGGCAAATCTGACAACAGAGAACAATACCAGTGTAGGCATAAGTGTTTCAGAACACACCACTCAACTCACATAGTCGAATATGGAACTCCTCAGCAGACGACCCCCATGTGTTCACAAGTTGATCCAATGACATCGTCAGTTACGATTTCAGTGAGCACAGGATCGTCGAGTTGGACCATGGATCAAAGGGAATGTGACGCCCGATCAAATTAATCACTTTTCTTTTTAGATTAGATCGGTGGACGTGCCTGGGTAAGACATCATCCAGGCAAACAGCTGTTCGAAAAATTCACTGTACCATAGCTGCAAGCCAGGGTATGGGGGGGGGGGGCAGAAGTACGCTATGGAGAGCAGTCTATTGGCTTTTGATAGGGTCTGTGGTAACAACCGAAGGCACCATTACAGCTGTAGACTACGTGAACATTATGTCTGTTGATATCGTCAACATTGGAGATGAGCGATCTGACGTAGACGATTTTGTTGTGATTACTAGTTTCAGCTACACACAAGCCATCTTCAGATCAATGAAACAGTTTTGTTTAGTGTAACTGCAATAATTGCTTAATATATCGTCATAAATTTTTTTAGTGTAGGTGGAATAATTTGACATATCATTCATGTACAATCATTTAGAACAGAGGTCATAAAACGAATGAATTCTGCAACATGTTTCTGTCAATTTGACTGGCTACACCATAAACCTAAAATTGGCTGTACAGCTGCAACTGTACATTAGCGAAGAAGGCAAAATAAAAGAATATCGATATATTCCAGACAACAACAGTCGTTGTAGTAGATTATTGCTATTTAAATGGCATAACGACCTATTGTCATTTTAGCTTAAAACACTGTAGAAAGAGGATGTGTAAAAATTTGTACAGTGGTTATCCTAGGAGACGACGACTTTTCTAGCAAAAATTGCTTAACATGACCTTATCTCAGACATGGAAAATCATCAGACGGAAAGAAGATTTTAAATTGTCGACCGTCTATCGGTCCATTTGTTGTGCAAAACGCATTTAGTGTGTGGTTTAAAGTTTCGTTACACACAAAAAAGCCATAAAATTAAACACAAATAAATTGAAATACGTAGTAAAAGCAAATTGTTGTCACAATTCACAAAACTCAATGTATGATGGTTATACGCTGTTCTGGCAAAATATGACAGGGAGGACGAAAAAAGCATTGCTTTGGAAAAAAAATCACCAAATCAGCAACTAAAATTACGAACACACATACAGACACACACACAAGGACAACTTTATTAATGACTAGCTGCTTACCAGGCGTTGCCCGGCTACGTATTTATGTCCGTCTCCTGCTCTCTTCTCTCTATCCATTACCTCCTCCCGCTCTCTCCATCCATCTTCTCCTTCCTCATCTCTCTGTCCATCTACTCCTCGTCATCTCCCTGTTTATCTCCTCTCCTTTCCTTTCTGTTCCATCTCATCCACTCCCCTCTCTCTGTCCTTCTCCTCCCCTTTATCTGTACATTTTCTCCTCCCCCTCTATCCATCCTCCTCCCCCATCTCCCTGCCTATCTCTTCCTCCCCATGACCCTGTCCATCTCCTCCTCTGTCCTTTCTCTGTCCATCTTCTCCTCTGTACCTGTCCATTTCCTCCTCTCCCCTATCTCAGTCCATCTCCTCCTGCTGTGCCTCTCCCCTCTCACCCCAATATGAGGCTGTATTTCTTTCCAGGCTGTAATTGATATGTGTACCAAATTTGATTGAAATCGTTCCAGGGTGTTTTTACCCGTGGATTTGCCGGCATACGCACACGTCAGATATACTTCACACATATGTAACATACTTCACGCGTATTTGTTCAGATATTTCACCTGTGCATCACCGTGCAGTTTAATTTTCAAGCAGCTCAATGTTTACGACGTCGTATCTCTTGAACTATCTTCTGTACAACTACGTAATTGTGTAAGTTCATCCAGTGGTCTATGTGCCTATTTTCTGGGAAATATGTCGTGAATAGAGTGAGTAGTAAAGAATTAATAAATTAAAAAGTCATGCATCATGCGTCTGTGTCTTACGCGCCTCAGTGTTTATGACGTCATATCGCACGACCTATGTTGCGTTACAATGATGTACTTTTCTACGTATATTCACCGGCATATGTGGATATTGTCTGCGAATGCTGTTGCGAATAGAGTTAGTAGTAAAGAAATAATAAATTAAAACGCTATGCACGATGCGACAATTTGTCACGCGTCTCAGTATTTGACGTCATATCTCCTGAACTAAGTGTCGTAAAATGATGTAATTTTTCTTGTACATTCAGTGGTGTATGTGAAAGCTGCCTGAAAAATGTGTTAAGAATAAATTAAGTGCTAACGAAGTAATAAATTAAAACGCTATGCTTCATGTGGCAGTTTTGCTGCATGAACTACGAAAATGTGTAAGCCATAAACTTCTTTCCTTGCGTCATTTTGCGGTGGTCATCAGCAAGAAAAGGTTTTGTAAAGGTTTGAAATTACGTGGAAAGGTTGCTGGAAGTCTCTAAGCGCTCTCATTCTTAGATACTGGATGGCTAACGTATAGGTATTTGGGTAGTTCAAATGGTTCAAATGGCTCTGAGCACTATAGGACTTAACTTCTGAGGTCATCAGTCCCCTAGAACTTAGAACTACTTAAACCTAACTAACCTAAGGACATCACACACATCCATGCCCGAGGCAGGATTCGAACCTGCGACCGTAGCGGTAGCGCGGTTCCAGACTGTAGCGCCTAGAACCGCTCGGCCACACCAGCCGCCTATTTGGGTACACTGTTTTTTCTCGCTCACCCCCACATCTTTGATAGGAGGATAGTTATTACCCCTACAGAGGTTCTTTTCAGACAGTAAATGGTATGTGTACCACGTTTGGTAGCAGGAAATGTGAATACATACTTACATACATACGTATATACACATGTTCCTATGTACATACAGACGTACATCCATTTTTATAATTTCTATGGATGAACAGTACTGTTGCAATGGAATACGCTAGAGTAGGGCCTCCCAGAGAAACTTTTGCAGAGTGTCGAAACAACCTTGGCCTTACAACCACGCGCAGAAGTTTCGCTTTAAAGGCCTTGCGTATCTTCCATACAAGCCCAAACTCTCCTCATGAGATTTCCATATTTTTGTAGCCCTGAAGAACAAGGCATTCGTGGACGTCGATTTGTTTCTGACGAAGAGGTGCACGCGTGGAAAACGCAAACAATTTTCCATGAAGGCACTGACCGTCTTATTTCACAGTGGAATAAATGTCCAAACAGCATGATGATTACTTTTGAAATAGTTTCCTTACTTTTTTAATCTGTCTCGTTTTCATTTGATTACCCTTTATAACTTTTGGTTTACAGATATATGATTTGTCTTGAGGGAGAATACTCATAGAGAAAGTAATAAGTTAACAAAAAAATAAAGGTTAACACACACACAAACTGACATATTCTACACGGTTAATCGTAAGTCTCTGTGGTTTCAGATGATGACATAAAACTTGAGAAAATAGTCACATGTCAGTGGATACAGCATCTCTCCGAGATTTTAACTTCCATTACAGGTGCTCTATACAGTCACCAGTTATGGGGCAGCAAAACTTTAATACATGTGTGAAATTCACTGAAATCGCAGCTGCAGCTGTCCGGGAAGGCGCAGTGACAGCAGCCTGCTTTGTAAATCTGTTTCTTGCATTTCCTTTCTGCAGGCGCGAACGAATTCGATCCGAGAATGTGGAGAGGATGATTTGTCTACATCAGGGATGTCCAACACGTGATCCGCAGACCGAGTGCGGTCAAAATCAAGTGCGAACGCAGCCCAAAAGATGAGCATCTATCGCACGACCGGTATTTAAAAAAATCCGTCTATGTAAGTAATAATTGGATATTTCAGTGTCAAATTCCCATCACACGATACTATTCTCTCATTGGCCCATCCCAGTTCTTTTTTTCCCAACGGTTATTGTTAGTGTTAAGTATATTATGTGGCGCCCTTAAAATACTAGTCTTCTTCCTGTTGGGCCAGGTAAGCTTAAAGGCTGGTCATCCTTGACTACATGTTCTGAGACCCCTGCTCCCTAGTGGCGCGCTCTACAACTACTCAACAATGCGTTACGAATCAAAACTTGGAGAGATGCTTTGTGTGTAATTGTTCTGTTTGCCTTTAAGCATTTAACGTTTCATCTTCATAATTTTGTACTGAAATGAAATGATCATATGGCATTTATTGGCCGGGATATTTCCTTCAGGGTTCGGCTGCCGTGTTGCAAGTCTTTTTAGTTAACGCCACTTCGGCGACTTGGGTGATGAAAATGATGAAGGATACACAACATCCACCCCCTGCTGGGAATGGAACCCGTCCCCCTCCCCCCTTGCGTGGCAGGCCGTAATGCTACCGCTGCGCAAAGGAGGCGGACAATTCTGTACTGTTATAGCATGAGTGAGTGCAGTGATAATTCCCATGTTAGCAGACGAGCCACTGTACTTGCCCCAGCCTATGTGCAGTTTTCATCATACTAAGCATTTTAGATCTGTGCATCAGTTGAATGTTGCCATCACTGATCTACGAGACCTACAACAAGGAGAGGCCGTTGCGCGTACGTCACAGCACATGACCCGGAGGTCTTACAAGCGGCAGCAGCTGTCTGTGGCTGGGAGCGAGTAATTATTTCGGACGAGTTTAATAATTATCGACTGCGCGTTTAAATGCATGTAATCTCTAATTTCACGGGTCTTTTCAATTACGTATTGATTTCCCGTGAGCCCCGCATGCAGCCGAGAGTTCGCGGACAAGACCACTAGTGTGACGTCACAAGTTCGTTGCGAGGCTCGCATTTGTCGTGGGCCCCGCTGATCCTCTCGTAACATGGTATGTGGCCTGATTTGACGCTTAATCACTATGATTTGAGCAGAAAGTAGGTCGTGTAAAGGAACTTGAGGCAAAATCGTGAGGCGCTCAACAACATCTCTTTGCTAAATAAAAGCAAACAAAGAAAATTGCCCGAAGAAAGCGCTAGGATTTTACTTCGCCTGGGACAGTAAAAAGCTGACCGGGAGTTGTCGGGTAAGGGGAGAAGACCGCTTCGGCACCGTACGTGAGTACCATTAAGTGAAACAATAACCATAAACGAGCAGTTAACAGCGTGCGTACGCGAGGCAGGCGAGGCGCGGACACAGAGCGGCTTTGTCGGCGTCAAGGCGGCCATTGTGCCAGTGTAGGAACGGCGCGCCGTGTGAACGATCGGCCCCTCTGGAGGCGGCCGCGCGCCGGCGATGCGCCGCAGATAACCCCGCGCCGCCTCCATCAGATAGGCCGGCGGCCGGCACAGTTTCCCGACCTCATTACTGCCTAAGCGCACCGCCGCGCCCTGCGCTCAGATCGCATTAGCGACGCCCAGAGCTGTGCGCACGCAACACGTGGCGCACAGCACGCACCGTTGCGGGGTCGACGGCTACACTTGCAGGCACTGCGGCCCGCCTCGGTACGCTGCTTTCCAATAACCAAAACAGAATAACAAGCCAGTGATAAATCCAAAAAGTGTCCACGTATGCAGATGTACTCCGCTACCAACGCCACACATCCAGATTCATATTTTACCGCCGAGCGACATGGCTCAGTGGTAAGACACAGTAAAACATTCGTTTCAGCCGTGTCGTAAAGCCATTCTCTCTTCTCCTTCTTCTAAAAGTTGGTTAGAAATAGAGTCAATTGACATACGGATCCGCTTTATTGATTTTAGTGAACTGTACTGCCTGCACTGATAATAAAAATATTCTTACACCACTAGCCACTAAAATTGCTACACCAAGAAGAAATGCAGATCACAAACGGGTTTTCATTGGACAAATATATTATACTAGAATTGGCATGTGATTACATTTTCACGCAATTTGGATGCATAGATCCTGAGAAATCACTACACAGAACAACCACCTCTGGCCGTAATAACGGCCTTGATACACCTGGGCATTGAGTCAAACAGAGCTTGGATGGGGTGTACAGGTACAGCTGCCGTTGCAGCTTCAACACGATACCACAGTTCATCAAGAATAGTGACTGGCGTATTGTGACGAGCCAGTTGCTCGGCCACCATTGACCAGACGATTTCAGTTGGTGAGAGATCTGGAGAATGTGCTGGCTAGCGCAGCAGTCGAACATTTTCTGTATCCAGAAAGGCCCGTACAGGACCTGCAACATGCGGTCGTGCGTTATCCTGCTGAAATATACGGTTTCGCAGGGATCGAATGAAGGGTAGAGCCACGGGTCGTAACACATCTGGAATGTAATGTCCACTGCTCAAAGTGCCGTCAATGCGAACAAGAGGTGACCGAGACGTGTAACCAATGGCACCGCATACCATCACGCCAGGTGATACGCCAGTATGGTGATGACGAATACACGCTTCCACCGCAGTCATAGACTACGCGGCTGGTTCCGGCGGAGGTTCCAGTCCTCCCTCGGGCATAGGTGTGTGTGTTTGTCCTTAGGATAATTTAGGTTAAGTAGTGTGTAAGCTTAGAGACTGATGACCTTAGCGGTTAAGTCTCATAACATTTCACACACAAATGAACATTTTGAACACGCTTCCAATGTGCGTTCACCGCGATGTCGCCAAACACGGATGCGACCATCATGATGCTGTACACAGAACCTGGATTCATCCGAAATAATGATGTTTTGCAATTCGTGCACCCAGGTTCGTCGTTGAGTACACCATCGCAGGCCCTCCTGTCTGTGATGCAGCGTCGAGGGTAACAGCAGCCATGGTCTCCGAGCTGATAGTCTGTGCTGCTGCAAATGTCGTCGAACTGTTCGTGTAGATGGATGTTGTCTTGAAAACGTCCCCATCTGTTGACTCAGGGATCGAGACGTGACTGCACGACCCGTTACAGCCGTGCGGATAAGATGCCTGTCATCTCGACTGCTAGTGATACGAGGCCGTTGGGATCCATATTACCCTCCTGAACCCACCGATTCCATATTGTGCTAACATTCATTGGATCTCGACCAACGCGAGCAGCAATGTCGCGATACGATAAGGCGCAATCGCGATAGGCTACAATCCGACCTTTATCAAAGTCGGAAACGTGATGGTACGCATTTCTCCTCCTTACACGAGGCATGACAACAATGTTTCACCAGGTAACGCCGGTCAACTGCTGTTTGTGTATGTGAAATTGGTTGTAAACTTTCCTCATGTGAGCACGATGTAGGTGTCGCCACCAGCGCCAACCTTGTGTGAATGCTCTGAAAAGCTAATCATTTGCATATCACAGCATCTTCTTCCTGTCGGTTAAATTTCGCGTCTGTAGCACGTATCAATTTTAATGGGCAGTAGTGTATTTATTGGGAAACTGCACTTTACAACGAATAAAATGATACAAATGCCTCTAAGGACTATGGGATTTAAGATCTGAGGTCATCAGTCCCCTAGACTTAGAAATACGTAAACCTAACTAATCTAAGGACATCACACACATACATGCCCGAGGCAGGATTCAAACCTGCGACCGAAGCAGCAGCGCGGTTTCGGGCTTCAGCGCCTAGAACCGCTCATCCACAACGGCCGGCACAGAGAAGGGTCATTTAGCTGGGTTGTTGTCATAGTGGTCGTGTTTTAGTGGCAGTTCATGTCCTCCGTCGTTCATATTAACGCAATGTCACGTCAGTGATTCGGTAGTATCCTTCCTTTTCTTCTAATATTTCCGTACATTGCACAGATTCCCATCACATCACCGAAGTTAAAAGCTGTCGGTATAGTAACCTATGTATTAGGATGGGTGACCAACCGGGTCTACCGAGCGCTGTTGACAAGCATTTCGTTATCATAACAAAGACGTCCTTCTGCTGTGTTCCGAGCACATCACACAACAACCAACTGCCACAGACCATAACGGTACTCAAACTCTCTGAGTCCGAACAGACCTTGGAAGGTCCAACGGTACCGCCCGACCGCCGTGTCATCCTCAGTCGTTAGGCATCGTTGGATGCGGAGATAGAGGAGCAAGTGGTTAGCACGCTGCTCTCCCGACTGTTTTCAGTTTTCGTGACCGGAGCCGCTACTCCTTAGTAATGTAGCATCTGAATTGGTCTCACAAGGGCTGAGTGTACCCCGCTTGCCAACAGCGCTCGTTAATCCCGGATTGTCACCCATACAAGCAGGCTACTAGCCCGACAGAGCTTAACTCTGATGATGTGATCTGAAACAGTGTTACCACTGTGATAAGACCGTCGGCGGCTGTACTCAAAGCTATTACAAAAATAAAGTCTCTCTCTTGCGTGTGCAGCTGTCTCACAGCTAGGTTAATCTGTTACACATGCAGCACTGGATTTCACTACGTATTTAATGGCTTCTGCATAATTAACCTTTTGAAAGAATTAATGACGAAAATAATGACATCGGCGTTTACGACTTTCTTCATAGGGGAAAAAGATAACGTTTGTGAATACAGTATTTTAAGCTTCTAACAAATGGCTTTTCTAATTTCATTTACAGTAAACTGGCACCTATTTTCAAATATCTCAAACTCTGCTATGAACTGAAATTTACAGACATACGAATAAAATTTACGCTGTGTCTACATGTTCTAAAAGTGAGTGCTTGCAGCTGACTCGCAGGCCTCTGGTCCTATGTTAGTACGTTCAAGTTTTGAGAGTGTAGTGCAAGAGGACTCCCTGTCTTCTCCATGTTTCCACTTATAATAATTAGACCGAAGACAACCTTTTTGATATATGAACACTTTACAGGTGCTGTTCAGCATTAACTAACAAGTACACAAGGTGCCCGCGAGCTGCGGCCCTTGGGCGGACAAGACATAACGTCTGCTCGCTACAGAGTCTCCGGGCTACCTGCTGGCCGCTTACAACAGCGACCAGCTTACCTGCGTGCACAAAGGACCTGGAAAGTCCACTTCCGCCCTCACAGTTACAATGTTTTCCGAAAGGGAGCAGATTACACCGGACAGTCTGACCTGCCCAGTTTTCAAACTACCGCTATATGGCTGTTACAGTGGCAAGCGAGTTACGGAACTCAACTGTGAGCTTATTTAAATGTCTGTTACTATCTTTACACAATTGTGTGATTACATCCTGAGGCAAGCTGGCCCAGAAAAGCTGTAAACAGTGCTTGATATCATGAAAACTGTCATTGAGGTAGGGGTGAACTCACAGATGTTCTGTCAGCGACAAATTTGGGGATCATGTTGACCACGATAGTACTTCAACATCACGCAGATAGTTCGTAGAGAGACGTTCCATGTGTGGACGACCATGATCCTGTTGAACTGCGGCTCCATGGTACTGTCGCATCAGAGGTAGCGCCTGAGGACACAGAATTTCGTCAGGCACCGTCGTGCTGTCTGAGATCCTCCAGTCACTACCACCCCTGACCCGAAGCCATAGCCGATTGCTCCACAGACCATGACGCCGGGGGTAACACTGTGTCACTCCAAAACATTGGAGGAAGGGGTCCTCTACCCAGGATCCCTCCGTGATCGTCGGTGATGGTCATCCAGGGTACTGCAGAACCGCGATTCATCTCTGAATACAATGCGACGCCTTTCGTCAGCAGTCCATGTATTCTGGTCACAGAAATCACTCTAAAGGCAGACGTGTTAGTGCTGTTAACGGCAGTCTGCGCATGCGATGGTAATCTGGCTGCTGTTGGTCTCCGACATTGGTGTGAGATGACACAGAATCTTGTTCTTGGATTGCAGGCGCAGATATCGAAGTAACGACTTCCTTGGTGCAAAATACGGTGATCGTCCCTTGTGGCGGTCAGAAGCGGTCGACGAAGAGTACGCCTCTCTTCAGGTTCCCATGCAGTCCAGCATCTGTCCACTGCCATCTGTGACATCCCAATGGCCCACAAATCAAGATATTGTACTATTCGACCAGCCGGCCAAACGGAGACCCCCAAACTCTGTCAGGCGGTGATAACGATGTATCATGCCCCTCCGTGTCCAGTGATTACTCACCATCTCATACCGTTCACGTCCCTTATAGTCGCTACCAGGTCTGGCAACAACACTAAACACAAAGAACACTTACGCCATATGGTGGCCGTTTCACTTGCCACAGAGAAAGGTTACACTAATTATTTTCACAGCTGCCGATTGTGTGTATGTGTAAGAGGTTTCAGTGACATCCTATCATGTCTTCTGGCTGCTTCAGTTTATCTTCAGGTTTCCATCTTCATTGTCTTTTTCTCTTTCTCACATTTCACAAAATAACGAATGTGTTAAGAGAAATGTGACTTAATGCAACTGTGTTAGCACTGGTTATATACGCTGTTTAGTAATTTACATAACATATTAATTTCTACGGAGCGTTTATGAAACTAAATGTGCATCATCAGGTAATAAAGTTCGTTAATTACACGTGCCCATAATGAGAAGCACTTAGTCGTTAATGCTGTCGTGGATGTCCGACGGTTCTCGTCATAACAGCGTACAGCGACTGGATCATTCATTAGCTCGTTTCTAGGTAGACTATGCAGCGCACACAGTAGTATATAGCAAGCAAAGTCAAGAAGTACCTCATAACACCTGTAACAGTTTTCAGTCGCATAGAGGGTTTAGATTAAAATATGGAAACACCGGGAGAAAAGCATCCTTGAACAAAAAAAGTTCAGGTTGCGCTTTGTATTGTAACACGATTGGCACCTGTGCATCATGCTCAATACGGTCCAAGTGGCAATAGTGGTCGGAACAGTATCCTGTAAAAGTTATGAGTGCATCACGTCGGAGCTAAGTCAATTCTAAGACGGGTAAATTATGGGTGCTATTTACGGCGGGTGCTTCCGCAACCAAGGCAGCCGCCGAAGATTTTGTAGTTTCAACAGGCACGTATCCAAGATTTATACTACATAAAGAGCAAGCGGAGAAACAGTATCAGCTAAGTCACAAAGCGGACGAAAGTGCTTGTGGAAGGAGATTGTAACGAAAAATACAAAACTGGAAGTCCCAATCGCGAACCCCGTCAGCACTCCATAAGCACGGAATTGTAGGGCAAATTGGAATTCCAAAACCTCTCAGTAGTGATTCAAGTATCAATAACAGGAAAATGTGGTGGCGAAGCCATATAACCTGGGCTATGGAGAAATGGAAGAAAATCATTTTATGGGACATTTACTCGGTGGGGTTTTGGTGATGATTTGGACACCCGTATCGTAGTATTGCATGGGGCTCATTGCTATTCTGCAAGGTCACATTACTGCTAAGGACTATCTCGGCTGATCATAACCATCTCATGGCAGCTACTATGTTCGTTCCCCAGTGGTGATTCCGTGTTCTAAGACAACAGGGCCCCTGTGCACAGAGCAGGCATCGTCCAGGATTAGTTTTGTGAGTACAAGGAGGAATTGTCACACATCACCCGGTCACCACAGTCATCAGATCTGCTATCCACCTCCATTATCCACTTGAACTTGCCATTATTTTGCAAGAAGAATAGCTTAAGATTTTCTTGGAAACCATACATGACCTGTATTTATCCATTCCAAGACGACTGTAGCCTGTTCTGAATGCCAACACTGTCTACAGCGTATTAAGCGTGTTAATGCGTTGTGTTTTTGGTGGTTCCACATTTTTGTCCAATCTCTACATATAAAAGGCAATTTACTGACTGACTCACTCATCACCACCGAGCCCAAATCGCTAAGGATAGAAGCTTAAAATTTGGAGGTGTGAATTTTACACTCCAGACATCATTTCAGAAGGGATTTTTCAAAATTCTAAACCTAAGGAGATGAAATAGGGGCTGAAGGATTTTTTAAATGTCGCTATTATGCCAATTTTGAAACTAGACCTACGAAAATTGGTGCCTGGTTTCTCGGTCAAAAATAAAGAAATGCAACTTTAACCATGTTTGTAAATTTAACCTTATGGGGATGGAACTTTACGTTTAAGATATATCGTTATTAAAGAACTATTGTAGTATTTTTAAAGCAACATCTATGAACATTGGTATTTGACTTCTCGGTTACAAATTTAAAAAAAGTGTTTCAGTGTTTTTGGGTAATGAACCCCTAAGGGGGTGATATAGAGGGTGAAACTTTTTATGAAAATATTTCACTGCGAAAACATTTTTAAAGCTAAGTCTTTGAAAATTGGTGTTTGGCTTTGCGGTTAGAGATGAAAAAAAGGAGTTTCATTGTTTCTGGTATTTCAATCACTAAGGGGGTGAAATAGGGTCACGCTGATTCATTGACTCGTCATCGCCTAGCCCAAACCGGTAAGGATGGAAACTTTTTGCTTGGAGACGGTGTGGACCTTAAACTGTAGGCATCGTTTAAGAAGGGATTGTCCGAAATTCCACACCTAAGATGATGAAATAGAGAATGAAAGGCTTTTTGAAAGTTCGTCGCTATTATGGGAATTTTGAAGCTAGAACTCAGAAAACTGGCATTTGGTTTCTCAGTCAGAAAATAAAAAAATACGTGTTTCAGCGTATTTGGAAATTCAACCACTAAGGGAGTAAAGTAGTGGGTGAAACGTTTTTGAAACAAGTAGTTACTGAAGAACTACTAAAGGATTCTTAAGTCTACATCCAGGCAACTGATATTTGACTTCTCGGTTAGAAATTAGAAAAAAATAAGTGTTTCATTGTTTCTGGAAATTCAGCCCCACAGAGACTGCAGTAGAGCCTGAAAATTTTCAAGAAAATATTTCGTTACATTAAAAGAATTTTAAAGCTAAATTTATGAAAATGAGCGTTTCTGTTCTCGGTCAGATATAAAGAAATATTTGTCAGGGGATGAAACTTGCTATGAAAATATCTCCACAAGAACGCAAAAGGCACGATTAATAAAAGTTTTGGGCTCGAGCTTCCAGAATCGCTTTTTGGTCAGTAGTAAATTCGGAAAATACCATGCTTACGTGGCCTTAATTAGCATGAAAAGCTTAGAGAATGTTGCAATTTGGGAACAACATAAAAATTCGATTAAATAAAAACAAAATAAATCTCTACAGGCCATACAGTCCACGCAATCGAGGCAGCGGGCTCTAATCTAGTCTCTTATATACCAGTCAGTCACGCTGTTGACTGAAAGACATCCTTGTCGGCGTACATACTGCTGTTTCCGATTTGTGTAGCGTTTAGGACACGTTCCACAGCCTGGTCACATTATCACGAATCTGTGCCACGGAAGATCGGTATTATCACTGACGCAAAAGACCCGGATATACCTTCTTGATCTTTCTTAAGGACTTTTGGCAGTGAATGTCTCCATTAAGGCTAGTGGGTCAGTGGCTATTTGGCAGGGCCAGACGCACTAGAACCAGCCATTCGTGACGTGATGCTAGCGATCGTTTGAGAATGTCCTTTCATTCTCCCTGGTTCAAGTTCCATTCTTAAAATAATTATGTACAAATGGGCTGTGGTTATTGTAATGTGGTGAATGGTTACGTCATGCAATAATGCGTCTTTTATACGAATGCTGGAGTGTGTTACACCACGCGGTCGTTCAAATCACGTATTGTGCAGATGCTTGAATAAATTTCTTCTATGTGTAATTACCAAAGTTCCTCTCTTTAGATACAAGATGCACCCCACCCGACACCTCAGGCTGCTCATATATACGAGGGTTGTTCAGAAAGTAAGTACCGATCGGTCGCGAAATGGACACCAGAGTGAAAACCCGATGAATCTTTGCACAGATGTGTTGTGCAGCGTCACCAGTATGACCGTCGATCGCGTCAAGACGCTCTTTTCAGTTGTGAGCGCACTGTGAGCGAGTAAAGGTGCCTAGAACAACGATGTCTCCCGCCAAGTAGGAGGGCCCGCTGAGAGGCTTCGCCTTAATTAATGCAGCCCACCTAACACAACTGCCATGCACTTCCTTCTTCAAAGCAATTCTCAGCTGCACTCTGCAGGGGCGGTGAAGATGCTCCTGCATCGATTTCAAGTGTTGGATCACCCACAATCACCCACAACACAGCCCTAATTGGCTCGTCCTGAGTATCATCTCTGTTCACATGAAACCCTGGATGTGAAGACAGCACTTGGGTGCAGGCTACACACTATAGACCAGCGTAGAGAATTATCGGAAAGCATAGAAGGCTGCGTTCTATGAAGATGGTGTTGGAAATTTGGAATAACGCTCCGTCTTATGTGTAAGTCGTAGCGGCGACTATGTAGAGAAGTATATGGAAAGTGTAACTAACTCTTGCAAATAAAGTATTTCTGATTTTCACTGTGGTTTCCATTTAGCGACCGAGATATATGGCCATTAAAATTGCTACACCAAGAAGAAGTGCAGATGATAAACGGACATTCATTGGACAAATATATTTTACTACAACTGACATGTGATTACTTTCACTCAATTTGGGTGCATAGATCCTGAGAAATCAGTATCCAGAAAACCATCTCTGGCCGTAATAACGGCCTTGATACGCCTGGGCGTTGAATCAAACAGAGCTTGAATGGCGTGTACAGGTACAGCTGCCCATGCAGCTTCAACACGATACCACAGTTCATCAAGAGTAGTGACTGGCGTATTGTGACGAGCCAGTTGCTCGGCCACCGTTGAACAGACGTTTTCAATTGGAGAGAGATCTGGAGAATGTGCTGGCCAGGGCAGCAGTCGAACATTTTCTGTATCCAGAAAGGCCCGCACAGGACCTGCAACATGTGGTCGTGCATTATCCTGCTGAAATGTAGGGTTTCGCAGGGATCGAATGAAGGGTAGAGCCACGGGTCGTAACACATCTGAAATGTAACGTCCAATGCTCAAAGTGCCGTCAATGCGAACAAGAGGTGACCGAGACGTGTAACCAATGGCACCCCATACCATCACGTCGGGTGATACGCCAGTTTGGCGATGACGAATACATGCTTACAATGAGCGTTCACCGCAATGTCGCCAAACACGGATGCGACCATCATGATGCAGTAAACAGAACCTCGATTCATCCGAAAAAATGACGTTTTGCCATTCGTGCACCCAGGTTCGTCGTTGAGTACACCATCGCAGGCGCTCCTGTCTGTGATTCAGCGACAAGGGTAACCGCAGCCATGGTCTCCGAGCTGATACTCCATGCTGCTGCAAACGTCGTCGAACTGTTCGTATATATGGTTGTTGTCTTGCAAACGTCTCCATCTGTTCACTCAGGGATCGAGACGTGGCTGCACGATGCATTACAGCCATGCGGATATGATGCCTGTCATCTCGACAGCTAGTGATACGAGGCCGTTGGGATCCAGCACGGCATTCCGTATTACCCTCCTGATCCGATCTATTCCATATTCTACTAACAGTCATTGGATCTCGACCAACGCGAGCATCAATGTCGCCATACGACAAACCACAATCGCGACAGGCTACAATCCGACCTTTATCAAAGTCGGAAACGTGATGGTACACATTTCTCCTCCTTACACGAGGCACCACAACAATGTTTCACCAGGCAACGCCGGTCAACTGCTGTCTGCGTATGAGAAATCGGTTGGAAACTTTTTTGATGTCAGCACGTTGTAGGTGTCGCCACCGGTGTCAAGCTTGTGTGAATGCTCTGAAAAGCTAATCATTTGCATATCACAGCATCTTCTTCCTGCTGGTTAAATTTCGCGTCTGTAGCACGGCATCTTCGTGGTGTAGCAATTTTAATGGCCAGTAGTATATGTGTGTGCATTTGTGTGTGTGTGAGGGAGAGAGAGAGCGAGAGATGGGGGGGGGGGGGGGGGGGGAATCAAAGCATCAGGCAACATCCAGTAATTTAGTTGCACGTTGAATATATTTCGGAATAATAGTCACAGACATACACACACACACACACACACACACATGGAGGGAGAGAAAGAGAAAGAGAGAGAGGTATTACAGTCATTTTTTGAATACATTTAGCCAGGTAGCGTATTTCAATGCTAATGTATTGAATGAATTGTGAGTGAGCAGATGGGTCAAATCTCAATAAAATTAGCTTTTTGTTTTGTTTTCTGCGGAAAATATATAACTGCTTAATCTCTTCACTGGGCTACCGACAACATCACGTGCGGGTCCCTCATTGACAGAGTCTCTGGGCCGGCACGAGCGTGACGAACGCGGCGTGGAAGCGGGTGTAACGTGACTCGCCGACCGCTGGTGTGTCTAGCAGCGGACCGTTTGCCGGGCGCCTCCGTGAAGGATCGAGTTCAGACGAGGCGGCGGCGGCGGCGGCGGCGGCGGCGGCGGCAGAGCCTCAAAGTGAGCGGCCAGCACGGCAAAAAGCCACGCACTGCCGGAAGAAACCCGCCGTCATCAGTCAGGGCCGGCCTGACAGTTTATTACGGCACGAGGCCGGCGAAAGCAATGGGCTGTAGTGCGTGGTATTGGGGAAATACCTTAACCCTCCGCTGCGCTCAGCTTACCAGCTGTATCCCGCGAAGTTGGCAGACAAAAACCGCGTGGTTAACCCCTCTTCATTGTATTGCACTCGCAGGTCTGTATGGGAGTGCTTAGCTATGCTGCCTCCCCCTCAGAGCCTTCGCCATGTACGATGGGAAGCTGAAGATAACATTAAAACATTGGGTGTAAGATTCAACGTTAGCGACTGTTTTGTGTCAAATTCTTTCTTTCCTTCAACGAGGTGGCGTTGAAAACACTCAATACAGAAGACGGACAGTCTAAAGAAGAAAAAATTACTATGCAAAGTGTGAAAAATCCATTACCAAGACAGGCTCACAAACTTCTGTACGACAGCAGTCTTGTGTAAATGGCTGTTAGTGTTGAACCAACGTTTATTGCAAATTATAAATCGGTATTTCGAAGATAACTTTCATCCACTCCTACGGAAGTACAACCGACAGCTGTTGTGCCTACAGAAACACTGTGTTCGCTAGCTCGGTGGCGTTGGACGATGAACAAATCAATCTACATTCAAAGTTGGGACCGTCAAATGCAACACGTAAATCATATGAAAATGTGTGCTGGTACTTTGTGCATGTCTCATTCCTGATTCACTGCACGAGTCTTAATGAGTTAACTTGTTTAGTTCACTGGGCTAGAGAGTGAGCGGTCATGGAACGGTGACGAATGCAATAGTTCGGCATGTCTTGTGACTTACGTCACCAAACCTTTTTATGGCATTCGTAGAGAGTTTCGTTCAAAGGATTGACATCGTTGGCGACTTAGTGCATTTTATCGAGGACTGATCGTGGAACCTCGACGCTTGACGCGTTCTATCTTTGAGATTGCGCAACTGTTTTGCTCGTCACGTGCTGCCGCGTCAAGTGTGTGTCGACAGTATATCGGTACGGCAAAAACCGCCGAAGCTGTAGTCAGCTGCCAAGGAGAACAACATGTTGATGGCATATGCCGTAGTCTTCTTTCACGTTTTGTAACAGCAGTTACAAGGGTCAACTAGCAGCAAGTCGCTTATCTATTCAATGCTGATCAACGACAACCAGCGAACAATTGTATCACAGAAACCACCCCTTATTTACGCAGTATAGAAGCCATCAACCGACATGTACACCACAGCTCACCTCATCTCATGTCGTAGGGCGTAGAGTTTATCATTGGCGCATGGAATAGTGCCCTCGACAGATGAACCATGGTACAGACTGGCACATATCCATGGCAGTATAATATATCGAAAACCATCTAAGTTTTTCTGCTTGCGCGTTCAATAAGTAACAAAACATTTCTTTTTCTGAAAGCATATTGGTTTTATTCAGGATTCCCACACACCATGTTATTCCCCACTCTTTTGACTACAAAACCCTACTTTTCAACTTCAGCTCCGTTCAATGCGCCTTTGTTGCGATTACAGCAGACGTCTCAACGTGGTTATGTTCACTAACTGGTCTCCATTGACGTTCTGGAAGCGCCTATGAATACTGCGACGCTCTGGTTTTCCGCCGAAAGAATCTCAGAGACATCTGCGTTTGGTGCGAACTAAAATAATTTTTGAGGAAAAAGGTACTTCGCAAAAGAAGCCAGAATATTCGTGGATTACGGCGAAGAGGGGCAGCTGCGTCTTCAGTAGCTGCAGGGGTAACAGTCTGGGTGATTGACTGATCTGCCCTTGTAACACTAACCAGAACGGCCTTGCTGTACTGGTACTGCGAACTGCTGAAAGCAAGCGGAAACTACAGCCGCAATTTTTCCCGAGGGCATGCAGCTTTACTGTGTGGTTAAGTGATGATAGCGTCCTCTTGGGTAAAATATTCCGGCGGTAAAATAGTCCCCCATTCGGATCTCTGGATAGGGACTTCTCAGGAGGACGATGTTATCAGGATAAACAAAACTGGCGTTCTACGGATCGGAGCGTGGAATGTCAGATCCCTTAATCGGGTAGGTCGGTTAGAAAATTTAAAAAGGGAAATGGATACGTTGAAGTTAGATATAATGAGAATTAGTGAAGTTCGGTGACAGGAGGAACAAGACTTCTGGTCAGGTGAATACAGGGTTTTTAATACAAAATCAAATAGTGATAATGGAGAAGTAGGTTTAATAATGAATTAAAAAAAAGGAGCTCGTGTAAGCTACTACAAACAGCGTAGTGAACGCATTATTGTAGCCAAGATAGAAACGAATCCCACGCCTACTACAGTAGTACAAGTTTATATGCCAACTAGCTCCGCAGATGACGAAGGGACTGAAGAATGTATGATGAGATAAAAGAAATTATTCAGATAGTGAAGGGAGATGAAAATTTAATAATCATTGGGGACTGGAATTCGATTGTAGGAAAAGGAAGAGAAGGAAAAGTAGAATATGGAATCAGGGTAAGGAATGAAACAGGAAGCCACCTGGTAGAATTTTGCACAAACTTAATCACAGCTAAGAAGAAAGAAGATTGTATACGTGGAAGAGACCTGGAGACACTGGAAGATTACAGATAGATTTCATAATGGTAAGACAGAGACTTAGGAACCAGGTTTTAAACTGTAGGCCATTTCCAGGGTCAGACGTGGACTCTGACCACGATCTATTGGTTATGAACTGTAGATTAAAACACAAGAAACTGCAAAAAGGTGGGAATTTAAGGAAATGGGAGCCGGACAAACTGAAAGAAGCAGAGGGTGTAGAGAGTTTTAGAGGAAGCATTAGTGAGAAACTGACAAGAATGGGGAAAAGAAGTAAAGTAGAAGATGACTGGGTAGCTTTGAGAGATGACATTGTGAATGCAGCAGAGGATCATGTAGGTTAAAAGACAAGGGATAGTAGAAATCTTTGGATAACAGAAGAGATATTGAATTTAACTGATGAAAGGAGAAAATATAAAAATGCAGTAAATGAAGCAGGTGAAAAGGAATACGAACGTCTCAAAAATAATGTCGATAGGAAGGGCAAAAGGGCTAAGCAAGTATGGCTGGAGGATAAATGTAAGATTGAAGAAGCATATATCACTAGGGGTAAGATAGATACTGCCTACAGGAAAATTAAAGAGACCTTTCGAGAAAAGAGAAGCACCTGCGTGAATATCAAGAGCTCAGATGGAAAACCAGTTCTAAACAAAGATGGGAACTCAGAAAGGTGGAAGGAGTATATAGAGGGTCTATACAAGGGCGATGTTCTTGAGGACAATATTATGGAAATGGAAGAGGATGTAGATGATGATGAAATGGGAGATACGATACTGCGTGAAGAGTTTGACAGAGCACTCAAAGACCTGAGTCGAAACAAGGCCCCTGGAGTAGACAACATTCCATTAGAACTACTGATAGCCTTTGGAGAGCCAGCCATGACAAAACTCTACCATCTAGTGAGCAAGATGTATGAGACAAGCGAAATACCTTCAGTCGTCAAGACGAATATAATAATTCCAATCCCAAAGAAAGCAGGTGCTGAAAGGTGTGAAAATTACCGAACTATCAGTTTAGTAAGTCATGGCTGCTAAATACTAACACGTAGTCTTTACAGACGAATGGGAAAACTGGTAGAAGCAGACCTCGGAGAAGATCAGTTTGGATTCCGTAGAAATCTTGGTACACGTGTGGCAATATTGACTCTACGACTTATCTTAGAAGATAGATTAAGGGAAGGCAAACCTACGTTTCTAGCAATTGTAAACTTAGAGGAAGCTTCTGACAATGTTGACCGGAATACTCTCTTTCAGATTATGAAGGCAGCAGGGGTAAAATACAGGGAGCGAAAGGCTATTTACAATTTGTACAGAAACCAGATGGCAGTTATAAGAGTCGAGAGGCATGAAAGGGAAGCCGTGGTTGGGAAGGGAGCGAGACAGGTTTGTAGCCTATCCCCGATGTTATTCAGTTTGAGCAATCAGTAAAGTAAATGAAAGGAAAATTTAGGAATTATAGTCCTTGGAGAAGAATTAAAAACTTTGAGGTTTGTCTCGATGACACTGTAATTCCGTCAGAGACAGGAAAGGACCTGGAAGAGCAGTTGAACGGAATGGATAGTGTCTTGAAAGGAGGATATAAGATGAACACCCACTAAGCAAAACTAGGATAATGGAATGTGGTCGAATTAAATCAGGTGATGTTGAGGGAATTAGATTAGGAAATTATACACTTAAAGTAGAAAAGGAGTTTTGCTATTTGGGGAGCAAAATAACTGATGATTGTCGAAGTAGAGGAATTTGAGGCACAACTTGACTAGAAGAAGGGATCTGTTGGTAGGGCATGTTTTGAGGCATCAAGGGATTACAAATTTAGTATTTAAGGGGAGCGTGGAGGGTTAAAAACGTAGAGAGAGACCTATAGATGAATACACTAAGCAGATTCAGGATGTAGACTGCAGCAGTTACTTGGAGGTGAAGAAGCTTGCACAGGATAGAGTAGTATGGAGAGCTGCACCAAACCAGTCTCTGGACTGGAGACAACAACAACAAAACTTGCGACATCAACCAAAGGCATGGAATAGGTCTGCCTCCTTCGAGAAAAATGTCTCAGATCAACGCATGAATTAGTGCGAACCCCTGAACTTTCTCAGGGATTCCTTTTCCATTTACAACTATTCCGGTATGCATAGTATGTATTACTGATTTCCAGCACGTATTAACAAAGTTACATCTTTCAAAGTCCCAAGTGCTCAAAAAGACACTTTGTACTACATTCATGACTTGCAGTTTTTTTTATTTAATCGGAAACCCGTTTTCAATAAGTTTTGACTACCATAAATCACTAGATACAGCTGTCTGTTTAGCGGAGATAAAAGTAAACCTGTATTGTCAGAGCAATTCAATAGAACGCAGTGAGTCTCCAAATTAGAAATGCACAATGCAGCTTGAGTGAACAGTAGTTCTGCCTGTCAGCATGCCTCTGATGGTCATTTCAAGCTCAGTACGTACACGCAGTGTCGCTTTGAGGCGGGAAGACTGTCAGCACGCGACGTCTTCCGCACGGTCATCGTACACAGCAGCGACGTCATTCGGTCTCTATCGTGAAACTTAAGCTTCGAAGACACAAAGGAATTATAGAAATTGGCTACGAGCAGGCATTGTTTAAGTCAATGGGGAAAGTTGAACACTTTTGTCGAGCCGGGATTCGAATCCGAGTCTCCTGTTAACTAGGCAGATGCGCTAACCACTCCGCCATCAGAACACAGTGGTCATTGCAGCTGGATAGACTGCCGTAGGACAGCTCCCGTCAGACCCAAATTCTCAGCTTATTAATATACTACTAACGTAGTGTCCCTTGCCTATTATCTTCATCACTCGCGGCAATTCACCGATTCCCGTGAGTTCCAACCTGGTGCGCATCTGCACTGAAGAGCTCATTGGCCGTGCCGCCTTTCTGTTCGGATATGTCCAAAAGAACGGACACCACATACATAATAAACTTCGAAAATTTGTCTCATAGTGCCCGGTGGCCGAACGACCCCAGACGGTGTGACGTTCCCGACCGACAATGCCATACGATTATTTCATTTCATTTCAGTGGCCGCCGCTGTCAACAACACAGCTGTTGGCCGTCTCCCAAAAATGTTGGCTGGCAGGAGAAGAACGTAATGGAAGTGCGTGCCACAGAATTCAGACAAGGAGGGGGTGAGACCGCAGACCCATCTGTGCGGCCCTTTGGCGTCTATTACGAACAGTAATACAAACCTCTCTGCCTCTTCGCTCACGTAGTGTAGTGTAGGGATGGTGGTTATCGCTGAAGCAGCCGGTTTTCGCTTAAACTGTTTTTTTTTTTCACCTTCAGTTTAACCTGACTGTTAGAAACGCTCAAAATAACCGGCTCTGAAATAACCGATTTTCGGATTTTATTGCTATCATTTCTGGTAATAAACACAGACGTCGAACAAAGATTGAAAAGTTCTAAGAGCTCATTAGGCTTTTTCATTGTACTTTTCTACACATGTTGAACCAAAATATCAAAGAAAACCTAATCTGTCCACCGTGAGCATCTTTCCTCGAAAAGTACTGAGTGGTTCAATACTGTAAAAAATCATCAATATTCTCCTACTGATTCTAACGTTTTAAAGTTCTGCTCACATATCACGTTCTAATAGTGGATCAAACCACTATTATGGCATTACGAATAGTAAGTGCTAAAAGACATATTACATAGTAGTAGGCAGCAGATGAGGTATTTCCCATTTTTATTATAAACTATGAATGAATTGTTACGTTTTTAATTTATTACTGTTGCCATTATTTTCTCTCTCCTTTATTATTTCATCGAAAGGAGAAACAAATAATAAGCTTTTGTGTAATGATGGCAAAGGACGCGATGGATATGAATGCGTCACAAGTTGGTGACTTTCTTGCATCGCCACTTCTGGATGCTGTCAATTTGTTTACCTTAATGCAACAACAAAACAATAAATTTAGACGTATTTCACTCAAATTCTCTTCCGAGGAACACTTTGGAAGTTTCCTCGTTATAATGCGGTGTCGCAAGTTCGTTCTGCCTCCTCCCATTTATAATCTTTGGAAACAAATGGGGTATTGTACTTCATTGCCTCCACCCTTCGGAAAATAATCCCAAATTAGGGATATTGCCATTCTGCAATACAACGACAGCCAGCAGCTACTGAACAAAGCAGCTGGGGGCAGGTGTTGCACACAGCACTTAGACGCGTACCCGTACCGTCTGTTATGCCACGGCCGGCGCGAGAGGCCGAGCGGTTCTAGACGCTGTAGTCTGAAACCGCGCGACCGCTGCGGTCGCAAGTTCGAATCCTGCCTCGGGCATGGATGTGTGTGATATCCTTATGTTAGGTTTAAGTAGTTCTAAGTTCTAGGGGACTTTTGACCTCAGAAGTTAAGTCCCATAGTGCTCAGAGCCATTTTGTTATGCCACGCTACATGGCAACAGGTACATGATTGCTCAGCAATGATAGATCAGTTGTGGGCAAGTGTTGCAAAATTAGACACTCGCGCACGTCATCTAATAGGCCACACTTGACGACAACAGGTACACTATTGTCTCTGCACTGCTGTGCCAATCCTTATGATATCTGTTTTCTGCTCGTTTCTAACTGTCGACTTTGTTATTAAAATAGCAGTGATCAGTTTTCCAATTTTCTATTATAAACCGATATTTCAAACAACGGGAATTTTACGAATGTACATAACTCGTTTTTTAAAAAGAGGTTTATTTAAAAACCAAATCTTTATCAGCATAGCTGTGGCAAATTGACATGCTTTTATAGAAAACATATTATAACCAAGACCAAACAAATACCTAAAAATACCGTCCATGCAGAACTAAAACGCCGGTATTGGTTTAACAAGTCAGTTTTCCCACCCCTAGAGAGTGGTCAGTGGAACAACTGTAATGGAACCGTGATCAACTGCGTCGGTTTTTCTTCACTGACGAGTGAAGGATCTGTCTGACGGCTGACGATAGTCATTGAAGAGTCATTGGCGAGGTAACAGTGTGGGACACAAGTGTTCAGAAGGAACGTGGGCCAGTCGTGTATTGATTCGATATCCTGTACGTCTCTCGTTGCCAATATTCAGTTCTGAAAAACAAAAGGGAGATGGCGTTATCTCTGCCAAGCACGGACGTCAGCTGAAGCCTGTCCGCCTTGCTGTGAACTCTTATAAGACTCTTTGTACATTAAAGCCTTGTGCTGAACTCGCCCTTTTAGCGTTAATGTGTAGAATCGACTATTAGTTCTGAGTATCTACTTTGAAAAAAGTATACTTTCCTGGATGAATACCCATCATCAGGCGGTTCAAAACATAATTTTTTAACGACAATTGTTACTCGTCGGCCGGTCAGGGTGGCCGAGCTGTTCTACGCTCTTCAGTCTGGAACCGCGCGACCGCTACGGTCGCAGGCTCGAATCCTGCCTCGGGCATGGATGTGTGTAATGTCCTTAGGCTAGTTAGGTTTAAGTAGTTCTAAGTTCTAGGGGACTGATGACCTCAGATGTTAAGCCCCATAGTGCTCAGAGCCATTTCAACCTTTTTTTTTTTTTTTTTTGTTACTCGTCGAGCAGGGTGTACATCGCGGCAAAACAGCCTAACGTTTTATTCCTGTTTTAAGTGAGACCGAAGGACATCATTGCAATACGATCACTTAATCAAGACTCACCGATATTGCGCGAGCAGGCTTTACTTTTTAGGCGTCAGATTGTCTCCCTATATTCTGACAACCTTGCTATGAACAAAGCTTCACCCTTACTGCTGGTTCCTCTTAAAAAAATCTAGAGTAGACGCTTCTTTTGTGTGAATCGAGACGGCCGCTTTCAACATGCCTTTTCATAGGACTTGCTGAGATGACGGCCTGCTTTGTGAACCCGCGGGTCACTTACGCTGCTGCAGTTTTGTATGCTTCAAAGCTAAGCTCAATCAAACTAAGCTCTCGAGTTGAATATTCATTCGATTTGCTGAGGTGACTCAAAAATTCTTTTCTGGTTCAAAATGGTTCAAATGGCTCTGAGCTATATGCAACTTAACTTCTGAGGTCATCAGTCGCCAAGAACTTAGAACTAATTAAACCTAACTAACCTAAGGACATCACACACATCCATGCCCGAGGCAGGATTCGAACCTGCGATCGTAGCGGTCGCCCGGTTCCAGACTGTAGCGCCTAGAACCGCACGGCCACTCCGGCCGGCGCTTCTTTTCTGGTCCATTCTACTTCACCTGTAGATGTGGAGGCTAGTATTCGGTAATAGTTCATCCACACACCGATATTAATGATTTACAATATCTACCTCTTTCTGTCTCTCTCGTAAAAGTTCAATAAATATCTCTGTAATGTACTTTTGAGTGTTTCGTGAATTATCGACTTTCCACATCAGCGTACCCATGTACTGTACTTAGCTATGACGGAGTGAACCTTTCGGTATAATTATTTCGATCACTATAATGATCAACTTGGACTCCTTGCGTCTGTGGATTCATTGCGTTATGGATTTTCTTTTGTCTTTACTCTAATGACCCCCTGCTTCCCTTCTGTCCTCTTCCTGCATTGTGCTATTCTCATAAGTAATAACATTCGATCATTCAACGAATCTGCTATTCTCTTTCTTAGAATTTTACGGCATAAAGGTAAGTCTACTCTAGACACAGTTTTCCAAGGCACACAGCTGCAGAGGCAGCGACGCTAAAATTCAGTTACGTGAGAAAATCAGTTCATGGGTTTTACATTTTTCATCCTACAAATTATACAGACGACAAGTATATTTGGCCTGCACAAGCTGAACCTATAAGGCAAAGCTTGACACACGCTGGATATTTCAGAAATATTTCAGAGTTTAGCCTAATTGAGCTAGCAAAAGTCCTATCACATCCGAAATGTTGTCCAGTCAGATTCCGTTTCCAGAAGTTCGTGTTCAATAATTTTGGGGCAATTTTCAGGACAAAAGCATGTTCAGAAATTTTCTTCAACATTCAGTTACAAATTTTCAAGATGCGGTAGCCCTTCAACGTACTGTTGAGCCCTGCAATGAGCATGTCGGTAACGGAAACGTTTTTTGGGACGATAAAACGCGTGAGTGGACACCTTTCTCCAGGAAATAGAAACCAGCCAAATGGAAATGCCAGCTGTGCCTGATAACTTGACTTCGAGTGAGCATGCCTGAGATCAGTTGAAAAGCGCAGTGCGTTGTTGCGGAATCCCCCACACACATTGAACGCCTTCAGCAAGGTAGAAGAGTGGAACAGTATTGAGCTGCATCGTCTTTGACACCTTGTTGACGGCAAGCCGAGCAGGTTCCAGCCATGGAGGATGGAGCGACACGGGTTGAACGTTACCCAACTGCAGATTTTGATTTCACAAACGAACAAAGGTGAACATCTTGGAGCATACTGCCTTCATTTTGATTAGTTTTTGTTTTTAGTTCCCAGTAATGTTATATTTTTAATTTTTTTAGTTTTATTTATTTGACGTGATATTCCTTAATTACCTGGCTCTCTTGAATCTAACGCCACACACGCTCACACATACAGAGGTGTTGCAAAACCAAGTTAATACAACTACGTCTATAGTCCGAATGCCACCTTATGCTGTTTGGCAGAGGATACTTTCTGTACCACGATCACTTTTACCTTTCCTGTTCCAGCCACGAATGGTGCGCGAAAAGGGCGACGGTTGCTAAACGCCTGTGGGAGCTCGAAACTCACTAATCATTCATGTGTTTCTTCATGTGTGGGCCCACGGCGTCTATCATCTTAAATGCTTACCAAAGCTACCAGAACTTTTTTTCATATACAGATGATCTTTACTGCATCGTATATTACATACCTCTGATCTCTGTAGAGCCGTGAATTTTATTATATGTGTGAAAATGGCTTTCTAACAGGCCACAGTGAACAATAAAAATGGTTTTAACAATCAGAAATCACTCACTAATTTTACCTAGCTGGTCTTTTCGTGAGTTACTCGTAGGACGAAGTTATATATTGTTTGACGCTTCTAGGAACATACGCTTTCAACTTTGACAGTAAATCACGCTGCGATGTACAGAGCCTCTCTCGTCTGGCATCTGCCACTGGAGTTGGATGAACATCTCTATTATGCTATCACGCTCTTTTCTTTTAGCTTCTCTGTTTCCTCTATAAAAGCCACTTGACAAGATCCCCACACAGAGGAACAAAACTCGAGTATTCATCGAAGAACGGCTTTGTAAACTACAAGTAGGGTGGACTAAACTTCTTCCAATTCGTTCCAATGCATCTTAGTCTGCCTCCTGGCCATCCATCTATTAGTGTTAAGTGGTCGTTCCACTCTAAATCACATACTCCAAGACGGAAATAGCAGGTTGAATTGGTTCAAGTGGCTCTGAGCACTATGAGACTTAACGTCTGAGGTCATCAGTCCCCTAGTCTTAGAACTACTTAAACCTAACTAACCTAAGGACATCACACACATCCATGCCCGAAGCAGGATTCGAACCTGCAACCCTAGCAGCAGCGCAGTTCCCAACTGAAACGCACAGAACCGCTCGGGAAAGAGCAAGCCTCACAAGTATCAGAACTGTGAGGTTTATAAATGTTCTCTCTAGCCCTCGGCATCTATGATGGTCTACATGACAGTTATATTGTATAAGAAGAATGTTTGCTGCTCAGTCAACCTGCATTGCATGGCAGCCTACATACCAGGGACAAGAAACAGTTTTCCAGCCCACAACATGTAGGCTGCTCTGCATGACAGGTATGTTGCATTGAAGTAGCCAGGATGGAGGGGTGGATACGAAGACAGAGACAGGAGAAGAAGGGCAGAGCTGAGGGGAGGAGGAGACAGAGAGTATGGAGGAGAAGAAGGTGGGCATCACAGAAATGTGGCAAATAAGATGGACAGAAAGATGGGTGAGGACAGATTGAACAGAGGAAGGGGAAGAGGATATGCACAGAGAGAAGGATATGAAGAGGCAGAGAGAGTGGGGAGGAGGAGTAGACAGAGGTGCGGCGATTGGGTGGGCAGTGTAATGGAGGAAGAGGTGTGGGGAGGGAGGAGGAGGTGTGGGAAGTATTGTATCGAACACATACACAGGTAAAGCTATGGGGCAAATGCTTGTCATAGTATAATAGGTCTTGCTGTAAATTTATCCACCATTTACGTTTGTTTTCTTGAGGGTCAACTGCTACTCCCTGCGACAAGCGTCGTTCTTTTGCAGGTCTTCATGCATTTTGCTACAATTTTCTATCATTGTAACTTTTTCTATGTACAACAGCATCATTTTGCAACAACGTCATGTATCTTACGATGTCCACCACTAGATAGTTTATCAATTTTACTAATAGCAATGGTCCTACAACGTCCGCGTCTGGTTCTGAGCGTCAGTGCGTTTGACTGCCTTACGGATGACCTGTACTGCCAGGTATTTTTCTTTGACGTGAACTGGAACGGGGTCCATTCACCCACGTGTGCCAACTGAGGGGCTATTTGAATGAAAAATAGCGGCTCCAAGATGTGGAAAGCCAACAACGGGCGGGAGAGAGCAGTGCTGAACGCGTGCCCATCCACACGGCGTCCTTATGGCGTCATATGGTAAAGGATGTAGAGGATGAAAGGGCGGCCGGTGGACATCGTCACGTCTTCTGGGCGTGATCATGGAGTTCAATTAAACTTTAAGTGGTTCCTTGAGGTGAAACGTTCCTTACCTAGGAGCTCCAGTAACGTTATACCAAATCACAGTCGATGCCGTGGCCAGAATTCAGGCAATTTTTGTGATGTGCGGCGCGCGACACAAACTGAGGTACTGCTCCACGGATTGATCGGAAACATTTACGAGCGTACCCGCATTAATTATCTGCTCAGCTACATTGCCAAACATTCTCAATAAGTCTGGCCAGAATCGCTTTAACAACTGCAAAGTTGGTAATTAAAAGCCAAATCCGAGAAATATTCCGAGATATGATTACTGGACTGGAATATTTCCACCGCTAATACTTCTACAAACCATCTCCAACTGGCTACTAGTAAGTCTCGTCGATAGGTACCACAAAGACGAATGAAGTTCAAAGTCAATAGGGAAAGGGTCACATAAAAATCACTCTCAAATTTGTGCGGAATTTAGTCTAGCCCAGTCCATCACTTACCTAATACCGTCTGTAGCAAGCTGATGGCTTCATTCTCTGCTCTGACACATCTTTTTAACGGACAAGCCCACCTTCACTAAACCGCAACACTCGTCGGGGAAAACAGTAGGAAGTCTGCCCGCACCTCGTGGTCGTGCGGTAGCGTTCTCGCTTCCCACGCCCGGGTTCCTGGGTTCGATTCCCGGCGGGGTCAGGGATTTTCTCTACCTCGTGATGGCTGGGTGTTGTGTGATGTCCTTAGGTTAGTTAGGTTTAAGTAGTTCTAAGTTCTAGGGGACTGATGACCTTAGATGTTAAGTCCCATAGTGCTCAGAGCCATTTGAACCATTTTTAGTAAGAAGTCTGTGCATAATTCGTCACCCGCCAACGGGAAGGTACTTTCGATTGCTTTGTGGGCTTTTCGTGCTTGAAGTGTAACCTCGTTGATCATGAAGGATCAGTAACACCGAATTTCCGAAAAGATAACCTCTGGAAGACATGACTTCAAATAAGGCAGAAAGGACTGATATTACTCCATCTAAATGCGTAAAATGATTCGGAGAAATGGCAACCAAACGACTATTCAAGTTGCTTTCTATAATCTATGAGACAGACGACGCACCATAAGACTTTCATAAAAATGTCATCCGCACGATTCCGAAGATAGCAAGGGCAGATAAGTGCCAGAACTACAGTACAATCAGCTTAACATTCCTTGCATCCAAGTTGCTGACAAGAATAATATACCGAAGAAACGAAAAGAAAAGTGATAATCTGAAACCTGAGCGTCTTCCGGCGTACACAACGTTCAAGTAATTTGCAGGGATGCAGCCAGATGACGTCACCAAGGACCGCGGTCATCGGAGTCACCCGGCCGGATTCCCAAAAGTTACTTGAAAACTGAGGGTTGTTAGATGAAGATCAGTTCGGCTTTAAGAAAAGGAAAGTCAGCTGAGAGGCAATCCTGACATTGTTTTTGATTATAGAAACAATTCTGAAAAAAAAATCAAGGCACTTTCATAGGATTTTCCCACCTGGAAAAAGCGTTGGACAACGTATGTTCGAAATTTTGAGGAAAATAGGGGCAACCTATAGAGAAAAACAGACAGTATGCGGTATGTACAAGAACCAAGAGGAAACAATAAGATTGGAAGCCTAAGAACGAAGTGCTCGAATTGGAACGGGTGTAAGAGCGATGTAGCCTTTCACCCGTGCTGTCAAATCTATACCTCGAAGAAGCAGTGGCGGAAATAAAGGAAATGTTACGGCATCAGGATATATCCGCCATGGTACTAGCCGGAGTTGTAGACGGTAAAAACTAAAGGGGACGATAGAGATTGAAATAAATCCCCTCTCACCCCCCCCCCCCCCCCCCACCCCTCAACCGCCGGAGGGTTACAGACGGACTCCTCGATTTCGCGAGCTCCAAACTGCAATTAGGTCTTTCCACCAATCAGAATCATAAGCACAAATTCCCCACTCCTGCTTAGAGCGCTTACGTAAGACGGTGCTTTTTGCCAGGACTTTAAGAATGTTTTCTGGAAGTTTGCTGGAAATACCGGCGTTCGTGCAGATAATTACTCTTCCTCCAAACCACACATGTAGGCTCCAGCCACAAACGGTTTAGGAAGATTAGGGAAAACCCGTCGACCAGCCCGAGGCTGAAGAAAGCTTCCTTCTGCCAACAGCCGGAAACTGACCTAAGTGACGACAATAGGGAACAGGGGGGAGGGTAGGAAATGATGAGTTACAATGGTGCGCTACAAATTATTTTTAAATTTCAGGAATTTTCTCTGTTAAGAATGTGATGCTGTGTCTATTTGTTAGCAACTATTTAATCCATTCACAAAGCAATATGGAACGTCTTCCCTGGCGTGTGTGGCCAGGTGTGTGGCCCGCACTTGGGAGCTGTCTGAGGAAGGCCAGCAAGCGAGTGCGGTGCCAGGGGTCGTGGTCGCTGGACCAGCTCCCGGATGCGGGGCGGTGCATCCTCGTTACGCGGCCTGCTGCAGGAATGCCGGCCACTTAGCGGTCCCCCGCTCGTGCCCTCCGTGCTGTAATACCACGTCACGGCCTTCCCAAATTAAGCCGCGCCGTCCCTAATCACTTGTCGCCTCGCCCGGCCTCAAATCTTCACGTAATGCGCGCCGCCTCAAAATGATAGCGTCGTTATACCGAAACTTAACTCACTTCTCTTAATAATCATTTCGTCTCGGCCATAAACCAAGCAATTCAACGCAGCTTTTGCTACACTTGTTACCAGATTCACTGTGTCCACTTAATTAAGTTATGGCGTTTCATTTAAAAGCAGCAGATATAGGTGCGACTCATTTCGTTGTGTGAGACGTATCAGATACAACCTACTGTGCTACACCGTACTGTCTTTATAGCCCCGTCAAATTACTGTGTAATGTAACTGGAGATTGAGCACATAAAAACACAATTTGGATAACACTTTGATGAGAACCAGTGCGACTCTCTTCGTGATATTTGACGATAAAGGGAGGACCACGTTTAAATTTTAAATTACTTTCACTCCTTCTCGAGGATACGGCGTAGCACTATCCTCGCGAGCGAGAGGATTTGCCTGTTTCAGTGAAGTAGAGTGCTATTCCGCCGTAGCGTAGCTATTGGCAGGGTCTGCCATGCCAGACAGGCCTCTAGCAGGGGAGCCACACAAAGAGTGCCTCACAATGTCCTTTATTCCTTATTATCCTTTATACGATCCTGAGTTGTCCATTCTTGACATAGAAACACAAGGAACTCTTACCAGTAGTGAAGCTCTCTATGGGAGTAAACCTTGAGGAAAAATTCTGGTCCTTCACGTTGTGGGGAGGGGGGTGGGGGAGTTGAGCAAGGTGTTGGTATCCTACACCGGTAAAAACAGGCTTTACTACGTTACTAAAAGAAATTAAAGAAGATGGATGGATCAGTAGGCATCAACTCGAGTTAACATCCAGGACTCTGGTTTGTGGAAACGAAATGTACGGACGTTGCCATGGAAAAATTGAGAATATAATTAGGGAAATTGAAGTACTAGAGGTGGGTATCCTGATAATGACAGAAAGGAAAAAGGGAAGGACGTGGATAAGACGTGATTGGAGACTATTCAGACGGCCAGGGTGGCCGAGCGGTTCAGTCTGGAACCGCGCGACCGCTACGGTCGCTGGTTCGAATCCTGCCCCAGGCATGGATGTGTGTGATGTCCTTAGGTTAGTTAGGTTTAAGTAGTTCTAAGTTCTAGGGGAATGATGACCTCCGATGTCAAGTCCCATAGTGCTCAGAGCCATTTGAACCATTTTTGGAGACTATTTTCTTTTGGGCTGGAGTAGAAAGAACTGAAAGAGCAATATCAGAGGCAGCAGTTCTTGTCAGAAGAAAATGGAAGGAAGTGAATGGAAGAATAATCAGTGTAACAACGAAATAAATTATGGAATAAAATTGGAATTAACTTTTATGTATGACCCTAACGTGGAAGCCTCAGAGGAGGAGAACATAGATTTGTTCGATGACTTACAAGAATCGGTTGACGCTTGTGCAAATAAGGGGAAATTGTTAATAATGGGGGAGTTCAGTGGACGAACTGGAAAAAGGGTAAATGATGAGGTTGTAGGTCCACGGGAAGATGATATAGACAATGATACCTGTTGGAAGTTGAATAATTCATGTAAGGTTCAAGAGTGTACTGTTATGGATGACCAATTCCAACAAAAAGAAATTCAGAAATACACCTGGGCTAATCCATCAAGGGACCTAAATCCAATTCCATACTAGGTAATAGTGCGAATACAGCCGATGATTGAGGCACAAGATGAAAGGATAACAACAGTGACAGGGTGTGGCTCCGGCCTTTACACAGGTACCTCAAAAACTGCTTTTCCGATTAAGACCAAAATAAAGCAGGAGGAGAAGAACATGTTGGAAGTATAAGAATAAAGGATCCCAAATATAGGATACATCCACTATAAGAAGAAAGTGTGAAAACTTCATACCAGCAAAGCTGAAATCTAGGATTGGATTCAATGGAGGAGGACTGAAGCGCAAATTAACTAAACGGTTTCCTGAAACAGTCGATTAAAGTATCAGCGTAGGAGGTGTTAGGAATGGAAGGGAAAGAAGAATAAGTATTGAAATGGGTGACCATGGAGATGCAAGAGATCCAAGTAGGTTTTACGGTTGGACGATCTTCTATGGACTATATTTTTAGCCTTAGATAAATAACTTAGAAGCCGTATCCTACAGGTCAGGAAATACACCTAATATTTTCGGATTTAGAAAAAGCATATGATTCTGTAAGCATCTTCGTACTACTGACAGCGATGGAATACATAGATATAGAACCACAGCAAATATCCCTTTTTCGGAGGATATATCAGCAAACGTAGTTAAAGTAGGGAGAAAATTGAGCGAGCCACTGCAAACATCGAAAGGACTTAGACAGGACTACAGTATGTCCCTGACCCTGTTTAAGAGATACATCCAAAACATACAGTTGAATAAATTGTGCGGAGATATAGTATTAATTGCCGGCCGCTGTGGTCTAGCGGTTCTAGGCGCTCAGTCCGAACCCGCGCGACTGCTACGGTCGCAGGTTCGAATCCTGCCTCGGGCATGGCTGTGTGTGATGTCCTTAAGTTAGTTAGGTTTAAGTAGTTCTAAGTTCTAGGGGACTGATGACCACAGATGTTAAGTCCCATAGTGCTCAGAGCCATTTATAGTATTAATTCCTTTCCAGCATTGAAGTACCACTCATTATTATTTGCGATATTATTATAACAGAAAGTAGGGAGGAAGTCAATATGATGATAAAAGACGTTAATGGAAGTATTTGGACGAGGAGGGATTAGAATATATATGATCAAAGCATATCTAGTAGTGGGGAAGATGGGAGGGATATGGCACTACCGAAAGGAACTACTGAAGCAGTAAGACATTTTTAAAATACTAAAGTCTGGTTATCCATGCCAAGGGGAAGCTGTGAAGCAAATGCGAAAGGCAGGATCCAGCAGGAAAATGGAGCAACGAAGGTGCTAAATGGAGTTCTGGGGCGCAGGGTAATATCGAAAGAAAAAAAAAGAAGAGTATGCTACGAAATAGTAGTCGAAAGTATAGTAACATACGGTGCAGCAGGATGGACCCTGGGGCAACCGGCAGAGGAGCAGAGTGAAGGCAGTAGAGATGGATAGAATAAGGAGGATAGCCTGTATATGCAGAACGGAGAGGAGGAGAAATGGTAGAGCGTTAATAGATATGGAAGAACCAGTCATCCAAAGGTATGAGGAAAAAGCTCTTCAATGGTAAGGCTATGTGCGGCGAATGGCGAAAAGTAATCCTGGAATGGTTGCCGCCGAGAAGGAAGAATCGTGGACGGCCGACAATAACACGGAGAGTGGGAGTAATTACAATGTCGAGGAAGAGAGGTCTGAAAGCGGAAGACTACCATGATCGTGAATGATAGCGAATGGGAATACAGAGCAACTGCTGAAGGGTGGAGAAGCCTATAAAAAGAAAGTGAGTATTACTTTCACTCACAATATGAACAAGAACGAAATAACAAGTACAAGGGCGACTTCGGTAGACATGAAATGCTACATAACATGAATCTGTATTACAAGTCCGTATGAAGTTCTTCGTGTAATATGGTCTGTCCGGAATCGGACCACGTATCAGTGCAGAAATTCAATAGCTTAGAGCTATATACGACCATCAAAATAATAAAGACACGAATTCTAGCTGAGTTATGTGTTTGTGTACAATTCCTTTGGAAAGGAAGGCGTTATGAGGCCCCGTCTCCTGGCGGCTGGGCTGTAGTTTGTGATGTTATTATGGTGTTACTGTTAGATCAAGTCCCCATCGAAGGCTGTTTCCTATGATAGAAAAAAAGTAATAAAGTTCGATTTAAAAAGACTGGTGTCACAATTTCTTGCGTACATCATAAAGTTAGCCACGTTGTCCCCTGCTGCTGCTTTATATATTCACCCGTTCTGAATGTACACTTCTGGAAATTGAAATAAGAACACCGTGAATTCATTGTCTCAGGAAGGGGAAACTTTATTGACACATTCCTGGGGTCAGATACATCACATGATCACACTGACAGAACCACAGGCACATAGACACAGGCAACAGAGCATGCACAATATCGGCACTAGTACAGTGTATATCCACCTTTCGCAGCAATGCAGGCTGCTATTCTCCCATGGAGACGATCGTAGAGATGCTGGATGTAGTCCTGTGGAACGGCTTGCCATGCCATTTCCACCTGGCGCCTCAGTTGGACCAGCGTTCGTGCTGGACGTGCAGACCGCGTGAGACGACGCTTCATCCAGTCCCAAACATGCTCAATGGGGGACAGATCCGGAGATCTTGCTGGCCAGGGTAGTTGACTTACACCTTCTAGAGCACGTTGGGTGGCACGGGATACATGCGGACGTGCATTGTCCTGTTGGAACAGCAAGTTGCCTTGCCGGTCTAGGAATGGTAGAACGATGGGTTCGATGACGGTTTGGATGTACCGTGCACTATTCAGTGTCCCCTCGACGATCACCGGTGGTGTACGGCCACTGTAGGAGATTGCTCCCCACACCATGATGCCGGGTGTTGGCCCTGTGTGCCTCGGTCGTATGCAGTCCTGATTGTGGCGCTCTCCTGCACGGCGCCAAACACGCATACGACCATCATTGGCACCAAGGCAGAAGCGACTCTCATCGCTGAAGACGACACGTCTCCATTCGTCCCTCCATTCACGCCTGTCGCGACACCACTGGAGGCGGGCTGCACGATGTTGGGGCGTGAGCGGAAGACGGCCTAACGGTGTGCGGGACCGTAGCCCAGCTTCATGGAGACGGTTGCGAATGGTCCTCGCCGATACCCCAGGAGCAACAGTGTCCCAAATTTGCTGGGAAGTGGCGGTGCGGTCCCCTACGGCACTGCGTAGGATCCTACGGTCTTGGCGTGCATCCGTGCGTCGCTGCGGTCCGGTCCCAGGTCGACGGGCACGTGCACCTTCCGCCGACCACTGGCGACAACATCGATGTACTGTGGAGACCTCACGCCCCATGTGTTGAGCAATTCGGCGGTACGTCCACCCGGCCCCCCGCATGCCCACTATACGCCCTCGCTCAAAGTCCGTCAACTGCACATACGGTTCACGTCCACGCTGTCGCGGCGTGCTACCAGTGTTAAAGACTGCGATGGAGCTCCGTATGCCACGGCAAACTGGCTGACACTGACGGCGGCGGTGCACAAATGCTGCGCAGCTAGCGCCATTCGACGGCCAACACCGCGGTTCCTGGTGTGTCCGCTGTGCCGTGCGTGTGATCATTGCTTGTACAGCCCTCTCGCAGTGTCCGGAGCAAGTATGGTGGGTCTGACACACCGGTGTCAATGTGTTCTTTTTTCCATTTCCAGGAGTGTATTTGGAGCAGCTTGGCTCATCTGCATCAACTTGTAGATAGTCAATTTATACTTGGTGCATACGTGACATATTTTACAATGACTAGCGGGGTAAGTGCGTATTTATGGAAACAAATAGCTGGGCCTGTCATCTCCGCTTTACTAAGCAAAAGACTGCAGCGTTGTTATTGGGTTGCCCACGGTACCCGCCCAGAGCAGTACTCCACGTCCACTGCAATTGTAATGTCCAGTCGGTTTTGGGCAGAGTAACGCGTTTATTTTTCTCCTACGCCAAGTAAGATGGCCAAGTCAGAAAGCAGCTGATGTACACTGATACACAGAGGCAGAGAACATACCTGGCAATGCTGGGGTATGCTGCACGTGGCGGCATTTCTTTCTGCCCCTCTCTCGGAAAAAAATATTGGTAATATTACAGCCCTCTCTTGTTGACATGATATTTGCTGTGTTTGCTTTACATAACACTTAATGAACATTATAACGGTTAAATAGCATCTTCAGATCAAAAGTAAACTGGAAGTCAACACTTGATGTTACACTCGCTCGTTGAAGCTCATGCTAAAGGGAGATGTGGCAGAAGGACGATACTGGCTGATGCGTTAGGTGATACAAAGCGCTTTTCTACTGTGCATCACCCACCATTCGGCTTTTTACACTGATGGCATGGGAATACAATTTTAGAGCTCTGATTATGCGCTTTTTAAAGAATTTCGACTTTTCATAATCGTGATTAATAACATCTGAAAATGATCGTTACTTGCCGTAGAAACTAGTAATCTAGTGAGACTATTTGCAACTGAGACAGCCGGCCGGAGTGGCCGAGCGGTTCTAGGCGCTACAGTCTGTAACCGCGCGACCGCTACGGCCGCAGGTTCGAATCCTGCTTTGGGCATGGATGTTTGTGATGTCCTTAGGTTAGTTAGGTTTAAGTAGTTCTAAGTTCTAGGGGACTGATGACCACAGAAGTTAAGTCCCATAGTGCTCAGAGCCATTTGAATTTGAACTGAGACAGTTATAATAAATATTTTAAGAAGATTTAAACTACCACGCAGCCTGTTGTGACTATATGTCATCCATTATTGAAATGGAAAATGTTACACTACGAACACATTCAGGATGCAATCGGAGGCTGTTTGCTTCCATGCCACAACGAACACGAGAGCACATGTCCCCGTGGGATTCTGACCTCCCACTGATGAATGAAAGTTTGATAATTCATTACGAACGTATCACCAAGTTAAAAATTGTACTGGTGGTACGGTTCCATTTTCGTCGCAATAGCCTAGTATTCAGAAAGTCCTGTTACCGAACCGACATTTATGGTAGGACATCATTAAGACCCACTGCCACAGGCCCTCATCAGGATGAACAGTAACCATTGCAATCTGACAAAGTGGTAAAAATAAATGTCGTGCGACTAGGGCCTCCCGTCGGGTAGACCGTTCGCCGGGTACAAGTCTTTCGATTTGACGTCACTTCGGCGACTTGTGCGTCAATGGGAGTGAAATGATGATCAATTATTCAAATTGACAGTCACAATCGCATTATTTATTTGGCCGCCAACCGGTTTCAACCCGCGATGGGGTCATCTTCATGGCAATTTACACCATTTGGTCACTCGCTGGTAACCAACCGCGCACAGGCAGGGTGACGACTCCAGCGAGCGACCAAATGGTGTAAATTGCCCTGAAGATGACCCCATCACGGGTTGAAGCCGGTTGGCGGCCAAATAAATAATGCGTTTGTGATTCGAACCTGCAACCGTAGTGGTCGTTCGGCTCCAGACTGTAGCGCCCAGAACCGCACGGCCACTCCGGCCGGCCCCGGGCCCTTAGGATCATTCTGACCACTCAGCTACCGGGAGCGGACTGACAAGGTAGTCGGTGAGGGTCAGTGAATGAACCGCACACGCTCCGGAGGGCGGACTGCGCGTAGTGGCAGTGGAACTGCTTGAACCCGGCTGGTGCCCTGGGCAGCACGCTGTCTCCCTGCGCTCTCTGCGTGAGGGCCGGAGCGCTGGAACAGGTCGCGGCCCGCCGGGGGGCCAATTGAGCTGTCTGTGCCGCGCGCACTGCACGCCGGGCCCGCCGCCAGATTGCTATCCGCGGCGCGAGCCACAATAGCCGTCATCACCAGCGGCCTACCGGCGCCCGCAGCAAGCGGGTCTGCACCCGCCAACGCCGCTCCGCGACCACACGCTCCTACATCTTCAGATGGCCAACTCGCTGGCCAGCTGCGCTCCGTCTTTTCAGAACTGGTCTGATCTGTTGGCTTGTTGAGCGCTTTATTAGATATACGAGCTCACAAGACAATATGTTAGGCATCCCCCTAAAAGAGCACTTTTGGATGCTGTAGATGGTGCAGAACTGGTACCGGGCCGTGATGTTACCCTCCACCGCTGACACACGTCGTAGTGGTCACTTGGTATCGCAGCACGGTTGGGATGCTACGACGTGGTGACATGCCTATGACTGCACCGCCTATTTTTTGGTGTATGGTCGTGGGCTATCCAATTTATCTGCAATGAATGCTCCACCAGTCGCACCCATTTATTTAGTTCATTTGGCGCTGACTGGTACTCCCCCCGAAACTCCTGCACAGTAGCAGTTTGAAATGTTCGTCGATCCGTGCGTAGGAGCGGCTGCATTGCTGTCTAGCGGTAACTGATGGTGTTCCTGCTCACCGTAGGAGGCGCACTGCAGATGCACTTGTTCTGGCTTGCGGGTAGCTGGTGGACATCGATCGGACAACATGGAAGCAGACAAGTACGGGCAACGGTGAACAGTGCGGCTTCTCTTGAGGAAAGGAGTGACTGCTTGAGACATCCACAAGAGGTTAGTGGCCGTATGTGGGGAAACAGCAGCAACTCGCAGATCTCTGTTGACCCATTCTGTCTCTACTGATCCATCGTGGATACGGGGCAGTGACTGGTCAGATATTTATCAAAGAAAAATCACGAAACAGCCATATGTTTCCAGAAGTTGTTATTTTATTTACAAGACCAGTTTCGGTATCTCATTAACGCCATCTTTAGACCCCTGTGCACTTCACGTATAGAAATACAGATACATTCGTGTATACATAACTGAAACCATTAATACCTGGTTTCCGCGAATCTGTTGTGGTTCGTTGGGTATAACAGTTCAGGGACTACGCTGAAAAGCGCATACGCACTGGACGTCCAGCAATTGCTCTCAAACCAAACAATACCCAGCGTCTCAATCGATTGATAATGGGGCACAGTCGAATCACGTTTGATGGACTATAGAAAGCAACAGATCTATCACATATCCACTCCACACCATCATCCATTAGGATTTAGAGATGAAGAACGTGTGTGCCCAATGGGTGCACTATTCGCGCAGCATTGCGCGGAAACAGAAGCGTGTGCGGATTTACCAGCAGTTGGTACAACAGAACAGTGCAGATCCAGCAGAGTTCCTTGAGCGTCTGGTCACCATCAACGAGTCATTGTCCTCGACCAACTTCACCGACGCATTCAACAACGCCGCCACAAAAAATGACCCCGTGGCGTTCTGCTCCAACACGACGATGCGTGACTACTTGCCAATTGCCAGACCAAGGTCACCGTGCGTGAACTAGGATTTACTGTACTGTCACAGCCTCTACTTTTGCCAGATCTGGCTCTAGCGACTATGCCCTATTCGACGCGATGGGAGAGGTCATAATGGGTAAGAAGTTCGCCACCAAGCTACATGCAGTTGTCCACCAGTGGTGCCGGGATACCCCAAAGAATTATTTGATATGCAAGTACGGAAGCTGTCATTACGATGACAAAAGTGCATTGACGTTAGCAGGGAATACCTGAAACATAGTCTGTATTCGTTTGTTCGGTAAATGGTTTCTGTGAACATAAAAAAGGTGTAGTGTCAATCATTCTTGAACACACCAAGCAACACGGCGTAAGAACGGTATCGTGAAAAATATTCTAACCAACAGGAAGCGGAAACTACCGTCAGTCACAATCGACTTCAAACCCGAGAGCAGTAGCTGTCACCAATGAATGCACTCCACCCCGACCATTTTCTGAACAATGCTGCGCGGGGAACTGCGTGCAGTGGACATTTGGCGTCTGATTCATTGGAAATTGGCGCTTCTCACAGCAGCACATAAAGTTGCACGTTTTCAACGGCCCAAACAACACAGAAACTGGACAATATCTGACTGGAGACTCGTAGGGTGGTCCGACGATTCGCAGTTTTGTCCCTTTTCAAATTACGCAGAGCGTGGAGTTCCCAGACTGCCCAAAGAGGTGTTTAGCCCATAGCGTGGGGAGGGGGAGGGCGGGGTATCGTACAGACTAGAGGTGGTCACACTCATTCAGGCTACCCTGAGCAAAAACCAAAGTTATTCAACATCTTCGGGGACCTACTATAACCATTCCTTCTGTGTTTTCAGATGATTAGGCCATGAAGACTTACATCATCCAAAAGAGCAACAGTCGCCTTCATGGGAACGAGCGAATGCGTTTGAAAAACTCTCAGAAATTCTATCGCACCTCACTGGCCCGCTAAATAACGCGACCTTAACGGTTGCATAGTGACAAAAAGTTGCATTCTACTGAACCTATTTTTACAGGTTCCAACTATGAGACTCACCCGTGAAAGAACATGTGGATTGCAAACCCACAACGTGATTCGCACTCCGTATAACATCCTTATCTTACAAGATAAGTAAAAGAAAGGCAAATCTACGTTTATAGCCTTTTTAGATTTAGAGAAACCGTTTTGTGATATTGACTGGATAACACTCTTTGAAATTCTGAAGGTACCAGGGATTAAATACAGGAACCGAAAGGTTATTTACAACCAGTACAGAAACCAGACTGCAGCTAGAAGACTCTCTATGATATTATTTACTCTGTACATTGAGCAAGCAGTAAATGAAACAAAGGAGAAATCTGGAAAGGGAATTAAAGGTAGGGAGAAGAAATAACAACTTAAGATTTGCTGATGACATTGCAATTCTGAAAGAGGAAGCAGACGACCTGCAAGAGCAGCTGAAAAATGGTTATAAGATGATCAACAATAGCAAAATAATGGTAACTGAATATAGCTGAATTAAAATTGACAGTACTAAAGGAATTGGAATATGAAATTAGACACTAAAAGTAGTAGCTGAATATTGCTATTTGGCAGAAAAATAAGTAATGAGGGATGAACTAGAGAGAATACAAAATGCAGACTGGTTATGGCACGAAAATAATTTTTGAAAATAAAGGAATTTTTAACACCTGACATAAATGTGTTAGGTAGTCTTTTCAGAAAGTAACTGCTGGAGTGTAGCCTTGTAAGGAAGTGAAACGTGAGCGAGAAGCAGTTCAGAGAAGAAGAGAACAGAAGCTTTGGAAATATGGTGCTACAGAACAATGCTGATGACTGGATGGGTAGAACGAATAACTAATGAAGTGATATTAAACTGAACTGAAGAAAAATAAATTTGTGGCACAATTTGACTAAAAGAAGGAATGAATTGATAGGACACGTCCTGAGGCGTCAAGGAATCCTCAGTTTCTTAATGGAGGAAGGTGTGTGTATGAGGGGGCGGAGCGGAGTGGTACGGCTAGTAGAGCGAGACCAAGGTATGAATCAGGTGCAAATGGATGTAGGCTGCAGCAGTTAGGCCGAGATGAAGACGCTTGCATAGGATAGCAGACTAGCACGAAGAACTGCATCAAAACACTATTCGGACTGAATACCACAACAATATAACTTTTTGAATTTCTGGCACGATGCTCATGAGCTAGCTGCGATACGTTACAACAAGATGAAACGTAACAGAGAGAAAAGACACTTCTAAAAAACAGCAACCTCGCCTATATGAACGTCGTTTGTTAGCTGCGGAATAGCAAGTGTGGATTTATTTAAATACATGCATTTTGTTATTAACGACACGGTAGTCATACTTTACTTAGGCATAAACACAGCATATATCTATTGGTTACAGTCACTGATTTCGTCTCATGAAATGGTAATGAGGCCTGTTTTGGATTGCTATTAACACGATTTTCTGAAAGTTGATACTAAATTGTGGCAACCAGTTAAAAACATTAATGGCGAAGCAGCCTATATCTCTGTTTCTCCGCGCTATAGACGAAGTTTCAGATCAGTACCTCCTGACGATTTGTTTTGATATGTTCCGAGGGTACGATCCTTTACTCATCGAGTCACTTGTCAGGACCGACATATTTAAAATCTGGGCCTTTTATAGGCCATCAACAAAATACCTAGAGGATTAAAAGGATTTTGTCTACTGCAACGCTATGCTAAAAACGAGACTGGAACGCATACACTATGCCTGCAACTGTGTGTACGAAAGCAACTTGGTACCCTGTGATTATGTATGACACTGTCAGTCCAGCAAGCTTACTCTGAAAACGACGAGTTCTTTAAAAAAATTTTTACGACTGAAACGTGTTCCTGCATTTCGTGAACTCTGTATCCATTTTATTAGTTAGTAATTTTAGTTAGTAATTTCACCGCAGAGCAACACTCAGATTACAAAGGAACGTCTCGTAGCCCAGAGAACCGTGCGTCAATATGTTAACAGGAAAGAGTTTGTGTTGTTTTCCTTTCGTATCTCCGTCCCTCACTCAAGAAAGATTTATATACATGGAACGCATCATAAGGGTGTACAGCATAGAATGCCACTCATTGTGATTCAAAGATTTTCTTAATTAAACTTATAGGTTAATGTCATTCAAAGAATGTATTCAAAACACAATGGATGAAGGTTTTCCACTCCATTGCGTGTTAATACAGCAACCAGTATGTAGAATGAGGAGGAGAAAACAGTCTTGGTTGTATGTTGAAATTATTGTTTATTTACTCATCCATTTCGCCCATTTATTGTTGAAGTCACTTGGTGGTAAATTAATGAACGGCCAGAAAGTTACTGCACTTCTCTCACCATTAATTGTGTTACTGATGGACTGCATAATTCTCTTCCATTGAGGAAGTCCTGGCATTTGTGTAATGAGCAGTGAGCCGCACTGAGTGAGGCCACTTGCCTCACAGCCACAGTATATCTTCCGAGATAGGTGTGTGAGTAAGTCTGATGGAATGGGACTGATCAAGTCAAGAACAGTAATCTGCTATAGTGCATTACTGAAGTTCTGTAACACCTAAGTGACCTACCTGTGTTGTACAGGGATACAATTTAAGTCTCTGGCTCTTTTCAGATGTTGAGAGATAGGTGGCATTTGACATCTCTCATATTGTGTGAAGTACGCCAAGTAGTGACAGCGGAGACAATGAAATCGACATCGTCGAATACATATTGACAGTATGTTACACTTGGGACGGGATCTTCAGTGTGACAGACAGTTTACAACTCCAAATGGCTCTGAGCACTATGGGACTCAACTGCTGAGGTCATTAGTCCCCTAGAACTTAGAACTAGTTAAACCTAACTAACCTAAGGACATCACAAACATCCATGTCCGAGGCAGGATTCGAACCTGCGACCGTAGCGGTCTTGCGGTTCCAGACTGCAGCGCCTTTAACCGCACGGCCACTTCGGCCGGCTTACAACTCCAGCTGTTGAGCTTTTTTACATAGTACGCCACTTAAAAACTGCAAATACAGGGCGTCATTTCATTTGGGGCAGGGCGATAGAGTTGCAAGTCTCTCGACATTTACCGCGGCTATTTCCGGCGGACAATGAAAACCAATTTCATGATAGACTGAACCATTCTCTTTCTGTAGACCTAATGGACCAGAAAGGAGCGGTCTTTTCATTGCGCCATGCATGTTCTCAGTACCTAAATATCTTGTTCTCCGATTAAGTCATTTATTTTTGACTCTCCTGTTGCGCAGATGACAATAAAGAACATTGGATATTGGCTGATCTGGATCTGCTAATTCAGGACCTGCTCCATGTTAAACGTAAGATCTGTATCGCAAAGGGAAGAAAAAGTATGTCCAGTGGCCAAAGGAATATTAATTGCCGATCATAAAATATCCGCCATCACGCACGGGACTGGTGGTCCTTTTACAAAGGTAACTGACGGTTGCTTTTTTATCGTACGAGCGACTGCATTAGCTACGCGCAGTGAATAAAGATTGCTGTCAGCTCCCGACTCGGCGGCGCTGTTTAACAAGGACGTGGTCGCTAAATAATACAAGCCAACACGGGACCACAGACGACGTAGAGTCAAATCTGCTCGCACGCACGGCAGTAGCAATAGCAACAGCACAGAAATAACGAGTGGTCCATCATTCTTCTCAGTAATTAAAAATGCGCTCTGACGCCTCTACAAGCTGGGAAATTCACCTCGTCGGAGAGTCTGCTTCAGACATAGGAATGGATTTTATCTTTTAAGTAGTACATATAAAGCTGTCATTGAATAATACTTCGTAGGGAGACATTTTGGAGGGATGTGATGTCAGTAGGATAAGTTGGAACTCAAAATTTTAGTCTGTAAATACCTGCCTTGCCTTATCTATCGTGGAATATTTTCTAGCAATTTAGATAGAATAGCAGTGGGGCTACTTGAGATTTTGATGCATTTGCCAGTTTTTCTCTGAAGATTTCACGTGTAGATGGAGACGATACGTTAGTAAATGGTTTTATGTATCGAAGACGACCTGTCAGTCTGGAGGCTTTGACTGAAATAAATACCTTCCGTGAAAGCCTTCATGTAATACTCGTGTTTTTCGTCTGAAAAACTGCAGAGGACTACTATTTTTCGTTGGAAAAATTCCTTATTTATTTATAATATTTTCTAGTCAGCAAAATATTGGTACGAATTAAGGTCGTTTGCCTTTCAGTTTTGAAACGGACTCCAACCTATGCTGATTCCAGCAGTGTTCGTGTAGAGGATAAGTGATGTTTCAGCAGGTACATAAAGTAGGAACATTTAATCTCTGAGAAAGAGGAAGCTGGACAGTATCCAAGTACCAGTGAATTTGAGCGAAATGCATCACAAGGGAAATAACATCAGGATGTTTCTATTGAAAAACTAGCTGCCTCCGGGCGGAAATAAGCAACTGCGGGATCGAACCACCGCCCAATTATACTGGTTAGTGAACAACAACGGAAAAGTCAGGCCTATAGAAGTGAGGTATCCCTCTAAAGACTAGAACATAATCGACAAGGAAGCCCAAAATAAAGTCTTAGCAACCGACTTCAGATCAGCTTGGTATAAAACAGCTAATGAAGGAATACCGAAGAAAGTAAAACTTCCCAAAATACGTTTGTTGAAACTGATAAATATAGAAAGTTAGTCTTAGCGACGTATTGCCACACAGATACGATTGTGGAGAGAATATGTATAGGACAAGAACCTGGTTTTGATTTGCTAAAGAATAAGACAGCACAGATCGGTGCTACAATCAGACGAAAAATACTGTCCCGCAACCCAGAAAAATTCATGGACATAGCTGGCAGGACATGCTCTGCATTACTTAACTAGTGACCAGGAATATCGATCAAATCCGGATCATAGAATATACATCGCAATCCAGTCTCAACTACATAGTCTGGGAGTCTAGTCGTGATAGCGCCCTTCAGTTTTTACAAAGTGTCCACTTACCGCCGTGCGGTAATAATGGCGCTGTGTTCCAGAAAGTCAGTGATTAGCGAGTCGACAGACGTCATCATTCTGTTGCAGGATATTGCCCGTCCTTACATAGTCAAGGTTGTTTCGTCTACACTGCAAAAATTTCGCTTGGAAGCCGCCCACGCAGTCGCGATCTCTCCCCAAGCGATTTCCATATTTCTGGAGCCGCGATATTCGTGTATTAATAGTTATGGCGATTACTTTTGAAATAATAACCAGTTTGCTTACTTTTTCCCATCTACCTCGTTTTGATTTGACTGTTCTAACATATTTCATCTCTGGAATTAATGAAAATATGAGGTCAAAAAAAAAAAGGAATAAAAAAAGTAAAGTAGGAGAAAAAAGCGTTAGAAAGAAGAACTTTACTATTGCAGTTTCTCTCTAGTTGGTTGCTGTTGGGGACATCTTCCAATGAATTTCGTCTTCTTCTCCTCGTTAAAGGGCACAATATCTCGAAGTACATTTGCATGGGAAAACAAAAGATACATCTTCGGTGGACGACACATCATTTCTTCATGTGCGGTACTACAATCGTGTAACTGTCAAAATGCATTTTCAAGTTTTTCGCCTTGGCTTTTTTTGACAATTATTCACATTATTACGTCTCGTACGATTGGAAAATTATATGAGGGTGAGTCAAATGAAAATCTTAAATTTGTAATAACAAATAGAAATTTCGATCCGTTATCCTATAAGTTGGTAAGCGCTCTACAAACAACGTGCGGAATAGCCTGTAGGTGGCAGCATAGTGCAGATGCACACATACCGTCGCAGTATCAGTATAAAGATGGCCGCCCCACTTGCGACTTGCACCAGGGAAGAACAGCGTTCTGTTATTCGGTTTTTGCGTAGTGAAGGTGTGAAACCTATTGAAATTCATCGACGAATGAAGGTTCAGTACGGTGATACATGTTTGTCACAACAGCAAGTGTACGAATGGAGTAGGAAGTTCGCAAATGGTGTGACTTCAGTGGAAGATGCTCCTCGTCCAGGTCAGGCACAACGAGTTGTGACTCCACAGATCACTGCAGCAGTTGAAGCCATAGTGAGCGAAAACCGCCGACTGAATGACATTGCAGCATGTTTACAGATTAGTCATGGGTCAGCACACCGCATTGTGCATGGTGTGCTCCAGTTTCACAAAGTGTCTGCAAGATGGGTGCCACGGCATCTGACTCCTGAAATGAGAGAACGACGTGCTGTGCTTGTGAAGAACTTCTTGGGTGCTTTGAACGAGAAGGTGCTGGCTTACTTGCAAGAATCGTTACTGGGGACGAAACCTGGGCTCACTTCCACCAACCGGAAACGAAGAGAGCGAGCAAGGAATGGCGCCATTCCTCATCACCAAAACCAAAGAAGTTTCAAACAGAACCATCAGCAGGGAAGGTTATGCTGACTCTCTTTTGGGACAAAAAAGGCGTCATTTGCAGCATTACATGGCTAGAGGAACCAGTGTCACCAGGGCATCATACACAGATCTCCTAAAAAATCATCTGCAACCTGCAATCAAATCAAAGCTACGTGGATTGCTGTCCTTTTGCAACATGACAATGCAAGGCCCCACACTGCCCGTACAATAGCTGCAACAACCATAGACCTCCTTTTTGAGTGTCTTCCTCATCCACCATACTCACCATACCTTGCCCCAAGTGATTTCCATATGTTTGGACCACTCAGAGACGCATTGGGAGGCAAAAAGTTCCGTTCTGATGAGGAGGTACGACACGCGGTGCATGAGTGGTTGCGCGGACTACCAAATGAATTTTTTTCTAAAGGAATTTATGCACTTTGTAAGCGCTGGAGGACTTGCATTGAGCGTGGGGGAGATTATGTTGAAAAGTGATACAGCTTTGTACCACTTCTGCACAGGGGAAAGATGAAAAATGTTGTATAAGAAAATAAAACGTAAGGAAAACGAGAAAGGAGCGTGAAGGATGTCAAATGAAATTGTCTCTTGGCTGGCCACATATGAAAAATATGGGGGAGTCAGTCACCCTGCGAGTAAATTAAGACCCTCTCCCTAAAATCTTGGTAAAAACGTTGGACAAGTCACAGAATTTTAAAACTTTAACCACATTCGTTTGAGTATTTCCTGAAAGAGATGGCAGATCCGCCGGCAAGTCAGCCGCGGCCCGCTGGTCAAAAAATAAACACAATCCAATAAAACATGGCGCGCAGTGACCCGCACGTCACAAGTACCACACATTGGAGGGTCCTCTCGCCAGAGCAAGAAGCCATGCGTCATGGGATTGTGGCCTATCCGAAGCCGAGTGAGGAGAACCTCGTCCCGTCTACGTGGCTGGAAGGAAGTGCACCACACACGCGTTGTGGTCTTGACTAAACGGAGCTTATTGCAGTCATTTCCAGCCACTCATCCTCCCACCGACGCATGACTCGAGGTGAGTGCGTGCAGGGGGATGGCACACTGAAATACTTGCGGATCGAGACCTGCCTCCTTGGCTGTGAGATCTGCCATTTCGTTCCCAACAATGGCGACGTGCCCTGAACCCACAGAAAGCCACCTCCTTCCCCAGTCATTGTAGTTGGAGGAGGGCATCCTGGATGGTTTGGACTATTTTATCTGCTGGATACAAACGTTGCAATGAGTGAAGGTCACGTAGTGAATCGGAAAAGACCAGAAATTTAGAACGGGAAGAGCGTCTCATCTGCTCCAGTGCCCGCAAGACCGCAGACAATTCTGCATCAAAGACAGTAAACGCTTGAGGCAGTTGGACCTCGAGGACACGATCCGAAAAACAACAGAGCAACCAATGGAATCCCCTTGTTTCGACCCATCCGTAAAAACAGCTACATAGTCGTGGCGCTCAGATAAAATGGCAGAAAATGCTGCATTAAAAACGGTGGCAGGAGTGCAATATCTCTTGTAACGCACCAAATCTAAAATCACTCTGGGCTTCTCCAGTAACCACGGTGGCAGGCGGTTAAAACCCTGGATTTGGGGCCGTACGGCCTCCACACCGAGGAACTGAAGCACACGTTGCACGCGCAACCCAAACGGCATCGTTGTACGGGGACGGTGGGAAAAAAGGTGGTACAGGGGCGGATGAGCAACAATATGATGAGCGGGTGAAGTTGGAGCTGCAAGAAACTTGCGCGCCTGTATAAACTTAAAGCTTACTGCGTGAAGTAATAGACATCTTCACAACTGACGCCATGCCATGGGACACTATATGGGCTGGCTTTCGTTACTGAACACACAGCCGTGCTTGGTCATTTTCTACATCTACATCTACATTTATACTCCGCAAGCCACCCAACGGTGTGTGGCGGAGGGCACTTTACGTGCCACTGTCATTACCTCCCTTTCCTGTTCCAGTCGCGTATGGTTCGCGGGAAGAACGACTGTCTGAAAGCCTCCGTGCGCGCTCTAATCTCTCTAATTTTACATTTTTTTTTGTGTATGATTGAAGTGTGCTCGTATTCTACATCTGCGATCTCATTCAGTCTTTCTTAGATAGATAGATAGACGCTATCTACCAAACAATACCAGAAACATATCAATGTAAGATATAAAAAGACTGCCTAGGGCTTGGATTAAATGGACAGGTGTGTGGTGCTTTAATTCCATTAGTTTACGAGGTGTCTTGGCGAACGTTTTGCTACAGAACCTTTATGTGTTACGTACAAGTTAATAGACGAGGCAGGTGGAATGTATCAGCTGCGTATTCACTTGTCGGACAGTGAGTAAATCGTTACAGAACACGTAGCAGAATGACAGTTCCTGCAGCTTTTGCATAAACAGTTTTAACCGAACAGCAGTAGTAAATCGGAATCAATCAAAGTAAAGAAGAAGAAGAAGTTAGGACAGTTTTAGCGCCATTGAAAGGTGCTTGAAATTATGTACAGTAAATACCATTTGAGAGTTAAAAGTTCAACGTATAACTTAGAATATTAGAATTTTAAAGAGTACTAGAGAATTTTTGATGTGCATGATTCGAGCATCAATCAGCATGTCAAATATTTCTCTAATCAATGTTATTTCTAACTTTTCGACGAATCATTTCTCAAAACAAATGACCATATTTGTTTTAATTTTTTGTGTTTATTTTTAAGTTTTGCTCAAAAATCATTAATTATATTTAAATATCGATCGGTAATCTACTATTTCCTTACCTAGCGTGATTAATTTTAAGCAGAGATCGTCCCACGATTAAATATTTTGGTACAGAATACCTTGTCCATCCAGAGCGCCATTTAATTGAACTTTCGCTATTCCTTTCTTCGGAAATGCACTCACTTGTGAAGGAGAGTAATTGTATTTAGAAAAAAGACAGAAAAGACACAAAATACTACAGATGTTCCAGTCTAGTTTTCGTAATGTACAAGATATTCACTAAAATTATTACGAGCTGCACAGGAAAAATACTAGATTTTACAAGCAATGTCCAGACTCGCTGGTGTTTGACATTAATTTTTATTTCTTTCTCTTTCACTACAGATCTGTATCATCTAAATCACCATTATCGTGTGACTTGCGGTACAATTTGGGTGAAATTATTTTCACTATACATATTTATGTTATAGTAGAACACTGAAAAATGGTTCAAGTGGCTCTACGCACTATGGGACTTAACATCTAAGGTCATCAGTCCCCTAAACTTTGAACTACTGAAACCTAACTAACCTAAGGACATCACACACATCCATGCCCGAGGCAGAATTCGAACCTGCGACCGTAGCAGCAGCGCGGTTCAGGACTGAAGCGCCTAGAACCGCTCGGCCACCGCGGCCGGCTGTAGAACACTGAGCACGGACAGCTTCTTACGTATATATTGTCTAGATGGATTGACATACGTGTAACATCGTGGCAATTGTATTTTGACTGTCGTTCTATATTTGCTGAACTAAAGTAGTACTTTATTTGTTATGATAGTAATTTGACAGTTTTGCAGCTACGATGTCATATGTTTACAAAATATAAACACTGTTATAGAGATGATATATAGATTATTTGCTTGCACATGTATCTGTGGTTGTTGTACGTTAGTAGTAATATATATTTATGGCGATCGTAGGTGCTCTTGCTCTGGAAACATATCTCAGAGCATCAATACAGCACGTTCGAGAAGGTCATAATTTACGAAAAAGTATCGAAAATAGAAGTTAACAAAAGCATACAAGTCAAATAATAAACACACACCTAATAAACACCTATCAATTAACAGAAACTAAGATTTCTATACACACAGACTACTGCTAACATAAAGCAACCATATTTATCCGCACAACCATATAATCTATATATCATCTGTATAACAGTGTTTATACTTTGTAACGATATGATATCGTAGCTGCAAAACTATCACATTAGTGTCATAACAAATGAATTACTACATTAATTCAGTAAATATAGAAAGACAGTCAAAATACAATTTTCACGATGTTATATGTATGTCAATCCATCTAGACAACATATACGTAAGTAGCAAGCCATGCTTAGTATTCTATTATAACATAAAAATGTATAATGAAGATAATGCCACCCACATTGTACCGCAGCGCACTCGATAATGGCAATTTAACCGTAACAGATCGATAGTGAAAGTGAAAATACAGAAATTAATATCAAATTGCGAGTCTGGACACTCCTTATAAATACGTCACTTGATAATTTGTACTGCACTGCAGGCCCTTTGGGGCATATACTAGATTTCAATTAGGCAAACATGCGAATACAGCACAATGAAGTTGTAAAGGAAATCATGGAACAGGGCAGCAAGTATCAGCTATTAGTGTATCTGGAAACCATCAATTTCGAATAAAGCTTCTGACTGGTGACAGCTTTGCAGAATTTAGGCTGTCTTTGTGTGGTGAAGAATATACACTTCATTGCTATAGCTTCCATTAGATTTTATAAGGATATTTAGAAGCCGGCCGGGGTGGCCGAGCGATTCTAGGCGCTACAGTCTGGAACCACGCGACCGCTACTGTCGCAGGTTAGAATCCTGTCTCGGGCATGGATGTGTGTGATGTCCTTAGGTTAGTTAGGTTTAAGTAGTTCTAAGTTCTAGGGGACTGATGACCTCAGAAGTTAAGTCCCAAAGTGCTCAAAGCCATTTTTGATATTTAGAAATGCAGAACTGGAAAACATATCAGGCAAAACTATTCCGTATCTCCGCAACCTTGGTCAACAGACCTAGAGAAAATTTTTCATTGTTTAAATTGAGAGAGCAAAGAAAGAACATATTGGAACCAACGTCATATTGCTGATGACTTTTTACTGCTTGTCTCTGGTGCAGATAAGCTTCGACAAGGACTGGAAGAAATTAAAATGATAAATTTGAAATTAAGCCTGAAACAGACTATAAAACAATGTGCAATAAGCACACCGAAAAGAAAATAGAGTACATTAACAATGAAATCACATAAACTGTTGCGGACTTTCTTTATACTTAGGGAAGTTTAAGACTGAGTGTAAGGAGATTGAAAGAAATAAACAGGAAATTGAAAGTGGCTGTAATGCTTTTGGCAACTACGTAGAGTTTTGAAGTGAAAATTCCACTTCGTCTGAAACGAAAAATTTACCGTCAATAGGTATTACCATTTTGACTAATGGTAGAGAGACAGGACTTTTAACATAACACCAATTCAAGAAATGAAGACTGCTCAGTGAGCAATGAGATGTTCGTTGGGAATTAGTAAGAAGGGAGGAAAACTAACAACTGGATCATGCAATAAAGTGGATTGGAATGACTGTAGCAATAAGTAAATGGAGGGGGGGACATATAGTTAGGCTGATGGTAAGTAGATGGACCAAGGAATGTCGATGTTGGGCTTCAACAGATAAGGTAAGAATAATATGATGTAATGGAAGGTGTGGTATCTACATGATGTGTGTGTCACCGATGACAGTAGCGTGTAAAATTGTATGAAGGAGGATTTTATCCAGCAGGTGACGCCAAATGGTTGACTATAATGAAGGTTAATCCGTAACATTTTGTCTGATTTTATGACATTGCCGCTGCTTTCCCCCCAAAGCCACTGCAAGTGTCCTCTGTGTTTATCTGTCACAGACGTCAATAAATATTAAACTTTATTACCCACACACACACACATACTGGCGGCGTTGGCCGAGAAGAAGAATAGGATCTTACGCACAATGAAGTTCTGTTTAATTATAACTAGATTGCTAGAAGTTATAAGATATGTTACTAGGTGTCTCGGAATCTCCGGAATGGCGGAATTCTTCCAGCGTTAACATGCTTGTACTTCCTCCTTTCATCAATCAACTGAAGTATTTCTTCTGTTACCCATGGTTTCTTCGTAACTACCTTCTTTGTACCTATGTTTTCCTTCCCAACTTCTGTTATGGCCCTTTCTAGAGATGTCCAGTCACATAATGCGTCACGAGTAGAGGGAATTTCTGAACAACGGGTACGTAGTTGCAAGTGCTTGATCTTGACGACTGCATTCGTCTTTCAGCTCAACGACAATTCTGCTGACGGCTGAGCAGGTCCCGTTAGGATCTTCATTACAGAGTGTGCCGATGTGCGCAGCTGCGCAGTTCTGTGACGTTAGGGGGTCGCACGGCTTTCGCAGGTGTGAGGACCGCGCCGAACAGGTGTTCGTCGACCCTGTTGCTGCGCAACGCCCTTGCATGTCCTGCGGCAGCGGTGCGCGTTCCCGACTGTCGCGCGGGACATGTGTCGCGAGATAAGGAAAGCGCGTTCCTCTTCCCGCTGCTGCCGCCATTCGTGGCGTCCCACCATTCTCGCATCCTCTCTTTCTTTGCTTTTCAAGGCGCCTCTTGCTGCCGAGTACTTTTCTCGCAACACGTCTTCGTAGCACCATCTGTTATTCCGCGTGCCGACAACATTAGTTAAAGTGCGGGTTGGAACACGTGGGGTCACGCCAGATTGCGACCCCGCAATATAGGACGTGGCAGACCATTCTTTTCTGTGCTCTCCCCAACATACATCCCACCTCATCCTTCTCCTCCATCTTTTCCTGTTCACCAAACGCTTCCCGCTCTATTCACCAATTTTGTGTCAGAGCCACAATAAGATCAATATGGCACGAGGTGTAGCTACTTATTAGTATGGTAGATTACCGTAGAACTAACGAAGAAATAAAAACGTATAAGCTTTTTTTTTGGTCATCAGTCTACTGATTGGTTTGATGCGGCCCGCCACGAATTCCTTTGCTGTGCTAACCTCTTCATCTCAGAGTAGCACTTGCAACCTACGTCATCAATTATTTGCTTGACGTATTCCAACCTCTGTCTTCCTCTACAGTTTTTGCCCTCTACAGCCCCCTCTAGTACCATGGAAGTCATTCCATCATGTCTAAGCAGGTGTCCTATCATCCTGTCCCTTCTCCTTATCAGTGTTTTCCACATATTCCTTTCCTCTCCGATTCTGCGTAGAACCTCCTCATTCCTTACCTTATCAGTCCACCTAATTTTCAACATTCGTCTATAGCACCACATCTCAAATGCTTCGGTTCTCTTCTGTTCCGGTTTTCCCACAGTCCATGTTTCACTACCATACAATGATGTACTCCAGACGTAAATCCTCAGAAGTTTCTTCCTCAAATTAAGCCCGGTATTTGATATTAGTATTCTTCTCTTGGCCAGAAATGCCTTTTTTGCCATAGCGAGTCTGCTTTTGATGTCCTCCTTGCTCCTTCCGTCATTGGTTATTTTACTGCCTAGGTAGCAGAAATCCTTAACTTCATTGACTTCGTGACCATCAATCCTGTTGTTAAGTTTCTCGCTGTTCTCATTTCTACTACTTCTCATTACCTTCGTCTTTCTCCGATTTACTCTCAAACCATACTGTGTACTCATTAGACTGTTCATTCCGTTCAGCAGATCATTTAATTCTTCTTCACTTTCACTCATGATAGCAATGTCATCAGCGAATCGTATCATTGATATCCTTTCACCTTGTATTTTAATTCCACTCCGGAACCTTTCTTTTATTTCCATCATTGCTTCCTCGATGTACAGATTGAAGAGTAGGGGCGAAAGGCTACAGCCTTGTCTTACACCCTTCTTAATACGAGCACTTCGTTCTTGATCGTCCACTCTTATTATTCCCTCTTGGTTGTTGTACATATTGTATATGACCCGTCTCTCCCTATAGCTTACCCCTACTTTTTTCAGAATCTCGAACAGCTTGCACCATTTTATATTGTCGAACGCTTTTTCCAGGTCGACAAATCCTATGAAAGTGTCTTCATTTTTCTTTAGCCTTGCTTCCATTATTAGCCGTAACGTCAGAATTGCCTCTCTCGTCCCTTTACTTTTCCTAAAGCCAAACTGATCGTCACCTAGCGCATTCTCAATTTTCTTTTCCATTCTTCTGTGTATTATTCTTGTAAGCAGCTTCGATGCATGAGCTGTTAAGCTGATTGTGCGATAATTCTCGCACTTGTCAGCACTTGCCGTCTTTGAAATTGTGTGGATGATGCTTTTCCGAAAGTCAGATGGTATATCGCCAGACTCATATATTCTACACACCAACGTGAATAGTCCTTTTACTGCCATTTCCCCCAATGATTTTAGAAATTCTGGTGGAATGTTATCTACCCCTTCTGCCTTATTTGACCGTAAGTCCTCCAAAGTTCTTTTAAATTCCGATTCTAATACTGGATTCCCTATCTCTTCTAAATCGACTCCTGTTTCTTCTTCTATCACATCAGACAAATCTTCACCCTCATAGAGGCTTTCAATGTATTCTTTCCACCTATCTGCTCTCTCCTCTGCATTTAACAGTGGAATTCCCGTTGCTTTTAATGTCACCAAAGGTTGTTTTGACTTTCCTGTATGCTGAGTCTGTCCTTCCGACAATCATCTTTTTCGATGTCTTCACATTTTTCCTGCAGCCATTTCGTCTTAGCTTCCCTGCACTTCCTATTTATTTCATTCCTCAGCGACTTGTATTTCTGTATTCCTGATTTTCCCGGAACATGCTTGTACTTCCTCCTTTCATCAATCAACTGAAGTATTTCTTCCGTTACCCATGGTTTCTTCGCAGCTACCTTCTTTGTACCTACGTTTTCCTTCCCAACTTCTGTGATGGCCCTTTTTAGAGATGTCCATTCCTCTTCAACTCTACTGCCTACTGCGCTATTCCTTATTGCTGTATCTATAGCGTTAGAGAAGTTCAAACGTATCTCGTCATTCCTTAGTACTTCCGTATCCCACTTCTTTGCGTATTGATTCTTCCTGACTAATGTCTTGAACTTCAGCCTACTCTTCATCACTACTATATTGTGATCTGAGTCTATATCTGCTCCTGGGTACGCCTTACAATCCAGTATCTGATTTTGGAATCTCTGTTTGACCATGATGTAATCTAATTGAAATCTTCCCGTATCTCCCGGCCTTTTCCAAGTATACCTCCTCCTCTTGTGATTCTTGAACAGGGTATTCGCTATTACTAGCTGAAACTTGTTACAGAACTCAATTAGTCTTTCTCCTCTTTCATTCCTTGTCCCCAGCCCATATTCTCCTGTAAACCTTTTCTTCTACTCCTTCCCCTACAACTGCATTCCAGTCGCCCATGACTATTAGATTTTCGTCCCCCTTGACATACTGCATTACCCTTTCAATATCCTCATACACCTTCTCTATCTGTTCATCTTCAGCTTGCGACGTCGGCATGTATACCTGAACTATCGTTGTCGGTGTAGGTCTGCTGTCGATTCTGATTAGAACAACCCGGTCACTGAATTGTTCACAGTAACACACCCCCTGCCCTAAGGAATCCTACACCTGTTATACCATTTTCTGCTGCTGTTGATATTACCCGATACTCATCTGACCAGAAATCCTTGTCTTCCTTCCACTTCACTTCACTGACCCCTACTATATCTAGATTGAGCCTTTGCATTTCCCTTTTCAGATTTTCTAGTTTCCCTACCACGTTCAAGCGTCTGACATTCCACGCCCCGATTCGTAGAACGTTATCCTTTCGTTGATTATTCAATCTTTTTCTCACGGTAACCTCCCCCTTGGCAGTCCCCTCCCGGAGATCCGAATGGGGGACTATTCCGGAATCTTTTGCCAATGGAGAGATCATCACGACACTTCTTCAATTACAGGCCACATGTCCTGTGGATACACATTACGTGTCTTTAAAGCAGTGGTTTCCATTGCCTTATGCATCCTCATGTCGTTGATCTTTGCTGATTCTTCCGCCTTTAGGAGCAATTTCCCACCCCTAGGACAAGAGAGTGCCCTGAACCTCTATCCGCTCCTCCGCCCTCTTTGACAAGGCCGTTGGCAGAATGAGGCTGACTTCTTATTCCGGAAGTCTTCGGCCGCCAATGCTGATTATTTAGCAGTGGCGGGGATCGAACCCGGGACCGATGACGTTTTGATTATGAATCAAATACGCTACCCCCTTTTTTTTTTTTTTTTTTTTTTTTTTGTTCGTTGTATCTGCTCGGTGCGGACGTCGCAAGACACCCGTTTCAGTTCGTAGTTGATTCATTATCTCAGATTTACCACCAGAAGGAGGCTCTTACTCATTGGTCTGAAGATGACCACAGTAATGGTCGAAACCGGTCACCGTAATAAATAAATTGTGATCAAGACTGTTTTTGATAGTAAGTACTTGTAACACATTGATCATTGTTCACTCCCACAATGTATTCAAAAGTAATTAATATTGAAAGACTTTTTCTTAATTTAATTTTGTTATTAAAAAGATATGAGTAATTGTTTATATTGACTATTGTTCTACTAGTTAAATATTACCGATGTATTTGTATACTCGTATTATCACAAATTCTTCCGTAATAATGGCACTTGAATCAAATACCTTCTTCAGTTCCCCAGTATGGAACACAGAATTTTCTTAACAATTATTTTCTAGTTTATGTCATTATTTTTTGCAATGATGAGATGAATATTATAATCCTGTGGTATCAGAATACCTTCTCAATTTTTTGGGTACAAATAAGTTATGTGTATATTGCTTTTTGATTCTTCTGGCAAATGTGATGTCTGGTACCGAGAACGTTTAACATTTCCACTCTTCAAATATTATCTGCCTCTTGGAACTGAATGTTTATTTTGTTTTTAACCAAGTATGATTCACCTATCCATACAGACATCATTGGTGGTTTTTAGTTTATACTATTTTTTTCGCATGACCGTCGGTCCTTCTGTAGGAATTAGATGCACACAGTACAGGTTTATCAATGAGAGGATGTAACACTTATGAATTTCACTGTAGACAACCTTTCCTGCTGCGCACTGCACGTGATCTTTATACATGTTAACAGTTGGTGCACTTCTTAAAATTTTAAATTTTTGAGAGACTTCATTGTGACATTCCCGAGTTCGTAGTGCTTAGATAACACGCACAGTAACCTAAAACTAAATAGTATTGGCAGATAATGCATAAAATGAAGAGATATAAATCTAAAGATGATTAGAATCATTATAAAGCAGTCTTACACGTGTCTTTACAAATAAAACTTCACATACTTAGACTGAAGTCATACATAGTGAATATCTTTAAAAACAGCATGCACGTTACTAGTTTGCATATTTAGCTGTTGAAAATACGTTTAAAACGTTTCTAGAACCCTTCTATTTGTACAACTGTCTGTAGAGTCTCATGTTACTAGTTTGCATACTTAGTTGCTGAAAATACGTTTAAAACGTTTCTAGAACCCTTCCATTAGTACAACTGTCTGTACATCTTATGGCAGTAAGCGACTCGTCGAGTTTCTTCCTAGTAAAATGTGGTACGGCTATTTATCGCTCGCGGACCGTAGGGAGGGAGGGGTGAGTACAAAAAAGCGCGTCCATTACCAGCGCTCATGCAGTCGGCTCTAGAGCGGCTGCTGGAGTAATAAAAAAAAGGCACGGCCTTCCAAGACGACCGACTCCAGACGCTGCTAAGGTGGCGCATGCTGGCCACGTACAGACTTAAGCAGTTCAGTGTCAAATATCTCAGGCCCCGCGACGCAGTTAATCTCCCGGGTGTGACGCGTTTGTTTATCTCTATCGCGTTGCTCGGCAACGGCAGCGTGATGACTGCTCCGAAAATACACTGCGCAGATGGGCGGACGTTTTCTCAGATAAACGGAATATTTCAATTAATAAGGGGCAATAATATCTCGAGACGCCGGTTGTTCACAGGGGATAGACGGGGGTACTCTGAGCGAGCCGATTGTGTCTCGTACAACAAACAAGAAAATGCCATCTGCGGCCAGCAACAAGATTTAGCGACTGTGAAGGATGAACGAGGTGTTGTAGCTGTAATGTACTTCTACCGTGGTGTTGCCATATGATTAATGATAAGTATGTTTTCACAGTTCAGTTTACTTGCCTGGATCGATTTCGTTCACGTTGACGACTTTCCGAATTGCAGAAGCGCTTTTTTGGAAGTGAGTGAATTACCACTGATACAACTCGAGAACTATGCATGATTGCGGTCTCTAGCAATCTACGACTGAAATACCGTACTGAGTTCTCTGTCACACTTAATTTGTCTGTTAATTGTAATTCAACAGTTGCTGCATGTTAATGCTTCCTTATGGGCACCAGTTTATTTCTCGTGTCGAAGACAATACAGTAACTGTTAGACGTAGTTATTAACGATAACTACTGACGATTTATGATAATCACGACATTACTGCTGCACTTGACTGAATAAAACGCTGTGACACAATTCCTCAAGTGATGGTGGTGTATTTGAAATAACGAGGTGGCGATGTTCTTTCTCGTGCAGTGTCATCTGTGTTATGTCGCTGGCTGTGACCAGTAACGGTTCACTGCAGTGTGCGCTTTGTGTTGTTACGGCTGATTACGGGAAGCAATGGAGAGGATGAAAATGGTGAGGCGCTACGTAACCAAATTCTTTAGAGTACTTCTGATATTATCATTGATCATAACATTCCTGTCCGACGGTTGGATCGCCATTGTTGTGCTGCATGATCAGCCTTCATGAAACTGAAGGAAAGATATAATTATTACACGAACTCCGTCTTCCCTCAGAAGGCGTTTTCTACTGCACAGTGCGTCTCTTCAAGTGTAACTCGTTAACGACAAATCTCTTACGTTTTAATTGTGTTTTGAGAGGGAAAATACGTGAAATTGTCGCTGTAAATGTGTACAGGAAGTTTACTTTCAACTTTATACAATAATATCTTCGAAGATACGTTTCAAATTGATGAAAGAAAATAGAAATACGAAGTCATTTAAAACGAAAATTAAAATTGTTACAGGTACAGAAATGATGAGAAAGTAATGTAAGAACTATAACAGACATTTGAAAATGAACCCAGGTGGGTGAAATGCATTGTACAGGAACATGCATTTTGTGACTCATGTTGTGCACTGCAGCAGTGTCAATATAGTCAAGGTCGAAAGCATTTTAGTAATGGAGAAAAAAAAGGGAGGAAATAAGGTTCGCGTGTAACATCGTGTCGACCTCAAGATTGAAAGGAGAAATTACTCATTCGACAAGAATAGCGAAGGCTGTAACCTAGAATCTCAATATTTCTCGGAAGTGGTTTAGGGAAACCAAGGGAGCCTCATCTAGAATAGTCGAAAGAGATGTGAACCTTGCTCCTCTACCATATGAGTCCAGTATTTTAGGTTCCATGCACCTCGCGTTGCTCCGGAGAGACTGCTAAGAAGACTGAAACCTCAGCATGCAGTTTGGTGATCAGATAGTGTTGTTGTCGTCTTCGGTTAGAAGTTTGGTTTGATGCAGCTTCCCACGCTACTCCGTCCTGGGTAAGCCTCTTCATCTCTCCATTTGCACCTGATTCCTACAATGAAGTCTCGGTCTCCCTCTGCAAATTTTTCCTGCCACACTTCCTTTTATTACCAGACTGATGAATTCTTGAGGCTTCAACATGTGTCTCATTAACCGACCGTTCCTTTTAATCAAGCTATGACATAAGTTTCCTTTCTGACCAGTTTGATTCAGTACTCCCTCATTAGTTATTCGATACATCCATCTAATCCTCAGCATACTCCCAAAGCACCATATTTCTGTTCTCTTATTGTATGAAGTGTTTATCATCCACGTTTCACTTCTAACAAAAGCTACACTGCAGGCAAACAGCTTCAGGTAAGACTTCGCAACACTTAAATTTATATTCGATGTTATCAAATGTCTCATTTTCAGAAAGACTCTTCTTGTTATTGCCAGTATATATTTCACATTCTCTTTAATTGGCTATCATGAGTAATTTTGCAGTCAAAACAACGAAAATTATCTACCACTTTCAGTGTCTCATTTCTTAACCTTAGGAATATCAACATATTTTCCATTACTCTCACTACGAAGGGGGCGGGGAGCATGCCCTCCCTAAAAAACCATTAGTTGTTGGAGACATATTAGCAACTGTCTTTTTAAAGAGAAACTGATGTGTAAATAAAGTCCTGAACCTGAAAAAGTTGAATAGGAGATTCATTGAGGGAAGTGACAGCTACTAATAAAACTTCAATTTTTCGGTAAGTTTAACTGAAAAATTTAAAACGTTAATGGAATCTGGTAGAAGAATCCATTAAAAAAACTGTTTTCCAAAATTTAAAAAAAAAAAGTAACTGGACAGATTGCAATATTTTGTAAAGGTGGGCATAAAGTGCGGCAACTTCTGCCCCCTCGCTATTGCTAGGGTTAATGTAATTCTTTTAGCATAATCTGATTTAATTCGACTACACTCTATTATCCTTCTTTTAGTTTTGTTGATATTCATCTTACAATCTCTTCCCAAGACACAATCCATTCCGTTCAACTTCCCTTGCAACCCATTTGCCGACTCTGATAGACTTACAAGAATTACAGTGTCGTCGCAAACTTTAAAATTTTCGTTTCTTCTCCAAAGAATTTAATTATCTTTCCGGATTTCTCCTTGACTTCCTTTTTTGCTTGTTCTGTAACATGTTGAGTAACACTGGGGAGAGGCCTCAACCCTGTCTCGGTCCCATCTCGACCTCCGCCTCCTTTTCGTGTTCTATGATGAGAAATTGGTGAGTATATTCGGCGCAATCGTTGTATGCCACTTTAGTAAAGCTGCCAGTTCTCGCTATTAAAAAAACATTATAATGAAATATGCTATATTCTATAATTTTCAAAGAGTTAGCATATTGTTTGATTATGACTTGACGCATGCCATGTAATTCATGTCATATTTTTATACTTGAGAATGATTTGTTGTTTGAACGAAACTGGTAGTTTCAATAACGCGACATAAAGCTAATGTTTCCGGATAAGATTATTCAAAAATATTTAAAACCTATATAACACTCTTTTTTTAATCCTTTCACTGCCATTGCGACGGATGTGTCCCACGATTGGTTATCAGAGAACCAGTGGGAATTTGCTGCATGTTATTGCTGTGTGTCAATGTCCCACTGGTAAAGAGGAGCCTGCTAGTGGTGCGCAGTTTAAAATAGCCTCCTCTACGCCAACCAGTATGTACTACGAAAATAACGGTCATGTAAAACCGAACTCACACTTTCCTTATGTGACATACTGAAAACCACGGATCAAGGCAGTCAGGTAGATGCAGTACTTCTCGATTTCAGAAATGCGTTTGACTCAGAACCATATTTACGCTTATTATGAAATGTACGATCTTATGGGGTGTAAAGCGAAACTGGTGGCTTGACAGAGGATTTTTGGCACTGAGGACGCTGCAAGTTATCTTGGTTGGGGAATCATCGACATATGTAGAAGTAACTTCAGGTGCGTCTCAGGGAAGTATTTTGGGTCTCTTGCTTTTCATGTTATATGTTAATGATTTCACGGGCAACAATAACATTAGCTTGACATTTTTCGCAGATGATGCAGTTATTTGTATTGTACTGCCTGAAAGACACTACACAAGTATTCAGTCAGACCTTGATCAGATTTTAAACTGATGCAAAGTTCTCCAACTTGCTTTAAATGATCTGAAATGTAAGGTTGTGTACTACACGAAACGAAAGAAAAAAGCATAGTATCCTATGACTGCAATATCAACGACACACGGTTGAAATCGGTCAATTCATAAGATACCTGGGTGGAACAATTTGTAAAGATGTGAAATGGAAGGATCAAAAGGCTCAGTCGTAGGTAAAGCACGCGGCAGACACCAGTTCATTAGCAGAATACAACGATAGTGCAGTCAGTGCACAAAGAAGACTTCATACAGAACAGTCGTAGTCCTAGAATATCGCTCAAGTTCAATAACCGCTGTCAGTCCTATTTGGGACCCGTACCAAGTAGGACGGACAGAGGATATTGAACTGATAAAGAGAAGGGCAACACGAGTAGTCACTGGTTCTCTGGACGTATGGGAGAATGTCACGAAGATGCTGAAAGAACTGAACGCAGACGCATGAAGACAGAAGCAAACTACCCAGTGTAAAATCTACTTAGAAAGTTTCTGGAGCCAACTTAAGGTGATAAATCTAGCGGTAAATTCAAGAATTTCAAATTTAGCAACACATTACAACCGCGTACGAATCGCTCCCGTAGCTATCGCCAAGACAAGAGTAGACTACATAATTCATTACGGTATGCACAGAATCATTTAAGCAGCCATGCTTCCCGCGTTCCATACCTGAATAAAACAAGAAGAAGTCCTAATAACTGATGCAGTGGCATGTATTATTAGTGACGCGCATCACAGTTGTTTACAGAGCACAAAAAAAAAATGGTTCAAATGGGTCTGAGCGCTATGAGACTTAACATCTGAGGTCATCTGATGGTTTCTGCGCAACCCACCCATCATTCTGCACGACAATGCGCGGGCGCATACAGCGCAAGCTGTGGTTGCTCTGCCGGCCGGAGTGGCCGAGCGGTTCTAGGCGCTACAGTCAGGAACCGCACGACTGCTACGGTCGCAGGTTCGAATCCTGCCTCGGGCATGGATGTGTGTGATGTCCTTAGGTTAGTTAGGTTTAATTAGTTCTAAGTTATAGGCGACTGATGACCTCAGAAGTTAAGTCGCATAGCGCTCAGAGCCATTTGAACCATTTGTGCTTGCTCTGTTCGGTCGACAGGACTGGGAAGTACCGTACCATCCACCATACTCCCCAGACTTAAGTCCTTGTGTCTTTGATTTGATTCCGAAGATGAAGAAACCACTTCGTGGCATTTACTTCAGAACTGTTCCAGAGATTCGACAGGCAGTAGTCCGCTCCATTCGCACCATCAATAGAACAGGCTCTGCTAACGGTGTACTATGCCTTCCACATTGCTGGCAACACACTAGTGACTACTTTGAAGGACAGTAACAGGTGCAAACATGTAACTCTTTTGTATCGGTTGTGAATAAATGGTTGCCACTATTTAAGTTCCAACTCTCGTACGAAATCTCGTAAGAGGCAGGCGACCACGGTTATATTGCAATGTAGTACTGACTGAAGCTGAGTAGGTCGCTTCAAAAAAGTCATACGGCTGGTGAAAAATGACTTTATTACTCAAATTCCTCCTTTTGACGCGTTTTTAGATTTATTTCCATCATCAGATACCCAATTGCGTAAAGGATCACAGGATACTAGATGTTTATGTAACGTACACTGACAGATTAGTTCAAAATGGTTCAAATGGCTCTGAGCACTATGGGACTTAACATTTGTGGTCATCAGTCCCCTAGAACTTAGAACTACTTAAACCTAACCAACCTAAGGACATCACACACATCCATGCCCGAGGCAGGATTCGAACCTGCGACCGGAGCGGTTACGCGGTTCCAGACTGAAACGCCTAGAACCGCACGGCCACACCGGCCGGCTGACAGATTAGTCAGTTACTTTTGATCCAAGTACAGTTTACAAGTATAAACAGAAAAATATATGTATAGTTGTTGTTATTTTGTATTCGGTGGAACGTTCTTTCTTATGATCAAAGGCAAGAGTTTCCTATTACTATTGTAAGTGCGAAAGGTTTTTGTAAGTAACACAAACATATTGTGTACAAGCTAGACGAAGTGTTGAAACGATTTTGATACTTTTTTCTTTTCTTTTCTTTTCTTTTCTTTTCTTTTATTTTTCATTTTTTTACTTTTTTGGAGAAAATTGCGTTTTCTTGCGCAACATGGTAAGTCTGCATTACTGTTTTTAATGTTTGCTGCAACATCCCTCTGTTTCACATCGCAAACCAACAGTTTTCGAAGACGGTTCAAATGGCTCTGAGCACTAGAACTTAGAACTACTTAAACCTAACTAACCTAAGGACATCACACACATCCATGCCCGAGGCAGGATTCGAACCTGCGACCGTAGTGGTCGCGTGGTTCCAGACTGAAGTGCGTAGAACCGCTCGGCCACTAAGGCCGGCTCAACAGCTCAACAATATTCGAATAAAACCTTAGTTAAACATTGACAATTTCGATTATTTGTAAATAGTGCCAATTTTTAAGGAACAGACAGTAGGTAACTATGCAGAAAAAAGATGTTCCATAGGTTACACAGCCCTTTATATATCCTCACTCAGTTCCTAGAGAGTTCACCACTTCTGATTTCTAGGGGAGTATACTAAGCCATTGATTGCAAACGCAAACAAAGCATTCGAAACGAAGTAACGCCCGACAGTTATGCAACACACATAACATACGAGTAACGCTGTTACGATATTAACTGACTATGGCTACTAACGTAGTCTAAGATTACTTCGGATAGTCTACGGTAGCTCGCGGTAGTTTTACAACTCTAAATCCCTTCAGATTGGAAAGAGCTTTACTGGCGGGAGACAACGTCTGGGATTTAATCCCAGTCCGGAACACTTCCAGCCACTTTGCGCCGCACACGCGAGGCCTGCAACAGCAGTCGGCACGCGTGCGCTGGCAGCGGCGATCGTCCGGTCGAGGCCGTCGCGGACCGCTCCCTGGCACAGGCTAGACGCGGCCGCTGCGCGCAGTTAGATTCCAGTTAGATAAACAGCCGTTAAAGGCCGCGCGTTCGCAGAAGGCCAAGTAGCTGCCCCGCTCCGCGGTGTCCGGCCCAGGCAGACGCATTCGCGTGCCGGCATGGCGTCCCGCCGGTAGCGCCGCGACGCGCCTCCTCAGCATGCGCCACCACCTGCAGGCGGCGTAGCGTGTCAGAGCGGCGGCATGCTTCGGGACGAGGAGCTATACGAGAGCCAGTGTGCTCCACACTTCACTTACTAAACCTTCTTGGCGGGTTAAAGCTACCTGCTGTACCCAGACGCCACCCGCGGAGAACTTACCAGCTGAGTCATCTTGGAAAGACCGAAGTATTACTGGATGATTCAGCCCACCAGTACATTTCGTAACGTCATCAGTGAGCGTGGCTGGCGTAGTTTCAGAAATTAAATTATCAGTTCTATGTTCAAAATGAAGTGTAGCACTTGAGGTGGCTGTAGCTGAAGTGTGATATTTCCTGCCAAAGAGACGAGCAGCAGATCTTTCGATGAGTTTTAGGCGATAGATGGTGGCTTCTGAGCGCCAGTATTGACACGCCGGAAGCGACATTCAACGTTTGAGCTTGGCTACCCTAAGTTACGATTGACTCTCCAGAAAGACTGCACACATTCGCATAGTACTCTTTCTAGAGCTTTATGAGCTGGAATACGTTTCCAGAGAGGTTCCTCTGATGTCCGAGAACTTCCTCTGGGTATAACGTGGTGAAAAAAGCTATTGAAGGTCTCCCAGTAGACAGCTCATAGTAGAGAAGGGCAGTTAGTGGAAGAAAGGGCACCATCAAAGAGAAAACCATTTAATGAGATAAAACCAATCGTCCTCAACGCTAATGGACTAAATGGTTGGTTGCTAACGTGACGGAAGATGAAATGGATGGTCCATTTGGACAACATAAATCGGCACTATTAGAGCCAGTGTTTGAAAGTGCTTTAGAAGATTTCCGATCACTGGCGAAATATACGACAATCATAGCAAAAATGATCTAGTATACTTGCGTCCGCAAACCAGTCGTTGGCGAGATTATTGCTTCAGTATGAAATACAGCCCAAAATGGTGCAAATTTATTTCAAATGTAAACCTTTCGATTAAGTCCCCATCTAATTGGATCCAATTACATCCACGGTCCATTGGGGATGAAGTACATGTCTGATGGAGCACCAGCACTTTTTGCTGCTCATGTAAGACATCCAAAGCGCCAATGTGGTAAACGATGGAGAGGTTTATCGAGCCCTACATCGTGTTCTCCAAGATCACACGACTTCAATGTTTCTTCCTGGAATCACCTCAAAAGTAAATTAAAGACGTAAGGCATTGTTGGCTCTTAGACCCCGACGAGCAGGCTCAGTTGCCTGATTCGAAAAGCATTTTTCTTCTTCGCGGACAGTGGCATCTTTCCTCCACGAAATGTGAGAATTGTGTGTTTAAATGCGTGTGGTAAGCGTAGGAGGCTGTAATAAACGCGTGTAGTAAGTTCTCCTGTATGTGAAGATGATGATGAGAGACGGGAGAGGGCGAAACCTGGCGCCGACACGTTGCTTGTTCCATTCGATTAGCACCATGGGTGCGCCGAGCTTAACGTCTGAGGATTGGTTTGGAATTTAACCCAGGATATTGGCGCAAAGTATTGTGATTAGTTACTTTACGTAACCATCCCTTCTGCCTTTTACCGTAAAGGCAGAAGGGAAGCAGCCAGAATCTTATGGCAGCCAGACGTACTGGCCAAGCCCGACGTTGCTTAACTTCGGTGATCTGACAGAAAATGGTGCGTTCAATGAGGCAAGGCCGTTGGCACAAATAAAGTCCACAACACTCAGGTTGGTTAAGGTTAACGAACTGTCAGAATTTTCTAGACGATCCCGGGGGTGTTTGAAATAATTCTTAACTCACTGCAGAGACGAAAGCATTACGGTATTGGATCCAAATGCGAGAACGACACGTGGAACACCTCCTTTAACAGGTGCCAGAGTACAGTAAATTGTAACACGTAACGTGCTAAAGCAGTATTGTACGGGTTCGGCTTAAAGCACCTCGTCAAACCGTTTGGAGGGCTAATCCGTAGCAAAAACCGTGACAAACGAGAGAATTGTGCATTCAGACACACGCTTTGTTATCGAGACTCGCTGACCGGCGCCGCCGTCACACATGAGGCGGCGTGACTGATCCCTGCTTCGCGTGTCGAGAGGCTGCAGTCGCGCGCCTTGCGCGGTGCGACGTGGTGTGAGGAAACCACGTGCGAAGGCTGAAAGACAAAGAGCGGCCAGTGCCTTGATTCGATTACCTGCCTGCACAATAGCACACAGAGAACGACGAAAACATAACTGGCAATACATTTCTGGTTAGGGCTAAAGTGCTGGAACGACGTGAAACGATTAAACGATTGTCTCAACGTCCAACAGTTCCAACCTCTAACAGGAATCGTGAAATTGACAAATGAGGAAATCTGAATTTATAGTTACGTGATTCCTCTGCAGTTCACACGTATTTGTTTGGCATTTCTCCCTATGTGGATGTGAGTCGACAATATATGGCGAAGGAGAAAGACTGTGACTGAAATTTAGTGAAAATATCGCGTTGCAACGATAAACGCCTTGCCTTTAATGATTGTCGCTAACGTTCTTGCCGCAGTGGTAAGACCAGTTCCCGTCAGATCACCGGGGTTCGACGTTGTCAGGCTTGGTTCAAATGGCTCTGAGCACTATGGGACTTGACATTTGTGGTCATCAGCCCCTAGAACTTAGAACTACTTAAACCTAACTAACCTAAGGACAGCACACAACACCCAGTCAGCACGAGGCAGAGAAAATCCCTGAACCCGTCGGGAATCGAACCCGGGCGTGGGAAGCGAGAACGCTACCGCACGACCACGAGCTGCGGACTTATCAGGCTTGGCTATCACTGGATGGGTGACCGTCCGGGTCTGCCAAACGCTGATGGCAAGGGGCTGTACTCAGAACTTGTGAGGCTGAGCTACTTTACTGAGATGTAGCGGCTCTGTTCACGAAACCTCACAATGCCCTGGAGAGCGGTGTGCTGACCACATGCCTCTCCATATCCGCATGCAATGACGCATGTGGGTTAAGGATGACACAGCGATCGGTCGGTGCCGTTGTGCCTTCAAGCCCTGTTCGGATGGAGTTTAGTTTTTAATGACTGCACCCCAATGCACTTATTGGATGCATGACATTTATCTCCTATCTCGCGATAACACGAAACGAAATTACTTTCTTTGAACTTTTTAGATGACCTCGGTCAATCTCATCTGTAAGAATAACACACCGCACAGCAACAATTCAGAACGGGAATGGACAATCTTAGCGTAGGCAGTCTCTTTAATAGTTGAAATAAATGGTTGTCACTCCGTCAAACGTTGCATTAAGAAGTACCTTTTACATTTGTTGATGGTGACTAGTTTCGGATACCTATGTCTATTTTGAAACCATCCGTATCACAAGTGTGACAATACAGACAAAATGTACCCATGGGCGCGCCATTTGTAACCCTTCATACGTCGGCGAGTCTTATCGTGTACATGCAGTAGCTGTCATGTTTACTCAGTTTGTGAAATTAGTATTGAATATGTGGCAAATTTGGCGAAACTGCCCGTGCAGACCGTCTCGCCAGCTGAGTTAAGAACCACACTCCTCCTTTCATCGCGATACGGCTTCCTTGGACGGTAATATTTTTACCGTCTGAGCTATCCAGATAAATGCACCGCTCTGGAATTTGCTTTTAATTTGACTGGACGTTTCATAACAGTGAACGACTCACTACAGAGCAAAAGGTTGATTCCGCAAACAGGCATTAGATCGTCGTTATCTAACTGTAGAAGAAATGTAGATCAAACGTTATAGCTAGGAGGCGCTACTATTCTAAAACAATCGGTTGATGAAGGTGAAAACGCACCCAGAACAGCAGAAACCTTGTCAGAGGGGAAAGTTGAAACGTACCGACTCGATTGAGAAAGTTCTGCAGAGCAAAAATCCTCCATCTAAACACTGAAAAATGCGACTGATTTAAAAGTTTCACGTCCGTATGTTGTTGCGTCAAGAAGTCGCATTCCTGTGACGGTAGAAATTACTTTTATGCTCACAAACTGCATGAATCCTTTTTTTTTTTTTTTTGGGAAACCTTTTATGATCTGAAAAAAATAAAAAACGTCAGTAATAATTACTCCCATCGCCAAAAAAACGTTCATATATCAGGCTAATGTTTTTTGGTTGTCTGCCGTCATTGTTCAATGACTCTCCACTGTGAAAGTTTAATAAAATTCTTACGCTGAACAAATATAGAAATGAAAGTAAGCGGACTTGGATGATGAAGAAAGGTTCTTTCCCTATTGCGAGAATGATTGGTCATTGGGCAATGAGGCTCCGAGCCTTTGAAGAAGGTCCCTGAAATTCGTAAATAACATATGAAATCTAAAAATATTATTCAGATCCGGTTTTTTTATCTGGCACTACAATTAATGTGAAAGTATTATTCTGTAACCAGGCAGTACACGACACTTACATGTTGCTTCCGCAACGACAAGACACAGAAAATTGGTGGTAATGGCTTACGGGACCAAACTGCTGAGGTCATTGGTCCCTAAGCTTACACACTATTTAATCTAACTTAAACTAACTTACACTAAGGACGATACTCACACCCATGCCCGAGAGAGGACTCGAACCTCCGACGGGGGCAGCCGCGCGGACCGTGACAAGACGCCCCAGACCGCGCGGACCGTGACAAAACGCCTAAGACCGCGCGGCGAGACAGAGTAAGTAAGTACGGAAATAATTAGTGAAGTTAAAGCATAAGCTTGAAATACCATGATGTTGCCTATGGCTAGCTTCACAGGCCTGTCTTCTTAAGGATATATATTCTTGGTCGGAGAACGAGTAATTAAAGTTTTATTTTAAATATCGGTTAGGCAAAAAAGAATAATTCTGTTATATATCTGAGCCTGTGGTTAATGTGTAATGCTATAAAGGGAAGGTCACCGTTAGCTAGGACTCACAGAGTATCCTCATGACAGACTGTTCGGAAGAGGGTAAAACAACCAGTCGCATTATGCAATTCTGTTCGGCCGTTTCGTAGCGTTTCTTAGAACGTGCTTATGCATCTGCTTAATGTGCCTGCATACATATCGGCCGCAGATAATGTAAAAGCACGCGAGGTTGGCTCCAGTTCCCTCATACACCCTATTACCTATATTTGTCCGTATACTAGATTAGATTAGTTTTCGCTCCATAGATCCGTGCTGAGGAGATCCTCGTGGATGTGGAACATGTCTTTTTTTTATTTTTAGCTGAAATAACAATACTAATAGTATGAATATATACAATACATCATTTGTTTCTATTAAAAAATTCGTCAGTGGAGTAAAAGGAGTTGGCCACTAGTAAGTCTTTCATGCTCCTTTTAAACTGATCTTTATTTGTAACTAAATTTTTTATGTTTGCTGGCAAATTATTGAAGATGAGTGTTCCTGAGTAGTGGACCCCTTTTTGAACTACAGTAAGTGCTTTTAAGTCCTTGTGCAGATCATTTTTGTTCCTGGTATTGTAGGTATGAACTGAGCTGTTTGTTGGAAAAAGAGATGTATTATTTAGGACAAATTTCATTATGGAGTCAATATACTGAGAGGCAGTGGTTAGTATACCCAGTTCTTTGAGGAGGTTTCTACATGACGTCCGTGAATTTACTCCACAAATAATACGTATTACACGCTTTTGGACTCTGAAAACTTTTGTTTGACTTGAAGAGTTACCCCAAAATATTATACCATATGACATTACGGAATGAAAGTAGGCAAAGTATGCAAGCTTTTTCATTTTTATGTCGCCTATGTCTGCTAACACTCGAATTGCAAATACAGATTTATTAAGGCGTTTCTGCAGTTCTGTGGTGTGCTCCTCCCAACTGAATTTATTATCAAGTTGTAATCCCAGGAATTTAAGACTGTCAACCTCTCCTATCTGCTCTCCTTCATACTTTATGCATATGCTGGGTGGAAACCTCTTACAGGTTCTACATATTACGTTCGTTAATATAAAAACATGGCTTAGAAGGAAGAATTTTTCGTATAATGAAGGAATACGTAAGCTATAAACACTTCAAAAAGCTTAAAACTAATTTGCTTTCAGAGGTAATAAAATGTTATTTCTACGAAAGAAACGGGTTGAATTCCATTTTTGAAACTTCCTGGCAGATTAAAACTGTGTGCCCGACCGAGTCTCGAACTCAGGACCTTTGCCTTTCGCGGGCAAGTGCTCTACCATCTGTGCTACCGAAGCACGACTCACGATTGGTACTCACAGCTTTACTTCTGCCAGTATCCGTCTCCTACCTTCCAAACTTTACAGAAGCTCTCCTGCGAATCTTGTAGAACTGGCACTCCTGAAAGAAAGGATATACCGGAGACATGGCTTAGCCACAGCCTGGGGGATGTTTCCAGAATGAGATTTTCACTCTGCAGCGGAGTGTGCGCTGATGTGAAACTTCTGATACGAAAAGCTGTGAGTACCGGGCGTCAGTCGTGCTTCGGTAGCTCAGATGGTAGAGCACTTGCCCGCGAAAGGCAAAGGTCCCGAGTTCGAGTCTCGGTCAGGCACACAGTTTTAATCAGGCAGGAAGTTTCACATCAGCGCACACTCCGCTGCAGAGTGAAAATCTCATTCTGGAAATTCCATTTTTACTGTTTTGAGGAATATGCATATTTCATAAATAAAACGTTATTCGCTATTTTTAAAGACTGCCCCCTGCAACTTACTTCTGTTCCGTTCAATGAAAAGAGACATACATTGTACGGTCACATTAATGTGATCATCGCCTTTGCTCTACGTCTGCGTAGATGGCAGCTGGCAGCACTAGCAGTGTAGGGTATATAAGGCTGAACACGGAAAACGGTGAAGTCTTTGTGGTAATACGGAGCGATTTATCTGAAGTCCCAAAGCCATTATCTTCCCCTTCCGGACCAAGGACGGAAGCATTTCCGAAGCGGTGAATTCTGTAAGCTTCGTGTGACGCCTTGGTTAAAGTATACCGTGCATGACAAAATGGCGCTATCCAAAAGCGGAACGGAGGCAACTGTGGTACAACACGGGCTATAGACGACAGGTATAAACAAGGCGGTGGAGATGCGTACGTGTTAATAGACGCGCAACTGTTTAGCAACTGACCGCCCAGACGAGCCAAGAGGGCAACGGTGTGTCTTGACGACTGTTCAACGAACGTTGCTGCGTATGGAACTCCGCAACGGGCGCCTTGTACATGCACCCATGCTGACCGCTGTTCATCGGCCGCGAAGGCTGGAATTTGTACGTCAGTACCGCATTTGGATGTCCACCAAGTAGCGACAGGTGACCGTTTCAGATGAATCACGTTTCATGCTCCATCGTACAGATGGCCGATAGATCGTCGGAAGGCTCCAGACGGAAGGAGAGAGTATTATGGTTTAGGTAATGTTTTCGTGGTATTCCGTGGGTGATCTCTTCATTGTGGAAGGACAATGGATGAAGTACGCACCTATTCCTGGCGACCATGTCCACCAGTAAATGCAGTGTGTTTGAGCCGTGGCGCTCGTTACTGGCGCGCCAGTCCCTTAGATGTCCATTATCGATCCTTCGAGGTTTCTTATCTTTGCTTTCCTTGTTTTTTTTCCGCATTCGCGGGGCGAGGGGCAGTTGACGTTTGCCCGGGCTACCTGCTGGGGTACGAGGTGGGAAGCAAACACGTATATGTGGAGCTGGTTGTACACGGTCTGCCGGTTCAGGATGGAGGATATGTGTTGGCTGCCTGCCTGTCTGCTCTCCTGATTTTGCTCGCCGTGCCTTGCGATCGCCTAGCTTCGGTTGCTGTCTAGTGTATCCTACACGAGCCATACCGGACGTCCAGCAGAAGTTAAGCAGCCTCGTGTTTCTTTTAAAGAAAAGGAGCAAATGTATAAGACTTTTTGTAACCAATTTTGGTGGCCTCTTAAGTGTGGCCTTAGCGTTTACACTGCCTTTGGGGAGAGCTAATTCTTTTAAATTTAAATAGTTGAGGTTCCCTGTCCTTTATAATCTTCTGGGGGTTTTATTTGAATTTTCTCTTTGGGTTCCTTTCTTGTGCTTTGTTAAATGTTTACTTGTATAGCGGGAAGTGACTTCTGGTTAAAACTCGGAGAAGGTGTTTGATGTTACTGCCGCGTCCGGCATTCGTCTTTTCAATTAAGTGTTCTCATCCCTTCGCGCTACCGGGTGTCACTCCTCGTTAATTAATGCTGGTTTATGTGTACTTAATTTTGAATTGGTCATTTGAATTAATATTTTGGAGCGCAGTATAGCACTAAGGCAACCTCATTGTACGCCACCTTGTGCCCCGGTGTAGTACCTTAATTTTCAGTGGCAAGAGTTAGCTCCACTACCGGTTTAACTGATGTGCTCCCTTCGAAATCTTGTCTTGTATAAGTTTGCCCCATGTGTGTCTGGGAACACAGAGATGAGCTTAAGTGTGACTTCAGTGCTAGTCAGTTAATGGAATCTTCATTTTGGCTTGGCTTCCACTGAAGAGTTTGAGTGGAGTATAGTGTGTTTGATTTGTTATTCATTTAATTGCTGTGAGTTTATTTATTTAATGGGGAGTTGGTGGGTGTTGCTAATTCGTTCCAAATGGCCTACCACTTATTCAGTGGCAAGGCTGTTGATCAGTTGGTTACTGTGAGTACAAATTCATGCTATTTATTTGTTGCCGAAATTGTTAAAGTATCTGTGTCGTGATTCAGTCACTAGCTAAGTGTTTGAGCTAAATTGATATAAACCTCACATTGCCTCCTTAAAATTTCTTGCCAGCAGGAACCCTTAAGAGAACTAAGTTTTGTCACTGCTTGTGATAACCTTTACTGCGAGCAATATTTCATGTAGTTAAATTTAGTCTTAAAATGTGTATTTCTCTGATGTAATAAACGAATGATAAAGAAAAAAAGCAAATGTCCTTCCTGTTGTGTCCGGTTTGTAACACGTATCAGTGTTTTTCCTCGGCACGATGACATCTACCAGCAGAACAGTCACTCTGTGCGGCCGCCTCTATAGTTCGCGCCACGGACGCTCAACCGAGATACCTAGCACAGTTGGCTACGACATTGGAGCCGGCATGGCTCCACATCCCTGTCGATACATTCTAGAACCTCACTGAGTCTCTTTTCCTGCACATCTAGCATCTGTCCGCGCAGACAGTGTAGAATAAGTGAAAGAAAAGTTATCAACCATTCAAAAAAGAAACTCCCTACAAGTGACTGGTGGTTAACTCCACTCACAGGAAATCACATCCAATTAGTTTTGAGTTCCTCCTCGTGTGCGAAGAAAGAAAGTTTCGTAGGTGCTGATGTGACAATATCGGATTTTGAATGTTAATTGCTGGACGTCGTGAATATAGGCCTTCTTCAAGATCTCAGGAATTTGTTTCACTAACGCTGCACCGTTGTAAGAAAGTTGAATCTCTGCACGAATAAAACTGCGTAAAACAAAAAAGACCTACAGAGTTTTACTGCAGATCTCTCGGACATGTGGTACAGGAGACGGCTTGTGCATTGAGGTTATCCCTGCAGGTAGTGAGATGAGGCGGATCACTGCCCAGGGTGCACCGCGTCAGCAGAGAGAGTGGAGGAAAGCAAGGCCGGCGTGCCACATGCGCAGTGAGGAGCGCAAAGGTCTCCTGGGTTGTCGCCCTGGCCCTGGGGCGTGGCCCGGCTTCCTCCGATAACCGCGCCTGTGACCCCCGGCCAGTGGCCACCCAGCGCGCGCCGGCGAAGTGTGTCAGCCATGAATGAAGCCACCGCTAGCCGTGACGTCACGCACCTGCTCCCGTAACCGGCGCTCCCAGTTGCGACTCGCTCCGTCCAGCTTCCCAGAAAGATGTCACGCGCCCTCCAAGTCGCAGCCAAGCGAACGTCCAGACGGGCAACATAGTTTCCGTCCAACTTCTATTATCAGTCGTATAGAAGTACAAAATTATCTGCATCTATACTCTGCAGATGATGCTTCTCATTGCACCAGTTCTTATGGTTTCTTCACGTATGGAGCACGGAAAGATTGGCTACTGTGACTAGTCCAGTCCTTGACCTCTTGATCCCTATGGGAATGACATGTAGTGGGTTATAGAACATTCCTAAATTCCTAAGTTAAAACTTCTTTAAACTTCGTATGTAAGTTTTCGCGGATGATTTGCGCCTATTTCAAGCGTCTGTCAGTCCAGGTTTCCCACCATCTCCGTGACGCCCTTCCATTTGCCAGAAAAACCCGTAATCATTCGTGCTGCCTTACTGAGCACACGTTCAACATCCGTTATCGGTCCTATATGGTCTGGTTCCTACACACATTTCAGCAATATGCTGTAGCATCGCAAGAATATTTTGTAAGGTACCTCCTACGCAGACGGTCTTCGCAGACGGATTGTGTTTTCCTAGCAGCCTACTGTCACCTGATTTTCGTGCGATTGGGTCTGTGCCATCGTTCCATTGTGTAGGCCTATACATTGAAATCATTATACCCAGATATTTACGTGAGTTGACGAGTCCAAATTGTGACTCATTGGTATTGTAGTCATAGGATACTACGGTGTTTTTCCGTTTTGCGGAGTCACACTTTTCCATCGCTGAACATTTAAAGCCAGTTACCAAATTTTACATCACTTTAAAATCTTATCAAGGTCAGACTGAATATTTGTGCAGCTTTTTTCGGACAGTATTTCGTTATAGATAGCTACATCATCACTGAAAAGTATGAAGTTACAGTTAGTATTGTCTGTGACACCTCGGTCTCCACCGACAGGGTGGCACCAGGTTAAAAACTGTTGACGACCCAGGGAGCACGAGGCAACGGTCAATCCATCCTTGTCTACGTAAAAAATACCCTGCATTTAAATTTTGCATGTCGTGTTTAAAAAATAATTCCTAATTTCAAGACATATATACAAAGAGGGTCTATCTCCCATCAAGTCATTAGAGAGGATAATTACTTTTTTCAGAGACCTGCTTGAAGGGAGGTACCCGCCGGCTGCGGTGACCGAGTGGTTCTAGGTGCGTGAGTGCAGAACCGCGCTGCTGCTACTGTCGCAGGTTCGAATCCTGCCTCGGGCATGGATGTGGGTGATGTCCTTATGTTATTTAGGTTTAAGTAGTACTAAGTCTAGGGGACTGATGACCTCAGATGTAAAGTCCCATAGTGCTCAGAGCCATTTGAACTATTTGAAGGGAGGTACCGACCGTTGATGGCTGGGAGAAACATTCGTCACACTAGCCACTTTGATGACGGTGCCTCTCGAAAAACACACTTCGTACTGTCCACTAGTGAACAACCGACGTGCAAGACTTCGTCATCAATACATGTGACCTGATCGGTTCATTTGATTATTTGTGGCACAGTATTGATGAGTTGTGGATCCACTTCTTGCTCGAGAAACGTTGGTTTTCCTCACCAAGGGACAACTCGTGGTCTAGCAGTTTAGTGCAAATACTCGGATGTGCAAAATTTAAGGACGAAAGTAGCGTTCGTATGATGTATCACTGACAAGTAGTATAGCCGGAAGAAACTTCGACAATACTTAGAAAGAACTGCTTCAGTACAGTGCAGTAGGTACCTGGATGACGAACAGAAACATCACGTTTTTTCAAAGACAGTAATTATACTGAAGCCACCGTGATTTACAAAAGGCGGGTAATGGTTCTTAATAACATGCGTGATTACCACAAACAGCAATGCATGACCCGGAACGTACTGGTCACAAAGCTGGTAAGGAGTCCTTGTGGCAGGGCGTTTCAGTCCTCCATCAGGGCGGTTAACTGCTGGATGCTCGTTGGTGCATGTGGACGTGCTACAATACGTCAAGCAGACAGATCCCACACGCTATCGATGGGATTTAAGTTGGGGGCACAGATGGGCCAGTCCATTCACCGAATATTTTCTCGTTCAACAGCTCCTTCACCTGCACTGCTGGTAGCGATCGCGCGTTGTCATCCATAAAAATAGTGTCAAGGGCGAATGTGCCCCTGAAAAGACGCACGTGAGAAATTCATATCGCTTCATATTATTACCTCTAAATGCTTAATATGGCGACGGCCTTACCGCAGTGGTTACACCGGCTCCCGTGAGATCACCGAAGTTAACCGCTGTCGGGCGTGGTCGGTACTTGGATGGGTGACCATCCAGGTCGCCATGCGCTCTTGCCATTATTCGGGGTGCACTCAGCCTCGTGATGATAATTGAGGAACTACTCGACCGAATAGTAGCGGCTTCGATCAAGAATACCATCTGACGACCGGGAGAGCGGTGTGCTGACCCCACGCCCCTTCTATCCGCATCCTCCACCGAGGGTGACACGGCAGTCGGATGGTACCGGTAGGCCACTCGTGGCCTGAAAACGGAGTGCTAAATGCTTAATGTGATCTGACGTGCCCAAGTTTGCCATTAATCTTGTATTCGCGTAGTTTGTTATAGGCATTATCTTGAATTCATCGAATTTTGAAAATACCCATCAAGTGGTAATTTTTCCAAGTTTTCCTCCGTTTCTTAGCCTTCTCCAAATCTTGTTAGTTTTCTGCAGACAACGGCATAGCCAACCAACAAACTGAGCGAGGTGCAGCAGTGGTTAGTACACTGGACCAGCATTCGGAGCACGACGGTTCAAACCCGCGTCCGGGCATCCTCATTTAGGTTTTCCGCGATTTTCCTAAATCGTTCCAGGTAGTTGCCGGAATGGTTCCTTGAGAAGGGCACGGCCTCTTTCCTTCTCCATCCTTGGTACAATCAGAGCTTGTGTTCCGTCTCTTATGATCTCTTTATCGACGGAACGTTAAACCTTAATCTTACCTCCTTCCTATTACACGTCCTTGAGGCACACTTCTGTTAAGGATTCGTCATAGAATACAACGTGCTCAGTGTAAAGTATGGACAGTTCTTAGTCAGGACCACACAGCCTCCAGTAGGCAAGAAATATTATTTGGATGAGATGTAGTTGATTTCTCGAACTGTGCTATCGACACCCTCCGAAATATGTAAACGATCCGGCTGGTCTCGGCGGAGGTTCGAGTCCTGCCTCGGGCTTGGGTGTGTGTGTTTGTCCTTAGGATGATTTAGGTTAAGTAGTGTGTAAGCTTAGGGACTGATGACCTTAGCTGTTAAGTCCCATAAGATTTCACACACATTTGAACATTTTTTTGTAAACGATCTTTACCAGCCCCGTGCTATGCTTGCAGCAAAGGACCATTCTGTTAGCAAGTCGAATGAAGATGTTACGGATTAGTGTTGTTATGCTGAGTACGTGGCTCCTATCCTGTACACATTACGACATTTTGAATAGTAGCTTTCAGTTCCGTCTATCATTGGCCCATACGTATAACGTTTTCCTATGCGGCCTTCATTTTAAGCTTTCCACGGGTGTCTTCAAATTTGTTCTAAAATGTAGAAAATACTGCTGGTGATATTCACAGGATTTCCTGTACTGCCACGTTCCAAGTACTTTTAGTTTTATTTTAAAGTGTACATTTTTGTAGCAGCTTAAGTGCCACATTAGGGCTCTGAAGCCAGAGATTTGTTTAAGCTGGAACGGTTTACAGCCTACGAGTGAGCGTCGGCCTGTTTCCCCGTTAGCAGCAGTGCCGCATTTCCCTTGACGGACGATAAATGTCACCAGAAAAAAAGACTTGGCACGCACACACACGCACACACACACACACACACACACACACACACACACACACACACATGCACAGATATGAGCACACACACGTACACACACTCACGTACGCACGTCAGAGACAAGCGAATGTAAGCCGCCGCACTTAGCAGCAAAGACTCTGGTGTCGAGGGAACCGGTACCGGCAGCTACTACGTAACACTAGTTAGCCAGATGACAGCTCGCATAATTAACACCAGCCATGTGTCGTGCCTCGTACGAAGAGTTTTACTGCCAGCGACGCAACTCATTACAAACCCGCTGCATTCCTTTACACCCGGTCAGTGCCTGTTTTGCGATCTGATCCAACTGAACTCCAAGCCATTAAAAAATCGTTCCAACAATAGTCTTGTATTGTTATCTCTGATACCTCCTATCCTTCTTGTAATTTATGTAGGTCCTTGCGCTTCCAATGTTTTCCACTGTTTCTCCATTCACAAATCCATTTTTCCGCACCATGTGACATGCTTACTTAAAACCACATACTTTAATTTTCATCAAATGATATGCTTTCCCGTAATGACCTACTTTAATTTTCCTCACAGGTGGAAACACTGTTTATGATCTAGTCTTGTTGTTGTTATGGTCTTTTCAGTTCTGAGACTGGTTTAATGCAGCTCTCCATGCTAGTCCATCCCGTGCAAGCTCCTTCATCTCCCAGTACCTACTGTAACTTACATCCTTCTGAATCTGCTTAGTGCATTCATCTCTTGGTCTCCCTCTACGATTTTTACCCTCCACGCTACCCTCCAATACTAAATTGGTGATCCATTGATGCCTAAGAACATGTCCTACCAACCGATCCCGTCTTCTAGTCAAGTTCTGCCACAAACTCCTCTTCTCCCCAATTCCATTCAATACCTCCTCATTAGTTATGTGATCTACCCATCTAATCTTCAGCATTCTTCTGAGCGAGTCTTACAATGTTGAAAAAATGTTCAAATGTGTGTGAAAATTTATAGGACTTAACTGCTAAGGTCATCACTCCCTAAACTTACACACTACTTATCCTAAATTATCCTACGGACAAACACACACACCCATGGCCGAGGGAGGATTCGAAACTCCACCGGGACCAGCCGCACAGTCCATAACTGCAGCGCCCTAGACAGCTCGGCTAATCCCGCGCGGCTACAATGTTGACGTATTTATGTTTTCTACTTTAAAAAACTTATATAATTTTCATTAGTACTCTATTAATGAACGAACATAACACTGAAAACGATTTATGACGTTATTCCGTAAACGTTCAGTGTAAAGCTCCTGAGTCGTAGCTTTTATCGAATGTGCAGCTTTACCACGGTAAAGCTGAAATACGTCATACCTGCCTCAAGCTGGAGGCATTATTTGACTGAACGAAATAGGCAGTCCAGCCACATTACAGTGACCACCGCCTTTGTTCGGTGTCACCGTGCAATAACTACTCAACAGACGGCAAGTGGCACATTAGGAGCCGCTTGGGATTAGCCGAGCGGTCTAAAGCGATGCAGTCATGGACTGTGCGTCTGGTCCTGGTGGAGGTTCGAGTCCTCCCTCGGGCATGGGTGTGTGTGTTTGTCCTTAGGATAATTTAGGTTAAGTAGTGTGTAAGCTTAGGGACTGATGACCTTAGCAGTTAAATTCCATAAGATTTCACATCCATTTGAACATTTTGCACACTAGAAGTGGAGGGAGTGTAAAGCGTGCTGGTGAGACGAGGAAAACAGTGCAGTCGTTGTCGTAATGCGCAAACGGAACGATTCAACTGACGTTCAAAATGGGAAGATCACTGGGGCTTTCGGACCGAGCATGGAAGGATTGGAAGGATTTCCGAAACGGCTAACTTTGTAACCCGTTCGCGTACAGGCGTAGTTAAAACATATTGTGCATGGCAAAATGGCGTTCTCCAAAACTGGCGCCGAGGGAACTATCGTGCACCACGGGCCATAGATGGCAGCCATGATTGACGGCTGACAATACGAGGTGCATTCAAGTTCTAAGGCCTCCGATTTCTTTCTAATTACCTACTCACCCGAAATCGATGAAACTGGCGTTACCTCTCGAAGTAATCGCCCTGCAGACGTACACATTTTTCACAACGCTGACACCATGATTCCATGGCAGCGGCGAAGGCTTCTTTAGGAGTCTGTTTTGACCACTGGAAAATCGCTGAGGCAATAGCGGCACGGCTGGTGAATGTGGGGCCACGGATAGTGTCTTTCATTGTTGGAAAAAGCCAAAAGTTACTAGGAGCCAGGTCAGGTGAGTAGGGAGCATGAGGAATCACTTCAAAGTTGTTATCACGAAGAAACTTAGCTCGATGTGCGGGTGCATTGTCTTGGTGAAACAGCACATGCGCAGCCCTTCCCGGACATTTTTGTTGCAGTGCAGGAAGGAATTTGTTCTTCAAAACATTTTCGTAGGATTCACCTGTTACCGTAGTGCCCTTTGGAACGCAATGGGTAGGGATTACGCCCGCGCTGTCCCAGAACATGGACACCATAATTTTTTCAGCAATTTTTTTGGTGGCGGTGAATCTGTGTGCTTCCATTGAGCTGACTGGCACTATGTTTCTGGATTGAAAAATGGCATCCACGTCTCATCCATTGTCACAACCGACGAAAAGAAAGTCCCTTTCATGCTGTCGTTGTGCGTCAACATTGCTTGGCAACATGCCACACGGGCAGCCATGTGGTCGTCCGTCAGCATTCGTGGCACCCACCTGGATGACACTTCTCGCATTTTCAGGTCGTTATGCAGGATTGTGTGCACAGAACCCACAGAAATGCCAACTCTGGAGGCGATCTGTTCAACAGTCATTCGCCGATCCCCCAAAACAATTCTCTCCACTTTCTCGATCATGTCATCAGACCGGCTTGTGCGAGCCCGAGGTTGTTTCAGTTTGTTGTCACACGATGTTCTGCCTTCATTAAACTGTCGCACCCACGAAAGCACTTTCGACACATCCATAACTCCATCACCACATGTCTCCTTCAACTGTCGATGAATTTCAATTGGTTTCACACCACGCAAATTCAGAAAACGAATGATTGCACGCTATTCAAGTAAGGAAAACGTCGCCATTTTAAGTATTTAAAACAGTTCTCATTCTCGCCGCTGGCGGTAAAATTCCATCTTCCGTACGGTGCTGCCATCTCTGGGACGTATTGACAATGAACGCGGCCTCATTTTAAAACAATGCGCATGTTTCTATCTCTTTCCAGTCCGAAGAAAAAAAATCGGAGACCTTAGAACTTGAATGCACCTCGTATGTATACGGGCGAGTAGACGTGCAGTTGTTGAACATCTGACTGTCGCGATGAACCGAGAGATTACCAAGCCGGCCGGAGTGGCCGCGCAGTTAAAGGCGCTTCAGTCTGGAACCGCACGACCGCTACGGTCGCAGGTTCGAATCCTGCCTCGGACATGGATGTGTGTGATGTCCTTAGGTTAGTTACGTTTAAGTAGTTCTAAGTTCTAGGGGACTTATGACCACAGCAGTTGAGTCCCATAGTGCTCCGAGCCATTTGAACTATTTTAGATTACCAACAGCGTCTCAAGTCCATGTCCTCCTTCAAACGTCTTACCCTTCGTAACAGAGCTTTTCACTGAACGTCTGACGAAGGGGGACGAACCCTTATGAGCAACCCATTAAAAAAAGTGAACAAAGACTAAATGATACTTTGGACTGGCCAAGTTTTTATTGGTCGAGGTGCAGAAGGACCCTTCAATTGCGAAGATTGCTGCTTGGTTTCAAGGCCGCAATTTTCACAAAACCTTGAAAGAAAGTTTAGATCGTCTTGAAGCAGTTAAGTTCGCTGTAGACGTTTGGACAACATTGCTTCTGACCGTCTCGAAGCAGTCGTGTCACAAATTTTATCGCAATCCTCCTCATGGTCAATAATTCTGGCAGAGTACGTTTTTATGTACCATAACCTATTCTCGTTTCAGAATTCTTGTACAGTTTGTCTACAATCTTGTAGAGTCAGATCCCTCACGTTCTGAACGTTTTCTGGTGTGATGCCGGTTGACGGCCGGCCCGCACGGTTGCCATAATAAAGTTTGGCTGTCTTTTAAACATTTCCCCATGTTTAAAACGAAATTTTACACGCTGGTCTTTCAAGTCAGTAGCCACAAAATCGAAATCTCACGAAAGCGCGACGACAGAAACGTGCACACCAGCAGCTAACCAAACCACTCAGTTCAGAGCCACTTAACCCACTTCTCTGGGAAGGATGTGTGTGGAGACACCTATCGTAAAATTGCAATTTGGGGAACTTTTTGATAGTACCTAATTATTGCGAGCTCAGGTGGATTCAAACAGTCATCTTTCCGCATTTCATACGTGAATGGTATAATAAGAAATCCTACAATAGGAAGTATCCTCTGCCATCAACTTCTCAGTGATTTTCAGAGTACACAGTGTGTCCCAGTGTCGTTGTGGCTGTGGCTATGAAAAAAAAAGCCATGGAATATGTTCATAAATTCAGTGTATTTATTGAAAATAGTCCTCCCCTGAATCAAATCAGAGCTGAAATCGTTTTAAAAGTGTTTGGAGAGAGTCACTGTAGTCCTTTTTTGGAATTGCATTTAGTACCGCAGTACAGTTCTTTTACGTCCTTAACTGCTATATAACCATGCCCTTTCATTGCGAACTTCAATTTAGGAAACAACCAAAAGTCGGTTGGGGCCAAATCCGGCGAACATGGCGGGTGATCTAGGAGTGTGATCTGTTTGCTGGACAGAACCTCGTGCGTAGTCTCCGCTTTGTGGGCTGAGTTGTCATCATGGAGAAGCAACCAGAAATCCGCCATTCGGTATTCGGTTCGAGTTCGAAGAATTCTCGCTAGTAAACGCTGTGGGTCTCACTGCTCCATTTCCACTTTCCGACGAGTGTCAGGCATGAACTGTTATACTCACGACCAGGATGCCTGCTGCAGCAATGCTAGCGCTTTGACTTTCTACGCAGCTATTTTTGAAACTTTAAGGATCGTATCGCCGCTTTCACCACGAGATAGCATTGCAGTTTGTAGTTTCAAAAAGCAGGCCTAACAGAATTGGGACGCAACGTGAATTTTCGTGGAGGTAGATGTAGACGATAGTCACCAAAAGCTACGTGTGAACAGTATGCGCCTGCATTCACAAACCGATCATCCCGTTCACGGTAAAACACTCGGGAAGCATATTTCATTGCGTGTCACGTTATGCGGGTCAGCAGGGGCAGCCGGACAACGGGCGGTCGGAGATTCCGTCACGACTGCGGCGCCCCGCTGGCGGCCAGGGGAACTAAGGCGCGGCGCCGCGCTGCGCCTGAATCCCAAATGCGGACGCAAGGGCGGCTCCTTTGGACGGCGTCCACGGCGGCCGTTAAGGCTGGGAGCGGCTCGGAACGTCGGCTGTTGGTGTCTCGGCCGGACGCCACACCACGGCGCGCACTCGCGTCGACAGCGTGCAATTTTTTAGGATTGGCCGCGTAAGGCAAGGCCATCCGGGATCTTGACTCATCTGATTCTCAGCTACGCATGTGAGCGGCTGCGTCCCCGGTAATTATCTGCAATCTTGCGGGCACTGGAGCAGATGAGACATTCTCCCAGTGTTAGATTTCTCGTCTGTTCAGATTCTTTGAGCGCCCTTTACCCTCTCCATCGTTTGTACCCGGCAGATAAAGTATCCCAAACTATCCAGGACGCCCTCCTCCAACTACAGCGACTGGGCAAGGAGGTGTCTTTCTGCTGGGTACCAGGGCACATGGGAATTCTGGGGAATGAAAGGGCTGATCGAGCAGCCAAGGAGGCGTGTCGTGAGCGTCAGGTCTTCCAGTGTGCTATCCCCCTATATGCTCACCTCAATGTTGCGGTGTAAAGTCCTTTGTCGCTGGGAACATGGGTGGCTAGATGTGATCGACTACAAGGTCCGTGTCGTCAAGCCGACAACTCGGCCGTGGCGTTCTTCCTTCCACCCACGTCGACGGGACGAGGTCCTCCTTACTCGACTTCGCATCGGCCACAACCCTATGACGCATGGATTTTTACTCCGGCGAGAGGATCCTCCGATGTGTGGTGCTTGTGGCTTGCAGATCACGGTGCACCACATTTTAATGGACTGCATTTTATTTGCTGACCAGCCGTCTGCAGCGGATTCGCCGGCGGATTTGCAGTCTATTTTATGCAATGATGAAACGAATGTGGTTAGCGTTAAACGTTTGGTGAATTGTCCCACGTTTTTAACAAGATTTTGGGGAGATATTTTTAATATGTCAACAGGGTGGCTGGTTCACACAAGTTTTTTGTAAGTGGTCAGCCAGTCACATTTCCCTGTGCTGTTCTTTCAGCTCTTGTGTGTTTTGCTTTCCCTCTGTTTTAATTTCTTGATTAGCTATCTTGACTCCTCATTGGTTTTAGTGCACGTGGGAGTGCCTGTGCGAAAGAGTAATTGTGTGGTCATTTCGTGTGCAAGCGTGTACGACAGTTTTCGTTCTTATCCACAGTCGTTTATTTTAATCATTGTTAAGGCGCTGATAACCTCGCCGTTGGGCGCCCATAAGATCCTCAAATTACACACACATATCCGTGGGTCTAAGCCTCTGTGCATTTCAATCGAGAAAGATTAGAGCTCAGAACCCCGTTGAAGCTGATAGTCAGAAGCCACTAGTGCACTCACGAATGACGGAAGAAGGCGTTGTCGCCTGTTCAACAAAGCCTACAATGCAACATCCAAAGTGATTCATAGAAATCAGGACACACTTTAGTCTGCCCAACCGTACGGGATACCAGCTTCTCATCTCCAGAATATGAGATGAGGATTCTAAAACATGACAGCCTCGATGGATTAATCCTTTTGTTTACTCAGCAACTGACTCGTACACAGGGAGGCTTCTCTGACATACCAATTATGCGGCCATCTCGCTTTTTTTCGTCAATACCCACCACCCTCCTACCACTCTAGAATTTGCCTGTGCACAGCATCCTCAAAAATTAAATTTTCCCACGTAGTTCTTGAACCGAAAAATACCATCACCAAAAGGAAGATATGATAATGACAAGAAAAAGACGACGCCAGCGATTGCTTTCTAAATAGAGAAAAATGAATTACTTGTATCGAAGGTCAGGTGAGTACCACACTCAAAAATGGTTCAAATGGCTCTGAGCACTATGGGACTTATCTTGTGAGGTCATCAGTTCCCTAGAACTTAGAACTACTTAAACCTAACTAACCTAAGGACATCACTCACATCCATGCCCGAGGCAGGATTCGAACCTGCGACCGTAGCGGTCGCGCAGTTCCAGTTGTAGTGCCTAGAACCGCTCGGCCACTCCGGCCGGCGCCACACTCAGCCACTGGTAACAGGCAACAATGCAGGAACATCGTTCTGCTATCTCAGTTGCATCCATTCTTGCTACGTTGGATAACGTGACGGCACACGATTTGTATGCTATAAATACAAAAAAAAAAGACGTCAGCTGTACAGTCAACTGCAATTTCTTTTATAGAGTACCGGTTTCGGCGATATAATACTCCTTCATCAAGTCCTCTATTCTACACAGTGACTGAATTTTCAGCGACAAAATTAATGTACATCATATACAAAAACAAACAGTCTTCGCTCCAGCTTGTGTATGCACGACTTCAGTATGGTTCCAAGACTAGTAATTTTCCTTACATGTCCTACAAAGATTTTGTCATTGAAAATTCAACCACTATCTAGGGTAAAGGATCTGATGAAAGCTTATTATAAAATACATTTGAGGTGAAGTTATAACTGATGGTATTGCATATGGCACTGCTGTTCTGCGTATGGTGGCAGACGACCTAATTTGCGATTGTCTCTTCTGACCAGGTCTGAAATTTCGATTATATCGGCTTGTTGCATGACCACACTAATTGTGCAAGTGTACGATTTCAGAGTGTGCTCTTCCAGCTGCATCAAGTGGTTAAACACCCACGAGCTTCCAGGCGCGTTCTTATTGGCTATTGTCAAAGTGGTGACTGGATCAGCTAATACAGGTTTCCCTACGTACGTCTCGCGAAAACGGCATGATGGAGAAATGAGAGAGACCCCAGCCCTCAAAGTGCTTAGCAACGCTCGTTCTTCCTGCGCAGCATTCGCGACTGTGGCAGGAAAACAGGGAATTAGGAACAATGCTACAGGCACTACCCTCGTAGTAGCACTTTGTGGTGTTTGCAGCCGTATCCTACCAACCAGTTAAGTGGTTCGAATGGCTCTGAGCACTATGGGACTTAACTTTTAAGGTCATTAGTCCCCTAGAAGGTAGAACTACTTAAACTTAACCAAGCTAACATACACATCCATGCCCGAGGCAGGATTCGAACCTGTGACCGTAGCGATCCCACGGTTCCAGACTGTAGCTCCTATAGCCGCTCGGCCATCCCGGCCGGCCGAGTTACGTGGTTTGTATCGCTAAAATCCAATATTTTGTAGCAGCATATGTGTTTGTGACAAGCACCTTTGAACCACAAGGTAAGACCCAACATAACTGTGGCTGGCTGAGAGCTGTACACCACCAATGTGCTGCACCAGCCGATAGTACGGGCCTGTGATTGGCTCCAAAAAGCGATTGGGACAACTATCACGTTATTTTCGAAAGGCTCGGCAGTGAAAACGATGAACATAATTGTGTTGTAAAGGAAGCAAAAGAATAATTCGGAGTAGGAATTAAAATCCATGGAGAAGAAAAAAACTTTGAGGTTCGCCGATGACATTGTAATTCTGTCAGAGACAGCAAAGGACTTGGAAGAGCAGTTGAACGGAGTGGACAGTGTCTTGAAAGGAAGATATGAGATGAACATCAACAAAAGCAAAACGAGGATAATGGAATGTAGTCGAATTAAGTCGGGTGATGCTGAGGGAATTAGATTAGGGAATGAGACACTTAAAGTAGTAAAGGAGTTTTGGTATTTGCGGAGAAAAATAGCTGATGATGGTCGAAGAAGAAAGGATATAAAATGTTGACTGGCAATGGCAAGGAAAACGTTTCTGAAGAAGAGGAATTTGTTAACATCGAGTATAGATTTACGTGTCAGGAAGACGTTTCTGAAAGTATTTGTATGGAGTGTAGCATTGTATGGAAGTGAAACATGGACGACAAATAGTTTGGACAAGAAGAGAATAGAAGCTTTCGAAATGTGGTGCTACAGGAGAATACCGAAGATTACAAGGGTATATCACATAACTAATGAGGAGGTATTGAATAGAATTGGGGAGAAGAGGAGTTTGTGGCCCAACTTGATTAGAAGAAGGGATCGGTTGGTAGGGCATGTTCTGAGGCATGAAGGGACCACCAATTTAGTATTGGAGGGCAGCGTGGAGGGTAAAAATCGTAGAGGGAGACCAAGAGATGAATACACTAAGCAGATTCAGAAGGATGTTGCAGTAGGTGTGGGGAGATGAGGAAGCTTACACAGGATAGAGTAGCATGGAGAGCTGCATCAAACCAGTCTCAAGACTGAAGACCACCACAACAACAACAATTGTGTTTTGCCTATTGTTTATCGCCGTAGCAGTGCTTAGCAGTTTTGCAAAGAGACACTGGGGTGACAGGCAAGGAGAGCGCTTGCAGTGGCGAGCCAGAGAGGCCGTCCAGCAGCGGGCTGACAGGTGCGCGCGGCGGCAGCGGCCAGCGGCCAGCGGTGACGTGGCCGGCCACGGCCAGCCGGATGCGACGGCAGGTCGCGACCCGGTGGCCCTGTCGCCCCTGTCCCCAGACCTACATCCGCAGATGTGCGCTACGCGCGGCCGCAAATGTCAACGCACTTCCCGAAAGCGTGCCTCCGAGAATGAAATGTTGGCGGCATTCAAACACAACCCCGGGCTGTACGTCCCTCTCAGTCTTAGTTATGGAAAAAACCGAACGAAAACAATCGACTCAGTTGGTTGTCGGCAAAAAAATCTACTCATTTGGTATTAGTTTTACGTTTCGGTTGTTTTCATTCATACTTTTGAATGAAACCAGTCTCTTAGGGCAACCGAATGAAAACAATCGATTCGGTCGCTTGTAGATTTAAATATCCATAAGGTTATATTATTACTCATTTATTTCTGTCGAGTGAATCTAGTCAGTGGCGGCAACTGAATGAACATTTCCGACGCATTCCGTCGCATTTAGCTCGGAACGGGAACACTCGATCCTTTTGCCATTGTTAAACGTTACTGTCGAGTGCTGTCTGTTATCTTCTATCGTCACTGTGCCGTTCCAAAAATATTTTTTGCAGAAAGTACAAGTGACAGTAAAAGCTTAAAACTCAATTGAGTAAATCAGCAAACAATTACAAAAATTGTATGTATGTGCTTTCTGTTCACGTCACCTGAGCATTTATCGAAATAGAATTGCCGGTGGTGGTTGCAGACCAACGGGAAGAGAGAAATAAACTTCAATAAATTTAAATAAAAAGTAACTGTTCGTTTTCTTAAACATAAATTTGTAATGTAGCACCAGTTATTAACCTTTTAAAGCCAACTAAAGACCCACATCTAACGCCAGAAGCATGAAAAATTCCCGTACAAGTAAATGAATACCTAAATTGTGAAAATACTTCATTTTTAATAAAACGTTTTTTATTCGTGTGTCCCTGAAATAAGCTACATTATTTGTCCTTAAAAAAGACGGCAACCCTAGTCAATGACTGAAAATTTATGCGAATGAAATCACTAAAACCTCGAGACGAAGTCAAACATTCATGTAACTGCCGTAATGCCGGCCGAAGTGGCCGTGCGGTTATAGGCGCTGCAGTCTGGAACCGCAAGACCGCTACGGTCGCAGGTTCGAATCCTGCCTCGGGCATGGATGTTTGTGATGTCCTTAGGTTAGTTAGGTTTAACTAGTTCTAAGTTCTAGGGGACTAATGACCTCAGCAGTTGAGTCCCATAGTGCTCAGAGCCATTTGAACCATTTTTTTTTAACTGCCGTAATCATCAGAGATTTTTGTCAGTCGATTGCCTCACATAAGTGAAGCGACTCGAATCCGCTTAAGTGACTAAAAACATGCACACAGCTGACATGGTCACAGAGACTAATTTCATTCTGTTGCATCATTCGACTGAAGAAATTGACTGAACGATCGACTGCCCGAGCGATTGTTAAAACCGGTCGGTTGTAACCCCGACATGCGGTGCATGTTAGAAGTCTGTTCTGTGACTAAGTTGAAGTGCTCGGTGATACAAATTTACGTGTTTAACGATAGAAATATGGTGGAAATGCAATCAGTGACTAATCTGAAGCGCTCAATTATGCAAGTTTATGTCTGCAATGATGTGAATGCGGCAAAAACTACAAACGTTTTCTGCTGGACGGAAACTATGAAAACAAAGTACTACAAACCGACATTTCGCGTAAGACACATCCCAATGCAAACCTGTAACTCAAGCATCTTTGTGACGTGCTTGTAATTATGTATTATTTATATTTTAGGATAACTAATCAGTGAAAAACGCAGAACATCTTGTAATGAAACCATTAAAGTTGTATGACGATGAATCGTAAAGATTCGAAACCGGTAACGGTACCTTTCGAATTTTTTTTTTCTCCTGATAACAACGTCCTCTTGAGTAATCCCCGCCAGGAGATCCGAATGGGGGACTATTTTACCTCCGGAATATTTTACCCAAGAGGACGCCATCATCATTTAATCATACAGTAAAGCTGCATGCCCTCGGGAAAAATTACGGCTGCAGTTTCCCCTTGCTTTCAGCCGTTCGCAGTACCAGAACAGCAAGGCCATTTCGGTTAGTGTTACAAGGACAGACCAGTCAATCATCCAGACTGTTGCCCCTGCGACTACTGAAAAGGCTTCTGCCCCTCTTCAGGAACCTCTCAACAGATACCCCTCCGTTGTGGTTGCACCTACGGTACGGCTATCTGTATCGTTGAGGCACGCAAGCCTCCCCACCAACGGCAAGGTCCATGGTTCATGGTGGGGGCCTTTTGAATAAAGGAACTTAAAATAAATTTGTGGTTGGTTGCTGTCTCAACAACATCAAAACTGTAAGTGTTTTCAGAACTAGTTATAAACTGTGTGGACGTATAAGCAGTAATTCTTACAACATTAACATCTAACTCCTAAATTAAATTTGCGTATGTCGATTTCGACACTTTAAGAATGAGACAACGAATTCCTTTACTAACTACAAAATTCGGTCCGATGTCTCCAAGAATCGAGTTTGCGTTCGAATTCTAATGAGGGGAGAAATCACCAAAATGAAGATTGCACCGTGCGTGGAAATGTCTATAATGTCGTCGGCATCCCTTCGCCAATAGGAAGCGTTCGCACTGGGAGGCCGGAATGTCTGCGGCCATAACGAGGTCTCGCAGAGGCCAGCCGCGGACGCCCTTCCAGCGTTCTCCAGTTCTTGCCTCGCGCTGGCCTGCGTGCTTCTTGCACAGGTAACGGCTCTCTCGGCGTTACGATGGCCGCTCGCAGCATTCATCCCCACAAATATTTGCAGCGATAATCACAGGCTGGAGATACTTAATGCAGCCAGTCTCATAAATTATACTTTTAGCGGTCTGTTCGGCGCTGAAAGCCGGCAACGCGCGAGGTGAAATAACCGAAATGATATATTGCACAAGGCCGATATTCAAAGGAATACATTACTGTCTGGCCCGAAGTGCGTGTTTTATGTACCGGTACCGTATTTCGTAAGACTGCTGTGGCCAGCTGTACAGATAGGCCAATGGCATGGTTGCTTTAAAAGCTGTATTGAAATTTGCATCCATTGTGTTAGGGAGTCTTCTAATTCCGAATATCCTATACATTCAGTCGTATGACATATTTAAGACAGAAAACAGGAAGATTCTCATTGGGTAAATTTTGAAGGAAATTTTATGTCTGTACTTTGTCAGGTGACACAGTGGTTAAGCGACTAACTCGCATTCAGGAGAGACTGTCCGCTGTCCACTCACTGTGATGTGAGTTCCTCACGGTTTCCCCAATTAACTGCGAGCAAATGTTGGGTTGTTTCCTTAAATGATAACGTCCCATCTCTTTCCCATTCTTGTCCACATGACACAGCGCTCTGCCTGAAAAGACAGTATCTCAAATATTGTTTGAAGTCTGTCTAGTTAACGGCGTCAGTGAAGTTTCGCTGTCTTATTATTAAAAGTTTAAATAATATGTAATGTAACTCATGACTCACAGCAAAGTCTTCACGAAATGATTCTTCACGACAGCTAAAACTTTACGCCAGACCAGAATGCATGAATGACTCTTTCAGTCTCGCGGACAAACGTCTGGCAGAATCTAAGGCTACGCTTTCAACAGCTTCCTCCTCCTGCTCTTACCTCTCCTGCGAAGTATGAAGGACGAGTACTCATGAAAGAAAGAGTTTGAGGGAGAATGGCATTACCAGTCCTCATCCTACAGAAGGCAACGTCCGATTTCAGTCTAATGAATGCTTCTTACATTCCTTATATTCTTATATTTCCTTTGAAAAAAGTATCATTGAAATAAAACGAAAATAATCCTCACTGCTTTGGCTGAAGGAATCCTCTAACACATAAAGATGCAGCCTCAAAGTATGGTCGTGATGGCCTAATCAAGGACAGGGGGTCTCAGGGAACACCAGATGAAGAGGTCGAGATACTGCGTCGGAATTTCGTTTTGGGAAGAGGCTGACCACCGGTAGAACACCTGATCTCAACAACATGACAACGATTCGCTGGGAAAGTCAAGAGATTATAATGACAGGAACTTATGACGGACACACGACTTCCAGAATGAGGTTTTCACTCTGCAGCGGAGTGTGCGCTGATATGAAACTTCCTCGCAGATTAAAACTGTGTGCCCGACTGAGACTCGAACTCGGGACCTTTGCCTTTCGCGGGCAAAGGTTGGGCACACAGTTTTAATCTGCCAGGAAGTTTCAGACACACTACTCATATAGGATCCCTAGTCATGTTAAGTTAACGAAATTCTCGGAGTTGGCAAACTTACGTATTTAATATCTGAGGTGTTAATTTGAGATGGCAAACGATGCCCAACTCGGAGATAGCTAATTGTAACCACCAGGTAAAATTTAATTGAACCCTCCTGACAGATTAAAACTGTGTGCCGGACCGAGACTCGAACTCGGCCCTTTTGTCTTTCGCGGGCAAGTGCTCTACCATCTGAGCTACCCAAGCACGACTCACGCCCCTTCGTCACAACTTCACTTCTGCCAGGACCTCGTCTCATACGAAAGGCAAAGGGCCGGCGCTCGAGTCTCGGTCCGGCACACAGTTTCAATCTGGCAGAAAGTTTCATATCAGCGCACACTCCACTGCAGAGTGGAAAACTCATTCTGGAAAAATCCCCTAGGCTGTGGCTAAGCCATGTCTCCACAATACCCTTTCTGCCAGGAGTACTACTTGTGCAAGGTTCGCAGAAGAGCTTCTGTGAAGTTTAGAAGGTAGGAGACGAGGTTCTGCCAAAATTGAAGCTGTGAGGACGGGTCGTGAGTCGTGTTTGGGTAGCTCAGTTGGTAGAGCACTTGCCCGCGATAGGCAAAGGTCCCAAGTTCGAGTCTCGGTCCGGCACACAGTTTTAATCTGTCAGGAAGTTTCATGTCAGCGTATACTCCGCTGCAGAGTGAAAATCTCATTCTAAAATTTAATTACCTAACTCTCATTTATTACTGTCAGAAGCAGATGATAAGTTATGACCAGTCATAAGAATGGCATGTACACCAAAAAATTGTCTTAGGCATAACCACGATCGAGAGGAAAGCCATGACGGTCTCCGATATGAGAAACAGGTTATGAGGAGGAGATACGGTGCAATTTAGTATGAGGCTAAATGCAGCTTGGCGCTGTTTTCACACACATAGATTTTTTTCCTTTGGTGCAAGTCACGCTGATTGGAAGAAAAAGACGTATGATCAAATATGAATAAAGTTCTTCACCTCTGAATTGTTAATGTGACACTTTAACTGTCAGGCAACGTAACAGTCATTTTTGAGTGTTCTTTTTTATGCGTTGATTTTTCTTTAAGTCTGTCGAAGCATGTCCTTGATTGCTTGTGCATTGTGTGACTACGGCGCCGCGCCTACAGTCCCAGAGCCGTAGTTTACAGCCATACAGAACAGATCAATAAATCTATAGCTGGTTTCGCCAACAGACAGCATGTTAAGGGCAGACGCGAGTGCCTAACGCGGCAGACTTCCCACTGTTTTATGAAGCAAAAGGGTGTGGCCCCCTTCGGCTCACCTCTCGCAACCCGGTGTCCATTCGTCCTCCCAGCAGTTCGGAGCTAATTTCCAGTCTGCGCTTTAGACACTGAAGCTTCGATGGGAAAAGTTTAAATGCATTAACTGCTTTCTGCATTTCTGTGCTGTTTAACAACTTGTATAAATGCTTCGAAAATCTGGTTGAAGATGGTTATCAAGCAACGAAATCAAAGGATACGACACATATCCAGTGTCTATAGAACAACACATCCAAATACGTATCCAGCTTTATTCTCAACGTAGAAGAAGCGAAGAAAGTCTGTTTAAAAAACGCTCCCGGGCCTCCAGCTGCGTCAAGTGATTAATATACCACGAGCTCTCGACAAATCTCTCCTTAGCCACTTGATGTGGCTGAAGGGCGAGAATATTTTACTGAATTTTACCACTAAGGGATTCATTCTCCCTATGAAATTCCATGCTCTAGGATACTATTTAAGCCTATGAAAGCAAAGGAAGATTCAGCAACAATCAGACAGTGTGGCTGAAGCAAGGACAAAATGTAGATTAGCGGTAAGCGAATAAAATATCTGTAAAGGAAATATATTGTCATTAAAAATTGCACGTAAAAAACTGAATGTTTTGAAACCGTACACGTGAACTGAATATAAGTGAAAGAAATATGTTTATAGTGGAGGAACTAAAACTGAAAATACTTCAAGCGTTGAGCTACAGATGATGTAAATGTACACTTAAAATGTTATGTGAAGCGAAGGTACGTAATGGAAAGGCATGTATAGAACATCTTCTGTATGGGGAAAAGCCGTTCGACAGGACATGTAGTAAAGTATCGTATAGCTATAAACAAAAATGTGGAGGTATCAGCAAGAACAAAAAAGTAATAAAATAATCAGAAAGTGTAGCACCGATAGTAAACAACACTGTGTGTAAGGTCCAGATGAGATAGTGAGTGGATAACACTGCAGGCGAATTTAATATTTGTATTGTGCTTTTACAGACCAATAGAACGGGTCAGGCCCCGTTAACCTTGAGATTACAAAAAGGCACATCAAACGAAATAACGGACATGTTCGTATAGGTTAAGGCACAGCGAGATAGCAGGCAAGACAGGGAGGGAATCGAGACGCGGATCGAATCAGCGCGACTAATTGACCGCCGTTGGCCCGCTACACTGGCCAGAAGGAGTGTCGTTTCAGGCGGCTTTCCACGATTGTTTACACAAATGAAGGGCTGGTTGCTACTTTTCATCTCAGAATGTGCGGCAGAGAAACAATTGAAATACAGTCACACAGAAAGCGAAGTTTACGCAATTCGCAAGCAGACGACGTTCACTACTCTCTCTTCCTTTCGTTAATTGATGACCGTGATGAAAGTAAGAACATCCAACCACAGAGTTAAAATAACATGTATTGGCCAAATCATGAAAACAGAGCATCCCGCATGATGTGATATATGCTTCGAAAGGCAGATATTAAACAAGATAGTTCCTCAAGGACCATTATAATAATGAGTTAGTTTTAGAGTTTCGTACCTCAGTCGGTAAAAACGGGAACTTTACAGCATCACGTTTTTGTCTGTCCGACTGTGTCCTTCTGTCTGTCTATGCAACGCTTAAGATCCCTTTTTCTGTAGAACGTGTAGAAATACCAAGTTGAAATTTACGTCACGTACTAAGGTCTATAGGCCCATTGCCGCGTGGGAAATTTAGGCTTCTAAGTCAACGCAATAAAAGGATACGGCCTTTTAGTTACATATTATGATACTGGAAAACTCAGACAATGCCTGTAGGGTAATTCCCAAGGACCTATAATCATGAAATTTCACAAGAGGCAAGGTTTCACAGAAAAAGTAAGACAAAAAATCCGAAAACTGATAATTTAAAATTACGTCACTTAGCCCTAAAAAATATTTTTTTTTGCCACTTGTTGTCCGTGTGCTTAGACCCCTTTTTCTTAAGAACAGGTAGAAGTATTATGTTAAACTTTATGTCAAATGCTAAGGTCTACCGCCTTTTGACTTTGTAAGTATTTTTTGGCAATTTGTGGTAAGGTCTAATGGAACCAAGCTGCTGAGGTCATCAGTCCCTAAGCTTACACACTGCTTAATCTAACTTAAACTAACTTACGCTAAGGACAACACTCACACCCATGCCCGAGGGAGGACTGTAACTTCCGACGGGGTGAGCCGCGGGAACCGTGAAAAGGTACCGTAGACCGTTCGGCTACCCCGCGCTGCTGCTTTGTAAGTGATTTAAGTGTCCATGTCAATGTAATCAAAAGATTCGGCGATATATGTCTCAGATTTTGGTACGCCCAAACTCACTTACGAAAAGTTATAGATGAACTATCCACATAGCTATCGGTCCTGGTGGTCAAGCGGTAAAGCGTGCACCTAAAAACACAGAGATGGTGGGATCGAATCTCTGCCGTACCACGGATTTATTTTGTATTTTGTTTAAATAAAAACTAGCCTTCACCTGACAACGATGTCATGAGTCGCCAGGAACAACACGTGGTTCGGATTCCACGTTAAACTACAGGTCTGCTTTCCCCGACTGAACAACTGGGGTGGGTTAGGGACCCTTGAATGGTTCAAATGGCTCTAAGCACATAGGACATAACAGCTGAGGTCATCAGTCCCCTAGACTTAGAACTACTTGAACCTAACTAACCTAAGGACAGCACACACATCCATGCCCGAGGCAGGATTCGAACCTGCGACCGTAACAGCAGCACGGTTCCGGACTGAAGCGCCTAGAACCGCTCGGCCACAGCGGCCGGGTAGGGACCCTTAAATCGCCGAAGTGGCTTCCACTAGAAAGACGTGCACCTGGTGACTGAGCCACACGAAGTTGTTATTGTTATTATTATTATTGTTATCAGTATATTAAGTTTGTACGGAATCCTCAGAGCGGGAGTCCTGCCCGCACCTGTCTGTTTATTTTTTCCTCTTCTTCGACTTAGATGCAACCTAGCGTTAAGAGACACCATCTTTCACTCTAAATGGCCCCCTGACAAGAGCACTCGTGCTAGTATGTCATAAGTCCGGAGAACGAAGTTGCTGCAGCGCTCTTGCGATTTTAGTTACGTGTAACACAAAAGAAACTTAGGATGAGAAAAATTTTTGCTTATAAGTCATTTACAGTGTTTCTTATGTCGCTCATCGGTCGGGAGTCTAATTATGTCGCGAAACGGCTTCCCGCCAAAATCACCTTATCTGTCCCGGTATTAGGTAGGACGCCGGTTACTTCTGAACTCGAGGGACCTCATTCCCGCAGATCGTGCGAAGACTTAAGAGAAGAGGGATGAAGCGTGGGGCAGGAAGGGAGGGGGCAGTTCGTTCCGGCAGTCCGTGACCTTGGCCGACTAGCGCTAAACGGGACGACGCGCCGAGGCGCCACCGCCACATGCCTATGCAAATTTAATGTCGGCCACTGCGCGGGAATTTTCGCCCTGCTATCGCCATGTAGAGCAGCCAATTGCTACCGAGTACCGTACGGCCCGATACGAGACTGCCATGTAAGGCTGGCCCGGCGCTCGTTTCTTCCTTCTTTTTTACCCCTTGTTTTGTGATCTCGCTGGACGAGATGTGATGATTATGCACAAATGCCGACCTGGGGACCGATTTCGAGAGCCAAACTTGTTCACCCACAGATTACGTTGCGCCGTCTACTCGCTGAAATCGTCAATGCCGGGTATTTATTATTGAAAAACATTTCAGCAAAATTTTGCGATAAATTATGTAAATTACCTCAATAGCTTCACTCGAAACCAGAACATTATCAGACACGAAGAGCGTGTTGGTATACAGTTTGATACGAACAAGAGCAGCAATTCTTCGTGATGTGGATGCTACAAATTCTTGGTACGTCGTCACAGGAAGAAGGCAACAAGTGTTCGCGCGCAGTTTACTGCGTAGATGTAAATTATAAAGTACAGTAGTGTATGCACCGAGATACTGGCTGACTGCATACCGACAGTGGTGTCAGTGTAATTATGACTTTGAACTCACATTTGGGAAGAGAGAGGGTCGGGTCCCTGTAAGGCCGCCCAGCCCTAGCGGTTACCTAAATCGCTGCAGGCAAATGCTGGGATTAGTTGTTAGAAAAGGAGAGAGCCGGTTTTCTTCCTTATACTCATTCATTCATTTTTTTGATTTCACGAAAACTGTGTCTAACAGAACGATACCTGGCGAATATGATGTTCATAAAATAACCTGAAAATAGTTACCGTGCTCCTTAAAACCATTGTTGCACAATTCTGAAATACACTATTGCCTACCGAAACTCGTATGCAATACATTACCCATGATGGGAGTTTAGTGACTGGTAATAATACTTAAATAGTCAATCCTGATTCTTGTGACTCGGATACTCATTTCATCGACCTACTGTCCAACATGGAAGTCCCGTACCCGATAAATCCTTAATCGACGATGTGCGACTCTATTCCACGTCCTGCAGTACCATATTGAAGTCCCTGTACCCAACACATCCATAATTGACGATATGTTTGTTCATGAATCCCAGTTCCACAATTAATAATAAACAGCACACTCTGAAATACTTATGCACTTCCTGTGTTGCACTTCACTCTCAGCTGCGTCTCGGCGAGCGACTTCCACAACTAGGACTCGTTCAATGGCCATGTTCTTGTGTTTGTGGCGGAAGATCTTCGCAAATGTCACAGTCGACCGCTCCTAGTAGTTGCATAACGAATTCCTACAGACGGCAGACTGTGAACAGCCTCCCAGTATCCATGATATTTACCTTTGTTGCACAAATCGGCAGCTCTTCACATTGTCTGTAGAAAATGTGACTATCGGCGTCCATTACCAACCATTTGATATTCACTGCTTCATAAAGGCCTTCTTTGTATATTCCCATGCCTCACAATCTCGAACCGTGCGGACCAGTGTTGCCTCATGTTTTCTGTCGGCGTTTTCAGTTAACTCGTTTTTTCGGTCTTTTCCTATCTCTCAGAGCCGAGCAATGAATATCTTAGTGAGCCTATTACCTGTTCGCCCAGCATATGTCCTACTCAAGTTCGTTTTTTTATTATTGTTGTTATTGCGCCTCTCTCTTTAGCATGTATCCATATCCATTAGTTTGTGCTCCTGAGCCTCTTAGTAATCCTCCACATGCAGCTATTCATTGCTCACTCTGCAGTCTTCTCTTTCTGCGCGCTTTTCGGATTAAAACTCGATATTTCACTACAATAAATGCTGTCGGATAAGTCTGTTCGTTACAATCGCGCACACACTCTACATGTTTTTCTTTTCTTCTTCTCTGTTTGTAAAATTATTAGCCATTATGATGATGTAATATCTGAGGTGAGATCGAGATCTCATTGTAGGCTGAATATTGCAGAACGATTGTGAGGTATTCGTAAAAGGAATAAGGAAGATCATAATTGTATCATTAGATGAAACGCAAGGATTAGGACTTTGAAGTGTGACGACAGGTCGACTGCTACCTAGGAAGCAGTTCGGGAAGCGATCGATAATGGTGAGACACGTGATTGGTATGTGGCTAGCCCGTCCAACCATTATTGTCAGTACGTGACTCCTAGTGATCCTGGTGCTTCTTTATTCTTTTGCCCTCACGAGGCTGAGTGAACCCCGTACCAGAAATCCCTACCTCAAAAAATATTCAGAGGGTACAGGGAATAGAACCCAGGACCTACTGCAACAAAGGCAGCGCCGGCCTCTGTGGCCCAGCGGTTCTAGGCACTTCAGTCCAGAACCGCGCTGTTGCTACGGTCGCAGGTTCGAATCCCGCTCGGGCATGGACATGTGTGATGTCCTTAGGTTAGTTAGGATTAAGTAGTTCTAAGTCTAGGGGACTGATGACCTGAGATGTTAAGTCCCATAGTGTTTAGAGAAATTTGAACGAAAGCAGCTGCACTAACCATTTTTTCTCGTTTTCATGCTTTATAGAAAGTACATGTAAGGAAAATCTATACCAATGACAGTACTTGTCACACCTGAAAATCTGCACAGTGTGAGAGTCAGTCGATAGCAATGTCAAAAAACCATCTGCTACCACAACTGAAGAAAAAACAACATAAAGTTAACTGCAGGCATAAATATTTTTACATAAGTTACACATGTTTCTGGGTGCAGTCTGATCTTTAATAAATAAGACTATTTGCAGCCAAGATTGCGCGTTGAAATAGTATTTTTACTTCCTAAGTGACCGGTTTCGACAGGTCTAGTTGTCATCTTCGGATCTTCTGAAAATAATATTATTGTATGCTGTGTTATTGTAATATTTCTCACTGTGCTTGCAAGATTCATGCGCGGCAACTGTATTATTGTATTACTGTAACATTATTTCTTATGGTTGTACGAACCATGCACTGTGATATTATTTCCAGAAGAGAAGAAGACGACCGCTAGGACCTGTCGAAACTGGTCATTGAGGAAATAAAAATATTTCAGCATGTGATCTTGACTGCAAACGTTCTTACTTATCCACAAATGTCTTCAGTATATAAAATCTCGAAAATATTACTAGAGACCTGAATAGTGAATTTTTTATAAAACATAGAGAATGTTGTAGCCTCATAATCTGCAACTTCATTTTTCTTCCAGAAAATTCTTTCGTCCTTTTCTTTCTTAATCATTTTCTTGTCTTCTGTTAATTTCTTCGTCGTTTTTCTGACGACAGCTTCCTTACTTTTAACAGCAACCTTATGCTTCAAACCCAACTTCGTCTTCTTATACGCCAGCGAGATAAGGTTTCTGCTAAGTTAAGTAATATTTTCTCTGAATAGTAGATTGCCTGTAATTAGAATACAGAATCCTTCCTTGAATTACGTAATTGACAGCAGCATTTTAATTGTGTTACCTTTAGTAAGAGTGTTCATAGTAATTAAGTGAACAGTGATGAGACGTGAATTCAGTAGCGACTAGCTTCAAGAGACTACTTTTCGAGTTCTTTTTCCCACTGTATAAGACACTCTTAAAATTTCCTTGCTCCTAAATATTTGTTTCAGTTATTTCAACGTTACAATTTTTCATGTTAACAATGACGTATCATCCTCTGCTCTTCAGATATTGTAGGTTTGGAAAACTGAGATTGGTGGCAGTTTTATAGGCGTGCAGCGCCGCTTTTATCAAATGTGCACTGAGGCGAAGAGACGGAATTATGGGGCAGTCAGATAGCTACCATGAGTTACGGCCGAAACTTGACTACTCCGAGCGATCCATTAGGACGCCTCTAAGGACTGATGTTAGTGAATCTGAATGTCTGGTTGGCAGGTGCTCTAATAATTTGCACATGTAACAAATCTTGTCAACTTCGGGGTATAAATTTTCGATGCCCGTACCTCCGTGGGCAATAATTTGAACGCCAGACCTCTCATCACTTCACTAGACAATAAAGAGGCATTTAAAAACGGGCTACACTCGTTTCATAACTCATGCCGGCTGTGGGCTACCATACATGTATACAGCTTTAGATTCCCTGTTGCATTTCACTGATAGACGACGTGAATACGCACTGGAACTACACTTCAGACATCGGGTAAGAGGCCCGTCTATCTCCAACCTTCCATACTTAAGCGTTCACGTAAGTGAAAACTCTAGTTCCCGTAAACGAAGTAAGATGTCTGTGGTACTATGGGCTAAGAGTAACATAGGACAATAATAATTAGCGCTCTTAAACTAATTCACATGCAAACTACCCCTTCACAGCTTTCCCTGGCAAATGTCGACCTCTCACAAAGGACAGAAAATTGAGGAAGGACGTAAAGTCGGTAAGGTTACATAGCTTTCTTGTCGTTTAAAAAGGGCGATTATTTTTAGATGTAAACTGTTCTTGATCCACTTTTCAATCAATTTTTGTACAATATGGTTGCGATTTCCTTTTGCATACCTTTCAGTTGTCCTTATAGTTCTTGTACACTGCCGCAGAATTGTAGTAGCCGTTGTCTAGACATATCAGTGCATTTTAGGAGCATCAATGGTAGAGTATTCTCGTAACAGGCAGCTTAACAAAGACCAATGAACTTCACAACTTAAGTAAAGCTAACTACAGAAACGAGAAACACTTACTATACATAAAAGTTTTAGAACATAAATGACACAAGATGACAATAAAGAAAGCATGGGAAGAGAGCCTTTTACATTAGGAAAAAGAGTACGTGTGGTGAACAAGAATGGGGCACGGAACAAGCGGTAGTTGTTTTGGAAGAATTGTTGCACAATGCCAGAAAACGGAATGAAACGTACTCACGATAACGGAAGGGAGGGGGGGGGGGGGGCAAGAGGATGAGGGGAAGCTCAGCTCGCGTCGTTATCTTCCTAAATACTAGTACGGTGGCTCATACAATGCTCCACCAAGCTAGGTGTGACTCTGAAGAACACATAAACCAAACTCTCAGGCTGCTTAGCTTAGCCTTTGGTTAAGCACATACTCAACAAAGACGAAAGAATCTGAGAGCAGTATAAACGAGAAATAACATCTGGTTGAAAACCAGAACTAGAAAAGACAAAAGAGAAAAAAATGAAGAACACTGTTGTTAGGAGTTAAATTCGCATAAAATGATCACAGGTAAACAACCATTTGTTGCACGTTTGCATGGACGAAGAAACGTTTCTTCGACAAAATAAATCTGTTGCTATTGGAGCTTTATGTACAACTGAATTAGAACGTCCTGAAACTGTATGCCTGGAATATGATGCCCTGTCAGTATGAATCCTAAACAATATGAATCGATAACGATAAGACAGTAATCACTTGAAGTCCTGCAAACTAATACTGTGAACATCTTTTAGGAAGCCTAGACGGGAAGAGAAAGCGGCAGAAAAACTCATGAGAAAATGAGGCAAATCGGTAGGTTGAGTGACTAAGGGATCGGTGCGTCGTCTACTACACAGGGGAACAACGAGTGCAGTACGCACTACGGAGCACTGTACGCATTGTCGAGTAAGTGGTGTGTAGCAAGTATGTAGATGTCAGTAAGTAGACTCCGCACGCACTGAAATGGAGTGTAGTTAATATGTATTCATATGAAATAGCCAACTGTCTTCGCCAAAGAATTACCCAGGTATTTCTATAAGTGAGTGTACTATTCGATGCCGCTAGGTTTGTAATATAACCTTCGCCATTAAAATGATAATGCATTGATTATCTCAACACTATATCTGCAGGAGGCATTTTACTTTCTAACGAGAGCAGTTTGTAATTACGTCTTTCCATATAGTCTAGCTACGTTCACGTTTATTGTACTTACGTTCATATTCAGTGTAGCTATACTCACATCTATTGCCTCTTTCAAATTAATTCTAGTCAACAAAAGGTATAAATTTCCACACAGTAGGCCCTATCCCTTTACGCCATCGTTTATAACGTTGAATTGTAGCTGTCACAGTAACGATGCTCGTAGTGCTACGTTTTTATCGACGAACTTTAATTTCTAGCCCGCATCTCGTGGTCGTGCGGTAGCGTTCCCGCTTCCCACGCCCGGGTTCCCGGGTTCGATTCCCGGCGGGGTCAGGGATTTTCTCTGCCTCGTGATGGCTGGGTGTTGTGTGCTGTCCTTAGGTTAATTAGGTTTAAGTAGTTCTAAGTTCTAGGGGACTGATGACCATAGATGTTAATTCCCATAGTGCTCAGAGCCATTTGAACCATTTAATTTCTCCACCGCACCGGTCGAGCAGCATTAGAAACTAAGATTTCTTTCTTCTTCTTTTCCTCGCTATTTTCTCTTTCACTCCCTCTTTTCATTAAACTGGCCTCAATTCTCGAAATATTCCAAACGATACTTTAACGCTGTCTGGGCACCGTTCGTATTACAGAGGATCGTAAACCAAGATGGCATGAAAAAAATAAGTCTTGTGTCCTTCAATGATGAAAGGTACTAACTTTTGTGCTTCGTTTCATTTATAAATTACAAAATACTGCAACTGTTTTTATTCATAGCAAAATAATAGCATAAAAACGTAGCAATCTTGAAAAAATTGCATTTGTTTACTATAACAAACAGATATTGAAGAAATTTCAAATGTTGTTGATTTAGCCTAAAATATCAAAATTTAAACGAAGAAAAACTATTTTAACCTAAAATGTAGGAAAATATCTTAAACATCTGTAATACATGAATATGGCATTAGCATCGGTGGGTACCGATAACTCCGAAAATTATTGGACCACCCTATTTTTAGCACACATTCATTGCCTGAACTATTCATTATAGACGATAACAATTATTCCCTTCCGTGGTTGAAAAAACATACCTAAGGAACGGGGCTTCCTTGAATTCAAAAACACGCTCTTACTTCTGCCTGTCTAAACATATTTTGGCAAACTGATTTCCATCATCAGCGTGATTTAAGTACATTCAATCCCTGGACGCAAGAGGAAGACGATTATTGTTCCCAACAGTCCCCTCAGTTGAGGTCAGCATGTTAATAAAAAAGCCTGATTGTATGATATATTGAGTTAATTCCCCCAGTCCTTGTAATGAGTTCTCATGTAGTTTTTATCATCTACCTCACCACGTAACTCCAGATATCCACATAATGTTACCCGAAATCTAGTGAGAGATTTTTAAAGTCACTACATTTTAGATGTTAAACACAAGCAACACGCAACTGACTCGATGCTGATCCAGCTTGTTCGACCGCCCATCCTTCACTGGAGAAACCCTCGCTGAAAGAGGTCATAGGCGTAGATGAAAGCGGCGGTTTTATAAGAAGTGTGAAACTGCCGAGCAGTCGTTTTTGCATATCGCAGACTATTTAGAGTGCCAGAAACACATAAAGTAACCTTTCTCAAAGTTTATAGCCTCAGCTCGTTTTGCAAGATGCTCGACGCTGCCATGAACTGTTGATAATTCCGTTTATCGCGTTTTGATTGCAAGTAAAAGCAAAGTGTCAGTTGCTCGATCCAAGTACGAGAACATCTCGCTCTACCTGGCTGCTGGTATACGACTTAATCCGTACTACTTTGACGACGTGAGTCAGGCCGTGAATTTTCGCTGATGTAACTGGAGACATTCTGCTGACGCCTCAATGGCGCACTCTCATGATCCAGTGTACCAGAGTGCACTAATCGCAGCACGTATCGAGTAATTTAAGAAAATTTTGTATTGTGGGCGTCCACGGCTGTAGAACTGTATCACGACGAAGAAGAACACCTCAGCTGTACGACAAATATTTATCTATGATCCAACTAGTTTCATGGCGTTGTAGCCACATCTTTAGGGATACATCTGTATAAAAACAAGAGTAAAACGTACAAAGACACTATTCCTGTTAAAATGTAGTTAAACTGTATACGAAACTTTATAGGAAAATTATATACTCAAATTTATTCCATAACTTAGTTAAGCGATAACCATTAGACGACCTAATATACTGTGTGCAATTGTAATAAAAATGTTCAGCAATCCAAGAGGTCGACAGTCAAGCTAAAACACGACAGAACTAAAATACGCCAGAATGCAGGGATCATCATTCCCGTGAGGGAAGTCTAGGATAAGGAAAAAGCTGTAAACTGAGTGCACATAAAACTATAAAACAAATCAAATGTTTGTTTTGTAAATAAAAATCGCCTTCTCTTGCCGCATTGTGTTTTATCTTCCAAATGATACATATGGGTGATGAAAACCTACGTTAACCTGGTAAGGTAAAATAAATCTCAAAAATGAAGAAAGCATAATTGTGCGATTGATAACGAATTTCAACCCTAGACAGACATTCTTCGTAGTCACAGCGTGCTTCATGTCGTCACGACGTTGATACGTCGTTGGTATGAGTATATAACATTTTAATTTGTCCTCCCTCGGACTTTCTTTTATCTCGATAACATTCTATTTCGTAAGCAGCATTTTATTTAGATTTGACCTACGTTACCTGTCATACCATTTTACTAGTACAAGCTGAGTTTATGAGATTTAATTTACCTTACCAGATTAACATAGGTTTTCATCACCCACACATATCATTTGTTTTATAGTTTTACATATATCTAGTATACTACTTTTTCCTTATTCTATCTTCCGTTATAGGAATAATGTTTCCTGAATCCTGCCGTATTTTAACTTGACTACCGACCTCTTGGAGATTGAAAATTTGTACTACAACTGGAGAGAAAATGTTCGGTCGTCTATCGGTTATCGATTGAAGTAAGTTTAAAAATAAATGTGAGTGCATAATTTTCCTATTTAGTTTCATGTACAGTTCAATTACATTTTAACCGAAGTAGGATCTTTATACATTTTGCCCTTGTTTAATATAGATGCATCCCTGATGATGTGGCTCTATCGCCTTGAAACTCATTGGTGCATAAATAAATATCATACAACTGAAACGGTCTTTTTCATTATGATACGAGTAGTTTAAGCGGACCTTTATCCAACAGTGAATAAATGTAAAAATATGCCTGATACACTGGTACATCTACCATGTACCTTCTGACAAGTCGTTACGAGGTGATAATTAGCTATGTTGCTTTGCATGTATTCTATAACTAACTTACATTTCTGTTACTTGCTAAGCGAGAAAGCAGTATTCATGATACTAACAATATTTCTTGAAAAAGTGTAATTATGTCTTGTTTGTGTCTCTATGTCTCTTTATAGACAAAGTGTTGCTCCTTTTAATCACCAGTAAACAACTGTGTAACGCTTTCGGAAACAAGACGTTCTTGTTAGATAACTGAAAACGGGAATACGTTCCACTCTTTTATAAATCAAGCTATAATAAGAAATTTTGATACGTTTATGTCCCGTCTGCTCTACTCCTGTCACGGAAATAAAATGAGATAATCGTATGGCATTTTTGGCCGGGAAAATCCATCTGGAGTTATTCGGCCGCCTGTTACAAGTTTTTCGTGTGACGTCCCTTCGGTGACTTGCGCATCGATTACCATGAAATAACGATGAGGACAACACAACATCCACCTTGCGGGCGGATAAAATCTCGGAGCCGGCTGGAAATCGAAGCTGGGTCCCTCGCAGGGCAATCACCATCGCTGATCACTCAGCTATTTTCTTTTTAAAAGTTTGTTACTACATTTTTAGACAATAACAACATTCGCCGTTTCACAACGTAACGATTCGTGGAAGTTAAGAACGGTGTCTGTTTCACAATTCTTGCACCACCTTCATCACCCAAGTACATGGGCTGAAATTCATTTGCATCTGCAGATATTTTACTATTTTTTAAAACTTTCTCGGAAAGAATATCTTCTTCCCACGATCTTTGGCCTCTTACCCTTTGCCAGTTGTCGATATATTTCACTTTTTCGTGTTAGCTTCTTCATTTTTATGTTGGCGTTTTCGAACTCTACAGATTTTATGGACATGGACTTTGAGAACGTGTGTCTATAAACAACATAAATATAACACATACTCTTCCTTTCTTTTGAAAACTTATTACGCTATGATAGCTCCTGAACCAATTGATACAACTACCATCGTCACAAGTGGCAGTCTATTACGTAAATCTTCTTTTTCGTACCCGCTACGGAGGCGGACACTGAAAGAATATAGTGCATATCATTTGTTTTCAAATTACAGGCTTTTTGGAAACTGTTTGAGACAAGTTTCGCTTTTCTTTAAGAAATCTCAAAATTTATTTCCACATTTGCTTCAACAGTAAATAAGTTTTGTAGTCTTCAGCAAAAGAAAATATCCTGTTCCTCTTAACGCATACATGTCCACGTGTTGCTAAGCCGTCACCAGTGCGTTTCTCTTTAACTTACTTTAAACAAGAAGTAAATGTCGGATGTAAATGCATACAACAAAAGCATATGCATTAACGGCACATTTTGTTCTTCCTATCGCTGACTGTCCTCCGCAGTCCATTTGGTATTTTAACTCAGTTCAACACTTATAAAGGTTTCTTTAAATTACGTACTTTACAGAGTCAGATTTTATGACGAAGCTTGTTTGGTGGATTACCTTCTACATGCAATGACACGAATCGTGTAATGTGCTGGATTGACTCAGGTCTGAAGATGGTCGTAGCTGACTGAAATTAATCACCTAGTTAATAAAAATTTTGTGAATCACAAGTAGATTTATTACAAAACAAATGTTTTCAACTACGACGCACTGATATTGTATTAACAGGATACTACGTTTTAGTAATGTGTCATTTTTACGTTTCTGAACATTTAAGAAAGCTCACCAATCTATCCATCAGTTTGAAATCTTTTCAAGCTCATCTGCAAAGAGTACCACTTATACTGTCTACCCGCTCATTAATACACAAAATAAACAGCAAGGATCGCAGCACACAAGCCTGAGGCATACCTGAAGTGTTAGTTTTACTTCTAACGAAGGCGCTCGATCCAAGACAGCACACTGCACCTTCCCAAACTGGAAATTCTCAGACCTGGGAAGCAGTGGTTGGGAAGGGAGTGAGACAGGGTTGTAGCCTCTCCCCGATGTTATTCAATCTGTATATTGAGCAAGCAGTAAAGGAAACAAAAGAAAAATTCGGAGTAGGTATTAAAATCCATGGAGAAGAAATAAAAACTTTGAGGTTCGCCGATGACATTGTAATTCTGTCAGAGACAGCAAAGGACTTGGAAGAGCAGTTGAATGGAATGTATAGCGTCTTGAAAGGAGGATATAAGATGAACATCAACAAAAGCAAAACAAGGATAATGGAATGTAGTCGAATTAAGTCGGGTGATGCTGAGGGAATTAGATTAGGAAATGAGACACTTAAAGTAGTGAAGGAGTTTTGCTATTTGGGGAGCAAAATAACTGATGATGGTCGAAGTAGAGAGGATATAAAATGTAGACTTTCAATGGCAAGGAAAGCGTTTCTGAAGAAGAGAAATTTGTTAACATTGAGTATAGATTTAAGTGTCAGGAAGTCATTTCTGAAAGTATTTGTATGGAGTGTAGCCATGTATGGAAGTGAAACATGGACGATAAATAGTTTGGACAAGAAGAGAATAGAAGCTTTCGAAATGTGGTGCTACAGAAGAATGCTGAAGATTAGATGGGTAGATCACATAACTAATGAGGAAGTATTGAACAGGATTGGGGGGAAGAGAAGTTTGTGATACAACTTGACCAGAAGAAGGGATCGGTTGGTAGGACATGTTCTGAGGCATCAAGGGATCACCAATTTAGTATTGGAGGGCAGCGTGGAGGGTAAAAATCGTAGAGGGAGACCAAGAGATGAATACACTAAGCAGATTCAGAAGGATGTTGCAGTAGGTACTGGGAGATGAAGAAGCTTGCACAGGATAGAGTAGCATGGAGAGCTGCATCAAACCAATCTCAGGACTGAAGACCACAACAACAACAACCACAAATTCATTTCATACTCCAAGTAATCGTCTTTAGGTAATAAGTGATTATGGAATAAAGAGAAACATTATATGTTCTTCTATTTTTTTATTTGCCCGGCACAGTTATCACAGACTGTGGCTAAAGGTCGATTCATACTTCGAACAGAATGGAACTTAAAAAATTCCCACAGTTCATTTCAAACGATCGCATTCGTACAAGCTGTCAATGGAACGGGGAGTAAGCGTCAAAGTTACTCGGGAAGACAATTTTGACGTTGACATTGTTGGGAGGGCGGAGACGTTGTCTGCCAACACTGAAAGTTAACCCTTTCTAGTCGCACACGTGCGTGTTATAGTAGTGGGATTTACACATTTGTATCATCTCAGTTTATATTTTATTGTCTGGTATGTTTCCGTACCACACCGCAAAGTGTCCAAGAGAATTCTCGTGTTATTTGTATAAGTGTCTTCCAAAAAAGAAACCAAATTTCTGACAGCGAAAAATGATTTAGGTTTTACGATACCTGGACAAAGGAAAGGCCTACACTGTGCACTGATAAGAACATAAATTAATCCCGTAGCGCTTATCCCTTCTTTACGGGATCCGCTTCTTCAGGCTTTTATTTCAATACTTAATTTTGTGGCCGGGTGGCGTTCCCGACGCCACAGTTGACAAGTTAAACTAAGGGAGGGAAATCATTTGCACCATCTGTCTGCGTGAATTTGTTGTGCATGTTATCTTATTTTAACTGCTTGTGTATCGCATTTTCTGTCGGAGAATTTGGGAACCAGCCCAGCATTTGCCTAAACGAGCATGGGAAGCCACCTAAAACCCAGCTCACGGTGTTTTACATGTTCTTCCATTGTTCGGCTCATTCTTTCTGGAGGTTTCAGCTCTCACAAACTGTGGTTTGTATTGCGGCCACGGCTAAGTGGCTGAATGTCGATTAAGAATTCTACGTTTCAGCAGTATGTGATGTGCGATATTTAGCTTACCAATCTTTCCACCATTTTTAAATCTTGTCATCTATGTAGATATAGATCAATTCGATTAGGGTCTGTCTCACATAATTTAGAGAACCGGCATTTGAAGCTGACTGCCAACGATTTAACCGCCGTCAACATACATTGCGCATAAGGACGACGAGGATAAGATACGAGAAATAAGGGTTCATACGGAGGCATATGGACAGTCGTTCTTACCTCGCTCTGTTTGTAACTGGAACAAACAATGAAGGTGGCTTACGGAGTACCTGCGTAGATGTAGATGGATTCGATTAGGATCTGGCTTACATCCACAAGATAGCGCCCTACGCGTTACGCTATACGAGCTGGCGAAATAAGAACAGAAACTGATGAAACAATTTTGTTTAGAGAACTTTTTTTACCATGAATGAGCGAACTCTACTGGAGGAGAAAAAATGCAGTTGTTTTTGATGTTGTTTAATACTTACAAAGATAAAAACCACGATGGACAAGGTAGAAGGGCTCTACGTACAGCCTTCCAAAAATCGTTGGATGTATTTTAGTGAATAACTTTTCTGTAGCGGGTTAAATGTTTTTAAATGGTTGGGCGATTCATTTCCTATTAACTCACTTAACAGCAGTTTACCATATAAATTTAGTGAAAAATATTCGTTGCGATTTTGCTTCTGCCGTTAATAAACTATATCATCGTAATTCCTTAACTATAATATGATACTATATTGAGACGTTTTGCATTATGGATGATACCCCATAACCTCACTTGTACCTTTTGCTACTGGGCCAAGCGAATTGACGTCATGCTGGCGTTCCGTGTAGTGTGAACACATCACCGACTTACGTTTACGTCGCCTTGCGTTCTGTTGGCATCAAGACGTCAACGGATCGGAATGGATCGGTGATCGACGTCAGCATCAAATGTTGGTGTGTTCACACCAGACGGAACGCCACCATGAGGTCAGTTCAGTTTTCCCAGTAGCGAACGATGCAAGTGAGGTTATGAAGTCCCACCTATGATGCAAAAACTCTGAATATAGTATCAGACATCAGGACTTAGCAGTGATATACTTTAGTAATGGCCGAAGCAAAATTCATAAAAGGTGTTCTTTGCAAAGTCTGTATGGTAAACTGCGCAGAAGAAAAACAGCAGGAGAAGTGTCATTCAAACAGTTCAAAACATCGACATTTATCATCTGTCGAAGAAATTTGGTTACAAGCACATGAAGTAATGTTTATAAAGCAATACATAGTCTTGGCCGTAATATTGATGGTTTATTGATAGCAAAATCGATCACCATCAATATTACGGCCAACGCTGACCTTCCTTCTAATTTCACTTATATGGTCGTTGTGCACTCAACACTCCATGGAGTCGTCAATTAATACATAGGCTTTTGCTTTATCCGTTATTTTTTCTTCTTTCTATGTATCAAATACTGTCAGAAACAACTCTGCTTTTCATTCAGGACAACAAACTCACAATTAAAAATGGTTATTTAATTAAAATTGTTTCATTATGTTCTTATTTATGCACAGTTTACGTTTTGTCTGAGTCAAAATGGTTGGTTCAAATGGCTCTGAGCACTATGGGACTTAACTTCTAAGGTCATCAGTCCCCTACAACTTAGAACTACTTAAACCTAACTAACCTAAGGACATCACACACATCCATGCCCGAGGCAGGATTCGAACCTGCGACCGTAGCAGTCGCGCGGTTCCAGACTGAAGCGCCTAGAACCATTCGGCCACTAAGGGGGGCTTTTGTCTGTGTCTTTGTATTGTAAAATATAAATCTTTTTTCACATTCTGGTATCTGGCCTCTTCTGTGGAGCAAAATTCGTGAAAAATGTATTCCAGTTATCATGGAAAATTTGCAGTGGGACTCGGGAAAAAGCAAAATACGCTGCGATGACAAAAGGCGTGGGATACCTCCTAGTACTGTGTCGGACCTCCTTTTGCCCGGCCTAATGCAGCAACTCGACGTACCATGGGCTCAACAAGTCGTTTGAAGTCCCCTGTAGAAATTCTGAGCCCATGCTGCCTTTACAGCCGTTCGTAAATGCGAAAGCGTTGCCGGGCAGGATTTTTTGAACGAACTGATCTTCGATTATGTTCTATGAATGTTCGATGGGTGGCCAAATCATTCGCTCGAACTATCCAAAATGCTCTTCAGATCAGTCGCGAAAAGTTGTTGCCCAGTGACATAGCGCATAGTCATCCACAAAACTTGCACTGTTGTAAGGTTTCCAAGTAGTCAAACTTAACCTTTGCAGTCAGTGATCAGTTCAGTTTGACCTGAGAACCCAAAACGTTCCATGTAAACACAACCTACATCACTATGGAGCCCCCCCATCTTCTTTCACAGTGCCATGTTGACAACATGGGTGCATGGCTGCATGGGGTCAGCTCCACATTCGACCTGTACCATCAGCTCTTACCAGCTGAAATCGCGACTCATCTGACCAAGTCACAGTTTTCCCGTGCTCTAGGGCCTAACTGATACGGACACGAGCCCAGGAGAGGGCGCTGCAGGCGATGTCGTGCTGTTAGCAAAAGCACTCATTACGGTCGTCTGCTCCCATGGCCCATTAAAGCTACATTTTGGGGCACTGTCCTAACTGATACATTCGTTGTATTCTCGGCACACTCTTGACTCTGTAGATCTCAGAATACTGAATTCCCTAACTATTTGCGAAATGGGATGACCACGTATCAAGCTCGAAGTACCATTCCGCGTTCAACGCTGACTGATTCCCATCGTTCGTCCATAATCCCCTCGGAAACCTTTTCACACGAATCACTTGAGTACACGCCTGCCCCCCGTAGCTGAGTGGTCAGCGCGCCCGGGTTCGATTCCCAGCTCCGCTCAGGGACTGGTGTTGCGTTGTCCTAATCATCATAATTTCATCCCCATCGACGCGCAAGTCGCTGAAGTGGCGTCAAATCGAAAGACTTGCAGCCGGTGAACGATCTACCCGACTGGAGGCACTGATCACACGACTTTGTACATAAGTCAGCTCTGCCAATGCCCTTCCCTTTCATACATTGTATAAGCGATACTACCGCCATCTGTAGATTTGTATATCGCTGTCGCATGACTTTTGTCACTTCGGTGTAATAAAAATGAAGACTATGACCAAGCAAAGGCACGAAATCCATTACTGTTACACAAAAGTCGAAATGGTTCAAAATGGCACTGAGCGCTATGGGACTTAACACCTGAGGTCATCAGTCGCCTAGAACTTAGAAATAATTAAATCTGACTAACCTAAGGACATCACACACATCCATGGATTCGAACCTGCGACCGTAGCAGTCACGCAGTTTCGAACTGAAGCGCCTAGAACCGCTCGGCCACCGCGGCCGGCCACAAAAATCAACGAAAAAACTTTCCTCCTGCGACACCGTTGACGTTTACGTCCCGCTCTGTTGCGTTGACTGCCTGTACACACGCTGCAGATTGAAATGCACTGTTACACGTTTTGACGCCCCGTGGCGCGGAGTGTGAACCGGCCTTTAAGGCGGTGCCCCAGCCCGGCCGCCTCCTCCGCGCCTCGCCGGCGTGATTGGTGGCTCGACGCCGCGACCTGACGCCGCCGCCGGCGCCCATTAGCACAGCCGCCCGAATCCGCCAGACGCATAGCGCCCATTAGCCGAGCGCTCTCAGTTCGCCAGCAGGCCGGCAGCCCAGAGCAGCCGAATTAAAACCTCGCATCTGGCGCTGAGCCTATCGCTAGTGTCACCGTCCCGCTCCGTCGGGATATACTCTCGTAATTTTCCTGAGACTAATTACCGCCCTTTGCATTTTCGCCGAAATCGAGTAGAATTTACGAGACTTGGGAACTGAATCTCTTACTTTACGCTACTACTAGTGCGTTTTTCGATGATCCTGCGTCTTTCTTACAGAGTAAAATGGAATTCATCAATTATATGTGTGTGTGTGTGTGTTTGTGTGTGATGACGCTGCAGTAAGGTGTTTCACGTCATAATGCTAAAAATCAAATATAATTTTTTCCAGACTTTGCTTATAGCTCGAGTCTCACTGATATAAAAGATATGCAGAGAGTAACGGGTACAAGTGTATATATTTTTATATGTGGTAACTTGCTACATACACATATCAGTGTGTTGGTTTTTTTTTCTCTTTGGCAAATAATCTTCCCACAAACACGTCACAACCTTTGCGACCTGATGTTTTCTGCACGTTCTTAACTGCGCCATTACACCTGTCATTGTGGCTAACCATTTTCCGTCCATGTTCAACACCTCACCTGCTGCCCAGTGGTAAATAACCTTTAATGGCTTGCTCTTGCCACATGTACAAGGAGGTACTAACCAACCATTAGACCCAGAAAAAGGCCGCTGCAACCGTGGCCGAAACCTTAGGTTTTCTCCAGCAGCAGTAGTTTTTTCTTGTAGGGCCCCCGCGAGCACGCGTAAGTGCCGCAACACGACGTGGCATGGACACGACTGATATCTGAAGTAGTGCCGGAGGGAACTGACACCAAGAATCCTGCAGGCCTCTCCATAAATCCGTAAGAGTGCGAGGGGGGGGGGGGGGGGTTAGGGAGGGGGGAGTGGGTGGAGATCTCTTCTGAACAGCACGTTGTAAAGCATATCAGATATACTCAGTACTGTTCATGTCTGGGGAGTTTGGTGGCCAGCAGAAGTGTTTAAACTCAGAAGGGTGTTCCTGGAGCCGCCCTGTAGCAATTCTGGATGTGTGGGGTGTTGCGCTGTCCTGCTGAAATTGCCCAAGTCCTCCGGAATGCACAATGGACATGCATGTATGCAGGTGATCAAACAGGATACTTACGTACGTGTCACCTGTCAGAGTCGTATCTACACGTATCAGGGGTCCCATATCACTTCAACTCCACACGCCCCACACCATTACAGAGCCTCCACCAACTTCAAGACTCCCATGCTGACATGCAGAGTCCACTGATTCATGAGGTTCTCTCCATAACCGTATATGTCGATCCACTCGATACAATTTGAAGCGATACTCGTCCGACCAGACAACATGTTTCCAGTCATCAACAGTCCAATGTCGGTATTGACGGGCCCAGGCGATGCAGTGCCCACTGCTCGTGCGCCGACTACAACACCACGTTCAAACTCACTTAAATCTTGAGAACCTCCACTGTAGCAGCAGTAACCGATCTATCAACGGCGCCAGACATTTTTTGACTTATATAGGTGTTGCCGACCGCAGCGCCGCATTCTGCCTGTTTACATATCTCCGTATTTGAATGCGCTTGCCCGAATATATATATATATATATATATATATATAGGGTGTTCCATTGATCGTGACCGGGCCAAACACGAAAAAACTACAAATAACTTGCCTAGCTTGAAGGGAGAAACCAGATGGCGCTATAATTGGCCCGCTAGATGGCGCTGCCATAGGTCAAACGGATATCAACTGCGTGTTTTTAAATAGGAACCATAGCGCCATCTGGTTTCCCCCTTCAAGCTAGACGAGTTCTTTGTCGTAACGATTTGTTGATTTTAAGGGAGTCAAGCTCCTAAAAACTCACCACCAGGCACCTTTTATAGCAGCAAGATTCCTCTTTTGGCTTGCATTTTAAAGTTCAGTTACCTGCAAAAGATAAAAAAAATTATATGAGTAGCCCATTAATACAAAGCTCTTCAATATTAGAAATTTCTCTAGTTTGAAATAACAGCATGATCAACATACGTAACACCTAAATATTATCCAGTCTTCTTGAAATTTGGCACGTATATCTTTTGCATTACTGAGACTTAGGCCGGAAGCAAAGTCATACGGAAATCTCATCTTCGGAAAAATATGATATACTACGCTGTGGTGTACGTAAAGGTGTCATCGTTGAATGAGTGTATGAGGATACAATACAATTTAGACAAAACTTATAGTTGTTGTGATGAGTGGCAGCATGCTCTAAATGTAGGAAAATGTAAGTTCATGTAGATGAGTAGGAAAAGAATGCTGTGGCTTTCGAACACAAATTAGTAGTCTGCTGCTTGACATAGCCCGTCAATTAAATATCTAGGCGTAACGTTGCAAAGCGATATGGAATGGAAGGAGCACAGAAGTACGTTAGTAGGGAAGACGAATGGTCGATTTCGATGTAATGGGAGAATTTTGGGGAGTTTTGGGTCATTTTTTGGAAGTCGCCTGTAAAACACTAACGCGACCTTCTGCTCCAGTGTTTAGGATCCCCACCAGGTCGGGATGAAGGAAGGAATCGAAGTAAATCAGGGGCCGCTGTTACATTTTTTTATTGGTAGGTTCGATCAACGCGAACGTATTATGGAGATGCTCCGTAAACTCGAATGGGAAGTCTTGTAAGGAAGGCGGCGTTCTTTTCGTCAGGCATTCCTGAGAAAACCCGGCATTTGAAGCTGACCGCTGAAGATTTTGCTGCCGCAGCGCATATTTCGTGTCTGGCTGATAAAGACAAGATAAGAGAAACTGGAGCTCGTTCAGTGGCATATAGACGGTCGTTTTCGCTCGCTCTATTTGCAAGTGGAACGGGGAAGAAAATGACTGGTACAAGGTACCCTCCGTCATGCACCATACATTGGCTTGCGTAGTATCACGTAGATGTTGATGTTTGGCGTTTTCTAAAGGCAATTATTTTGTAAAACTGAGTCCCGACGTTTCTACCAGCGAAATTAATATGGAATTCACGTTACTATTTGTCAAATTTCACTGTAAAGATTTTATAAGAGTCAGTGTGATCTGTTTTATTCTTTTTTACTTAATAAGAGAGCTGACTATTTAGAGAAGTGACTCCAATTCCTTTTTTGTTGTTTTCCGAGTTCGTTCTCCCTCCAGTACTGTTACATGGCATAATCTTCTGGGACACTGCGGCAAATTGAAAAAAAAATGTGTATTCTACGGAAGACTGCAATAAGAATATTGTACGAAGTTAATAACCGAACATCTTGCAGAACCCTCGTCAGGGACCTAGGGACCTACACTCACTTGCTAATACGTATACTCCCTATTAGTATTTGTAGTTCATAACAAGACCGAATTGTCGATCAACTCAGTAATTCGCGACCACAGTACTAGAAGTAGAAATAATTTCTAGGTCGATTATGAATCCCTGTCTCGGGGGTTCAGAATGGAGTTTTATGTTCTGGTGCAAAAGTCTACAACAGGTAGCCAGTGGAGATAGCGCAGGAAGTTGAAAATCCCAAAATATTTAAACACAAAATAAAGGCAGACACGATTAACCACTCCTGCTACAACATGTTTGGATACTTGCACTCAGAAAAGCGAATTATGCCTAATTGTAATATCTGTATCAGATAGATCCTGATTTTGTCATTACGGCCGGTGAAAAGTTAAAATGCTTTGTTTGAGGCATTAGACGATAACAGCACCTAAGTGTTCTAGAGGGGAGGAGCAGTGGTTTTTTTTTTTTTTCATAATAGCTGTTTTTCTGATAACGTTCGTATATAAAGTAATCTAGAAGTTATTAGCCTACTACAATTATCAATTTAAGCAGGCTACGCTAGTTCTAATTTGTTGTTAGTATATTTACAGTAGTGGTTGCTTCAGCCTGTTAATTTATAACTTGTTCCACGTTCCTGAAGGGTCTCCTTCGTGGTGTGATCGACGGAATACGATGTGCGAATGAATGAATGGACCATCACTCGCGCAATACCTGTTTTATATATATATATATATATATATATATATATATATATATATGTGTGTGTGTGTGTGTGTGTGTGTGTATGTGTGTATGTGTGTGAGATCTCGTCGACGATGAGATGTTAAATCTCAATATACCTTCTTGGATCTTTCGAATCTTTTTCGGTCGATAATTGTATATAAAGAACAAAAAGAAACGACTATGAAGTTCTATAAAGTGATGGCGGTTCTCGTGTTATCCTATGGAAGCGAAAACTGGGTTACCACAAAAGAATAAAAAAATAAAGGTCAAACAGTAGATATGAAATTCCTAAGAAAAGCAAAGGGCTGCATAAGAAGAGACATGTCTAGAAATGAAGACATTAGAACAGAATTAAACATTTTCAACATGAGTAAAGAATTCAGAAATATCGTGAAGATTGGAGACAAGACCTCGTGAAAATGCCAGGTCACAGAATTCCCCAGATCATCCCGAATTACAAGCCGAATGGGAAAAGAGATATTGCAAGACCTCGAAAAAGATAGGAATGATTTTTTTTTTTTTTGTGAATTCGGAACAGGCAACAGCAGAATCCTTGAAAGGAAAAAGATGATTGTAAGTAGGCTGTTAAAGTTTTTATATTGGTAACGTCACGTAGCGCTCTGTATGAAAATCACTGACTGTGCTGTGTGCAGTCTGTGGCTGGTTTGCATTGTTGAAATATTCGCTATTGTAGTGTTGGGCAGTTGGATGTGAACAGCGCGAAGCGTTGGGCAGTTGGAGGTGAGCCGCCAGCAGTGGTGGATCTGGGGAGAGAGAGGGCAGAATTTTAAGAGTGGACGATCTGGACATGTGTCCGCCAGAAAGAGTAAATTTGTAATACCGTATATCATGAACTGATATATACAGGGTGTTACAAAAAGGTACGGCCAAACTTTCAGGAAACATTCCTCACACACAAAGAAAGAAAATACGTTATGTGGACATGTTACCAGAAACGCTTACTTTCCGCGTTAGAGCTCATTTTATTACTTCTATTCCAATCACATTAATCATGGAATGGAAACACACAGCAACAGAACGTACCAGTGTGACTTCAAACACTCTGTTACAGGAAATGTTCAAAATGTCCTCCGTTAGGGAGGATACATGCATCCACCCTCCGTCGCATGGAATCCTTGATGCGCTGATGCAGCCCTGGAGAATGGCGTATTGTATCACAGCTGTCCACAATACGAGCACGAAGAGTCTCTACATTTGGTACCGGGGTTGCGTAGACAAGAGCTTTGAAATGCCCCCATAAATGAAAGTCAAGAGGGTTGAGGTCAGGAGAGAGTGGAGGCCATGGAATTGGTCCGCCTCTACCAATCCATCGGTCACCGAATCTGTTGTTGAGAAGCGTACGGACACTTCGACTGAAATGTGCAGGAGCTCCATCGTGCATGAACCACATGTTGTGTCGTACTTGTAAAGGAACATGTTCTAGCAGCACAGGTAGAGTATCCCGTATGAAATCATGATAACGTGCTGCATTGAGCGTAGGTCGAAGAACGAAACTAAAGTGAGCTCTAACATGGAAATTAAGCGTTTCCGGACACATGTCCACATAACATCTTTTCTTTATTTGTGTGTGAGGAATGTTTCCTGAAAGTTTGGCCGTACCTTTTTGTAACACCCTGTATATGATGACTTTTGAATATTATTAAGGTAAATACATTATTTGTTCTCTATCAAAATCTTTCATTTGCTTAGTATGCCTATCAGTAGTTAGTGCCTTCAGCAGTTAGAATCTTTTATTTAGCTGGCAGTAGCGGCGCTCGCTGTATTGCAGCAGTTCGAGTAACGAAGATTTTTTTGAGGTAAGTGATTCATGAAAGGTATATCTTATTGTTAGCCAGGGCCATTCTTTTGTAGGGATTTTTGAAAGTCAGATTGCGTTGCGCTAAAAATATTGTGTGTCAGTTTAATGTTGATCAGAACAAGTAAAGAGAGTAATGTCTGAGTATGTTCAGTTTTGCTCAGCTGTTTGAAAATCGTAGAGGTTCGTCAGCACAATAGTTCACTAATTTTTCAAAGGGGATGTTTCAAGATGATGATACTAAATTCAGCATATACAACACAAATTAATTTCAGTTGCCCGAATATATTCATAGGTGCATCGCTAAACAGGCTTCTGAACTGAACGAGACTTGGGGAATTATGAGACACAACATTCTAGAAAACGAGACGTGATCCGGCTATTCATTTCCCTGTAATTAGGAAACTGGCAGTAGAGGCGACCTAATAACGTGGGACATCTTTGTAAACTTTAGAGTTGTAATCTCAAAGGCCTTTCTTTCATATTCTAGGGCCCTGACACGGGCTATCGACGATGTAGTGGCGCAACCTCGTTTAGCTGTCAAGTTTGAGGCCAGTGAGGTACAGGTTTCCGAGACCAGTTTTAGGAATTTGACCTACAAAGGATCGCACTTCTTAGCTGCGGCAACATCTATCGGTTATACCATGAAAATCCACATCGCATTGAGGAAGCAGATTTTTTGATAATATCTCTGTAAGTGCGTCATGTGAAATACACACAAACCGATTAATTATACCCTTTTTCTTACCAAATTGTCTTACAAGACTGACGTGTAAAAGTTTGTCGTTCAATGAGTTTCCACTGTTAGAAGAGTTTCCTTTGACGACGGTATCGACCATGTTCTTTCATCAAGAAAGAGGACTTTCACATTCTATCCATCATCTATATTCAGAATTCCCTGGCCATGAACGTGAATACCAAGGTCACCAGACGTTACTCCCGTAGATTTTTCTCAAAATGGATAGTAAACGGAAGAGATAAATCAGTTCATTTTACGAATGAAGGACTAGCACATTTTACTCATCTATATTCAGAATTCCCTGAGTAACGTCTGCACTGGCCATGAACATGAGGACCAAGGTCACCGGGCGTTAATACAGCGGTTTTTTCTCGGCGTGAATAGCCAATGAAAGAGGTGGATTAGTTGTCTCTAAGCACTATGGAACTTAACATCTGAGGTCATCAGTCCCCTAGACGTAGAACTACTTAAGCCTAACCAACCTAAGGACATCACACACATCTAGGCCTGAGGCAGGATTCGAACCTGCGACCGTAGCAGCAGCAAAAAAAAAGCCACTAATATAGATAGACAAACGTCCTTGTTGATGCTTCACATTTGATGTTTGCTCTGTGCGCCGGTCCGGTGAAGTTTCGAACCGTTCTGGCTCATGGCAGAGCCGTAGTACAGCGCCAAAATGACGTCTACATATGACTCCCGTTACGAGCAGCGGGCTGTTATTGAATTCTTGTGTGCAGAAAAAGAAACCTTGGTGAACGTCCATAAACTTTTGCGTGCAGTATATGGTGACGCTGGAGTTACAGGAGTACTGTTAGGCGATGGGTAAAGAAACTTAGAGCCTCAGGAAATGCAGAAACAGAGCTCCATGAAGAGCCGCGCTCGTGGCGTCCTGTCACAGCCACTGCTCCAGACATGCTGAATCGTGCGAATGCCATTATTCGTGCTGACCGGCGCATCACAACTCGACAATTTGCTCTACAATTCTCGGTCAGCTTTGGAATGATGGAGACTCTCCCCTACATGACAAGAGCTTTTACCAGTAGGGAATACATGCTCTTCCAGAACGTTGGCGTACAGCCATAGAACGTGATGGAGACTATATAGAAAAACAGGACATGGGCAAGACATATTTATATAAATTGTCACCAAATTCTGAGTCTTAACAATAAATATGTTTTTAAAAAATGTTTGACATTACTTACTGACCGACCCTCGTACTTAAACCTTCCCTTGAAAGTACAACTTTCTTTTGCATCCTCAGAACTCCGCTGTTTATATGGCATATTTCTTTGTTAATTGGGGGGACCTTTTCTCTCTGATTACGTGCTTTTGTCGGAGCTTTGACCCGCAATAGGAAAAGTCAAATGCAAGGCTATGTGCAGTCTCGCCAGGAAAGAATCATTGTTTAAGTGACGCATCACCTCGTGGCGATCTTTCCAGCGATAATAACGCAATATATCATGTAAATTGGACGTGGGGGGGAGGGGGGGTGGGAGAAAAGAAAGAAAGGGAGGGGACTAATGATATCAGCTGCATAGGGACTAAATGCGGAATCAGTGGCGAAGAGTGAAAATATAAGGGACTCAAACCCGGGATCCTCTGCTTATTAGACAATTGCGTTAAGCACTGTACACCTGGACTGTGTTTATCGAAAATGCCCAGACTATCACCGTAGGCTCCGTCCATTTCGTTCATGTACGCAATATTAGATTCCAGCTGCAGGTCGAATGTACATGTGCATCCGCACTGGAAGTTGTGTATTCATAGTACATCGAGGCGAATCAGTTACCTGGATGCGTAGTGTCTGTTCCTTCGGACAACAGGAACTACGCATTCATGTAAATATTACAAAAATTGGGACTGAGTGAAACAAGTCCAACGAGCGAAGTGGCGCAGAGGTAAGACGCTATTCGGTAGCGAATGCTGGGATGGTTCCTTGGAACGGGCACGGTCGACCTCCTCCTCCGTCCTTTCCCAATCTGAGCTTGTATTCTGTCTCTGACGAGCTCATCGACAGTGAACGTTATATCCTAACCACCTTCCTCATGAAACAAGTCCGTACTGCGCAGTTGAACCATTCGGGAAAATTCATCCTTTGCGCACATTAATGCGAAAATTTCGAAGGAAGCTGCGCTCCGACGTAACGTGTAATTTGGCACAATTAATCTAAGCATTTGCAGCGAATTCGTCACACACACACACGGGAGTGACGCACAGTAAAAAAATAAAAAAAGGCCTAGAGGAGGGCTTGGGAGCACGACAGGTCTTCGGTCTCGGCAGCTTCGCACGCAACTGATGCAGGCACGCACGTCAGCCGGGAGGCGTTGTGCGACCGTTAATGAAATTACAACCCGGCACTGCGCGGCTCTGGCGGCAATTACGGCGGTGCGATTATGACGGCTCAAGGCGCGCGGCTCGCGGCCAAGTAGGCCGCGCTGGCCGGCCCAACGGAGGGCGGTTTTTCGCGTGTCGCGGTTATGAATATTGATACGGCCGTTTTAGGCGTAATGGCGGCGAAATGGACGGCGCGCGGGGCACTGGGTCGCGGCTACCGTTAAGGCGCCGTGCCGCGGCCGGCCACCACTGCGACCGAGCACCGCCGCTCAGCTGGCCACTGGTCCACAGCCCGTCCAGGGGGCTGACTTCATTTTCACGGCACAGCAGAAACGGAATGGTATGTGTTGGCTGACGTGGGCCGTAACATCAAAGGCACGTGTTATCCGGCGATTCGACAACAGATTTCGAGGCCAACCTTCTTTCCTCAACTCGAAGCCTACAAGAAAAGGGATTGTCACTATTACAAGACTAAGGGCAAGCCAGAGGAGTACGAATAAATCAAGATAGTTGTTAAAATTGATACCCCTACGATCTCCGATTCCTGCTTCACTAACATATATCAATGATTTGCCACTTAATCTAAGACATGAGTAAAACCTTCGGTATTTGCCGATGATAAGTAACATTGTGAAAGACGCAGGGGGTAATACACACCTTAGAAAATCGATAGATATGATCTACAGGTGCAGAAAAACAAATGCTCATCGGGGCCCAGTTCGAAGCAGAGCCCTTCGCTGAAGACAACTGTACTTCACTCGGTGAGATTCCAGGCCGAAGATGTCTCTGGATACGTCCCAGACAGCGGTGGGATACTAATCTGACTGGCGCACAACGTACTGCTCAGCAACCAAGAGTGATGGTCTGGTGTACCATTTCTTGTTATAGCAGGACCTCTTTGGTTGTCCTCCATGGCACCCTAACAGCACAGCGGTACGTCAACGATATTCTCTGCCCCATTTTCTTGCCGTGTGTGGCAAGCCATCCTGGGCTAACATTTTAGCCTGATAATTCCCGCCCGCACGCGGCGAGAGTTTCTACTGCTTGTTCAAATGGTTCAAATGGCTCTGAGCACTATGGGACTTAACTGCTGAGGTCATCAGTCCCCTAGAACATAGAACTACTTAAACCTAACTAACCTAAGGATATCACACACATCCATGCCCGAGGCAGGATTCCAACCTGCGACCGTAGCGGTCGCGCGGCTCCGGACTGTAGCGCCTAGAACCGCTCGACCACTCCGGCCGGCTGCTGCTTGTTTTCGTACTTGCCAAACCCTACCTTGGCCAACAAGTTCACCGAATCTCTCTCCATTTCGAAACATATTAAGCAAAACTGGCAGGGTACCCCAACCATCTCGGATTTTGACTATCTAATGCTCCAACAGGACAGAATTTGGCACGATGTATCTCAGCAGGACATTTAACAAATCTATCAATCAAAGCGAAGCCGAATAACTACTTGCGTACCGGCCAGAGACGGAACAAAGAGTTACTGACTTGCTCAGTTTGTAAAGGTTTTTGTCTCGAATAAATCATCAAATTTTTCTGATGTTATAATTATTTATTTGTCTGTACGTGTGCATCACAACTACCTACTTCCGTCCCCTTCGGATAAATCCTTCGTAGTGCGTCTTTTTTTGTGTTAGAGTGTATATCGGCAAACAGAACATCTGACAACAAAATTGGCCTTTGCGGATGACAAGCGTTGTTGGGAAAGGCATAGAAAATAATATAAATGGTTCAAATGGCTCTGAGCACTATGGGACTTAACATCTATGGCCATCAGTCCCCTAGAACTTAGAACTACTTAAACCTAACTAACCTAAGGACACCACACACATCCATGCCCGAGGCAGGAATCCAACCTGCGACCGTAGTAGTCGCTCGGTTCCGGACCGAAGCGACTAGAACCGCTCGACCATCTCGGCCGGTAGTACGGAGTGGCTGGTATATTCACGTTTCTGGTTTCGGCAAATAACTGCCATATTCAGATATGGAAAAATCCACTATAAAGGTTTGAACACTCACACAACGGTTAGACACTTCGAACGTCATACATCAACAAAAATATTTCAGTGACTGTACATTATATCATCACTTGGCAAGTGGTCGTTTTTAACATGATTAGCACGCATAAAATGACGGGCGGCGCAAATGGTCACAAAGTTTCTTGACTCATGGGACAGCAACACGGAAATGTCAAAGAACCTGAATTGGCGGACCCTAGAAGAGACCGATGATCCATCGGAAGCCTACTGTGTTATCGATTTCTAGGCATCTGGAACAAAATATTAGACTAATTATGGCACGTGCAGGGGAATTAGTCATTGTACCTACGCTCCATGTGCGTTTGGAATGGGAAGAAATCTTACCATGTGGTACAATGCGTAGTACTCTCTGGAATGCACTTCACAGTACCCTGCAGATTGTGTATGTAGATATGGATGCATGTTATATAGCACAATAGTTTTTTTAAAGTCATCAGTCTTCTGACTGGTTTGTCCCCGGCGGCCCGCCACTAATTCCTCTCCTGTGCCAAACTCTTCATCTCAGAGTAGCACTTCCAACCTACGTCGTCTGTTATTTACTGGATACATTCCTGTCTCTGTCTTCCATTACGGCGTTAGCCCTTTACAGCTCCCTCTAGTACCACAGAAGTCATTCCCTAATGTCTTAACAGATGTCCTATGATCGTATCCCTTATCCTTGTCAGAGTTTTCCTTTCCTCTCCGATTCTGCGGAGAACCTCCTCGTTCCTTACCTTATTAGTTCACCTAATTTTCAACTTTTGTCTGTAGCACCACATCTCAAATGCTTCGATTCCCTTCTGTTCCAGTTTTCCCACAGTCCATGTTTCACTACCATACAATGCTGCGCTCCAGACGTACATTCCCAGAAATTTCTTCCTCAAACTGAGGCCTATATTTGATACTAGTAGACTTTTTAGTTCAGGAATGCCCTTTTCGCCATTGCTAGTCTGCTTTTGATGTCCTCCTTGCTCCGCCCATCATTGGTTATTTTGCTGTCTAGGTAGTAAAATTCCTTAGCTTCATCTGTTTCATGACCATCAACCCTGATGTTAAGTTTCTCGCTGTTCTCATTTCTACTACTTCTCATTACCTCCGTCTTTCTTCGATTTACTCTCAAACCATACTGTGTTCTCGTTAGACTGTTCATTCCATTTAGCAGATCATGTAATTCTTCTTCACTTTCACTCAGGATAGCAATGTCATCGGCGAATTGCATCATTGATATTCTTTAATTCTGAATTTCAATCCCATTCCTGAACCTTTCTTTCATTTCCGTCACTGCTTCCTTGGGCGAAAGACTAAATCCCTGTCTTACACCCTTTTTCATCAGAGCACTTCGCTCTTAGTCGTCCACTCTTGTTATTCCCTCTTCGCTCTTTTACATATTGTATATCACCCGTCTCTCCCTATAGCTTACCCCTATTTTTCTCAGAATTTGGAACATCTTGTATCATTTTACACGCTTTCTCCAGGTCGTCAAATCATATGAACGTGTCTTGATTTTTCTTTAATCTTGCTTCCATTATTAACCGCAACGTCAGAATTGCCTCTCTCGTGCCTTTACCTTCCCTAAAGCCAAACTGACCATCATTTAGCGCAACCTCAATTTTCTTCTCCATTCTTCTGTATAGTATTCTTCTCAGCAACTTGGATTCATGAGCTGCTAAGCTGATTGTGCGATAATTCTCGCACTTGTCAGCTCTTGCCATCTTCGGAATTGTGTGGATGATGTTTTTCCGAAAGTCAGATGCTATGTCGCTAGACCCATACGTTCTACACATCAACGTGAATAGTCATTTTGTAGCCACTTCCCGCAATGATTTTACAAATTCTGCCTTATTTGATCTTAAGCCCTCCAAATCTCTCGTAAATTGTGATTCTAATATTGGATCCCCTATTTCTTATAAATCGAGTCCTGTTCCTGCTTCTATCACATCAGACAAATCTTCCCCCCTTATACAGGCCTTCTAGGTACTCTTTCCATCTATCCACTCTCTCCTCGGCATTTAACAGTGGAATTCCCTTTGAACTCATATTGTTACGACCCTTGATTTTAATTTCACCGAAGATTGTTTTCACTTTCCTGTCTGCTGAGGCAATCCTGGCGACAATCGTTTATTCTCTGATTTCTTCACATTTTTCATGGAGCCATTTCGTTTTAGCTTCTTGGCACTTCCTATTTATTTCATTCCCAAGCGACTTGTATATCTGTATTCCTGATCTTCCCTGAACATTTTTGTACTTCCTTCATTCATCGATCAACTGAAGTATTTCTTCTGTTACGTATGTTTTCTTCGCACTAACTTCTTTATACGTATGTTTTTCTTTCCAACTTCTGTGATTGCCCTTTTTAGAGTATCTATAGCTTTAGAGAATTTCAAGCGTATCTCGTCATTTCTTAGCGCTTCCGTATCTCACTCCTTTGCATATTGATTCTTCCTGACTAACGTATTAAACTTCAGCCTACTCTTCATCGATACTTCATTTTGATGTGAGTCTGTATCTGCTCCTGGGTATGTCTTACAGTACAGTATCTGATTTCGGAAACTCTGTCTGACCATGTTGTAATCCAACTCAGATCTGCCCGTATCACCAGGACTTTTCCAAATATACCTCCTCCTCTTGTGATTCTTGAACAGAGTATTCACTATTGCGAACTGAAATTTATTACAGAACTCAATTATCTTTTCTACTCCCTCATTCCTTGTCCCCAGACCATATTCTCCTGTATTTTTTTCTTCTACTCTTTCCCCTAAAACTGCATTACGCCGGCCGGGGTGACCGAGCGGTTCTAGGCGCTACACTCCGGAACTGCGTGACCGCTACGGTCGCAGGTTCGAATACTGCCACGGGCATGGATGTGTGTGATGTCCTTAGGATAGTTAGGTTTCAGTAGTTCTAAGTTCTAGGGGACTGATGACCTCAGAAGTTAAGTCCCATAGTGCTCAGAGCCATTTGAACCATTTTTGAAAACTGCATTCCAGTCCCCCGTGATTATTAGATTTCCATCTCACTTTATGTACTGTGTTACCCTTTCAATATCCCCACACACTTTCTCCATCTCTTCATCTTCAGCTTGGAACGTCAGCAATTGTACCTGAACTATCATTGTCGGTGTTGGTTTGCTGTCGATTCTGATAACTATAAACCTATAACTGAACTGTTCACAGTAACACACTCTCTGCCCTACCTTCCTATTCATAACGAATCCTACTCCCGTTATACCATTTTCTGCTGCTGTTGATATTACCCTATACTCATCTGACCAGAAATCCTTGTCATCTTTCCGTTTCACTTCACTGACCCCTACTACATCTAGACCGAGTCTTTCCATTTCAGTTTTCAAATTTTCTAGCTTCCCTACCACGTTCAAGCTTCTGATATTCCATCCCCCGACTCGTAGAACATTATCATTTCGTTTGTTATTCAATCTATTTCTCATGGTCACCTCCCCTTTGGCAATCCACTCCAGGAGATCGGAATGGGGGACTATTCCGGAATTTTTTACAAATAGAGAGATCACCAGGACATGTCTTGTGGATACACGTTACGTGTCTTTAATGTAGTGGTTTTCATTGTCTTCTGCATCCTTATGCCGTTGGTCATTGCTGATTCTTCCGCCTATAGGGGCAGATCCCCACCCAAGAACAAGAAAGTGCCCTGAACTTCTGTCCGCCCCTCTGCCCTCTTTGACAAGGCTGTTGGCAGAATGAGGGTGACTTCATATGCCGGCCGCCAATGCTGATTATTAATCCAAGTTTATGCGGTGGCGGGTTTCGAACCCAGGACTGATAACGTTGTAATTACTAATCAAAGACGCTACCACTTTTTAATGCTTTTCCCTCTGCCATCAACTGGCTTCATGAACTAGATGTTGAACTCTGATTAAATGCGTCTGTTTTAAAGAACAGTCCTACTTTTATGGTTTAAATGTTCTCACAGTTAGTATGAAGAAATTATTAATTTTCAGAATTTAAACATATTAGCTTTTCATCTAAAATGTTAAATATATTATTACAAACTAAGCGTTTCTTGCACTAGTGGCCATTAAAATTGCAACACCAAGAAGAAATGCAGATGATAAACGGGTATTCATTGGACAAATATATTATACTAGAACTGACATGTGATTACATTTTCACGCAGTTTGGGTGAATAGATCCTGAAAAATCAGTACCCAGAACAACCACCTCTGGCCGTAATAACGGCCTTGATACGCCTGGGCATTGAGTCAAACAGAGTTTGGATGGCGTGTACAGGTACAGCTCCCCATGCAGCTTCAACACAATACCACAGTTCATCAAGAGGAGTGACTGGCGTATTGTGACGAGCCAGTTGCTCGGCCACCATTGATCAGACGTTTTCAGTTGGTGAGACATCTGGAGAATGTGCTGGCCAGGGCAGCAATCGAACATTTTCTGTATCCAGAAAGGCCCGTACAGGACCTGCAACATGCGGTCGTGCATTATCCTGCTGAAATGTAGGGTTTCGCAGGGATCGAATGAAGGGTAGAGCCACGGGTCGTAACACATCTGAAATGTAACGTCCACAGTTCAAAGTGCCGTCAATGCGAACAAGAGGTTACCGAGACGTGTAAACAATGGCACCCCATACCATCACGCCGGGTGGTACGCCAGTATAGCGATGACGAATACACGCTTCCAATGTGCGTTCACCACGATGTCGCCAAACACGGAAGCGACCATCATGATGCTGTAAACAGAACCTGGATTCATCCGAAAAAAATGACGTTTTGCCATTCGTGCACCCAGGTTCGTCGTTGAGTACTCCATCGCACGCGCTCCTGTCTGCGATGCAGCGTCAAGGGTAACCGCAGTCATCGTCTCCGAGCTGATAGGCCATGCTGCTGCAAAAGGCCGTCGAACTGTTCGTGCAGATGGTTGTTGTCTTGCAAAACGTCCCCATCTGTTGACTCAGGGACCGAGACGTGGCTGCACGATCCGTTACAGTCATGTGGATAAGATGCCTGTCATCTCGACTGCTAGTGATACGAGGCCGTTGGGATCCAACACGGCGTTCCGTATTACCCTCCAGAACCCATCGATTCCATATTCTGCTAACAGTCATTGGATCTCGACCAACGCGAGCAGCAATGGCGTCATACGATAAACCGCAATAGCGATAGGCTACAGTCCGACCTTTATCAAAGTCGGAAACGTGATGGTACGCATTTCTCCTCCTTACACAAGGCATCACAACAAAGCTTCACCAGGCAACGCCGGTCAACTGGTGTTTGTGTATGACGAGTCGGTTGTAAACTTTCCTCATGTCAGCACGTTGTAGGTGTCGCCACCGGCGCCAACCTTGTATAAATTCTCTGAAAAGCATATCATTTGCATATCACAGCATCTTCTTCCTGTCGGTTAAATTTCGCGCCTGTAGCACGTCATCTTCGTGGTGTAGCAATTTTAATGTCCAGTAGTGTAATATTTGCTGTTGACACTATAACTGAACTCCTCCCGAACAGGCTGTGAAGCCAGAACGGCCCGACTGGCCGCCGTGTCATCCTCAGCCCACAGGAGTCACTGGATACGGATTCGGAAGGACATGTGGTCAGCACACCGCTCTTCCAGCCCTATATTAGTTTACGAGGCCGGAGTCGCTACTTCTCAATGAAGTAGCTTCTCATTTTGGCTCACAAGGGCTGAATGCACCCCGCGCTCGGCAGACCGGACTGTGACCCATCCCGACAATGTTTAACTTCGGTGACTGACGGGAACCGGTGTGACCACTGAAGCAAGGCCGTTTATTGACAGTACAGAACAAAGAAATACATACAGGGCATGACTACCGAGCTCAAAATAAGAAAAACGGCTGTAAAGAGCTTAATGAAGTGGGCTGAAATTAAATAAACGTGTCGATGGAAATAAAATGCTTGAAGAAGTTATAACAGGGACAGAGGTCAGTCTAAACCGTTCAGATATGCTGAAATATAATGAATGAATATGCAGTGACAATTGAAAATCTGTGCCTGAATGGGATTTGAAGCCGGATTTCCTGCTTATCGCAAGAAGTCGTCTGAAGCATTAGGCTATCTGTTATCGCCTGTAGCCCCCACCCAAGCTTTCATTATCACCACATATACACCTAAAATAACTTCTCATTAATACCGCATCAGCTCACTGAAACAAAATTGGCCTCACGTACCTTTGTTAACGTAAAGTTTTTTTGATGCATCACTCATAGGTCTTCACAGTTTTACATGAAACTAGGCCTTCCTCATCGGACAAGTTAAGGAGTGATGTCTCTGAAATATGCTGTACAAAAAGAACTGTGAATGCGCGATTAAAAAGAAATAGGTCCAAAACTGACAGAGGAAATGTATAATCTATAATTAATAGACAGAATGGATTTACTCTACAAATGATTTACAACCATCGCAGAAGAGCTTTTGTCCTTGCATCTCTACGCATTGAATATGACAGCGAACAAATTGTCGAGGATATTTTACAGTCGCCAAACATGTATATTTCGAATGAGTCCTGAAGGCAGCGCGTCATAATAGCGCCATCAGTAATGGGGAACCAGTTCCCGAGCAGAGAGACAAGTTGTTCGGGCGACGGGCTACATGGACAGCAGGTGTCGGCGCAGTGGGGCCACCCTGCCAATCGCGAACCCGAGACCGCGTGGTGGAGCACAGAATAACCAGGGATAAATATAAGACCAGCTGCAGTGGCAGCAAGTACTGCTGGTCTGCTTTCTCATACAAGTGACGTAGGTGGCAGTTTGCTAGAATGTGGATATTTAAATTAGGAACGCTACAATTTCCTGCCCGTTAAGAGGTTAGGTTAGATTAGTGGTTTTTAACGTCCCGTCGACAACGAGGTCATTAGGGACGGAGCGCAAGCTCGGGTTAGGGAAGGATGGGGAAGGAAATCGGCCGTGCCCTTTCAAAGGAACCATCCCGGCATTTGCCTGAAACGATTTAGGGAAATCACGGAAAACCTAAATCAGGATGGCTGGAGACGGGTTTGAACCGTCGTCCTCTCGAATGCGAGTCCAGTGTGCTAACCACTGCGCCACCTCGCTCGGTGCCCGTTAAGAAATGTAATCCTTGTATATCTGAGCGACAAATCAGGAAACAAATCATGGTGTAGCTGCCTTTCTGAGAATAAAAAAAAATAGATTTCTTTAAAATGGGCACGGAACACAGCTTACGCATATTAGCACTTCGGCTAACACACAGACATGAAACTAAGCGGTTTCTCTATGGACTTTGCGTGTAACTTATTCCAGTATCGAAATAGCTTTTAATAAAGTAAAAATTACAAATATGATATAAGTTTCCTGTGTTGTCTGATGATAAGGTACCCGAAGATGACTAGATAGAAAAGTTAATTATCGTACAGCTGTATCGGCAGATTATCCGACAGTTGGAGTTTGTCAAGCTAATAAGACGTCGGTGTGTCAGTATAACAATCCTACGTAGAGGTCAATATTGCGATCTGATGACTACCTGCAGTCAGGGCACTAACGTCTTGATATAACTTTTGAATGCATTTCGGGAACAGCAGTGATCAATGTCTTGTAAATAATTACTATTAAAAACAGTCTTGATCACGATTTATTTGACAAGGTGACCGGTTTCGACCACTACTGTGGTCATCTTCAGACCATTGAGTAGGAACCCCTTTCTGTTGGAGATGCCAAATAGCCCGAACGAGTACTTCAAGTTATCAAAACAAGGGTTCGACAAGAATAATACATAAAGGGGAGAGTACTTTGCAGTTTGACCAATACGAGATCAGTGTGTGAATTTTTCTTACACGGTCAGACAGGGCGTTGATGATAATGAAATCCCGGTTTCGTCATCGTGGTGCATGTCGCGTCATACCGCAAGTGAAGTGCCAAAACACGGAATGTTTTGTTCAAATGGTTCAAATGGCTCTGAACACTATGGGACTTTACATCTGAGGTCATCAGTCCCCTAGACTTAGAACTACTTAAACCTAACTACCCTAAGGACATCACATACATCCATGCCCAAGGCAGGATTCGAATCTGCGACCGTAGCAGCAGCGCGGTTATGGACTGAAGCGCCTAGAGCCGCTCGGCCACAACGGCTGGCTACGGAATGTTTTGTCTCGTGGGTTACTAATAGATAAACTTGAATACTGTGCCGTCATAAAATTCTACGTGTTCGACGGTTAATCAAACGAACATTCATCCAGAGCTGGTGAACGTTTACACATTTTAACGAATAAGAAATGAGCCATTGAATTCAAATGCTGCCTTATTTTGTAATTGGATTCATGTAGTTCGAAACGGTATTATTTCATACTACGTAAATGGTTACTTTATAAATATTAGAAGCTATTTTGATACTGGAATAAGTTATTCACAGTCCGCCTCGGTAGCTGCGAGGTCAGCGCGGCGCATTGCTAAGCGAAGGGGCTCGGGTTGAAGTGCCGGCAGGGTCGGAAATTTTATCCGCTCGGGGACTGGGTGTTGTGTTGTCCTTACATTCATATCGTCATAACTAACATTCCGCTATTGAGATGGCTGCACGGGCGCGGCTCAAAAGCCAATAAATAGAAAAAAAAGTTATTCGCCAAGTATACAGAAATACAGATTAGTTTCATATCTGTCAGGAAGCTGAAGTGCCAATAGACATAAGCTGTGTTCTGTTCCCATTTTAAGGAAATCGATTCCTTCCAAATCGGTAAACATTGTTTTTTGACAATAGAGCACGTATTTCCAGGAAGTCAGCTGAATGATGGACTGGTTCCAGGTTCGTACCTCAGATAAACAAAGTAAATATTGCTGTTGTTTCCATTCATTTCTTGGGGGTTGGGTTGTTTTGGGGAAGGAGACCAGACAGTGAGGTCATCGGTCTTCATTTCTTGATTACGTACAGTGTTCCGTGATTTAACAGAATAGCAAGTATTGAAGCGTTCAGTTTCTATTTTTAAAAAAAGAGAAAGTTACGATTTATCTATTTACGAAAGATTCCGCTATTGAGATGGCTGCACGGGCGCGGCTCGAAAGCCAATAAATAGAAAAAAAAGTTATTCGCCAAGTATACAGAAATACAGATTAGCTTCATATCTGTCGGGAAGCTGAAGTGCCAATAGACATAAGCTGTGTTCTGTTCCCATTTTAAGGAAATCGATTCCTTCCAAATCGGTAAACATTGTTTTTTCACAATAGAGCGCGTATTTCCAGGAAGTCAGCTGAATGATGGACTGGTTCCAGGTTCGTACCTCAGATAAACAAAGTAAATATTGCTGTTGTTTCCATTCATTTCTTGGGGGTTGGGTTGTTTTGGGGAAGGAGACCAGACAGTGAGGTCAGTGTGGCGTGTCAATATGAACACAGTACCAAACGACAAAGCCATACATTACTTCCATAATAAACGAGAACAACATGTCACTGCAAGGAAGAAAAGCTACCGGCATAGTTCAGTACGGTAAATGATCCGTGTGTGAAAACTCGTCTGTTCCGTGAGATGTGTTCTGGAATCGACTACAGTGATGTAAGGGCTGTGACTGAATAATCGCAGCAGCGCAAAAGAAAGTGCGTAGTGTATTCCGATTATCGCATACGGCTGCTAGGGGTCAGTGAAACTGAACGAGTGCGGTGGCTTCCAGCGAAAACGCATCGGCGAACGTGGCTTTCACCTTGTTGCGACTCGAGAGGAACGTAACTCGCGACTGCGTTTCACTTACGGCGATGTCGTTGCTCGTCTTTTGCGTGTCATACTTCATGGGCAGTGGGGTCAAACGTTTCCATATGCTTAAAATTAATTATAAAATGGCGGAGCATTTACTTACAACTACGAAAAACAAGCAATATTAACAGATATCGTTACTCAATGGTTTGAAGGTTGCACAGCGGAAGTAAAAGCTTTTATGCGTCATCAGAGTAACTAGATCGTATATGAGTGTCCAAAGCATTAATCCACACTTTATCACTATCTAATTCAGCAGGTCATTAGCTGCTGAGGCCTCTGACGGGTCATTAGGCGAAAACTTCATTCATATCTGTTACGGAATGAATTCGCATTTTTGTGAATCCGGGTTGACTCAGCTGTTCGTGACATGCAAACACTTCCGCCGGACCGGGACTCGAATCCGCATTTCCCGCTAATCACGAGCGACCACCTTAACCACTTTGACTATCCGAGCGCGCCTTCAGGACCGACCCCAGTTTCCTTACGTCATGGAGTCCACAACCCTTAAACTCCCACTTTTCTGAAGGGCATTGTAATGTGTAGATACAGATCCTATATAAACGCAGACATCGTAACCATTAGTGATATATCTGCGCGTCGACGGGCTAAAAAGACGATAAAATGTGTGTCTCTCAATGTTCGGGAATCACGAGATGTGCGAACATAAGGGTTGTGGGGTCCGTGATATATGGAAGTCTGGGTCGGTCCTGGAGACGTTCTGGGATAGCCGAAGGTGTTAGGGCGACCGCTCGCGAAAACCGGCAAAGCCGGCCGAAGTGGTCGAGCGATTCTAGGCGCTACAGTCTGGAACCACACGACCGCTACGGTCGCAAGTTCGAGTCCTGCCTCGGGCATGGATGTGTGTGATGTCCTTATGTTAGTTAGGTTTAAGTAGTTCTTAGTTCTAGGGGACTGATGACCTTAGACGTTAAGTCCCGTAGTGCTCAGAGCCAATTTTTTTTCTGCCTCATCTACTTATAACAATTTTGTTCAGGCAAATCGGATGACATTAAATTTAATTCACCGTGTAACGAGAGACACGTGTTGCTTGGAGCGATCGACATCTAAGTGGTTGTGGATAGCCAGAGGGAGGGTAAACTTGATACACACAGCGGGTCGCGAAAACCCCTCTATTTACTTCATTGCTATATGAACGTGACAGGACTCACTTGGATTCCCTGTCAACCAAGGTAAGACCGGGTTCGCGGTATTCGGCACTGTTTGTTCTGTAGAAGACTGAGGGTGGTAGTCTCAGGCGCTGGGTGCCACCTACTACTTTACGGTGAGGAAGCACAAATCTTGGAATGTGTAGGACTACGCGGTGAGAGAAGATGCCTCGCAAAGTTTCCGTCACATTGGTCACCCGTCTGGAAAGTCAGGAGTGTATAAACAACGCTCTGGTTCGTCGATCGCCCACTGACGTCAGACAGAAATTTCTAGAGTAAACTGGCGAGGAACATTCGCTTTGACTGGCCAGCGTCTGGAGATATTCTGTGGTGGGAATTTATTAAACGTTGCGGTTTTCAAGCTACGAGATTATGTCTCCGGTTGCTGAAAACTCCTAGATCATTGCCGAATAAAATGGTTTATCGTTCTTTATAGAAGTTTTGGGAGTCAATGAAAAACATGAGTCTTTTTAAGGTCCTCTTTAACATACCCCCCCCCCCCCCCCTTTTGACAAAATACAGACTAAGTCACTGCATGTGTAGGTCTACGAGAACTAAACTTTCCTGGCAGATTAAAACTGTGTCCCAGACTGAGACTCGAACTCGGGACCTTTGCCTTTCGCCGGCAAGTGCTCTACCAACTGAGCTACCCAAGTACGACTCATTCCAGAATGAAATTCTTACTCTGGAAACATGCTCCAGGCTGTGGTTAAGCCATGTCTCGGCAATTTCCTCTCTTCCAGGAGTGCTAGTTCTGCAAATTTCGCAGGAGAGTTTCCGTGAAGTTTACAAGGTAGGAGACGAGGTTCTGGCAAAATTGAAGCTGTGAGGACGGGTCGTGAGTCGCGCTTGGGTAGCTCAGCTGGTAGGGCACTTGCCCGCGAAAGGCAAAGGTCCCGAGTTCGAGTCTCGGTCCGGAAGTTTCATGTCAGCGCACACTCCGCTGCAGAGTGAAAATCTCATTCTACAAGAGCTGGTCAAGAAAACAAAAAATGGCAAGTAACTGCAGAATGAGTGAAGTGGTATCCATGTTGTTGTTGACTCGAAGACTGGTACGCCGTGCCGTACCTGAAACAGGAGAACACGCCAGTGTTTACTAAGCCCCTGCTATGCCACCGTTCTAGTGACACGGCAGCCGTCCACTGCTATGGGAGGGTACGGCAGTTCGACGGCCGCCGTGCGCCGTTTGCACGGCACCGGTCCGTGCCACATAGACGTGGAATCCGCCACATGGCTGACCCTACCACGTCTACGTACACGCTGCCACACAGATGCCTGCCGAACAAGAACTAAATGGACCGGGTGACAGCAAAGAGCCCAAAATTCGGGCAACTAACAGCCTTCCTCGCGGTTCCCACACATGTGGTAGCGCCGGAGGACCTGCTCGAGGGCCGCGGCGGGTTGTTTTGGAGTACCGTATCGTAAACTGGCGGCGCGGCTGCAGCTGGATCGTGGCCGTGGCCTACATCGCGTCACATCGGGCCGGGTACCGCTCGCCGGCGGTCAGCGCCGCCCCGCGTGACGCGACTGCGCAGGCGCGCGCGCGCGCTTCGTGTCCCGGACGAGTATACAGCGGGCAGCGGACCGCGGCCAGCGGCTACAGCCGGCCCCGCGTCCGGTTTCGTCCCGGGCGGCTCTCCTCCCCGGCAGCCGCGCAGCTGTCAGCTCTCCGCCAACACTGTGGCGAAGAGACAAACTGCGAACCTGCAGCATCGTTCCAGTGATTGGAGGCGACACCCACGTGACAAAAATCGCCTAAGAGGTCTTCTGGTCCTCAGCCCGTAGACCTGTTTGATGCAGCTCTCCATGCTAGTCTATCATGTGCAAACCTACATCCCTCCGCAACTGCTGCAACCTACTTCCATTTGAGCATGTTTACTGCACCCATGCCTTCGTCTACCTCTACAATTTTACTCCCACCATACTTCGCTCCATTAACAAATTGACTGTTTTAAGTTCATCAATTGAAGACATAAAGTATGTAAATGAGTCCACGATCATGTTATGCCACATTATTTATGAAGTCTGAACTCATCACAAAAACTGTACATTTCACAATTACCGGTTTTCCGCCACTTTTATCTTCAGATACGTGAAAATCTGTATATCTAGGTACGTAGTAAGGTACATACTATCTGCTCACTTTTATTCAGATTGACGTTTACCTTATGGCTCGGGATGTATCCTACCAATCGATCCCTTCTTTTAATCAGACTGTGCCAAAAATTTGTCTTTTTCCCAATTCGATTCGTTGCTTCCTCGTTAGTTGTCCCATTTATCCACCTAATCTACAACATTCTCCTGTAGCACCAGGGATCAGTTAGAACATCGACTTCGCTGCAGTCCACACTTACCGACATTGGTCAACAGGCTAAGTCAACTGAGAACAGATGGCTGTGAAGTCCAATAGTTTACCAGTCTCTTCATAATGTTACCAGTCACTAATTCGATCTTGTGTTCCGACTCTAATGACTTCGTTGTCCTTCCGCTCTTCCGAGTAAATTTCCCATAAAGTGTCCGCGGCTCGTGCGGTAGCGTTCTCGCTTCCTGCGCACGGGTCCCGGGTTAGTTTCCCGGCGGGATCAGGGACTTTCTCTGCCTCGATATGACTGGCTATTGTGTGTCTTTCATCATCATTGACTCGGAAGTCGCCGAAGTGGCGTCAGCTAAAGAGGACTTGCAATACGGCGACCGAACAACCCCGCATGGGGTCTCCCGGCCAACAATGCCATACGATCATTTCATTTCATTTCCCATAAAGTATGTCACCCGAGCACAATATTCGGCACGGTTCTGAGATTTTATATTGAACTTATAGTTCCAGCTCGAGCTGAGGTACTTGAGCTGCACTTCTTCTCGTGCGGGTTCAGTGACAATAACCACATGACACAACTTGAGATTAGCAATTTTTACACATTAAACTGTTTCATTAAAAAATACGCTTATCAGAACACTAGAACGGTGTGTTTTTTGCAAGTATCCACCGTTGTTCCCTAGTCTCAACTGACCATCTCACGATGCGCAGTGGACAGAGAAGAGAGGTGGCCAGACCATGAATGAACCAGAGTGTCCATATGCTGACCCTTAGTTTGCCACATTTCGTGCATTTTCTAGATGGCCTTGCGAACTCATGTGGGGGCTGCTACACTGGTTACCCATTTCCATCTCAGAATCTTAACTTAAACCGTAAAACCACGCAGAATTTAGTTCACAGTTCGCCTGCCGCGACTAACACTTATTTTTTGTTCCGAAGCAACATATATTTACATTTGTTCTCTGCTAACAAGGGAACCTCCCCATCGCACCCCCCTCAGATTTAGTTATAAGTTGGCACAGTGGATAGGCCTTGATAAACTGAACACAGATCAATTGAGAAAACAGGAAGAAGTTGTGTGGAACTGTGAAAAAATAAGCAAAATATACAAACTGAGTAGTCCATGGGCAACATAGGCAACATCATGCACGGTGTGAGCTCAGGAGCGCCGTGGTCCCGTGGTAGCGTGAGCAGCTGAAGAATGAGAGGTCCTTGGTTCGAGTCTTCCCTGGAGTGAAAATTTTACTTTATTTATTTTTGCATAGTTATTATCTGTCCGTTCGTTCATTGACGTCTCTGTTCACTGTAATAAGTTTAGTGTCTGTGTTTTGGGACCGCATCGCAAAGCCGTGCGATTAGTAGACGAATGGACGTGCCTCTCCAATGGGAACCGAAAACATTTGATCGCAAGGTCATAGGTCAACCGATTCCTCCACAGGAAAACACATCTGATATATTCTATACGACACTGGTGACTGCATGTGCGCCACATGACAGGAATATGTTGTCGACCCACCTAACTTGTACACTTGGCGATTCTTCTACCTTGCCCGATTTAGGTTTTCTTGTGGATGTGATAATCACTCCCGAAAAAGTGATGAAAACATAAGAGTTTGTCACATAAACTGAAAATAAAAAATAAAAATTTTCACTCAGTGGAAGATTTGAACCAAGGACCCTTCGTTCCGCAGCTGCTCACGTTACCACGAGACCATGGCGCTCCTGGGCTCCTATTGGCCTTGATGTTGTATATGTTGACATGAACTACTCAGTTTGTATATTTTGCTTATTTTTTCACAGTTCCACACAACTTCTTCCTGTTTTCTCAATTGATCTGTGTTCAGTTTTTCAAGGCCTATCCACTGTGCCAACTTATAACTAAATCTGAGGGGGGTGCGATGGGGAGGTTCCCTTGTAAGCAACGTGCAGTGTGTGACGGACGATACATATTCTAACGGCTCAAAAGTATCTAGACACGCCTACGTTATGCGGAATCGCCCCCGAAGGCGTAGAGTATCGTGATTCCAACAGAGAAGCAGCAGAGCATAACGAGTCGGTCAGAAGAGCTCCGAAACTTCGAATGTATTTTAGTCACTGAATGTCACCTGAACGACAAACACGGAGACTTGATGTACTGACGGAATGGCGCCGTCGAGCATTCCGGAAATTAGTTGTTGAAATCGCGTCAGATCAACAGAAGGGATCACTCGTGCGATAGAAACTGTTACCAGCAATTCAGGTAACATAATTACTGTGCGTATTGAGTTGAAAATAATGGGGCACGACGGTCGAGCAGCTCCTCCTACGCCATACTTTTCTGTAGTCAGAGCTAAGCAATGCTTGAAATGGAGTAAAGAGCGATGACGCTGGACAGTGGATGACTGGAACAAGTGATTTGAAATGATGAATCACGCTATACCCTGTGACAAAACGATGGAAGGGTTGAGTTTCTTGAATGGTTGAACAACGTTACCTATCGTCAAGTGCAGCGCCAACAGTGACGTACAGGCGAGATTGTCTGATGCTATGGGACTGTTTTTCACGGTTAGGGTGTGGTCATCTTTTTGCGCTTAAGAAATTCGGTGGCATCTGAGCTTCGACAGCTTTGTACTCTGTGTACAGTAGAGAAACAGTTCGTGTATAATGACTGTGACAGCATGACAGTATGTCTTGTCATATAGCAGCATCTGTGGTGCATGAACAACATTTCTGTAATGGACTGGCCGGTCAGACAACCCGACATCAACCCAGTAATACACCATCGGGATTAGTTAGAGCGTCGTCTTCGCTCCTGCCCCAGTCTCCATCCTCACTATCTTCTCCGGTTTCGGCTCTTGAGGAAGAATGGGTGCCATTGGTCTACAGGCATTTCTGTAGTCATTAAAAGTGTACCGAGCAGAGTTCAATCCGTCATAAACGCAAAGGATCGACACACCCCATATTAATGTCGACTCATAGGTGTCCAGATACTTTTGATCAAATAGTGTATGTGAATCACATTCTCCAAACTTGATCCAGTGGTGGAAGGTACGCAGGAAAGCAACCTGGCTGAAGCCTTGTGTGCAAGCCCAAATTTATCTAATTTCACGGCCTTGGTAGCTTGAAGGAAATATCATATTTCTTCAATGGTATCACATGTGACATCACGAAATTTGGTGATTAAGATAGTCTACCATCCCCAACAGATTTCGTGTAGCCTCTCCCATTAAAGATTGCTGGTATGCCCCTGCGTTGAGTAAAGTAGGTTGTAAAGAGCATACAGCTCTTCTTTGAATTTTCTACATAACTTTTGTTAACCCAGTAATCTAAGTTCGAATATAAAAAATTTCCCTGAGACCGAAAGCTACTGTCCACGAATCAGCAAGGTTTTGGAAAGCATCGGTAGTGCGAAACTTAGCGTGCCCTATTCTCAGATGATACACTGCCAACAGTCGCTGAAGGGCAAGGCAGAGTCCATATTTCTAGATTTCCAAAAATCATTTGACACGGTGCTCCACTTCAGATTGCTAACGAAGGAGTGAGTACATGGAATAGGTTCCCAGATATCTAAGTAGCTCGAAGAGTTCTTAAGCAATATAATCTAATACGTTGTGCTCGACAGCGAGTGTTCAAGCGTATATCCAGGGGTGCTATTATGTTCTGTACACATAAATGATCTGACGGACAGGGTGGTTGCAATCTCTGGTTGTTTGCTGATGATTCTGTGGTGAGAGCAGGTTACCGCCGTTGAGTGACTGCAGGAAGATAAAAGATGACTTAGATAAAATTGTGCTGAATTCCATCTAGCTCTAAATGTAGGAAAATTTAAATAAATGCAGATGAGTAGGAAAAACAAATCAGCAATGTTAGAGCATTACATTAGCATTTTCCTGCTTGACACAGTCGTGTCGTTTGAATATCCTGACGCAACGGGAACGTGCGTGTGAGCATTGTGGTAGGCGAATGGTCGACTTCGGTTTATTGCGAGAATTTTAAGAATGTGAGGTTCATCTGTAAAGCAGACCGCATATAGGACGCTAGTGTGATCTGTTTTTGTGTATTGATCGAGTGCTCCAAGTCGGATCAAAGCAAGACATCGAAGCAGTTCAGAGATGGGCTGCTATATTTTTTACCGGCGAGTTAAAAAGCAATGTACAGGTGCTGACAGATTGAGTACCAGAGTCCTTTATTTTCAATAAAAGAAAAGGGAAGTTTTTTTTTAAATGCGTGAGCTACGGATGGCAATGGATCTTCACAAAGCCGAACACGGGCCCTGGGTTGGCGACACATCAGATTTTTCCAGTATGTGCCGCTATCCCACGGCTTGTTCACGTGCTCGACGAACAAACAATCTTTCTGCTGACGGGGTGATGCTTAGGGAAGCGTCGCTTGCCTAGGCAGAGCTCCTACAGCAGCCAATCAGAAAGGTCCAGGAGATCACGTGTGAGCGCCCACCGCGCCGAGCTGCGCGAACGAGGCGTGTGGATCGCTCTCTTTTACTGAAAGGCCCCCGACGAGATCAGACGCATTGGTCGGTTGCGTCCGTGCACTTTTCGAGCCCTGGCTCAATCTGTTTGCGCCTTAGGGCTGCTAAACTCACATAACCCGGCTAGGTAATCAGTAAATGTTTTCTCGATGTACGGGAGGCAGTTTGCCGAGTTGAAAAATTAACACTTGTTCTTTTTTAGACCCCACATCCTGACATGCACACTAACACGCAGGTGTTACGGAGATGGTTCGGGAACTCAAATGGGGAATGCCTGGAGGGAAGGCGACGTTCTTTTCGAGGAGCACCACTGAGAACATTTAGAGTGAGGAATTTGAAGCTGACTGCAAAACGATTGTACTGACTCGAACATACATTTCGCACAAGGACCACGAAGATAAGATACAAGAAATTAGGGCTCATACGGAGGCATGTAGACAGTCGTTTCTTTCCTCGCTCTGTTTGCGAGTGGAACAGGAAAAGAAATAATTTATAGTGGTTCAGGGCATAGTTCGCCACGCACAGTACGGTAGCTTGTAGGGTATGTATATAGATGTAGGAGTAGAGGAGAGGATATGTAAACTGGTGGTTAATATTCAATAACTGAACTAAAGTTTTAGAAGACGTATCTTTCTCGGGTAAGTTCACTTTCTTATGTTCTTCTGATTCACCTAGAAACATGTCGGATATGACAGATCCTGGGGAGTGAGCGACGATCGTGTTGTCAAATGATATCGCATTTGAAGAGAAGTTTGTTTTAGATATTAAGTAGCCCACTTATATGAACTGCCCAAGAAAAATTTGGAAATTTGTGGTAAGGTCTTATGGGACCAAACTGCTGAGCTCATCGGTCCGTAAGCTTACACACTACTTAATATAACTTAAACTAACTTACGCTAAGGACGATACACACACGCCCATGTCCGAGGGAGGACTCGAACCTGCGACGTGGGAAGCCGCGCGGACCGTGACAAGACACCTTAGACCGATCGGCTACCCCGCACGGCGAACTGCCCAAGAAATTATGCCTGTAATGGTTAAGGAAACTGCGGAGATCCATAACTACGGCGCATCGAACGGAATCTGAACTCGGCTGCTCCAGAGTACGGGTCCTGCGGGTTACCTCTGAGGCCCGAATGCCCATCATCTGCTGACAACCACTAACAGCAACAAAGAAGGTGGTGCCTGGTAGAGAGCGGTAGGCACGGACGATGAAGCCGTCGCCGGTTTTTGCGGCTACAGGAGGGCGCGTCAGGGCACACCGATTGACGGCAGCGACTCCCGGAACCAATCGGAACACGAGGCGGCCGCAAAAACTCAGCCCGGAGTCCATTACCGGCCCGCACGGCCGCAGCAGCCGGGTGCCACTTAGCAGACTGTTAGCCAGCGGCCGGCGGCACCGCGCCACTGTCACCGAGGTGACCCCACTGTCAGTGTCAGCAGTTACAGCTGACACCACTTCTGGTATAATCGAACGTTTCCTTGTTTTACGAACTGCATTCGGGTGTTCAGCCTAGTTGAGAATTCCCTTTTGTGCACAATATTTCGATGAGCGGCCCAGTCATCTTCTTCTGGTACTGGGACTGTTGCTTTGCGTATTTGCTGCCTCGACTATAAATAGTCTATGAAGTGTGATTTTACCCATACTGGATGAGAGGTCGTGGTTGTGAATGTCAATGTTAAAAAATAAATCGGCTCAACCACTAGTTTATAGTGTAAAACACTAAGATTGACGCGTTTCGGAAGTCAAGCTTCCATCATCAGAATAATAAAAAGAAGAAGAACCTGTTAAAACTCGCTAAAATGGAACATGCACCAGGCACAATAAAATTGATAATAAAATTAAAACATCGTGGCTACTTCCCTTGTTGCAGCCGTGTCTTCCAAGGTGTATCTCCACATAGTCGTCAAAATATAAAAAACTCTAAAATGGTGTCGCCTATGGTGTTCAACATCTAACCACATGGGTCTCTCCTCTATCGTCGTAAACCGCCCGTGCGTCTTCGTTGATACCACACACCACGTAGCCAAACACGACACTGAACGCGAGTGAGCTCACGCGCAAGTAAACAAGGAAGTCACAGAGATGTCTATACAAACAGATAACGTATACATGTTCCAAGGACCTCATGAAATAATGGTATCCTACCAATTGCTAAAAATGTAGTTACTAAAAGAAACCAGTGAAATGTTTGAAAAAGGTATTTGCATCAGCAGTTACCTGTTCATTCAGTGTGTTCTGATTATCCATACTATGTACCGTAATTTCGAGCTTTTCTAGTAGATCCAGCTTTTTGCCTTTGTCCTGTCTATGTAAAATAACGAGATCTTGATCTATTCCCAACATGGGGTGTCCCGTTTCCCAAACATGCGTGGCTACAGCTGACTTTTCGAAATTATTAAGCCGGAAAGCATCGCTGGTTTCTTTTAGTAACTACATTTTTCGCAACTGGTAGGATACCATCATTTCATGACGTCCTTGGAACATGTATACGTTATCTGTTTGTATAGACATCTCTGTGACTTCCTTGTTTACTTGCACGTGAGCTCACTCGCGTTCAATGTCGTGTTTGGCTACGTGGTGTGTGGTATCAACGAAGACGCACGGGTGGTTTATGACGATAGAGGAGAGAGCCATGTGATTAGATGCTGAACACCATAGGCGATACCATTTTGAAGTTTTTTATATTTTGACGATTATGTGGACATGCACCGTGGAAGACACGGCTGCAACAATGGAAGTAGCCACGATGTTTTAATTTTATTATCAATTTTATTGTGCCTGGTGCATGTTCCATTTTAGCGAGTTTTAACAGGTTCTTTTTACTTTTTATTATTCTGATGATGGTAGCTTGACTTCCGAAACGCGTCAGTCTTAGTGTTTTACACTATAAACAAGTGGTTCAGCCGATATATTTTTTAACATTGAAGTTTATGAAGTATTAGCTTGGTACACAAGTTCGTGGAGTTTTCGTTTTAAATGTTGGTATTCCGGTTGCTACGGGTTCATTTATCGATTGCCATTTTTTATTTGTAGTTCACTGTGCTATTCGAGATTACATATTGTCATTTTGCATTTGGAAATAGCGAATGGAGCTGTGAACGCTTGAAACTGGAGTGCCAAGTGCAGAAATCGGAATATTTCCGACTTTTTTTCCTGTTTGAGTTCAGTAGAGGGGTGACACCAGCGGAAGGTGTACTGCTTGCTCGTCGTCAATTATTGGCTCATGAACAACACCACCATTCCTATCCAGAACAGTTACTGGTGACGAGAAATGTTGTCTTTATGCTAACATAAGGCAAGGAAAGGAATGATTGAACCCAAACAAAGCAGCAACTTCCCGTACAAAGACCTGAGCGCATCCACGAAAGCTAACGTTATGCATCTGATGGAACAGCGACGCATTGTGTACTACGAATTGCTTCTCCGAGCTGTAACCATCACTGCTGACATTTTTGTCAACAACTGAAGCGGTCTGACGCAGAACAACAACGACGATCAGAAAGACTGCGTGAAGTGGTGCTACTCCACGATAACACCTGCTCGGCTTCTTCTAGACTGATAAAATACATTATACAGCAGTTGAGTTGGGAAGTCTTTCCACACCCACTTTACTCACCTGATCTTGCGCACTCTAGTATTCATCTTTCCCGCTCCCTGTCGAAGAACCTTCAAGAAACTTCCTTTCCGGATGGAAATGTGCTCCTAAGATGGATCGACTAGTTTTTCGCCTCAAAATCAAATGATTTCTACAGCCGCGGAAAAGATTGCCCCAAACGTTGGCAGACTTGTGTATAGAGAAGGAGTATATATTATCGACGACTTAAGTCTCTGATATGTGTATCTGTTGTGCTTGTTAAACTTATGGAAAACCGCTACGGAACTTAAGCACAAAGCTAATACTTGTTGGTGTCGCGCCATTATTTATAGGCGTAATCGATTCCAAAAGCGAGCTACCCCGTTTTATGCTCATTTGTTTTTAGAACCCGCACCGATATTCTGTGGAACACAATCTGTCAGCTTTCTCCAGAGGTAGTGTCGGGAATGGCCGGCGAGATATTAATAAATTGACTGCCGGACCCCAGGACTTTTTTAATCGAAATCTCGGTTCCCGTATGCTAGGTTTTCCAACATCTTCTTAATTACGCTGCTTTATTCCAAAAGCAATGATCGGCGACAGTTGAATCGCTTGGCTCTTTGCCGCTGATGTTCCTTGTGCATCTCCTCTACTGCTCTAATAGTCTGTCCCACGTAAGCAATGCCACATTCACATGGAATGTGGTACGCATTGGCTTTCGGAGGCCCAGATTGTCTTCAACATAACAAAGAAGACTTTTTAGCATTCCATGTTTCCAGAGAAGTATACCGCTCTTCCCGGAGACTGGGCCAGCGTCAGGCAGTTAGGCGAGTCTCGGCACATCTTTCTGAACCTCTTCTTCGCGCGTTATTGATTTTTACTGTAATTTTCACTTAGTTTATCGGTCTGCGTTTCCAGTAGACCCATTTCGCAACATTATTCGTTGGTGTAATCCTTCGGCGAAGCACTCCCCTTCTGACAGCGTTAGAGCTCTATGGACCAGTCAGACTTCAGCACGAAATTTCTTTGTGGCGGATGGTGATGGCTCGTGGCCTGCAGACAGTGTACTGGGATTTTCTATATACACATCGTTTCGCGATGCCGTCCGTTCTTCTGTTAACCAAGTTCCATAGTGAAGTTTATATCATATGGAAGCAGTTTCAATTTAAAGAAGACTTTGGGTCCAGCATAATTTATTAATTTCTTGCGAACTACGTCATCCACCACAGTCCGAAAACACTGAAAAATGGAAGTTTCACGAAATATCAATGTAGGCTCAGAAAACAAATGAGGGGATAGTGTACGCTGGGAGTCGGACTCGACTATAAATAGCGGTCCAACAACAACAATACTTCAGTGTCGCTTAAGTCCAGACAACGAACCCGCAGCACCTGAAAAAATATTGTGCATAAAATGAACGACTCGGCTGAACAGCCGATAGCATGCCATTAACCAGTCAGAGCTAGAAAACTTGAGAGGTCACATGTCGTTCTTTTGCTTGTCGCCTGATTAGTTTTTGACTTCCTGTCACCATATACGAAGGGAAATTATTTTATTAGCCTCTTTATAGAAATATTCTTAGACATTAATTTGCACTCGGACACTCTTCGTAGGACACTCCGGTACTACGAGCTTTCTATTACTCCAAATAAAATATTTCACATCTGTCTCGGATGGATAGTTGTTGACTACTTGTATTTATGAAGAAAAGTGAAGCCACGTGGCGTGCAGATACTCAGCATACGTGGGTGTTTTATACACACGCCGACTCGGAATGCCGTCCGCCCTTCTCTTAACCAATTTCCATAGAGAATTTTATATTAATGTTTTTATATTTTTATGCTTTAAAATGATACTAAACATTGCTGAATACAGACTAAAAGTTAATATCAAACAATTTCTTAAAGGAGACGAATCTATAGTGAGGGAAGTAAAGCGAGCAGGACAAGCTATAACAATACTACTTTTTTGTGAAAACAAAACTAGAAATGAACATAAAAACATTCATGAGACTCATTGTCCTAGAGAAAGATGTTGGCAGAAGGAACTACAAGGTATTTATTGGAGAACAAAACGGAAATAGACTGGAGAGACTGAAAGCTGCGGCATAGTTTATACAGGAATTTGAGTTCATACAGTGACGCTAATGGTATCAAGACATGTGACTGCTTGGGATAATATCGCCATATCATAGGTCTGCCACAGATAACCAAACATAAAAAATGTATAAAAAGTATGTTCTTCACTGTAACTCGCAGTTCATGATGTCACGTTCATCATTTAAAAATCTGTTATGAGTATTTCTTAGACATTTGTAGTTTCACTGAAGATGGTGCACAATTGTTATCTGTGAGGAAATTGTTCATGTAAGAAGAAGGTAAATACGTCAAATCCTTTAAGCAGTGGTTAATGTCCACGTGTTATAGGCGGTATGTATGTTTGCAAGTGTACTCTGTACTTACTATCGTCAAGAGTCACGTAGAGAGGTACCCCACAAACTTCTTCACTCATGGAAAGCATCCAAACTCTCAGTCTAATCTCTTGCTATTCAATGGTAGCTGCAAGTTCGGAAGATTCACTTTTACTGTTATTGAGGCATGACAAAAAGTACGGGCAAGCTTTTTGTAGAAAGTCTCATTTCATTATATTACATCGGCTTTATGAAATACATAGTGTTTTTCTCCCATTAAAACAAAACATTCAACATAGTCAAGAAACATTTATATGGTCTATGTTATGTAACTGAGACAGTCCCCTATCTATAATGATCTTACAAATGACGACTTTTTAAAAATATTACTGTTTCATTTTTAGAATTCACAGCAACTTTCCTAAATAATTCAATTTCTCTGGGAGCTTCTTGAATAGTTGTAAATTAAGTTTTCTTTAAATGTTTTTTTTAAATGTTTATTTCATACGGTCTAGAGTGGTTTTTTAATTGTTTGCACAAACATTTTGCACTGCCTTCGTGTCATTATAGTTTATGTATCTGTTACTGAAACCTCTTTCCCAACCCTTTTGATCACATGAAATTGCTACGTACTGTCATCTGTGTAATGGAGATTAAAGTGAATCTGCTTTTCCAGTAAGAGGGCCGGCGTCAGTGTGGCGTGTGAAAATCTGTTCAATTCGCCAACATGTCTGGAAATGTCATTTAAAGTGTAAACTGTGTCCACTTTATCACTTTACGGCAGCGTGGGAAGTTGTCAGCCGGATTAGCGTCCACCTCAGCGAAGTTATTTGAACTTTCTCCCGCAATCAGGAGGCACAAAACATTGAAGTTCAGTCTCGTAGTTGACGCTCGTAGTTAACAACAGCACCTACAAACTACGACCAGTAGGTACCACTATAAAATGCAACAGAACTATACGCAGCCTTTTATGGGGAAACTGGGAGGGATGTGTCGACCCAGACAGTACGCAACCACACCTGCATGACCACTTTCGTACGAGCACTAGGAAGAACACTAAAGACTGACCAGCAGTGCCGTGAGTGAAGAAGGATTTCATGCGAGCACTTGCAATGGAACCGAAGGAAAGACGTTGAGTTCTCTCCACTGACAAGTGCAGGATTTGTCTTACACACGATGATCGCCTTAGAAGAACGTGAAGGTTGATAGGCACGAGGCCATGTGTCAGGAATGTAGTCTCACGAATTCAGCAGCGCTGGTACGTGCACGGTTGATGGACGTCTCTTATCGCCATGAAAGGGAATTTGAAGGCTGCGCCGTACCGGGACAGGATCATCTAACTCTAGAGTCAACAGACGGGTGATGGGTTTTTCTTTCAACACTTCAACACAGCGCTACCCCTCGTGAACATCTTTCTCAAATAGGCAGGAACCAACAGAAGAGAGTGGCCTTACTATTCCTACTGACAACAGCCCGATTGCTTGGGACCAGTTGAAACTTGCAACGTGAGGACGCACGAACGCTCCCCACTCACTGGATAACCTCAAAGGGGCCACTGCAAATCTACATCTACATCTACATTTATACTCCGCAAGCCATCCAACGGTGTGTGGCGGAGGGCACTTTACGTGCCACTGTCATTGCCTCCCTTTTCTGTTCCAGTCGCGTATGGTTCGCGGGAAGAACGACTGTCTGAAAGACTCCGTGCGCGCTCGAATCTCTCTAATTTTACATTCGTGATCTCCTCGGGAGGTGTAAGTAGGGGGAAGCAATATATTCGATACCTCATCCAGAAACGCACCCTCTCGAAACCTGGCAGCAAGCTACACCGCGATGCAGAGCGCCTCTCTTGCAGAGTCTGCCACTTTAGTTTGTTAAACATCTCCGTAACGCTATCACGGTTACCAAATAACCCTGTGACCAAACGCGCCGCTCTTCTTTGGATCTTCTCTATCTTCTCAGTCAACCCGATCTGGTACGGATCCCACACTGATGAGCAATACTCAAGTATAGGTCGAACGAGTGTTTTGTAAGCCACCTCCTTTGTTGATGGACTACATTTTCTAAGGACTCTCCCAATGAATCTTAACCCGGTACCCGCCTTACCAACAATTAATTTTATATGATCATTCCACTTCAAATCGTTCCGCACGCATACTCCCAGATATTTTGCTGAAGTAACTGCTACCAGTGTTTGTTCCGCTATCATATAATCATACAATAAAGGATCCTTCATTCTATGTATTCGCAATACGTTACATTTGTCTATGTTAAGGGTCAGTTGCCACTCCCTGCACCAAGTGCCTATCCGCTGCAGATCTTCCTGCATTTCGCTACAATTTTCTAATGCTACAACTTCTCTGTATACTACAGTATCATCCGCGAAAAGCCGCATGGAACTTCCGACACTATCTACTAGGTCATTTATATATATTGTGAAAAGCAATGGTCGCATAACACTCCCCTGTGGCACACCAGAGGTTGCTTTAACGTCTGTAGACGTCTCTCCATTGATAACAACATGCTGTGTTCTGTTTGCTGAAAACTCTTCAATCCAGCCACACAGCTGGTCTGATATTCCGTAGGCTTTTACTTTGTTTATCAGGCGACAGTGCGGAACTGTATCGAACGCCTTCCGAAAGTCAAGGAAAATAGCATCTACCTGGGAGCCTGTATCTAATATTTTCTGGGTCTCATGAACAAATAAAGCGAGTTGGGTCTCACACGATCGCTGTTTCCGGAATCCATGTTGATTCCTACAGAGTAGATTCTGGGTTTCCAAAAACGACATGATAGTCGAGCAAAAAACATGTTCTAAAATTCTACAACAGATAGACGTCAGAGATATAGGTCTATAGTTTTGCGCATCCGCTCGACGACCCTTCTTGAAGACTGGGGCTATCTGTGCTCTTTTGCAATCATTTGGAACCTTCCGTTCCTCTAGAGACTTGCGGTACACGGCTGTTAGAAGGGGGCCAAGTTCTTTCGCGTACTCTGTGTAGAATCGAATTGGTATCCCGTCAGGTCCAGTGGACTTTCCTCTGTTGAGTGATTGCTTTTCTATTCCTTGCACACTTATTTCGATGTCAGCCATTTTTTCGTTTGTGCGAGGATTTAGAGAAGGAACTACAGTGCGGTCTTCCTCTGTGAAACAGCTTGGGAAAAAGGTGTTTAGTAGTGGGACAGGCAACGTCTAGCCAGCTTTGTGGACAACATGCCAAGGATGATAGAATCTTTTTACAATGCACAGTGTGAAGCAGCACGGTGTGTAATGTTACCCAGCAGCAAGCTTTGAGATCAACGGTGTGTGAAAATATACTACATCCGAACAGACTGTTTTTTTTTTTTAATTTTGTTTCTGTTTTTTTTTCAAAGTATATTCTTTTTTATAGTTTCATGAATCTATGTATTAATAAGCCCACTTATTTACTTAAGGTCACCGGACATAGTGAAAGAAGTTGACAAACTTTACTCTATTTGACAGACACTTGACAATAAACGGTACCCTGTCAAACACAGCACCGTGCTGTTTGACGTGTTTGTCAAGCATGGATCGTGTTCGACGTGTTTGAAAGAATCTTTGATTAACGAGAAGTTAGAGAAGATTGCGGACGTTGTTTGTGTCTATGTTTCACTGCATATGTTTCGTGAAAATAGTTTTATTACAATTTATCTCACTGTATTGTGAGTTTCCACAACTATGGAAGCCACGATCTACGATAAAAAGAAAATAGCACTGTCATTTATGAAAATGGTCGATGTGTCACATTTTTACCGACCATACATTACGCAGGAAGAAGTTATGAACAAAACCAATATTCTACGCATAACATACAAACGGAAGTGCAATTAAATAAAAGAAATCGAATTTTTGTGGTTCTTCCACGAAAGATGTGGGCTATGTTTCCAAGATGTAGTATTTTAACGAACTGTCATTAGAGGACCAAGTAGAAGGCAATAAATTTTCGCATAGTTGTGTCTTCTTTTTCAATATGAGAGTGAAGTAACTCTAAATAAGTTATTAGAAGTTTCGCTGTCAGTCCGCAGAGAGTTGACGTAACCATCAGGTTCTGAACGTAACATTTCCAGTAACAGGCCTACATGTGTGTATTTATCATTTTAAACCATTCCGCCGGCCGGAGTGGCCGAGCGGTTCTAGGCGCTACAGTCTGGAACCGCGCGGCCGCTACGGTCGCAGGTTCGAATCCTGCCTCGGGCATTGATGTGTGTGATGTCCTTAGCTTAGTTAGGCTTAAGTAGTTCTAAGTTCTAGGGGATTGATGACCTCAGAAGTTAAGTCCCATAGTGCTCAGAGCCATTTGAACCATTTGAATCCATTCGAAGAATGATGATGTAACCGTCGGGTTCTGAGACAATATTTCCTTCAGCAGGTTTTCACGGGTAACTCTCGCTCTCATCTTAAGGCATTCCCTGGACCAGCATAGTGTTCTCTTCTTCTTCTTTAAACACATAGCGAAGTGAATGCCAGGACTGCTTTGTCCGCATTTGTAGCCATTGTCGCTACTGTCAAAATACTCACGAAGACGAACAACACCTGTTTGAAAGTGAGGTTGTATGTGGTGTCCTTAGGTTAGTTAGGTTTAAGCAGTTCTAAGTTCTAGGGGACTGATGACCTCAGCTGTTAAGTCGCATATTGCTCAGAGCCAATTTGAAAGTGAGGTTAAACTGACAAACTTTGTGCGTGTGCGGACTTGTTTGACAAATCTGCAGCTAGACAGGGGAGAGTTTGACGAACAAGTCTGTTCGTTTACGAAGGCATTTAGATATTCAGAAGGTGCAAAACTTCTTACGAGCAGTTTACATTGAAGTCCTGCGACGGTACTGGCTTAGTCGCATTTGGCTTGGTCAGAGAATATAAAATCCGCATTTCGGATTCCTGTCAGGGTGCAGGTCGCATGCACAGCGCCCTCTGCCCCTCGGCAATAGCTCACAGAATCAGGCCCTGAGAGACTCAGCTCGCGCCACCGGCCGCTCCTTCATCTCGCGCACAGGCAGGCGCTCGCGGTTACGGCCCGATAAACGTCGAACCGCTGCGCATAAATTACCAGGCTACGACCGGGCCGTGGATCGGCAGAGCACTAATTGCACGGCCCGTGACGTTTACGCCCGCCGTGGCCTACGAGAAAGGCAAGCGCCGTTAAACGCTACGCCCCCTGTCGGATTTCAGTATATGGGTCCAGCCACGCCCTAGGGAAAGAGAGCTTTTCAGGGAGCGGACTTCGCAGCGCGTATTGCCTGAGAGTGGGCTCGTTACGGAGTGCAGAGAGTTTGCGGACTCCAGACGCCGGGATTACCTGCGTGCGCGCCGCTGCTTTCCTTCGGCCCTCGGAGATGGCTCACCGCCTTACCCTGTCATTACTGCCTCCCGCACAGGTAAAAAGACCTTGCGCGGACCGGCGGCGGTGACGAGCGGAGAGCGAGAAGAAAATTACAGCTCGAAATCTTCGACTCCCGTTCCGATTCAGTAAAATTTGTGCACCTCTCGTAGTAGTACGCTGTGCCGTTTGTTCACGCTGTTTTGAAGCGCTGCGCAAGGGGCTGATTCTTTTTCAGGAATGGAGGCTGCGATTTAATAAAGTCTTTCTCCATGTTGTCTCTGTGTCTCACAGGAGTTGTCTAAGTGCGTGACTGATTGCTATAGTTCATCGGCTTCGTATGTCTCTCTCTTTCTCTTTCTCTCTCTCTCTCTCTCTCTCTCTCTCTCTCTCTCTCTCTCTCTTCCTGTTTCTTTCTCTCCCTCCCTCCCCCCTCATACACACCTGTCGCTCTATCCTGTAATAATTCTATTAGCTTCTTATAACCTGATTAAATTGCAGGCAGGACTATAGTTAGCGAAATGAATAAATGTCGTTAACATAACCTGGGTATCGTTCAGTAGTGTAAATGTTTACTCAACCCTTGCTTATCACCGTGAGAGCAATGACAAACTGTGTCACTAGCTCGATACAAACGCATTAATTCCGGCACACTATACTGCTCTCAAAGTTTAAGTTTGTAAAATCGGTTTTCGATAATTTTTCAAAGTCCACGAACCTATTCAGAAATTTAACAGGACTAACATTGCTCTGCTTTTCAGAAGTCAAGACCAAGAGACCAACTTTCGAAAACTCGAAGTTCCAGAATTCTAGCGTAATTACTACAGGTCACTGAAGTTATCACGTCAAAAATTTAGAACACTTAAGTCGTTCATCAGCACGCGTCCTTACGTGCCGGACTCTCAAAGCTAACGGACGTTGGCCAACAGTCCCTCTATAGAGTTTCACCTGTTTTCTCGTGGTGGGGTTAGGTCTTTATGCTGGAGTCCCTGGTTTCTGGGCTGTTATCTTATTCATCAAAATAGTCAACATTATCATTATTAAATCTAGTGACAATTAAACGTCTACAAATACTTATTTTAGTCTACTAACTACTAGTTCCGCTACATTAATTGTTTCGCTATTTACGAAAATTTTGCATTAAAATGCATTTTTAAACCTCAGAATAAGCAATCTGGTTTGTAGGTACTACGTTACTGCTTTTATACCTATTCTGAAGTTATTCTACAGACAGCACTCTTCAATCGCTATCATTTGAAATTTACTTCCTTTGGCTCGCTTAATGCGTTTAGAAATTATTAATCTGTAAAGGTAGTGGGTACATTGTTATCACCCAGCGTCAGTACTAAAGAATCATTACATCTACAGAATGGGTGTCATTGCCTGTTCTGTATTTATGTGTCTATAGGTTTTAAGTATGTGGTAGTTACAAAATGATTTACGGCTTCTAGTTTGCATTTTGGTGCAACCTTCACACCAGGCACGGGCCAGAAACGGCCAGTCTCCCGGTAAAACCCCAGTCCCCCAGGGAAAACCACTCGCAGTAACCTTTTAGGCAACGGGCTGTCCTTACGACAGTCGGCACACATCGTGGCCCACATATTCCGCCAACAGCAGATGTTCAAGTGTCATGTGCTGGACAGAGAGACAGCTCCACATGGCCCGTCCTCACGAGCTATGCTCACATGTATCGAGAGTCACTGCACCATCTGTCAAACTAGGGCGCATCTAGCCGCGTCCGTCTGTCATCTCTCAAGTTTATGCATATAGAAGTTCACCATAAATGTGTAACATATGTACACGAAATTCTGCGTTTTTCGTCTGAGGGTGACGGGGTAATCACTCGAACTTGTCATATGTTAGGAATTATGGAATGTGAACCAACAAAATGGTTCAAATTTCTTCGCCATTTGCGCTGTGACGTGTCGCTACCTTCCCCCCCCCCCCCTCCCCCCCCCAACCGTCCCTATTTATTGCGCCTGCCTGCAATAGATGTGCTTGCTGCAGGCGTTTGCAGGACTCACCCAGGAGTCACAGCATGTCTCTATGCTGCCGCAATACATTTCCATCGCCAAGGTTGCGTGTGTGGTAGGACTCGACCGCTTCGAGGACAGGTTGTAGTGTGAAGTTCTTGCGCACTGCCTCATCGAGTGAAGGCATAAGACTCTGTGGATGGTGATCTGTTCGTCCAATAGTAACGTAATGCTCGGTGGCCCTCTTTGCTGCTATTCGGGAGGAATAGGCTATGCACCCATCCACCTAGCACACACACATACACACACACACTGACACACACACACACACACACACACACACACACACACACACACACAGCTGTACGATGAGTTAACACTCAATAGATACATATAAGACAAAATTCCCACGAACAGTATGGAAAGAGGGCATTGTGTGCGGAGAAAAATTGCCATTCCGATTAGGCGGCTGAACCTGTCATTCGGTGTATCATTTTCTTGACTAAATGCTACGTACCAAGGTGTAAGGACACTGACATCGATACTAGTATTAGAATATTTTTGTGATCTGAAGATGGCACTCGCCTAAACCGGTAATTGTGAATTATACAGATTATGTGATTAAAAAGGTCCTTTATAAATTAGACTCGCCCCTCTCTGCTGATGCGTCAAGGGAGGCCACAACAGAGATCGCGCCGCGCGCAGTGGCCACGCGGTTTGAGGCGTCATGTCACGGACTGCGCGGCCCTCCCGCCGGAGGTTCGAGTCCTCCCTGGGACATGGGTGTGTGTGTGTTGCTCTCAGTATAAGTAAGTTTAAGTTGTGTGTAAATCTAGGGACCGATGACCTAAGTACTTTGGTCCCTTAGGACTTCACACACATTTGAACATTTGAACAGAGATCGCCTTGCTAGCAGTCCGCGGTGCCCCACATCCCGCACTTTCTGTACGGACAGCCAAAACAAACGCATTAGCTGACTCAAACTGCGTTATGTAGCTGTACGACTGTGGTGTCACCGCCAGACACCACACTTGCTAGGTGGTAGCCTTTTAAATCGGCCGCGGTCCGCTAGTATACAACGGACCCGCGTGTCGCCACTGTCAGTAATTGCAGACCGAGCGCCACCACACGGCAGGCCTAGAGAGACTTACTAGCACTCGCCCCAGTTGTACAGCCGCCGTTGCTAGGAAAGGTTCACTAAGAATTACGCTCTCATTTGCCGAGACGATAGTTAGCATAGCCTTCAGCTAAGTCAATTGCTACGACCTAGCAAGGCGCCATGTATCCTTTCCTATGTATCTAATGAAGCATGTACAGTAACAAGACCAATGTTCACCAATTGTGGATTAAAGTTAAGTATTCCAGCAGCTACGTACTTTTCTTTATAGCATTCATTACGTATCCTGTTTCAGACCTCACGCCATCCTGCGTGAGCTTATAGCGTGCATTTCGGCTTCCTCAAACAACACGGTGTTGGCACTTCTGCCGACACTTCAACGACCCTGCACGGCCGTTCAAACTATACATATGTCCTGTTGGCTGCTACTCGCATGGAGCCTCTGAGACCCTGCACGGCTCTGCGTGCGGCTGTCCTCAACCCATTGATTCCAAAATCGCACGACAGTCGTGGGATCCCGACCAACTTACGATTCTGCTGCTGTCGAATTCCGACACATGCTGGTAGATGTATCTCCCTCTTCGCAGAGGAACAACACTATCTTCTCACAAACAACTAATACTGAAACGCGATTTCTGAATGAGAAATTCGTCTCGTAACCTTCCTCTAAATGCAGAAAGTATATGTCACTATTCCTAACTTTTTTTTGCTGTTAACTGAAATGTCCATCATTTGCGTAGCAGAGGATGTCGTACACTGCATGACAGTTTGATGTTTGTTGCACGCTGGCTTCACGGTGTTGCAATTTTAATCGCCAGTCCTGCATAAGAGGCTATTAAAAAATTTTCGTTCGAATGCCCTACAGTGCAAATCAGGCAAAATCGCCCTGAGCTCTGAGGCGATCATCCCAAAGACGCGCCAGGTTTTTTTGGTTAAATATTGTGTCCTGCTGCGTGAAGAAGTCCCTAACTGCCTGCTGCAGATCCTCGTCCGGTGGGAATTATCGACATTGCAATGCCATTTTTAAGGGAGTGAAGGCGAGATAATCGCAAAAGGAGTAATCGAGACTAGAGGACCGATGCTGGCGTGTCTCACACTGAGTGGGCGTAACGGTTGCCCTTCCATATCGACCGGCGTCTTGTGTCGAATGGCGAACAGCACGGAACTTGGCGCACCGTTCCACATTGGTGGTTTCTGACAGACTTGCTGCACTTTAGACATTCTTCATCCTCCAGTGAATGTCGTTCCCCAAGCAAAAAACAACTAACAAAAAAAAATGTGTGTGAAATCTTATGGGACTTAACTGCTAAGGTCATCAGTCCCTAAGCTTACACACTACTTAGCCTAAATTATCCTAAGGACAAACACACACACCCATGCCCGAGGGAGGACTCGAACCTCCGCCGGGACCAGCCCCACAGTCCATGACTGCAACGCCCTAGACCGCTCGGCTAACCCCGCGCAACAACTAACAGCATGTTGGTTCAGTACTGACGCACTTGGTAATAACGTCGCAACATTTCACGTTTCCGCATTTACCCTACGCTCGTCGGAAAGACACGAATGCCACACTAATCCCTAGCCTGCATGTCGGTGCTTAAATAGCCGAAACGGAGTCACGCTACGGTGCATATACTCACAAGGGAACCTCCCAATCGCACCCCCCTCAGATTTAGTTATAAGTTGGCACAGTGGATAGGCCTTGATAAACTGAACACAGATCAGTTGAGAAAACAGGAAGATGTTGTGTGGAACTGTGAAAAAATAAGCAAAATATACAAACTGAGTAGTCCATGGGCCACATAGGCAACATCATGCAAAATGTAAGCTCAGGAGCGCCGTGGTCCCATGGTAGCGTGAGCAGCTGCAGAACGAGAGGTCATTGGTTCAAGTCTTCCCTGGAGTGAAAATTTTACTTTATTTACTTTTGCATAGTTATTATCTGTCCGTTCGTTCATTGACGTCTCGGTTCACTGTAATAAGTTTAGTGTCTGTGTTTTGCGACCGCATCGCAAAACCGTGCGATTAGTAGACGAAAGGACGTGCCTCTCCAATGGGAACCGAAAACATTTGATCGCAAGGTCATAGGTCAACCGATTCCTCCACAGGAAAACACATCTGATATATTCTATACGACACTGGTGACGGCATGTGCACCACATGACAGGAATATGTTGTCGACCCACCTAACTTGTACACTTGGCGATTCTTCTACCTTGCCCGATTTAGATTTTCTTGTGGATGTGATAATCATTCCCAAAAAAGTGATGAAAACATAAGAGTTTGTCACATAAACTGAAAATAAAAAATTAAAATTTTCACTCAATGGAAGATTTGAACCAAGGACCTCTCGTTCCGCAGCTGCTCACGCTACCACGAGACCATGGTGCTCCTGCGATCCTATAGTCCTTGATGTTGCATATGTTCCCATGAACTACTCAGTTTGTATATTTTGCTTATTTTTTCACAGTTCCACACAACTTCTTCCTGTTTTCTCAATTGATCTGTGTTCAGTTTTTCAAGGCCTATCCACTGTGCCAACTTATAATTAAATCTGAGGGGGATGCGATGGGGAAGTTCCCTTGTCAGCAGCAACGCTCTCAAACGGAAACTTTCTGATCGCGCCTTACAGTTCTGTGCGGTGTTTCACTTTTTTGTGGCAAGCGCTGCACTGCGGCGCCCGTAGCGCAGCCCGCGCCGAGCTCACCGCAGGCGGAATCCGGCAGCGGCAGCGGCTGCGGCGGCCCGGGTTCGCGAATTGCGCGGCGCCTCGCGGCGGCAGAGCCGGACAGCGCGGCGGCGCAAAAAGCGCGTGCGTGGCCCAGTTGGGCGGCCCGTTACGCCGATATAGGTCGCCGGGCTGCGCCGATCCGCGCGCAATCAGCCGCCGTCGCGCCCGGAAGTCTCCGCCGCTTATGCCGCGCTCACACTCTCAAACCAGACCTGCTCATTACGTAAATCGACGTGCGGTTTCCAGCTAACGTTTCCGAATGGTCCGCCTCAGCAGAGCCGTTTACAGTGGCCGCGCGAATGAGCAAACGACCTCTAGTATTGACCCTTCGCCGCCTCACCAGGTAGTCTCCAGCGACGTACCTTCCGGCTAGTATCTTACGCATTTGCGCGCCAGGCCAGCGGTCAAACGCCTGTACGGTATGCAACACATTTTACGGCCCTGTGTCGCGGGCGACGGTACTGGGCAACCGCGCGTTGGCAAACATTGTAGGACAAATCAAGTTAATGCAAATTAAGGGGGCCATGGAGTGTAGCCATGGAGTGTAGCCATGTATGGAAGTGAAACATGGACGATAACCAGTTTGGACAAGAAGAGAATAGAAGCTTTCGAAATGTGGTGCTACAGAAGAATGCTGAAGATAAGGTGGGTAGTTCACGTAACTAATGAGGAGGTATTGAATAGGATTGGGGAGAAGAGAAGTTTGTGGCACAACTTGACTAGAAGAAGGGATCGGTTGGTAGGACATGTTTTGAGGCATCAAGGGATCACAAATTTAGCATTGGAGGGCAGCGTGGAGGGTAAAAATCGTAGAGGGAGACCAAGAGATCAATACACTAAGCAGATTCAGAAGGATGTGGGTTGCAGTAGGTACTGGGAGATGAAGAAGCTTGCACAGGATAGAGTAGCATGGAGAGCTGCATCAAACCAGTCTCAGGACTGAAGACCACAACAACAACAAGGGGGCTAGGGCGTCAAACGGGCCGACTTGGAGCAGGAGAGGCACCACAGGACATTTTATTTTCTACTGTCTGTACTTTTACAAATAAATTCATAAAACTTTGTCAGCAGGACCAGGAAGGAGTCGGGATTCACACTCATAGCAGTGGAAGTTCAAAACATAACAAAATAAATTTTTTTACATGTGAAATTTCATCATTTTCTCGCTTACTATTGGCTGCATTTGTTGCTATAGTTACATTTTTCTTCTCAAGTAAGAGAGATTCTTTGACGAATTTTGCACAGCATACAAACCATACCTACAGGTGTATGAAACTCTAGAATTTTCCAAATCTATTAAAAACTGTGGTAAAAATTGAGACAATTAACTACAAAATTTGATTTTTTTCTAAACGTAAAGTTTAAAACGTAACATCTCATTCATTTTTTCATAAATTAGATATATTCTAGAGTTTCAGACACCTGTAAGTATGGTTTGTATGCTGTGCAAAATTCATCGAACAGTCTCTCTTACTTATGAAGAAAAGTGTACCTATAGAAACAAATGCAGCCAATAGTAAGTGAAGAAATGATGAAATTTCACATGAAAAAAAATATATCGTTACGTTTTTGAACTTCCGCTGCCACGAGTGTGAATCCTGAATCCTTGCTGGTCATGCTGACAAAGTCTTAGGAATTTACTTGTAAAAGTATAGATAGCAGAAATTAAAATGTCCTGTGGTGCCTCTACTGCTCCAAGTCGGCCCGTTTGACATCCTACCCCTCTCAAAATCACTCCTTTCCATAAACATTTGTATACTAAACCTCCTGGCAGATTAAAACAGTGTGCCGGGAATCGAACCCAGCAACTTCGCCTCTCGCGGTCGAGTGCTCTAGCAACTGAGCTACCCGAGACGACGGCCACACAGCTTTACTTCCGCCAGAACGGGTCGTGAGTCGGCTCGGACAGTTCAGTCAGTAGAGCCAGTGAAAGACAAAGTTTCCGGTTCGATCCTCGGTTTGGCACGTGGTTTTAATCTGACAGGAAGTTTCATATCAGCACACACTACGTTGCTGAGTGAAAATTTCACTCTGCGTCTACATTCTAATTTCTGATCTAACACATGAAAAGTCACGAATGTGGCAGAGGGACTATGGTGTTGTCAAAGCTGAGACAAATATTTATTACGGACTTCCGAAACATCTTATAAGAAAGTTGAAATGTTGTTTGAGTAAATACTTTATTTCCGAAAAGTTTATGTCAAATAAATGTGAAAACATTATCTTTTAAATCTTATTTTCGTGAGACTAAGAACTTTTGGCTCTCCATTAGAAAGAAAAACTCGTAAAAAAATTATGTGTTGCAATAATAGCTGCTTTGGGGGGTGAGGGGGATCCGAAAGATTGCTTATGTAACTTATTTTTTCAAGAGGTCAGCCTTCCTCGTCATTCTGCTGGTTAAAATCTATGTTGTGGAAGGAAAACAAGTCGAAACCGGTACTTAGAATGAATGATTATTTGAATTATATCCCAGTAAAGTAGGTTACTATAGATGCATCGCATTGAACTGTATTATTGAAAATCAGTCCTTTAAAACGTTCAGTTTCATAATCCTGTTGAATAATGTTTACTAAAATTTCTACTGGACATGTCTTTCCAGCCTTTTCCAACAGCCAGTACACAGGGCTGACACGTCTTAGAGATATCTCACAAGAGAAAGACAAAGCGAAACCGGTTTCAGTCAATGGTACAATATATTGCTGTGCTGGTTCACTCCTTACAGAGTCATAGACCCGCGACGTATGCCGGACACATAAAAAATAGCTTAATATATACACGAAGTAAATCCGTAACGTAAATTCTGTGTACAATTACTGGCGAAACGGTGGCGCACTACGATTTTTCGAGTGTGTCACGGGAACCTTGCCATTCGGTTTTCATTCAATTGTATGCCGCGAACGTTTTGGCGGCAACTGCTGATTGAAGGTAGAGAATCGATACTTTCACCGAATGTAAGATTCTAAGAGCAGTTCCTTTTAAGGCCGAACTTGAAAACAGTGAATATGTAGAGTAAATCTCATTTGTTTATTGTCAACCGCAGCAAGTACCAGCTCCAGCTCCAGAAGAGTAAAAATGCTGTTTATGTGTCTGGTAAACCGTGATATGCTTTTAGCGGGCCTTGAAGATAATTAGTGGATTACAGAGTAAAAAAATACCGGCAGCTATTTAAAAAAGAGGTACTGCTGTTGATACATTCGCAATGAAAACAGTTACAAAAAAGGCAATCATGCTGGCAGTTAAACATTTGACTGATACATTTTGTATTTTGCTTCTGCTTTTATTTATTTATCCGAGTCCAAAAAAACTCTAAAACAGAACATGATCTTAAATCTAGAATTCAATATTAATAGTTCAGAGCGTTTCACGCTTTCTGAGTCCAATGTTCAGCAGTCAGAACGGCACCGTTTTTCGCTCCAAACAAGTCACATATCACAAGTCTCAGATTACTGCAAATCAACAAGTGTTCAGAACCCTGCCTCGCCCCACACTCACAAAGCCATCACTGATATCTCACCTGTTCAAAATTAATTTTGCATCTTGGCACTTCCGATCTCAAACTGTAGAGAATACTCCATGTCCCATATCGGACATAGTAGCTTCTGTTTTGGCCCATAATCCTCCAGAGACTATGTTCTCGATAAATCAGTTCGGCGGAGGGGGGGGGGGGGGGGAGCTTGTGGTGAGGCCTGAGTTACAAACAGTGGATGCTTTGGATTTGTTTCTTGCTTCTTCTTTTCAATCTCAGCTATCTTCCCACATCTGGAGCTGCAACTGCCCACGAGTGGATAGGTCTGGAGTTGGTCTTAGGCACCCTCTGTCTACGGCCTGTCGCATAAATACCCGTATCAACTTGCGCAGTGTTCTCTCAGATGGGAGCGGCGTGTTCTGGAGTAGAGAAACACAAAGCTAGAGCGGATATGCAGAGGACGCTGGGCGCTCTCTAAGTTGTGTTTGTCAGTTTGCGTACAGGACTGTTCCTGGTGCATACCTGGTGTCTGTTGTTTCTAAGTTAAAGAACGAACCAGTTTTAACCCCAGGTGAAACTAAACGAGAGTAAAGCGTTGAAGGACGGGCCGAGCTGCAAGTCTTTTCAGTTTACAGCACATAGTGCGGCTTGCGTGTCGATTATGACAAAATGATGATGAGGAGAACACCCAGTCCCCGAGAGGATAAAATCTCCGATCTGGGCGGAAATCGAACCGGGGACCGCTGCACATCAGTCAGACGCGCTGACCAGTCAGCTGGGAGGGCAGACCAACCATCGGTATTTGGAGTGACACGATGATATAAATCGTACCCTTTCAAGGCGATGTTCATCTTTCTTCTTGCTTTCTATTCCGTATGCGAAGGCGACGCGGGCTAGCCGCTCGGTCTTCGGCGCCTTGTCACGGTTCGCGCGGCTCCGCCTGTCGGAGGTTCGAGTCCTCCCTCGGGCATGGGTGTGTGTGTTGTTCTTTGCGTAAGTTGGTTTAAGTTAGATTAAGTAGTTAGTAAGCTTAGGGACCGACGACCTCAGCAGTTTGGTCCCATAGAACGTAGCACAAATTTCCAAATTTCCGTAGATGGGATGCATGCAGTACAGTTTTATCCGGATTCAGTCTGAAGTGGTTGTCGCCATAACAGAAAGTTCTTCGAGAGTAGCTGTTAGCTTGGATTCTATTTCAATAGACTCCCTCCCTTTTGCAACGGCAGCTGCTTAGACGAAGGATCAAGTTGCAGTCTTGAGTGGCTGATCACTGGTACGTACTTTATATAATATTGGAGCCAGCATACTTCCTTTGGGAAGGCCATTGCTCTTCATTCTCTGACGGCTTCTTTTTTAAAGTAACAAAATTTCGTTTGCTCTGTAGCAGACACTGAGGGAAACTGCGTCAGACGGTAGTCCTAGGTTGTGTACAGCTTGTTTGTTAGTTCCTTGTCATTCAGGGTGTCCTAAGCAGAGATCGATAAAAACAAATCCTGAAATCAGCTTTGTGTCATGCCTTTCTTTAGTGTGCTGGGTTAAATGGTTCAAATGGCTCTGAGCACTACGGGACTCAACTGCTGAGGTCATCAGTCCCCTAGAACTTAGAACTAGTTAAACCTAAGTAACCTAAGGACGTCACAAACATCATGCCCGAGGCAGGATTCGAACCTGCGACCGTAGCGGTCTTGCGGTTCCAGACTGCAGCGCCTTTAACCGCACGGCCACTTCGGTCGGCTGTGCTGAGTTAGATTATCTGATTGGTTACTTGAAAGTTATTTGGGGTGGTCAAGACAACTGCCTGTATACACAGGCTTTGCTGCTGACATAAACATCGTGACATTGGTCGGAGACGATTTTGGGATACGACAGAAAATGTAGCTCAGAATGGGCGGACAGGTCTGTTGTCGAGCAGACAGTGAGCTGTTGCCAGAACGCTTGGATGGCGGCAGCGCGGCATGGTCTGGCATGCGGTCGGGGTAAACATAACGAGGCCGGCGTTCCCAGAGCACAAGAAGCCAGCCCGATGGCCTCCCACGGCGTGTGGGGGCGGACCGCAGCAGCGCCCCGCTCCGTGCGTCACAAGAGGCGCTGCGCCGCCCCCTCAGCCTGTCACAGTGCCGCTGCTAAGGGCTCCGTCTTAAACAATGGTAGTTTTCCAATGCACCTTCATCTCTTTGTCTCTGCACCTATAGAACCTGACACCAATCAATCCTCTTTGCACGTGCAAAATGAGAGAGGAAGAGATAATCAGTTCTGCAACAATTAGGTCTTCTGATAGCACTGTTTTCCGCGAGAGCCACCATTCTACATTACTGGCCATTAAAATTGCTACACCAAAAAGGAATGCAGATGATAAACGGGTATTCATTGGACAAATATATTATACTAGAACTGACATTTGATTACAGTTTCACGCAATTTGGATGCATAGATACTGAGAAACCAGTGCCCAGAACAACCACCTCTGGCCGTAATAACGGCCTTGATACGCCTGGGCATTGAGTCAAACAGAGCTTGGGTGGCGTGTACAGGTACAGCTGCCCATGCAGCTTCAACACGATACCACAGTTCATCAAGAATAGTGACTGGCGTATTGTGACGAACCAGTTGCTCAGCCACCATTGACCACACGTTTTCAATTGGTGAGAAATCTGGAGAATGTGCTGGCCAGGGCAGCAGTCGTACATTTTCTGTATCCAGAAAGGTCCATACAGGACCTGCAGCATGCGGTCGTGCATTATCCTCCTGAAATGTAGGGTTCCTCAGAGATCGAATGAAGGGTAGAGCCACGTGCCTTAACACATCTGAAATGTAACGTCCACTGTTGAAAGTACCGTCAATGAGAACAAGAGGTGACCGAGACGTGTAACCAATGGCACCCCATACCATCACGCCGGGTGATACGTCAGTATGGCGATGACGAATACACGCTTCCAATGTGCGTTCACCGCGATGTCGCCAAACACGGATGCGGCTATCATCATGCGGTAAGCATAACCTGGATTCATCCGAAAAAATGACGTTTTACCATTCGTGCACCCAGGTTCGTCGTTGAGTACACCATCGCAGGCGCTCCTGTCTGTGATGCAGCGTCAAGGGTAGCCGCAGCCATGGTCTCCGAGCTGATAATCCATGCTGCTGCAAACGTCGTCGAACTATTCATGCAGATGGTTGTTGCCTTGCAAATGTCCCCATCTGTTTACTCAGGGATCGAGACGTGGCTGCACGATCCGTTACAGCCATGCGGATAAGATGCCTGTCATCTCGACTGCTAATACGAGGCCGTTGGGATCCAGCACGGCGTTCCGTATTACCCTCATTGGATCTCGGCCAACGCGAGAGCAGTGTCGCGATACGATAAACCGCAATCGCGATAGGCTAGAATCCGACCTTTATCAAAGTCGGAAACGTTATGGTACGCGTTTCTCCTCCTTACACGAGGCATCTCAACAACGTTTCGCCAGGCAACGCTGGTCAACTGCTATTTGTGTATGAGAAATCGGTTGGAAACCTTCCTTATGTCAGCACTTTGTAGGTGTCGCCACCGGCGCCAGCCTTGTGTGAACGGTCTGAAAAGCTAATCATTTGCATATCACAGCATCTTCTTCCTGTCGCTTAAATTTCGCGTCTGTAGCAGGTCATCTTCGTGGTGTAGCAGTTTTAATGGCCAGTAGTGTACTTTCTTTGTAAGGGTCTGCAAATAATAAACAGATTTCCCGATGTTTACAAGATATTTTGTTGTAATAACGTAGCCCTGGGAGCTATGTTAACACGCATGTCATGTTAATATCATTTTTACACATTGACGAAAAAACACAGCACCAAGAAGGAGTCGTGCGACATGAAAGAAATTGTTTCTACGTATCAAGGATGATGTTTATTTAAATTTCGCGCCAGTCGCATGAGGCTGCTTATCAGGTTCGTTTTAAATACAAGTTGTAACGGTCGTGAGCTTAAGTTACGTCTGAAACAGGACGTGGCGAGTCGATGTCAGTCAAGACTGCCTTTAAGGCAACAGAGACGGCGTTATCAACACCGCACTCTCTTTGAACGAGGTCGTGTAACAGGGCTGTGAAAAGCCAGATGTTTCTTCCGCGTGGCAGGAGTGTATCCACCGTACATGACTGCTGGCAGCGGTGGTCACGAGAATGTATGGCAGCAAGAAGAACGGGCTCCGCACAGCCACTTGGCACTGTCGAGAGGGAAGACCACTGTATTCAGCGTATGGCTCTGGCGCATCGTACTGAATCTGCAGCAGCAGTTTGAGCAGACAGTTAGCGCCACAGTGACACAACGAACTGTTACAAATCTGTCACATCGCAGTCAGCTCCTAACCAGATGCCCTGTAGCGTGCATTCCAGCGGATCCAAACCAACGCCATTTACGATTTCAGCGGTGTACAGCGAGAGCTAGGATGGAGGTCCGTTGTGTTTTCTGATGAAAGCTGGTTCTGCGTCGGTGCCTGTGATGCCCGTGTGTTGGTTAGATGGAGGCCAATTGATGGCTTGCAACCAACCTGTCTGCGTGCTAGGCACGCTGGACGTGCACGTGGACTTATGTTCTGGGGTGCGATTTCATATAACAGCAGGAGCACTCTAGTGGTTTACCCACGCACTCTGATTTCAGATTTGAACGTCATTCTGGCGATTCGATCCGTTGTATTGCCGTTCACGAACACCACTCCATGAGGAGTTTACCAACAGGGTAACGCTCCCTTACAAACAGCTGTTGTAACCCACCATGCTCTACAGACTGTCGACATGTTGCATTGGCCTGCTCGATCACATGAGCTGTTTCCAATCGAGCATATATGGAACAACATCGGACAACAACTGCAGCGTCATGCACAACCATCATTAATCGTCCCTGTGCTGACCGAACAAGTAAAACAGTCATGAAACTCCATGCTATAAATTGACATCCGGCATCCATACAAAACAACGCTTGCACGTTTGCATCCTTTCGTTCAGCAATCTGGCAGTGACACCACTTGTAAATCTACCAGCATTTCTCATTTGCAACGCCTTACCTCGCACTTACATTAATCTATGGTCTTGAAATGTTAATGACTTAAATGTTTTACCTACACAAATGTACTCCAGGAATTTCATTACTCCACAGTAATTATTTCTTGGTGTTGCGATTTTTTTCTGTCAGTGTATGCAAAGTTACTTCAGCCTAGGCATCGAATGTCTGTCACTGTTGTTCCTATTCTTTTCCGTTTTGTTTCTTAAATTTGTGGTTCCAGAACAACTATCTTTGTCAAATAACCCAGAGAAATATTGCACAGCATGTCAAATACCTTTGTTAAACGCGTTTTTAGTAGGTTCTGGTACTTCCTTATTAGTGTAATATAAGTATTTACTACCGTATTGTATGTTATATAAGTATACGTCCGTTCTTTTTGAGGACTAAGTTTGTTCGATTGGTTAATCTGCAGGACAGCTTGCACTACTTGCAGTAAGATATTTTGCTCTTTCTTGTTTTAAGTTTTGTATTTCAGATGTTGTAAAGATTCTGCTACTGAATACGAACAGTGATCAAGTAAGAATGACCGTAGGGTTTTACTAATAAGTGACAATGGTGAAATAGTTTTTATCTCATGTGGAGAACTATTGTAAAGTTGTATCCACTATTAGTAATGCAACTTTTAAATCCTAAGTCCTTATTGCCTTATAACATGTTCAAAGACATTGAAGTTTTTAGTTACGTATGTTGCAGACAGAACAACCTGACTAGTATAGGGACACGTGAGGAAACGTACGTTTCAATAGAGCTAATACAGGAATTTTACGTTGGTAAACACTGTGCTTTATGAGAGAGATACAGCCGGCAACTGCCGCTGTAGCGCGTTGCGATAGCGTATACCACGCTGGGGCCCACGTACGGTATGCACAAGTCGGTCGTTGCTGAGCGTTCAGCAGCACGTTTAACTCGGCACGCCCAACGTTGACGTTCAAAAGGACGCTCCGTGTGCCGACGGCCTAACAGCTTGCAGCATCGTGCAGCGATTCTGCAAGGAAGCCGCCCGAAACAATGTACGGACTGCCTGGCAGTAGGCACATAGTGGTGCTCAAAATCACGCCGTGGTCCCTGCGTGGATGAGATGCCTCAGGTCAGCAGCAGTGTCTGACCACACGAGCAGGGTCAGGCCACTGATACCCTTGCCGTTGAGCGCCCGTAAGCACCAACCAACCACCAAACACCAGAGTCAGGCAGCATAGAGCTTGCCTGCACGGCCGATGGCTGCTACATGGCTGCACGGCTCCAGACTCGCCAGTTAAACCTCCAGGGTAGGAGGCTGGCTGCTTCTACGGCAGATACACCGGCTGGAGGGCGATACGTGCACAGCATTGGGTTCAGCGCTAGCATCAGGGTCGCAGTTAGTAGCGGCAGAGTCCAGAGGTGGAGTCTCGTTGATCCGTGTAGACTCGTGGTCCACCGTACAGTCCCTTCTCACTGCGTGTGGCTACTAGATTGCGGTACCTCTCACTAGAAATAGGTAGTATTTATACCGGCTTGGCCGACCTTGTTTTCATAAGGCATCGGTTTCTGTAAGTCGTAGCAGGAATATGAATCGTACGTGATGTAATCAGGCCACTTATACTACAGCAGCTCTGCTGTTCCGTCGAGTTGTCCATATCACGACTCTGGTCCCTGTGCTGTGCAGGGCTACATGGTAATTGATTACTATCCCGGAGACAGTACTTGTCATATTGGCAGGTAGCCCCGGCTAACTTCACCTGACCGGCAAACGGTAACTCGTTTTCCCGGCCTCTTGCATTAGCCATGGAAGATGTCTCAATTTTACCCAGCCATGCCCAGTAAATTATTTGCAGCGTAATAAATATTTTACATATATATATAAAAAAGACCTTTGTTACAGTTGTATTTGTATGTTCTCACACTATGTCATCACTCTATGTTTCGTATTGTATGTCACTTATTTACCTTTTAGGTCGCTAAGTGGCCATTAGATTCCTCAGACTAAATAAATAAATAAATAAATACCCTAGGCTTTGGCCACTGATACTCCGTATGCAAAAATGTGTGTGGAGTCCTAAGGGACCAAACTGCTGAGGTCATCGGTCCCTAGACTTACACACTACTTAAACTAACTTAAAGCTAAGGACAACACTTACACCGATGCCCGAGGGAGGACCCGAACCTCCATGGGAGGGGCCGCACGATTAGTGACATGGCGCCTCTCATCGCGCGGCCACTCCGCGCGGCACCCCGTATGCAGGGGTAAGAGGAAAGTGAAGCAGAAAATTGAGGGTTTCAGGCTAATTGCAAGTTACCAACAGACCGATTCAGCTCACGTTGTACAACGTATTTCCAAAGATAAATTCCAAACTTGACGTGGGATTGTGGAGTACCCATCTATTGCTCTCCTACCATTTTCAGTGAATCCAAAAATTCACCATCGAGGAATAGGTTGTTAAGTCTAGATCGGGGGGCACCTCTAGCAACCTCCACAGGAGGGCTCCAAGAGCTATGGTGGTGTTCACAAGTGTCGAGTATGCACCCAGCATAAGTTATTGGTCCACAGTGAGAACGATATTGGCTCAGTAAAAGACAGCTAACAAACTAGTTTGCCAAAATGTCGCAGAGCTCACAAATGTTAGAGAAAATAAACGTAGGTCAAAGCAGGAATGATCTTTTTTTGCCAAGAGTGTGTCGTTTAGCGTGGGAAAGGACGACGTTACAGAACAGTAGCAACAACAGTTACCAAATAATTCGACCAGCAGGATAAAATATCCATGCTGATCAGTCAGATGCAAGAACATTCTCATAGTAAATTTCTCAGAACATAAGGGGCGAATTACTGCTAGTGTGTACAACTCGAATGTGTTGCGGAATGAGCTTCATCCGGCCCACACAAAAACCCAAGGAACATGCAGATCAGCCACGACGTGGTTCTGCAGCTGGGTGCTGCACTCAGCAACAGGAGTTTCTCCCATCAGTGAGTGACTAGGTTATTACATGCTGTAGCAGAACGTGACCTTTCCACAGCCGACTACGTGACCGGAGCCTACCTCCTGCCATAACGTGCCCTGCCGGGTGTGTATAAACACTCCAGCTCAGCCGGTAGCGGCACCCGTGCAACCGACCGGCACAGTCACTCGCCACTCACCAGTCAAATGTACGACTAAGCTACTTCGTTCTGCCCCAGCAGCGTCAACAACTGGGCGATCTAGGAGCCGTCAACCATCCCCGATAGCTCCTGTCTTCGAACTGTAACCCCCGAGGGGAGGACGCCCAGTGGTAGGCATCGCCTGGGTCCGACCTGGGGCCTGTGCGCCTTCTGCCAGCCGCCACGGGCAGCGGGCTACGCATGCGCCAGGGCAGCCGCCTTGCATCACTGCACCGCAGAGGTGGCACGGGACTTACGTCAGCGGGGACACGGCCCGCCGCAAAGTCAGCCTTTCCCGTCCCGCATACGTCACGCGTTAACCAGTACTTACGGACCATCACCTGGACCACTGCCGGTTGACGTGCTGTGTGGGAGACAACAGTCTGGGTTTGATTTTATGGGAAAGTTTTTTCCCTTGTTTCCTCTTTTTCGCTATCTCTTTTTCTTGTGTCTTTGTTTGGCATCGACGCAGGGCCGACATCGTTATCATCGATGATGATGTTTGGTTTGTAGGGCGCTCAACTGCGCGGTTATCAGCGCACGTACAATTTCCCAACCTTTGCTCAGTCCAATTTCGCCACTTTCCTCGATGATGAAATGATGAGGACAACACAAATACTCAGTCATCTCGAGGCAGGTGAAAATCCCTGACCCCAGGGGCGGAAAATGTGTACCCCCAATTCTCTCCGAGTAGTGTTATTCATATGCAACTGAGCAAAGTTTTCTAAATATTTGAGCATTGTGTATCTAATCTTGTAATTGGGTACAAGCCCAGTATTTACCTAGCAGGATGTGGGAGACTGTCCAAAAACCACATCCAGGCTGACGGGCACCCCGACCTTCGTTGTTATTCCGCCGAACGGATTCGAAATAGTTCAAATGGCTCTGAGCACTTTGGGACTTAACACCTGTGGTCATCAGTCCCCTAGAACTTAGAACTACTTAAAGCTAACGAACCTGCGACAGTAGCAGTAGCGCGGTTCCGGACTCAAGCGCCTAGAACCGCTCGGCCACCGCGGCCGCCGAAACGAATTCGATCCGGGGCCGGCGCATCTTATATTGCTATTTTTATCGTATTTTATATTTTTATAGATAATATTAGCATGTATCCTTGGTTTTCAAATGTCCATTGAAACTAAATTCGTCTGGTGTGCGTTTCGTCCTGTGCTACTATGTTGGTAAAGAGCTGCGGCAGATTTCTTGGTGCGTGCTCTTGAGTCCGTTGAAAGCCGCCGTGTTTATTTGGAGGTTCATTCGCCAATCTCCCCAGCGCCTCTTTAACTCCACGTCGACATACTGTAGTTGAAACTTTCGATAGTAATTACAATGACTATAAAAAGTAATATTTACGTGCGAGTCTCACCTAATTATTTATCAGAGATCAGAACTTGTGTATTTCTTCCCTGAATACATCTTTTACTATCGAGTTATTAAGAACAAAACCGAAGTCATTAACATTACATTCAGCAACAGAGACAATAAAAATTAGAGATAATGGAATGATAATCTTCGCTTTTCCTACGCAAGGAGTAACGTCTTTGCTTCCAACACGCAACGCAGTATCTGACACAGGGCCGGCCAGAGTGGCCGAGCGGTTCTAGGCGCTACAGTCTGGAGCCGCGCGACTGCTACGGTCGCAGGTTCGAATCCTGCCTCGGGCATGGATGTGTGTGGTGTCCTTAGGTTAGTTAGGTTTAAGTAGTTCTAAGTTCTAGGGGACTGATGACGTTAGATGTTAAGTCCCATAGTGCTCACAGCCAATTGAATCATTTTTTTCTGACACAGGTATTTCCGTAATAAACTGTGATGTTACAACTTAACCGTCCCGGAAGTGGCACTTTAACACGCACCGCTATCTGGTCAATTCTTACGTTAAAATATACTACAAATGTTTCAGAAGTAAGGAGTGACGAGAGAAAATGTTACAAAATATTGAGATAAAAAATCTGTAGTATCCACAACCTTGCACTTCATGTTCATTTTTAATACTGTCACCATTATTCTGAAATCACTCTTGTTAATGTGGAAACATTTTCAATCAAGTGTTTTGATTCCACTGCCTATGTTTTTAAGAGTACACAACTGAGCTTTCCAATACTTCCATAAATTTGGGGACTAGTTATTTAATAGCTACTTATTGTTCGATGAGGGCTTTTGTAATCTCAGGCTTTCACATTGCCGGTTCTGAACGTTGTTCCTGAAGTTCGTGGCTCTGTTAAATCGACCAGGTGCACGTTTTATTAGTCTCAATGCACAGTTTCGATTATTTTGTGTTCAGCTTACATTTATCAGTACTTTGCCGGATTTACTGCATTTGACTGGATTACTGTTTAGAACAAACCTTAAAAAAACTGTACTTTGCTCCAGTGAATCGTGAGAAAGAAATTCGTCTCCATCTTTCCTGCGTCAATGCTCCATAAGCGGCCAGTAGTTCTTAGTTACTGCTATTTTTACAGTAGTACGAAGAGAAAGTAAGGGCAGTGTGGGGAGCATTGTTTCCACGAGGACTGGTTCAAATGGCTCCAAGCACTATGAGACTTAACATCTGAGGTCATCAGTCCCCTAGACTTAGAACTACTTAAACCTAACTAACCTAAGGACATCACAAACATCCATGCCCGAGGGAGGATTCGAACCTGCGACCACAGCAGCCGCGTGGTTCTGGACTGAAGCGTCTAGAACCGCTCGACCACCAAGGCCGGCCTCCACCAGGCCTGGAAGCTCTACTCATGGTAAGGCGGAAACGCAGCCTCGTCACGTCAGATAAGCATATTTTCCAGATGATACCACTTTCAGTTTCGTGACATGGCTATAAGCCATTCGGCATTCACTGGAAACAGATAGTTAAATAGGTCTCCCACTTGAATACATGTGAACAGCTCGCAGAATCCTCTAGACAGCGGTAACAATGCCGTGACCAGTGGCATAACTAAGGTAACCGGCGCCCAGGACAATCCATATCGCTGCTTAGCCAGTTTACTCGTTTATTAAGATCATCGTGACTTTACAATGGAGGAAAAGGTACACATCTAAATAATTCTTGTTCGTACTATTCCGTTCAAAACAGGAAATAACACACTGTCCAAAGTGATACTGCTCGCAACGATGATCCGATTACTTCTTCACTGTTTCTTTGACGATTAAGGCAAAGCCAGAGCAAATAAAACAACAAACGGAAGAAAATATGCTCTTTACATTGTTGTAGCGTTGGTTCTCTTGGCATAGCACAAGTGACTCCATATAGCAGCAAGAAACAAGCGTCTCCGAACCAAAGAAAGGTACGTCATATAGAACTGATGCTAAACATCCGCCGGCCGTTGTGACTGAGCGGTTCTAGGCGCGTCAGTCCGGAACCGCGCTGCTGCTGCGGTCGCAGGTTCGAATCCTGCCTCGGGCATAGATGCGTGTGATGTCCTTAGGTTAGTTAGGTTTAAATAGTTCTAAATCTAGAGGACTGATGACCTCAGATGTTAAGTCCCATAGTGCTCAGAGCCAGAGCCAGCTAAACATCCATTTCGAATCACCTCATGAATTTCTTCCATACATCTCTGTCTATTTTCCATTTTAGCGCCATTTATTCATTTCCCTTGCTTCTTTTCCCTCTTGATTGCCACCCTCCCCCCCCCCCCCCCCCCCGCCCTTCTTATCTTCGCTTTTTTGCCTGCCTCACCTCATTTTTGTCATCCGCCACTGTCCTGCACTCCCAACGAAACGGCGCCCAGGGCACCTGTTTGGCTGCCACGCCAAAGTTACTAATGGCTGCCAAGTACGACGAATGTGGAGTGTGACAAGAGAAAAAGACAACGTTTGAATAATCAGTTACAAAAATTCGGATGAGGACGTAACATTTTCAGTAAATCAGACGCGATCGAGGAATGGACGGTCGGAGGAGGATGAGTCCATTTGGTAGGCAACCCGCGGACCCCTGCGTAGCACTTGTGCCGGGTGGGCAGCGCGCGGTGTCCCGAGGTGACGCGCCGATTCCAGCGGCGGCGCGGCTCCAGCCAGCTCCAGGACTTGACACGAGGCACGTGGCCGAGCCGGGAGCAGCGGTCACCGGAACGGTACAGCCGCGGCGCTCCGCTAGCCGCCGGTTGCTCACTCGCCCCGCCACTGCCGCAGCACGCGTCGCTACCCAAACGTCTCTCTAAAAGCGGACACCGCGACTCCCGTGTTCCACCGAGCCCGTCATTTCGGTCTGATAACAGCGCGGTTGTCGGAACCAAGCACGTTCGCTTCCAGGACAGTCCTCGAACTTTTTCTGGCACGTAACGCACGATTCCCTTTCCTGGCAGTTGGTTTGTGCTGACATAAATGAAGAATTGCACATTAAGGTTCTCGGCACCGGTACCCGTACCCATGAAAACTGTTTAGATGCGAGTACGTCGAAGAAAACGAAAACATATCACCTATCTAGTAAAGTGCTGCGCTGTGTGAATACAGCGTGACATTTCTCGCCTTTTCACTCGTTAATAGCATTTGAAATCTCTTTTCACTTAGACAGTGACTGGGGGCTTGTGAAACAAAGACCAACACGCTTTCACAACTTCAGTTATCGCTGAGGTGGAGGCATTACCTGTGTCTTTTTTTTTTTTTTTAATGGGACTATTGTACATTTTTGCTAGAATAGCAGATCTGTACGAGATAATGATGATGAGCGTATGGCATAGTTGGCCGGGAGGCGACTTGCATGCCGGTGATGGGGATAATATGATGATGACAACACAACACTGTATGAGACTTCTTTGGTGGGTCTCATAAGAAAATAGGTAGCAAAAATACATTCAATAATGCGAATTTAGTATTGTACGGCCGTTTGTATGACCCGCCCCTAGGAACTTTGCTCCCGTCTTCGTCGAGAGTAATGTAAACATTACGTGCCTCTTGCTCCCGCGGCACTAACATCCATGGACAATTCGGTAAACTTCTGAGTGCAGGCTTCCCTTAGGCCAGTGTTCACAGTTGTTTTGTGTGTTTCGTTTTCGACCTAATTAGCAATTATAATTACATGTTACTGTTACGGAATGAAATCTTTCTTTGTTGTTAGCAGCATTCACTTCACTGCATAAACAATTTCATTACTGGTATTTACAGGTTTTTGATGACTGACAACACATTAACGAGTTAGCAGAGCATCACATCTTGGCGTTGACGTCAGACATCATTTAGGTGGAGTCAGAGGGATGAGCCAGTACTGTGGCCAAGACGTTCTCCCGCTCTCACTCCTACGGACTTCTTTTTTTATCTTGAGGGAGATAGAATGTTTAGGACACGAGACACCTGCAGACACTCCAGGAAAGCTGGTTGCTCTTTTGGCTGAAGCTACGTGCGTTATTCATGAAACACACGGTTTTTGAGCGTTTTAGACAATCATTAGTACGCAATTATAGGTTGTACATAAATGTAAACTGAAGACATTTTCAGCAATGTTTCTAAAACAATATTCATCACACGTCACGTCTCTGAAACGTTTTAGCGTCAAAATCTTCACTGATCGCTGATGGGAATAAGATGCACCTGTGACAGTTCTATCACAAAAGAAAGTATTTATTTTTATCAAACACTCTAAAATCTTGTACACGCTGTATGTACACACTGACGCAAAAAAAACACAACATCAAGAAGGAGTTGTGTGACATAAACGAAAGTAGGTAGGCGCGTTTCTACATCTGAAAGTTGATTTCTATTCCAATTTGGCTCCACCATTAAGCTGCAAATCAGGTTCACATCAAATGCACACTGTAATGATCGTGAGCGTAAGTTACCTTTGAGCTTTGACGTGGGGAGTTAACGTTAGTCATGAATGTCTTTAAGGTGAGAAAGACGCTGTTATCAGCACCTCACTGAGCTTGAACGAAGTCGTGTAAAAGGGCTATGAATAGCTGGATGTTCCTTCTGCGATACTGCAGAGAGACGTGGCAGGAATGTAGCCACTGTGTGTCACTGCTGGCAGCGGTGGTCACGAGAATGTACGGTAGCAAGAAGACCGGGCTCCGGGCGGCCATTTGGCACTATCGAGAAGGAAGACCATCGTCACCGCCTACAGCTCTGACGCATCTTACTGCATGTGCAGCAGCAATTTGAACAGCAGTTGGCACCACAGTGACACATGAATTGTTTCAAATCAGTTACTTCAAGGACAGCTCCGATCCAGACGCTCTGCAGCGTGCATTCCACTGATCCCAAACCACCGCCATTTGCGACTTCATTGGTGTCAAGAGAGAGCTCTTTGAGTTTTCCGATGAAAGCTAGTTCTGCCTCGATGCCAGTGATGGCCGTGTGTTGGTTGGTTAGGAGGAGGTCAGTTGAGAGCTTGCAACCAACCTGTCTGCGTGTTAGACACACTGGACCTCACCTAGAGTTGTGCTCTGGGGTGAGATTTCGTATGACAGCAGGAGCACTCTAGTGGTTATCCCGCGGACCCTGACTTCAAAATTGAACCTCGATCTGGAGATTCGACCTGTTGTGCTGCTATTTATGAACAGCATCCAGAGAGGTAAAGCTCACCCACATACCGCTGTTGCAACCCAACTTGCTCTATAGACTGTCAACATGTTGCGTTGGTCTACTCGATCACCAGATCTGTCTCCAATTGAGTATATAGGAATACCATGGGACGACAGCTCTAACATCATCCGCAAACAGCATTAACAGTTCCTGTATTGACCGACCAAGCGCACCAGGTATGTAACTTCATCGTACGAACTGACACCCGGCAATTGCACAACACAATGCATGCAAGTTTGCATGCTTCCATTCGAGGTTCTAGCGTTTACATTAGGTATTAATGTACCAGCGTTTCACATTTGCAATGGCTTATCTCAAGCTTACATTTACCTCTTAAACCTGTCACCTAGGCTAATGTATCCCGAAATTTCATTACTCTGTATTAATTATTTTTTGGTGTTGCGACTTTTTTTCCGTCAACGTAGTTTCCATTTAACTTACTGACAACAATATCACAATTCCACCACAGAGGTTCTGCAGTTCATGTATACTGTCGTTGATAAATATCTGTGGTGTCACCGCCAGACACCACACTTGCTAGGTGGTAGCTTTTAAATCGGCCGCGGTCCGCTAGTATACGTCGGACCCGCGTGTCGCCACTATCAGTGATTGCAGACCGAGCGCCGCCACACGGCAGGTCTAGAGAGACGTACTAGCACTCGCCCAGTTGTACAGCCGACGTTCCTAGGAAAGGTTCACTGAGAATTACGCTCTCCTTTGCCGAGACGATGGTTAGCATAGCCTTCATCTAAGTCAATTGCTACGACCTAGCAAGGCGCCATTTATCCTTTGCTATGTATCTAATGAAGCATGTACAGTAACAAGACCAATGTTCACCAATTGTGGATTAAAGTATTCCAGCAGCTACGTACTTTTCTTTATAGCATTCATTACGTATCCTGTTTCAGACCTCACGCCAGCTTGCGTGAGCTTAACGCGTGCCTTTCGGTTACCCGTCACTGTGGACTGGCTGTCTTGTCAGTCCACAACAATATCCCCCTCCCTCCACCAAAACACACACACACACACACACACACACACACACACACACACCAATCTCCGCCCAGGGCCTGGGTGTTTGTGTTCTCCTCAACATTTTATCATCATTCGGGAAAGTGGCGAGACTGGACAGTGAAAAGATCGGGAATTTGTACGGGCACTGATAACCAGGCAGTTGAGTGCCCCACAAACCAAATATCATCATCATCACACCAATAACCGAAAGTTGATTTTCATACCTTGGTTAACTTGGCTCCTTTAGCAGTGGCAGCACTGAACGAAATGTGCGCAGACAGTTTGTCACATTTAATAATGTTGTTAAAAGCAAGTCACGCACTAATGGTGCTGTTGACAAAACACTGGTGCGTGCGATCCATCTTAGAATATTGCTCAGGTAGAACCCAAACCAATTAGGACTACACAAAGAAGGACAGCCCACTTCGTCACAGGCTTGTCTGACTCACGGAAGAGCGTCACGGAGATGATGAGAATCCATAACTGGCAGACACTTGAGTAAAGACGTCAATTATTCCTAGAAAACTGTTTCAAGAACCAGCAATAGCTGAGGAATCTGGCAGTATATTAGAGTCCTCTACGTATCACTACCCTGGGGGCCGCGAAGACTACATCAAGCTGATTGTAGCGTCAGTAGAGGCATTTGTCCCCCTCCGTAGCTGAGTGATCAGCAAGATTGACTGCCATCCAAGGAACCCGGGTGCTATTCTCGGTCCTGCCAGGGATTTTTTCTTGTTGGGAGGACTGGTACAAGGTACACTTCAGCCTACTGAAGCCAACTGAGGAGCTACTCAGCCGATTAGTAGCGGTCCCAAGATCAAGAATTACGACAACGACCGTTCTAGAGAACTCTGCCGGTCACATTCTTCTCCATGCCGCATCCGATCATGCCGTTGGGAGAGGATGGCACGGCTGTTGATCTCGCCCGACTGGGCCATCTGGGGCCAGATCGTGAAACAGCGGCATTTACACAGTCATTCCTCCTGCACTGCTTACGCTAATGTAATGTGGTACAACATTAAATGAATAAACAGTCGTCGAACACAAACATACGCATCAGCCGGAAATTTTCTCAGGACTCAAGCCTTACGTTTGGCTCTGCTACTTGGGCACTCTGGAGCGTGTTCCCACAGATGCTGCCTCCGCACTTGCAACACACTCGTGGTACCGCTCGTTAGTCTCGCGACGGAGATTTGGGGCAATCTTCTGCTTTCCTACTTTTCCTCGGCCATAAATGTGTCCATCGTTAGCGCCCTCACACATGCATTCTGCACGAAGCGCAGCACGGCGAGAGAACGCTGCTCTCAGAAGGCAGTCGAGTGTGGGGCACACTAAAGTGGTTCATGTGACATGGGCATCACGTAGCTAATTGTTATAAGACTACTTGTAAGTAGAAACTGTGCTTTATGTTGGAAATGAAGTGGTAAATAAACTGATAATAGCAGTAAAAAAGCCGAAGTAATGAGTGCCACCATAATAAATGATTAGAAAGACCTGCTTCAAGGAAATTTGGCTAATCATTCACACAGAGACGTCACACGCAGTTGATCAATTGTTCGTAAAAACGCGCAACAGAGTCCCATCGGAATCAGCATATGATAAGTGCCCTTATCTCAGCATGTGAGACATTTCAGATCGTTCAATGCTGCTGATGAGATGTTTGACATTATGTATCGAGATTCATTTATACCGCTGCTTCCCACGTTTAACCCAGTGGACTTCCTTTAGTTCCCTACAGCATGATCACTTACAAACTAGTGCAGTAGCATCACCAAATTCTCCCTTCTCGACGTATTCCGCAGTAGTCTCTTAACAGTAAATACAGGGTTATTACAAATGATAGAAGCGATTTCATAGCTCTACAATAACTTTATTATTTGAGATATTTTCACAATGCTTTGCACACACATACAAAAACTCAAAACGTTTTTTTAGGCAGTCACAAATGTTCGATATGTGCCCCTTTAGTGATTCGGCAGACATCAAGCCGATAATCAAGTTCCTCCCACACTCGGCGCAGCATGTCCCCATCAATGAGTTCGAAGGCATCGTTGATGCGAGCTCGCAGTTCTGGCACGTTTCTTGGTAGAGGAGGTTTAAACACTGAATCTTTCACACAACCCCACAGAAAGAAATCGCATGGGGTTAAGTCGGGAGTGCGTGGAGGCCATGACATGAATTGCTGATCATGATCTCCACCACGACCGATCCATCGGTTTTCCAATCTCCTGTTTAAGAAATGCCGAACATCATGATGGAAGTGCGGTGGAGCACCATCCTGTTGAAAGATGAAGTCGGCGCTGTCGGTCTCCAGTTGTGGCATGAGCCAATTTTCCAGCATGTCCAGATACACGTGTCCTGTAACGTTTTTTTCGCAGAAGAAAAATGGGCCGTAAACTTTAAACCGTGAGACTGCACAAAACACGTTAACTTTTGGTGAATTGCGAATTTGCTGCACGAATGCGTGAGGATTCGTACATTGTGTCTGTTCACTTCACCATTAAGAAAAAATGTTACTTCATCACTGAAAACAAGTTTCGCACTGAACGCATCCTCTTCCATGAGCTGTTGCAACCGCGCCGAAAATTCAAAGCGTTTGGCTTTGTCATCGGTTGTCAGGGCTTGTAGCAATTGTAAACGGTAAGGCTTCTGCTTTAGCCTTTTCCGTAAGATTTTCCAAACCGTCGGCTGTGGTACGTTTAGCTCCCTGCTTGCTTTATTCGTCGACTTCCGCGGACTACGCGTGAAACTTGCCCGCACACGTTCAACCGTTTCTTCGCTCACTGCAGGCCGACCTGTTGATTTCCCCTTACAGAGGCATCCAGAAGCTTTAAACTGCGCATACCATCGCCGAATGGAGTTAGCAGTTGGTGGATCTTTGTTGAACTTCGTCCTGAAGTGTCGTTGCACTGTTATGACTGACTGATGTGAGTGCATTTCAAGCACGACATACGCTTTCTCGGCTCCTGTCGCCATTTTGTCTCACTGCGCTCTCGAGCGCTCTGGCGGCTGAAACCTGAAGTGCGGCTTCAGCCGAACAAAACTTTGAGTTTTTCTACGTATCTGTAGTGTGTCGTGACGATATGTCAATGAATGGAGCTACAGTGAATTTATGAAATCGCTTCAATCATTTGTAATAGCCCTGTAAATATGTTTAGCGTTTCTCTTTGTTTATCAGGCGGTTTGAGGCAGTACAATCGTTCTGCAGTCACCTTAAAATGCCAGTTCTCTGAAATTTGTCGGTAGTGTACCTCGAAGAGAATGTCGTCTTCCTTCCAGGGATTCTCATTTGAGTTCCCAGAGCATCTCCATAGCACTTGCGTGTTGTTCGAACCTACCAGTCACAAATCGTCCGCCCCCGGTAGCTGAGTGGTCAGCGCGATAGAATGTCAATCCTATGGGCCAGGGTTCGATTCCCGGCTGGGTCGGCGATTTTCTCCGCTCAGGGACTGGGTGTTGTGTTGTTATCATTTCATCCCCATCGACGCGCAAGTCGCCCAAGTGGCGTCAAATCGAAATACTTGCACCCGGCCAACGGTCTACCTGAAGGGAAGCCCTAGTCACACGACATTTACATTTAGTAATAAATCTAGCAGCCCACCTCTGAATTGCTTCGATGTCTTCCTTTAATCCGAGCTGTTACGGATCCCAAACACTCGAGCAGTACTCAAGAATATGTCACACTAGCGTCCTATATGCGGACTATTTTACAGGTGAACCACACTTTCCAAGAATTCTCCTAATGAACCGAAGTCGACCATTCGCCTTCCCTACCACAATCCTCACATGCTCGTTCTATTTCGTATCGCTTTGGAACGTTATGCCCAGATATTTAAACGACGTGACTGCGTCAAGCAGGACACTAGTAACACTGCATCCGAACATTGCAGGCTTGTTTCTCCTACTCATCCTCATTAACTTACATTTTTCTACATTTTCATCATACCAATTATAAATTTTGTGTAAGTCATTTTGTACGTTCCTAGAGTCACCCAGCTTCGACACCTCCTCGTACACCACAGCATCATCAGCAAACAAACGCAGATTGCTGCCCACTCTGTCCGCCAGACCATATATATATATATATATATATATATATATATATATATATATATATATAGCTGTCCTATCACACATCCCCGTCGCACTCCCGACGATACACTTGCACTTATGGCAAGTTTAGTTGTGTATTAAAGTCCAGACACAATTAGTGATTTAACGTAGCTACTCTTCTGCGATGGACTCCGTCAAACCTTACGGATCTTAAGTAAAAGTTACTTTCCGTTAAGTGGTAACAATGAAGATAGCGTAATTAATGCTACCTATAATCTAGATTTATTGTCGACACTAATAAATTCTAACTCCTCACACTGCAACAAACGACCGCATTAACTATATATGTCGAATTCTAAGCTGCCTGCGACAAGATTGGGAAAATTTCGGTTGCTGTCGATGTCCTAGAGTTTCTTCACTTGTTTCATTGTTAGCGAAGAAGGTTAACATCGAAATTTTATACTAGTTTTTGCAAGAAACGTTGTTCGTCAAGAATAAGAACGAAAATAATGTAAATGTTTCCAGTGACAGGGCTTTTCACTAGAACTATTGATTTATATATTTGGTAAATAGATGTGGAAAGCTGCGACTTGTCGTTTCAAACCTTTTTTCCAGAACTGAGTTTGTTTGCAACCACCAATGAGTAGGCATCGACAAAAGATCAATGTCAAACGGAATGAAAGCTTATAGAGGCCGAGTAAATCACGAGCTTCATAACCAGTGATATGCCTTACGGGACGCTGCTCAGGCAGCGGAAGTGCTTTGCTGGTCTGCCGCTGGTACTCTAGCCACTGTGGGGGCGGATCGCGTGCCGCCGGAAGTGACGAGCAGCAAGGCCGGCGGAAGCGCAAGGACGCGGCGTGGCTGCTGCCCATGTAGCGCGCCGCACGCGCCTTTCTCCAGCAGTAAAACAGTTGCTCGCACGTCATTTCACGGGCTCTGGAGACACACTTCTTGCCCAGTCGGCGAGTCTGTGCACACTTTTCCGGAGCAAAATTGAGAACTCCGGAAGCGAGGGAGATGTGGAATACTTCGCGCACGCACTTACCACACCATTCGGAGGTGTACATTACAACGTACATGCGTAATATAGTGCAGAGGCGAGTATAACAACGAATCGAATTGTGAACACCAAACGAGAAGATTCACAAACCAGTCAAAAATTGAATACTGTGAAAGTAAAGAAACTCACGGTATTGCAACAAAAATGGTTATGTCACTACGTAGTGGTACACACACATTGCTAGACACATACGTTTGGGGAAAAAATATGCCACCTGCAACAAACTTATGTGGTAAAGGATGCTTACAGAACTACTCCTTACAAAATAATCGACGCTATGTTATTGCTTGTTATTATGACACAATCTATTGCAAAATTTTTTTGTTTGATTTTTAGGGTTTCGTACCTCAATCGACAAAAGCGGAACTCTTATAGGTTCACATTGGTGTCCATCTGTCTGTCTGCCCGACTGTTAAAAACCCTTTTTCTCAGGAACGAGGTGAAATTGAATTTTATGTCCCATATTAAGGTCTACACTCCTTTGGTGGCATAAAACTTCTAAATAAATGCAGTCAAAAGATATGGCCATTTATATTACATATTCTGATTCAAACTCACTCATGAAAACCTATACGCTTTTTTCCGTTGATCCATAATCTGAAATTCGACAAGAAGCAATGTTTCTCTAACTAAAGGAAAAAATCCGAAAACTCCTAATTTGTAATTATATTACATGAAAAAATATTTTTGGTCGTTTGTTATCCGACTGTCTACCAGTCCGTTTTTCAAGACCTCTTGTTTGCAGGAACGGGTAGACGAAGCAAGTTTAAATTTATGCCGCATACTTTAGTTTACAGTCCCTTGGTGGTGTACAGAATGGAAGTTTCTATGCCAATTAAATCAAAAGATACGGCTATTTATGTTACATATTATGATACTCGCAAACTCACTCATCAAAATCTGTAGCGTACTTCCCGTTCAACTAGAATCACGAAATTTGGCAAGAAACAAGGTTTCGTAGTACAACTACAGGAAAAAATCCGAGGACTGTTAATTAGGTATTATATCACATGAATATTTTTTCCTTTATAATCCAACTACCCGTCTGTTTGTCTATTAAGACCCCCTTCTTGTCAGGAAAGGTTTGAAATCTATGTGACATACTAAGGTCTATGGTCCTTTGGCAGTGTAAAAACTTTAAGATTTTAAGTCAATGTAATAAAAAGACAGGCCATTTCAATCACATATTTTGTACTCCCAAACTCACTCATCAAAACTTATAGAATATTCTCATTGATCAAGAATCACGAAATCCGGCAAGTAGTATGGTTTCACAGTGCAAGTAAAGGAAAAAATCCTAAAACTGTTATTTTCTTAAAATTTTGTAATTCCTTATCCTACTATTTGTCTTTCTATTAAGACCCCCTTTTCTCAGGAATGGGTGGACGTATATCTTTATCGTTATCGATATAGATAACGGCAGAAATCGTCAAGATTCTCGATTCCGACGGTGGATGAACTGTCTATATACATAATTAAGTATGTATGGAACCCTCGGTGCACGAATCCTAGTCGCACTTATCCGGATTTCTGTTGCACAGGACATGGTGTAGAAAAGATCTGAGGACGGTCATTACTTACTGAAACCGGTCATCGTCAAAAGAATTGATATTGTGATCAAAGACTGGAATAAAAAACATTTGAATATATTTGGCTCATATGTACCGTCTTATGAAGGTTTCTCTTTATTTCTTATGATGTGTCACTTTAGTGTTATACCCCTGTGACGTTCTTTGGTGCTCTTTATGAACTGACATTATATCACATTATACAGCATATTTCAAAAGTGTGAAACACTTTTAACTTTATTGTAGCCAAATGAGTGGCATTACAAAGTAATCTGAAAGAGTAAACTTGGAAGTTCTTTTTCTCTTAGCAAATGTGACATATAGTTCCATGTATGGCCGACAGGTGATATCATAGTCAAAATGGCGCTTTCTGAGGCTGAGAATGTTTTCTGCGTGCTACAATTTCACGAAACGAAGAGTACAACGGTTTGTCCAACTAAAATTTAGGATGAAGTGCGGGAAAGCAACACCAACCAAAGAGGCAGTTGGCATGTACAGTTCGTTTGAACTGAGTGTTTGTTTGTGAAGTGAAGTGGTCGACCAGGTGTGAATGCGAATGACACTGAGCAAGTGAGAGAAGCTTTCACAAATAGTCCGGCAAAATCTCTACCAAGAGCTTCACGTGAGTTGGAAATGTCAACAATGACTGTGTGGCGTGTTTTGTATAAAAAGTTGAACGTTAAAGCCTAGAGACTACAGTTAATGCAAACGTTACATCTTAAAGACAAAGACCAGAAATTCGAGTTTTGCTGTGCATTGCAGGTCGAATATGATTGTTCTGTAAATCCGATAATTTTTTAGGACGACCCAACATTTCATACAAATGAGAAAGCAAACAGGCACAGTTGTAGGATTTGTGGAACGGAAAACCCATGCTACACTGTTGAACATGAGCGAGATCTCCGAAGGTAATGATTTTTATGCCACATCTCACAGGAAACTTAATGGGTCTTTTGTCTCTGAAGAACAAACTGTTATTGCAGAGTCCTTCCTTCAGATGTTGCAGAACTGGTTAATGCCTTTTTTGCGAACAGAATCAGAGAACTTTGTCCTTCAGTTAGGTAGTGCATCCCCAGATTTTCACCGTGATGTTAGGGCGTATTTGAGCACAGTGCTACCCAATCTTTGGATTGGTCGCGGTAGAGCAACAGAACGGTGTGCGCTAAAATGGCCGGCTAGGACCACGGATATTAGCCCTTGCGAGTTCTTTTAATGGGGTTATGAAAAGGACTTGTTTATGACCCTGCTCTTCCAGGTGATGTGGAATTGTGGAACTGAACAAGCAGCAGCCACAGCCTCGGAAGACATTGTGGCCCACGTGTTACAAGAGTTCAATTATAGCCTCGACGTTTGTAGGATCACACATGGTTCCCACATGGAGTGTATGTGAGGTGGATGTTTTTGAAAAAAAACTTACAAATTTACTCTTTCAAATCAGCTACAGTGTTACATTTTAATGCTTCTCTTTCGGTTACAAAAAAATTGTAAAGTATTAGCGGACTTCTGAAACGCTCTGCATTGACACATTACGCTCTCTCGAAGTGTTGTGGGTGATGCATTTCTGAACACCATTTTTCTGTATCTATAACGACTTGCCTAATACCTTGTTTCATAAGTGCAAGAATAAAAAACAGAATGAAAGAGATGTTAGACCACTAAGAGAGAAATACAGTATTTATCTACTGCTGCTCTGATAGTGAGTGAAGTTTGAAAGGCGCATCCACAAATATATCATACCCAACAAATGGTTTGACAATAAAACATAGCGTAATGTCAGTCAGTAAAATGCACCAAAGAACCCACCCTCATAGGGCTTGAATGATACACATTAAAGATAAAGCGAGATCCGCGAAAAATGCCACATGCGTGCAGAAGCACTTCTAGGATAAGGAAATGAGAGTAGATAAACAATTTGTGTACTGACTTAGAAAAAATTTATTTCGAATACAGGGGTGAAAATAAGAGCTTCAAAATTCACAAATATGGTTAAAAGAATTGAGGAACATAAAACATATAGAATGATCACAACGTGCAATCTTCCCGCAAAACGAGGGCCAATCGGAAAGTGAAATATTAAAATGCTCAAAGCAAAATCATCAGCAAAATCTTAAAATTACGCCTTTGTATTATTTCCCTATCTAAGCACCTCTAAGATTTAAGCATTTATCATATCTCTTAACGAGTTGTCAAGTTCTCTCTGCATACAATTCTGCTGCCAGTATTTGCAGCGAGTCCATATCAACGTCTACAAGCTCCTCTCCGGAATCGAAGCGTTAGTGAACCAAGTTAGTTTTTCATCAGCATGCAGAGACAGACGTCTGTTCAGAAACGTCCCATTTGAACTGACGCAACAGTTGTGTTTTCAAGGGCATAGTATGGCTGAGCATTGTGGTGAAAAAAACACGGCACTATCGTCTGAATGACTGGTCTTGGTTTTCTGAATGGTCATAGCTGGTTTTCCTTCCACCTTCCGTAACATCCACAAATAAGATTCCTTTAACATATCAAAAAAACCGGACGAGAGAGAGTAGGTCTCGCGTCCTGAGGGTTATGTAAAAACTTAATTATTTATATAGATGATAATACTAATAATAATTTCGTGTGGTTAATCGGCTGGTGCAAGTTTTTTTATTACACGCCACTTCGGTAACTTGCGTGTCCCTAATCTATCCCGCCATTCAACCAGAGAAATTGGAACTATAGTTCAACGTTGAATATGAACGACATGTCGTTTCTAGTGACTTCTCACATCGTTGAGGGGAGACACTAGGATAAAACGAAGATTGCAAAGTCCGTAGTGTGACAGAGATTCAATCTCGCAACTGCTCCCTTACCAGGCACACCCAGTACAGCTGGACCATCAGACTCTACATGTATACAAGCTGAGTGACAAAAGTCACGAGATAGCGATATCTACATAATATACTGAAGATGGTAGTATCGCGAATACAAGGTATAAAAGGACGTTGCATCGGCGGAGCTATTATTTGTACTCAGGCGACTCATGTGAAAAAGTTCCCGAAGTGATTATGGCCGCCCGACAGGTATTAACGCAATTTGAACACGGAATGGTAATGAGACACTTTATTTCTGAAATCGTTAGGGAATTCAATATTCCGAGATCCACAGTGTCAAGCGTGTGCGAGAATGCCACATTTGCGGCACTACCTCTCACCACCTGACAACGAGGGCAGCGGCGTTTGCGCAGAGTTGTCAGTGTTAAACGATAAGCAGCATTGTTTGAAAGAAACACGTAAATCAATGTGGAACGCACGATGAACGTATCCGTTAGGACAGCGTGGCAAAATTTGACGAGAATGGGCCATATCAGAAGTCGGCCGACGCGAGTGCCTTTGCTAACAGAACGATATCGCCAGCAGCACCTCTCATAGGCTCGTGACCATATCGGTTTGGCCCTAGACTACTGGAAATCCGTGGCCTGGTCAGATGAGTCTCGACTTCAGTTGGTAGTAGCTGATGGTAGGATTCGACTGTGTCGCAGACTCCACGAAGCCATGGATCCAAGTAATCAACAAGGTACTGTTCAAGCCGGTGATGGCTCGATAATGTTGTCATCTGTGTTTCCGCTGAATGGACCGTGTTCTCCGGTCTAACTGAACGATCATTGACTGAAAACGGTTATATTCGGCTACTTGGAGACCATTTTCGGTCGTTCATGGACTTCATGTTCCCAAACAACGATGGATGAGAAGCCGTGTCACCGGACCACAATTGCTAGCGATTGGTTTGAAGAACATTCTGGACGGGTCGAGCGAATGGTTTGACCACCCAGACCGCCCGACATGAATCCCATCGAACATTAATGGTATATAATCGAGAAGTCAGTTCGTACACAAAATTGTGCACCGGCAACACCTTCGCATTTATGGACGGCTATAGAGGCACATGGCTGAATATTTCTGTAGAAGACTTCCAATGACGTTTTGAGTCGATGGCACGTCGAGCTGATGTACTACGCCGGGAAAAAGGAGGTCCGACACGATTTTAGGAAGTACTCCATGACTTTTGCCGCTTCAGTGTAGGTAGTTCATCTGTAGGTTTTGATGCGCGAGTTTGAAGTATCACAATATGTGTTTTATATGGCCGCAACTTTTGATTGACCTAGAAGCGCAAATTATTTATACTGTCAAGGAACCGTAGACTTTAGTACTTGATATACCTTTCAACTTGATCGTCTACCCATTGCTGAGAAAAAGGGATATTAACAGTCGGTCAGACATGGAGACACATAGGCAGACAAACGGACAACAAAGTGATCCTGCAAGAGTTCTTTATCTACTGACTGAGGAACGGAACCTTAAAAGTGATAGCCTTGGTAACTGACAGAGTTTGACGAGCTAGTTTCGATTTGTTGGGAGGTGCGGTATTTACTGATGTCTTTTGTCCACGTTAGCATGGGAAATCCACATCTTGTCACCCGTCACGATTCTGTTCACTAATTGCCTTCTCCTTCCGCGTCGAAACGAAACGGGAAGTCCAGAGAAGAAGAGATCCGTTGAGTTCCTGTAGTAGGCCCTACTCAGAAACGAGTTTTTAAATCCAACAGGCAGGTAACTTGTGGTATACCATTTTTTTTTAGTCATAGTGTTATGCGAAACACTCCGAGAAATCGGTGGAAAGTTGTCTACTTAACGTTTTCACAATTTTTCTGATAAATTTTTGCTAAGAAACAAATGGTCACCATCGACGCAAAGCACGTTCACTCATTACATTCATTCCGTAAATACAACGTCTTTCGCGCGCATTCCCATATTACAGAGGGGTTTTCACATTTGGGGGCATTTTCAGTTTCAACGCTCATTTTGAATGGTTACTGCATTTCCTCAAAGAAGAATAACCAATAGCATTTGACGAAATTCCTGTCGGGTCACGTAACGTCGCTCGATTGCGACTTCGGCGACTCCGTTTTGGATTTCTTCGTTGTGTCTGACTTGTGTTTTATGACAGTGTGCCGTTTCAAGGCAATGTCGTATTGAGAATTTATCACATACGTCATTCTTGGTACGATTTGTTATAATGAAATGCCAGTTAACGACAAATCAGAGTTCAAAAGCCTTTAGGAGATACATAAACAATATTTAGGGGAAGATTTAGACGTGAACGACGTGATCTTGTGGTTAGCGATATGACGTTATTGTGTCGGAGGAAAAAGTATGTTCTTGTCCTGCGTTAGAAACAGATTCTGGTTTTCTCGTACTCAAGTAACGGAAGTGTGGTCTGCACTATTCGATGTTGTTGTTGTGGCCTTCACTCCTGAGACTGGTTTGATGCAGCTCTCCATGCTACTCTATCCTGTGCAAGCTTCTTCATGTCCCAGTAACTACTGCAACCTGCATCCTTCTGAATCAGTTTAGTGTATTCATCTCTTGGACTCTCTCTTCGATTTTTACCTTCCACGCTGCCCTCCAATACTAAATTGGTGATCCCTTGATACCTCAGAATATGCCCTACGAACCGATCCCTTCTTCCAGTCAAGCTGTGCCACAAATTTCTCTTCTCTCCAATTATATTCAGTACCTGCTCATTAGTTATGTGATCTACCCATCTAATCTTCAGCATTCTTCTGTAGCACCACATTTCGAAAGCTTCTATTCTCTTCTCGTGTAAACTATTTATCGTCCACCATTCACTTCCATATATGGCTACACTCCAAACAAATACTTTCAGAAAGAACTTCCTGACACTTGAATCTATACTCGATGTTAAGAAATTTCTCTTCTTCAGAGACGCTTTCCTTGCCATTGCCAGTCTACATTTTATATTCTCTCTACTTCCACCATCATCAGTTATTTTGCTCTCCAAATGGCAAAATTCCTTTACTACTTTAAGAGTGTCATTTCCTAATCTAATTCCCGCAGCATCACCCGATTTAACTCGACTATATTCCAGTATCCTCGTTTTGCTTTTGTTGATGTTCATCTTATATCCTCCTTTCAAGACACTGTCCATTCCGTTCAGCTGCTCTTCCAGGTCCTTTGCTGTCTCTGACAGAATTACAATGTCATTGGTGGACCTCAAAGTTTTTATTTCTTCTCCGTGGATTTTAATTCCTACTCCGAATTTTTCTTTTGTTTCCGTTACTGCTTGCTCAATATACAGATTGAATAGCATCGGGGGCAGGCTATAATCCAGTCTCACTGCCTTACCAACCACTGCATCCCTTTCATGTCCCTCGACTGCCATCTGGTTTGTGTACAAATTGTAAATAGCCTTTCGCTCCATGTATTTTACCCCTGCCACCTTCAGAATTTGAAAGAGAGTATTCCAGTCAACATTGTTCAAAATGGCTCTGAGCACTATGGGACTCAACTGCTGAGGTCATCAGTCCCCTAGAACTTAGAACTACTTAAACCTAACTAACTTAAGGACATCACACACATCCATGCCCGAGGCAGGATTTGATCCTGCGACCGTGGCGGTCATGCGGTTCCAGACTGTAGCACCTAGAAATGTTCGGCTATTCCAAAATGGTTCAAATGGCTCTGAGCACTATGGGACTTAACATCTGAGGTCATCAGTCCCCGAGAACTTAGAACTACTTAAACCGAACTAACCTAAGGACATCACACACATCCATGCCCGAGGCAGGATTCGAACCTGCGACCGTAGCGGGTACGCGGTTCCAGACTGAAGCACCTAGAAGCGGCCGGCGCTCGGCTATTCCAACCGGCCCAGTCAGCATTGTCAATTCGATATTATTTACATATTTATTTGCGTTTCGGGCCGCTCTATCCCTAATAATAAATTATTACTCATGTCGCTTTCTCGCAGCGTTAAACATACCGACCTACTATAGCTATTGCGGCCTTCACCCCTCCCAATCCGCACCCCTCCCCTCCCCCTTCCTCCTCCCCCCCCCCTCTTCCCTGTACAGCCATTACTTCCCATGCTACGGGAAAACGGAGGCTGCGTTCCGGATAGCAGGCGCACAACCAGACGTTTTCAATACATCACCAGGTCCTGACTGAAATGTGTACGAGTCTACAAAGCAAAAGAAACATCTGCACTATATCCGTAACGCCATCGGCGGTTTTCGGCAGCCGCGCCTTGCGCGCGTGGTGGTGGGGGCTGACAAAGGGAAAGAAACAAAAAGCTGACGGCCCTCGGAGCGTGTCGGGCGGCCGGCGGTAGCGCACCCGTGGATGTGGGCGCGTCACGCTCCGACGCCGTCGCCGCGGCCGCGGCCGCAGCCGCTGGCTCGGGACGGCCCATTGAGCACAGCGCCGCGCCGCGCCGCACCGCGCCGCTCGGTAGTTGCTATCGGGAGGGGCGTGGCGCGCCAAAATAGGTCGCCAGGGTCGAGAGTGGACGCTCTGCTGTGCAGGCAGAGCTCTCGGCAGGCGAAAATATGCGAAGATGTTGGAATATACTGTCTCTCGCTTATGTCCACGAATCGGCACGGTTTTAGAAAGCATCGCTCGTGTGAAACTCGGCCTGCCCTTCAATCACATGATATACTGCGAACTACGCATGAAGGCAACAGGCAGGTTACGTATTTCTAGGTTTCTGGAAAACATTTGACGCGATGCACCATAGTAGACTGTTCACGAAGGCACGGGCATAGGAATACACTAATGGCCATTAAAATTGCTACATCACGAAGATGACGTGCTACAGACGCGAAATTTAACCGACAGGAAGAAGATGCTGTGATAAGCAAACGGTTAACTTTTCAGAGCATTCACACAAGGTTGGCGCCGGTGGCGACACCTACAACGTGCTGACATGAGCAAAGTTTCCAACCGATTTCTCATACACAAGCAGCAGTTGACCGGCTTTGCCTGGCGAAACGTTGTTGTGATGCTTCGTGTAAGGAGGAGAAATGCGTACCTTCACGTTTCCGACTTTGATAAACGTCGGATTGTAGCCTATCGCGATTGCTGCTTATCGTATCGCGACATTGCAGCTCGCGTTGGTCGAGATCCAATGAATGTTAGCAGAATATGGAATCGGTGGGTGCAGGAGGGTAATACGGAACGCCGTGCTGGATCTTAAAGGCCTCGTATCACTAGCAGTCGAGATGACAGGCATCTTATCCGCATGGCTGTAACGGATCGTGCAGCCACGTCTCGATCCCTGAGTCAACAGATGGGGACGTTTGCAAGACAACAACCATCTGCACGAACAGTTCGACGACGTTTGCAGCAGCATGGACTATCAGCTCGGAGACCATGGCCGCGGTTACTCTTGACGCTACATCACAGACAGGAGCGGCGGCGATGGTGTACTCAACGACGAACCTGGGTGCACGAATGGCAAAACGTCATTTTTTCGGATGAATCCAGGTTCTGTTTACAGCATCATGATGGTCGCAATCGTGTTTGGCGACATAGTGGTGAACACACAATGGAAGCGTGTATTCGTCAACGCCATACTGGCGTATCACCCTTCGTGATGGTACGGGGTGCCTTTCGTTACACGTCTCGGTCACGTCTTGTTCGCACTGACGGCACTTTGAACAGTGGACGTTACATTTCAGATGTGTGATGACTCGTGGCTCTACCCTTCATTCGATCCCTGTGAAACCCTACATTTCAGCAGGATATTGCACGACCGCATGTTGCAGGTCCTGTACAGGCCTTTCTGGATACAGAAAATGTTCGACTGCTGCCCTGGCCAGCACATTCTCCAGATCTCTCACCAACTGAAAACGTCTGGTCAATAGTGGTCGAGCAACTGGCTCGTCACAATAAGCCAGTCACTACTCCTCATGAACTGTGGTATCGTGTTGAAGATGCCTCGGCAGCTGTACCTGCACACGCCATCCAATCTCTGTGTGAGTCAATGCCCAGGCGTATCAAGGCCGTTATTACGGCCAGAGGTGGTTGTTCTGGGTACTGATTTCTCAGGATCTATGCACCCAAATTGCGTGAAAATGTCATCACATGTCAGTTCTACTATAATATATTTGTCCAATGAATATCCGTTTATCATCTGCATTTCTTCTTGGTGTAGCAATTTTAATGGCCAGTACATGCTATTACAAATGATTGAAGCGATTTCATAAATTCGCTGTAGCTCCATTCATTGACATATGGTCACGACACACTACAGATACGTAGAAAAACTCATAAAGTTTTGTTCAGCTGAAGCCGCACTTCAGGTTTCTGCCGCCAGAGCGCTCGAGAGCGCAGTGAGACAAAATGGCGACAGGAGCCGAGAAAGCGTATGTCGTGCTTGAAATGCACTCACATCAGTCAGTCATAACAGTGCAACGACACTTCAGGACGAAGTTCAACAAAGATCCACCAACTGCTAACTCCATTCGGCGATGGTATGCGCAGTTTAAAGCTTCTGGATGCCTCTGTAAGGGGAAATCAACGGGTCGGCCTGCAGTGAGCGAAGAAACGGTTGAACGCGTGCGGGCAAGTTTCATGCGTAGCCCACGGAAGTCGACGAATAAAGCAAGCAGGGAGTTAAACGTACCACAGCCGACGGTTTGGAAAATCTTACGGAAAAGGCTAAAGCAGAAGCATTTCTTAAACAGGAGATTGGAAAACCGATGGATCGGTCGTGGTGGAGATCATGATCAACAATTCATGTCATGGCCTCCACGCTCTCCCAAGTTAACCCCATGCGATTTCTTTCTGTGGGGTTATGTGAAAGATTCAGTGTTTAAACCTCCTCTACCAAGAAACGTGCCAGAACTGCGAGCTCGAATAAAAAAAAAATGGTTCAAATGGCTCTGAGCACTATGGGACTCAACTGCTGAGGTCATTAGTCCCCTAGAACTTAGAACTAGTTAAACCTAACTAACCTAAGGACATCACAAACATCCATGCCCGAGGCAGGATTCGAACCTGCGACCGTAGCGGTCTTGCGGTTCCAGACTGCAGCGCCTTTAACCGCACGGCCACTGCGGCCGGCCGAGCTCGAATCAACGATGCTTTCTAACTCATTGATGGGGACATGCTGCGCCGAGGGTAGGAGGAACTTGATTATCGGCTTGATGTCTGCCGAATCACTAAAGGGGCACATATCGAACATTTGTAAATGCCTAAAAAAACTTTTTGAGTTTTTGTATGTGTGTGCAAAGCATTGTGAAAATATCTCAAATAATAAAAATGTAGAGCTGTGAAATCGCTTCAATCATTTGTAATAACCCTGTAGTGTAGGTTCGCAGACATGTGAGTGAATCGAATGTCTCTTAAGTAACAGTAACTAGTATGTTACCATCGACGGAGAGAGTTCATCAGAGACAAGGTCATCGTCAGGAGTGCTCCAAGAAAGAGTGAGAGGAGAGCCATTATTTTCTGTACACGTAAATGATCTGACAGACACAGCGAGCAGCAATCTGCGGTTGTTTGCAGATGATTCTGTGGTGTATGGAAAGGTGTTGAAGTTAAGAGACTGTTGCATGATACAAGATAATTCAATAAATTTTCTAGTTGGTAAAATGAATGGCAGCTGGCTCTAAATGTTCGGATACATTGTAAGTAAGTTGGGTTGGGTGGTTTTGAGGGAGGAGACCAGACAGTGAGATCGCCGGTCTCATCGCATTAGGAAAGGAAGTCGGTCGTGCCATTTCGAAGGAACCATCAAGGAAAACCTAAATCAGGATGGCCGGACTCGGGATTGAACCGTCGTCCTCCCGAAACCGAGTCCAGTGTGCTAGCCACTGCACCACCTCGCTCGGTTTGTAAGTAAATGTCCTGGTTGACAAAGTCTTGTCAATGTGAGCGGAACGTTGCAAAGCGATTTGAAATGGAACGAGCAATGTGAGGATTGTGGTAGCGAAGACGAATGATCGACTTCAGTTCATCGGGAGAATTTTATAAAAGTGTGATTTATCTGTAAAAGAGGCCGCTGGAGCAACCTCTTCTTGAGTACTGCTCCACTGTTTGGGATCTCCACTAGCTCAGATTAAGCGAAGACATCGATGCAATTCGGCGGTGGTCTGCTACCGTTACGTTCAAATAACACTCATGTGTTACGGAGATTCTTCGGGAACTCAAATGGGAATCGGTGGAACGAAGGCAACATTCTCTTCGAGGAACACTATTGAGAAAATTTATAGAATCGGCATTTGAAGGCGAGTGCCGAACGATTGTACTCTCTCCAACATACATTTCACGCAAATACCGCGAAGATAAGATACGGAAAATTAAGATTCATACGGAGGCATATAGATAGCCCTTTTTCCCTCGCTCTACCTGCGAATGCAACGGGAAACGAAACATCTAGTAGTGGTACAGGGTACCCTCCGCCAATCACCATACAGTGGTTTTCGGAATATATATGTAGATATAAATGTAGAATTTCTTTCCAAATTCTGAAATTATAGGAACTCTCGGCTAATACCGTGGATTGCCACCTGCAACATCCAAAACAGCAGGAATCTCCCTGCAGATCCATGTATTGGTGAGAGCAGTCTGCAGTAGAATCAAAGAACGTATGACGTTTTTGGAAAACAACAAAATCTGTAACACTCAACTTTCCTTTCAGAAAACCGTAAATTTTCTTGCTGAGCACAGCATTGAGTAGCGTTTGTTGACACGGGACAGGAATAGTTCACACGAACGCCAAGTCGGCGGAACGGCCTCACCGGCGCAGGCTAGCACAAAAGTGGACTGAAGCTCGTAATCACTAGCCAATTTCGTCCACAGCAAGCAGGAAACAGTTCGATACGAAGTCCAACGCTCATACGCCGTCACCACTGTCCAGGGTCCTATCAAACTACCGTTTCCGTTTGTGTCATTCTCTGTACCACGGGATCACCCAAGGTGGCCGTCTGGTAGTACCATCAGGGGCCAGTTACAAGTGTTCCGCTGCTGTGATTACATCTGGTTGGACAAATCATTAGAGCTGCGCTCTACCTAAACTACGGTTTGGTAGTTTTGCTGTAGTTCACAAACGACTTAGTAAATGGTAGAATTACCAGAATTATTGGTAGGGAAAGGTGATTGTAGGTGATTAGGGGATATGTAGAGTTCGAAATTAAATACTCAGCAATAACGGCTCTGCCAACGGCCTTGCCGTCAGATCACCGAAGTAAGTACTGTCGGGGTTGGGTAGTACTTAGATGGAGTGCACTCAGCCCTTGTAGACCCAACTGAGGAGCTCTTGATTAAAAAGTAGCGTCTTTGGGCACGAAAATTGACAGCGGCCAGGAGAGTGGTGTGTGCCGACATGCCCCTCCATATCCGCATCCATTGACGCCTGTCGGCTGTGGGCGACACGGCGCTCGGTCAATACCGTTGCGCCTTCCGAGGCCTCATCGGACGGAGTATAATGAGTAACAGCGGCTTTAGCCCGGTTTGCCATCGAGTCGAAATGAGCTTAGATGACTCAGTTACACCATTCCACAGTGCGTCAGCTTAATGCCAGAGATCATAAGTCGTAGTGACTGGCAACTGGCTGTGTGCCAGTCTCTCGGAAACCCGTAACCAAATGTTTTCAGTGAGTGAGAGACCTGTACAACTGTTTAGAGGTAGGTCAGGATAGCACAGGTAACACTGGTCTTGTGTTATCTTGTTTAGAGGTAACGTCGCGGAAACACTGAAGATGGGACACGGTCTCTGACGTTAACATATCGTAAATCTAATGGCTTCTGTCAAACGTACACGATATCTGAATCACAGTTCACATAGTGTTTTATCCAACGATACCCCGTATCATCACACCAGGTACTGAGCCCATTTGACAACGACGAATACAATCTCGCAACGATCATTCTTTTCGGAGCCAGCACCCTAGGTTACATCCATCCTGGTGCAGAACCGGGACTCTTCTGAAAATACTCGTGTCTCGTTTGACGTTGGTCGCACCAGTATCACCACTACTCTCTCTGTTGCCCCGTCGAGGTAAGCCAAAACAGTGATCACTGTGTTGACAGTCCAAAGTGCTTAAGACGTGTGGATACGTGTCATTCTGGGAAACGCCCATTTCAAGACACACGATATGTGACGTGGCTGTACGGTCTTGTACGGTCTGGGGAACAATTGTGCTTCCTGTCAGGCTTTAGTCGTGTGGGACTTTGGAGAAGGGTGTGACATCTTGATCCAAGTGAGCAGGAATATTGCAGAACGATGAGCCGCAGTATCGATAAAGTTCAATTCCGAAGCTGTCGTTTCCGATACGCAGTGGTAGACATTTCCCCTGCCTACACGAGGCATAACACGATTGTCCCACAACCACAAAAAACATTCAAATGCCTAGTCATTTGTATATCCGAGCGCTTAGAGGCCAGTCTAACATTTTGCATGCTTCCTTTATGGGCGTTGGAATATTTGTGGCAAACAGTGTATTTTACGTTCTGTTCGTCGTGTTGTTCCCATTTGGTTTTACGGCTTATCGTTGTTTTAATCGATTTTAATTAGACTCGTCTGTTTTTTGCGTGAGAGCGATGATCATACAGCAGTTTAGAGCCATAAAATCGTAACCGCCATATCATATCAAGCATAGGAGGCCAACTGCTTGATCTATGCTTGTCTAATTTCTAGGCCACCTGTTATGACATAATTCAAGGGATATTGTGATGTAACTTTCCTTCCTCCTAAGTCCAGGGCACATGGATTTGTAATACGACTGGAAAAATTCTCCCGTCAGAGAACTAAACTGCGAATATGTTCCTGGTAATTTTAAAGATTCTGACTGAAAGTGGTGTACAAGTTGCCTCATTCTACCTTCCCCAGCACATTTAAAAATTTCTGTTAAATAAATAGGAACATATTAACATTTTTTATGCTCCGATACGAGAATTTTTCCGCTAGCTCCCTTCTTTTCCGATCTGCACCAAGGCATGTAATTCACGTCAAAAGAAATGCATTAGTCAGTAAAATTTAAATAGTTCACTTATGTGAAACTGAAATAACGCAAAACTCACTCTAAAGCGAATTCTCTGTGTTATGTCACTTTATAAATTAGGTTTTACCCTCGCGCCGGATTTTACGTGCATATTTTACGTGTACAAGAAGGGTAACTTTGAGACTCTGTACCTCGGAAACAAGTAATGATGTGAAGAAAATTTTCATGGTTGTTCGAGATACGGATCTGAGAAAAACATCATAAAATTATAACCATTTGCTCTGCGTACTCGTTTTGGAATCCGCGGCTGGGTTTTGCATGCATAACGGATACAGACTTTTGAAATCAAGGAGATGGCTCTTCTAGATAAATGCCTAGAGAATATACCGTTTAAATTCTAGCAATCTGCGACTAATTTTTTTTATTTAAATTTTCGGCCCATACCAGATTTTACGTTTAGAAATGCGGTGAATTTGAACCTATGTATCTTGGAAACGAATAAAGATATCAAGAAAATTTTCAAGTTTGTTGGAGATTGGGATCTTAGAAACATATCGTAAAAATTTCAGCCTTTTGCTATGTATAGTCATTTTGTAATCGTCTACAGGGTTTTGGTCCGCCGATGACGACGAAAATATAGTAAAAATATTCTTTTTGTGAGGTTTTCCAAGGAACTGCTCATGGACGTAAAGTCCCGAGCGACTGCGAAAAAAGCGCAGGTGACGCCTGTATATAAAAAGGGTAGGAGGACGGATCCTCAAAATTACAGACCAATATCCTTAACATCGATTTGTTGCAGGATTCTCGAACATATTCTCAGTTCGAATATAATAAATTTCCTTGAGACAGAGAAGTTGCTGTCCATGCATCAGCACGGCTTTAGAAAGCATCGCTCCTGCAAAACGCAACTCGCCCTTTTTTCACATGATATCTTGCGAACCATGGATGAAGGGTATCAGACGGATGCCATATTCCTTGACTTCCGGAAGGCGTTTGACTCGGTGCCCCACTGCAGACTCCTACGAGCATATGGGATTGGTTCCAAAATGTGTGAGTGGCTCGAAGACTTCTTAAGTAATAGAACCCAGTACGTTGTCCTCGATGGTGAGTGTTCATCGGAGATGAGGGCATCATCTGGAGTGCCCGAGGGAAGTGTGGTAGGTCCGCTGTTGTTTTCTATCTACATAAATGATCTTTTGGATAGGGTGGATAGCAATGTGCGGCTGTTTGCTGATGATGCTGTGGTGTACGGGAAGGTGTCGTCGTTGAGTGACTGTAGGAGGATACAAGATGACTTGGACAGGGTTTGTGATTGGTGTAAAGAATGGCAGCTAACTCTAAATATAGATAAATGTAAATTAATGCAGAGGAATCGGAAAAAGAATCCCGTAATGTTTGAATACTCTATTAGTAGGGTAACGCTTGACACAGTCACGTCGATTAAATATTTGGGTGTAACATTGCAGAGCGATATGAAGTGGGACAAGCATATAATGGGAGTTGTGGGGAAGGCGGATAGTCGTCTTCGGTTCATTGGTAGAATATTGGGAAGATGTGGTTCATCTGTAAAGGAGACCGCTTATAATACACTAATACGACCTATTCTTGAGTACTGATCGAGCGTTTGGGATGTATATCAGGTCGGATTGAGGGAGGACATAGAAGCAAGTCAGAGGCGAGCTGCTAGATTTGTTACTGGTAGGTTTGATCATCACGTGAGTGTTGCGGAAATGCTTCAGGAACTCGGGTGGGAGTCTCTGGAGGAGAGGAGGTGTTCTTTTCGTGAATCACTACTGAGGAAATTTAGAGAACCAGCATTTGAGGTTGACTGCAGTACAGTTTTACTGCCGCCATCTTATATTTCGCTGAAAGATCACAAAGATAAGATAAGTGAGATTATGGCTCTTACGGAGGCATATAGGCAGTCATTTTTCCCTCGTTCTGTTTGGGAGTGGAACAGGGAGAGAAGTTGCTAGTTGTGGTACGAGGTACCCTCCGCCGCGCACCGTATGGTGGATTGCGGAGTATGTATGTAGATGTAGATGTAGAACCAAGCCTCTTAAGGTGCACCGTAGACCACTTGAAATGCAATAAGAACCAAATGATTTGCTCCATTTACCGAAGCACGAGGTAGTGTGTAGTATTCATACTTTGACCCTGTAGTGTAGAATAATGACACTAAGACGATCCTTCTGTTGCGTATGAAAATGATTCCTTGCCCAAGGGCTATCCAAAATACTTGACATTAGTTTCTTTCCCCAAAATAATCCAAGGTATGAGAACGGAAAATCTCGTTTTTATGCGCGGCGTTTTGGAACATATTGCTGGCACATGTTGTCGCATGCACACCGACACCACCCGTAGACAGCCCAAACGACCGAAAGTGGGCCAACAGCAGCCGCACTCGGTCGGCGCGGACTTCGCGGGAGTTGTCGGAGGCGGCCACTGGCTGCTCGTTAGCGCAGCGCTGCGAAGCGCGTTGGTCCGGAAGCAGTGTCGGGCAGACGGCGAGCGCATGCGCAGTCGCGTCCTCCGCGTGGCGCCCACGGCGCGCCCTGCGGCATCGGCGGCTGGCTCCCTGCAGCAAATTAATCGGCCGGCCGCAGGAATCCCGTTAGGCCGATTCTACGCGCTGCGCCGCGACATGTGCCGCCGCAGGGCAAGCGGCCTATCCGGACTGCCCCGCGCATGCGCCGACTGACTGTTACCAGATGGGCACGGCCGATAAGGCGTCTGCAGCGCTAATTTCCCGGTAATCAGGGCGGACGCGAGCGGCGCGCTTTAATCTGACGGCTGTCGACCGGCTTTTTGCCCAGTTATTTACTGTTACGTGTGACAGGCGCGCGTCCCGAGCGAACGAGCCCGAGCCGCCGACGCTGCCCTGATGTGGAGGGTCACAAGTGTGGTACCCCTGTTGCGTTGGCTGAAGAGCCAACACCGTGTTACAACTCGAGGCCGAAATGCACGCGTTTTAGCTCATGCAGGCTGGCGTGAGGAGGGAAGAACTATACTGACGCGAGGTCCGGAACATGACAAGGAATTAGAATTCAGAAAGCGGACGTCATTAGTTTGATACTTAACTTTAATTCATTAATGATGGACGTCGCTCTTGACGGTACATGATTCACAACATTATCTGTTCATAATACATTCATAGTAACTGAATATGCCGCCTTGCTAGGTCGTAGCAAATGACGTAGCTGAAGGCTATGCTAAATTGTCGTCTCTGCAAATGAGATCGTATGTAGACAGTGACCATCGCTAGCAAAGTCGGCTGTACAACTGGGGCGAGTGCTAGGGAGTCTCTCTAGACTAGACCTGCCGTCTGGCGGCGCTCGATCTGCAATCACTGATAGTGGCGACACGCGGGTCCGACGTATACTAACGGACCGCGGCCGATTTAAAGGCTACCACCTAGCAAGTGGGCTGTCTGGCGGTGACACCACAACCCCCGTCCTAAGGAAATTCGGCAGACTGCCGACGCTGCTCGGGCGCTGGTCATCTCATTCAGAGCCGTCAGCGGCGCTTGCCTGCTTCTCTTTGCAGCGTTGGATCCTGTCAGCATGAGCAACGTCCGCCCCCGATAGCTGAGTGGTCAGCGCTACAGACCATCAGTCCTAAGGGCCCGGGTTCGATTCCTGGCTGGGTCGGAGATTTTCTCCGCTCAGGGACTGGGTGTTGTCCTAACCGTCATCATTTCATCCCCATCGACGCGCAAGTCGCCGAAGTGGCGTCGAATCGAAAGACTTGCACGAGGCGAGCGGTCTAGCCGACGGGAGGCCCTCGTCACACGCCATTATTATTATTATTAGCATGAGCAACGGTTCTAATGTGATGAGACGCACTGCTGTTCGCCTCAAACTGATGTGAATACTGGAATTTCTTCGGTAATATTTTCCTACCAGGCAGACAAGCCCTGGGCCTGCTGGCCCTCGTATTTCGACTGATCCCGAGAGAGCCCGAGCAACGCCGTATGTTGCTCTTTCTAGATCGCAAACGTTTGTATTTTTTATACTTCACCTCCTGTTGGTAATCACTGTGCTCACACACGGTGAAATTATACAAGCAGCTAGAATGATAGTTAACTAGCAATATAACAAAATTAGCGTGATGAGCACACCATCACTGTAGATTTGTGGATCCTTGAAGGGCTTGTCCCTGTAACCTACATACGGGATCATTCAGCCGGATTTTGTGCAGCCAGCAATGCTGACGAATACCATATGCAAAATTTTCATGTATGGTGGTATGTTGTGTGAATGTTTTGGGCTTAGAAAGGTGAAGGGCCGTTTAAGAGATTGTCAGTAGATGCTGTAGGCCTCTCAAAACAGAAACTAGGGAACCTAAACACAAGGATTGCTTGAGACACCGGAAACATCGATTCTGAGAAGTGTAGAGGATGGAGTTTGGCCTTCAGCCAATAGGAACGTGGTATTTCGAACAATTGCCGGGATGGTCGCTCGGTAGTGTGGTGGGAAGGCGGCAGCCGTGAGGTGCTGAGGAGAGGATGCAGTCTGGAAGGTGGTAAAACATGAAATGCAGTGTATCACGGCAGATACAGTTTGCGAACCAACTTCCCCTCTCTGGCAAGTTTCACGAGCGCACTTGAAAATTACGTGTTCAAGCATCTCTGCGTGCACCTTCCCAGCTCTGTGCTGTCGCGCTTTTGCGTTAATTTATGTAGTAGCGGCATTACGTGTAGTGCTTCTGCGTGTGCCCTGCTGTGCGATGATAAATTCCCTTCGGCCTCCCTATAGGGTGACTATTGTTAGTTGATAATTCGAGACGAATTAGCTATTTCAATACCTGTAAGCACCGATGATAGTGTGGACCAATGATTCCAAATGATTCCAGATTATGTTCAATTACAACATCTAAATTTGTAATAAAATTTAAGTCACCTAAAAAAACAGAGTTGGAATTTTCAGACAATTACCTCTCGTCTCCCACACCTCGAATTCTTAATTATAAGAGTAAGAGTCTCCTTATTACCTTAGTAAATAATGCCAAGGCAACTAGCATTTCCCTGTCTTGAAAACGCAGCAGCAATATGGACGTAGGCCTGAGAAAAATCCTAGCGTATACCGTCCCCTTTACTGAGTGCGCTGGTTTTGTGGGTGTGTCTTGTTATCCGTTGCGTACACTAGTGTTTTATCAATAACTAAAAACCAGGATCGTACTCACACGAAATACGAGTATTATAACGCACGTCCTGCCACGGCGTCCACTAGGGGGAGATACGAATACTGTGTCATACTAGTGTATGAGCACCAAACAACCAAGCAGGCAAGCAGCACAGGCCAGCACCGCAGATAGGAAAGGCGGTTTCCGCGCGGCCACGCATAAACTGTTGGTCCTACAGAAAAAATGAATAGCTCCTTTTTGTAGAACCTTTGATTTAGTCAAATTTAGTACGGGGTACTTTTTCGCTGGAGGTCATGGTTTTTGAATCATTCAAGAAAAACGAATTTGAAGGTCATCTTTGTAGGTATTTCTTGAATAATTCCAAAACTATGGCCTCTAGCGAAAACGCAGCTCAATACGAAATTGAAATGCTTTAAATTTCCTACAAAAAGAGCTGTTCACTTCTTCAAATGGTTCAAATGGCTCTAAGTACTATGGGACTCAACATCCGAGGCCATCAGTCCCCTAGACTTAGAACTACTTAAACCTAACTAACCTAAGGACATCACACACATCCATGACCGAGGCAGTATTCGAACCTGCGACCGTAGCAGCAGCGCGGTTCCGTACTGAAGCGTCTAGAACCGCTAACCGTCTACGCATAGTGAATGAGACTATATCAAAATCTTGTGCATGGTATTTGAAGGCTTTGTGGGTTGCATAAAACCCAGAGGCGGGAGCAGCTGAATCACTCCATATACGTGCAGTTTTTACATGAAATACAGCCTTATACGGACAAACTCAGGGCTTCTTTCTGTTTGTACAGCGGAACGCACGCACCATAACGAGTGAAGTTATGTCAAATCGGTTCTCTGGCATTGTAACGTAACGGACAGTCTAGTTTTCGAATTACGAGATGTTTAAGAATAAGACCTGAAAGTACTGAATCGTAATTGAGAACCAAGGTCTTATCAAAAAAGGGCAGGGGCAAAAACACTGACGTCATTCTCGCAAACCGCCGAGACTCACCAAAATCACAGCGTCGGCTGTAGCATAACAAGATATTCTCAAAATATGATTATTTCTGAGATAGGGAATGGAGACCACGAAGCTTGTTGTGAGGACATTCAGTTTATTGTGAAGAGGATGAACATCAAATTTGCAAATAGGAACAAGCTCCGCTCTCAAATTCGGCCGCCAGTATCTCACGAAATCAGGTTGAACCTCGATTACATGACATAGGCCTATGTTAACAGTATTCAAAATGTACAAAGTGGCGCCATTCATACCAAACGTGAGGCAGGCTGCCTAGAGCCGCACGGAGTGCTGAGCAGGAAGAACTCAGTGCGACGGCTGCAAAGGCACTACAAAAAGTCTGGGGGCTCGCTGGAGCAACAGAGGCAACTAGAAGAATATCTCGCTGCAAATAAATAAAAATACAATTTGAAACTATAATAAAAAATAAAAGATGCATGGATTTAGGCTTCTGAACATGAGCATTACAGTCGGTATGTACAAAATCAAGAACAACTAAACATATGGGACGTTTCCTACAAGACTGTAAGTGAAAACTTTAAATGACCTTTGATTTTATCAATGGTTAAGGTGGTAACTCCATAACACCTAACTGGAAGGATACTGCCGAATATCTCCTTAAGATACTACTACCAGAAGATATGCCACACGAGAAACATGAACCCACACAAATTTGAAAGGCAATACTGACACACCCTAAACCGGAAACGGGGTAGTCATTCTGTTTGCGCAAGAACAGATGGCTGCTGTAATTTCCAACTCAAGAAGGGCAAGGCACTTGGTCCAAACAACATTTACGCCGATGTGTTACACCAAATAAAGCCGCAATTGTGTCATATTTTACAACTACGTTAAATTATTGTCTCTTGTGTAGGCAGATATCTAACAACTGGAAACTTTCTCATGTTGAGGTAGTAAAAAAGCGTGCCGATTGTGATCAAGCTACTGCAGAAGCACATCCACCAATTTGTTTGTTGATTACTGTAAGAAAACGTCGGGAAAAGCTTTTATGTGGCATTACAAAACCTTAGAGAATTGTATGAACTTTGAGCATGCCAATTTGATTTTAGGAAAGGAAAGACAGTAGATGATACGATTAATTATGCCGTAACTGCTATTGATAAGCAAAATATGTGATTGGGATAGTGATATAGCCGGAGCTTCGTATAATTTGAGATGGCCTGCTCTGTTGGCTTAGGGAAATGAGTCCTCCTAGAGCACTCAGCTGTAGTTTTATGAACTACTGTCAAGCATGAGTAGCGCAACAGAAAACAAGCAGAGTTAAAAGGACAATTACCAAATGATGCCCGCATGTCTCAGTGAGTGGCGCCTTTTCTTGGAATCTCATAATCGAACGGCTGTTAGAGATATTTCAAGAGATATTTCATTCAGTAAGGATGTCATAGCACATGCTGATGCCATTATGGTGGATGTATCTCTTAAGTCCAGAGAAAAGCTGGGAAGACGAACCTATGAGGCACTCCATTTGATTCAAACATGGTATTCACAGCAAAAATGTACAGTAGCTGCGAATAAAGCGACATATATGCTACTTAACCTGGTGAAAAATCTCACTTTAGCTGTGAATGAAGTTAGATATACTCTACTTAAGCTGGTGAAAAAATCTCACTTTATCTGTGAATAAAATGACATATATTCTACTTAAGCTGGTGAGAAATCTCACTTTAAAGCTAGATGGTGTCTTCATTCGAAGAAGTGAAACATCCCAATATCTGGGTTCATTCTTGACCAAACACGGAATTTGTTAGCTCATATTACGGAAATTAGACAGAGAACTACGAAAGTTTGTGACACTATTTACAAACGCATATAGCAACCAATATCTGCATTTGATGTATATCACGACGCCATTTTAATAGCAATAGTCAACTTCGTCTTAGTGTATGTGTGTGCCACGTTCGTTACGAAATGAACATGGCACAATCAAACTGTGTCGCATCGAGACAGGAATGTTGCTCACGCTGATGGACGCTTTTAGTACAGCGCTTGTCGAAGTACTCCCTGTCTTGCACCATAGGCATGAAAGTACTGCATCTAGGAGCTTGTCGTTGGTTGTGCAGAGGTAATTTAACAAAATTATAAGACTTCAATGCCCAGTACTCCACCGACAAGTTTAATGAACTTCGGAAAAATCCAAGAAGCCAAGATCGCTACTAAACTTTTTATTTAGAAGATCTGTTTCGGTAAGACTACGTTACCGCCTACGGATCTTCAACGTTACAGCTCATACAGTCTCCGCCACCTGCGCTTTGAATCGTGCCATATCATAAACGTATGTGTAAGAATCGTGGAACAAAACGGGTGTCGGCAGGTCGTAATTAAAATAACTGTGTATACAAAACATAAGATTAATGCGGCGACTGCCAGTGTTCATGTTTATACCACAGCTCAATGCAGAATAATACACTCGTTTATTGTCATCTACTTTAACTGCCACAAAAGCTCATTACAGCGGCATGTACTCCTCTTGGTGCATCAAATTGAAACAGTCTTTACTGTATATTACTGGTGAACTGTTCTGTCAAACAAGCGACAAACATACACAACGTGTGTTCGACGTTGGTCAAGTTACCATGGATTTTTCTTCTGGCAATGATGTCCAACACAATGATAGCAAGAGCGATGACCTGATTATCAGTGCATATGAGAAACTAGTCTGTAAAGCATATAAAACAGAATCATCTGAGATTAGCGGAAAACCTTCTGTCTACCGTCTGCTCCAAAAATTTGTACATTCCACGATAACTGATTTGAATGTCAGTTATGTCAAAAACACAAAACTGGCCATAGTCTAAAGAACGTGATTCACAGCCCTTTTCTATTCATGTCAATTAACTGCACGTATATTTCCTATATTTCAAGATGTTTTATTAATTTATCCATTTATCACCGAATCATTGAGTCATAAAGAAACAGTACTGTCCTCGCGTAGAATGAAAGTTCTTCGAAGATTAGGGTAAAAAGAAATGTGGCAATATGCCACCTCTAGTACAGTCTACGATAGCGATTAACGTTAAGAGCTCGGTGAACATTAAATTAATGTTCATAACTTTTAAACGAATCGCGTTTATACAGCGTCATAAAAACGCGTAAGAGAGGCGACGGCCACATAATCATTTCAGCTCTCCCTTCCGGATCTATGCCGTTCGATTTCCCTCTCGGCGACTTAGAACAGGAACTAGTTCCTGCGACTCTCTAGCGACAGGCAGTGAAAACGAAGATCACTAGGAACGACAGAGAGAGTAAAAGACACTACTGAAGCACTTTTACGTGCGTCCCCGAGCATTAGCACTTACTTCAGTCTTCATCGCGATTCACCATGGGGCAGAGAAAGCTCTGTATTCGCTCTGCAAGAGTAACATTAGGTAATTTCCACAGTAAATGTATGTCCCCACATTTCGAAACTACTCATGGCTAAATAGATAGTTTATTCGACATAATTGTGACTAGTGGCAGTGTTCTTGGTTACTTTTCTCACGATCAGAGACTGTGAAGCTCTTAGCTAACATGCCTTCTGAAGCAAAGTTTTCTTCTACTTGTGGTTTGATTCCGATCTTTGTTAGTGAGTATCTTTTTTAGCTGTTAATTGACATGACAAAGAATGATCATACTTTATGACTAAAAACAAAAAGGATACGGAAAATGCCAAAACAGAGGCTGATGAAGACCCATAGGAGAAGCATTCACTGTTCTGGACTTCCATCTTTATAGTCACCACTATCTCGCTTCGCCCATCCTACGTGTCGAGGTAAAGGTTGCTGGGCAAGGTTTTCGCTACTGTTTTCCAGGAACAATTTGCTTACGAAACTCGTGAAAGAAAATCCTCCAGAAAAATATGCACACCTGCTTTGACTCCATACATACTTTTAGGCTATCGATTTGCAACACCTGAGAGCTTCTAACCAGATAATTTTATTCCCAAAGTTAGTGATCATTCTTTAATCAAAATCATTAGTGTAATTTCATCAGTGGCGTAACTACGGTATGGCAGCCGCGGCGTGTACTCAGGACACCATTTCTATGAGGGTGCATTGTCGTGTGAGGCGAAAAAGAAAGGGGAGAAGTTGGAGGGGGATAGAAGAAGTAGTATTATTATTAGGAGAAGAAGAGGAAGTAAAAGAAAAAGAGGGAAAAGAACTGAAGGCACTAAAATGGGAATGGGGTGAAGATGTATGAAAGGAAAATATGAAGAGAATTGGGTTGGAGTGTGTTGAATAACAGTGCCACACAACCTAATTCTCCTTGGTACGGAGACTCTCGTGTCTTGTTGTAGACTTCTTTATGGAACTGCTCTCGGTATGGCAAGTGAGCCAAAGCAACGAAAGTGTAAGGAATACAACTTGCATTTATAATTTCGTTTTTTTATGGCTTCGCATTTATCGGTAATGGAACAATGAAAAAGGAATCGTGCTATTGTTGCAAACAGTGCGTCTTTGGACTATGGGTTTTCTTTGTTCTTAGATGTACCATGCGAAAATGAATTACTGTAAAGCGTGCCTTTCGTTGTAAAGTCGTGTTGATTTCAATAAACGAATTAATGCGGCGGGGGAGGGAGAGGGGCAGACGACAGTGTCGATAGTTTAGTTACGTCACTGATGGTTAGACACCCCATATCTGCTTCAAATTTCTATACAATATATCCTTCTTCGTGTTATAACTTTTAGTTTTCACAAATGTTAGTGCCTTATTTATTATTTCTTTACAATAGTGAGGTCAGTTACACGCTACACACAGGCACGACCAACGCTTCAGAAGCACGAAACGTCAGAAAGTCAGTCACAATTCTGCGAGTCATGGTGGTAGCCGTCTTGCCACCCCGAGACACCTGCAGGGAAGAGGAAAGAGGTGGTTCTCGGTATCAGTGATGACGATATGCTCTGCCAGTCAGAGCTGCTGCGAGGTGCGCCGTCTCTGGTTCGAGCCTGGAATGCGTCAGTGGCGGCGCCAGCACTGGTCGATATCCTGGTGGCCGGCCGGCGCCCGGGTGACCTTCACTCTGGAGGCCCAGTTCTCATCCTGGCGCGGACGTAACCCAGTGGCGTCCTCTCCGGTCGCTGCCTGCGAGGCTCGTCAGAATCCCTCTCTGATGACGTGCACCGCTGTCACGCACTCTCCTGGTGTATTGGCGGCGAGCATCATTAATAGCTACTACTGGCCTCCAGTGTTCGACACGTATCCCATTTCACGGCGGGCTCTTTTCGTCCTCGTGAATTCATCTTATGAGTTGCTTCAATTAAGGACTGGGCAACGAGACATCCAAATCGCTCAAGTAATCTTGCAGTATATGAGTTACACAAGTTATTATTTATCACGTAAAGTCATGAGAATATTCAGTACCTCCATTTTGTATGCAACTACTCTCTTTGCGTGTTTAGTGGGACTGAAATTCTTATCTTTACGAAAAACCTTGTTCTCTGATTTGGGTGAGTAGTGTTTCAATGACCCTGAGGATGAGAAGAATGAGAAAATGTTGTTTCGTAACACACGAAGAAATTATCCTTAATTTTCCATTATTGCATTTGTGATATCACAATAAGATAAATACTTATAGGGATTTTTGTTTGTTTCTTCGCATTTGTTCAGTGCTGCGTGGATACTAGATACGATCATCACTAGTTATGAAATCACACAAAATTCATGCTCCACCAACATAGCTTCCTCACTTCTCACCCTTTATTTGTGGAGATATGACAGCAATTCTTCTTTCCTTACACGCAACGACTCCGTCAATTAAAATCGACATATTACACTAATATTAGTACCGTATTTCTGCAGATGAATAAAGGAAATACTTATTTTGCCTGACAAAGCATCGTGAGTGACGTGAATCTTTAATACAATTATAATAGCAACTGATGAGTGACACATCACGAATATTAAAAACGTTAAAATCAACATATTGCTTATGATGAAGAGATTTTTATAGAAAGATAGATTTTACTATTAACATTTCATTGACGTCTAGCTCAGTATAGTGATACAGAGGAGGGGGAGGCGTTGGGAATTGAAGGTCTTGAAGGAACCTTATTGGCACTCGCCTGAAGTGGTTTAGAAAACCGGATGGCCCCACAGCGATTTGAACATAATTGCTCCCCAATTCAAGTCCAGTATGTTAGCTATTGTACAATAGGGTTCTCAGAATGACTAATACCTTTAGATATTTAGAGGACGTTTCGCTCTATTGGGTCAGTTTTTGACATTTGCTTTGCATTAGCTATGATATGTTCATCTAACTCATATTTCTACGTATTATACATTTGTTAACTCATAAAGACTTCAGATTGTCTAGAACAACACCGTAGCATTTTTCTTACGCCTCATCCTGAAAGAGTGAAAGCAAGTGTAGATATTTTGAGACTGAAACAACTTTTACTCATGCCTCACAAAAGCAAACACATTGACTAAATCATTTGTGGAAGATTCTGTTTTATCTGTCAAAACTGAAATGGCATTTCCATACAAGTTTCTGCATATAACCTTCTCAACTTTTCGTTCTTCTAGCCGGCCGAAGTGGCCGTGCGGTTAAAGGCGCTGCAGTCTGGAACCGCAAGACCGCTACGGTCGCAGGTTCGAATCCTGCCTCGGGCATGGATGTTTGTGGTGTCCTTAGGTTAGTTAGGTTTAACTAGTTCTAAGTTCTAGGGGACTAATGACCTCAGCAGTTGAGTCCCATAGTGCTCAGAGCCATTTTTTTTCGTTCTTCTTTTACAGAAGGTTTCCAGTCATATACCGACAGAACTGACTGTAGCATCTGAAATGAGTTTTGAGCTACACTTTCAGTGATCTAACTTGTGTAACAGTTTAACACTGCTCCTCCTGCCGGTCGTCGTGAATAGGTATTTGGGCCATTTGGATGTCCTTCTTGTTTACACGCAGTCATAAGATAAATGATAATAATCGATACAGACAGCAATAAATATAAGTTAATTTTTACGTTATTTGAATAAATTCCTATGGAAATACTATAGTTTTGGTGGGACTGTATACAAATGAAGTCACACGAACTACAACATGTAATATTGTCCTAGTGCAGCGAGTATTCTCAGTTTGCTCACAGTTTATAAAGTAATATGACACCAGTCGATTCTTGGCGCAGTTGGACACCAAACGTGTCCCTGCGAGATGGCATGAAATGCAATGGCCCAGGAAAATTAGTGACAAAGAGAGTAAGTGAATAAATTTCATGGTACAGACGATGTCTGAGTCGGAATTTAGGCGTCCTGAAGGCAATGTTGACAGAAAGAAGAGTGGTGCACTGAATGAGCACAGGGCTGGTATTCAGGAGAACTTACGCCACGATTCGCGTTTCTTTTCTTTTTTTTGTGAAGGAATACCAAAGAATCACGTGACGACAAAGCGAGGGGATCCGCGAGTCAGTTGAGATGAAACAGGATTCTGTCTTTACAGAACAGAGCTGCAGCATCCAAAATGTCATTTATGAGTATACTTCAAGTGATTTAAATTGTAAAGAAATTTAATTAACAATTCTGAAAGCACCATATACTAGGTTTTTGGCCGGCTTCGTTCGTATATGGCCGTTAGTCTCGAGGGGTGACGATGGCAAATGTAATTGTTAATTAGTGATAAACCCAAATACTCTATGCGTTCAGGACTGTTAAATAAACAACTGTAACAAGAAGAACGTGCCATAACCAGAGCCACATTTGTATATTTCGGTTCACTTATTCTTTGCTCTTCGCCTGTCTCAGTGCGCAGAACTGATACTATGGTCGGCGGATGGCAGAGAGAGAGAAAACTTGACCATTTCGAAAAGGGGAATGTTGACGACCGTGGAAGCGTGAGAATATCCAATGACAAAAGGAAATCTCAACCAATGTTACTGTAAATCAATTTACTGAAAAAGCCATCGTCGATGAAATGCCAGTTGTGTCAAGGTGAACAATTTCACTAGTCCCGTAAATGCATAACCTAGGTAGGTCAACAATGAATATTTTTCTTTGGGTGATTGGAAAATTACTGGTGACCGACCTTCGTGCTGCGTTTAAGGTAATAATTTAATTATTCACCTTATCTCACCTGGTGTTATTAACGGGCCTTCCAAAAAAAAGTACTGTTGTGAATAAGAAAATTCCTTTTATCACTACTCAAAGACGATCGCTGTCCTCCGCGAGGTCTGACGGGCCGCGTAGCTTTCGCTTTGACAGGCAGGCCTACGACTATAGTGTGAAGAGGGAAGATGGTAGTTCTTCTACGACCAACGGCAGCAGTGCAATCCAAAGACTCGCGTGGTTAACAGCGACACGTACCTGTGGCGGTGAAGCGAGCGTCGGACCTGGAAGCGCGGCAGGAGCCCGGAAGAGAGCGAGCTGGAGTGCGTCAGCTGGAGCTGGAGCGGCGGCGCGCGGCGCGGCGGCTGTGTCGTGAGGTGTCGCGTGCTGCGGCGTGGTGCGTGGCTGGTGGTGGAGACGAAGCGAGCCGGCGGATCACTGGTGCACCTGCTGCGGATGGCTCGACGCTGCGCGACGTCCGCTAGGCTCCCCCCTTCCCCCGCTGGCGCTAGCCCGCCTCCTGACCCAGACACGGGCCCGGCTCGGTGATACAGTTAGCCGCTCGCGGCGGCCCGGACGCCTCAGTGAAAGCAGGTGCCGGCTGTGCTGTGTGTGACCACCCCCTCCCTACCCTACCCCTCCCCCCCCCCCCCCGCAGTTATGAGCGCGTCACATCCCCGCCCACCGCGTGGCCCCGCCCGCCAGTCGGCCGGCAGCCCCGTGTAATTGGGCCACGGTCACTGCCAAATTCCTCGAGCGTCCTTCTTAGAGGTTCATTCCTGCTCAGAGGTCAAAGTTTTTTGCCAAATGGCTCTTCGTCCATTTTTTCCCTTGTTTTCCAAAAAGGTGTTCCAGAATGTCGTCCTTCCTGCGAGTTATTTGCATACATATTTTCGAGTAGTGCTATCCGAGGACATCTCAGGGGTCAGCTCGCACCTTCAACCTGTCACGGGTTGTCCCCGCGGCTTCCACTTTGGATGACAAGTGAAATGTTCTGAATTGAACGGTACAAATGGCAGAGCTGTGCAAGGAAAGGTACTGGATTCGGGTAAGTCCTCTTCATACAAGATGGTTGCGGGACATCGGCTGTTCAATGTAAATGACAAATCAAAACACTTTCAGCCGTCTAAATTTCTGCCGCGCGAGATTAGCCGATGCGGTCATGGACTGTGCGGCTGGTCCCGGCGGAGGTTCGATTCACTCCCTAGCTTACTACTGACTGTAGAAAAATTCCGTTTACCCGTGCTCCTGCGCAGTGGCGAGACGTCACATACTTTGAACAGCCGGGTGCATTCGGCCGTTGTTGGTTGACCTCGTCCACTGCTACCATCACCCCACGGCGGAATGACTCGTACACATCTTCTTCAGCATGGTGATCCAGATATGATTCAAATATCACACCTTCCTCGTTCCTGCTGAAATTCTGGGGTGTTTAGCCTGGGTTGTATAGCATTTCAAGGTGCCCGCTTGTATCTGCCAGTACATGAGTTTTATCAAAAAGAATGTGGTGGTCTCCTGGTTGCCTGGTTGCAGAGCATGTTCCGCAACAGCTGATCTGTCAATCTCAGTTGGTTTTGTGCTCTTATACTTGCTTTTTTTTGTTCTTTTTGTAGTACCCATGTACACCTCCCCACAACTGCACGGAATCCTTTAAATTCTTTTTTCTTTTTTTTCAGCGACCTGCGAATATCTAAGCGTTGGGTTTTAATGGGATATCCATCCGACCACAGCATAATAGACCGGAATACTTTATTATCTGAGACATTTCTGGCCGTGAAAGTTTACATTTTACTATCACAGCATTGCATTTAAGCTATGTGACATACATGCATTGGGTAACCAAAACTTTAGGACCACTGACCAGCCTGCGTCTGTGGCCGAGCGGTTCTAGGCGCTTCTGTCCGGAACCACGCTGCTGCTACGGTCGCAGATTCGAATCCTGCCTCGGGCATGGATGTGTGTGATGTCCTTAGGTTAGTTAGGTTTAAGTTTTTCTAAGTCTAGGGGACTGATGACCTCAGATGTTAAGTCCCACAGTGCTTAGAGCCATTTGAACTATTTGAACTATTTTGAACCACTGACCACTGTGAGATTCAGGACAGCCTGGTGGGGCTGTAAGCACCTGACGCGGCAAAGAAAGTGTTTGAGCGGAGCAAGAACCAAAGGGAGAACCATGCCAGCGACGATACGGGCCGCAACAGGAAAGTCCAGGAAAGCGACTTTAACGAAGGCCATATTGTTATGGGAAGGAGCATTCGGATAAGGATAGGCTGGTTGGCTGTTCGTCTGGTACTGCGTGGAAGTCTACTGAAAGTGGTTGAAGCACGCTGAAGGCACAAGTACATAAGAAAGTGTCGAGCGTCCAAGCCTCTTCACACAACATGGAGATCGTACGGAGGCTTGCCAGCTCTGTAAAGCAGGATAGCCGGCGAACTGTGGCGGATTTGACGACTGTGCACAACGCTCGCGCAGCTACAAGTTTCTTGTTACACCACACCGGTTACGCTGTCGTTAGTTCAAAATTTTTAAAACAAATGGAAAAAGCGGCATCAAAACGACTGTTCAAGTTAGTATGTAGAATCTGTGACTCCAGAAACACAGCAGTAGACTTTCGGAAGAATTTTATCCCCATAATCCCGAAAACATCAAGGGTAGATAAGAGCTGGAATTATAGGGCAATTCGCTCAACAGCTTGTGCTCCAAGCTGGTTGGAGAATAATGTTGTGAATTGGCAGGAGCCAATTCACGGAGTTTGGAGGAAGCCGAAAGGCACGCGTTTAAGCTCACGCAGACTGGCGTGAGGTCTGGAAAATGACAAGGAATTATAGTAGCCAAAAATAGTACATAACTTCTGGAATACTTAACTTTAATCCATAATTGGAGAACATCGCTCTTGATGATACATAATTATGATCTCAATATAAACTGGTAATAGCGCCTTGCTAGGTCGTAGCAAATGACTTAGCTGAAGGCTATGCTAACTATCGTCTCGGCAAATGAGAGCGTATTTGTCAGTGTAGCATCGCTAGCAAAGTCGTCTGTACAACTGGGGCGAGTGCTAGGACGTCTCTCTAGACCTCCCGTGTGGCGGCGCTCGGTCTGCAATCACTGACAGTGGCGACACGCGGGTCCGACGTATACTAACGGACCGCGGCCGATTTAAAGGCTACCACCTAGCAAGTGTGGTGTCTGGCGGTGACACCACATTCCTCCCCCGCAAATCAGCGAACGGTTGTGTTATAAGGCTTCCGCCCGCCGTGGACCCCATGTTGACATATGCGACGAGATGGGGAGCCTAACAACAGGCGAGGCTGTGCCACCCGCACCCGGCCGTTCGGTCCGAGGGGAGCTAGGAAATGCCTGAAAACCTAGTCCAGGGTGCACGCCAACATGCGGTGTATGCGCCCGTAGAGAGACAGGAGGGGCCGAAGGGTCGACCTCCATCGCGTCGGGGCACCCGACGGGCGAAGACGACATCTGGTCCGGAGCGGGCAAGAGTTCCATGTCGGAGGACAGCTGGTCACGGGAAGCGATCGGCGGCGCGTGACCCAGGGAGGCGCTTGGCCGCTGCAGCGAAGCGTCCACTGCGGGCGTCGCTGGCGGGAGAACAGGCGGCGGCGGCGGCGGCGGCGGCGGCGGCGGCGGCGGCGGCGGCGCGTCGCCATGGGGCAAAATGGAAGGCAGCGTCGGTAACACCTGGGGCTGAGGCGAGCCAGTAGATTGGTCCCCAGTGCGCTGACCCGACGGCACCGTCGCTGAAAGCAGACGGGGAGCGGCAGAACCCGTGCGACGACAGAGGCGCAGCTGATTGAGATGCCGACGCACCTTACCAGAGACCCCCAAAACCAGATACATAGCGCGGCCGAGGCAGCGAAGAATGCGCCCTGCGAGCCAACGCCGTGAACCTCGATAGTTGCGATAGTACGTCGCCTGGAGCAAAATCAGGTGGCTGCCGCTGCACAGGAACCTGATGCGGCGGATGTAACAAAGACATCAAGGTTCGATGAGGACGACCATGGAGCAACTCAGCCGGCGAGCGACCATCTCGGGGCTGAGAGCGATACGAAGACAAAAAGAGCAATAACGCGTCCTCCCAAGAATGCGACTCTTTGAACTTCAACATCTGTGACTTGAAAGTCCGGATCAATCGTTCAGCGGCACCGTTTGACTGAGGCGAAAACGGCGCGGACGTCAGATGTTGAATACCATTGGCCTTGCAGAATGACTGAAATTCTGCGGACATGAATTGTGGGCCATTGTCGGAAACAATAGTCTGTGGAAGACCTTCAATACAAAAGATAGCGGTTAACGCTTGGATGGTGGCAGATGACGTCGTGGAAGACATCCGGACAACAAAAGGAAAATTACTGAATGAATCTACCACAACCAACCATCGAGCATTCCAGAATGGACCAGCAAAATCTATGTGTAAGCGTTGCCAAGGGGAAGTGGCCTTTGGCCATGCAAAGAATTTCCGCGGTGGTGCTGATTGTTGTTCGGCACACGCCATGCAAGAAGAGCACATATTCGTAATCGCAGCATCGATTCCGAACCAAGTACAGTGCTGACGAGCAAGTTGTTTCGTTCGCACTATACCCCAATGTCCGTGGTGGAGAAGCCGTAAGACAGAGGACTGTAACGAACGTGGGACCACGACCCTGGATTGATCATTATCAGAACGCAACAGCAAAACACCACGTCGTACAAAAAGTCTCTCCTTGTGAGCAAAAAATCAGCGAACCAACGGATCCTCGATCAGCGACTTTGACAAGGGCCATTGAGTAGCAACAAAACGCAAAACGGGAACAAGGAAGGGTCAGCAGCAGTGGCTGTAGCTACACGGCGAAAATCAATTGGAAACGATTCGACCACGTCAGCGGTTTCCGCATCAATGAACATGCAAGCAAGTTCGGAAGAATCGAATGCTCTATCCTCAGCAACAGGCAAACGGGACAACGCATCGGCGTTTCCGTGCTTAGCAGTGGACCGATACAAGATATCGTAGCGGTACTGCGAGAGGAAAATAGAGCAGCGAATAAAATAGAGCAGCGAATGAATTTCTGCGCTGTACGTGGAGGTACAGGCTTGTTTGGACGAAAAAGCGACGTCAAGGGTTTATGGTCTGTGATGATGGTAAAGTGACGACCATACAAGAAATCATGAAACTTAGTAACACCAAATACGAGAGCCAAAGCTTCTTTCTCTATCTGTGACTAATTTCGTTGCGCAGACGAGAGCAATTTGGACGCAAAGGCAATAGGGCGATCATGTGAGCCATCTTTGTGCGCAAGCACAGCACCGATCAAGAAATCCGATGCATCTACCATCAACAAAAGGGGTTTCTGGGGATCGAATGGCGTAAGGCAATTAGTGGAAAGCAACGCCGATTTCAACTGGCGAAAGGCGCGTTCGCATTCCGTCGTCCAGACGAATGGAACACCTTTAAGGCGTAAGGGATGAAGCGGAGCGGAAATGGAAGAGGCGTGGCGCACATTTCTGTTATAGTAATTTATTTTTCCCAGCACACTCTGTAGCTGCTTCAAATTCTGCGGCGAAGGCAAGTCTTGTATGGCACGGAGGTGCTCGGGACTCGGATGTATGCCCTGGGCAATGAGTACATGGCCCAGGTATGGTAAGTCCCGAGCAAAAAACACACATTTGTCCTTCCGCAAGCGAAGACCATTTTGTCGCAAGACCTGAAATAATGTTCGGAGATTGGCTAAATGTTCTTCTTCTGACTTGCCGGAGATCACAATATCGTCCAGATAGTTTGCTGCAGTAGGGACCGAGGCACAAACAGTTTGCAGATATTGCTGAAACAATGCAGGGGCGGATGCACACCCGAATGGCAGTCGTTTGAATCGATACAAACCAAGATGCGTGTTAACCACCAAAGCACGCTGGGATTCTTCGTCCACCGGTATTTGCAAGTACGCATCTGCTAGGTCCAACTTCGAAAAATATTTACCCACGCACAGCTTGTCAAAAAGATCTTCCGGGCGGGGTAAAGTTGCAATCACTAGTTGTGGATTCACTGTTGCCTTGAAGTCCACACAAAGTCTCAATTTTCCGGAAGGTTTTGGCAAAATTACTAAGGGTGATGCCCAGAGAGAAGCCTGCACACGTTCAATTACACCTTGTGATTCCAAATCGTGTAATGTTCTTGCGACCACATCACGCAATGCGTGGGGAACATTGCGCGCTCTGAAAAATTTCGGCTGCGCGTTTACTTTCAGTTCCAAATGTGCTTCATAGTTCTTAGCGCCACCAAGGCCCGGTGCAAAAATGTCTGCAAACTCTTCACATAGACGAGAAACACTGGCTGAAGGCACAGTCTGGTTCACTGAGAAGACCTGATTTACTATAGACAAGTTAAACAACTGAAATAAATCTAAACCAAACAAGTTCACTGCAGAAGAAGAACGAAGAACGTAAAATGACACAAGTTTTGTTTGTCCCTTGTATGTTGCAAGAAGGCTGCACTGTCCTAACACAGGGATATTCTGACCGGAATAGCTAGTTAACTTAACATTTGCGGCATGCAACGGAGGTGTGCCCAGTTGTTTTTACGTGTCTTTATTGATTAATGAAACTGCAGCTCCGGTATAGAGCTGGAATGGGACCACGTTGCCATTAATGTCCAAGTCTACAAAAAGTTTATTGTCCTGCTGACGACAAGAGCGACTGTCTCGTGCAACGTGAACTGACACTGGTACAGAATCACTTGTGACTTGATGGGATTTCCTGCGATGTCGACGCACACTATTTGTGGGATGAACACAGTCACTGTTAGAGAGAGTGGCACTGGGCGGAGTGGAATGAACTGCATGAATTTCCATGGGCGACAGTTCACAAGCCTGAGTATTCTTGGTTCGATTCCAATTCCGGCGCGAAGCAAAGGGCCTGGAATGGTTGTGAGTGTCCGATCTAAGCTTTTTCTGGCAAACGCTCTGAACATGTCCTTTTTTATTACAGAAAAAGCAAATAGCCTGGCGTGATGGGCAATTGTCACACAAATGTCTAGTAGCACACTGCGGGCATGATTTTAGCACTGCATTTGCTTGCTTGCGCGGCACTCATAGCGGAGAGCTTGGCGGCAGCTGCGCAGACGGGCGCTAGGGCTGTTTACTGTTCCGTGCAGCTCGCCCGGCGGGCCAGTTAATGTGACACAGGGCTGGCGAAGTTTCAAATGATTCCTGAGCAAAGTCAAGTGTGTCTTGCCTATCCAATATGTTCATCACTTGTTGAAGGGAGGGATTGACTAGTTTCAAAATCTGTTCCCTTATACGAACATCAGAAACGTTCTGTGCAATTGCATCACGCACCATAGTATCTGAATAAGGGAGTCCACATTCACACTCAAAAGCACAATACCTAGTAAGGCTTTGCAAAGTTGCAACCCACTCCCAATTAGTTTGACCGGCCGTGCATTTTGCACGAAAGAACGTATACCTTTTGGCAACTACATTGACTGAGTCTTTGAAATATGCATCTAATGCCGACAAAATGTCGTCATAGGACAGAGTTGGTTGGAGAATAATGTTGTGAATTGGCAGGAGCCAATGCACAGAGTTTGGAGGAAGCCGAAAGGCAGACTGGCGTGAGGTCTGGAAAATGACAAGGAATTATATTAGCCAAAAATAGTACATAACCTCTGGAATACTTAACTTTAATCCATAATTGGAGAACATCGCTCTTGATGATAAATAATTATGATCTCAATATAAACTGGTAATGGCGCCTTGCTAGGTCGTAGCAAATGACGTAGCTGAAGGCTATGCTAACTATCGTCTCGGCAAATGAGAGCGTATTTGTCAGTGTAGCATCGCTAGCAAAGTCGTCTGTACAATTGGGGCGAGTGCTAGGACGTCTCTCTAGACCTGCCGTGTGGCGGCGCTCGGTCTGCAATCACTGACAGTGGCGACACGCAGGTCCGACGTATGCTAACGGACCGCAGCCGATTTAAAGGCTACCACCTAGCAAGTGTGGTGTCTGGCGGTGACACCACAAATAATATACAAAGGAATGTAAAATCAATTTTGTATTAGAAAAGGCAAAGACACCAGAGAGGTAGTTCTAATTTTGTTCTTGACCATGGAAGCAAGATTTAAGAATAATCAGGACACATTCAGAGGAATTATCGACTTAGAAAAAGCGTTCGAGAAGCTAAAATGGTGCGAGATGTTCGAAATTGTCAGGAAAATAGGTGTAAGCTATAGGGAAAGAGGGGTAGTCTACAATGCTGCAGGAAGTAAGAGGCAAAAATAAGAATAGGAGACCAAGAGCGAAGTGTTCTGATTAGAAAGGATATAAGGTAGGGATGTAGTCTTTCGCCCTTATTGTTCAGTATGTACGTCGAAGAAGCAACAAAGAAAATAAAAGTACAGTCGTGGGATTTAAATTGAGGGTGAGACGATATTAATAATCGCTGATGACATTACCATCCTCAGTGAACGAGAGGAAGAATTACAAGACGTGTTGAATGGCATGAATTAATGAGCAGGCACTATGGATTGACAGCAAACGGAAAGAAGACGAAAGCAGTGTGGAGTAGCATAAATGACAACTGCGACAATCTTAACATCAAATTGGGGACCAAGAAGGGAAAAAATTCTGCTACGTTGGAAGCAAAATAACTTTTGACGGGCGAAACAAGGAGGGCTTAAAAAGCAGACTAACAGGTAAAAAGGGAATCTCTCCCTAAAAGAAGTCTATTAGTATCAAACATAAGCTCTAATTTGAGGAGCAAATTTTTGAGAATGTACTTTTGGAGCACAACAATGAATGATATTGAATCATGGGCTGCAGAAAAACCGAAAAAGAAGAGAATCGATGCGGTTGAGATATGGTGCTACAGGATACTGAAAATTAGGTGGACTAATAAGAAATGTGGTTTCCCGAAGAACCGCCAGGGACAGAGACGTGTGGAAAATAATAACGTGAAGGAGGAACATAATGGGATGACGAGTTTTGAAAGATCGAGAAATTGCTTCCTTGCTACTGGTCCTTGGGAGCTGTATAGGGTTAAAAACTGTAGGGGAAGACAGATATTGGAAAATATCCAACAAACAATTGAGGAAGTTGGTTGTAAATGATTCTGCAAGATGAAGAGGATGGTGCACGAGAAGAATCCGTGGAGGTCAATATGAAACCAGTCAGTGACGACTCAAATAAATAAATAAATGTGATGATTAACTGAGTGGTCGAAAGAGGCGACGGCAGTTAACGACAATACGATAGAATTATTTCAAAAAAATGTTCAAAGGTGTGTGAAATCTGATGGGACTCAACTGCTAAGGTCATCAGTCCCTAAGCTTACACAATACTTAACCTAAATTATCCTAAGGACAAACACGCACACCCATGCCCGAGGGAGGACTCGAACCTCCGCCGGGACCAGTCGCACAGTCCATGACTGCAGCGCCTCGGACCGCTCGGCTAATCCCTCGCTGCTACAATTATTTCGTCTAGTTTGCAGCAGATAACTGGTTCGTAATAACTACTCATAGGGCAACCGTTCGAGACCATGCAGAGGAATAAGCTTGAGCACGGCAGAGCAGAGCCTTGGCATATAGTGCCCGCGAGATGGAGCCGCGGAGGCGCGCGCGGACGGCTGGGTGTGCGGGCTGCGTGACCCGCTGGCGATTAGCTGGCAGAGGCCGGCTGGCCGGCCAGCGTCGTCCGCGCTGCGCCTGCTGACCCACTGCTGGCCGGTGTTTTGACGTGCGGGCTGCCGCTGTCATCTCGCGCAGGCGCTCAAGACCGCTCTGAGAGTCTGGCCTTTCCACGTGGAGCTGCGCGCCGCGTTCAAGCGCGGAAGGCCCGATGAGGATTGCGGGTAGGGATTGGGAGGAAAGTGGCGGTCCACATCCAGCAAGGGGCCCCGAAACCAAGTGAGAAGCCCATCTCATACATGTATTAATAGAAGAGGGGATCCTATGCTTCACATATGACTCGTTTTATTTACCCCGATGGACATGTTCAGGTCAGTCTACATCTACATCTACGTGATTACTCTGCTATTCACAATCAAGTGTCTGGCAGAAGGTTCAATGAAGCACCTTCATGGTGTGTCTCTACCGTTCCACTCTCGAACGGCACGCGGGAAAAAAAGAGGGCTTCAATTTTTCCGTGCGAGCCCTGATTTCTCCTATTTTATCGTGATGATAATTTCTCCCTATGTAGGTGGGTGCCAACAGAAGCTTTTCGCAATCGGAGGAGAAAACTGGTGATTGAAATTTCATGAGAAGATCCTGTCGCAACGAGAAACGCCTTTGTTTTAATGATTGCCACTCCAATCACGCATCATATCTATGACACTATCTCCCCTATTTCGCGATAATACAAAACGAGCTGCCCTTCTTTGTACTTTTTCGATGTCGTCAGTCAGTCCCACCTGATGCGAATCCCACCCCGCACAGCAGTACTCCAGAACAGGGCGGACAAGCGTAGTGTAAGCAGTCTCTTTGGTAGACCTGTTGCACATTCTAAGTGTTCTGCCAATCAATCGCAGTCTTTGGTTTGCTCTACCCACAATATTATCTATGTGCTCGTTCCAGTTAAGCTTATTTTTAGTTGTAATCCCTAAGTATTTAGTTGAATTTACAGCCCTCAGATTTGTGTGACTTATCGCGTAATTGAAATTTAGCTGATTTCTTTTAGTACTCATGTGAATAACTTCGGACTTTTCTTTATTCAGGGTCAATTGCCACTTTTCGCACTATACAGATATCTTATCTAAATCATTTTGCAAGTCGTTTTGATCATCTGATAACTTTACAAGACGGTAAATGACAGCATCATCCGCAAACAATCTAAGATGTCTACTCATACTGTCTCCTATGTCGTTAATGTTGATCAGGAACAGTAGAGGGCCTTTAACACTCCCTGGGGGAACGCCGGATATTACTTCTGTTTTACTCGATGACTTTCCGTCTGTTACTACGAACTGTGACCTTTCTGACAGGAAATCACGAATCCAGTCGCACAACTTAGACGATACTCCGTAGGCACGCAGTTTGGTTAGAAGACGCTTGTGAGGAACAGTGTCTAAAGCCTTCTGGAAATCTAAAAATGTGGAATCAATCTGACATCCCCTGTCGATAGCACTTATTACTTCATAAGTGTAAAGAGCTAGTTGTGTTTCACAAGAACGATATTTTCTGAATCCGTGCTGACTATATATCAATAAATCGTTTTCTTCGAGGTACTTCATAATGTTCGAATACATTGTCAAAATTGAAGTTCTTTTACTGTTACAGTATTAGATAAAAATAAAAATTTCTATATGCGCAGTTCGTGAAAACGTCGGGATGAAATCATAACAATTGTTTCGTATTAACCCTTGTTTGTCACACTGCGCTATAGTACACCATTCGTTAATTTTAATCAACTAAACTTGAGAAAATCGGGTCAGTGTGTCATCTGGTTTGACTTTTACAGTACCAGTTCCACTAGATCCAGTAAATTACACAGGAAGCGCCAGTCCGTCAACAGACAACTGGGGTTGCCTACACCACAGCGTGTCGAATAAGATCGAGTTTATGAAATTTAAGTGCATTTAATTTCAAGTATTTTTGGCATCAGAGTAAAAAATAAAATATTTTATGTTTTACCACGTCTAATTTTTTTGAACGATAAATAATATTTTATTCAAATAATCAGATGGTGTATAATCTGCGAACTCGACGTATGTGCGAGGAATTTCTTGAAGTGGACAAAATACGTGAGTAGTTCTTGATTAAGAATTTTACGAATGAAAAAGAAAATTTTACGTACACTTGAGGATTTGACGGAAATTCTTTCGTTTCTCCAAACATGTTTCTTCTACAGTGACGGAAAAGGAACGCAGCACCAAGAAGGATTTGTGCGACATACACGAAAGTCGATAGGCGTGTTTCTGCATCTGAAAGATGATGTCTATTCAAATTTCGTTCAAGTCGCGTAAGAGTGGAGCTAGTAGCACTAATAAGAGGTTGCAAACTAGGATTGCTTTAAATGTTGTAGTAGTCGTAAGCGTTGTCCATCGAGCCGGGGACCTAGAAACGACGCCGGCCGGGGTGGCTGAGCGGTTCTAGGCGCTACAGTCTGGAACTGCGCGACCACTACGATAGCAGGTTCGAATCCTGCCTCGGACATGGATGTGTGTGATGTCCTTAGGTTAGTTAGGTTTAAGAAGTTCTAAGTTCTAGGGGACTGATGACCTCAGATGTTAAGTCCCATAGTGCTCAGAGCCATTTGAACCATTTGAACCGCTACGGTCGCAGGTTCGAATCCTGCCTCGCGCATGGATGTGTGTGATGTCCTTAGGTTAGTTAGATTTAAGTAGTTATAAGTTTTAGGGGACTGATGGCCTTAGAAGTTAAGTCCCATAGTACTCAGAGCCATTTGAAGCCTAGAAACGACGGAGTGGCTTCGTCCCGCCGTATCCCTCAGTGGTTCGCAACCTCACAACAGGCCACAGCAGTCCACCCATCTCACCGCCGCCCCACACCGAACAACGGTTATTGTGCGGTTTGGCCCCCAGTGGAATGCCCGCTCCGGGAATGGATCATACCAGACGAGTGTAACCCCAATGTTTGAGTGGTAGAGTGATTATGGTGTATGCGTACGTGGAGACAGTGTTTGCGCAGCAATCGCCGACATAGTGTAACTGAGGCGGAATAAGAGGAACCAGCCCGCATTCACCGAGGTGGAGGGAAAACCGCCTTAAAAACCATCCACAAGCTGCCCGGCACACCGGACCTCGACATTAATCCGCCGGGCGGATTCGTGCCGGGGGCCGGCACGCCGTCCCGCTAGGGAAGCAGCGCGTTACACCGCGCGACTAGCAGGGTGGGCGTCGTAAGCGTTATTTACCACTGAAATTAGACGTGGTGAGTTGATGTTAGTCAAGAATGCCTTTAACAGGACAAAGAAGCCATTATCAACGCCTCACTGACTTTGAATGAGGTCGTGTAAGAGAAGCAGGATGTTCCTTTTGCGATACCGCAAAAAGACATGGCAAGAATGTAGCCTCTGTATGTGATTGCTGGCAGCGGTGGTCATGAAAATGTACGGTCGCAGAAGACTGGGCTCCGGTCGGCTACGTGGCACTACCGAGAGGAAGACCATCATGTTCGGCGTATGGCTGTGATGCATCGTACTGCATCTGCAGCAGCAATTTGAGCAGCAGTTGGCATCACAGAGACATAACGAACTGTTACAAATCGGTAACTTCAAGAATAGCTCCAAGCCAGGCGCCCTGTGGCGTTCATTCCGCTAACCCCAAACCAGCGTCATTTGCAACGTCAGTGGTGTCCAGAAAAAGCTCATTGGAGGGGAGGGTGAAAGTCTGTTATGTTTCCGATTAAAGTTGGTACTGCCTCGTTGCCTACGATGGCTACATGCTGGTTAGAAGGAGAGAAGTTGAAGACCTGCAACGAATCTGTCTGCGTGGTAGACACGCTGGATCTGCATCTCGATTTATAGTCTGGTGTGCGATTTCGTGTGACAGCAGAAACGCTCTCGTGGTTATTCCATGCACCATGACTTGAATTTGTACCTCAATCTGGGGATTCGATCTTTTGTGCTACCATTCATTAACAGCAGTCCATTCCAACAGGATAACGCTCGCCTACATACCGCTGTTGTAACTCAACATGCTCTACAGAATGTCGACATGTTTCCTCAGCCTGCTCGGTCACAACATCTGTCTCCAATCGAGCGCATTTAGGACTTCATCAGACGATGTACCAGAATTTCACATTCGCACTGGGTTATCTCGTGCATACATTAACCCGTGATCTTGCAGCGTTAATCATTTAGATATGTCACCTAAACAAATATATTCCCGAAATTTCATTACTCTACATTGGTTATTTTTAAGTGTTGCGATCTTTTCCCAGTCGGTGTATTTTTTAATCAAAATTGTATAAAAATTATGTTTAAACAATAAAGGATTTCTTTATTTTGATGATAACAGAGTTTTCACTTTTTCGCGATGTTCCTTCTTTTTATTTTCCAAAATAAATATCCTTTTCAGGCAGTTCAGTTACACACTGTCTTTTTCTTGTAATACTATGTCTTGAGCAAACTCAGTTAAATTTTTAGCCATTTATACGGAAACTTAAAAAAGTTTCGATTGTTTAAAAAAACTGTAAAGTCATTCAGTTTTATGGCATTTGAATTTTTTGATCTTATTTTTTGGTTGCTTGACCCTCATAACTCAAAGTAAGCTTTTGAGAAGTTACAACAAATTTTCAAGAAAAAATATTCAATACATTATTTTTTATAACAATTATTGTCGCTGGTGTGCGATTCACCACAGTGTACTGAACATGTCGCTCCACAGAAGTGTGTCAAGTAAGAGTTAACATGTAAGTTAATTGTCAGTCTATTTTTTAATACAATCTTCACACGCAGTTTTATCATAATTACAGAACAGATAAATCACAAGTCTGGACAGTCGTTGGCCACTATATGCCCGTTGAACCAGCTACGCAATGGCTTTGCGTGTTGTTTCCATCTACTTTTCGACACTGCGGTAGCTCTCGCATTCACTCCGCACTAAGCTTTCTAGACTTTTTGGATTTATTTCGAGGCGAGCTTTTCTCTGACTTGCGTTTTCTGTAATTCCGAGCATATTTACGCGCTATATGAGTCGACATCTCATGTGATACGAATATACTGATTAATGATTTGCAATTATATTCCGGCCGGCCGAAGTGGCCGTGCGGTTAAAGGCGCTGTAGTCTGGAACCGCAAGACCGCTACGGTCGCATGTTCGAATCCTGCCTCGGGCGTGGATGTTTGTGATGTCCTTAGGTTAGTTAGGTTTAACTAGTTCTAAGTTTCAAGGGACTAATGACCTCAGCAGTTGAGTCCCATAGTGCTCAGAGCCATTTGAACCATTTTGAACCAATTATATTCCGGCAAATATTTTTATTGTCTGACTTAGAGACGTAGTAACGCTGCGCAAGCTGTTCACAATGTCACCCGAATGAATGTGCTAGCTAAACACGTTTCCAAGGCAGACCAATTTGTAACTTTATACGAAGCTCATTAGTAACAATCAGCGGATGAGCCTACATTTTGGCACCATGACGCCATGGGCAGAACGAATATTGCGGGACAACGTACAGACATGATTTGTCCGTTGTGGGCTCAACTATTGTTTGCGCATTATTAATCTAATACTAGTAGTTATTAACGGTTCAAATCTGACGGTATTTTGGCATTCAAGTTCGACCGACGAGCGAGTAGACATTTTCAAGTCAAAATGCAGCTGGGATGAACTGAGATCTTAAACATCTGGTACAATACACGGGTCCCAGGAGAAACGGTCAGTATTCAGGGATGTGACGGGAACGATCATTCGAAGCAAAAAGGTGTAGTAGGAATGAGCTCTGAAATATATACCTTAAGAGCTGCGGGCATTTGTTCGTCCTCATCACAGTGAAACACATCTCTTCCACTGAACAAATGATCGTGGTTGTTAAGGTATGTACTTTAGAGCCCATATTTACCGGAGATTTTCTTGTTGTTTTGCTTCATATTATCACCTCTCAAATAATGGAAAGCAAAGAGCTTGCAATAGAAGAGACTTATTCAATCGTATCAAACATGAAGTAGTGCTCAAGCTCTCAAGGTATGCATTTCAGAGTGCATGATTACTAGACTTTTATGCTTAGAGCGATCCCCCCTGTTATACCCCTGAATGTTAACTATTCCTCCTGGGACACCCTGTATATGTCGTCTCATTGTCAGCACAGTGCTTATTGCGAGTGGTTAAGTTATCGCTACATATAGCAGCCAAATATGTAATGGAGATTTAAACTAAATCCACAGAGCGCAATATCTCCACTCACAAACAGGTCACTGCGGCTTGCCTACACTGTTCAGTGCGTAAATATGCCTAGGGTTATTTCTTGCTTTGACCGTAGGCGCATTGTCACTGTACGGCAAGAAGATGCTCGCCGAATTGGAGTACACAACAGCAAGTCATTCGTTCAACGGTTATGGCGAGACAAAAACTGCTCAGTAACGTTAGCTGATGACCACTATCTATAAATATTGGCGGACTGACACCCCGAGGAGAAATCAAACAGGACTGCCCGCTGTCTTTTTTGGGAGGCGACTGGGAGAGGTGCGTTGACGCAAAGAATAAACAATGGCATCGCGTTCTCTTGATCGGCAAGTGCAGAAGTGTCTCACGCCTCACGACAGTCGTAGAAGAGGTGAGGTACCATTTCATACCAAGTACGACCCATACGTGTTAATCAGCTCATAAAGGTCAAGAATACTGCAAAATAATATTTTGCAATATTATTTACATGCTCCCTACTTTGCTCAGTAATGCCGTGCAATAATATTGTGGTTCGGAGTGTTGTCGATAAAGACGTTTCTGCTGTGAAAATTTCTCTAAGACAACTTATTGGCAAAACTGAGATTAACAAAAAAAGGATCATCATAACTTCTTCTGTGTTGATGGTCAACATGCTTAGGCGTCCCCATACATAGGCATTTGTCCCTTTCCCCCCTCCTCCCCTAATCCTTTCTCTCTTCCTCGTGAAATCTGGTGCACAGTGTCTTTGTTCATTACAAAATTCCTGTACACTTCTAGAAGTGATTTCCTGTTATTCCCCTTAACCACTCGTTCAGCCAAATACGGCACTACGTGATTGATCTCAGTGAGGGAATACTATGTATGGCTTTATCAGTTGCTGTATGTTTGTTCGATTGCTGTTCTAAGTACGGTATCGAAGTAACGCTCGTACAACAAATACTGAGAGAATAACCATCAGTTCACTGTTATATAATTTTTTGTATCAAAACTCACCAAATCTTTTACATAAAAAGTATAAATTTTAGAGTTTTGCACTGCCCCCTTCCTCCCCCGGTTAAATTTCCGCGGACGCCCAAACCATCATGATCAAAAAACGAAATACTATAATGAGAGACGTAATTCCACCAACTCAGTGTTTAACTATTAAGCTGCAACACCTTACCACTGGCAGTTCTTTCGAAGATTTTAAATTCACAAATGCAGAGTCACCTTAAAGTGTTTGGTACTTAATTATGAAAACATGTCATGAAACAATACGTGTACTAAACGATTATTTGCGCCTAGGTGATGTACATGCACACAAATAAATATCCGTATATACTTTATTTATAATTTTGCATTAATTACTTTTTTAAAAAACGTCTTCCTTCGTGGCCTTTCCCTGTATTTTCTGAGCAACAAATCACGCGATTCATTCTTAACATTTCTGTGTTTGTACTCATCTGCCCTAACTTCGCCTAATGCTGCCAATTATTTATACATTTAGATGCACTCTTAATCATAACGCTCTTTCTTGTACTTCTGAACCCAATTTCAACACCATAACAACAACGAAGAGTGAACACAACAATCTCCAGTGTCTGTAGCACGCGAGAGACTGTCAAGAATATTGTGCAATACTGCCCGCAGACAGCACAATAAGTCCGTATAGCGCGAAATTTTTCAAACGTTTTCCATATTCTCGATATTATTGCGCAATCTCTCAATCTCACACCTATTCGTTCAATATTATTGCGTTTTTTTGCTGTGTTATTGACCGTCTAGGGGCCGCTTTACAATGCACGGAGCTGAGTAAGGCGACACTGAATGTTAGCCAGCAGTAGGATTTGATTTCATAGATCTGCAAAGATGTTCACTTTCGAACAGACTGCCTTTATTTTGGTTTTCATTTCACACTGAAGTTTCTTGAGAAATATTCTTTCATTCCCTGCTGCTTCTGAACCTACGCCCAAACACTTTCGTAGATGTGCTGGGGGGGTGAAAAACACTTTCGTGACCATTTTATATTCCAGCTGCATTTTAAATATACTTCTAAGATAAGCAAACATGCAAAATATTCTCACTCTCTACGAAGGTACTGAACAGTGAATAAATCTTTGCGCCCGTTGGTACTTACGTTCAACTCAACAGAGACGCATTGAAAGCACAGTCCATTTGATGCGTGAGAGTCATCGTATTTTGAGAGGTTACGATAAGAACTGTTGTGGAATCGGAGAGTATTTCATATTCTTCTTTCGTTTTCTGCAGCCTCACACGATCAGCCAGTTACCATGAACAGATTATTTCACCCACTTCATCATGGTAACAGCAATACGAATACATTAAAAAATACGAGGTCTTATATTGAGGCGGAAAACATGAAGCACTATCACATAGTCTTGTATGATCCATACCTCGCAGCAGCCAAAACTTATTAAACGTTACTATCTTTAACGCCATTAATGTGTGATGGATCAGAATTATTGTATCGGTTGGCTCTGAGCACTATGGGACTCAACTGCTGTGGTCATCAGTCCCCTATATTGTATCGGTCTTCGTGTCGTCACAATTTAATTTTATCGTTTCAGTCTATAGTAGTGGCAAGGTAAGTCGAGAAAAAGGATGTGATATTTATCATTTAATTGTAAATAAAGCCTACGTTGATGATTAGAAAAATCGATACTGTGTCCAGTCGTGCAAGTCTTCGTACAGAGATGTCAAAGATCATCCACACATTGTTGGCCGAATATCATCCTGGACGAGCGGCCCTCTAGAAGAGCAATCGACGGCCACGTGCTTATCTTCTTTGATTGTTAACAAGTAGTTCTAGCACCCTACATTCGTCTGAATTAATGGTTCAGCCGCGGTACTGAAGGGGTTTTGAGTCAGTCACTGCTGAGTAGATGGTGAGCCTGAGTTGGTAAGACGACAGACATATATGTTACTGCATGTGATTTAGGACCTTGTTACAAGTGTCGTGAGCGATACCCCACTGAAGCAAGTTGTATCTATTATTTCGCCCGTATGGAATTTTCCGCGATTTGATTGAAAACTTATAGGAAGCTGTTCTTGTATTAAGCTGTGTTTGAAATGTAAGGTTTGACTATTGCAGGAACTGATGGGCACTATGAGTACTCCTGTCAGAGTCGGGCTCCTCATTTTCTGTGTGACGTTCGACGAAAGGTCAAGTGATTTTTAGTTGGTACGGGCTTAGTGAAAAGCGGCTTGCACGCTGTGTCAGTATTTGATAGTAGAATCGTGAGTCTTTAAAATACGACGACACTAAAGTTTTGACTTCAGTAGCTTTGTTTGAAGTGGTCCTTGCTGTGTTTCCTGCACACGCCAATGGAGTTGGGTGATGCAAGTGGTTCATAGAGATTAATGAAGGCACACTATAAGGTAGTTGAGTCTCAGCTTGAGTGTACTTTTTTGAGTATGGGGTCGACTACGAGGTAGTAACGTTATTGTGTATGTGGAGTAACTGCTTATCGAGAATTATTCCCGAAGCTTTTCTTGATCGGTGACTCAAGCACAGAAACACACGGATCGGACGTGAGTTATTGTAGGCCGCATATTTTGCCCAAACATATTGTTAGTGACGTAACCATTGAGACCACATTGCCATAGTTGAACCATTTCTGAGCTGAAATTCCAGCTGCTACCGTTATTTCTGTAGTAAAAGTGATGAGTGACAATTACATTTAGGATCTGCTAGTGGGTAGGCGAGAGGCCGACTCCTGAAGAGGTTGATATTTTGAAAATCTGAATTTTAAGCTGAGATATAAAGTGGTGGTGCCACCCAGGATTTATTTGGAGGCTTTTTTCTTTTGTATATTCATCTCGCTTATTATGGGGCTATTAGATTTTTGCAGTCACTCATTCACAATCGACATCTGGTCATTATAAAGCAATTACATTTAAAAAGAAAGAAAAATAAACCGTCATTCGTTAAAAATAAATTTTAGTGCCCGGGTTATCATTTACTCATGACGAACTTAAAGAAACTAATCGTAAAAAAGGATATAATTTAAAAATGAAAGTAACTTTATAGTTCTGACATTTAGCAAGCAGCGTAACCACATTCAAGTCACCGATAAGATCTAGACGACTAAATTGAGACTAATTAAAACCAAATATTGTCATTTTCAAAGACTAGCGCCTTATAACTTAAGACATTAAAGCCGTTTCGTAAGAGGTTGGCACTGAAACATCACGATTAATTAAATACTAGAGTTGGTCAGAATATTTCTTAAAGATTTACTAAAGAAATACCTAAAGAAGTTTAGTTACGTTGTCTTAGTAATAATTTGTTTCTCTGGATGCGGATGACTGATTCTGTTACGAATACTTTAATTCTGACACTTTTCAACACTTTAGGAACTTGTAAGTAATTGATGGTATATAAATGTTGAAGTGTTAACTATCATGATATTGATGGTGGCATATAAATGCGACAAGAGATGTTATAGTTACTGCGTAAAATATTACTATGTGCTAACTTATGTATATATACAATACATATATTGAGAGAATTTTTTACAAAAAAGACGCTTCATTAACAGCGACCTGGCTTGTGCAATCGCTCTGTTGTATGTTCGTGGTCCTTTTTGGTGGTCCTTTTAATCGAAGGTGTGCTATAGTTTGGGAAGCAGAAATACCAATTAGATCAAGATACGATTACTCATTGGACACATAGTTGCTCGAGCAGTGTTTCTAAGAATCTGTGTTCTTCTGAAAGGTTGAAAAGAATCCCGTTGCGCCTCTCCACGAAACATCAATTTTATTTTATTTATATTTTTTCCCAATTTTCTTATGTGTTGGTATGAAGTGGTACCTGAACGTTTTAACAGGGATAATTACATGGGCTCTCGTAACTTCAATTCTGCCACAGTGCAGCTTCCAGTTACTGAACTGGATTTGTTCCATACGTTACGTTCTTCATTAATAGTGAAAAATAACCGGGAAATCTGCATCTTCATACATGCATCTACACGTCTGGGTAGAAGAGAGTCGATCGTACCAAGATAATCTATACGACTCGCATATCGATCGTGAGGTAAATCACTGTGCTTCTGCAACCCCTCTAAAATTCGCATCACAGCTATGCTACGTGCACGATAGATGCAGCATAATGGTGATACGAGCTTCTCTGAAATAGATTCTTTAAATTTACTAACCAGGGTTTCACGAGAACTACATCTTGTTCCCCAAGATTTCCATTCAAGTTCACCCGAGGTTATCTACTATACACTGAAGAGCCAAAGAAACTGGTACACCTCCCTAATAACGTGCAGACCCCGCGAGCACGCTGAAGTCCGCAACACGATATGGCATGGGCTTGACTAATGTCTGAAGTAGTGCAGGGATATCAATAAAACCGTAAGAGTACGACATGGTGGAAATCTCCTCTCAACAGCACGTTGCGAGGCATCCCAGATATGCTCAATAATGTTCACGTCTGGGAAGTCTGGTGGCCAGCGGAAGTGTTTAAACTCAGGAAAGTGTTTCTAAAGCCACTCTGTAGCAATTACGGTCGTGTGGGGTGTCGGACTATCCAGCTGTATTCCAAGTCCGTAGAAATGCACAGTGGACATGAATGGATGTAGGAGATCAGACAGGATGCTTACGTCCGTGTCACCTGTCAGAGTCCTGTTTTGACGTATCATGGATACCATATCCAACTGCATACGCTACACACCACTACAGAGCCTTCACCAGCTTGAACAGTCCCTAGCTGATATGCAGGGTCCATGGATTCATGAGGTTGTCTCCATACCCATACACGCCCATCCGCTTGATACAATTTGAAACGAGACTCGTCCGACCACGCAACATGTTTCCTGTCATGAACAGTCTAATTTCGGTGTTGGCGGGCACAGGCGAGGCGTAAGGCTTTGTGTTGTGTAGTCACGAAGGGTACCCGAGTGAGCCTTCGGCGCCGAAAGCCCACATCGATGTTGTTTCGTTGAATGGTGGTTCGTTCGGTGACTCTTGTTGACGGCCCAACATTGAAATCTGCAGCAGTGTGTGGAAGGGTTGCCCTTCTGTCACTTTGAACGATTCTCTTCAGTCGTCGTTAGCCCCGTTCTTGCAGGACCTTTTTCCGGCCGCAGTTTGTCGGAGATTTGATGTTTTTCGGGATTCCTGATATTCACGGTACACTTGTGAAGTGGTTATACGGGAAAACGCCCACTTCATCACTGCCTCGGAGATGCTGTGTCCCATCGCTCGTGCGTCGACTATAACACCAAGTTCAAACTTACTTAAATCTTGATAAGCTGCCATTGCAGCAGCAGTAACCGATCTAACAGCTGCGCTAGGCACATGTTGTTTTATATATATTGAAAAAGAACTCTAGATCTGGTTGCTGCAGCGTCTTTGATACATACCTTTCGTCTGTGTCTCGGTGCTTTCGTAGCGTGATGCGAAATCACACTCGCGGCTGCTACCGGAATCCACGTTCTCTAGTCAATGTGCGGCGAGCAAAATAAATGAGGCGTGCTACTGCCACATACTGGTCCCAGTTTATTGACGGGTCCGCAGAAACTATCTACTCTGGCATACAAGTTAAATCAGTCTAAATAAGGGTCGTCAGTTTCGCTCTGACCCGCGAGAGAAGGCGACTTATCACCACTCCAAAATCGATAGTTAAAAGCCCCAGAGCAGTACAACAACTTTCGTAAGGATTCCGAAATCCGATCATTGCACTTTAGTACGTTCTCCACTGAAAGTTCTTACACTGCCCCCAACTGGCCATTAGCACCTACCGTTGATAATCCCCACACAACAAAAACAGCATCACAGACCAATGTTAGTAAAGGAAAAAATCCCACGAAAACAGCACACTTAAATTTGAATGCCAACAAACGAAATTTGTCAGCATAAATTAACGCTAGCTAAGTCCTCCACTTTAACTCAGCACCATCTCCAGCTAGCTGATGACTCAAGGCTCTGCTGAGGCCTCTTTTTAGGGAACAACCCACGCGCATTAATTCGCAACACTCTTCAAGAGAAAGAGCAAAGTGCCTAAGCAGGATTCGAAGTCCACGCACGAGAACCCTCTCCCGTTTTGTAGATTTTCCGCATCAGATTAACTCCACGCGTCCGAAACGATAGCCACTTTGAAATACAAGCTCCGCCCATGGTAGTCGCTCGACATGCCCCATTAACCTGACGAAGGTTGGCGGCCTACTCCCCTATTTTGCTTGCTCTCATAATTGACGCACGAAATTATTTAACATAGAGGCTTTCAGTCATTCAGAATCGGTAACAGAGTGTAGGAATTCTCGTTGACCATTTCCTGCTCCCACTTATAGCACTTCTTTAAGGTACTGATTTCTAGCACTACATTAAGAACCCTTTTCTGCAACGGATGTCAGGAATTCCTCCAGTGGTGGAGAAATTACTCTCCATGTACGCCCGCTATGTAGGCTCCGTTCACAACCCATTTAGCAGGACTGGGGAAAGACCAGCCCATCAGCTTCAGGGTGAAGAAAAACCGATTTGCTACTGCAGCCGGACACTGACCCACGCAACTATAATACCTAAAAGGGCTAGGAAACGATATGTTGCAACTTGTATGAAATTTCTTTCATTGTTCATTGCATTTTCCCGGAACTAGCCCAACAAATCCAAGTCTTCCATCCGCCTTCCACATTATTGATTTAATGTGTTCGTCCGATTTCACATCGTTTCTTAGTATTACTCCTAAAAAGAATACAATGTGCGGAAGACGTTCATCATTAGAGTGAAATACTTTCTCTTCATTAAAGGCAATATCTTCCATTAATTAACAGCATGGTCAGGGAAGAACCTTGTCTTGTTCCTAATCCCGCCTAATAAATCTTTTATATACATTGAGAACAAAAGGATCCTAATCTTACTGGGGTTGGAAGCTCCTGTGTGTTACAGAAGGCGGAGTTTAAAACCACAATGTATTTTACAGAAGGTGGAGACTGAACACTAAAAAAAACCGGTCCTGTTACGCTTCCTTGTGGCTCACCCGATGTTGTCGTAGAACATTCGCCGTTCAGTATAAGGTTCTGGTTTCTATATACATCGATCTAATCATATATCTGCGAAGATATTACATGTACTCACTTTTCAGTATGTAGTCGGCAGTGCGCTACAGTCACCCAGGTTACTCTGGTCCATACTAGTTTTCAACTAGATTCCTTTTGGACCTCGTAAGGTTTAATGCTTGTGTATAAACACTTCTCCTTCTGGAAATTCTAATCTATATGATATATTTTCGAAAAGTAAATAAAAGTTCCTCTGTTCACCACTTCGAGTTTCAACCAAGTCTTAGTTCCTAGCATGATAAGGAGACCTCTACTTCCTAAGAGGCTTGAATCCTCAGATTTGAGATGTAAGCACTTAGGCGGTTTGGTCCGTGTCCGCCCCTGCCTCGACTAAATCTGTTACATCTCGATACATTAATCTCAAGTAATGTACCACCTACACTTGTTAAGCTTTCTATACAAATTTGTCTACGTGTGTGAATACCGAATATTTTGTGTTCCAAAACTTTATCCTCGTGTAACGTACAAATTTAGGTATCGTGTTCGGCTGCTGAACACCACTGACTGTTGGCTCTATGTGGTGCATGTGAACAGTGTCGTGAAACAAATCTTTAGACTTAATGAAATGCAGAATTAGAAATAATGAAAATTAATCTAATTAACTGCCAAAAGAGTTGTGTGCTTAGTGACATTGCATAACTGAAACTCAGTACCGAAGTGCATTATGAAAGTTACGTGATATAAAATGCAATGTTCGACTTGGAATAACCAGAAAAATAAATTGCTAACTCTATGAAATTACCATCACTGTTCACTGAAAAGTAATCTGCTTGCTTAGCATATCACCTGGTAATTCTGACTACGTACTGTTTCTTCACAAGAACGCAAGGTGAGATCTAACCTGAAATAAAAGTGATTTACCTCCTGCTCAGGGTCCTATATGTCTGATCTCCAGACAAATTAACATTAATCACAAATATTATTAGTTATCTGAGAGGCAAAGATTTACTTCAATTAATACTCTTGGCAAACAAACATCTTTTACTTGTGCATGTATGGGTTACCTTCAAAAATTCCTTCAGAAATCTTCTCCATCAATACAAAGAATTAAATATCTTTACAAACAAGTTTTCATCTCTACAGTAAAATATTCCAGAAAGTTTCCCCAAGATTCACCAATAACAGACCTCATTCTCTGAAAAACGCAAACTGCTAGCTACTATCCCTAAAAATAAGAATACCCAGGCACTGCACAACTGACTGACCAGCAAATGAACCACGGATAGATCGAAACACAGAGTCAAGGATCTTTCTTACTACTCGTTCCATGCGCTCATTGATTTTTGTCTCTGTACTGAGAATGTGAATTATTTACAATAGCAGAAAATATATGAAAACCCCACATTTTATGTATAGGATTTAGCCTCCATTGCAGTTGATCTCCTGCGAATTTACAGACTTCGTAATCGTTGAAGTATCAGACTGTCTCAGTTCAGTGATGTTAACACTGTTCTTCCCTGAATATATTCATTGCATTGCACTACAAGTTCGTTCCCATTTGAGAAAACGTGTCAAAAGGAAGATGTACTCATAAGAAATTCCTAGTTCACTTAAACTGTTATCACACACTAGTTACTAGGACAACCAGAGTTGATGGATTATAGCCTTTGGATGATTAAGAATATAAGCTAGTTGCTTCTGTTCCAAGCACTTCAGCACATATATTAATATTTCTCACTATTAAATCTAAATTGAATAACTTTTTAAGCATTGTGTATTTAATCTGTTGTATGTCTATGCCGATCCGGATACACTTTGCATTTAAATGCGGAATTGAATCTTATGACACGATTGACTTCAAATACAAGTACTGGAGCGGGTTGCCGACATGCAGGAGCAATAGTGCGACATTCCAACATGCCGGTTAGCTGCACCATCCTCAACACAGCTGACAGCCTCCCACTTAGCTGATACACCACATCCAGACTAGCTGACACCACCCCAGTAGCTCACACCCAACCCTCTGTGGGCAGAAATCTTGACTCGATGAGTAGTAACTATTTGCTACATGTTCCAAAGAGTATAAATACACAACTTTGTTGTTAGTAACAATAACCGCTAAGAGGCTATAATAGGAATTGTGAAACACTCTCTATATACAGGGCATCCATAATCAAATTCTAGTTTCAAAACGCTGTAGAAAGAGAACCAGTGCTAAGAATGACGTCAAATATGAACAGCATATTATTCATGCAGGGGGAAATCTCATGGAACAAAAAAAAAACGAAGATTTTACCCATATGTAAATGTGTTAACGCAAGTGTGGTCGGCTACAAATGACAGATGAGTCGCGATGCGACTGCTGTAGTTTGATTTGCCCATTACACCACCCGCAATGTTCAATGCTTTTGTCTGCACAAGTTCGGCAATCAACAGTTGTGGTACTGTTAGTTACATAAGCCCATCCACAACGGCTAGGTCGTACCACATCGGATCGGTTTTTAGCTGTCCTGAGATCTAAAATAACATAAAAGAAAAATGACATCGATGTATAATCGTTGTGAGACTGGCGCGACATACGTTCAGTATACTGCCCGCCGTTTTCTGCTACAATCTGAAATCGAGAAACAGCAGGGCTTTCTGATAAAACGGCTTTACCAGCAGCGCGCGGTTCGTTATGAAGAAAGCCATATTAGGAGTCTCGAACGCAAACTGAGGAACAGGCATGTGCTGCGCGTCTGTGGGTCTGCATATTCTGAGGCATACAGAGCCTTCTATTGGTCAAATCTTAGTAAACATTTCTTTTGTTCCATGACATTTACCCCTGCGTCAATAACATTCTGTTCAAATTTGACGTCATTCTCAGCAGCTCGTCTTCTTCTACAGCATTTTGAAACTGGAAATTTACTAAAGACACCATATATATATATATATATATATATATATATATATATATATATATATATATTGCTACACCCCGAAGATAACATGCTACAGACGCGAAATTTAACCGACAGGAAGAAGATGCTGTGATATGCAAATGATTAGCTTTTCAGAGCATTCACACAAGGTTGGCGGTGGTGGCGACACCTACAACGTGCTGACATGAGGAAAGTTTCCAAATGATTTCTCTTCAGACCATGCAACACTTGTACCCAGCGGATACGGTCGTCCAGAACATCCACGATGCCCTACTCCACCTGCAACGGCAGGGGAAGGAGGTTTCTTTCTGCTGGGTGCCGGGGCACGTGGGTATTAGGGGAAACGAACTGGCGGATGTGGCTGCCAAAGATGCATGTTCCCTCCCTCACGTTGTTTAATGTGTCGTCCCCCTCCATGCTGTTACCTCCCTATTGCGTTTTCGTGTTATGCGTCAATGGGAAGAGGAGTGGCTGGCAGTCGGTGAAAATAAGCTGCGTCTGGTCAAGGCCACCACGCGGCCATGGCGTACGTCCTATCAGTCGTGCAGGCGGGATGAGGTTCTCCTCACTCGCCTCCGCATCGGGCACAGTCCCTTAACGCATGGTTTTTTACTCCTGCGGGAGGACCCCCCAATCTGCAGTGCTTGTGGCGTCCAGATTACTCTCCGCCACATTTTACTTGACTGTCCTTTATTCTCTGACCAGAGGGCGGTGGTTTCCTTTCCACCGGATTTGCCCTCTATTTTGCAAGACGACGCAACGACTGTGGTTAAGATCTTACGGTTTTGTGTCCTGTCCAATTTGTTGCCTCGGATTTTAGGGAGAGGATTTTAATGTGCTGCTGGGTGACTGGCTCACCCAGGGTTTAGGTAAGAGGTCCGCCAGTCACGATTACCTACTTGTTTCACTTCGATTTCTGTTCTCTTTTCCTTGTTTCCTTTCCTTTTTTAGTGCGTTTCTTTTTCTCTTGTTTTGCCTCTGCATAAGAGGATTTGGAAGTGCGTCAGGCCTGTGTCTTTTAGCCGTTCTCCTTCTTCGCTGTCCGTCTTCGTCCCTTCACCGCATGTGTTCCTGTTTCTAGGCGTATGGGCGCTGATGACCACGCTGTTTAGCGCCCGAAAACCTCAAACCACACACACACCAAATGATTTCTCATACACAAACAGCAGTTGACCGGCGTTGCCTGGTGAAAGGTTCTTGTGATGCCCCTCGTAAGGAGGAGAAATGCGTACCATCACGTTTCCGACTTTGATAAACGTCGGATTGTAGCCTATCGCGATTGCGGTTTATCGTATCGCGACATCGCTGCTCGCGTTAGTCGAGATCCAATGACTGTTAGCAGAATATGGAATCGGTGGGTTCAGGAGGGTAATACGAAACGCCGTGCTGGATCCCAACGGCCTCGTGTAACTAGCAGTCGAGATGACAGGCGTCTTATCCGAATGGCTGTAACGGATCGTGCAGCCACGTCTCGATCCCTAAGTCAACAGATGGGGACGTTGGCAAGACAACAACCATCTGCACGAACAGTTCGACGACGTTTGCAACAGCATGGACTATCAGCTCGGAGACCATAGCTGCGGTTACCCTTGACGCTGCATCACAGACAGGAGCGCCTGATATGGTGTACTCAACGATGAACCTGGGTGCACGAATGGCAAAACGTCATTTTTTCGGGTGAATAGAGGATCTGTTTACAGCATCATGATGGTCGCACACGTGTTTGGGGACGTCGCAGTGAAGCGTGTATTCGTCATCGCCATACTGGCGTATCACCCGGCGTGATGGTATGGGGTGCCATTGGTTACACGTCTCGGTCACCTCTTGTTCGCATTGACGGCACTTTGAACAGTGGACGTTACATTTCAGATGTGTTACGACCCGTGGCTCTATCTTTCATTCGATCCCTGGAAAACCCTACATTTCAGCAGCATAATGCACGACCGCATGTTGCAGGTGCTGTGCGGGCCTTTCTGGATACAGAAAATGTTCGACTGCTGCCCTGGCCAACACATTCTCCAGATCTCTGGTCAATGGTGGCCGAGCAACTGGCTCGTCACAATACGCCAGTCACTACTCTTGATGAACTGTGGTATCGTGTTGAAGCTGCAACGGCAGCTGTACCTGTACACCCCAGCCAAGCTCTGTTTGACTCAATGCCCAGGCCTATCAAGGCCGTTATTACGGCCAGAGGTGGTTGTATTAGCTAGTGATTTCTCAGGATCTATGCACCCAAATTGCATGAAATGTAATCAAATGCCAGTTCTAGTATAATACATTTGTCTAATGAATACCCCTTTATCATCTGCGTTTCTTCTTGGTGTAGCAATTTTAATGGCCAGTAGTGTATATATATGATAACTGTACTCCTCATACAATTGCAGCCGCTTGCTGGATGGTACAGAGAGAGAGAGAGAGAGAGAGAGAGAGAGAGAGAGAGAGAGAGAGACCTTGAGGAGGCTAGTGCAAGAGAAAGTGGTAGTTTTGGTGTGTGATAACACACCAGCCGGCCTGATGTGGCACACGTCAACTTTGGTAATCTTACATCAGATTACAGCTACCTCTCTTACATGCTGTCCAAACAGCATAATACAGAGAGAATGGGGGAAAAACAAACGCAAACAAAAATATTCTAGATATTAAACTTATTGTATTTTTTTTCTTTTTAATGTAATAAATCACAAGAGTTTTAATGATACTGTGTTTTTTTACATTTCATACAATGCTCAACATTCAATATTTTTACTTTGCAACATAGGCTATAACATACACTCTACCTTTGACAAGGGATATGTAGAATTTAGAGTGTACAGTGCTTTTATAAGATTTTTTATTAAATTTACAATCTCAGCAATTACAACCAACATTTCTTGAACACAAACATGTACAAACAAACTGAATTATATTAAAAATGTAGGATACGAGAGTCGTGCTTCGGTAGCTCAGATGGTAGAGCACTTGCCCGCCAAAGGCAAAGGTCCCGAGTTCGAGTCTCGGTCGGGCACACAGTTTTAATCTGCCAGGAAGTTTCATATCAGCGCACACTCCGCTGCAGAGTGAAAATCTCATTCTGGAAACATCCCCCAGGCTGTGGCTAAGCCATGTCTCCGCAATATCCTTTCTTTCAGGAGTGCTAGTTCTGCACGGTTCGCAGGAGAGCTGCTGTAAAGTTTGGAAGGTAGGAGACGAGATACTGGCAGAAGTAAAGCTGTGAGACCGGGCGTGAGTCGTGCTTCGGTAGCTCAGATGGTAGAGCACTTGCCCGCGAAAGGCAAAGGTCCCGAGTTCGAGTCTCGAGCGGTTTGTTTGAAGAGAGAGAGACTGTAAAAGAAAAATAATTAAGACGTGGAATCACCGGAGATCTGGACATGTAATGGAGATGGATTTAATACACAATTTCCTTCATAAATAAGGTTTGTGACTTTTTGTTCCGGAGTGAATGAACGAATGAGTTTTTTCTGAACCATTTGATGATCACGTTGGCCCTGTAATTACTGGGGAAGTTTCAGCTGTGTCGAAGAGAGCCTGCAATCACTGAGTCTGTGTTAAATCGTCCAAAAAGGCTTCGTACACATCTGGAATTCGCAATCTTTCGTAAAAGGAACAAATTGTCCACACGATTGATTCTCCAGACTGAATACAGTGTTTAACAGTAATAATAAATGTAAAGATCTCTTACAGCAAGCCAGCCGCTGATTACCAAGACGAAGGACTCCACTAAAGATCCTATTTGGCTGATTTCACGTAATGAAATATTATATTAAAAACTGTACATAGATAAAGGAGAGAAAGAGAGAGAGCGAATGACAATAGAGATAATACTAATAATCCTCCATTAGTCTAACTTTTCACCTGTCTTATCACGGATCAGCCAAGACACTGGAGGCCCTTGCATTACTGTATAGATTTATGTGTGAAGGTGAAAGGGTCTTAAAGGCAACAGATACACGTCTATACAGACAAGACATTACACAAAGTTAGCGGCTGGCTGCATTCATCATCTATTCATAGAGGAAGAGACGACAACTTATTATTTTGTTAAATAGTGATTCCAAGACAATGTATTCACCTTATATGGAAGTACAGATCAGGAACCATCCTGTACGGGTACACCTAGCTTGTGTTGTTTAACAGTAGAAGCAAAATGGTGGTTTTATTGAATTATATACAGCATGGTTGATTTATCTCCAGGACCCAACACACATTGCCTGTAATCTTCGGTGGTTAACGTATTAACAGAAGATTGTCTTATACCCTCTTCTCTGCCCATCATGCACACAGATTCGATCTCAAGTATATACGTTCTTGCTCATACAATGACGTATCTCTAATAGGTTCACCGTACAATTCACCTTTTGTTAATCCAACCTCTTTTTTATCTATCAGTGTAATATAATATCTGTAATTTGTAGGGAAATACAAAGTATCAAAATTATTCATTTATCACATACGCATATGTAAAAATTCCCTTCTGATTAAAGTCTCAAACACCAGGAAAATATGGCTTCATTATCTTGGGTTCGTCTTATTTCAGGTACGATGCAAAATTTTTGAATGAGCGCGACAAGAAATTTAGTGAACCAATAAACTGAAAATTTGGTCTGTGTTTAATGCCGCCTTCTTTAAACTGTCCCCAGCAAATATGGCAGTTCTTTGCCGATCAGAACACTAGTTCTTCTTTGGGACTAATTTATATCTCTTTATTTTGTATGAAAAGTCATTCAAACTCTCAGAAATTGCATAAAGCTTTTCAGTGAACCATTTCAATTCTTTGCTTCCCACTCCTGCTACACAATTTTTATGCACGAACGCACAGTATAGAAATGATAGATTAACTGATCCTCTAAGGATGCGATCCTTAAACCACAAAGAAAACAAAATGATATAATTATATACAACGAAATATTTGTTGTTTGCCCTGTAAGTTATACTTAAAACTACATGCAATTATAACAGTAATAATAATAATAGATCAAAACAAAGCTTCAGCTCAAGTACTGTATGTTTTGCATTTGTCAGTTGAGAAAAACTGAAATCGCACAGGAAAAAATAATGATAAAAGAAAACTTATCACTAACTATGAAAATTAAAAATTCTTTATCTAACTGATACAGTCTCTGAGATAATAAGGTCTTATGTCATGGTGTGGGTACATTTTCTTCACCTTCACCCTGATGAGATAAGACAGAGTGTATGTACTTGGATTTGGTAAAGCCATTACCTGAAAAGGTCCTGAGTACATTAGCTGCTATTTCTTATTCATCTTCTCGATGACTGGTGACATTTTAATAGCACTTTTGTCCCAACAGGGAACATGTGCATCCTCCTCGATTGTCGGTCGTAATATCTTTTTCTTTGCTGGCTTGGATAGAATTGCAACTAACATTACTCAAACCTTGGCCTCCCTAGATTCTTAAGTGGTTGGTATCTTTGGTAAACAATTTATCAATTCATACTTTCCCTCTTGTTATACAGTAGTTACGCTGCTGTAGCTTTCTTCAAAGTGTGACATAAACTGTTGTAAGCTTCTTTGAATGACTTCGGGTATTCTACCAACAGTGCCGGCTTGTGATGGCAGTACATTTGGACAAATCTGTTTAATTCCTGAACCAATTACAATAGGGTTTCCTTCAGGATGAAATCTAGAAATCAAAATTTGCTGTGTTCTGTTATTCTGCTGGAACTTCCTCGAACGATAAACTGTGAAGTTGATAGTGTTATCTGACAACAATGCAAGTGACTTGCCAACGCGCAGAACCTATTACCAGCAAGTTTGTTGATATTTACTTGTGCAGAAGGTTTGAAGGTTTCGCTTTTTGACAAATTTGACATCTTTTTAGAATTCGCTGTACACATCTTCAGAGATTTTGCACATGACAGTATGTTCCTGCCTCTTCCAAACATTCATGTACTACACAGTGACTCCATACTACGTCTGTATACCACATTAGTCCTTTCACACATTCCAGCGGAATGCAAATACACCAATTATTTGACCTGGTATATCTCTTGCCAAATAAAACATCATTGTGCAACTGATAAAGCTCCTTTATTCTTTTTTCTGCTTGAATCAGTTGTATGACAGAACTCCAGTTAGGGTCTTCAAGCTGCAAATGTTCCATTTTTCTGCACATAAATATACTCGTCGGTTTCCAACATCGTTCATAGGTAAGACTTTAAACTCTGCAGTATGCTCTTCATTGTTAGTGGTGTCTGCTGACCGTTCACATTACTATTCTCCTTGCGGTGTACATAAATACTTTCAAAACAATATTCTTCTAGAATCAGCATCCGCCTGGCTAATTGATGATGTAATAACTTATAACTATTAAGAAATCTGAGTGCATCGTTATCGCAATACAGCTTTATTTATGTATGCACCTGTCAGATAATAGTGGAATTTGTGGAATGACCACCCTTCTACCAGTGCTTCCAATTCTACATCTACATCTACGTGATTACTCTGCTATTCACAATAAAGTGCCCAGCAGAGGGTTCAATGAACCACCTTCATGCTGTCTCTCTACTGTTCCACTCTCGAACGGCACGCTGGAAAAGCGAGCACTTAAATTTTTCAGTGCGAGCCCTGATTTCTCTTATTTTATCGTGATGATCATTTCTCCCTATGTAGGTGGGTGCCAACAGAATGTTTCGCAATCGGAGGAGAAAACTGGTGATTGAAATTTCATGAGAAGATCCCGTCACACCAAAAAACGCCTTTGTTTTAATGATGGCCAGTCCAATTCACGTATCATGTCTGTGACACTATCTCCCCTATTTCGCGATAATACAAAACGAGCTGCCCTTCTTTGTACTTTTTCAATGTCATCCGTCTGTGTTGATATATGCATGTTGATAATTAATGAGTGTTCTGCTCACAAAGGCTGTTGCACAAAACGTAGGTGATTATTTAACTATCTGATCTTGAAATAGTCAAGATTCTAGTCCATATGATAAAGTGTTAGCTATTAAACCAAAACCTAATGCCACATTTGGATAATTTAATATCGCTGCATTGACAAGAGTGGACTGGATTTTGCTGAATACTATTTGACGATCCTGAGTCTGTAACCAAGATATGTTCTCTTTTGAAAGAATTATTATGCCTCTGAGTTTCAAACATGGTTGGCACGAATCTTTGCTAGAACGAATCCAATCCTAAAAATCAGTTGTGCCCTATTTCATGGTGGTAGTCCTTTCTCCTTGGCACTGATTTTATTACCCGCGGTAAAATACCATACATTGTTGTTGTTGTGGTCTTCAGTCCTGAGACTGGTTTGATGCAGCTCTCCATGCTACTCTATCCTGTGCAAGCTTCTTCATCTCCCAGTATCTACTGCAGCCTACATCCTTCTGAATCTGCTTAGTGTATTCATCTCTTGCTCTCCCTCTACGATTTTTACCCTCCACGCTGCCCTCCAGTACTAAATTGGTGATCCCTTGATGCCTTAGAACATGTCCTACCAACCGATCCCTTCTTCTAGTCAAGTTGTACCACAAAATCCTCTTCTCCCCAATTCTATTCAATACCTCCTCATTAGTTATGTGATCTACCCATCTAATCCTCAGCATTCTTCTGTAGCACCACATTTCGAAAGCTTCTGTTCTCTTCTTGTCTAAAGTGTTTATCGTCCATGTTTCACTTCCATCCATGGCTACACTCCATACAAATACTTTCAGAAACGACTTCCTGACACTTAAATCTATACTCGATGTTAAGAAATTTCTCTTCTTCAGAGACGCTTTCCTTGCCATTGCCAGTCTACATTTTATATCCTCTCTACTTCCACCATCATCAGTTATTTTGCTCCCCAAATAGCAAAATTCCTTTACTACTTTAAGTGTGTCATTTCCTAATCTAATTCCCGCAGCATCACCCGATTTAACTCGACTACATTCCAGTATCCTCGTTTTGCTTTTGTTGGTGTTCATCTTATATCCTCCTTTCAAGACACTGTCCATTCCGCTCAGCTGCTCTTCCAGGTCCTTTGCTGTCTCTGACAGAATTACAATGTCATCGGCGAACCTCAAAGTTTTTATATACCATACATGGAAATTTAATATCCTAAAAAGTTGATATCTGTAAGAGAAAATTTTGATTTCCTTGAGTTTGAGGTGACCCCTGAATACAGCTGTAGTATAAACCGCTAAATTTCCATGTGTTGCTCCCATGTTTTCGTCGCAATTAGCAGGTCATCTACGAATGGTGTAACAACATTGCGTACTCAGGTTCCAACACTGTTTATAATGCTGAAATTAAAATGCCTGCACTTAGTTTTAGACCAAATGGCACTGGTAACCGCATCGTGGGTAAAGAAATGCAGTATACTTCTGTGATTCGAAATTAAGTGGTACTTGCCAAATTGATTATCTTAGATCAACTGTGATAAAAATCTGGATTCCAGAAAACTATTGAACTAACTCTTCTTTGTTTGAAGGTCGTATCCTTCTAGGGAGAATAATTTTCTTGATTTCACCGGCACCGAGAACAAGACTCCCATGAGATTTTGGTACTACCAGGAATGAGCTACAATACGGGCCATCTGATGGGTCAAAACTTCCCCAGGTAAACGTACACTTTATTTCTCAGTCAGCGTCACATTTCAGTGTGCAGGGAATGGAGTAATACTTGTGACAGTATCTTCTATGAGCTGCAACATTAAGGTGGTAAAGGTATTCTCTGATAATAACTGGCTTCTCATCAAATACCGTGACATAGTATTGCAGTAACTCGTAATTGTTTAGTCTGCAGAGGCATTAGGGCACTTGCTTCATCTACCTTTTATGTGATTTCTTCAGATACACTGACACGCAAAAGATTGGCAGATGAGTAGCTCCTTCTCCTACTAGTATTTTTGTAGCAGTAGATTGGCAATAGCGTCCATGGAACCGCTGCTTCTGTACTAAATTAACAGTTATCGGAGCTAACTGTTGGTTCAACGCTAGTTCACCAGAGGTGAAGCCCATTATACTATTCATCACTCTCAGTAGCTCATGCCCAATAATCAAATCTACAACAAGACTGGGAATCACTAGGCACACCCATTCTATAGCTCCATTACCGTGATCCGTAATTATTCCTGTTTACAGATTTATAGAATGAGAGCGTCCTCCTACAACATCTAATATTTTGCAGTTCACCACAGGTAAGGTCAGCAATTCTGCTCGATTCTGTAATCTCTTTAAAACACAGATTCCGTTCACACTGGCACCAGTGTCCAGAACAGCCAAAATATTAATTCCTGCAATCTTAACATTGACTTCCGCTTGTGGAATACTTTGAGATGAAAAACTGCGAGGTTGGTCACTCATTGTGCATCAATTTTCCCCTAATTGTCAATGCCTTCATTAAAACGTATCATCATAATGTTACCATCACAGCGCCTTTCACGTCTACAGACACGGCTTTCAGGAATAAAGTTAGGCGTACCTAGTTTTTCTGTCCATGGTTGAGAAGTGAACGTTGGTTTTCAGTAACATCTCTAATAACTGGCGAATGATTCCTCCAGTCATTACTAATATCATTCAGGTTTGACAGGTTTTGGCTTCCTTGCCAATGTGAAGGTCCAGAATTTTGCCAATATCTTCGGTTATATCTAATATTACGTCTCTTGTGTCTGCAATTGTTGTTATTTTCATCCTAGCTGCCATTATATGGTCCATTATTATAATTATTATTATGAATGTTACTAGAAGCTGCCTGTTGGTTTCTGTTGTTATTCGACAACAGCAGATGGTTTTGTGCATTTCTGTTTGTATAGTTTTACTTGGTATTACTGTTATTTGCTTTTAATTTAGTACCTCTGGATTTTGTATCCTCTATCAACATGCCCACAGCATTGACTGCACTTACAGGGTGTTTTAAAAATGACCGGTATATTTGAAACGGCAATAAAAACTAAACGAGCAGCGATAGAAATACACCGTTTGTTGCAATATCCTTGGGACAACAGTACATTTTCAGGCAGACAAACTTTCGAAATTACAGTAGTTACAATTTTCAACAACAGATGGCGCTGCGGTCTGGGAAACTCTATAGTACGATATTTTCCACATATCCACCATGCGTAGCAATAATATGGCGTAGTCTCTGAATGAAATTACCCGAAACCTTTGACGACGTGTCTGGCGGAATGGCTTCACATGCAGATGAGATGTACTGCTTCAGCTGTTCAATTGTTTCTGGATTCTGGCGGTACACCTGGTCTTTCAAGTGTCCCCACAGAAAGAAGTCACAGGGGTTCATGTCTGGCGAATAGGGAGGCCAATCCACGCCGCCTCCTGTATGTTTCGGATAGCCCAAAGCAATCACACGATCATCGAAATATTCATTCAGGAAATTAAAGACGTCGGCCGTGCGATGTGGCCGGGCACCATCTTGCATAAACCACGAGGTGTTCGCAGTGTCGTCTAAGGCAGTTTGTACCGCCACAAATTCACGAGGAATGTCCAGATAGCGTGATGCAGTAACCGTTTCGGATCTGAAAAATGGGCCAATGATTCCTTTGGAAGAAATGGCGGCCCAGACCAGTACTTTTCGAGGATGCAAGGACGATGGGACTGCAACATGGGGCTTTTCGGTTCCCCATATGCGCCAGTTCTGTTTATTGACGAAGCCGTCCAGGTAAAAATAAGCTTCGTCAGTAAACCAAATGCTGCCCACATGCATATCGCCGTCATCAATCCTGTGCACTATATCGTTGGCGAATGTCTCTCGTGCAGCAATGGTAGCGGCGCTGAGGGGTTGCCGCGTTTGAATTTTGTATGGAAAGAGGTGTAAACTCTGGCGCAAGAGACGATACGTGGACGTTGGCGTCATTTGGACTGCAGCTGCAACACGGCGAACGGAAACCCGAGGCCGCTGTTGGATCACCTGCTGCACTAGCTGCGTGTTGCCCTCTGTGGTTGCCGTACGCGGTCGCCCTACCTTTCCAGCACGTTCATCCGTCACGTTCCCAGTCCATTGAAATTTTTCAAACAGATCCTTTATTGTATCGCTTCTCGGTCCTTTGGTTACATTAAACCTCCGTTGAAAACTTCGTCTTGTTGCAACAACACTGTGTTCTAGGCGGTGGAATTCCAACACCAGAAAAATCCTCTGTTCTAAGGAATAAACCATGTTGTCTACAGCACACTTGCACGTTGTGAACAGCACACGCTTACAGCAGAAAGACGACGTACAGAATGGCGCACCCACAGACTGCGTTGTCTTCTATATCTTTCACATCACTTGCAGCGCCATCTGTTGTTGAAATTTGTAACTACTGTAATTTCGGAAGTTTGTCTGCCGGAAAATGTACTGTTGTCCCAAGCATATTGCAACAAACGGTGTATTTCTATCGCTGCTCGTTTAGTTTTTATTGCCGTTTCAAATATACTGGTCATTTTTGAAACACCCTGTAAGAAATCCTCAGAACTGATGTCACTGACATGCAGTAACTTTTCTTGTTTGTCAAGAGACAGTTTCACTGTTAATGTCTGCACAAGATCATTTGTGGATATAGGTTCGGTTCTAAATTTTGTCTTGTTGTGGTAACGCTTGAAATATTTTCACAGCGTACGTTGCCGTGGAATATACGGTTTCGGATTATAAATATTTTCGTGCAGTCTGTTGTTTGGCAACTGCCCAATATTTTGCTATGAATGTACCTTTAAACTGCGCTTAAGTGTCACACGATTGGGCTGTATCGATTGCCCACAAAGCTCCTTCACCTAAAATATATCCGCTGACATCTGCCATTTTTTGGCATTCTGTCCTTATTCTTGGCAGAGCGCCTTTAAGTGCTTTTATAAAGGCAACGGGGTGAACGGTCTTCTTTTCCGGATTAAAAGTTAAAAACTGTCCATTTTCGATCAACCTCTCTTTCATATGCAATTTCACATAATCCCTTATACCATCACGCATTGTAGTTGAATACAGTGATACTGCTGGCTGTGCATGGACGTCTGGTTTAAAATATTGTTCTCCAGGATACAGGCTTGTTTTTACTGTCACACGCCGATGATCTGCCAAGAGTGAATGTATGTCATGAGAGACATCATGGATATTAGTAACTTGCCGACTGACGCCGGCTACACATATGTCAATTGTAACTTACTACTCTGAAAAATCGTCGCTAAGCTGTTTTCCTAACTCTATTAAACCTCGAATAACTGCTGCTTGTACCTATTGTTCAATTGTATTATTTAGGAGGGTACTTTTCTCGTCCAACCACTGCTGAAATACTTTGGTGAGTTGTTCTGCCTGCTGCTCGACTTGCATGTGTATAATGTCACATTGTCTGTGTGTAATATTGTCTACATTTTCCAGCAGCTCGGCAACGATATTAGTCATTTGTTCTTAGCTCTGCTTTACGGTACTAAATTCTGATGTGACAGATGTTTATGTTGATTGCGGAAGTCTGCAAATTCTGTGGCTAAACTAAGTTCTGCCACAGTAATTTGTTTTATGGCACTGGCAAGCTCAGTCTGCGAGTCATGCATCTGATTTTGCAATGTGGTTTTAGTAGTCCGTAATTCGCTTTGCAAAGGGGTTTCATTAGTGTGCAATTGGATTTTATTTCGTTTTGCAGAGCAGTTTTGGTAGTCTGCAGTCCAGTTTTACACTCAAGTGACAGTTGTTGAATGCATACCAGTACTAAAGCACTAAAATTACCATCATGCAGTACATTGGTTGCCTGTTCAACATTTTGTTCCGCTGTTGCGCCATTTTGTACTGACTTCTAGTTAATACCACAAAATTATAAGTTACTTTTCAAGATTGTGTTAATTTCTAGAAAATAATTATATTAATTGATTCTGAATGTTTTTGAATGTTTTGAACAATTAATGTGCTAATATTCTAGTCTACAAAAGCAAAAAATTAAAAACAATCTAATGTCGATTCTGGCTAGACAATGTTGCACACTATTTTACACAAAAAATTATTTTTAATAACTACAGCTAATCTACAAAAAATGCCTTTTTGCTACTAATAATTTCCGTCTACGTATATTCACCTAGTTGGTGCGTCTTGGTCTCAACAATCAAGTCTTTAACAATTGTGACCTACAACAGAGTTCACCACAACCGCCTTCAACTTGAAAAATCATGATGCAACAACGGGAAAGAGACCCACTACCCCAGGCCTCAGTGAATTTACAGGTTTTTCCTGGTCTTCGGATTCTGGGGGACCTGGAACATCATGAAATAGACAAGAGTCGGAGCTTCTCGGAACCTCTTTACAAACTTTTTATTGGCACACTCAATACCAATACACTGGTTAAGATAGGCAAACTTAAACAGCTTACTGATGTACTAGAAAAATTTCACATCAAAATCATTGCAACACAGGAGACGCGTTTTACTGACGAGAACCATTTCAACACGGAAAACTACAGGATATACAAAGGAAAACCTGCTGTCAGGCGGGGAAAACCAACAATGTTTGGCACTGGATTTGCAGTACACAAAACTGTCATAAACAACTTTATAAATTTCAGTTCAGTATCAGAAAAATCTGCACAATATCCTTCAAATCAGGAAACAAAAGATGCTCTATCATGAACGCACATCCACCTACAAATGATCACAACAGGAAGACACAACAATAAGTTAAAAGACTTTTGGGAAGACATGGAAGACATGAAAAAATACCAGAAAGACACGTCAAAATTGTACTAGGAGATTTCAATGCACAACTAGGCAAAGAGAAGAAGTACAAGTAAATCACAGTCCCACATGCAGCACACAAACGCAGAACCAAGAATGGGGAGTATTTCATAAATTACCGTCAAAATTTTAACTTAAAAGTTATGTTGACACAATTTCAGAAACCAAGACGAAAACTCACAACGTGGAAATGCCCAAAAACATGTGGGGAGAATTCCAAATAGACCACGTAGCCATAACAAGTAAAAATACAAGTGAGAACTCGCAAAGAATTCTTCGAGCCTGACCATCACATGCTACAAGTAAAGATTAGGCCAATTTCAAGGAATAGAAAGACAATACACAACAAAATAACGAGTCCAGATCCAGAATACATAAAAATAAACAAAGACAAAATTATTAAAGAAATTAATCAGACTACAGCGGAGAATTGGACAGACCTGATGAAGACGATTCAGAAGGCAATGCGCTGGGGTCAGCCTCCCGGGAAATGCAAACATAGGTGGTGGAATGCAACTTGTGATCACGCAGTTGAACGAAGAGTCAAGGCATGGGAGAAGTTTAGCAGCAGCAGAACAACAGAAACATGCCTGGAATTTCACAAAGTCCAAAATCAATCCTGGAAAGGGCATACGACAAAAATAGGCTAACTGAAATCGAGGAAGATTTCAACAAAAATAATACGAGAAATTTCTACAGAATATTCAGGGAAAATATAATGGATCATCAGAGTCCAAATATCTGTTTCATAAGAACAAATGAATCTCTAGAAACAAACACTAAAGAAAATTGCAGTATTCTTAAAGGATACTTTGATACACTCTTCATCTGTGAGAAGCCCAAAGAAAAACTAAACTTCGCGAAAACATTACCAAACCCAGACTCGAAGGCGCCTACAATCACAGAGGTAGAGGAGGTTATAAAACAACTAAAGAAAGACAGAGCCCCAGGGGAAGATGGCATTATCACTGATATCTGGAAACTCTCAGACCAAAATATTCCAAAGAAAATGCATAAAATTCTCTTGTAAATATGGAGTACAGAGAAAATTCCACGGGAATGGAAATGCGCACTGATTCACCCACTCAACAAAAAGGGAGACAGGACGGACCCTATTAGACCATCAGCGAGAGCGCACCGCTAGTTCCTGCTACTAATAAGCCATGTACACCGTTCGCTTGTTACATATTTTTTCGAGCTTCAAACAGGAGCGACTCCAGTAATGAAAAGGAACTGTGATCGTTGTGTACAGATGCGAGCTGAGCTGACGACTCTTCCCTCAAGGCTCCAGGCTGCATTGGCTTCCATCGCACAGTTCGCGGCTGCTGCCAAGGGGCGTCACTGTGGGGGATCGGACGCGGGGATGCGAGGGACGTAGAACACGTCCCACATGTCCTCCGATCGGTCCACTGCTGTGGCCTCCCCGGGTACTGCCTGCATTCAGGTTGACCACTGACCCGTGGTCGAGTGGGAGATCATTCCAAAGTCTGGGATGCAGCGAAAAACTTCCAGAGGGGCCGATCGTAGGGCCTCCCCGGTTCGTTTGACGAACGGGTTTCGGGTGTTATCCGCGGCTGACGATGTCTCTGAGCCGGATGCAGTCGTCCACTCTGTTCCAGAGGAAGCTTTTCGGCGCTCAAGGTCTGGGCATTCACAGAGGGTGGGTTTGCTGGTAGTTGAGAGCTCCAACGTTAGGCGCGTAATGGGGTCCCCTAGGAACATGGCTGCCAGTGTGCACTCCGTGAGCATTTCACGGGGAGTCATTCCGGATGTGGGAATGGTGCTTCCGGATGCCATGAAGGGTACAGGGTGCAGCCAACTGCGGGTAGTGGCTCATGTCGGTAGCAATGACGTGTGTCGCTTTGGATCGGAGCAGATTCTGTCTGGTTTCGGGCGGCTAGCGGAAATGATAAAGACTGCCAGTCTTACTTCCAAGATTAAGGCGGAGCTCACCATCTGCAGCATCGTCGATAGAACCGATTGTGGTCCTTTGGTGCAGAGTTGAGTGGAGGGTGTGAATCAGAGGCTCAGTCGGTTCTGTGACCGTGTAGGCTGCAGATTCCTTGACTTGCGCCATCGGTTGGTGGGTTTCCGGGTTCTGCGTAATAGGTCAGGAGTCCACTACACACAGGAGACGGCTACACGGGTAGCTGGGGCTGTGTGGAAGGGACTGGGCGGTTTTTTAGGTTAGAGGGTCTCAGGGAACCACAGAAGGAGCGTCCGTCTAAAAGTGGGCAGATAAAACACAGTAAGGTAGTTGTAGAAACGATTGGTATTGTAGTTGTAAAATGTCGTAGCTGTGTTGGGAAAGAATCAGAGCTCCAAGCCGTAATAGAAAGCACTGAAGCCCAAATAGTTCTAGGTACAGAGAGCTGGCTAAAGCCGGAAATAAACTCAGCCGAAATTTTTTCAAATGATCTACAGTGTTCAGAAAGGATAGATTAAATACAGTTGGTGGTGGAGTATTTATTGCTGTCAGAGGTAGTTTGCCTTGTATCGAAATTGAAGTAGATAGTCCATGTGAAATAGTATGGGTAGAGGTTATACCAGACAATCGGACTAAACTATTAATTGGATCGTTTTACCGACCCCCCGACTCAGAAGACATACTTGGTTCAAATGGCTCTGAGCACTATGGGACTTAACAGCTGTGGTCATCAGTCCCCTAGAACTTAGAACTACTTAAACCTAACTAACCTAAGGACATCACACACATCCATGCCCGAGGCAGGATTCGAACCTGCGACCGTAGCAGTCGCGCGGTTCCGGACTGCGCGCCTAGAGCCGCGAGACCACCGCGGCCGGCAGACATACTTGCTGAACAGTTCAAAGAAAACTTGAGTCTCATTTCAAATAAGTACCCCACACAAACAAATATAGTCGGTGGTGACTTCAATCTACCCTCGATATGCTGGAAAAATTATACGTTTAAAGCCGGCAGCAGGCATAAAACATCATCCGAAATTGTACTGAATGCTTTCTCAGAAAATTATTTTGAACAATTAGTTAATGAGCTCAATCGAAGCGTAAATGATTGCGAAAGCATACTTGACCCCTTAGCAACAAATAATCCTCGACAAATAGTGAGTGTTGTGACGAATACAGGGATTAGCGAGCACAAGGCAGTTGCTGCTAGGCTGAATACCGTATCACCTATAACCATCAAAAAGAATCGCGAAGTATATCTAATTAAAAAAGCTGATAAAAATGCTCTTAACGCCTTTTTAAGAGACAGTCTTCACTCATTCCGATATGATCATGTAAGCGTAGAAAAGTTGTGGAATGCTTTCAAAGAGATGGTATCAACAGCAATTGAGAGATATATAACAAATAAATTAATAAGTCATGGTACTGATCCATTATGGTACACAAAACGGGTCAGATCGTTGTTGCAGACAAAACGAAAAAAGCATGCTAAATTTAAAAGAACGCAAAATCCCCAAGATTGGAAAAGTTTTACAGAAGTTCCAAATACAGCGCGTACTTCAATGCGAGATGCTTTTAATAATTTCCCCAACGACATTCTGCCTCGAAAATCTGGCAGAAAACCCAAAGAGATACTGGTCATAGATAGAGCAGACCAGTGGCAAGACGCAATCAATACCTTCACTGCGCGATAACAACGGTGACGTCACTGATGACAGCGCCACTAAAGCAGAGTTATTAAACACCGTTTTCCGGAACTCCTTCACCAAAGAAGACGAAGTAAATATTCCTGAATTCCAATCAAAAACAATAGCCAAGATGAGGAACATAGAAGTAGATATCCTCGGTGTAGCGAATCAGCTTAAATCACTTAACGGCAAGGTCTCCGCTCCAGATTGTATACTAGTCAGGTTCCTCTCAGAGTACGCTCATAAAATAGCTCCGTATTTAGCAATTATATACAACCACTCGCTCACAGAAATATCTGTACCTAAAGACTGGAAAACTGCTCAAGTCACACCAATACTCAAAACGGGAAATAGAAGTAATCCGTTGAATTACAGGCCTATATCACTAACGTCGATTTGCAGTAGGGTTTTAGAACATATACTGCATTCGAACATTATGAAGTACCTCGAAGAAAACGATTTATTGACATACAGTCAGCATGGATTCAGAAACTATCGTCCTTGTGAACCACAAATAGCTCTTTACACTTATGAAGTAATAAGTGCTATCGACAGGGGATGTCAAATTAATTCCACATTTTTAGATTTCCAGAAGGCTTTAGACACTGTTCCTCACAAGCGTGATCTAACCAAACTGCGTGCCTACGGAGTATCGCCTCAGTTTCAAACGTCCCCTTAGAAAAATTATACACGACTGTCCTTAAACTGATACACAATATTTTTTTCGCGCAACGCAATCTGACTCTCAAAAATCCCTACAAAAGAATGGCCCTGACTAACATTAACCTATGCATTTCACAAATCGCTTACCTCACAAAAATCTTGGTTACTCGAGCTACTGCAATACAGCGAGCGCCACTACTGCCAGCTAAATAAAAGATTCAAACTACGGAAGGCACTAACTACTGATAGGCATAGTTAGCAAATGAAAGATTTTAATAGAGAACAAACAATGTATTTACCTTACTATCATCAAAAGTCATAATATATATAGCAGTTCATGACAAATTACAAAACTCCGCCATCTCTCTCCCCACATCCACCACTGCTGGCGGCTCACCTCCAACTGCGCAACGCTACGCGCTGTTCACATCCAGCTGCCGCTGCCCAACACTACAATGGCAGACAACAATGCAAACTAGCCACAGACTGCACACAGCACTGCCAGTGATTTTTATGCAGAGGTGGCGTTACCAATAAAAAAACCTAAACAGCCTACTTACAAGTTGTACGACTGGATTCGTGATTTCCTGTCAGAAAGGTCACAGTTCGTAGTAACAGACGGAAAGTCATCGAGTAAAACAGAAGTAATATCCGGCGTTCCCCAAGGAAGTGTTATAGGCCCTCTACTGTTCCTGATCTATATTAACGACATAGGAGACAATCTGAATAGCCGTCTTAGATTGTTTGCAGATGATGCTGTCATTTACCGTCTTGTAAAGTCATCAGATTATCAAAACGACTTGCAAAGTGATTTAGATAAGATGTCGGTATGGTGCAAAAATAGGCAACTGACCTTGAATAAAGAAAATTGTGAAGTTATTCACGTGAGTACTAAAAGAAATCAGCTAAATTTCGATTACGCGATAAGTCACACAAATCTGAGGGCTGTAAATTCAACTAAATACTTGGGGATTACAATTACAAATAACCTAAATTGGAACGATCACATAGATATTAATGTGGGTTGAGCGAAACCAAAGACTGCGATTCATTGGCAGAACACTTAGAAGGTGCAACAGGTCTACCAAAGAGACTGCTTACACCACGCTTGTCAGTCCTATTCTGGAGTATTGCTGTGCGGTGTGGGATCCGCATCAGGTGGGACTGACGGATGATATCGAAAAAGAACAAAGAAGGGCAGCTCCTTATGTATTATCGCGAAATAGGGGAGATAATGTCACAGACATGATACGTGAATTGGAGTGGCAATCATTAAAACAAAGACATTTTTCGTTGCGACTGGATCTTCTCATGAAATTTCAATCACCAGTTTTCTCCCCCGATAGCGAAAACTTTCTGTTGGCACCCACCTACATATGGAGAAATGATCATCACGATAAAATGAGAAAAATCAGGGCTCGCACAGAAAAATGTAAGTGCTCGTTTTTCCCGCGTGCCATTCGAGAGTGGAACGGTAAAGAGACAGCATGAAGGTGGTTCATTGAACCCTCTGCCAGGCACTTTATTGTAATCACGTAGATATAGATGTAGAATTACAGAGGGATCTCATTATTACCGGTCATTTACAAATGGTTCAAATGGCTCTGAGCGCTATGAGACTTTACTTCTGAGGTCATCAGTCCCCTAGAATTTAGAACTACTTAAACCTAACTAACCTAAGGTCATCACACACATCCATGCCCGAGGCAGGATTCGAACCTGCGACCGCAGCGGTCGCACGGTTCCAAACTGTAGCGCCTAGAACCGCTCGGCCACCCTGACCGGTGGTCACTTACAGAATTCTGTCTAAGGTGCTACTGAACAGACTGGAATCACAAGTGGATACAAATATAGGTGAATACCACGCAGGGTTCAAAGAGGGAAGATCATGTATTGAACAAATTTGGAACCTTCGATCACTCTTGACGGTCAGACAGGCGAACAACACTGTAGTTACATTTGTGAACTTTAAGAAGGCCTGTGGCACCATTGACAGGCAGACTCTAACACACTAGAAGAATATCGTATAGACAGAAAAACTAGAGCACTCATACAACAGACGTTCACAGACACCATATCCAAAATGAAATGTATGGGAGAAATCTCATACAGGGTAGGGACAAGGAGATGGTCTCTTATCACTTCTATTCAACATAGTCCTGGACAAAATTATCAAGCAGTGAGAAGAAAATGTAAAAGGAATTCAGTTAGGAAGAACACATGCAAACAAGACAATCATAAAATGCCTAGCATTTGCAGATGACTTGACAATACTCAGCAACAACAGAGAAGAAGAGCAAGAAGCCCTGAAACATTTACATGAAGTCTGCTAAAACAGTGTTACAGACATCGTACAAGAAAACACAATATATGGAAAGAAAGAACAATAATACACATGTCAAGCACACAAAATACGGATTGGTTAACAGAGCGGAAAAATTCAAGTATCTTTGAGAATACATACAAATAGGATCGAACAAGGCATCCAATACAGAACGAACAGAAAAACTTCAGAAAACTTACCAACTTACATGGACGCACTACAATAAAAGAAGCATCTCAAGACAGGCGAAACTCAGGCACTGCAACACATTTGTACTACCACAACCCTCCATGCATCAGAAACGACCGTAATCGGGGCATCAGGCATCACAGAGACAGAAAAGATAGAACGTAAAATCCCTCGAAAAATTTTTGGAACAGTTCACAGAGATGGTGTATTGATGAAGAGGCCAACCAAAGAAATGTACGAGCATACAGACAGCCTCAAAGATATAGTCATAAAACGTCGGTTAACATTCTTTGGGCACATACACAGAATGAACAACACTAGACTCACATAGAGGATTTTTGGGGTAGTTAACGGCTCAATCAAAAAAACCAACCGGTTTCATGAAATAGAAGAAGACCTAAAACAAGCAGGAGTCAATAAAGAAATAATTGATGAACGAGACAAATTCATAAACAAAATCATAAAAACGAAATTTGAAGTAAAAGAAAGGAAAATACCGGGGAAAATATGGACAGAACAATTGAAACACGAACACAGTCAAAGAATGAAGAGGTTTTGGGAAGAGAAAAAGAAGAAGAAAACACAAAAAGGGGAAAATTGAATGATTATGTAATATTCAAGTTCAGTCACTGTCTTAAGGGCAAAAATGTATAATAATAATATATGACATGTTGACCGAAGTTGTCATCATCTCATTGGTTGCAACCACATTGTATTCTCCCCAGCGTCGCGCCGATCTTACATATAATCTGTAACTTTCTGATGGGTATTAATAATGAATAGATGTTTTTCTCTGACGAGAATAATACTTTTGAACTAATACAATAACGATGAACATATCCTTTCTTTAATTAATGCCTCGTACAGCCATAGCCAAGCCCATAACAGAAGAAGCCCTAATAAACTTTTTTTAGTCTTGATTATTGTGTACAGAGGTCACACTGTCTCAGAGATAATGTTCAATCATTTTCACTATTGTGAGTACAGTCAGTGAGTAATGTCTGTGCTTCCCACTCTCGCTACACATTTTTTTACTCACAAACACACGTTATAGAAGTGATATATTACGATGGGGACGGAATTCATAAAATGTCTTATCCTATGTTGGTTTCTTTCAAATCAGTAACTAGTGGGGAGAGAACTCCCCAGAATTTCTTATCTCATTTGGTTCTCCTACATAAATTCCCACCAATTTCCAGGCGTGTTCTGACCAGCAAAAAATTGGTAAGTGCTTTCTTGTCAACATCTGCACGCTATTTCTTTTCCACATTTCCAAGGAATATGGATGCCTTCAATATAAGCATAACCAAGGAAACTGTAACGGAATCTCACATGCACGTATTATATCACTGCTGTTATCATATTTAGCTTCCGCATTTCCAGCAACAGAAATCATATGAGGGTTGACACTTAATAGTGACAACTATTTATTCACAACCGATACAAGAGAGTTACATGTTTTCACTTAATACTGTCCTTCAAAGTAGTCACCAGCGTTGTGTAGAACCCGTTGCAAGTGATGTGGAAGGTGTAGTATACCGTTAGCAGAGACTGTTCTGTTAATGGTGCGAATGGAGCGGTCTAAAGTTATGTGATTCTCGTGTACGACTGTGATGGTGTTATCCTAACGCATTACGTTCCTCCACGGCAGACCGTCAATGCACAGTATTAGCGTTCGTTTTTGGAGCATCACCTGCGACCAGCTTAGCGAAACAAGCGGCGATACTTTCTGCGCAACCCACCCATCATTTTGCACGACAATGCGCGGGCGCATACAGCGCAAGCTGTGGCTGCTCTTTTCGGTCGATGGGACTGTAAAGTACTGTACCATCCACCATACTCCCCGGACTTAAGTTCTTGTGACTTTGATTTGATTCCGAAGATGAAGGAACCTCTTCGTGGCACTCGCTTCAGAACTGTTCCAGAGATTCGACAGGCAGTAGACCACTCGATTCCCACCATCAACGAAACAGGCTCTGCTAACGGTATACTACGCCTTCCACATCGCTGGCAACGGGTTCTACACAACGTTGGTGACTACTTTGAAGGACAGTAACAGGTGCAAACATGTAACTCTGTTCCATAGTTTGTGAATAAATAGTTGCCACTATTTAAGTTCCAACCCTCGTATTAGCAGGGGTTGCCCTAGAATATGTGAAAGAGGTGTCGTAACTCACAAGATGACAAAATAGGGGGATTCATCAAACTAATGAATGAAACAATGGCCACTACAAAACCCTATTTACTACAAATTCCTGTAGGCTTAAAATTAAACACAAGTGCACAAGGAGAGAACGCAGTTACTGACAACAACTGTTAATATAGGTTACAATGGAATTAAAATATCAACACATCGAGAAAGATCGAATAATGAGTCTGACGTCAATACATTGAAGTCTACACAACATTTGGGGAAACAAGTTCGCAGAAGTCGTGCAGTGATTGCCGACTGTTAACGAAGAAGGAAGGAAAGATGTAAGTATGCAGCATAGGGTTGAGGAACTGGCACTTAAATCTGAGCTCCTTCAATCTGCATATACGATTCATTCCAATTCCAAACAAAGGAGTTGCTGACAGGTGTGAAAATTACTGAACTATCAGTTTAATAAGTCACAGTTGCCGAATACTAACACTAACTCTTTACAGACGAATAGAAAAACAGGTAGAAGTCGACATCGAGGAAGTTCAGTTTGGAAATGTAGGAACATCTTAGGTTAAGGAAAGGGAAACCTATGTTTATAGCATTTGTAGACTTAGAGAAAGCTTTTGACAATGTTCATTGAAATTCTAAAGGTGACAGGAGTAAAATGTAGGGGGCGAAAGACAATAAATATTTGCCATATTCCTCTCAGCTGTGTTTACATACAAGTTTCATTTTACATTATGTTCGACTTCGAAGTCATATAATTCCATCCTCACCTGTCCATAATATCGTCCAAATCAATCGACCACCTGATATAATGCTTGTACAAAGAATCCACTACGCAAACCAACGTTACAGGCAGATGACTGAAGAATACGCTAGCAACATTCTGATTCGAGACACATGAGCCTGTGTAAATGAAATCTAAAGTGTAATGTAAGTATGAACTTCATAAATAAAGACAGCTGAGTGGAATATCCTACATTTTATTAGCTGGTTGACGCCAAACAGGCTTATATGGCAGAGGAGTCCAAAAAAGCTTGAGAAGCCTCCGCTCCCGATTCTTATAGAGGATGTGATGAACTGGTGAGCCGTCCTAGATCCGCCGAGGCAGAGATGCGACTTAATTTAGTATGCTCGGGCACCCCTCTCCGGCAGGCCAGACCGTTAAAACCAGGAGGCGCGGCGTGGAGAGGCCAGGCCAGCGAGCGTAATTTGTATTAATCAGTGGCGGGGGGCGGGAGGTGGCTTACCCGGCCGCCCCGTCAATGAATCCCGGCCAAGTGGAGCAGAGCCGCTCCTGACGTCAGCCCCCGCTTTGCTCCAGCCCGGTTAACGGGACGGCGCGCCGCCGCCGGGGCGCAGGCCGTCACCTCGTCCTTGCCGCGTCGCAAGGACGGCGCGGAGTGTCGCCTTGTCCATATTTCCCCCTATAAGTTGTTGTCGTTGTGGTCTTCAGTCCCAAGACTGGTTGCAGTTCTCTAAACAATTCGATCGTGCGTAAGCCTCTTCAACTCTGAATAATTACTCCAACCCCTACTACCTTCTGAATCTGCTTCCTGTATTAATCTTATTCATCTCTTGGTAACCCTCTACGATTTCCCCCCCCCCTTCTCCCCCCCCCTCCAGACACTTCCTTTCAGTACTAAATTAGTGATCCCTTGATGTCTCAGAAAGTGTCCTATCGACAGGTCCCTTCTTCTAGTCAGGTTGTCCCACAATTTTTTTTTCTTCCCAGTTCTGTTCTGCGCCTCATTAGTTACGTGATCTACCCATTTAAACTTCAGCATTCTTCTATAGCACCTCATTTCAAATGCTTCTATTTTCTGTGGAAAAACTGGCAGAAGCCGACCTCGGGTAAGAGCAGTATGGATTCCGCAGAAATGTTGGAACACGTGGGGCAATACTGACCCTACGACTTAGAAAATAGATTAAGGAAAGGCAAATCTACGTTTCTAGCATATGTAGACTTAGATAAAGCTTTTGACAATGTTGACTGGAATACTCTCTTTCAAATTCTGAAGGTGGCAAGGGGAAAATACAGGGAGCGAAAGGCTGTTTACAATTTGTACACAAACCAGATGGCAGTTATAAGAGTCGAGGGGCATGAAAGGGAAGCAGTGGATTAGAAGGGAGTGAGACAGGGTTGTAGCCTATCCCTGATGTTATTCAATCTGAATGTTGAGCAAGCAGTAAAGGTAACAAAAGATAGTTTCGGAGCAGGTATTAAAATCCATGGAGAAGAAATAAAAACTTTGAGGTTCGCCGATGACATTGTAATTCTGTCAAAGACAGCAAAGGACTTTCAAGAGCAGTTGAACGGAATGGACAGTGTCTTGAAAGGAGAATATAAGATGATCATCGACAAAAGCAAAACGAAGATAATGGAATATAGTCGAATTAAATCGGTTGAAGGTGATGGGATTAGATTAGAAAATGAGACGCTTAAAGTAGTAGATGAGTTTTGCTATTTGGGGAGCAAAATAACTGATGATGGTCGAAGCAGAGAGGATATAAAGTGTAGACTGGCAATGGCAAGGAAAGCGTTTCTGAAGAAGAGTAATTTCTTAACACCGAGTATAGATTTAAGTGTCAGCAAGTCGTTTCTGAAAGTATTTGTATGGAGTGTAGCCATGTATGGAAGTGAAACATTGACGATAAATAGTTTGGACAAGAAGAGAATAGATGCTTTCGAAATGTGGTGCTACAGAAGAATGCTGAAGACTAGATGGGTAGATCACATAACTAATGAGGAGGCATTGAATAGAATTGGGGAGAAAAGGAGTTTGTGGCACATCCTGACTAGAAGAAGGGATCGGATGGTAAGACATGTTCTGCGGCGTTAAGGGATCACCAATTTAGCATTGGAGGGCAGCGTGTTGGGTAAAAATCGTTGAGGGAGAACAAGAGATGGATACACTAAGTAGATTCAGAAGGATGTAGGTTGCAGTAGGTACTGGGAGATGAAGAAGCTTGGACAGGATAGAGTAGCATGGAGAGCTGCATCAAACCAGTCTCTGGACTGAAGACCACAACAACAACTATTTTCTTCTTGTTTAAACTATTCAGCGTCCATGTTTCAGTCATGTACATGGCTACACTTCAGACAAATACCTTCACGAAATACTTCCTAACGCTTAACCTTGTATTCGATATCAAAAAATTTCTCCCCTACAGAAAAGCTTTTCTTGCCACTGCCTGTCTACATTTTATATCTTCTCTGTTTCGGTCGTCTTCAGTTATTTTGCTATCCAATTAACAAAACTCATCTACTTCACTGAGTGTCTCGTTTCCCTATTTTAATTCCCTCACCATCATGTGATACGATGCCCGCCTCCATACCGAGCGAGGTGGCGCAGTGGTTAGCACACTGGACTCGCATTCGGGAGGACGACCGTTCAATCCCGTCTCCGGCCATCCTGATTTAGGTTTTCTGTGATTTCCCTAAATCGTTTCAGGCAAATGCCGGGATGGTTCCTTTGAAAGGGCACGGCCGATTTCCTTCCCAATCCTTCCCTAACCCGAGCTTGCGCTCCGTCTCTAATGACCTCGTTGTCGACGGGACGTTAAACACTAACCACCACCACCACCACCACCACCCGCTTCCATAGCTGAGAGGTCAGCGCGGAAGAATGCCTTGCGAGAGGTCCGCGTTCGATTCCCGGCTGGGTCGTGGGTTTTCTTCGCTCAGTGATTGGGTGTTGTGTTGTCTTCCTCTTCATTTCATCCTCATCAACGCGCAGGTCGCCGAAGTGGTGTTACCTCGAAAGACTTGCACCAGGCGACCGGCCTACCCTACGGGAAGCCCTAGCCACACGACACTTCATTACCTCATATGATTCGATTCATTCCATTATCTTCATTTTTCTTTCATCTTACACCCATCTTTCAAGACACTATCCATTCCGTTCAATTGCTCTTCCAAGTCTTTTGCTGTATCTAACAGAATTATATTATCATTAAAGTTTTTGTTTCTTGTCGCAGAACTTTAATTCCTATTCCGAATTTTTCGTTGATTTTCTTTGCTACTTGCTCAATGAACAGATTTACAGACTGAGTAACAATTGGGATAGGCTACAACCCTGCCTCTCTCCTTTGTCAAGCACTGCTTCCCTTCCATGGCCTCACCTCTTATAAATGCTGTCTGGTTTCTGCACAAGTTGTGAACAGCCTTTGCTCCCTGTATTTCACAGCTGCTATCATCAGCATTTCAAAGAGAGTACTCCAGCCAACATTGTCAAAAGGCTTCTGCAAGTCTACACATCCTATAAACGTAGGTTCACTTTCCTTAACCTGTCTTCTAAGATAAGTCATAAGGTCAGTATTGCCTCACGTGTTCCACATTTCTCCGGATTCGAAACTGATCTTTCCCGAGGTCGTCTTTTACTAGTTTTTCCATTCTTCCGTAAACAATTCATGTTAACATTTTGCAGCCTTGACTTATTAAGCTGATAGCTCAGTAATTTTCACACCTGTCAACACCTGCTTTCTTAGGGATTGGAATTATTATATTCTTCTTGAAGTCTGAGAGTATTTCGTGTGTCTCACACATCTTACACACAAGATGGAAGAGCTGTGTCAGGGCTGGTTCTGAAAAGGCTATCAATACGTCTGACGGAATGTTGTCTACTCCCATGGCTCGTTTCGAATTAGGTCTTTAAGTTCTCTGTCATATTCTCCCTGCAGAATCATATCTTCCATCTCATGTTCACCTAAGTCCCTTTCCATTTACATAATATTGCCATCAAGTTCATTTCACTTGTATAGACCCCCTATAACTCCTTCCACCTTCCAGCCTTCCCTTCTTTGCCTACGACTGGCTTTCCATCTCAACTCTTGACATTCATACCGTTGCTTCTCATTTCTCCAAGGATTCTATAATTTTACTGTAGGTGGTATCTATCTTCCCTCTAGTGAAATGTACTTCTAAATCCTTACATTTGTCCTCTAGGCATTCCTGCTTAGCCATTTTGCACTTTTTCTCAGTCTCATATTTTAGACGTTCGTATCCCTTTCCCCTGTTCAGCATTTTTATATTTCCCCCTTTCATCAAATAAATTCGATATCTCCTGTATTATAAAGGGATTTATTTTAGACCTTGCTTTTTACCTATTTTATCTTCTGCTACCTTCACTATTTCATCTCTTAAAGCTGCCCTGTCATCTTCCACTGTATTCCATTCCCCGCTCTAGTCAGTCGATGCCTAATGCTTCCTCTGAATCCCAGTCCAATATCCTTAATTTTCAATCTTTTTTGCAGTTTCACCAGTTTTAATCTACAGTTCATACCTCATCATACATTTCTTCAATCTCTTGATCCGTAGAGTGCCAGTTTTGTTTCTCCTGATGACATCCTCTTGAGTAGTCCCCACCCGAAGATCTGAATGGGGGAATATTTTACCTCCGGATTATTTTACCCAAGAGAACGCAACCATCATGTAACTATGTAGTAGAGCTGCACGCACTCGGGAAAAATTACGACTGTAGTTTCCCATTACTTTCAGCCTTTCGCAGTATCAGCACAGCAAGGACGTTTTGGTTGATGTTACAAGGTCAAATCAGTCAATCATCCAAACTGTTGCCCCTGCAACTTCTGAAAATGCTGCTGCCCCTCTTCAGGAACTAGACGTTTGTCTGGCGTTTCAACTAATCCTAGTTTATTATTTAAATTTCACAGATACATAAAAAAGATATAAATAAATTTTAACATTTCACCTTAAAAATTTATATTTTAAATAATATAAACAACTGTTTTAACCAATAATATTCACTTGTATCAATCGTATAACCTCTCCGTTGTGGTTGCACCTACGGTACGCTATATGTATCTCTGAGCAGCGCAAGTCAACGGCAAGGGCCTTGGTTCGTGTAGTTGTCCCTACAAGTATCAGACAAAATTATACTTACACCCATCTAGCGCGGCCTTTAGGTACGGATCAACCTTATTAAATCGGGACTTATACATACGTTAAAAGGTAGTGAACGAGATGCTTCTTGGGACTGCTTCTGTGGGATGCTTATTCTTCATACTTGCTCTAGCTTGACTGTATTTGGTTTCGGGAGGTTTACAGGGCTCGAAGAGCACTCTTCCAAAATTTTTTGAGGTTCTCTTAACCGAGCAGAAGTCCTCTCATGATGTCAAGGAAGCTTCTCCTGAAAGATACCTTTCTACTGAGAGATGGCACACCACTCTCTCACTTAAACAATATTGTCAGTCAGATTAATATTCATATTTTAGGTCGTAATCTCGGTGTTACTTCATTTGGTACGTGTGGTTTATGACTTTTTACATCAGGAAATTACAGGCAGAATGTTCATATAACTGCATGTAAAGCCTGTAAAGAACTCTTACCCGTAGGCAATAGAGGAGGCGGCGGATAACAGGGGGAGAGATGGATTGCGGGCCACAGCGGCCTGGTTGTGCGAGTGATTCTGGGAAGCAGAGCTCTGTGGATTGTACCTGCAGAGACACTTCAGACCGTGGTGCTCCCCTCTTTCTACTTAGGGTCGGAGCGACAGTCCATTGCAGAGATCGCCAGTTGACGGAAAGTGGGTGGAGGAACATTTTAAAGAGATTGCTGTAACCTGAACTTTTGTGCTAACAATGGGCAGGTCACAAAACTCTGAGCCTTCTCATGTTAGAATATGGGACGATACGGACAGAGTGGCTTGCGTGTGTTTGGTGGAGGCAAGACTGTAACTCCCCTGACGCCAGGAAGTCACCAGGAAGTCACCAGGTTCTTTTAGCGAGGGACAAAAACATATATTTCACAAGCATGACCGTCTGAGAAGCTTAATAGCCTTCTTTCAGAAAATGGAAATGCTTGGCCCGGAAAGATTAGATCTCTCCACAAATGAGTGATTGTGGTCCCGTCTAGGTAGCCGTTTTTTACCGAAACATGGCTATACTTACCATGAAAACGACGCCTCCCTAGTCCAAAATCTTCCTTTTTCAAACAAGAGAGATTCTGAGTTCTGAGCCGCGCGGGGTAGCCGCGCGGACTTGGGCGTCTTGTCACGGTCCGCACGGCTCCACACGTCGGCGGTTCGAGTCCTCCATCGGGCATGGGTGTGTGTTTCGTCCTTAGCGTAAGTTAGTTTAAGTTAGATTAAATAGTGTGTTAGCTTAGGGACCGATGACCTCATCAGTTTAGTCCCATAAGACCTTACCATAAATTTCCAAAATTTGAGTTCTTATTGAGTCGTCTCAGGATATGAAAAGCGGATGCTTGCTCCCCCGGCGTGAGAATCCGAGTTCTGTGTCTGGATTGGTTATCAGGCCAACAGAACAGTCAGGAGAAGAGATTCAATGAGTAGAGTATAGTGCGTTTTGTATTATCACGAAATATGAGAGAGAGTGTCACAGAAATGATACGGGATTTGGGTTGGAAATCATTAAAAGAAAGGCGTTTTTCGTTGCGAGGGTATCTTCTCACGAAATTCCAATCACCAACTTTCTCCTCTGAATGCGAAAATATTTTGTTGACACAGACCTACATAGGGAGGAACGATCACCACGATAAAATAAGGGAAATCAGAGCTCGTACGGAAAGATACGGGTGTTCATTCTCTCCGCGCGCTATACGATATTGGAATAATAGAGAATTGTGAAGGTGGTTCGATGAACCCTCTGCCAGGCACTTAAATGTGATTTTCAGGGTATCCATGTAAATGTAGACGTAGACTTCACTCCTGTCGTCTGAAGCCCGTGGTTCAGCACAGTTGCCTCAGCGCTGCTTCTAGATAGCGCCATTTTGCCGTGCACGGTATACTTTAACCATGGTGGCACGTCAACGATTTACAGACTTTCCGAAATGTTTCCCTCGAAACCCGAGAGCTAATGATCATGTCCTTCTGGACGTTAGATAAATCGTTCAGTTTCAGCATCACGACAACGACCGTAGTGTATTTGCTTCCCCCCCCCCCCCCCCCCCGGCCACACACACACCCCGACACGCATTATAAACCCTCCATTGCTAGTAATGCCACCTGCCGTCTGTGAGCTGTTATTGGACGCTGGTGGTCACATTAATGTGACTGGACCGTGTAGTTGCTGATAAGTTCAGAATCTCGTTTGGAATAGGTAGCAGTCTCTTACAATTACAGTTGGTGGCGACTTCGTTCTACCCTCGACGTGTTAGCGAAAATGTGGCCGAGCGGTTCTAGGCGCTTCAGTCTGGAACCGCGCGATAGCTACGGTCGCAGGTTCGAATCCTGCCTCGGGCATGGATGTTTCTGGTGTCCTTAGGTTAGTTAGGCTTAAGTAGTTCTAGGGGACTGATGACCTCAGATGTTAAGTCCCATAGTGCTCAGAGCCATTTGTTAGCGAAAATACATACTTAACGTCTGTAGTAGGCTTCAAACGTCGTCTAATATTGTCCTAAATTCTTTCTCCGAAAACGAGCAGTTAGTTTAGGAGACCACGTGAAATGTAAATGATTGCGATAACACACCAGACCTCTTAGCAACAAACCTGAGCAAATGGAGAGCCTCATGGCGGATAAAGGGATTAGTGACCACAAGGCCGACATAGTGAGGCTGAACACAGTAACATCCAAGTCCACGAAAAATAAACATAACATACATATTTTGATAAAGAGCAAATGATAATTGAAGGCACTGGTGCAATAACCAAGCAAGTCCTGTTAACACGGCTTCAAGCAAAACACAAAAAACTGCCCACAGATTGCAAAAATACTGAATTGGTATTGTCTTTTCCCAACCTTTATTTAGCCCACCAGCACACCGTATCACCTTAATATATAAGCAAACAAAGATTTATTGTGATATTTAGGTTGATTGTAAAAAATTGACTGTGCCTCACTTTTGCACCAGTTTTTTTTAACATTATGTCAAATAGATAAAGAAGTAACATCAGAAACAGCAGCTATTAGCACTTTACAAATTACTGGATATTATGAGGTATCTGAGAATTACAACAACCAGAAATGGATGCCCTAACACATAAGTATGGGAAGATAACAAGAAATTCATTGTGTTTCTCCTTCGAATGAGCTGTATGTAGCATGCGTAACAGTTCTGTCACAGACAGAATTCCATGTCTCAGGCTGACACATACTTAAAACTATATGACAGCTTTATTTTTCTTGGCACAGGTACTGCATGAAGTTTATCCTGAGGGGGAAAAATGTTGCTTTCTGAACGACTAAATCGTGTCAGATTAATTGTGATAATGATGTACTATAACGAACTATATACTAATATGCAGAGGAGTATTCAAAAACATATACTTTGAAACGCTAAACTTATCATTTTCAGCGCTCTTAGCGTGAGACTGAAGCAGTTTTTTTAGGTATGACGAGAACTCTAAAAGGAGATCTTGTGTAACATCAATAACAGTGAACATCTTGGATGTATTTCACAGGCCAGAATCTGGCTATTATTTGGATCAATGACAAAGCAGGCCCCGGAAATGTCTGTTTCCTGCCACAAACACCTGACACTGACAAGTCCAGTCCCTATGTTATTCTGAATTGGTTCCATTGACAGGTTTCATTCTTGTACCACTCTATCAAGCAATTTTGAAACTATGCGTTGATAGTAAAATCTTATTTTCGGCCAAAAGTTGACATATCTGGTTACTGCACCAACGCCTTCAATTTTCCGTGACGCCTTCCTAAAACAATCTCCGTGGCTTCCAACTAACTACATAGCTGTAGATGAGATAAGGCTTGAACTCAAAACTATTGCATTTATGGTAACTGGTAGGTGCGTGCCAAATAAATTGGTAAGTCACGGAACAGATTTCCCATGGTGCAAAAAACAGGTCCGGACAGGGTTGAAAAAGCCACGAACAAAGCATCCTAGATTTAAAAGAACGCAAAAGATTGGTGATGTTTTACGGAAGCTCGAAATTCAGACTGGACTACCCTGTTACAAAGGTCACACTTCGTCGTAATTGACGATACGTCATCGAGTGAAACAGCAGTGATATCTGGGGTTCCAAAAGGAAGTGTTAGAAGCTCTATGCTGTTCTTTATCTATATAAACGATATAGGAAACAACGCCAGCAACCCTCTTAGACTGTTTGCAGATGATCCTATCCTTTATCGTCTCATAAAGTAATCAGAAGGTGAAAACCAATTGCAAAATTATTTAGAAGCGATATATGTGTGTCACGACAACTATAAACTGCCTCTAAATAATAAAAATTGTAAGGTCCTCAAGATGATTATAAAAAATAAACTTGTTAATTTTCAGTTACAAGTCACGCAAATTTACGGGTTTCTATTCACGTAGATATCTAGGGATTACAGTTACGACCAACTAAAACTGGAACCATCACTCTCAAAATATCATGAGGAAGGTGAACCAAAGATTGCTTTTTATTGGAAATCGGGAAAAGATGCAAAAAACCTCCTAAGGAAATTGCCTACACTACGCTTGTCCGTTCTCTTCTGGTATATGGACTGTGGCGGATTGATAGAGGATGTCGAAAATTTCGGAGAGGGACAGCTTGTCCTGTACTATAGAGAAGTAGGGAAAAGAGTGTCACTGACATGAAATGCGAGTTGGGATGTTAATCATTAAAACAAAGACTTTTTGTCACGGCGAGATCTGCTCACGAAATTTCAATCATCAATCATCAAATTCCACCCTCCCAACTTCCCACTCCCCCCCCTCCCCCCCTCCCCCTCCCCCCCCCCCCTCCCCGGGGATGCAAAAATATTTTGATGCTTCTCTCCTACTTAGTGAGGTTCAAATGGCTCTGAGCACTATGGGACACAACATCTGTGGTCATCAGTCCCCTAGAACTTAGAACTACCTAAACCTAACTAACCTAAGGACATCACACACATCCATACCCGAGGCAGGATTCGAACCTGTGACCTAGGGAGGAATGACCGTCGTAATAAAATGAGAGACATCACAGTTGGCACGGTAGAATTTAGGTGTTCATTTCTCCCAAGTGCTACTCGAGAGTGGAACGGTCGAAAAACAGTCGGCAAATGGTTCCGTGAATCCTCTGCCATGTATTTAAATGTGATTTGCACAGTACTCACATAAATATAGATACCGAATGATTTACATGGGATAGAAATCGTAATTTGCGAAGAACTAATTGTAGTGGTAGCCATTTTGGAAGCTAATTAAGTGAACATATATTTATAATACAGTATTACAGTGACCACCATTATAACATTTGTTTCGTATGCACGACTATGTCTTGTAAAGCAGCTGACGTCGCTAGCAGCTAGAAATGGGCCACGCACAACTGAGCACGATGTAGCCCTAAGACAAAGCTAAATTGAGACTGCATACTTGGTCACAGGCACAGAAGGAGAAAACCCGTCAGCCGCGTGGAAGAATTTCCGGAGTCGGGCTCTGACAGGCGCGGGCGCCGACCCTGCTAACCCACATTCCTGCCATACCACTTTTTCCGGTCCTTTGCGGTCCGGATTCAAATCCCGGATCCTGACAGCCTGTCCGCCGAAAAGGTCAACAATAAGTCTGACATCCCTAGTGTGAAATATTTATCGACGGTGGCGATTTGACGCTGTAGTTACTCGTCGTTATAAACAAAGACTTGTAACTTTTAACACTGCACATATGGTTAAAGGTTTTTGTAAATGACGTGTCAGATAACATTGGCGGCCATCTGATGCAGTTCACAAACGATGCCGCCATGTAAGGTCAAACCCACAGAAAGTTATTACGAACTGTCAAGCGACTTTCAGAAGGTCAGCGCCTGGAACGAGGACTGGCAACTGATTCTGAAGACAAAAACTGCGCGTGAACGGACAAAAAGGACAGTACAGTCAGACTGCACTATCGGCGATCTATCAGCAGTGTCAGCGACAACAGTCCAATGTCTAGTAGAATCTGTGCGGAGCGATTACATTGTGATGACTACATACATGTAGATATAGATAAAACAGGCGCCAGAATGAGATATTGCAGAAAATTCCTAAGCAGATAAAAGGCTATCCAGCTCCCGTTTTGCGAATATTTTTCATCGGTCTGGGGCTATTATCAAGCCGTATTAAGGGAAGACTGAAAGAGTATTATAAGAAGTCTTGCACGATTCGTTACATCACGTTTATACGGAGTGCAATGAGCTGCGGTTGCGAAGAGTGGACTCACGAGGAACAGGAAAGGGAAATATTAGAAGCAACACAGATTGGCCGTGAAAGGGTCACAACGATATTGTATTGAAAGTAAATCTAATGAACAGGTAGTAAAAGAAGTAAATTAGAGAGGGACATTGATTAATATCATCCAAGAAGCTTAATTACACGCCCAACTCGGCGTAACTTCATAACGGAAATCAGGAAAGGAAAAATCCTGAGAAGAAAATCAAGAGCAAAGTCTAGAACATCGTTACCGTAAAACGTGATCAGTGAAATTATCTGCGACACCTAAAAGCGAGTGGTACATGTGGCTAGAGACATAAGTATGATGACATCAACAAAATTTTGTCTTTTTCTTAATGATGATCATACATCTTTAATAATTCACGAAGGTATCCGGAGAGTCTCAAAGGTAAGTTTTAACAACTCTTCGTTTGTTGTACATCTATGTGGAACAAGTTCATAATCAAACACAGAATGGAAACCATCCGGCTATTTTAAACTATATTCATCGTAAGAGGTAGTCTAAGATCGGATGTGTGGTGTCATAGAAGGAAGGAAACAGAAGATATAAACAAAATATTCATTAAGCACAAAATCTATATACGTTAGGGGAACGGCGGATAATGAGGGCCACTTTAACTCAAATTGGTATAAAACCTCTGTTCCAGTTTTGAAATGAGTTATAACTCCTGAAAATCTTTATTTGTACGCTTTTGCTCTAAACTACGTAAAAGGCAATTCTGACCAAAACGAAACACAGCAAGAAAAGATTTTCTAAGACTTGAAATTCGAGTATCAGGCAGCATGGGCCGTACAACAAAATACAGGTTTTTAAAATACAAAGGCGTTTTTGTGGTTCACAAACAATGTAATCTGTTTATCTATCAAATAACACAACACAATTAAAACAGTAAAGTATACACAGAAACGTAAATTTTACTATAGAAAGTAGTACTTGGGTTCTCTCACACGAAGCAAGTTGACTAAGGAATACTTGCCTAATTTTCGAAGTTTAAAGTTAAAAATAAATCTGTTTACAGTGTAAACTACGAATTCTCAGTGTCTGCAAGTTCTTGTTGCCTACCCTCATATCTTTCACAGTGCATCCACTCTTCTTCAAAAAATTCCCCACGAACACTTTTGGTTTGTAAAACGCTTTCTGAAGTGTCTTAGATGTCTACTTATTGTCTATAACGTATTTTAATCTCCTTTGCAGTGTAGTTCTAGGAACATTAAAATGTTCGAAAACAACATTTTCGCGTTTCCAAAACATCTGAAACTGCTTACTTCACTGCAGTGTTAGACCACTCTCCTCGATCCTCACTAGTAGCTTATTCTTGAAGCTTGGCAGAGTGCCATGAAATTAAAGTAAAGATTTACTTACGTGACCATTACCACCAGATTTTGATATGGCCCACACTAACCGACATTGTACATGAACATGGCAGAAACAGAAACCGATTTGGGTGAGCAGGATTTCATAATTACAATACATTCTCCAATGGAATTCTTAAATGTGATAATCTTACTTCTTGCCTCCAACTAACACTGAAAATTACACCGTTCACCAGCTTTGACACTCAAAAACAAAATTTATTCGTGACATAACCTCAGCCATCACCCAAGTTTTAGGAAATGGCGAAGCAATGTCTCCGTTTTATTCCAAGCACTACATGCGTTCGCTGTGTAACTGCAAACCCGAGAGATACCAAGTAACCTACACTTCGCGTCGCCCGATACTAAACGCCGTTCCTCTACCTCACCAAAAGTATCCGGAGAGCTATTAGCGGACATTAATATGGGCCGCGTCCACCCTTGGCCTTTATGACAGCTGCAGGGGATCCTTTCAGTGATCTGACTGAATGTCTGTGGAGGAAGGGCAGCACATTCTTCCTTCAAGAGTGGAAACCAGTGAAGGTAGTAATGTTGGACATTGGTATCTGGAGAGAAGTCAGCTTTCTGGATCATTCCATAAATGTTCCGCTGGATTCACGTCGTGACGCAAGAGAGGCTAGTCCATTTCGGGAGTGTTATCGTCCTCAAATCATTGCTACACAGATGCTGCTTTATGACAGGGTGCATTGCTATGTAACAACAGGAGACCAAATTCTAATCAAGAAGCACACCCCCATACCGTAACACCTGCTCCTCCGTACTTCACTGTCGGCACTAAACATAAAGACCAGTAACGTTCTCCAAGCATCGCCGAACCCAAACACTTCCATCAGGTTGTCACAGGGTGTAGAGTGATTTACCACTCTAAATCCTTCGTTTCTAGCCATCCACTTCCCGGTGGCGTCGCTCCTGTTCTACATCAAGCGTTGTTTAGAACTGATCAGAGAAATCTGTGTCTTCAAGGAGTTTCTGGACCGTTCTACCCCACTGCTTTTAACGCCCTATGTCCATTGTGCCACCTAGATTGCTGGTAGCACTTTTGGAACTACGTCCTGCAATGTCACAGGGTTATTTGGTAACCGTGATAGCGTTACGGAGATGTTTAGCAAACTCAAGTGGCAGACTCTGCAAGAGAGGCGCTCTGCATCGCGGTGTAGCTTGCTCGCCAGGTTTCGAGAGGGTGCGTTTCTGGATGAGATATCGAATATATTGCTTCCCCCTACTTATACCTCCCGAGAAGATCACGAATGTAAAATTAGAGAGATTAGAGCGCGCACAGAGGCTTTCCGGCAGTCGTTCTTCCCGCGAAGCATACGCGACTGGAACAGAAAAGGGAGGTAATGACAGTGGCACGTAAAGTGCCCTCCGCCACACACCGTTGGGTGGCTTGCGGAATATAAATGTAGATGTAGATGTAAATGTTAGGCGGTCCTTGTCCGTCTGTACATGAGCTCTCCTGGTGTTGGGTTAGCTGTGGTCGTTCCTTCGCGTTTCCATTTCAAAGTCACATCACCAACAGTCGACGTGAGCACCTAAGAAGAGTTGACACCTCCCTGCTGGATTTGTTATTCAGGTGACGTTCCACGACTAGTCCTCGTTTAATGTCGCTGGCTCCCCTGACCATATTTTCCTGTCACTACTTCTATATTGACAATACAATACACCTCACCTCCTTTTTTACTGGCGGTTATGCCTTACGTGACCTCTTGTGGTCAGTGCCGCAATACATATGGGTGTTCGGATACTTTTGATCAGATTGCATAGCTGGTAGAAACTGTATCGGTACGGCTGCGAACTTCGTTGAGCTAGGGAGTTTCCAGAATCTGCTCGATGTTACCTGCCGCTATGCTTGCTGATTGTCCGCTCAGCGTCTATATCGTCATTTTTCGTAATTTGTTACAAAATTTCGTTTCATGTGTACTGTACTCCACCATCGCTGTCCACTGCCCACATCAGACAGACGCATCTGCATCAGCTTCTTGTATCGGAAGCTACGTGGCGTTTCTCGATACATAGAGTAACTAGTGCATGTTGTGGCGTTAACGAGGCCTGAGGTCAAAAAAATGGTTCAAATGGCTCTGAGCACTATGGGACTCAACTGCTGTGGTCATAAGTCCCCTAGAACTTAGAACTACTTAAACCTAACTAACCTAAGGACAGCACACAACACCCAGCCATCACGAGGCAGAGAAAATCCCTGACCCCGCCGGGAATCGAACCCGGGAACCCGGGCGTGGGAAGCGAGAACGCTACCGCACGATCACGAGATGCGGGCCTGAGGTCAATAAAGAAAAAGTCTCAGTCCTCAATCAGTATACCATCTACAAATCGAACTTATGGATTTCATCAGCATAATGTGATGGATTTGATGGGTGCGGTCTAGTCAAGAATTCTGGTCCTGAAGTTCTCTCGTGGTGTCAATTTTGTAACTACAGGGTGTGTCATTAGTAATGACTTAAACACATAAAGTTGAAAATACGCGATACCAAAGGCAAAGAAGTCTGAGTAAAGATGGGCTCTAAAATGCATACCTTAAAAGCTACGAGCATTTCTTCACCTTCGGTACTTTGAAATAACTTTCTTCTATTGCAAGCTCTTTGCTTTCCGTATTTTGGGAGGAAAAACAAGAAACCAAATGCCCTGTAAATATGGACTAAAGTGCATACCTTAATAGTTCACTTGTTCTGTAGACAAGATGTCTTTCACAGTAACGAAGATGAAGAAGTGCTCATAGCTCCTAAGATATCTACTTTACAGCGAATGTTTGCTCGACATTTTGTTTTCAGTTTGATCCACACTACCTCCTCACAAAATATGGAAAGCCAACTCCTTCCAGTGGAAGAGATTTGTTTCACAGTACCGAGGATCAAGTGCTTATAGCTCCTAAGGCAAGCATTTTAGAGCCCGTTTTTACTGAGACTTTGTGGCTTCTAGTATCGCATATTTTCAACTACACTTTTATATGCATTGTAAATTTATAAATCAAAATGTGAGGTGCGTTCAAAAAACGAGCCGCAGGCTGTAAAATGAAAAGCGTTAGGTCACTGCCTGCGGGGGGAGGTCCAGTCCGACGTGCCGAAACCTACAATGAAATTTTTCACATGGTAAGAATACACCAGAAGAAATTCACCGTCAAAATTTCAGTTGTTAAGGTGCATTGCAAGTATTTTTAAAATAATTTTTTTGCACGCACGAAGAGCCAATTGTAATAGCGGTTTGTACAGTCCTTCCTTCCTAGCGTGGAATCGACGAATAAGCAGGCACAGCCGCGACAAGGGAACGTAGCACCACGTAGCGCAAAGTCCAAAGTCCACGCACTTAAGTTTTAAGCACTTAAACCACAGTAAAAATGTCTCAAATCGTTAAGTTTTTGAAAATTCGCCCTTCATATCGACAGCTAAACTATTGCTGAAATGTAATTGTCACACAAGTGATTAGAGGAGGAAGGAAACTAATGCAGTGCATGATGTTACATTACAGACGACTTCCATCGAATTGGACTTTATTGACATGAGATATTTTACAATAATTCCTGTAGGACGGTTCTTACGATAATTTTTTGATAATGTATATTTTACTAACTTCTTTACTCCCTTATTTTCATATAAATGTGGAGTATCTATTGGATGATGAAAATTAACATTTTCATTACACGAGGCACACCTGATTAGAGAAAATTTAGTGCGTTCAGGCTCTTCACGGTAATTACTAGTTTTATGTAAATAAAGCAGTATTGGGTTGGCGTAAAAAGTGCCATGGTCGTTGTTCTACGTATTGTGGGTCATACCAGGCATACTTGATCAAATTACAAAACAAGGTGATGCAAACATACAATGCACAAGTTATTGAAGTTTAACCATACTTCTCCGCTGATAAACCTGAAATGACAAACAGCTATCAGAAATTATACTGTCCGACAATTCTTCTGAAAAATGCTTTTCCCTGCCGAGGAATTTCTATATCTTAGGGCTGAATCACACTACTAGTGTCTTTCCGTTGTACTCGTAAAGACATATGTGTTGTTATATCCAGACCAAGAGTGCAACAGAAGCAGTGAATTATTTTCTGTAATTGGTAAGAAGCCGTTTTGGCTGTAGGATTGAAAATTATCCTCTCCCATTTTTCCAAATTTGGCGAGATAGATTACAAGATTTTTGCAACTACATAGTCCTTTTTTCACATTTTTGGCTCTAATTCACCTAGAGGTTCCTGAAAATACACATAAAGCTTGCTTGTGCTACAAACGTATCTCAAAAAGATGCTTTATACACAGCATTTTAGGGGATAACAAGAAGTTCTGTCTTCACATTAGCTAGAAGTTCCTCTGTAGTATTACTTATTAATGACATGTTCTGTGCAGTTCATGTGAAGTAAATTTCGTAATTTTGCGACTTGCTTACCCATGTAACTTTCTGAACTAGGTCGGAGAAGCATGTAACGGAGTAGTTTTCATCTCATTTTCAATTGAGAGGGACCAGTTTTGTAGATCTCAATCGGTAACAGTGCATTGACTCTCAAGAACAGTTCTACATCTTTCGAATAGTTTGTCTTTCGCACTTTTGCGAGTTTCGTTTTGGTAGAAATTTTGAACTTTATGTATATCTTTCTTCCATTTATAAATTTCATATTCAGATTTTACAAAATAAAACCAGTTTTCAATATAGCTTAACTTCAAATGTTTTCTCCCTTCTCTCTATAGCCAGCAAATTTACATCATTTTCTTTGTCAATGAAAGTTAATGCTGTACATGTTTTGTTTGGGCTGCGACGGTACTGTATTTTTTGTTCTGGACTCTAATTAGTTCAACAATCATCCTTCGAACCACAGTTCACGGTATTGTCAAAGTTATTTCCCGTTTCTTCTAATTCTTCTTCCACAATTTCTAGTTAAATGTCGATATCATTCGAGTGAATGCCAAAAAGTTACCTACTAAAAAGCACGTAAGTCTTCAGCAGAAGTAGGCGATTTCGACAGCATATCACATTCTCCATGCTTCATCTTTCCAACGTTGAAAACATTAATTCGATTCCCATTATTGCGAAACCCCAGAACCTGCACAAAGACAGATGCTTTTAACAATCATATATGTAGGGAACACACAGAAAATTAACTGAGTTTTATCAAATTATTAACACTTAGTGATACTGCAAAGGTAATTGCAAACTGTTATGGATATTAAATGAGATGCAAATTCTAGCGAATAGCAACTGTGAATAATTGTGGCAGAGAAACTATCAAAAGAAACTGAAATTCGCTTTACAAATTATTCTCGTGTCGTGCCATGTTATCTGTTTACCGACGCGCTGTCAACCAATGTTACGCGTCTACCGTGTTGCGTATGTACTGTCTGCAACGGCTGTTGTAGGGATATACATTTCTCCAGCAGTCTGCGACCTATGAATTTGGCAATTTTCAGCGTTTTTTTAAAAAAATACTTGTGTCTTAGCAGCTAACATTTTGACATTATGTTTCTTTTCGTGTATCTTTCCTGCATAAAAAATTCAGGGTAGGTTTCGACACGTTGGATTGGACCATCCCCTTGTCAGTCAATGAAGAATATGAGCCTAACCTCTCCTACACTTTTGAGGATGGCTTTGGGTTTTTTGGGTGACGGCTATCGTGTATGCTTCCACTGGTGACGTTGTCGTTTTTAACTCGGGTTCGAAGTGATGACGCCCTGTCGCTTCCTGTCCTGTTTGAAGACTGTGAGGCATCCGCTGGGCACAAACTTAGCAAAATTTCTACGGCCAACAATATCTGTCATTTTTTGAATCGCTTGTAGTGCAGCTTGACCATTTTCACGGATCTGCAGTGCTCTTCGCACGCACGACCCACTCCGGGCTTATTTCTATTCCCCACACTCTTCTGCTGTCAGGAAGCGCACCACTTACCTTTACTCTTCTTCTGACGCCTCCATTTCACCGTTTTCAGCACGACTAAGCGCAGAGGAGCGCCCGTGACCCTCTGATGACGAGTCTGAGACCTCAGTGGGCTTATAGCGACAGCTCCTTCTACTGCAGGCAATGACATAACTATGATAAAGATCCTATCAGCGATTTTCTCCCTTTTACAGCCGGCATCTCGTTTCTGTTTGACTGCACTTTTATACGTCTTCATACGTCAGTACTTATTCTGTGAACAACTCCCAAAAGACGTTCATGACTGACGGTTCTGCACTGTTGCCACATATACTAGGTCGGCTTTCACAAAAATTAAAAGGAGAGCAGGGCTCCGTGGCCAACCACAACACTAAATCACTCTCAGATGGCGCTTGGTGTCTACCAAAAATGTATTCAATTCCTATCTCCACCACTTTCAAGGATGTGATTTCACAAAACGAAGTATAGAAGTGTATCTATTAACAGAATTAAGCTCCCTGAAGACTAGCTCTATATTAATTTATATACTTAAAAAAATTTCTGTTGCATATGAAACTTGTTTGAATGTGTATTAATGTGGTAGTAGCCCTACTTGAGTGCACAATTATTTCCACAAAACTTTCTCCCATCATAGTTAAATAAATTTTCTTCGAATTTTATAACGACAGGGAAATTATGCATACAATGTCTGCTCATAAAGGACTTTTCGTGCTGATTCCGAAACTATCCTTAGAGTTTTCGAGTCTGTAATATTTCCAAAATTTAGTGGGCTCTGAGCACTATGGGACTTAACATCGGAGGTCATCAGTCCCCTAGAACTTAGAACTACTTAAACCTAACTACGCTAAGGACATCACACACATCCATGCCCGAGGCAGGATTCGAACCTGCGACCGTAGCAGTCGCGCGGTTCCGGACTGAAGCGCCTAGAACCGCTTGGCCACCGCGGCCGGCCCAAAATTTAGTACTGTGATTTATATTGTAGTGGTATTAGTTCAGATGATACGTTTGGATGACAATTGTATGAGTTGAACTCGATGTTTTATCTCCCAGTGTCAGCTGAATGAACATTAGTTTTCAAAACAATCTTTTAATTGAATTTGAATATCACGCAATATCTTCCTTTGTTTATATGTGATACTTTTTTGAGATTAGCTACACAATTATGTCCTCCACGAAACCTATTATCCTATATAGTCTTCATTTGCAAGAGGTCCTAAATTCATGACAGCAGCCTGTGAGTGACGTGTTACTGGTTTCAACACTAGAAATATGGATCTCTTTTGGGCATCCTAATATGCAGTTTCGGAATGTCTTATGGTATCTATGGAATCAGCAAGCAATAATCAGTACTGTCCCGTTGCCGTATAGTAGAAAATAATGGAATTCACTTTATATAAATTTTGGTTAGGTTCAAAGAGCTTCTTTAAGTGTCACTATCGACGTTGATTCGATCACTGATAATCGATTATGAAATTATATCACAATGAGGCAGCATTTTTTGTCATACGCGTTGATGTTTAGATTTTGGTCCATTCGGCGAAGTTTTTAGGTGCAACATGTATTAATCACCGTCAGTTTTCGTGATCCTGTAGCTGCCAGCACTGTTGTTGAGGAAGTGTCGTTTTTCGTGAGCATGGCGCATTCAGTTGGCCTGATCATAATAAAACTGACTCGTTTCGCAACAACAAGGCTCAAACTTCAAACGGAAACTGGTGGACTGTTGAATCCAGGCCTAATCTAGATGAATATTTCCTGCAGACGCAGTATAGGTGTGGACACTTAGTTTCACAAACACGATCGTGAGTTTACACACGAGTCAGTGCAACGGTGTTCACTGGGATCCCTGCCTCCCGAACGGACTCTCTTCCGAAACTCCATGACGAAGACAATATTGATAACTCTTTCAACGGCACTCTATTAACGGCCGGGAAAACGCACAAGGAGATCTTTCTGTTATCGTCGGCTTCTACGAGCAGCCCTGAAATAGTTCTGGCATGTCCGGCGAGAGTTGTTCAGGGCTCGAAGTGAGGACTACCGACGACAAAGCGCCCGCATGCTGCGATCAATGCGCACAACTCTTTGGATTGGTTATGTGTTACTGTTTTCGAATCTTTGTAGTACTCATTGGCTCAGCTACCTGTAGAATTCGTTTTGTTTTCCCACCACAAAAGGAAATCCGACAGACATTATGCTCACATAATGGCCATCCAAATGCAGTTAATTTCAACGTTTGTCTCCATTTAAAAAAAAAATAGTTTGCTGCAGATTTGTATAAATTACCAAAAGTGTATTTTGGGCAGTGGAGATTACTTCGAACGTTAATATAGATATTTTACTCATATCTTATCTTTTTCATTCTCCTATAACACGCACCAAACTTTTTAGGTTTGCTTAGTTACAACAAAACGCTCCTTTCCACAGCGAATACAGATTCTTCAGTGGAATGGTTCAAATGGCTCTGAGCACTATGCAACTTAACATCTGAGGTCATCAGTTCCCTAGAACTTAAACCTAACTAACCTAAGGACATCATACACATCAATTCCCGAGGCAGGATTCGAACCTGGGACCGTAGCGGTGGCGCGGTTCCGGACTGCAGCGCCTAGAACCGCTCGGCCACCAGCGGACGGCCTACTTCAGTGGATATGCCAATAACTTTCGCTAAAAAATATCGTACGGAGCAACATACGCAAACCGAAATAAGCATTGATAGTTTTTGAAATGTGACACAGAAGATCTTGAGATACTCAGTGACCTCGATAAATCGCGTACAACGGATTTACTGTAGGAGGTGGCAACTTTTTATATGATCAAAAGCAAGGGGAAAAAATTCTCAATGAAAAAATTGATAATGAATCATTTAATTTTTTAAATGTTTTTGTTTTATGTAACGACTATAGTGAATTCCATAAATGTGTTCCTTTGTCCAGAGACTCTACCCAAAATTTGCAACAAGACAGAATATAAATTAAAGTACAATCGATAACTTAAGGGCACATAATAGTCAATGTAGGTGAAATAATGTAACCCATAGAAAATGTATCACCTCTGCGTACAAACTATTTGTGGAATCCTACTGCCATAATATCTTTGTAACATATTTTGACTTCAAAAGCAAACAGTGTGTGTGGTGATTTGCATTGTGTTATATTTCGATTCAAATTCAGATATTGCTATAATATTCCTACAGCAATCGCTGATGTGAATTGTGGCTTCCTTCTGTAAATAAGAGAGGTACGATTCGCCTCATATTTTTTGTCACTTCTTCTTCGTTAACCATCTCACTTGTAGCAACTTAGCGTGTAAGCATCTCTTTTCTTATATTTAAGAGACTGGTTGATAATAATTCCAAGCTACACCTTTGTTTATTTTTCATTTCAAAAGTGCTGTTGCTAACCCTTGACAATAAAGATAACATCATTTCTATTTTTAATTGCAACTGAAGTTGAAAGGAGATTAGTTTGGCGACATGTCGATTTGCGCGCCAGCCACGCGCCATTACGTGCAGATTTGCACCCTCAGAAAAGTCGAACCTTTGCAATCTAAATTTACTTCACGAAGTCCGATCTAAGGTACTCCAGGTAATGCAAATTTATATGTTGCATCACGTTTAATTTAAACATGGTCCGCAGTCACCAAGCTTATCTGCTTGCCAACAACGGCTCGGTACCTCATTACTAACATATCCGCTTGCAGAATAAATAGTAATAGGCCATTCGCAGCAGAAATTGCAAAGCGCCAGCGTTACTTGATTTAGTTCTGATTTTCGTACTTGATTCCTGCGGTGGTCAGAGTGACTCAGTTCAGCTTCTGAATAATCAAATTTTGGAAGAATGCTACATCATAATTTTCTCCAACTTAACTCTTCTTGTAATGGGATGAATTAGTTTTGCTATATCGAGACTCGACTTTTTTAATAGGAATACTACAAACTGCAAAAAAATTAATTGCATATGTCCCATCTTTATAATTATCCTTTATTTCTTTTCACGGGAACAATGCACGGAAATGCCTATGGAAGTATAAAAAAAGGAACAGTATAAAAATAACAATTCCTCAAAAAGAAAAGGGAAAAACTGGACATTTAAGACAAAAAATGTAAAATCAAAACAAAAAGTTTCGATCTCTACACGTCGTCAAATAACATATAAGGAAGGCATTGTCTATTAATTTGCTTAACCGCATGTTCTTCGTTCTCCTCCCTTCTGAGTGTTGAGTACACATATAGAATTTGGCTTCTGCTTTAAATTTTTGACGGTATTTAGACTTAACAATAAGCAGTAGCTTACGTATCTGAGCAAGATGGCTGAAATTATAACGCTAACGAGCGCAATGGCGGAGCGATGCCTGTGTGTTGCATATTGTTGATGATGTATTCGAGAACACTCTTGTTACGCTCATTCATTCAGTTTCGCGTCGGCATTATTTTTTTAATGGAACTTAATTCGGTCGTTTAGTAAATGTTATGGTAAAGATAGGGAAATTAACTAAGACGGAGCCCGAAAGTTTACAAGGGACACATTTTACGGATGAGAGTGGATCTAATGACGTAGATGCACATGATGTAAACAATTCGGCTTGGGAGAGTGAATTGTGACCCGAAAGCGAAACAGTAAATAATGTTATTAATCCCACCACTATATAAGTATAAAACCCAAATAGTAAGATGCTTCGCAATTTAATAGAACTAGTTAAGTAAATGTCCAAGGAAATGTCTACCTTACGTAATGAAGTGTGTACTAAGAAGAAATATCTACTGTACGTAATGAAATGTGTACTAAAAATGAAATAGGCACCTTACGTAATCAAATGTACACATTACTAACGATACTTCTTCTCAGATTTCCAACTCGAGTACTATAGTATTAAACCTAACCTTGCAGTTTAGTACGTTAGCCGCCTATTCACTCATCCAGAGGAAGCATATAAGGGCTTATCTAATGAACAATCAAAGAACAATGAGTCATTTCTCAAAATACACCTGAAAGTAGAAAATTTCACTGTAGAAAATGACTCTAAAATCAAACATATGTTTGACAAACCGAGAGAGAGCTTTGGCAAGGACTATAATGAGTGGACTACAGATAAGGAGACACATTAATGAAAGATTAAATTAAGATTTACCATGGGATGTACAGCAAAGAGTAGGTGAAGTGTTATCACAACAAGGTACAATGGCATAGAGCGTTAATACTGAGATACATCTACACCTACATCTGCGTGATTACTCTGCTACTCACAATAAAGTGCCTGGCAGAGGGTTAAACGAACCACCTTCATGCTGTCAAACATTAAGTAGCCATAAGTAAAGACTTGCCGAAGTGACAAGAGGACATCACTTCACAAATTAGGGGTTTACAGCAGGAGTTGATGACTGGTCAAACAGATCACTGAACCATCATCCTCTACTGTACATGTGGATGGTAATAAACGTAGTCCTTCCATACATGATGAAAGACATGGAAATGGCTTAAATAGGATAGGTCTGTCACCCATAGATAAGTGTTAGATGTTTGACACAATGCCAAGTTTTCATTCAGTTTTGATCTATGAATATTTGTCAGACCACGAACAATTTCATTTGTTCACAACTAATAAAAGCAATAAAAATATGAGTAATAAAAACAACCACAACAAGAACTGTGGCGCGAATCACTTCTTGCCTCACTTAAAACTCTGTGGTCGTGCTACATCACCAGATGAAAACTTCAGTCCGGTAATGCAACTGATGATGATGCTGCCACTATGTTATACGAAACATGCCGACTTCTGTTCACCTGGTGTTAATAAGATAAGACCTAGCAGAAACCCAAACAGTTACTGTCCTCCCAGATCGGGACCGTACTCTGATCATGACAAACACAACCAGGCAAATAACCGACAATTACTTATAATTCTGTGACAAGACAACTTTTGATAGTGAACTGGCTAAGTAACCACATATTGCAACCCTAAGCGCGACTACAAAGATTAAACCGACAGATGGAGTGGGGGTAACTAACGTCATAAAGTAAACTTGTTTCATTACAGTGATGATGTGGCCAGCCGAGAGGAATAAATCACAGATCATTTCAAATGCCATAATCTCAACAAAAATATTGTACAGCCCACGGTCCCTGCAGTAGCGGGTGGAATAACAACCAAAGTCGTATTAGACACGGGTGTTATAGTGAGTGTTTCTTCATCCAGTTTGTTTAACAAAATGCGTGAGATTAGTAAAGTATCAGACTACCCAGTGAAAAGTGTAGGATTACTGCGGCTATAGGTGAGTACTCACAAAATATCAAGATACAGGCACAAGTGGATGTGAAACAAAGAAATTTAGTAGTAAAATTCCCGTTCTGATCACGAATAAATTGATAGTCGAATGGCTTTTGGGCATAGATTTCTTACTTGAAAATGATGCTATTATCGATTTCTGTGTAGTGAAATGTACCTTGAGCATCGAAGGCCAAGAAGTCGCAACAGATTATAAAAACCAAGCTGCAGCTTGATAAATACTGCCAGACTTCGAGAGTAAAGTTACTTTGAACAAAAGAACAGTGCAACACAGGCACACTTACATACTGCATTCTGGTTGAAGATGTAAAATGTTTATTGAAAGGCAAGATTTCTGAAACCACCACTACTGATACACTGCAACAAACAAAAATGATAGATTTGTTGTTAAACTATGTTCACGTATTTGTAAGTAAACCTGGTGTTATCAAAATTTACCAGTTTAATATGAAAGTCGACCCCCACGTTCTCTCTCTTGGTCCTAGAGGGTAGCCGTGGTTGCAGAAATTAAGTAAATGCTAGAATGGAGAATCATTGAACCTCCTTAGCGCCCTATTGTAGACGCTTATTGGCAATATGAAAACTAATAAGAGTTTCTCCTTGGTACTGGGTGCAAGGGCAAGTAATATAGTTATTGTACCTGCGGGAACACATCCAGGAAACTTGATTAGCAACTGCAGCAATTTCAAAGGATAAGATATCATACTAGCGTTGATTTAAGAAGTTCCTATTGGCAGATGAGTCTTACAAATGAATCTAGGAAATTTACAGCCTTTATCTTCGGTGAAAGGAGCTACTAGTTTTGTGCGCTACCGTTTAGTACCGCTCTTTTGAATCTGTTGAAGAAAAATGCAGCTTTGGTGTTGGACCAATGGGGGTAAAAAAGATTTTGAAGCCACACAGAGATCCCTGGTTAACTCAGACACATTGCACCGTCCTGATATCAAAAAAGATTTTTGTCTGTACAATGATTCATCGTTTTCTGGTCTCAGAGATTGTCTGTTTCAAGTGAGTAGTGAAGACAGAAATCAGTATATTTGTGTCATTAGTTTTGCAAGCTGAACACTATCAGTAAGTGAACGTGCATACTCAGGCACAGAATTCGAAACCTCAGAAATACTATGGGCATTTAAAAAGTTTAGTTATTATATTTTGGGGAAGAAAACGTTTGCTGTAATCACGAAGTATTAAGCTTTTTTAATCGGCTTGCAAGTTATTTCACCAGTGTTTAGTGCACAGGTCCCTGTTTTTACAGGAATGCTGTCATGAGATCATCCATATTTCCAGTAAAGATAACATTGTGGCCAATTCTCTGTCACGACTACCTCAGGGACTACCAGAATACACAGGGATTATTGAGCAGACTAATGACTCTCTTAGTATACTCATGAAAGATAACAATTACAGACAATACCACCTAAGTATGTGCGAAAACATTTCAGAAGTACAGAATTCTGACACATTTTCATACTAGCGTGTTACATTCCTTACACTCAGTCCAACAGGTAAGATAAAACAACACTACACACCTGTAAAATGATATTCTATTTTACAGGTATCATCCAAGATTTGACGTATTGTGTGTTTGCGTACCAATTTCGTGTAAGGATGCACTAATCTGGTATACACATAACGTGTGGGATCACTATGGTGCACCCACATACTTACGCAAGATCAGCGTTTACTGCTACTTCCCAGTCTGCCACTATACAATACACGAATTACACTGACAGAACTCATAAATAATATGAAAGAGTGCAATAATTGGACAGATCCTCTTCCTAGTATGTGCAGAGACATGCGTTCTTAGCAACAAAAGGTAAGGAGATTTCTAGTTTCACTTACTGAACAAGCATATCCAAGGAAAATCTCTTATGGCAGGATAGTACAAGGAACACAGAAGTACCAGATATAAGAATATATTTTGCTGAAAAGTCACCCGAAGTCATCATGTCATCGTAAGGAAAACTGCAAATGGCAACTGCTATAAACGGGTCCCTGTAAGATTACGGGTATTGTATTCCTCACGAGGGGAGCTATCTTCCGGCAGACTCTAGAACCAATCCGATTAAGGGGTAGTATGCCCATCATGAACTGAAGAAATATTTTCACAAGTGAAAAACGAGCTTGTTTTCACTGAATAAATGTTTAGTGTTTAGTGTACCTAATAGTTATGATACTTATGGAATATTCCGTCTGCCGGTCGCGGTGGTCTCGCGGTTCTAGGCGCTCAGTCCGGAACCGCGGGACTGCTACGGTCGCAGGTTCGAATCCTGCCTCGGGCATGGATGTGTGTGATGTCCTTAGGTTAGTTAGGTTTCAGTAGTTCTAAGTTCTAGGGGACTGATGACCACAGATGTTAAGTCTCATAGTGCTCAGAGCCATTTGCACCATATTCCGTCTGTTCATGGAGAAACTAGACGTATTAAGAGAAAGTACACAGCATTACATTAATGTTCTTCAATAATATTATTGTAGGACATTACTGCTGTGTATTCAAATTTTTAATAATACGAGTTATGAACTGAATCTGAATTGTCAAGTGCAAGGTCTTCATATCCAAACAACTTTATTTCCACTTGACCTTGGGTACTTTTGAAGTGCATTTTATGTTGTATTAACTTAAACACCCAGATGGCGGTGGCTTGACTCCGGAAACGCATTGCTGTTGATTATGATCCTAATATTAGAAGCCGAATGCTAAAATATTTAGAACTTATGTATTACATTTTTTGTGTGCTGCATGTTTCATCATTATAGTTCATGTAAGTAATATTTTTAACTTACGACTAATTATTAAGTCTACTTAAAATGTTTCAGTATTTGCTTAGAAGAAACTACAGAAACGTTGTTTTTACTAGATGGGAAGGCTGTTCTCTCAGGCGTGTAGGATCACTTTGGTACCGCTCTGGTTACTACTATTGTTAGATGTTTATTCCATTCATTTTTCTTCGTTTTGATCCTTTATTTGCACCTGTAGCAGTAGACTGCACGTACACCAATCTAGCAAAGAATTAGCTTCACTAAACCTGACACCAGTGATCGATCGGTTATTCGCTTTGATGGAAATACGTGGGATGAGATACGTGAAACTCTGCACACGTGTTGGATGCATGTGAGAGGGAAGGTGACGCCACTCGGGATTAGGACTGTTATCACGTCACAGTCGCCTCGCCAAGTTTCAGAGGTTGCGTGTCTACCCTTTGCAGGCAACTGCCATACGACCACTCGTCGCGATACACGGCGAATATTGCGACTATTACCAACTAACAAATAACTGTTTTCAACAGTAAATCATTTGTGTGTAGGAACTGCTTTGCAATACCCTGAGGCTAACAATCATTTTTCATTGAGATCAATATCCATTACCTCTCTCTTTCTCTTCTCTCTCTCTCTCTCTCTCTCTCTCTCTCTCTCTCTCTCTCTCTCTCTCTCTCTCTCTGTCACACACACACAGAGAGAGAGAGAGAGAGAGAAAAGCGAACACGCAGACGAGGGCGCGTTAACATTAGACATACAGAATTTATTTTATAGAGTAGAAAAAGTTGTCGAGGAGATGTGCTTGCAATTAAGTTCACTATTCATTATATTCTTCGCATCACTGAGTAAGTGGTCAATGAATTTTGTGCCTGAATATCTTATTCGTTTCTATGAAAAACCAAGACTGTGCCTTACCATAAGTAACTTCACCTTCTAGCTTTCTATTTACGAACACCGCGCGGAGTCCCCACGTGGTTAGAGGCGCCATGTCACCAATCGCGCGGCCCCTCCTGCAGCAGATTCGAGTCCCTCGGGTATGTGTGTGTGTGTGTGTGTGTGTGTGTGTGTTGTCCTTAGCGTAAGTTAGTTTAAGTAATTTGTAAGTCAAGGGACCGATGACCTTAGCAATTTGGTCCCTTAGGAATTCAAACACATTTGAACATTTTTTATTTATGAACGTCACCTTGTTTTCCAGACAACAAACCTCGTAAGGGAGTAAATGCAATGTGCAGCTGTCTTCAGTACGCCCAATTCTTGAAAGAGCTATGTACAGTAGTGCTCAAAAGTATTCGAACAACAAGAACTGCATTTCCCATGATTCGCATGCAACCGGCATAACGCGGCTGTCTAGCAGGTCCTCTAATCGCTACTTGGTACAGTCGTTTGACTATTGAAAATGGTTCCAACATGTCACCACTAGAAAACACTGCTCTGTATCGCAATAACTCAAGATGTAAAGTAATACTAAGACACTACAAATATCAGGGAACACCTTATCACGGGTAAGACTGTCCTTAAGGCTTGTAAGCTCGCATTTATTACAATAAATGACAATACCTGAAATGTACCCAATCTCATTATTGCGTCAGATAGGTAATGCACGTAGTAAGTTCATTGTATTCATGATTTCCTCTTCAAAGCAACATACCGTACTTATTATTTAACACAATATGACATTAAAAATTTAAGTTATTCACGAGCAGCTAGTTGAGAATATGTACGAACTTCAAACGTCACGACGAACCGTCTCGTTCTGCATATGGATTCAAACCCAGGTTATGCAGACTAAGCAAAGATTTCGTGACTAACAGTCAATCCTGATTAGGCATACGGAGAGTGATATACCTCGATTTTAGACGGTATCAATTAGCAAATGCCGGCCGAAGTGGCATTGCGGTTCTAGGCGCTCCAGTCTGGAACCGCGAGACCGCTACGGTCGCAGGTTCGAATCCTGCCTCGGGCATGGATGTGTGTGATGTCCTTAGGTTAGTTAGGTTTAACTAGTTCTAAGTTCTAGGTGACTAATGACCTCAGAAGTTGAGTCCCATAGTGCTCAGAGCCATTTGAACCATTTGAACCAATTAGCAAATACCAACTTTAAATTACATAACGCAAACATCTTTAACGGACGCGAATTCCTACCCAGCACCTATTGTCCCTGTTAACGAACTACGAGAGATGTTAAATATTGCTTCTTATCAAGTAACTTACTTGAAATTAAGTGAGGTAAAGCTTTGTGTTGGACAGGGATTCGAACACAGAACCTAATAAGATAGATATGAAGCGCAATCAACTGTGACATATCGCATTTTCTCGGCACTAGCTAGATGTTTTAACTGAAATGACGAGATGAAACGTTAATTTTTTCCTTCCCAGGACTCCAACCCGGCACCTATCGCTGTTATATTCTAGAGAAAACGAACGTTAAATATCGGTTTCTTGCACCAGCAGCGACTTGTGAGCATGTTTGAACTAGAAATAATATGACTAAGAGATCAGTGCTGACTGGGAATAGAGCCCACACATATCGTTGTTGACTACACACAAAGAGACGTCAGCTACCGAATTTTTCTCCACCAGCAGCTCGGAATAACATCTTGAACATACAGTGATCTCGCAAATAGTTCTGTGTCTCACTGGGAGTCAAAAACGTCAAATATCGATATGTTGACAACGAATGAAAATGCATTAAACATCGAAATTATTATCCACCAGCACATAGGCGATCTCAGGCTAGATCTTGATAATACATACTGAAATCTTTAGTGCCGGGCCAGGATTCGAACCCATTTACGCGCAGTATGTGGAGATATTGAGGAATCTGCAGTTTTGAACAAACAACAAATTGTAGCCTAGCTGTATTATCACGAAGGGAACAAATTCCGCGTTATGGACGGTCTGAGTTGCATTCCCAGTTCAGAACCAATTTTATCGACATACAGAAGCTCAGATAAAAGATGGAATAAGTGTCCTGTGAGCCTACAAAGCGTTTGTTTTGTCACTAGAAATAAATAACTAGTATAAGAAAGGTTACTGGTGATAGAGTTTCTACATGTCACCATTCCAGACTTTATTGTGGCTCATCCTAACGTCTACTTGGTAGAGAAGGAATATCATTTTTATGGGAATTTCGGACCGCAATGCCATTGTATCTTCTTCACTTGGTAGAACCAGAAGAGAATGGAATCTGTCTCCCCCTATCTAAAATCACTGACCGAAGTTGGTATCGAACCCAGACCATGGACAAATGAACCTATCAACAGCCCAACACACCACCAAATCCTCTTCCCATTGGCTCAGTTTTCTATCATAACGCCGGTGTGCCACACTGGCTGAGAATTCTGACACACGGGCTCCCTATATCAATTTGCAGCATGATCAGTAGATTCATTTACTTGGTTGACCGAATCACCATGAACTAGCGGCCTCGGCTACCCAGTGCATACATTCAACTTTATTTTGTAATCACCAAAATAAAATCACGTAAATGCCACCTACACAGAACTGCCAACAGAATAGGATGCAGAAATTTAAATAGGAAGTGTTCCTTTCCACTTGAACTACACTATTGCGCTATCTGTTTGTTGAAACATCGTGCAGTGCAAAAGAAAAGGTATAACTGTTTGTCTCTCATAAGTATTGACCTGGCCATATGCATTATCCCACAGGGCTGTTGAATGCAGATGTTCTGGAGGAATTGTTGACTTCTGGAGGTGTTATAGCTCCGTGTCAGCTAGTAGCGTAATGGTAAGTATTGCGCACAGTAGATGAGATGTCGCGAGTTCGAGTACCTTCACTGCTATATTTTTTAAAACGCAATTCTGCTGTCTGCTAAAGTTATCAATCTGATTGAACTTTTACCATAATTCCCTTCACTTCTCAACCCAAAATATTCGTATGTGGAAAAAGGGCTAACTTCTGCGACATTTTGTTCATTTCAGGTTTAACAGACACCCAGACAGTAGATGCATCTCGAAACTTTTGTATTTTGTCTGGGTGGAGGGCATCGTGCCAAAATACGTTGGAAAATTATTTTCTACATTATCTGTCGTCTGGTAGTGGAATTTTATTCTTCTTCAAACGTTGTTTAAGAGCTTTAACTCAGAACAAGTTTTCTACATGCATGTAATCAACAAACTGCATGTGCATTTTCAGACTGCTATGGATAACGTCAGAGCTTTCGCATATATCGTTGATGATTAATTTCTCTCTCATGTTTACTATTGTTTTAACAACATTAAAGGAAACCTTACGAAAATTGTGAACTGTGTTATAAAAAATGAAATAAAACTACCCACGATAACCTTACGATGAAAGTCTGTTTAATAAAACTGAGCATCTGTACACAAGCGTGCCTCTATCGTCACGAATTGGTAAAATACTACTCACTTAGATTTTGATTGCGTCTGTGTTTAATTGGTGTGCTGCGTCATACTCAAGAGGTATGCAAATGCAGCATTTCATAAATAAAGTTATGTATTCCTAGAAACCCAGAATTTGCTTGTCAGCAGCGGAATGAGGCGTTACCTGCTGTGCAGCATTGAATGTTTTCACCATGAGCCGAAAGTATTTTCTTGAGATTTCCTTAGCGATGTTCGATCTGACTGCTTGTAGCTCTTTCACAGAAGGGATAAAAACGAACACTGAGTGAGACTGGAACTGCGAACCATAAGAGACGCTTTTTCACAGGTCAGCACGTTACCACAGAGCTCGCGAACAAGTATGTGTCTTAGCTTCCTCTTACGAGACCAATAGTGGCTAGAAGTCGTAACCCGCTATTTGAAGGACGAGATTAGTTGCGATTTTCACGTGCAACTACTTTCCTGGGCTGAAAACCGTAAATTTACAATCTTTTGTTACACCTCAAGCGATAATAACTCATATTATTCAATGAAAATGACACGTAAAATCAAATGAACTTTGAGGCTTAATTCCGTGCACACCAGGAAGTAACTCGTCGATCACAGAATTGCCAAACATACGTTGCCTTGTTGCGAAATCTCAGTTACAATACCAGCAGGAAGAAAACGAACCGATGCGATCTTACAGTGGGCTGGGAAGTGACCATAGCTGGTGTCTCCAAGTCGCGGCTGCAACGGCTTGGAATACGTAATGCGTCTGATTCGCTTTTCTGTAACTAGGTTTAGGGACTGGAGCGTAGTTACTAATAATACTCAGAACTGACTGCCAACTAAGCATCATAAATCAGTAACTGTCATAGTTGTTTTTATATTTCTTTCGTAAGTGTGCTCAAAACTAAGAAATTCATTCACAGACGTTTTCGTGCCTCGCCGATAGTCAAGCACAACAAACAAATAAAAATAAAAAAAAGAATGTGTGTGTGTGTGTGTGTGTGTGTGTGTAACACACACACACACACACACACACACACACAGAGAGAGAGAGAGAGAGAGAGAGAGAGAGAGAGTTAACATCAAAAAGAATATGAGAGAGAGAGAGTAAAAAATTGTAAATAAATTGAATCGTGGTATGTAAAGAAATCTTTCATTAAAATGACACGTTCCACATCATTACGAAATATCGTATTCATGATCCATGAAACAAGAATTAATCTAATGTAATCTAATCTAATCATATCATATTGATGGCTAGCCATGAAGAGTCATGAATTATCAAAGTTTTTGCCAATACCAGTAACCAAATCTAAACTTGAAAATAAAAGACGACAATTTTTGTAATAAACCGGGACTTCTGTCAAGACCCTTTTGTCCCTGTTAATTAACCACGAAAGATGTCTGATATACCTCTATTCTGAAGTAACAAAGTGTGCATGCATTTAAAGATGAAGAGCGTGATTTGAAGTTCTGTGACAGAGATACGAACCCAACTCGGTTCTTTCCCTGTCTACGGATTCCTTTTCATGTTAATATCAAACATCTGTAAATACTCGTAGATTACATTAAAACTAAAGTAATTGATGAAGACGTTACTTGATAACAAAAACGAGCTGCCTTTCTTCATTTACTTGCGCCTAGAAATGGCTATCGAATACTGTCAAACCAAAAGGCAAAAGATCTTACTGCCTTCCGATATACGTCGCTGTCAGTTCTTCCATATGATTTGGTCGACATGACCTGTTTCAAGTTGTGTATGACAGGCAATGTTTTAGGAAATCAACTGTTTTCCTTTGCAATAAACAGAAAGATTTTCATTCTAAGCTATCCAAGTACAAATTTTCGCAGTATTAGTTCAAATTTAGTATTTGGCCTTATACTTAGTCGCTGACCATAAATTCTAGCTCAGAGTGACACCAGAGTTTGCCAGTGCTCTTTCTCACCAGAAAATACGCAATTCACTCATTGGGCTCCATAAGTACACTGTAACAGTAATATCTGTGTGTATGCAATGCATACTGATTAGAATTTAGTGGTGCTCTCTCTTCCACTTCGGTGTACAATATGCCTGACCTAAACGGGCCCTTTATCATTACAGGCCCTGGGAGTGCAACATCATACTGACAACAGTAATGTGCTTATACTGACAACCTGACTGTTCGTTTTACCTGATTTTGTAATCATTTAAATAAAACAACATGACCTTCCAGTGGGAGACATTTCGTCCCTCTTTTCCTCCTGTGAAATTTGTCAGTAAGCTTTTTGCCTTCCAGCCAGCGAAATGCGGCAGAGTACGGCCGTTAAACAATTCACAAACCACGATTTAGTACCGTTAAGACGATTTCTTTAAACATTGTCGTAGCTGAAGGAATTTAGTTTCGTCTTAAATCGTCTCAAGCGGCAATGTTCACTGACATGTCAAATAGGGAAAAGCTCATTATCCAGGTACGAAGATTGTAAAACAAACATACCACAGTATGTCAGGTTGATCTTTTCGTCTCCTAGCACTGCGTAAGTATTTTGTCTATGAGGTATCACAAGTAGTGTTCCTGTAGCTGTGGGAACCATTGGTTGAAAACGAGTTTAACACCAATGGGTACAGTACTGCTAAATATTCAAAATGATTATCAGCCTAAGTCCTAGTTCATCCGCAAACTGAGGCGAATTTATAATATTGAAGCTAGACTGTGTATCCTTATCTTCCTTGAGTGGGCATTGGAAGGCGTTTACACACACGTATACAATACTATGAATACTTCGAACGCTATAGTTAACGTTGCTCTCGTTAACTACTTTTGTTTTTTAATTCTTCTGTGTCTTCAGCGTGCAATATATGTTGTAGATACAGTCTTAGAACAAAAAATTGACCGCTGAGTCGTTCACGTAAGGGGTGGGCAATACAGTCGTGCTCCTCGCAGAATCCTGTGTCCGGCAATATGCTCGATCTGGCAACATTGTAGTCTGTGGCACATCCCAGAGGAAGTCTTGACTTCAGTCTTAGTACTTTATTCTCGACTACGACCGTAGTCTTGAGGTAAAACGCGAGACTAGCTAATACGACTTCTGGTAACTAAAAGCACACGTCTACAATGCTTTTATCGGCCCTTTCCTCTCGGTGCTGAAGCTATGAGTGTAATTCAAGCGACTCTACAATATATTTCGCTTCCTGTCACACTGGTAATAACAATTTGGTCCTACAATGTTTTAGCGAAAGATTTCTTTGCGGACCATCTGCCTCTGAACACTGCATGCGTCTGAGTTCTCTGGGAGCCGTTTCCTGCCTACCGGCGGGGGCTGAGGCACTGCATTGTCTCGCCTTCTGCCGGCAACGTCTGCTCCACTCTTAACTCCCGACCATGTAAAATGCTTTAGTGTTGTTGAGTGGTGACCCATATAATCTGTATACGATTTGATAGCAAAGGAGTCACAAAACTGTTTTTATTTGATGATTATTTTATTACACTAGAATGCAATACATCAATGAGGCACAGAATTAATTTCATTGTTTCTGATCCAGTGCACTACAATTAAAGCGTCACATTCTGTTCTTTTTCCTTTCACGGGAGGTTCCTCAAATAATTTATTATTGTCATGGATTCATATGTGTTAGTCAAGGCACAGAGAGTAAATGCAATTTAATGTGTTTGATTTCTTTCTTTGATTCTCTATGGTAAGTGGATGCAAAAGATTGTGTCAATACCTATCAGAACCTGCTCTATAGCTACTCAGGCAAATTGCTTGTTTTGAGTTCTATACCTTAATTCATGGAGAAGTTAACGCTGTTCACAAGTGATATTTAAAATATTCAATTGGATTTAATGCGACAAAATTGCCCATATTTGAAGCTACCCAGAGAAAAAGTAAGTTGCTAGAGCCGCTATTAGCAAATGTCTGCAGGGAGTTTCTAATTGCTACTGTGGAAATTTAGCATAGAGGCCCTTTAGTAATCAAGAGGTTCATTTCCCTCATACTTATCACCCTGGGATGTGAGTCTTAAGTAAGAACAATATCGAAATTCGTCGATGGTCGATTCGAATTTCTTCAGAGACGCTGGTATTGCGAAGCAGCTTGGCAGTCAGAAAGCCAAGATCTATGACCATTAACACAACTTACTGAGTCGAGCTACCAAGAGGATTTGATGTGTAAAGGTTTTCTTCCGATTTCGATACAGAATATTTTCTGGAAATTCGCAGATCCATAAAATACATCAGAAAAGAAAAACTCGCATACGCTGGCCCCTACCATGGTTAGAACTGGCCACTGATTGAGCCGTCCTGCCCCGCGACACGGGCGGTACCACCGGGCTACGGACAAACTGCTGCCTGTATGCCACTCTCATCATGGTATTTGTCGCTCAGCCTCATAACGCATCATGAAAGATAATAAAAGTTGTCACTTATGTGAAGAATAGCATTTCTTTAGGCAAAAAATTGAATTTTCTATCTCAGTGTCTTAGTTTACATGAGGATTATATAGCACGAGTCATTCAAATGGAAAGGGAATATCAAGTGAATTTAGCGAGTCAATTCAGTACCATACGCGGAAGTGATTGCACTGTCAAGGTGTTGCTTAATGTTTGTGACGATGTTGCCAATTCTCAGCTGTGCTAGGAACAGCTCTGTAGCAATATGCTAGGAGAATCCCGTGCTCGTGTCATAGAAGGATATGGAGAGGAGGCGCGGGGTTTGGTTAATATGCAGCGTTTTCTCCTACCAGTTGTGTCAAACATTCATGTGTATAATCTTCCATCACGATTACTGTTTCCTACAAAATAAATACGAATAAAACACTTACCTTGTTACTTTGTGACAAAAGATTATTTCAGTACAATAAAAAGTCTTTGGAAATCACTTATGCCCATCTGTCACCAAAGTAAGATAACAAACACTTTGCACCTCGAAATCGATTGCACCTATGTACAGTCTTGTGACGTTTAAATAAATCGTCTTAACGGCACTAAATCGTGGTTTGTGAATCATTTAACGACCGTATTCTGCCGCATTTCACTGGTTGGAAAGCAAAAAGCTTACTGACAAATTTCACAGAAGGAAAAGAGGGACGAAATATTTCCGAACTGGAAGGTCATGTTGTTTTATTTAAATGATTGCAAAATCAGGTAAAACGAACAGTCAGGTTGTCAGTATTAGCACATTACCGTTGTCAGTATGATCTTGCACTGCCCAGGGCCTGTAATGATAAAGGGCCCGTTTAGGTCAGGCATATTGTATACAGAAGTGGAAGCGAGAGCACCACTAAATTCTAATCCATATGCATTGCATACACACAGATATTACTGTTACAGTGTACTTATGGAGCCCAATGAGTGAAGTGCGTATTTTCCGGTGAGAAAGAACACTGGCAAACTCTGGTGTCACTCTGAGCTAGAATTTATGGTCAGCGACTAGGTATAAGGCCAAATATTAAATTTGAACTAATACTGCGCAGATTTGTACTTGGATAGCTTAGAATGAAAATCTTTCTGCTTATTGCAAAGGAAAACAATTGATTTTCTAAATCATTGTATGTCATACACAACTTGAAACAGGTCATGTCGACCAAATCATATGGAAGAACTGACTGCGACGTATATCGGAAGGCAGTAAGATCTTTTGCCTTTTGGTTTGACAGTACTCCATAGCCATTTCTAGGCGCAAGTAAATGAAGAAAGGCAGCGCGTTTTTGTTATCAAGTAACGTCTTCATCAATTACTTTAGTTTTAATGTAATCTACGAGTAATTACTGATGTTTGATATTAACATGAAAAGGATTCCGTAGAAAGGGAAAGAACCGTGTTGGGTTCGTATCTCTGTCACAGAACTTCAAATCACGCCCTTCGTCTTCAAATGCATGCACACTTTGTTACTTCAGAATAGAGGTATATCAGACATCTTTCGTGGTTTATTAACAGGGACGATAGGGTCTTGACAGAAGTCCCGGTTTATTACAAAAATTGTCGTCTTTTATTTTCAAGTTTAGATTTGGTTACTGGTATTGGCAAAAACTTCAATAATTCATGACTCTTCATGGCTAGTCATCAATATGATATGATTAGATTACATTAGATTAATTCTTGTTTCATGGATCATGAATACGATATTTCGTAATGATGTGGAACGAGTCATTTTAATGAAAGATTTCTTTACATACCATGATTAAATTTATTTACAATTTTTTACTCTCTCTCTCTCTCTCTCTCGCTCTCTCTCGCTCTCTCTGTGTGTTACACACACACACACACACACACACACACACGCACGCACACACACACACACGCGCACACTCTTTTTTATTTTTATTAGTTTATTGTGCTCGACTGTCGGCGAGGCACGAAAACGTCTGTGAATGAATTTCTTAGTTTTGAATACACTTACGAAAGAAATATAAAAACAACTATGACAGTTACTGATTTATGGTGCTTAGTTTGCATTCAGTTCTGAGTATTATTAGTAACTACGCTCCAGTCCCTAAACCTAGTTACAGAAACGCGAATCAGACGCATTACGTATTCCAAGCCGTTGCAGCCGCGACTTGGAGACACCAGCTATGGTCACTTCCCAGCCCACTGTAAGATCGCATCGGTTCGTTTTCTTCCTGCTGACATTGTAACTGAGATTTCGCAACAAGGCAACGTATGTTTGGCAACTCTGTGATCGACGAGTTACTTCCTGGTGTGCACGGAATTAAGCCTCAAAGTTCACTTGATTTTACGTGTCATTTCCATTGAATAATATGAGTTATTATCGCTTGAGGTGAAACAAAAGATTGTAAATTTACGGTTTTCAGCCCAGGAAAGTCGTTGCACGTGAAAATCGCATCTAATCTCGTACTTCAAATAGCCGTTAACGAGTTCTAGCCACTATTGGTCTCGTAAGAGGAAACTAAGCCACATACTTATTCGCGAGCTCTGTGGTAACGTGCTGACCTGTGAAAAAGCGTCTCTTATGGTTCGCAGTTCCAGTCTCACTGAGTGTAGCGTTTTTATCCCTTCTGTGAAAGAGCTACAAGCAGTCAGATCGAACATCGCTAAGGAAATCTCAAGAAAATACTTTCGGCTCGTGGTGAAAAACTTTCAATGCTGCACAGCAGGTAACGCCTCATTCCGCTGCTGACAAGCAAATTCTGGGTTTATAGGAATACATAACTTTATTTATGAAATGCCGCATACCTCTTGAGTATGACGCAGTACACCAATTAAACACAGACCCAATCAAAATCTAAGTGAGTAGTATTTTACCAATTCGTGACGATAGAGGCACGCTTGTGTACAGATACTCAGTTTTATTAAAACAGACTTTCGTCGTAAGGTTATGGAGGGTAGTTTTATTTCATTTTTTATAGCACAGTTAACAATTTTCGTAAGGTTTCCTTTAATGTTGTTAAAACAATAGTAAACATGAGAGAGAAATTAATCATCAACGATATATGCGAAAGCTCTGACGTCATCCATAACAATCTGAAAATGCACATGCAGTTTATTGATTACATGCATGTAGAAAACTTGTTCTGAGTTAAAGCTCTTAAACAACGTTTGAAGAAGAATAAAATTCCACTACCAAACGACAGATAATGTAGAAAATAATTTTCCAACGTATTTTGTCACGATGCGCTCTACCCAGACAAAATACAAAAGTTTCGAGATGCATCTACTGTCTGGGTGTCTGTTAAACCTGGAATGAACAAAATGTCGCAGAAATTAGCCCTTTTTCCACATACGAATATTTTGGGTTGAGAAGTGAAGGAAATTATGTTAAAAGTTCCATTAGATTGATAACTTTAGCAGACAGCAGAACTGCGTTTTAAAAAATATAGCAGCTCGCGACATCTCATCTACTGTGCGCAATACTTACCATTACGCTACTAGCTGACACGGAGCTGTAACAGCTCCAGAACATCTGCCACAGCCCTGTGGGATAATACATATGGCCAGGTCAATATTTATGAGAAACAAACAGTTATAACTTTTCTTTTGCACTGCACGATGTTTTCAACAAACAGTTAGCGCAATAAATTAGTTCAAGTGGAAAGGAACACTTCCTATTTAAATTTCTGCATCCTACTCTGTTGTCAGTTCTGTGTAGGTGGCAGTTACGTGATTTTATTTTGGTGATTATAAAATAAAGTTGAATGTATGCACTGGGTAGCCGAGGCCGCTAGTTCATTGTGATTCGGTCAACCAAGTAAATGAATCTACTGAACATGCTGCAAATTGATACAGGGCCTGTGTGTCAGAATTCTCAGCCAGTGTGGCACACCGGCGTTATGATAGAAAACAGAGCCACCGGGAAGGGGATTTAGTGGTCTGTTGGGCTCTTGGTAGGTTCATTTGTCCATGGTCTGGGTTCGATTCCAACTTCGGTCAGTGATTTTATATAGGGGGAGACAGATTCCATTCTCTTCTGGCTACACCAAGTGAAGAAGATACAATGACATTGCGGTCCGAAATTCACATTAAAAATGATATTCCTTCTCTACCAAGTAGACGTTAGGTTGAGCCACAATAAAGTCTGGAATGGTGACATGTAGAAACTCTATCACCAGTAACCTTTCTCATACTAGTTATTTATTTCTAGTGACGAAACAAACGCTTTGTAGGCTCACAGGACACTTATTCCATCTTTTATCTGAGCTTCTGTATGTCGATAAAATTGGTTCTGAACTGGGAATGCAACTCAGACCGCCCATAACGCGGAATTTGTTCCCTTCGTGATAATACAGCTCGGCTACAATTTGTTGTTTGTTCAAAACTGCAGATTCTTCAACATCTTCACATATTGCGCATCAATGGGTTCGAATCTTGGCCCGGCACTAAAGATTTCAGTGTGTATTATCAAGATCTAGCATGAGAACACCTATCTGCTGGTGGATAATAATTTCGATGTTTAATGTATTTTCATTCGTTGTCAACATTAACGATATTTGACGTTTTTGACTCCCAGTGAGACACAGAACTATTTGCGAGATCACTGTAAGTTCAAGATGTTATTCCGAGCTGCTGGTGGAGAAAAATTCGGTAGCTGACGTCTCTTTGTGTGTAGTCAACAACGATATGTCTGTGGCTCTATTCCCAGTCAGCACTGAACTCTCAGTCATATTATTTCTAGTTCAAACATGCTCACATGTCGCTGCTGGTGCAAGAAACCGATATTTAACGTTCGTTTTCTCTAGAATATAACAGCGATAGGTGCCGGGTTGGAGCCCTGGGAAGGAAAAAATTAATGTTTCGTCTCGTCATTTCAGTTAAAACATCTAGCCACTGCCGAGAAAATGCGATATGACACAGTTGATTGTGCTTCATATCTATCTTATTAGATACTGTGTTCGAATCCCTGTCCAACACAAAACTTTACCTCACGGCATTTCAAGTAAGTTACTTGATAAGAAGCGATATTTAACATCTCTCGTAGTTCGTTAACAGGGACATTAGGTGCTGGGTAGGAATTCGCGACCGTTACAGATGTTTGCGTTATGTAATTTAAAGTTGGTATTTGCTAATTGATACCGTCTAAAATCGAGGTATATCACTCTCCGTATGCCTAATCAGGATTGACTGTTAGTTTCCGTCAGTCACGAAATCTTTGCTTAGTCTGCATGACCTGGGTTTGAATCCATATGCAGAGCGAGACGGTTCGTCGTGTCATTTGAAGTTCGTACATATTCTCAACTAGCTGCTCGTGAATAACTTAAATGTTTAATGTCATTTTGTGTTAAATAATAAGTACGGTATGTTACTTTGAAGAGGAAATCATGAATACAACGAACTTACTACGTGCATTATCTATCTGACGCAATAATGAGATTGGGTACATTTAAGGTATTGTCATTTATTGTAATAAATGCGAGCTTACAAGCCTTAAGGACAGTCTTACCTGTGATAAGGTGTTCCCTGATATTTGTAGTATATTAGTATTACTTTACATCTTGAGTAGTGTTTTCTAGTGGTGAATTGTTAGAACCATTTTCAATAGTCAAACGACTGTACCAAGGAGCGATTAGAGGACCTGCTAGACAGCCGCGCTATGCCGGTTGCATGCGAATCAGGCGAAATGCAATTCACGTCGTTCGGATACTTTTGAGTATGACTGTACAAGTGGATTTATGTGATGGACGGTATAAATAATTTAATCGGCGAAGGAGAAAATTAAAAATGTAGCAAATACAAAGGCAACACGAAATCAATACGTTTAGAAGTGAGAGTGAAGTAAAGAGAGAAACTGGCAAAGCAATTAAGGTAAAGGAGAAATGCAAAGCTCTATAAGCCTGCACGACTATAGAAAGATAGTTGCCTTGTATAGGAATATTAAAGAAAGCTTTGGAGGAAAGAGTAGCAACCCTGCGAAAATCAAGAGCGCGGAAAGCAGGCCAGTCTAAGAAAACAACAAAAGGTTGAAAGTTGGAAAGGATGCGTAGAAGGGCTACTCAAAGGAAACAAAGTAGAAGATAACGTTACCAAAAGAAAAGAGGAATTAGACGTAAATCAGACAATGTGATACAGCGAAAAGAATTTGTTGACGCACTGAAAAGATTTAAGTTGAAACATGCCGCCTGGAATAGAAAACATTCTCTCAGAATTAATAGGATCCTTGGGAGAACACTCCATAAAACTACTTCACCTGGTAGGCGAGATATGCAGTGTGTTTCAAACCTTTTGGGTCGAACTGGATCAGGTGATAGTGGGTCTACAACCAGTTATACGGAGATACGGAACCAAGTGGCGGAAATGCATATTTATTGTGTCAAAGCTCCCCTAATAGCACCTTATTTGCTGCCTTCCCGTTTGACTGGTCCATGTTACCTGGTGTTCCTGCGTGATGTGCTGCCACAGTTCTTGGACACTGTGCCCCTAGTTGGGCGAAAGGATGTGGTTTCAACACGACGGTGCACCAGCCCACTTCCATGCGCCTGAACAGCGCATACCATCATCGTTGGATTAGAAGGGGAGGTCCTGCCCCATGGCCAACGCGATCTCCGGATCTCACACATGTGGACTTTTTCCTCTAGGGTTACGTCAAGAAGTTGGTGTATGAAAGCCCCTTAGAAATGGATGAAGACCTGCTTGCTAGAGTCCAAGCTGCGTATCTCCTGCTACAACAGACACCATGGTGCAGCAGAGCTTCACTTGCCGTTGCCATACATGTACTGAGACTGGCAGTCGTCACTTTGAACAAGTACTTTGAGTTAAGTTGTCGTTAAGTGTTGTGGGGTGATTCAAAAAGAATACCACAACTTTAAAAATGTGTATTTAATGAAAGAAACATAATATAACCTTCTGTTATACATCATTACAAAGGGTATTTAAAAAGGTTTTTTTTCACTCAAAAACAAGTTCAGAGATGTTCAATATGGCCCCCTCCAGACACTCGAGCAATATCAACCCGATACTCCAACTCGTTCCACACTCTCTGTAGCATATCAGGCGTAACAGTTTGGATAGCTGCTGTTATTTCTCGTTTCAAATCATCAATGGTGGCTGGGAGAGGTGGCCGAAACACCATATCCTTAACATACCCCGATAAGAAAAAATCGCAGGGGGTAAGATCAGGGCTTCTTGGAGGCCAGTGATGAAGTCCAGAACTTTTCCCTTTGCACAAACACCCATTCTCTGTAAACTGTTTATACCAACGTTTAATACACCACCTATCAGGAGGTTTAACACCATACTTCGTTCGAAATGCACGCTGAACAACTGTCGTCGATTCACTTCTGCCGTACTCAATAACACAAAAAGCTTTCTGTTGAGCGGTCGCCATCTTAGCATCAACTGACGCTGACGCCTAGTCAACAGCGCCTCAAGGGAACAAATGTACAACTAAATGAAACTTTATAGCTCCCTTAATTCGCCGACAGATAGTGCTTAGCTCTGCCTTTTGTCGTTGCAGAGTTTTAAATTCCTAAAGTTGTGGTATTCTTTTTGAATCACCCTGTATATTACGCTGTGAGACCAAGACGCTGCTGTGTTCGATTGTATTTTTGTTACAATAGGCCTATTTCGGTGTGATTGGCATCGTCGGGTCATATCAGGTCGTCTTACTGTCCATATGATGTCGCTGCCTTAGTTGCTGTCACTACTGTAAAAGTTTTCCCCTTCGATGATGGTACAGCTGTTACAGGTTTTAAACGTAGCTGGAGCAGTTATTTCTGAAGTTTTCCAATTATGGAAGTTTACTCGATAACGACGTTTATTAACTGTTAATAAATTGTGAATTAGCTGTTGATAGAACTGTAAATTAACGTCATTATGAAATAAACTTCCATAATAGGAAAATTTCAGAAATCTCAATATAATTGTTTGTGAACCCACTACCACCTATTTCAATGTGACCCAAAATGTTTGAGACACGCTGTATGAAACAGGCAAAACACTCTAAGTTTTAAAGAAGAACGTAGTAATCGGAATGGCAAAGAAAGCAGGTGCTAATGAGTGTGAATATTACCGAACCAACCGTTTAATAAGTTATGGTTGCAAAACATTAACACGGATAATGAAAAAACTGGAAGAAGTCAACACCGAGGAATATCAGTTTGCGTCCCGGAGAAATGTCGGACTGAAATAAAGAGAGCGAAAAGTTGTTTCCAACATATATAAAAACGAGACTGCCGTTATAAAAACTGAAAAACCTTGAAGTGATCGATTAGTTGGAAAGGGAGTGTGGCACGGCTGTAACTAAAAGTCTACACTGATAAGAGATGTGCTATCCTCACCCGTACCCTCCCTGCAAGTGTCTTACCTGCATCCGCAAGTCGTTTTTCGACATACAGTTCCATGGATATCAAATTTTATATATCACTTTGACCCGTTCAGTACACCGGAGCTCTGACTGTGGTAGGCTTACGCATAAAGTAAACTCGCGTCTGCTAAAATCGGAGCTCGTAATTTGCATTCCTTAATCTAAGAAAATAGAGGCCAATCATAGTATTTTAACAACGAAGAGCCTTTCGTATTACTAATAAGTTCCATAAATTACTATTTTCTATCGTAATTACTGAAGTGGATTTTGTAAAATTTCCTGCGTCACGTTTATTCAACATTGAGAGGTCACATGAAATGTTAAAAGTTGTCTTCACATTTTGCATACTGTTAAATGTTAGTCACAGACGAAGTTCGTTTATGAAATGGTCATCAGTTCACCATAATGTAAAATCATTTTAAAGTCATAAGCTTCTCAATGTAACAAGCTTTCAGATGTTGGCGTCTAATGCAAAAAAGAACGAGAAATTTGGAAACTGAATTAAAGTTAATGGAGAAGAAATAAAAACTATAAGGCTTACCGTTGAATTTTACTTCTGCCAGCGACGGGAAAGAACTGGAACATCAGTTAAAAGGAATGGATCTTCCTTCTTTTTAGTCTTTCATCGCAGAGTAGCACTTGCAATCTAAGTCTTCAATTATTTGTTGGACGTATCCCAATACCTGTCGTCCCCTACAGTGTTTATCCTCTATAACTCCACCTAGTATCTTGGAAGTTATTCCCTGCTGTCTTAGCAGATGATCTATCACATTGTCCTTCTTTTTTTTCAGTGTTTCCATTATTCCTTTCCTCTCCGATTCTGCAGAGGACCTTCTCATTCCTTACCTTATCAGTCTACCTAATTTTCAACATTCGTCTACAGCACCACATCTCAAATGCTTGGATTCTCTTATATTCCGGTTTCCCCACAGTCCATGATACACCACACAATGCTGTGCTCCAAACGTACATTCTCAGAAATTTCTTCCTCAAGTAAAGGCCTACGTTTGATATTAGTAGACTTCTCATACCAGGAATGCCCTTTTTCCAGTGTTAAGCTGCTTTTTATGTCCTCCTTGCTCCGTCCATCAAGGGCTATGTTGCTGCCTAGGTAGCCGAATTTCTTAACTTCGTCTGCTTCGTGATCCCCAATTCTGATGTTAAATTGCTCACCGTTCTCATTTCTGCTACTTCTGTTACTTTTATCTTTCTTCGATTTACTTTCAATCCATATTCTGCACTCATTAGACTGTTCATTCCATTCAGCAGATCCTCTAATTCTTCTTCACTTTCACTGAGGATACGAATCTCATCAGCGAATCTTATCATTGATATCCTTTCAACTTGAATTTTTAATTCCACTCTTGAACCTTTCTTTTATTTCCATCATTACTTCTTCGATCTGTAGATTAGACAATAAAAAAGGAAGGTTGCATCCTTTTCTAACCCGGGCGCTTCGTTCGTGGTCTTCCACTCTTATTATCCTCTCTTGATTCTGGTATCTGTAGTACATTACCCGCCTCTCCCTATAGCTCTCCCCAATTTTTCTCAGAATTTCGAATATCTGCACCATTTTACGTGGTCGAAGCTTTTTGCAGGGCGACAAATCCTATGAACGTGCCTTGATTCTTCTTCAGTCTCGCTTCCGTTATCAATCTGTACTTAAGAACTGCCTCTCTTGTGCCTATAAAGTGAAACAGATCGTCATCCAACAAATCTTCAATTTTCTTTTCCATTCTTCTGCAGGGAACATAACATTTGGTGGCTACTGACGCAACGCAGTGCTTTTACAATGCATGTAGTAGGGCTCCGCGCTTACCACTTTGTCATTTAGACTGGCAGCAACACGGCTAGAGAGCTGCAAATGGAGAAGCAGTGTCGCCATTGGGAGCCAGTGGGCTCGGCCGAGCTTTTGCCTGGCCAGTGGGCCAGCGACTCACACCTGTCGGGCTGCCGCGTTCGCCGGTTCCGCACCGCTCCATGTTACAACAACCTTAATTGCCGCCTCAACGCGCTGCGTAGCAAGTTTTACTGCTGTGTCTTCGCCATTACAGACGCTAAATTGTGTAGAGTCAGCCGGCCTGATTACCCGCAGGAAGCTTCTCGTGCTTTACCATCTGTTCTTCTCTGCGTAGGGCCGGTTTCTTTCACGACGTGCTGTTAGGGCTCTTTACTGTTCACGTTGCCGAGTACTGGTCTTGTGGGGCGAGCTTATTCATCGGGCTTCTTCCTCTTCACGCTCTAATTAAGAGACAGACAATAGCAAAATTATTCATTACTGTAGTACAGCGAAAGGCTGACATTGCACTTAACAGCTGAACTACTAACGGATATTAGACTGTGTGTAGCAACCGTTCCATCCCTACAGGTTGTCATTCTGTATCAACTGGTCAACTTTGTTCCCCTCTTCTTGGTTCGGGGTCCGTGATACGAGTGTTCAATTCTGCACAGATGATAATAATACAAAATACCAGTGAATGGGGCAACAGTAACCACAGCTACAGTACTCAATCGTTTTGACAACAGCTCCAGATTTCATATCTGTCTTCCTACGAATCGGCAATATCTCTTCCCACAGACGCACTAAGTGACGTACTGATACTCCCATGCCGTCAATACTGCATATGTATTGCTTCCCGCGCAAGGTGATATGCACCAAATGGTGATGATCCTGTGTCATGACGATTGCACGTGTTTTTTTTTTTTTGTTTTTTTTCCCATAACTGAAAAAAGATGAAGCGAGATGTTGGCATCAGACGTCATGAAATAAAAGAAAGAAATGTGTTGTATTTCAGAGCTGACTTTAATAGACATGCATCCAGACATAAAAATTAAGCATTTGTCATCACATACTGCTTAGTCTCGCTCGATTGAAGCGCAATGAGAACACAGCCAACGAAAACCATGTATCACAGTTTTATTGAAAAGTACATCAACCGAAATACTCCTCTTTTGGAGAAAAGGGAATCACTACAAGCTTGTGATCGTTCGTATTTGTTAGGAAATTGGTAAAAGTCCACTTAGGCCGAAGACAGTAATAATGAAATAGTCCAAGTTAATGTTCACTCGCAAGTAGAACAATATAACTTAGAGAAAGGTCGGCTGCCAATACCGAAGTCTTGGACGTTTCAGATACACAGGTAAAGTCGCAACAATTGTGCGGGCAGGCACTGGCGGTTCCATTTGTCGGCAGTGGCTGATGTGGCACAGCGTCTTACGTAATGAAGATTCCGATTGAGGCTCTAATTGCGGAACTGAGAGTTTAGTTGGCGCCTTGCCCAGAGCTTAAAGAAAAGTTGCTTCAGAGAGGCTGTGCAGCACACTAAATACCCAGGCCATGTAGAAATACTAAAGTAACTATTTGCGACCATGCGATCCGTGGAAGAAAATACGTCCGTAGGGCCACTGACGGCGGTCGCACTGCCGCCTGCTGCCCTAGGCAGCATTTATTGTTGCTCTTTGTCGTCTGCTCATGTAACCCTTTTGACGTTAAGCCACTTGGTATACCACTGCTGTGAGAAGGGTTGTCGGTTTGTAGGGTGTACAGTCCGTATACAGCATCCCTCCCGCTCTCCCCTCCACCCGAAGAACGAGAGGGTGTAGCAGATATCGACGTCTGGGGAACATTGTGCTTCTTTGTTGGCTGTGGGGGAACTGATGACTCCAATGGGCTGAGGTCAAAGTCTATCAGAGTTAGTGTCTGGAGCAGGGACGGGCTGTTCTCGCCAGAAGCTGTAAGATTTGGACCCTGTGCTGTGGTTGTGCCGTGGTGTCCCACGTTCTCAGAGATGGACTGTCCAACTCTGGAACAAAAGATCGCGACAATCTACTACTAGGAGACGTCGAAGTTTACCGCAGGTGCACCTGGTTGCATGCTTGCAACAAATGGAGCGATCGTGTAGACATACTTCCACCTTGTCCTTTCCCAACAAATGATTTACCACTGCAGGGATCAATCGGAGGTGATTTATGGAGAAAACCAATGGCCAGACATCATCTTTGACAGAATAACGATGGCATCGAGACCATTGATTGCGGGGGCCGGGGGTGGGGGGGGTTAAGTGTCTCTCGTGGGTTGTTGGATAGTACAGAGTTTGAACCAGTGCTGCCATCCATGAGTTTTTCGGAAGGCCTGAGGCCGTCGTGAGCGGTGGAGCAATAAGAGGCCAAAAACAGAATGAGGACTTCATCGAAATCATGATGGCGGTGTAATTTCGAAAATTGCACAAAGCGCTCTGCTAGACCATTGGGTTGAGGATAAAGAGGTGCTGTGTGCACTAGGGTGATGCTGTTGGAAGAACAAAAATAGCTGATGAATGGATCTGAAGAGTCTAAATGGAGTCGCAACCAAGGCGCTGAAGCATCCTGCTATGGGATGTATTTGCGAGTAGGTGCAAATTGCTTGCTTTGGCCGGTTTTGCATGCCGCCACCGTATTGGCAATATCTGAATCTATCCCTCGCCGATATACATGTGGATGAGACAGCGTCTTTATGAGCGCAACTCCGCAGTAGCCTTGATGTAGGACGGACAGGATGTGGTGTCACAAGGCGGATGGGATCATGATGTGTGTGTGACCATTTTCACATTGCGGCAAAATCACTCCGTTGAGGGTAGAGAACTCGTGGCATCTGTTCCGGAATGCTTGGACTTCCAGCTGAGCCAACGCTTTCTGATCCATTGGCGACCCTCAGTGCACCAGATGGAGTGTTTCCTGGATAACAGGGCCCTCTGAAGAGTGACGTGCAATTACCTTCGCAGTAAAGGGAAGGGTGGCTATAGCTTCTTCTGCTTCTTTGTCCATATGGCAAAAGGCCTCTAGTTCTGAATCGAATGAAGTGCTCTGTCTCACTGGCAACCTGGAGAGAATGTCGGAGTTTGCATGTTGAGCTGTTGAGCGATATCTGGTGCCATATGAGAAGCTAGACAAAAACAATGCCCTTCTCTGGAGACGACATGCTGATTTGTTCGGAATATTAGGGTCTGCCCTGAAAGGTTTATGGTCCGTCATAACGAGGAACGTCATCCATGCACATTATGAGGGAATTTCTTGAGTGGCTGTAGTTGCGTTACACCTGTGTCAGAATTTTTTATATCAATGCAATAGAACGTTCCACACCAGCTGCTTCGTATGATAATACTGCTTCCAAGCTGTAATCAGAAGCATCATTTGCCACAGTTAAATATTTTGAAGCGTCATAGGCCATAAGGCATATCGAATGGAGCAGGGCTTGCTTGAGATCTCCTAAGGTTTTATCACAGGTGGCCGTCCAGTTCCACTTCATATTTTTACGTAACAACTCATGGAATGTTTCCGCTAAGAGTGCGGCATGTGGGATGAACTTGTCATAATAGTTAAGTTGGCCAAGCACAGATTGTTAATTTCTGTTTGAACTGGAAGTGACTAGATGGCTTGGACATACCGTGGCGTAGGTTTTATTCCTGAAGTACGGAGAACGTGACCAAGATAATACACCTGAGGAACGAAAAAATTCCGTTTCTCCATCTTGAGATTGGCTGGAGAAGACCAAAAAGGGGATAAAGGTTTGCTGCCAATCCCTGACGTTTTGACCAGTGACAGCACACGCATCAGTTGTTCCAAGTGCCATTGAAAAATAGCCACGGTACTAGCAATGTCACAAGCAAACCTGTTATAGTGTAACAGTCCAAATGGAGTACTAATGACTAGAATGTCCCATAGTGCTTCAACCATAGGAAGCTGAAGGCAACCATCCAGCAAATCAATCTTGGCGAAAATCTTGCCTCCTACAAGTCATGCCATAATGTCGTCCATTTTTGGGATCAGGTAGACATCAGTAACGGACTTACGTTGTTCATGACCCTGAAGTCACCAAAATTTGGCTTTTCGACGGTAATGATGGGGGTAGTCCTCTGACTGCTGATAACTACAGTAAGAATGCCTTCCTTTTGAAGGCTCTGGAGTACCAGCTGTAGCTTACCTCTGAGAGTGAATGGAACATTGAATGCTTTGAAGAAGCAGGGTGTGGTCTTTGGAAGGAAGGGGAGTGAGCCTCAAAGCTAGTGACACTGGTGATAGGATGAGAAAAACTGACTTGTGCTAGGAGCGTAGGTCTCCTAACTAGAAGTTAGCCCCTGACGGCTGAATGCTGTTGATGAAATCACATACTTCCAAACAGATCATTAAAAAAGTGTAAGCCTAAGATGTTTGTGGTTCCTTCAGTGTTGACCACAACAGGCGTACCGTGAAGACGGTAGAATGATAATAAAATATTGCCATGAACTGTCCTTTTACCTCGATCGTATCATTGCTGTAGTTATGCAGAAACTGGAGAAATCCTGTAGCGGATGAGCCCAAATGACGATATGCCTCCCAAATTATGGTAGGGTCGCAAGGACCTGTATGAAGCTGTAACTCCACTTGGAATGAGTTGACTTTCACTGTGAGCATTAATAGTCTATCACATATGGGGAGCAAGGTGGTTGTGGGATGTACAGGGTGTAGGCATAGGGCACCTCCTAAATTCCCAGGTAATGAGGGTCCATGCAGGTGTGACCAACATTGATCTTGACTGGCAATTCTCCGTCCTACGTCCTATTTTGCCACAGGAATAATATTTAGTTCGCTGATGATAACAGTGTTGCAGCCAGTGGGCGATGAAACTGCTCTTGCAAGTTGGTAACTGCTGCAGTTGATGCACACTGGTCGAGGGTTTGCAAGCGCAGGCAAATAGGAATACAACTTTAGGCCTGACAGGGATTGGGGCCGGCGAGTTGAGCAGGCTGCAAACACCTACGATGGGTCACGCAATGTTGACGATGACCATAGAGTCTATTCAAGAGCCCTAATAATGGGTAGGCCTGTCTCTAACGTAGAATTCTTGAGTCTCGACAAAGCCCTTCGTCCGGTGACTGTGCAAGGATAATGTCTCTCACAAGGAAAGTTGCGTAGGACTGTTCACATTGAGGGTTAGAATACCAGAAAAAATGTGAGTGAAATCTTATGGGACTTAACTGCTAAGGTCATCAGTCCCTAAGCTTACACACAACCTAAATTATCCTAAGGACAAACACACACACCCATGCCCGAGGGAGGACTCGAACCTCCGCCGGAACCAGCCGCACAGTCCATGACTGCAGCGCCTTAGACCGTAGAACGGACAGTCACGGGATAAACTCTTCAGTTTGGCTATATGCTCTGCAAGATCGTCCACTAAGTTTATGGCAACTAAAAAACTAAACGCAGGCTGCTGCAACGTGCACTTACGAACCAAAACATGCTACCAAACAAGTCTTTAGGCAATCGTATTGAATATGTGACTGCACTTCAGGGTTGAGCTGCTATAATAAATAGTAAATTTCCTCGCTCTAAGCACTATGATACTTAACTGCTGAGGTCATCAGTCCACTAGAACTTAGAACTAATTAAACCTAACTAACCTAAGGACATCACACACATCCATGCCCGAGGCAGGATTCGAACCTGCGACCGTAGCGGTCGCGCGGTTCCAGACTGTAGCGCCTAGAACCGCTTGGCCACTCCGGCCGGCTTGTGTGACAGAGAGAGTGAAGTTTATATCATCTGCATATAGTTTATGGCTGGAAATGCAGGAACATGGCATGTGTGCTGAGACCTGTAGAGTGAGAAAGAGGAGGACGAATATGGTTGACGGGCTGGCATGACGTCGCACCTCATATCTAACTGGCCAGCTATGCTTAGGGAACTTTGTGATACGTTTAATATAACGCAGCTGGCTTAGAGGGAGAGGGACAGTGTCTAGAAGTAGATAGGGAAGTTGTGAGAACATTGAGCTATGTTAGGAAATCACATTGCAGTTCGCTTTGTTTTAAATTTTCCGTTACTTCTATTTCATGTATTTCGTATATTTTCGTTTTCAATTTTCCACCTCCATTTTTATTCAGAGATGAAGGAAACCTTGCCACTGTCTTTTGACGTAATGTGTCACATGCGGAAGTGGTTGTGATATAGTCCTGACTCGAAGTCAGAACCTCAAACAGGAGGGTAGGATTAAAGGATGTGTCAGAAGAAACACTGCTCTCCTACTCTCAGCACATTGTTTTTTCTTTAACTGATAAATTGACGGACCATTTACTGTCGATCATCTGCCATGTCATCCTCTGATTTATGGCGTCATTCAGATATGGTAATGATGGGTGTGTAGTCAGCACATAGATATCCTGGCCGTTGTCAGCTTCCCAGGTACTGTGGCTACAACTTCTCACTCGAGTAGCTCATCAGTTGGCATCACGAGTCTGAGTGGACCGAATTTAGGTCCTCCCACGAAGAAAAAATCCCTATCACTACTGGGAATCGAACCAAAGTTCTGCGCACGGCTGTGATCCACGCTGACCGCTCAGCTAAGGAAGTGGATACTCTCAAAGCACACTTCCCAGAAAAACAAGAACGGGAAATTGTTGACGCATGGTGTCAGTGCAGTATGTTTCATATGTTACTGTGAAGATGTTGCCTCAAACGAATTTTTTGAGCACAACGCAATACATAAACCAGTCCGTAGCGCAGCAAAACGTATAGCCTGAAAGACTGCCAGATTATTAACACATTCATATCCGATACAAAAGACTGCCTCAGCGAAACGAGGAATCTCCTTTCGATAAATTCCAGGCCAATGTGATTGTAACAAGCACAGTACTTAGCAGGTTTCCAAACAAAAACACGGATACAACTGAAAACTTAAATCTGCTGTGCTATGCCGTTTGTGCCAGGCACTTTGCAATGGGATCGCCACACATACCATGATGAAGGCAAGACCGCGACTGTAGTATTGCAGTTCGGATCTTGCTGAACCTTGCGTGAGAAACACCTATCGATTGGCTAACTCTGAGCCAAAAACATATCTGGAGGGCTGTTCGACATTTCGTTTTCCGAATTTGACCGGAATGTAGCAGAAAACAAGGGTAGTAGATGGTGCCGTTGTGTTCCCTGACACCATCAACTACATTGCACAACAAATTAAAGGGCAGGAGTTCGAAATATGCTTAAAAGGTGCTCACGATTTTCCTCTGTAATGCCGCAAAAGCGTGGGGCCTCGCGACATCACCCTTGGGCTCCGCTACGCTTCAAAAAGCATGGTGTCGGACACATGAGAGGTAAAGACATACGGAGCGTAAAGTGGTTAATGATGTCACAATGGCATCAGACTTCATCATAATTCTGCCCAACGCCACCGTGGACGTTTCACACGATGGGAAGGTTGTCACAACTGTTCTTAACCGCATTTCACCTTCTTTTGATGCCTCTACGATGGAGGCCAGAACCGCGATGTCCATTTCAGTCACTGCGCCGCTCAGAATCGACAGGAAATGGCCTCAGGGGGTGGCATAAACGGCGTCAATGAAACTATCCGTTCCCTTGGTGCAGTGATTCCCACACAATTTGCGGTCGAGAACAACAGTACGCAGTACGTTGAGCAACGTAACGACGCTCTTGGCAACTTTTGACACTGCCGACATCCCCCGGACGATTCAACTCTTCTGTAAGAACACTGTACGCTTGCAACGTCATGGATGGTGATAGCACCACTTCGGAGGGTAGTGCGGCTGCATTTTCCCTCTAATATGCAGGGTGAAACGACTATCGACCGTTCAAAACCATCCGACGAAATTTAAGCGTGATCAGGAGTAGCAAAGGACGTTGTAACGTCTACGCTCGGGCGTACGTTAACTCTTTAAAGCCTGTACTATGGTAAGTTGATGGGCTTCACCTTATAAGAAAGGATTTTAGTAAATATGTTGACCGCGTGTACCTGAATGGAGGCAAAATCAGTCTTACACCCACTCAGTAACAACAAAGATACGTCAAGCAAGTCTAAAATGCAACTACACGTTAGGACGGGCAAGAAACATACACAGCAGATGCTACCGATTGTTAATAATACGGTCGCCAGCCTAATTAGGCATTAAGTGAGTTTTTTCCTTGTACAAGTGGGTGTACGTACAAGCATAACAACACGTCGTAATACTGCATTATATGGTAAATTTTAGAACCATAAAAATCTACTGAACTAATATTATCCCTTTCTGTACTAATTTGAACAAGCTGTAAATACACAACATTACACTGCAATGATTACTACAAACTGCATTTTGTCTACTGATCCGACTGAAATCGGGTATAGACTACCCTAGAAATAGCACTTTTGAAACACACATACAATGTCAATTTTAATAAGAGTAAACACTGATAAATTTAGGTTTTATATTGACTTTAACTTTGCAGGTCAAATCAGTTCAGTACACTCCAGAATTTAAATGAATAGAAAAGAAAAGAGCGGAAGGGGGGGGGGGGAATGGGGGGCCCTGAAACTGTTATGATCACTGTGTTGAAACTGTTAACTATTGGAAGCATTAAGCACTCAAGATTTACAATATATGAGTTACTACTCTTTTTGTCTTATTACTTCCTCATTTAACTACCATTATTTTTGTCTCAAATTAATCAAGCTTCATTACTAAACCAATTCCAAAATTATCTTCCAACTCTGTCAGACCTTTGTTCTTTGCTTATATTTTCATTAACAATAAAGCTCCTTAAACACCTTTCTAGCATAAATAGGTCTGCAGATAATTCTTATTAACATAAACTTTAAATCTTCATATCGGGACACTCGGATTGCACAACATGTGGAAAGGACCCTGTCTCGGTTAGTGATGAGGATAATTAATTGATAGGGCAATTCTGGTAAAAGTTAAGCTATTATTGAATAGTCAGGAACAAAATTAACACTGGTCCACACGAATACAATTCTAAAGATTCAACCTGTCCGTGTCGATGCGGCGGTTGGCGGGCGGCGAGATGGCGAGGCGCACAGCACACATACAATCACAGCTATGGCTCTTGGTGTATCGGCACTTTGCTTCTTCTTAGCGTCGCAATCCTTTTCAATTCAGTGCCTATAGAAGATAGCCATGCTGTGTAGTCGTCGGAAACGGCACATCCGAGGCTCAATGAAACCACTTTTTCCAGGATAGCCTCCTCGATCCGGAACGTGTTCCTCAGACCGATGCCCAACTCCGACTGTATTGCTGAGCCCGTTATGCCGTGCCCGTGTGCATTTTCCCGCGCTCGCCTGCCATCCACCCTTTACCGCTCCTCTACAGATAGGGTATTCACCAAAGGTTTTACATTCCACATATCCTAATACATTGCCTACGTATGTACCAGGCGCACAATTACAATTTTAAACACATTACAATAGATTCAACATGGGTTACACTTCAATTCTGTTATAGCATAGCTTGAAATTTGACATAAACATTAATATTCACCTCGAAAGTTGCTTGCAGTTTCTTTAACATAATGACACGAAAAGAAAAAGAAATGAAATCAAAACATTGCTTACATTAATTCATCGAAAATCAGAAGAAAAATTATTATATGTACAGTAGTTGTTGTTACAACGTCCATACTTTGGCAGCCCCCTATTTCGCGCCCTCCTGTGCCGTGATCACAGGGCGGTGCGACACTGTGATAGATATTAGTAAAACGGTAAACAGTCCGTTTACACCGTCAGTGTTGAGCACTGTACCTGTGCAAAGACGACCTGTGACGGATTTCGATGAACCAGCAACATCTTGACGCCCTTCAGTTGCGTGGCATTACGCTGCTGCTCTAGTACCTGCTAGTGAGCATGCGGAATCCAAGGGGTGCCAAAGAGGTTGCCTGCCCGCAGGTGCCTGGGAATACATCATAGGTTGTCTCTGTACACGTACATTTTTAAAGTACACAACAAAGATCCGTAGTTGGCACCGAGAGTGTTGTGGAACATGGCGCGGGTTCTTAGAGCGACCGTTTGCCATTTTATTCATATATGTGTCAATGTCGTAAATTCCTTCCCCCCCCCCCCCCCCCCCCCCCGCACCCCTCCCCGTGATCACGCCACAAGAGGGTGCGAAATAAGAGGGCTGATAAAACATAATTATACTTTCCAGAATGAGATTTTCACTCTGCAGCGGAGTGTGCGCTGTTTCATAATTATACTTTGCTGCTTCAGATTGCGTTCAAATTTCATCGAATGGTTCTGAACTGTTCCTAGTGGTTCCACCCAGTACAACAGGAAAAATTGCGCCCACCCTGTACTCCCAAGGGTTGCGATCACATTCAGTGGGGTTGCAGGCTAGCGATGTCCTTGGAGAAGTGCTGAGTCATCCAGGGTGTCAGCAACGTCAAAGGTTGTCAAAGGATGCCTTGTTGCTCATCCCACTGCGATGTGTCCTGGGAATAAACGCCCCAAAGTAAGAAGTGGTTCCCTTGACGCCCTTTATGCCATCCCCTGAGGTCTTTTCGTGTCGATTCTAAGCGGTGGTGATTCAGAAATGTTTTCCTCGACCATGCATAAGACAAATGCCTTATACCAACACTGGACGTCGCGTTTCTTACTTCCATTGCAGGGGGCGTGGGACGACATTTTTTTCTCCTGTTAGCGTCGCCAGACCCAAAGGTGATGTTCCAGGGCGCCATGCATTTGCAATAGTACAGAGGAAGGTTGTAGGTATCCTTGAGGCAAATTTCAAATATATACGCCTCAATCGCATACAGTTACGGGGTTCCTAGAAAAGACCATTTAATTTTGCGTTGCAGTGTACTCTATATTTCTTGGCCTAAAATGCCGTGACCTCCAGAGAAGATAATGCTTTTACATGGAGTTCAATGAGCTTTCCGAGAAATACATTCAGTGACAAAATGAATCAAATTAAATTAGGAGCTGTGATGAAGTACTTGCTTTAAAAGATTTAATCGTAATGAAAATGAATTCGGTGCAACACTGAAGTATTTATCCCTTTCATTTTCGGGGATTAGGAAGTGGGTCGTGTTTCGACTGAAGACCGTGAAAGCTCACAGCTTCAACAAAAACATGAAAGATCGACGAAATTTTGATAAAAATTCATAGTAGTCTACTCATGGATCGCTGACCAATTTGAGCTTCACCGAAACTCAAAACAGCTCGGAATTTTTGGGTTGTCCGAGCTCTCCAAATGATGTCTGTTAATTACCGACCATTCTAATGAACATCGATCGAAAGCAGTTCCAGTGAGTTTTTCAGAAATTTCGCGACAGTAAATGCAATGAACACATCTTTATACGTCAATGCCGTAGGAGTAATCGAAACAGACGCTGAAAATGCACCAAAAGCAAGTATGAAGATAATTTTGTTTGCACATGTGTCCACAGTCTCGATGTTTTTGTTTTTTTTTTTTTTTTAAATGTCGATTAATGGCTGCTAATGAAACGAAAATTGCGCAGGCAGCAAATATAATGAAAATTGTACAGCCCACAAACAACAACGGTTTTTTTAAGGACTCCTAAGAAGCTTCCATCTTCAGAAAAGGTCATGCCTACCGTTTTTGTGACTCACACTGTCTGATTCACTCCCATCTGCACATGGGTGAGCCACCGTCTGTGAATACTATGTGTTTTACTGAGTACGCTGAAGGTGAAGGATGTAAACGAGTACATCATCCAAAGAAAAAATTTCTCTTTCATCAAGACAACGCGCCCTCATTCAGATCGTTGCTGTAAAACTGCGTGACTTTGAAGTGCTTCTTCATCCGCTCTGTTCCCTCCCAGCGGTTACGCTTTGTTGCTAAACCCTGAGAAATTGTTAAGCTAACGAAAGATCACATCAAATGCTGAAGTTCGAATTGAAACAGGCGCTATTTCGAGCAGTTAGATAAATCTTATTTTACTGAGAGCATTAAGGTGTTGTAGCACCGTCGGTGCGAATGAGCTGGTTTACAAGGTGTTGAATAATAAGCTCGTCTTCTTAACAGAGCACGCTGGTCGCCTTGGAGAGCAGTGGACGTAGCATTAGTGGTATCAGGTGGTCACATGTACCTGTACCATAGACTGAAGTGATGTGTAATGGCCAGTCGGCTGTATGGAATCAGAGCAGCAAGATGAGTCGAGGTGACAGAATGTCAGAAAGGAGCTACCGTGTTTGGATGTGCCGATGACCTCACCGTGAATAAATAAATAAAAGTCGCGTGGCACACCAGTCTGGGACAAGTCTTTCAATTGGAGGCCATTTGGGTGACGGATTTCCACGGTCGGCAGCCCATCCAAGTATTGGCCGAGCCCAACGTTACTTAACTTCGGTGATCGGGAGGGAACCGGTGTTACCAACGTGACAAGGCCGTTTGCTACCCCACGGATGAAGTTGCCTATTTTATTGGTGCGTCAACATGGACTGTCCAACGTGTCTTCAACTACTACCCACAACCATGTGACACAGCGTAAGAACGGTGGTCGCAGAGAGAGCCTAACTGACAGGGATTGGGGAAGAGTGCCACACTTTGTCACTGACGATCGTTTTCAAACCTAGAGAGAATTTGTGCTGCGAGCGAATGAAGGTCGAGAAAACCTCTCTCGGCGAACATTGCGAAGGAAAGGGGAGTCAATGAATATTTGGAATCTAGTACCTTTGGAGAGGCAGATAAAGCTGCATGTGACCGAACAACACAGATACTGGACAGTAGCCGAATGGAGGCTTGTAGTGTGGTTTGACGAATCGCTGCAGTGGCTTTTTTCAACTGATACGTACAGTGCACCGATGGTTCAGTGAGGCGTTTAACCTGCAGTGTGTGAAGGTTTGTAGGTCCAATTGGAGGTGGTTCTGTGATGTTCTGGCTGTGTTTTTCTTACCATGACTTGGATGCGGTCCCTCAGCTTTCGATGAACATGAATTACGATGTTTATTTCAACTTTCTCTGCGACCAAGTTTTGTTTTGTTCCACATCTTCGTGATGAGTATCTATGTTTTCTAAAATGATATTTGAGGAACATCTCGTGTGGATCGCTAAACAGCCGTTCTCAGTTCCACGGAAAGTGTCGACACAATCTGGAACATCGAGTGAGACATGGTAAGCAACACCGCTGCACTTTGGTAACACTACGGGACCTAATCATCAATGAGAAACCCCTGCTTGCAATGGCGTACGTGAAGAAACGTTTAGACTCTCTTCCTCGTCCAACTGAGGCCATTATATAGGCTAAAGTCGGTGTTACATTGTATCAGCACAGCCTAATATCCTGCTGGGAAGTTTGAACGACACTAGTGCACCTAGCGGCGAAAGAGCAGCCGTAAAATTAATGCTTGTTTTTAATAATTCTTCTAAATAATCAGTGAAATACTTATCATAGTTAGGCGATCCAGTCATTAGTAAAATTTCAAGAAACGTTGATTATCGCGAAATAAATGTAAAAAACAGCCAAATCTTGCTGATTCAGTGACATAGGCAGCAACTTATTCTTTAAGAAATATTTTCGAATATGTCTGTAATTGCAGCTTATTATGCTGAAAGCAAGACTATATAAACACGTTTTTCATGCTTGAGAAGCATGTATTTTGGCTGCTGTCTCTTCCTATTACGACAAGCTCTTTGCTTCACATGTAACAATTTTGCGTGGAGAGTAACGATTCGCTCGTTCTTACTCTTCACTCGACCTTCTAATGCCGAATAGTTTTGTAAATGTAATTGCTTTTGCTTCAAACTCGAATTTGCTGAAGATTTTTGTTATTTGTGCCTCAGTTGTAGCAACAATTGTAGAACTGGTTTTTTCTGCGTTGGCAAAAGCTTTTGACGTTTTATTGTGACGTCTGTATGGTTTCCTTTTCAGCCACGGTTGTGGTGTCTTATTTGGTACGTTAAATAATATATATATATATTCTATTTCATAGAAATTTCCTATGTTTCACATTCGCTGATTCGACTAGGAATGTAACGAGCAAAACCTCACACTGCTGAATGAATATACGACTTATATAAGCAAAATGCTAGGTCTTGTGCTCTTTACTAGCCATTTCTTTGTTCTCAAACGAAAACGACATTCTTTAGTAAATATACCGAGTGATCAAAAAGTCAGTATAAATTTGAAAATTGAATAAATCACGGAATAATGTAGGTACAGAGGTACAACTTGACACATATGCTTGGAATGACATGGGGTTTTATTAGAACCAAAAAAATACAAAAGTTCAAAAAATGTCTGACAGATGGCGCTTCATCTGATCAGAATAGCAATAATTAGCATAACAAAGTAAGACAAAGCAAAGATGATGTTCTTCACAGGAAATGCTCAATATTTCCACCATCATTCCTCAACAATAGTTGTAGTCGTGGAATAACGTTGTGAGCAGCACTGTAAAGCATGTCTGGAGTTATGGTGAGGCATTGGCGTCGGATGTTGTCTTTCAGCATCCCTACAGATCTCGGTCGATCACGATACACTTGCGACTTCAGGTAACCCAAAAGGCAATAATCGCACGGACTGAGGCCTGGGAACCTGGGAGGCCAAACATGACGAAAGTGGCGGCTGAGAACACGATCATCACCAAACGACGCGCGCAAGAGATCTTTCACGCGTCTAGCAATATGGGGTGGTTCTAATAAAACCCCATGTCATTCCAAGCACGTGTGTCAATTTTTACCTCTCTGTCTACATTATTCCGTGGTTTATTAAGTTTTCAAATTTATACTGACCTTCTGGTCACCCGGTATGTAGGTCACAAGACAGTCGTAAATAAATTGTCCTGCAGTACACCGTTTCATACCTCCTAGGGTCCTCAGGAAACTAAATAAATAGGGATGTGAAGTCACTTTTTCAGTTATTGCCCATTTTTATGGCACTAAGTATATTTCCTACCTCAAAACTATGTTACAAATCAATAAAATCGTGCTGTTCGCACTAATCCGGTATCTTATTCAGCAGTGTAGGTTTCTGCCCGGTTGGAGCGCTACTGTCGCAATGTATAGCCAAACTGAGCAGCAATGTCGCCACCGTTTGTATTAGATTGTGGTATTAGTGCGATGTCTCCTGCGAGTGTGTAATTTTTTGTTCGATGTGCGTACCATTGCCTCTTAGATGTTATGCTTTCTTTGTTAGGCGAACAACTTTATGAAGTTGCCTCGTGTAAGATTCGTACGCTAAGTGTGAAATGTCAGATTTGTTGTGGCAACACTCTGGGACGAGAGCTACTGCACCCCCTGGCTAGCTCTTTACGGACATGTTACCAGCGGGTTTGTCTGTGCAGCGCTTGGAGAGCTGACTCTGAACAGTTGTCGAGAAGACAGCAGTGTGGGTCACTTCCGTGAGAGGGGCAGGGCGCGGCCGTGCGGTGGAGCAGCCGCCGCCCTGAGCGGCCATTGTCCGGCGGCCGTGGGAACCCAGGCCGAAAGCGGCGCCGCCCGCGCTGCTACAGCCGCGGGGCCCCCGCCTGCACTTACCTACGCAGTCCGATACCAAAGCCACTCCTCACGAACACCAGTGCAAGGACACCGGTCAAAAAATAGTCCCCTCCAGGAGACATCGCGTTATACTGTCCAACACCGCCTCAGTTTGGCGACGAAGGAAATCCACGATTTTCTTCAGCTATGCCACATCCAGCAAGTAGTATATCACCCTTCCTCACCTCCAAGTATTTGGTGATTTTAAATTTGTTCATGAAAGTAAAATTTTATCCAAGGAAGAATATAATACATTGCCGACGAGGAAAGAAAACATGTAATCATAAAAGGTATAAGCTTTGTTAGTCTTTCTCACGGCAGAAGATAATTTCTACTTATATATCGGTTCACTTTAAGTCTCATGCAAGAATTAGCTTCGGGCCATTCAGTCGTCGTCGGAAAGCAGCGAGCTTGGTGATGAGAAACCGTGTTGTCGTTAACACAAAGAATTGGTTTTCAATAATAATAATAATCATAATTTAAAACGTAGGCTGCAGGCTCGACTTACGAATGTTGAATTTACAGACAAAAAATTCCACAAAACAAAATTTATTGGTACGAAAAGCAGAGTTTCGTACTAAGCTACCAAAATGATGATTAAATCAATCAAACAGCCTTATTATTTAACGCGGAACGCAAGTTACAGAAAAGATACAACCTTATATCACCAATGTTGTAAGAAGGAGAACGATGGAAGGAATGTCAGTTCCATTCCATATAATGTAAATACTGGTATCTTGTGCCCATTGCAAAGATAAAGTAACCAGCTTGTTAAATAAATGGTTGCACTACTTAGTTCCCTGACACACCACAGACTGCGTGGTGTAGACTGTGATGTATATGTGACGGCCTTAGACTACCGTCCAATTTACGTTGATGGTGTTTGCTGCTTAGACAAAGTGACATGAAATGTAAACCTGTGATCTCATAACCCGTTTTACTTCAAAGCGTTATCCAGTTAATAAATCAGGCAATTCGTCAGCCAGTTAACATATCACGAAGATGTTTTCACTTTTACTTACGAAATATCAGCTTAATATATCCGAAGAAAGGTGGTGTCATCAGCAAATTGGAGGAGATGAACAGGCGGGGAAGGTTTGGGCATATCGGCAGTGTATATGAGATAGAGGAGAGGGGAAAGGACGGAGTCTTGGGACAAGCCGGCGGTGGGTAAGAAAGTACAGGAGTGGGTATTGTGGATAGTGACATAGGAGGGACGATGGGACAGGAAGGAAGCAACGAAATAGATTAAATTGATGGGGAGAGCATAGGTCTGGAGTTTGAGCAGGAGTGCAGGACGTCAGACAAGGTCGTACGCTTTCTGGAGGTCAAGGGAAACAAAGATAGCAGAGCAACAGGAATTAGTTGGAGGGAAACGAGATTGGTAAGGTTAAGGAGCTGGTCATTGGTTGAAAAGGAGGGCCAGAAGTCACATTGGGCAAGGGGAAGAAGGTGGTAATGAATATGGCACGAGAGGATGGACTCTAAGACCTTAGTGAACATGGAGGTGAGGCAGATGGGACGATAGGAACAGGTGTCAGAGGGGAGGGTGGGGGTTTGTTGGATTTAGGGAATAGCAGGACACAGGAAGTCTTCCACAGGTCAGTGTAAAAGCTAGTGGAGAGGAAGAGCTTGTACAGGGTAGCAAGGGCAGCCAAGAAGGCAGGGGAGAATCCTTGAGGTGGCAGTAGGTGACACCATCGTGACCAGGAGCGGTGTTGCGTTTGGAATGGAGGACGAGTTTGACGTCATTTGCAGTGATAGGAGTGTTTATGTAGGAAAGTAACTGATCCAAGTACAAGAAACTGGGTATCAGGGGGTTCAAGGACGGTGGGGAAGAGGGAGTAATCAAAATTGGCATCGTCAGGAATGGAGAAGACCTCGGAGAGGGGGGAAGCAAAATGATGAGCCTTACTGAGATTGTCATGGAAGGAGCAGTTGTCTTAGAGAAGCGGGTAATGCGGGGTGGGATGGCTACCAGTAAGGCAGTGGAAAGCAGACCGGTACTTGGAGGAGTTGACAGTGAGGGTGGAGTTGAGGCATGTACTTGCGTGGTGTGAATCTCGACGTTTGTTTGCTTTGCGGCTGTCTCTTTGTAATTGCTGGTGTCAGAGGAGTGTACCCGGTCATGGGTGCAGAGAAAGGAGCAGTAGAGTCTGTGGGATTCACAGAGAAGAAGGATGGCCTGTGGAAGAAGTGTATGGCCGTGAGCATGACTGAGTTGGGTAGGAATGTGGTCTTCTGGAGGGAGGAAGAGGCATGGATGATGTCAGTGGGATGGTGAAAGGTAAGGGGGTGGCTTTCGACCTGTGAGGCAATGGATTCCCCGAACGCATCCTAGTTGGCACGGTGGTAGTCATGCACAGACTTTGGAGTGGCAGCAGAGTGGGGGACATGAGGGTGGCCATGGGCAGAGGAGATAGTGAGAAGGATGGGGAGGTGGTCACTACCAATGGGATTGAGGACTCCCATGGCAATTTGACTAAGGAGGTTGGGGGAAGCGAGGATGACATCTGTGGTGGAGGTACTTTCAATACAGGTGTGCTGTGGGAGAGGAACAGGGGCACCGTGGAGGGTGATGCCACCACTGAAGTGTGGCAGGGTCATAGCTGTGGATGCTGACGTCGACAGCAATCACATAAGTGGAGAAGGAATGGGCAGCATGGAAATAAAGTTGTAGGGGAGAGGAGCTGCAGGATGGATATAGATAGTGGCACTGGTGACAGTGAGGGAGGGGAAAAAAGATGCTGAGGAGATGGTGTTCGGTCGGGTTATTGAGTAGGGGTTGTGGCCAGACAGGGAGATGCTTGAGGTGGCCAGTAGTGACCCCGCCTTGTACGAAGGGAAGGGCGTTGTCGGTGCGGTGAAGGAGATAGGGAGAGGTATGAACAACGTGGTGAGGTTGGAGGAAGGTTTCATTAACAAGGAAGGACTCGATCTGGTACTGGGACAGGATATGCATGAAAAGGTATTTATTGGCCGGGAGGGAGCGAATGTTTAGGTATAGGAGACAATACTGTTGATGCGTCAGGAAGGGGGACTGCTGGCTGTGGAACCGTGGATTAAACAGTGTGCAAATCGCACGCCGACTGTGGCTTACGTCATCACCAGCCAATTTCAAACGCTTCACAAGAGCTGTATGAAATTTGCACAGTAAATTCTCGTAGCCCACGTAAGAGTACATAAGATGTTAAAATATTATCAAGCGTAAGGCAAGTAGTCTCAATAATGACGCTGAAGAATACTAAGTAACTTTCCTACAGCGTTTATTTATGAGTCATCGGCACGAACGTCTTTGATGATATCGATTTGAATCGATACCTTGATCGTAGTACTTCTTTGGTTTTCTCGACTGCCACTTTGGCAGTTACGTTACCATGACTACGGCGTTCTTCTCAGTGCACAACTCTAGGACATCACGACGGACATCTTAAACTTCACGTTGTCTAGGCAACGGCGTCGTTTTTAAATTCTTACCAGACAGCACGGGCTAGTGAATATACAACAGCGTGTATATATTTTAATGTTTGTATCTTTTAATTTAATTTTACCTCTCATTATCTCTTCATGTAATATCTGTTGCGTATAATTACCACTCTGTCATTTATTCGTACCGACAAAGCATTAGTAACAACGATGTGTTCGTCTTTCACAGCAGTGTTAATAGATTACACTGCTTCTTTCGTTGTCTTGTAAGTGTGTTTATTTTATTCTAACATAAATTACTACTTACCCTTTCTTGATAATGTTTTAACATCTTACGTACTCGTACGTGGGCTACGAGTATTTGCTGTGCAAATTTCATACAGCTCTTGTGAAGCGTTTGCCATTGGCTGGTGACGTAAGCCATAGTCGGCGCGCTAATTGCACACTGTGTCACCCGTGACTCTACAGCCTCCAGTCCGTGTACGATCGTGATATCACGAGACAATCGAGATGCCACCAACACCAGCCATAAACGCTATAGCCGTTCCCTATTTTTTAACGTCCTATACAGTAGTACTGTTTGTAATCTTGTACTACAGCTGTTCTGTAACTTATTTTAAAGCCATGTGTAATAATACCGTTTGTAGCTTTGGTGTTCCTACCCTTGCAGGGCCAAAAAAAATTTTAAGATGGCTTTTACATAAACCGAAACCGATCAACAAACAAATATTATTGGGATCTTGACTGTTCATACTAACTTATATTGTCAACATGTTGCCTTTGTCTTGTTGATTACTGAATCTGTCTTCAATCGAGCACATATGAGACATCATCAGATGACAATCCAGCGACGTCCACAAACAGAACTAACCGCCCATGTGTTGAGTAAGCAAGTGCAACAGGCATGGAACTCCATCCCACACACTGGCATCCGGCAACTGTACAACATAACGCACGCTCGTTTGCATGCTTGCATTCAACATTCTGGCGATAACACCGGTTATTAGTGTACCAGCATGTCACATATGTAATGGCTTATCCCGTGCTTGTATTCACGAAATTTCATTACTCTACATTAAAAATTTTTTGGTACTGTCATTTTTTTCCGTAATTGTATTTTAAGATTACTTGTGTTCCACAAAATTCAGATGATTTTTACCGTGTAAGTAAGAAAACAAATCATGCAACCTATACATCATTATATTTTTGCCCTACTTTTCTGCTACTTTTCCACTATTTGTACCTTTATTGTGTAGTCATTTTTTCCAGTTGTAACACCTGAAAATAGCCTAATGCTGAAATCTAGAACGTGTAATAAAGGATATTATAAAGTTAAATGGCGGTTATATCTTCCCGTCAGTTCTATCAGTTTAACAAAAAGAAATGATCGAAAATGTTTTTCACAGATTATTCATACACAAAGATGAACCTGATTTGCTCTGACATTACCTTATCTCTAATATCAAGTTTGTGTACACTGTGATCCACGAGATACGCGATCTAGTCTTATTTTTTATTTACATTTGCCATTGAAAACCAATGTAGTCCCGATCGCACATGAAATCTTCTTTATGTGGATTGATTAGTTTTGGCTAACGATCTACCATTCTTAGATCATAGAACAATCTTGATTTTTAATTATGTCATGTTCGGATGTTATAGTTTTGAGAAAGATTTTAACGATATGTGAAGCCTTAATGGCACCAACACTAATCAAAATTTTTTGTGATCTGAAGATGGCTAGATTGTTAGCCAATTCTAGTAATCGATCCAAATGCAGAAGATTTCAAGTGCGATCTTGATTTCCTGGGTTTTCAATCCCTAACGTAGATAAATAAAATTAATGGCGCCATTTCTCAATAAGACAATTCTCACCCACACGTGACACATGTGTCAACCAACTGTCTGCGTTATGTTTAGATACTTCGGTGACCAGCAAGATCCTCAGAGCATGTATGGCTCTGATGGCTCTGAGCACTATGCGACTTAACTTCTCAGGTCATCAGTCGCCTAGAACTTAGAACTAATTAAACCTAACTAACCTAAGGACATCACACACATCCATGCCCGAGGCAGGATTCGAACCTGCGACCTTAGCTGTCCCGCGGTTCCGGACTGAGCGCCTAGAACCGCTAGACCACCACGGCCGGCAGCATGTATGGGATCATCTCGGGCGTCACCTCTGTATCAACGATATCAAGAACCAGTTACAATACATGTGAGCCATTTTGCCTCAGAAGAGGTCATAAGGGCTTTTTGATGTCCCTCCCAACTGCGTCATTGCATGCATCCAGGCCAAAGAGGGTGTAACGTAACAGTTATTAATGGACTTATGATGTCAAATTCTTTGCAAATTTGAATCGATACTGTAATCACTGAACTAACGTCACATATGCTCTCAACTTGTGAAGTTTCATGTTACCTTCTCCACCTTTTTCCCATCTTCGCCTTTTTTGTCACAGACTCCAGGTCTCACAGACATACGACCGCAACGCCACACCCCAAACAAGTGCTTTCAGAAACCTCTTACTGATTTGTAGGCTGCTACTTTTTTAACTCAACATCTGCTTCAAATTACTGAAGTTACTTTTGCATCAGTAATTTGAAGAATGCTGCGTTCTATTCCTGCTTGTCTTTTTCTGTCTTTTGCTTCCTAAACGAGTATCTGAGGAAATAGTTGCAGTAATTCCTGACATACATGTACTTTGATTTGGTGTTCCCGCTTTTGTTTGTGACTCGTTGGTTTTCATTTTATGTTCTTTTCCCATATCTTTATCTATTTTTAAATAGCTTCAAGATCTGCTTCACCTTGAGCTAAAGCAGCTATATCATCACCATATGTCATTGTATCTATTTTTTATCATTGAATTATGTGATTTATAATCGTTCTCTGACTTTTTGAAGTACAGTCTCTGTGCATGGATTAAAAATAGTTGGAGGTAGTGCACTTCATCGCGTGACTCCTTTCAGAATTTGTTCTTCTTGTGTTGAGCACCCACTAATAGCATCCGCCTCGGTTTTGTAAAATCTTATATCAGCTGTCATTAGTGATGTCTATAGCTACTTTCATCTGCACGTTGAACACTTTTTTCTTATTTTACATTGTCAGTCACTTTCTGTATACCTACAGATACTATACAGGGTGTCTCTCGTAAGAGTCACCAGGCACATTCTCTCTAGTGTTTCAGCAAGTAAATGACATTTAGTTTTTGAACTGTGTAGCTGGAATCTGCCCAAACTAGTACTGTTCATCATGTGTTTTTTGCGACCCCCGGTGTCGACGGAAAGCGTCGGTTTGTCAGGTATCTAAAACTCCAATATAAAAATAATTTCGTTTTTAATGGGTAACAGACCGACACTTTCTACTCACACTGAGCGCCGCATGACAGAAGTGACGAGCAGTAATTGTGTGGGCTGACTTCAGCTCCACGATGTAAAAACGAAATTGAAAATATCTGCCGAAGCACCAGGGAAAATGCGCCTAACAACTCTTAGGACAGGCGTCTGGTATATTTTGTTAAAATTCTTTCCACATGCTCTCTAAAACTCATTTTAAAGGTAACATCGCTTTTCTGTATCCTCCCTCTTTGTAAGCCAAATTAAATAAATAAATGCCGTGTGACTAGGGCCTCCTGTCGGTTAGACCGTTCGCAAGGTGCAAGTATCTCGATTTGACGCTACGTCGGCGACTTGTTCGTCGATGGGGATGAAATGATGATTAGGACAACACAATACCCGGTCCCTGAGCGGAGAAAATCTCCGACCCAGCCGGGAATCGAACGCGGGCCCTTAGGACTGACATTCTGTCGCATCGACCACTCAGCTACCGGGGGCGGACGTAAGCCAAATTGATCTTCTGAGAATGCAGCATCTAATTTTTGTTAAATTCTACTGATGACGATAATTCTTTTTCGATTGATACACAACTGCGCTAAGCACTTGGTAATTTTCACATTTTCATGCATTCGTCGTTTTAAACTCACAAAACGCGTGGACAGTTTTCCCTGCTCATGTACGTCAAGTACATTGCGTTAGGGAAAGATGCTCCGATTTCTTCATTGTAGTTGACTTTTGTGCTGTATCGTGTCCTCGAAACAAGTTGTGAGGAGCCGTGTCGCAGTGTGTGGGTACGGTGACACGTGGCTCGTGTCAGGCTGGTACTCGTACTGGCAGCTGCCCGAGAGCCCGGCGGAGATACGGCGGCAGCTGTGCCGCCCGTGTCCGCCCCTGCGTCGCTCGGCTTGGTAGCACTGAAACAGGCCAGCCGCCGCCAGCCTTGTAGTTACAAAGCGTGCAGTGTTCGCGCAGGCGCGGCTACCACGCTGGTGTCTCGCTGCAAGTGCCACTAGCGAGGCTCCGATGGCATTAATATCGACGGTAGACGATTCCTAAACAAATCAAACCTAAACGAAATCTTACGTTTCTGAGCTCGTTACGGTAAAATACATCGTATTACACTCAGCAAAATCTTTGCACCCAACCTAGGTACTCGCAAAGGACCCATCATAGTCTTAACGTCAATAATTTCTGATTGAGTTCCAAATAAATTGGCTGACCTCGAATATATCGGCCTCAGTTGTTTTAATTATGGATATATAATCTATTCCCCCCCCCCCCCCCCCCCATGAACTATGCCATTGGTGGGAAGGCTTGCGTGCCTCAGCGATACAGATAGCCGTACCGTAGGTACAACCACAACGGAGGGGCATCTGTTGAGAGGCCAGACAAACGTGTGGTTCCTGAAGAGGGACAGCAGCCTTTTCAGTAGTTGCAGGGCAACAATCTGGATGATTGACTGATCTGGCCTTGTAACACTAACCAAAACGGCCTTGCTGTGCTAGTAGTGCGAATGGCTGAAAGCAAGAGGAAACTACAGCCGTAATTTTTCCCGAGGGCATGCAGCTTTACTGTATGGGTAAATGATGATGGCGTCCTCTTGGGTAAAATATTCCGGAGGTAAAATAGTCCCCTATTCGGATCTCCGGGCGGAGACAACTAAAGAGGACGTCGTTATCAGGAGAATGAAACGTGGCGTTCTACGGGTCGGAGCGTGGAATGTCAGATCCCTTAATCGGGCAGGTAGGTTAGAAAATTTAAAGATGGAAATGGATAGATTAAAGTTAGATATAGTGGGAATTAGTGAAGTTCGGTGACAGGAGGAACACGACTTTTGGTCAGGTGAATACCGGATTATAAATAGAAAATCAAATAGGGGTAATGCTGGAGTAGGTTTAATAATGAATAAGAAAATAGGAGTGAGGGTAAGCTACTACAAACAGCATAGTGAACGCCTTATTGTGGCCAAGATAGACACGAAGCCCACGCCTACTACAGTAGTATAAGTTTATATGCCAACTAGCTCTGCAGATGACGGAGAAATTGATGAAATGTATGATGTGATAAAAGAAATTATTCAGATAGTGAAGGGAGACAAAAAATTAATAGTCATGACTGACCGGAATTCGATAGTTGGAAAAGGGAGAGAAGGAAACGTAGTAGGTGAATATTGATTGGGGGTAAGAAATGAAAGAGGAAGTCGCCTGGTAGAATTTTGCACAGAGCATAACTTAATCATAGCTAACACTTGGTTCAAGAATCATGAAAGAAGGTTGTATACATGGAAGAAGCCTGGAGATACTAGAAGGTATCCGACAGAATATATAATGGTAAGACAGAGATTTAGGAACCAGGTTTTAAATTGTAAGATATCTCCAGGGGCAGATGTGGACTCTGACCACAATCTATTGGTTGTGAACTGTAGATTAAAACTGAAGAAACTGCAAAAAGGTGGGAATTTAAGGAGATGGCACCTCGATAAATCAACTAAACCAGATGTTGTACAGAGCTTCACGGAGAGCATAAGGAAACAATTGACAGGAATGGGGGAAAGAAATACAGTAGAAGATGAATGGGTAGCTTTGAGGGATGAAGTAGTGAAGGCAGCAGAGGATCAAGTAGGTAAAAAGACGAGGGCTAGTAGAAATCCTTGGGTAACAGAAGAAATATTCAATTTAATTGATGAAAGGAGAAAACATAAAAATGCAGTAAAGGAAGCAGGCAAAAAGGAATACAAACGTCTCAAAAATGAGATCGACAGGAAGTGCAAAATGGCTAAGTAGGGATGGCTAGAGGACAAATGTAAGGATGTAGAGGCTTGTCTCACTAGGGGTAAGATAGATACTGCCTACAGGAAAATTAAAGAGACCTTTGGAGAAAAGAGAATCGCTTGTATGAATATCAAGAGCTCAGATGGAAACCCAGTTCTAAGCAAAGAAGGGAAAGCAGAAAGGTGGAAGGAGTATATAGAGGGTCTATAGAAGCGCAGTGTACTTGAGGACAGTATTATGGAAATGGAAGAGGTAGTGGATGAAGACGAAGTGGGATATATGATACTGCGTGAAGAGTTTGACAGATCACTGAAAGACATAAGTCGAAACAAGGCCTCGGGAGTAGACAACATTCCATTAGAACTACTGATAGCCTTGGGAGAGCCAGTCCTGACAAAACACTATTGACAATACTAAATACCGACTACAAACTGTTAACACGCATTCTCCGTGAGAGGCCCAAATCTACGGTAACGACGGCCATTCACATTGACGAAACCTGCCTCAGAGGCAACACTAATGAGTTCACGACTTTGAGCACCTATAGAGACTTGGTAGCGATGGAACGCCTCGGCATCACGCGCGTGACGACATCTGTTGTGCTTCGTTTATCAATGGGGTTATCACGAGGATTATGCCAAACGGCTATCGGTCCGCCTCCGTCAGTGTCAACGGGTCTGTCAGCAAGACTGTCCTCTTCCTGCATGTTATTCGCCATTACACTCGAACCTGCTCTTCACGGACTGAGATGATGCTTGGAAGGTCTTAGCCTCCACTCCATGACCTATCGATGGGGCGCGTACGCCGAGGATCTGATGTTCTTAGCACGGACTGGTGACGAAATACGTACGGCGATTTCCTGACTCCAACAGTATGGGGCGGTGGCAGGGAATGTGATCAACCTGCGGAAATCACGCATCATGGAGGAGGGACGAGGCATGCCTGCAGAACTGGATGTACCCCTGACAAAGGTCCCAATGCTCAAATGTTTAGGGATATCGTTCCATCGACAAAAATAACTTACGGCACCCTTTACGTATCGAAAGGTCTTAAACGACTCCGCACGAGGCTCGCGTCAACAAATTTAGATCGTTGGACATTCTGCAAACGAGCTCAGTGTGTCAATGAGTGCGTAGCTTCTCAACTTAACAATTACGCCCACCTATTACCGATTACAGAGACGGTGGCTTCCAGGATACAGGCAGTTTTGGGACACGTGGTGAACGCTGGTGCAGTTTTTAAGATCCGTTTCGTTACTCCTTCTTTACCCTTCCACAACGGAGGTGTTGGACTCACTCACGTCAAGCACTCACTGGCGCTGTACCTTCGCTCAGTGTGGCGACTCTGGCGTTCACCAATAATCTTCCTGGCATCCTGATAGCAGAGGTGGCCCCACACACGCTGTACCCACCGGTACCTGTTCGACATTTATCGCCCTCGCTATCGCAAACTAGAACTTTTTCGTGGAACGCAGCTGTATGTTGGGAGTTATAACGGAGACACGGAATCCGACAGAATACATTTATTATAGCGTTCTCCAACGATGGAATCCGGCTAACAACATCGTACAATGACACTCCACGGTCAACTGGAAGGAGGTTTGATGAGCCACCCACAAAAGAATGTGACAGGGTACTTCGGTGGTAGGTGGGAGGAGTCATCATGGCCAGGCCTCGGAATTCGAATCCTTCCCGCCGTGCCTCGTCCAGACTGCCGCTGACTATTAAACAAAAAAATAAAAATTACACAAAAAAATAAAATAAAATAAAAAATTAAATAAATAAACTTGGTAGGCTGCGGCGCTCGTGGGGTTATCGACGTAGCATTTGGCGATTTCTGAAAGTGTTTTTTGCTTTGTTTCTTGAACCGAAAAAAGTAGTTAAAGTAACATCTCTCAATAACTGGGAACCCGGGTTCAAATCCTGGTCTGGCACAAATTTTCATATGTTACTAATAGGTGGTATTGTCATACCTAATACAGCTGAAGCCAAGATATCCACAACCAGTGAATTTATTTCGAACTAATTTCCTGTGTTAGTCGATCATCAAAAATGTCTGTTCTTTTGGATGTACAAGTAAGCACTTTCCGACTGAAAAGCGGCAAGCCATTTCGCGTGCTTCTTTTCATTTAATATGAGAAAACACACTAATTAGAGGATAATAATGGATTGGAATACAGTAACTATGTTTTATTAAAGTGAAATCGATTAAGCTGATGTACGTACTTCCATATAACCAACTTCATATCAAATACATTTAACACGATACAGGTCTTCCTTGTTTCTCGCTGTGCTTTCTGTGACTGTGTGGAATCAGGAAGTATGCTGAATCTGGAACAGCCAAGACAGTGACATGCAATGAAAACAGTGGCCCTATAGCATCGGCGCAGGTGGACAGCTTCTGGTGTTGCTCCACGGAAGTCGCCACGCCGGACCAGCTATGAGGGTTGTCTGCTACTGTGCATTTATGACCAAGCCCTGCCCTGTGGTCAAGCTGAGGCCGAGTAGGGACAGTGGGAGGCCAGTGCTTACTCATGCTGTAAACAGTGCCTCCAGGAGATAACAATCTTACACTTTCCTAGAGAAATACGGCTTGCAGAAACATAAGAGCCCAGCCTCACGCGCAGTTTTTACGTTCATTGGAACTCTGGTATGAGGCTGGTTGCTCCCCACGAAAAACATGGAATTGCTAACAGATATTTGTGACGCAGTGGAGACGGAGTAGAAGCGTCAGCTTTTTGGAAGAACTTTGAATCTAAAAGTCATTGGATTTTATCATGGTGCATTTTCTCGGTGGGATTTTTGTGCATGAAGGAATCTCACCATGGCCAGCTGAGAGTCCATATCCTACGTTTAGCAAGCATGTGCCATTTGGCGGGAAGGAATGACTGGGTGTACAATTCTTCTAAAAAATCTAGTGGTTTACTGAGAGGTGAGGAGGTTTGTGTATATTGAGCATAGCTTCTGTCGATATCCTATAACGACAGTTGCTGCACCACTCTGTAGCTAAAATCTTGTCTCAATCGTTTCTCAGTTTCCGTTTTTCTTTCATACCCCCTCAAGCATTACGCGGCAGTCTCGTTTCTGTGCAAGTTATAGATAACGCTTCACTCTCTGTGTTTTATTTATGGTAGTTTCACAGTTTATTCCAGTAAATATTTATAAAAGATTTCTCTAAATCTACAAATGCTGTAACGTAGGCATGACTTTTTTCAATCTCACTTCTAAGACGAGTCGCAGAATCACTGTTGCCTGGCATGTTTTTTCCCATTTCTCTAGAAACCAACCCGATCTTTTCCGAGCTTGGCTGACGATGAAGGGATTCAGATCCCTAACTCAGACGAAAATTTTGTTTTATGAGAAACTGTAATTCAACTGTAGCAAAAGAAAGAGAAGAAAAAATGGTTGGGAAACGGATTGGGGAAAAGGGAGGAAACGGGAAACCGTCAGGTAGAATTCTACGCAAAACACAATTTATTAGTTGCCAACACTTGCTTTATGAACCATGACAGAAGGTTTTTTTTACATTGCAGAGGTCTGGAGACGCGTAGTGGTTTCACATTATGTAATTTGTACTTGTACAGCACATATTTCGATACCGGATATTAAACTATAAACTCTCCCCAGGAAAGGAGACGGTTGCTGAACGTAATATCTTGGTAATGAACTGCAGGTGAAAACCGACGAAATTGCAGAATTTTTGTATATGAAGGAGACGGTACTTGGATAAACTGGAAGAATCAAAGATTGCTGAGTTTCAAAGGAAACATCACGCAACTATTGACTGTGACAGGGGAAGGAATACAACAGAAGGGGGCATTTTTGTGGGATAAAATAAGGTATATAGCAGGCAAATAGAGAAAGTGCAATAGAAAATTTAGGATAACAGACATTGTACTGACTTTCACTGACGAAAGGAGAAAATATAATAATGCAATAAATGAAACAAGCAAAAGAGAATACAGAAGTCTAAAAAATAAAACTTTAAAAAAAATCTACAATGGTAAAGCAGCAATGACTAGATGAAAACTTCAAAGCTTCAGAAGTTTGCATGTTTATGGAAAAAACAGAAACTACGTACAGGAATATTAAAGATAGCATTCGAGAAAAGAGAAGTATCTGTTTGAGTAATAAGAACTGAGGTGTAAAGCCATTACTAAGCAGTGAAGGTAAGGCTGCAAGGTTGAAGGCATGTAAAGACGGTCTATAAAAGGAAACAAACTTGAAGAGAGTATTCTGGAAAGGAACTAGATAGCAGGTGAAGGTGGTGTGAGAGATATACTGCGAGAAGCATTAGACCACTCAAAAACCTAAGATCGAACAAGGCACCTGGAGCAGTCAACGTCCCTAAGGACTACTGCAATCTGTGATAGAACGAACCATGACACACCTAGTATACAGGCTATTAGACACAGGTAAAACACCAAACGAGAAGAATAATACAATATCTCCAGTTCCAAAAAAGGCAGCAACTGACAGGTGAGAATACTACAGAGCTGCCAGTTTAATAAGTCACGAATGATGAAATTATACATTGCGTAAATGTCCAGATATAGGAAAGGAAAACGTGTGGCCATATCGTACACCTGTTAGACAAATTACAGCTTAATTATTGCTACAGTTAATTTATTTTTAACTAATCAGTTACCTACCGTTGTAACATGTAACTAAATGCAGAGCCTTATACAGATAAATGTGAAGGCAAACATAGAAACGCGGAGGAAACGTACTTCAACAGAAGTCTGTTGTGCACAGCTGGAAGCTGAAGAAGTCGGACTACATTTGCTGAACATATACTGAGTGAAAATCGTAGCTACCAAACAGTCTCATGTTCTCCACTTGACAAACAAATGACGAAAGGTGAACCTGTTGGAAACTAAAGAGGGCAATAAAAGTCAAATACACAGGCCTCTGTTTATTTTAAATCATCCAGCTCAACAAACACTTTTGCGCCGCTACAATACACTTAAAGCCTTTCTATCGCATTTGTAATAGTGTCTGCCCCATCTTACTCATCCATTTTGTTTTGCATTTATTTTCGTTTGATATTTCACAATATTCCAAATTAATTGACATTTCCTTCGGTTGTTGAGAGAACATTACAACAATATAGAACAGGAAACGCTTCCCAATGTTCTCAAAATTGCATTTATTTGGTCAAGAACCGGCTTCCTGCTTCTTATGTCATTGTCGTCACCTTAAAAAATGGTTCAAATGGCTCTGAGCACTATGGGACTTAACATCTTAGGTCATCAGTCCCCTAGAACTTAGAACTACTTAAACTTAACTAACCTAAGGACATCACACATCCATGCCCGAGACAGGATTCGAACCTGCGACCGTAGCAGTCCCGCGGTTCCCGACTGCAGCGCCTAGAACCGCACGGCCACAGTGGCCGGCTGTCGTCACCTTACATGAGCATAAGAAGCCGATACACGGTTCATGACCAGATAAACGTAACTTTGCAGAACATTAATGTTATTATATTCCAAATTGGTTAGTACTCTGTCTAAACACATGTATATATTTCCCGTTACATGTCATCTTTAGTCCAGTTGTCTGTAACGTCCAGCTGCAGACGATTGGCTACTTATAACGTTCGACTCAGTTGATACAATTTTCTTCTTTATAATCTGCTCCTTATCTCTGCATCTCTCTCTCTCTCAATCCCTCTCACTCTCCCTACAACAAAGTATCTGTTATTTCGAATTTTTCTGCTAAATCATTGTTGCTCTGTCCAAGAGAACTTTACTCAGCGACTTCTTTACGGAGAACCTCTCTGCGGTAATGACAATATGAACGTTGTGCACCAGTGTGTTTGTGTCTTTGACGACAATAGGCAACAGCTCAGGCGAGGCCCTAAAACCCGGAAAACCAGTTGAGAAGATAAACACATGCTACATCATATTCGGGGCCTCTGTTAGTAAGCTTCTTGTAGTAGAACTAACGATGACGAAATAATTAGTTCACTCCTCGAACATTGAGGTAGTATTTTACTGACTCAAAGCGTCTGAAATACTGATTTATCCATTAAAAACTATTTTGTCTCTCAAAAATGTCCTTCAGCGCAATATTACTCTGAAATCTATCATTTTCTGTAGATTTCTTAGCACAATCTAATGTTTACCCTTGGTAAACTACTACTACTTACTGCACCTAGTTAACTATATCTGAATTCATACCCAAATTCTACTAATCTGTCCCTTCTTATAGTGAACCTTTTCCACAGACTGTGGTTTTAATAACCCCAACATTTCGTCTTCTACATCTATTTAATTTTTAACATGCTCTAATATCATCGCATTCCAATCCTTGCATCATTAATCCACGATCTGACCACCGACGGCGCTACTTGCGGTCGAGTTTTATTACATGGTTCACAAGACGGAAAGATTTCCGTTACGGCAACAGGAGAGTGAAAAAGACGCAACAACGAATGGGTATAAGGCATCGGTTCTGACCCACTTGCACAGATAGTATCTAAACCACTCCACAGAGAGCATAAGACGTTTATAGATGCTGACATTTGCTCTAAAGTCACGGATAAAATATTGCATGGCAGTCCACCACGAAAATTCCGCTAATAAGGTCAGACAACATTTGCGGATTATTAACGCGTTCAAAGATTAATTCGGACACAAACGAAACTATGTGCGCCGCAGTGCGGCTGTTACACCGCTGTTCTCCGCTTTCGCATTGGACATTCTGATACATTCAGTAGCAAGGTACCAGCTAACATGGAATCACCTTATATTGAGAAAATTGTATGTTGTTGTAGTTCTTAACGGTATACCCCATAGCATATTTAACTATACCAAGAGTATGTGAGGTTTAGTACCGCTTTCCTGCATTTGTGAATGAATGTAAAGGAATGTAGAAAACGAAATCCGAAAGACATGCTGCCTAATGTTCTTGAAACTTAGCTCGATCTGTTCGCCAAAGACCTCCAGAGCGCCAGTACCAGCGGTGCTCGTTTTATTGTCATGTTCCTTGATTTCCGAAAGACGTTCGGTATAGCTCCGCAGAGTCATTTAGTGAACAAATTGAAACTTACCAAAGTCCGCAGCTCGTGGTCTAGTGGCTAGCGTCACTGCCTGTCTATCACGGGGTTCCGGGTAAGATTCCCGGCCGGGTGGGGATGCTCTCCGGCCGGGGACTGGGTGTTTGTGTTGTCCTCGTCATTTCATCATCATTCGTGAAAGCGGCGAGATTGGAACGTGTAAAGATTCTGACTTTGTACGGGCGCTGATAACCCCGCAGTTGAGCGCCCCACAAACCAAACATCATCATCACTGAAGCTTACCAATACCGGATCAGGTTTGAGACCAAAGACTTCGTAGGAAATAAAACAGGCCTTTCTTAGCGGTCGGTCTCGACAAATGTAAAATTAATTTCCGGAATACCCCAAGGAAGTGTTATTCTGTCATTACTGTTAACAGCATATATCATGGATGACGTCGGAGGCTCCATGAGGCTCTTCATGGATTATGCAATAGTATACGGGAGTGTTCCAGCTCCAAAAGACTGCAGTGAAATCAGAAGACCTCTGGAGGATGCACGACTGGTGAACGTACCGCCATTTGACCCTGTACGTAAATAAATATACCAAATTTCGCATAAATGCCAAACTCGGCTTGCATTTTTCTCAGGCGATATCCTGCGAACTATAGATGAAGGGCAACAGGCAGATTATGCAGGGTGAAAACAAATTAGCGCACTTGGACTTCGCAGCACCATTCCTCACATACTAGCAGTTCAAAAATGCCTCACACAAAATTTCGTCCTGCGCGTATTTCCGGTAGTAAATGGAAGTTAAAGATTGTCAATCTGGCAACACCCTAATCATATGTACGGTAACTACCTCTGTCAGGATATAGTAGTAGTTTTGTGCAGTTGGTGCAGTGGATAGCGTTTTGGGTAGTATGCAAGAGCTGAAGGGTTCGATTCTGGGTTTTTATTTGCTACATATAGTCCGCGTGATACCGTATCTGGTATCTTAATCTTCATACAGCGACTGCAGTGAGTCTTCTACAAAACATTTACACTTACACACTACCAATACAGAATATAGAAGTACAATCATTTTCAACGGACAGCCTTTAAAGAAGCCTTTTGCACGACTTGGAGGAGAATAGTTTCACACCACTGCATCTACTATATTTCAAACCTGTTTTCTATTTACCTTCCGCCAATGGCCTCATCGATTAGTATCAACTATATTATTCTCGCCACGTTCAGGTCCATTACTTTTCGTTATGACCTGACGTCACCAGTAGTGCTAGCAACGTGCTATGCAAATTATTTGCAAACATGTACTATATAAATGTCGGATACATATGGCTTAATAAACAGTGTGTGCTGCGGTAACGAAATTACCAAATGAACACAAATATGCCTCGGCCCAGAATCGAACAGTCGACCTCCTACATACTAATCCACACCGCTGGTCACTCCACCAACTATACAGCGCTAACGTTAGGTGCTGAGAGTGGTAGTTACCCTACATTTGTTTAGAATGTTACCGGATTGCCCTTCTTTAACGTCCATTTACTAACGGAAATATGCGCAGGACGAAATTTTGTGAGCGACATTTTTGTATTGTTAGCATGTGAGGAATCGCGCTGCGAAGTCTGAGTGCACGAGACATGGTGCCCAACAGCAGACCATTTACAAAGGTACGAACGCTTGAAATAGATTCCCAGATATGTGAGTGGTTCGAAGAGCTCTCAAATAATAGAACCTAGTGATTTGTCCTCGACTGCGAAAGTTCATCAGAGACAAGGGTCTCACCAGAAGTGCTCCAGGGAAGTGTGATAGGTCCCCCATTGCTCTCTACATACCGGTACATAAAATATGATGGACTTGGTAAGCAGGAATCTGCTGCTGTTTGCTCACGATAGTGTGGTGCACGGGAAGGTGTCGCCTTTGAGTGACTGTAGGACGATACAAGATGACGTAGACAAATTTTCTAGATGGTGTGATGAAATCTGCAAGTGTAGAAAAACATAAGATAATGCAGATGAGTAGGAAAAACAATCCTGTAATGTTCGAATACAGCGTTAGCAGTGCGCTGCTTGGCACAGCAAGATCATTAAATATCTAGGCTTAACGCTGCAAACCGACATGAAATAGATCGAGAATTTAAGGAGTCCAGTAGTGAAGGCGTATGTTCGGCCTGTTTATTGGCAAAATTTTAGGAAATTTTGGTTCATCTGTAAAGGAGACCGTGTACAGAGTGCTGTAGAGCGCTTGCGATCCCCACCAGTTCGGATCAAAGGAAGAGGTCGATGCAATTTGGAGGCGAGCTGCTAGACTTGTTACCGGTTGATTCGACCAACACTCACGTGTCACGGATATGCTTCGGAAATTCAAGTGGGAATCCTTGGAGGGAAGGCGACGTTCTTTCCGAGCAACACCATTCTGAAAATTCAGAGAACTGGTGTTTGAGACTGAATGCAAAAAGGCTCTTTGCCGCCAAGGGTCATTTCGCGTAAGGGCCACGAACATAAAAAAAGAGAAATTAAGGCTCTTACAGAGGACTACAGACAGTCGTTTTCCCGTCGCTCTATTAGCGAGTGGAACACGAAAGGAAGTGACCAGTAGTCGTACAACGTACGCTACACCAGGCACCATAAAGTGGCTTGCGGATTATGTATGTAGACGTAGACTTAGATAAATATACAAAAAGATCCATTACTGTTCGATGACTCAATAGGTCATAAATTACTAAATAACTGTAAAAACTAACAATTATGAAGTCTTAGGAGTAACCATCCGGAGTGACCTAAAACGGAATGTCCACATAAATTTGTTTTAAGAAAAGCATATGTCAGGCTGACGTGATTCGCTGGAGGAACCTTAAGGAATGATAATCGAAACACCGTCTTTTAGATGGAACAAGTTACTTATATAGAGGTATTTTGACCTCGTAGTTAAACTGAGATATCTCAGTTCTTCAGAAGGCTTTTTTTTGTTTTTTTAAAGAGAATCAAAAAATACATTTGGCAGTGTCTTTATCAGGCTTGGTGGGTTTAGTTGATGGAAGCTATCTGCCACGGAACGTACTACGTCGCTGTGCATAAGAGGTGGTTCTGACTATCAATAAATGATAGAAATACAGAGTATTTATAAATGAATATCGGGGTTTTCACGCTTTATAATATTTATTACATTAAACTTACAGTTATAAATGATATGTCAAGCGAAAGAGCAACTCAAACAGTTGTCTTTGGCACCAGTGCACATGCGTAGCGCGCAATGTTTCCCCAGCAATCCGCTAGACATCGATAGTAGCGAAGATGGCGACTAGTGAACAGAAAGCGTTTTGTGTTTTGCAGTTTGCAAAGACAGAATCTGTAGTTACTGTGAAACGTGCGTTCCGGCTGAAGTTCGGTTGTGATCCTCCAAGTGATAATAACATTCGTCGATGGTATCATCAATTTCAAAAAACTGGCTGCCTTTGTAAAGGGAAGACAACAGGATGACCAAGAGTTTGTGAAGAGACTGTTGAGCGAGTGAGAGAGTCGTTCACTCGTAGCCCAAAGAAATCAGTCCAGAAGGCTAGTTGTCTGGAACCGCGCGACCGCTACGGTCGCAGATTCGAATCCTGCCTCGGGTATGGATGTGTGTGATGTCCTTAGGTCAGTTAGGTTTAAGTAGTTCTAAGTTCTAGGGGACTAATGACCACAGCAGTTGAGTCCCATAATGCTCAGAGCCATTTGAACCAGAAGGCTAGTTGTGAATTACAAGTTCCCGTGTCGATTGTTTGGAAAGTTTTAAGAAAACGCGTACAACTACGTCCTTACCATTTACAGTTATTACAGGCTCTAAAGCCGGCAGACCATGGATTACGTGACAACTTCACAAACGAAATGTTGTTTCATGACGATGAAGATTTTCTGGATCATGTTGTCTTCAGTGATGAATCGACCTTTCACCTTAGTGGACACGTTAACACTCACAACGTGCGCATCTGGGGCTCAGAAAATCCTCACGAGGTGGTACAAATGCAACGAGATACCCTAAAGTGACTGTTTTTTGTGCTGTATCCCTGCCGAAAGTTTATGGGCCTTTCTGTTTTCGTAAACCTACTGTAACTGGTACTTTCTACCTTGATACACTAGAGCAATGGCTCTTCCCTCAGTTGGAAGAAGATAAGCCAGAGAACACTTTCCAGCAAGTCGGTGCACCACCTCACTGCCATAGCGAAGTACGTGATTGGTTGAACTTCACTGTACCCAAGCGCTGCAAGGGGCCCAATGACAGAGCTTGCTTTGCATGGCCTCCACGTGCACCCGACCTAACGCCATGCGATTTTTTCCTTTGGAGCTTCATCAAGGACCGTGTGTATGTGACTCCGCTACCAGCAGACCTCCCTGAATTAAGAAACCGGATTGAGCTGTTGCTACAATCACTGAAGACACACTTAACGTTTGGGAAGAACTCGGCTATAGACTTGATGTGTGCCGTGTGACAAATGGTGCTCACATTGAATATTTACAAGGTTCTTGGTAAAACTTTTTGAGTTGCTCTTTCATTTGACGTATCATTTATAACTGTAAGTTTAATATAATAAATATTATAAAGCGTTAAAACCCCGATATTCATTTATAAACAGCCTGTATTAGACAGCAGGAAAGCAAATTCGGAAACTTGAATCACAAAATTAGTAAAATGACTGGTATGAAGAAAGACTGATAATTTCTAGCAAGTTTGCACTGTAGCTGAGAATGTCTATCACGTTACATCAGAATCACATTTTCAAGGTGAAAACTTAGGTTATTAGTGGTAATCGATCTTCGACTGAGAAACTGAGCGGAGAAATCAACAGAATTATATCGTGTCACGCGCCTTTCACCTGTGGAATAGGTAAGGGAGGAAATGGTAGTGCTGCAGGGAGAACTCCCCGCCACACACTATAATAAGACTCCGGAGAGTGGATCTAAGTGCAGATGGAGATTCGCAGATGCCATGTCTTACGCCCTTACACGAGCGGCAGATTTTATCAGCAGTCTAGTATCTGTCTGTCCCATAATGTACCGAGAAGACATAGTTAGTAGTTGTGAAATGTTCTGCCTTCACGCTTTCGTCCTGTTTTTTTCAAATACTTGTCGGTGCGTGGTGCGAGCGCGTACCGCTGCGCGCACCTCCGCGGCCGCGGCGCCGGTACACGGTCTAACGCACTCAGCGACCGGTCGTACAGGCGACCTGCATGCTGCCTCGTTCGTCCTTTGTGTGCAAATCGTCATAATGCGGCCAATGGCACGCATTCTTCCGCTCGCCTTGTAGCCAAATAAGACAGACGGTTGGACCACTTCAAGTCGTCCTGTAGGCTGGCGCCAAGCAGTTAATTTGTAAGGATCATCTGGAGCGCGGCGCACGCGGCAAGCTTCTACAATTTTTAGCTGACACTATCCGTTTCACACAAGTGCCTTAGGTATGTTGGTAACAGTACGATCCTCGGGATGCATCACAGACGATTTGTGAATGACAGTGGAAGCAAGAGCATTGTGGAACGCTCACAAGGGACATTTGCATTTGCTCCAACGTTATTGCAAGGCTTAACGGTGAAGTCCTAATAATAAAAGCGCATCAGTTTGTTAAAATCGTAATCCTGGCACTAAAAATATCCACTTAAGTAATGAAGTAGCTATAAAGTCTGAACTGCGACTTCCGATGTAGGTGAAGGCGTTGTGTGACGTGCCAGATAACCCGTGTCACTTAAGATTAAAGTAATTGCCATCGATCTGTAATAGAGCAAGATAGGGCTACATGAATCATTTCAACTTTTTGAGCCCAGAGGGGTGGTAAATATCTTATTACGCATGTTAAATTGTAATCATAAATAGATCATAGTTATACGTTTTGTATGATAAAGGTACATTGCTTGAAGACCTAATCTTCTTAACTGTAAATAGCAAAATTTAAAATGTTGAACTAACGGTAAAGGTAAAAGTTTTTGGGACTATTTGAATAGTAAAAGAGGCTACACGAATCGTAAATTTTTGTACAATTATAGACAGTATGGAAAATAAAGCTTTTTAACTGTTCCAGTAATAACTACTTGCATTTTCCACAGCGAGTTGATTACGACCAGCACTGGATGTTCAAGAGAAACCTTCAAATCCAGAAGAGGATTCATACACATCATCACCTGAAGCTGAGACGGAGGAATAAAACATACCTTGTGGTTTCTGCAACATCAAATATTACGACCTTACACCTGTGAAGCAAGGAGAACAGATAAAATGTGATAAGTGCAAGGTGTGGTTTCGGTCGAATTGCAAACGGCCTTCCTCAGGGCACGACTGGTTTCGCATGGGGATAGGTGCACCTATCCCCATGCAAAACCAGTCATTCCCTGAGGAAGGCCGTTGCAATTCGGCCGAAACGTCGGTTTTAGTTTATTATTGTTGTTAGTTTTTAGCAATGACGCGGCATAATACCCAGAAGAATTTTAATCACTATGACACCGACCGCGGAAGCCTATGTTCTTATATCAATGTTAAAATGTTGTTGCTGGGCCACGTGAGCCACATATGGCTCACACCTGTTATCAGTCCATATCAGTCATGAACAGACATTTTATCAAGTAACTTAATTCAACATGTTCAAAAGAAGACATCTGGTGCAAAAAATCAATTTGGCTTCATAAATAATATTCGTGATTTCAATGTGTCACAGCAACGCATGGCCCAAACTTCATCAGGGCAGTTAATGTGTTAATGCGGAAAGCATCAAAGTAGAAAGTATGTATTATACCACCACAAGCTTTGAGCTCATCTATAGCTAAAGTTATCACTACTATGCAAGACGAATTCGCAGTGAGGAAGAGTTATTCTTCGTTGGTAGCATGAATTTTATAACAGCGAATTATCGGATCCAGATGAATGTTATGGAGTGGTTTTACGGATAATAACTGTGGCGAAGAGTTCTGCCGCAGCTTGGACGCAAGCTCTGGTGTCTCGGACCGCGGGAACCGTTCGGTCAGAGGACATCCTGTAGATGCGTCTTGAAGTCGTGTCAATAGTAAGCATCCACCCTAGGTTGGTCATCACTTTGAAAATGGGTAAGTTTCCCTAAGTCACCTTTAGTTTTTCATTCAATTAAGGTTTCGAGTACTCTCTCAGGGTATTTCTGGGATGACCCACAGGCCAGAGTATTTCCATGTCAGCAGAATCTGAAAGACCTGTATTTACATTTCGATGTCGCACCTTTGGTTTAGTCCAGTTACAGAACAGCTGTGGATTGTCATCCAGTTGTAGAGAGACAAGCTAGTTACAGGTGTTGTTTACCGTTTCCATAATTCACGGGAAGATTTTTGCAAGTCAACGACACCAGTAATTTTTTGTTGTAAAAGCTGGGACACTAGACTCTTCTACAAGGAAGCTGCAACCACTGACAAGTACAAGAAATGAAAGAGGAGGCGTAATCAGAAGGAAAGGCCGTTACTATGACAAAAATCAATAGATCTGCAACCAGAGTGCTAATTTCTAAAACGCGTAATGTTCAACGTTTTGTGCTATTGAGTTTGAGACTGTGAGGAATCGCTCATGGGTTCTTATAGCGGGACGTGATTTCTTCAGCCATTTTTCTTTTTCTGGATGTTGATTTCTTCTGCCATTTTTCTTTTTCTGTATGTAACAGTGTGACCCATAACAAGTGACAGAGATTAGTTTGAAAGCGGAGAGATATTAGGAAATAATAGTTACCTCTCATTTCGCTAGCAGCTACTATGGAAATAGCATTTTCGGAGTATTTACTGTACTTTACTCCAAGTGTGCCCGATTTTTTGGTGGAAGATTGGTACTGTGTTTGCCTTCTAGGAAGATATGAATGTTTTAATGTAGCGCAGAAGGGTGCTATTTTCATGCATAAGCCTCAATTAGGACCTGGGTAAAGTTTTTTATCGATGGGACAAAGTTTCTGATCTTTGTTAAAGAGGAAATAAAACGTGCTGTTCCCGTAGAAACCTAAATGTTTTATTTTGTATGACTGACTCTCGTACTTTTGAACAGTTATCCTAATAATTTGCTTCACGGTGATCCTGAGGACGTTGCAAGCAACAAGTCTGGATGTTTCCGATATAGCGGTACGATTCGGAGTCGATCTGAGTCCAACGAGATAACTGTCTAGGGTCACCAAGTGTTAAGCGTATGCTCGAGAGAACGTCAATAAAATATTCCCTTCGTCGGCTGTGGAGTAATTTCGTCGCGTAACGACTACGAGTGAACCGCAAATAGTCAGCAACAAGCGGAGATTGGTAGTGGAAGTTCTCTATTGACTTCGTGTGAGAGGAGGAGGAGAAGGAAGGTCATAACTTAAAACTGGCCAGCGGTTGCAGTCAACAGCAGTGAAACCCGAGAGTTCAGAGTAATGCGCTCCCTCCGTTTGTCTCCGGTGTTGCTGTGCGAGACAACGAGCAATAGCGCCCTTAAAGAGCAAATAGTGGGGACCCTCATTCGAGCGGAGAAGTAGCTAGTTAACAAACCCGGCTAACTGGCGAGTAAATCTGAACTTCCCACTGGTTCGCTCCCTTCGATTATCTGCAGTTCTACAGTGGTATGGTATGATGAGGAAACAAATGGGGCGGTCATTCAACGAAAGCCAGTGGGCAGTCTCGGACACTGTGTGTTCTAACATACAGTACTTTACGAGTCATACAGAAAACCTGTATGGTGAAACTTATGATTATAACTTTGCAGATTCTTATTACAAAGTGCTTTATCTGAGAAAATTAAAATTGGTTATCAGATATTTACTGTTAAAAACAGTCTTGATCATGATTTATTTATCAAGGTGACCGGTTTCGACCACTACTGTGGTCATCTTCAGACCATTGAGTAGGAACCTCTTTCTGTTGGAGAATCACTACAGTAGTGATTCTCCAACAGAAAGAGGTTCCTACTCAATGGTCTGAAGATGACCACAGTAGTGGTCGAAACCGGTCACCTTGATAAATAAATCGTGATCAAGACTGTTTTTAATAGTAAATATTTATAAGACACTGATCACTGCTTTTCCCGTAATGTATTCAAAAGTAATGGTTATCAGATAGTTTTTGAAAAAGCGGATGATAAATATTCTACATGTAGTTGTGTGTGTGTGTGTGTGTGTGTGTGTGTGTGTGTGTGTGTGTGTGTGTTTGTGTGAGTGTGTGTGTGTGTGTTTGTGTGATCTCCTTTACAATAGATCGAGGAACGTTTAATCTGCAGAAAAACGATTCCACAATGTTTATTGTATTGATAAGGGGCACAAAATTAAACAAATCCTCGAATGCGGAAAGCAAAGAAACCCCATAAATAATCTCTGAGGTTCTTCTTTTCCCTGGCCTTAGTCCGTTCTTTCATGGGATCTCAAGTTATTTTGGAATTTGAAATGTGGTGCAGATTGACCTGAAGCCCTTGCTGCCGCCACCTCAGGGAAATTGTGGAACTCTCCTGTCTAATGCTACCCATGTGAAAATGTGAGAACATTTTTGGAATGTTTGTGAGTTGTGTAAATGAGGTGAAACGTGGGTACCAACCCGGTACTCACCTAGTCGAAAGTGGGAAACCGGCTAAAAACCACAACCAGACTGGCTGCCACATCTGCCCTCATCTTTAAGCTACTGGATGTACAGATGCGGAGCCGGCGCGCCTCTCTGAATCTCAGAAGCAGCGTGTTAACACGTGCGGCTCTCCGGGCAGGTAACATTACTGTAGAAAATTACATATACTCTCTAACAAAAAAAAAGACCACCACGAAGGAATTATCCGAATGGGGCGGAAAACTGTATATTCGATGTGCATGTGCAGATAAGTAAATGATTACAGTTTCAGGAAAATTGAATGATTTATTCAAGAGAAAGAGCTTCAAAAAAATAAGCAATTCGGTAATTCGTTAGCCCAACTCTAGCCCTTATTCAAGCACTGATTGACAGAGTTATTCGATGCTCTCCTTAGGGATATCGTGCCAAATTCTGTCAAAATGGTGTGATGACGCCGCGTGGGATTTGCCGAGCGGTCTCAGGCGCTGCAGTCATGGACTGTGCGACTGATCCCGGCGGAGGTTCGAGTCCTCCCTCGGGCATGGGTGTGTGTGTTTGTCCTTAGGATAAATTAGGTTAAGTAGTGTGTAAGCTTAAAGACTGATGACCTTAGCAGTTAAGTCCCATAAGATTTCACACACATTTGATTTTTTTTCTTTTTTTTTTTGTGCGATGATAGTCAAAATCCAGAGCTGGTTGGAGGGTTTCGTCAATAACACTCCGGCGACCTTGCTGCCAATAACGCTCCAGCGACGTTGCTGGCCAAGATAGGATTTGGAAAACACGAAGACAATCTGTAGAAACTCTCGTCGTGTGCAGGCGGGCATTATCTTGCTTAAATACAAGTCCAGGATGGCTTGCCACGAAATGCAACAAAACGGGGCGTAGAATATCGTAGACGTAGCGCTGTGCTTTAAGGATGCTGCAGTTAACACCGAAAGGAGTCTTGCTATGAAAATAAACCCGAGACCATCACTCCTGGTTGACGCGCCGCACTGCGAGCTGCAGTCAGGCTGGTGTCCCACAGGTGTCCAGAGCGTGTCCACACATGTCTTCGCTGGCCATCAGTTCTGAATTCTAAGCAGGACTCATCACCAAAGATGTGTCTACGCCAGTTAATGAGATTCCAGGCCGAAGACGCGTCTGGAAACGCCGTGGACAGCGGGCCTCTCCCCGCTTGATAACGTTTGGAGGGTTATTGGCAGAGCCCTCCAACCATCTAACGCGCCAGTTCTACAGAATTTGGCACGATATCTTTCAGGGAACTTCCAATAAATCTATGAATCAATGCCAAGCTGAATAACTGCTTGCATAAAGACCAGAGGTGGACAAGCACGTGACTGACTTTCTCAATTTATGAAGCTCTTCTTCTTAAATAAATCATTCATTTTTTCTCAAATTGCCACATATGTTTCTTTGCAGATGTACATCACCTCTACCGATTTCCGTCTCTTCCGGGTAATTCCGTCGCTGTGCGTCTTTTTCTTGTCTTAGAGTATTCATACAAGCCAAACATTATGACCATCTCCTTAACAGCATGTTGGCACACCTTTTGAGTGCAATACAACAGATTCGACAGGTCTTTGGTAGCCTTGTAGAGGTATATGGAACCAGATGTCTACACAGAGCTCACGCAGTTTGGTGACAGAGACAGCCGAGTGAGTTCACTATAATGCTCCTGAAACCTGTCTAGAACGATCCTAGGGCTAGTGACATTGATAGTTATCCTGCTGGAAGATGCTTCAGCCCTCATCAAGCACTAAATGAATAAATGTGGCCCGTAGTAATGTTAAAGTCATGCACAGCTTTAAATGCGAACATTTTAGGTCAAGCTTTACCGTGTCTGTTATTCATAACGAAATAAACAACAAATTCACTGTTACCAGTCGCTTTTTACTTTTATCCACGACACATTTCAAAGATTTAAACCTCCATCAGGTGGTTTTAGGTTTGTTAGTATGGCATATGTTTGTGTTGTGTTACGAGGTTTGAGGGAACTTGTGGCACTAAACATATATATATATATATATATATATATATATATATATATATATATATATACATCTAACAGTGAAAATAAAACAAGTAAAATGGAATACCTCCAATGGCCACAGCTTCCATTCACTGTCCTAACACATCACATTTAAACTGTCATATTTTCTAAACAAAGACGGAGTCTGGAAACTATTAGGTGCAAACAACACATAGCAAAAGAATAACATTATCACATAATACAAAGAATATACATCATAACAACATTATTATTTCAGAATGAGTGTTATAGGACTGTAGAGATCTTTGCTTGAGGTACTGAATACATACGTTAGAATAAATATTGTAGTTAGTATCCCAACCTGATTCTGTCGAGTTCATAGAGCTTAAATTTCATACTCGTTTATATAACCAGGTGACATGGTGCAAGCTTTAAGTACAATAACTATGTTGCCAACAGTGGTAAAATTATACACAAATAACAGTTTTGGTTGGGATTCAGAGATAGGGCTGAAATGCTGGACATGCTGGAGACGGAGGGAGAGAAAGAGAAGGAGAAAGATAGAGAGAGAGACAAAGAGAGAGAGAGAGAGAGCAAACTTTCCAAAGCAGGGGGCTCTAAACATTATATTTGTTGCATGTAATAACTAACTAACTAAAGGGCGGGGTAATGCATTGGTTAATGCTTTAAAATATACAGATAGATGTACAATCTGTGCTGTTAGTTGATTTACGTGTGTGTGTGTGTGTGTGTGTGTGTGTGTGTGTGTGTGTGTGTGTGTGTGTGTGTGTGTGTGTCTGTCTGTGCACCTGCATTACAAATTTAATAATGTAGGCTGTTGCTGAAGACAGAGATTACACTACTGTAAATGTCATTTTTGTCGTTTAAGATGGAATCAGGTTGTTTTCTTTGTTGTTTGTATATTTGGAGTTTTTCAAGGATGCCTAGTTTTTTGCCTTTAGGTAGGATATCTAAAATGCTTATATTTGCATTGTTAACATGGTCTTTTGTTTCATGTAGGTGGGTGGATCTTGCTGATGTGCGCATTTTTTTTTTTTTTTTTTAGTGCTGCTAAGTTTACCTGACTGGCCTATGTAGAAACGGTCATAGTCCATGTCCAAAAATTCAATTTTGTACAAACCCGTATGATAAAGTAGATTTCGTGTGTTGCTGTTGTGAGGTAACTTCTGTCCAATCTTGTTGCCTGTGGTAAGGGATAAGTTTACGCCTTTTTGTTTGAAGACATCGGCAATCTGATGTGAAATAGTGACTAGAAATGGGATTGTATGGAAGATGTTACTTTCTTTTCTTGTAATGCGATTGTTTTGGCACTACTGAGTGTTTTAGGGTATCTACTAAGGAACTGTTATAACCATTTGCTGTAGCTGTTTGTTTCATTATTTCAATTTCTTGTTCAGATTTTCACTAAAAAACAAAACAGCAGGCTACATTATTAAATTTGCAATGCACGTACACACACACACACACACACACACACACACACACACACACACACACATACACACACACATATACTCTCTCTCTCTCACACACACACACACACACACACACACACACACACACACACACACACACATGCACACACACCTACCTTCATATTTACCAAAAATATTTAGTTAGTAGGACATGTTCTGAGGCATCAAGAGATCACCAATTTAGTACTGGAGGGCAGTGTGGAGGGTAAAAATCGTAGAGGGAGACCAAGAGATGAATACACTAAGCAGATTAAGAAGGATGTAGGCTGCAGTAAGTACTGGGAGATGAAGAAGCTTGCACAGGATAGAGTAACATGGAGGGCTGCCTGCATCATACCAGTCTCAGGACTGAAGACCACAACAACAACAACATTTAGTTACCATGACATTCCCCAAATGTACAATGGATCGATGTCATTTACAAATATACCGTCACACCAACAACTTGTATCCCCAGTCAGTTTGAAACTACATGTACATCAACTAACAGCACAGACTCCATATTTTAAGGCATTAACCAATGTATTAACAAAACTTTTAGTTATTTATTTAGTTATTACATGTAACAAATATAATCTTAAGAACGCCCACGTTTGGAATGTTTGGTCTCATCCGATCACTCCTCCCATTCTCTCCCCCCCCCCCCCTCCCCCCTCTCTCACTCTTCTTCTCTTTGTACTGTCGTGACATGGTTGAATAACCAGGCGGTCACGTGGTACGAAGAGGGTATACACAAATTGGGGCCAAGGTACGACAAGTGTCTTAATGTCACAGGCGACTATGTGGAAAAGTAGACGATGTATATGCCAAAAACGTTTTTCAGTTTCTGTATTATTACTAAAGAATATCTTGGCATGGTGAAACGTTCTTTACTTTGTGGATGGACCTCATATTTGTCATTATTATATGCCTGCTCCCCCAACTTGCATCTAATTAAATAATCTATTTAAATGACCCAATGGCAGTTGACAGTTGCAGCAAAGAGAAGATAAGCACCGAAGGAAAACACGTGCTGTCTAGGCACACCGTCATTAAATATTCCCACTCACGTGCCTGCACGTTTAGTAGTGTGTGACTGTAAGTCTTTAAGCTCCCAGGTCGCTTACAAGTAGGGATTTCGTGGTGCAAAATTTTGCTACTACTTTTGGTAGTATCGGAGCACAAAAAAAATACGAATGTATTCGTGTTTATTTTAAAGACTGCGACTGAAATGTGGGATACCAGCTGTCTCATACTACCTTGATTAGCAGCTTTAAAAATGTTTCCAAAAATTTTGGAATGCGAACGTATTCGTGCTTTTCTTAACATGCAACTCACCTCGAACCTCACAAGCTCCCCTACCTGTAACTCACCCACACACACTAGATTAGCATTGCAAGTCGCTTATACCCATTCACTCCCAGTTGCCCTTTCTGACTCACTCGAAATATTTGAGATTTTGTGCTACAGAGGAATTTTGAAAATTAGGTGGACCGATAAGGTAAGAATGAGGAGGCTCTGCACAGATTCGGAGAGAAAAGGAATATGTAGAAAACAGTGACAAGGAGAAGGGACAGGATGGAAGGAATGACTTCCAAACCAGAGGGAGTTGTAGAGGACAGAAACTCTAGAGGCAGACAGAGATTGCAATACAGCCAGAAAATAATTGAGGACGTAGCTTGCAAGTGCTACTCTGAGATGAAGAGGTTGAGAGGTTGGCACAGGAGAGGAATTCGTGACAGGCCGTATCAAACCAAACTGATGACTCAAAACCTCACACATTCAGTCGAACTCATTCTCACTATCTCTTTATTCCTCTCTTCCATTGCCTCCTGTGCCACAACCTAAGTCCCCTTCGTTGTGTCCTACTACCGTCTCCTCTCATATCACTGTCTCCCTCTTGTTCTCTTACTGCTAATATCTCATTCCTTCCTTCCTTTTGCTGATGTCTCTTCTCACAGACGCTATCTCTTTCTTCCCCGCTGTGATTGTCATATACTCTGTCCCTCACTATCACTTGCTCTCACATATTTCCACTATCTCTTTCTTAATTTTTTTCTCTCCCGACCCCCCGACCCCCCCCCCCCCCTCGCTTGGCACTGTGTCCATCACCCTTTTCCTAGCACTGTTCTGACACTGTCAACTAAGTTCGACTGCCATTCTGACCCCACTTTTTACTCAGATCTTTTAAATAAACAGGAACGCATTCACATTTTTTGTACTGCGGCACGATCATTTTTCCGCTGTTTCCCTTCTTTTCCCAGCTGCGGCAGGACATGTAACTCATATGAAAAGGAGTAAGCTAGTCAGCAAAACTTAGGTATCTTACTTACGTGAAATTGAAGTAACTCAAAACTAATTTTACATCTCATGCCGGATTTTACGTGCGAAAAATTTTTACTTGTCTTGAGTACTACAACACGAGGTTCCCAGGTGATAACGGAGAGAATTTATAGCATTTTTCTCTGTGTTATATCACTTTATACACTACGTTTCCGACTCAAACCGAATTTTACGCGAGTATATTACGTGTACAAGGGTACCCTTGAACCTCTGAGTCTCGAAAACTGATAAAGATATGAATAAACTTTTAGAGGTTGTTAGAGATCGGAATGTTAGGAATACATCGCAAAAATTATAACAATTTTCTGTGTATTGCCGTCTCGGTGTATGCGGATGGGTTTCTATGGTGTTTCTGGATGACGGAAAAATGTTTTTGAAACCGGGGAGATAGCTCTTCTAAATAAATGTTAGCAATTTGCTGTGGTTATTTATTATTTATATTTCGCTTCATACCCAATTTTACGTGTAGAAGTAAGGTAACTTCGAAGCTCTGTACACTGGAAACGGATAAAAATATCCACAAAATTTTCAAGGTTGTTTGCTGTGCATAGAGCCATCTTGCAATCCTCGGCTGGGTTTTGATCTTCTGGTGACATCGAAAATATATTTAAAAGAAAAACCTATATGTGGGCTTTTCCGAGGAAACTAAAGATGCCTCCATGTTCCATGAAGCTCACTGTAGACCACATCAAACGCACAAAGAATCAACCGATTTACTCCATGTGCCTAAGCAGAAGGATGTGTGTAATTATACTTCCACCCTATACTGTAGGATAGTGACACAAGGGGAGGCCACGTCGTTTGGAATGCAGATTTACTATAAACTTCGTACACTCATAGTACTCCATGAGGACAACGAAATGTGTAAGTTTGCGCCACGGTAGCTCAGCGTGTTCGGTCAGAGAGGTGGTTGGCCTCTGTAATAAGAAACTGAGTGGAAGGATCAAAAAACGAACTTGACCGGATGTCATGTGACGTCCGTAACGGCCAAACACAACGATCAACAACGAAAATACTGCAAAAAAAAAGCACCGTGATCGCTGGATCGAGTCCCATTCGTCAGTTTTTTTTTTTTTTTATTTTCAACACAGACATTTTCTTTACTACTTATATTAAAATTAATATGATGGAAAACATATGTGTAATCGGATGGACTTTTATTAAATTTTGAATGTTATTTGGCAGTCTACAAATTTATATTATCACAAATACACTCCTGGAAATGGAAAAAAGAACGCATTGACACCGGTGTGTCAGACCCACCATACTTGCTCCGGACACTGCGAGAAGGCTGTACAAGCAATGATCACACGCACGGCACAGCGGACACACCAGGAACCACGGTGTTGGCCGTCGAATGGCGCTAGCTGCGCAGCATTTGTGCACCGCCGCCGTCAGTGTCAGCCAGTTTGCCGTGGCATACGGAGCTCCATCGCAGTCTTTAACACTGGTAGCATGCCGCGACAGCGTGGACGTGAACCGTATGTGCAGTTGACGGACTTTGAGCGAGGGCGTATAGTGGGCATGCGGGAGGCCGGGTGGACGTACCGCCGAATTGCTCAACACGTGGGGCGTGAGGTCTCCACAGTACATCGATGTTGTCGCCAGTGGTCGGCGGAAGGTGCACGTGCCCGTCGACCTGGGACCGGACCGCAGCGACGCACGGATGCACGCCAAGACCGTAGGATCCTACGCAGTGCCGTAGGGGACCGCACCGCCACTTCCCAGCAAATTAGGGACACTGTTGCTCCTGGGGTATCGGCGAGGACCATTCGCAACCGTCTCCATGAAGCTGGGCTACGGTCCCGCACACCGTTAGGCCGTCTTCCGCTCACGCCCCAACATCGTGCAGCCCGCCTCCAGTGGTGTCGCGACAGGCGTGAATGGAGGGACGAATGGAGACGTGTCGTCTTCAGCGATCAGAGTCGCTTCTGCCTTGGTGCCAATGATGGTCGTATGCGTGTTTGGCGCCGTGCAGGTGAGCGCCACAATCAGGACTGCATACGACCGAGGCACACAGGGCCAACACCCGGCATCATGGTGTGGGGAGCGATCTCCTACACTGGCCGTACACCACTGGTGATCGTCGAGGGGGCACTGAATAGTGCACAGTACATCCAAACCGTCATCGAACCCATCGTTCTACCATTCCTAGACCGGCAAGGGAACTTGCTGTTCCAACAGGACAATGCACGTCCGCATGTATCCCGTGCCACCCAACGTGCTCTAGAAGGTGTAAGTCAACTACCCTGGCCAGCAAGATCTCCGGATCTGTCCCCCATTGAGCATGTTTTGGACCGGATGAAGCGTCGTCTCACGCGGTCTGCACGTCCAGCACGAACGCTGGTCCAACTGAGGCGCCAGGTGGAAATGGCATGGCAAGCCGTTCCACAGGACTACATCCATCATCTCTACGATCGTCTCCATGGGAGAATAGCAGCCTGCATTGCTGCGAAAGGTGGATATACACTGTACTAGTGCCGACATTGTGCATGCTCTGTTGCCTGCGTCTATGTGCCTGTGGTTCTGTCAGTGTGATCATGTGATGTATCTGACCCCAGGAATGTGTCAATAAAGTTTCCCCTTCCTGGGACAATGAATTCACGGTGTTCTTATTTCAATTTCCAGGAGTGTAATATAATATCCATAACTATCGACTAGCAAACGAGCAAACGTGTAAAGTGGTAGTGAAAATGTAAGCTTGTCCGTGTCTGTCGGCCGCGGTGGCCAAGCGGTTCTAGGCGCTTCAGTCCGGTCGCAGGTTCGAATCCTGAATCAGGCATGGATATGTGTGATGTCCTTAGGTCAGTTAGGTTTAAGTAGTTCTAAGTTCTAGGGGACTGATGACCATAGATGTTAAGTCCCATAGTGCTCAGAGCCATTTGAACCATTTGAACCTACCTCGGGCATGGATGTGTGTGATGTTCTTAGGTTGGTTAGGTTTAAGTAGTTCTACGTTCTAGGGGACTGATGACCTCAAATGTTAAGTCCCATAGTACTCAGAGCCATTTTGAACCATTTTTGAATAAAAAAATTGCGTTTGAGACAGTTAATTGAATAAAAATAACAATCAAAGGCTTTTCATTAGATCTAGAAAAATAAAAAAAATTCAGTGGACATGAAGAAATTTGAACCTGCGGCATCTCACCAAAAAAATGGTTCAAATGGCTCTGAGCACTATGGGACTTAACTTCTGAGGTCATCAGTCCCCTAGAACTTAGAACTACTTAAACCTAACTAACCTAAGGACATCACACACATCCATGCCCGAGGCAGGATTCGAACCTGCGACCGTAGCGGTCACGCGGTTCCCGACTGTAGCGCCTAGAACCTCTCGGCCACCCCGGCCGGCGCATCTCATCACTCGGCTGCCGCCGCTTCATGGTAAAAATGGCCACGCACCGGTATATATTTGACGACCGAAATTATCTTGCGATTTTGTCAATAACGCTTGAGAAGTACGCGCTACTTCTTACACATTTAGTTGTCCTCATGGGGTACTACGAATGTACGAAGTTTGCAGTAAATCCGCGTTCCAAACGTCTTGGTCTCCCCTTGTAAGACGATCCTTCCGTTGGGTATATAAATGGTCCCTAGCCCAAGGACTATTCAAACCACTTCAGCCTATCTTTTTGTCACCAGCAGAACACGAGGTATGGGTACCGGAGAAACCCTTTACGCGCGGTGTTTCGGAACGTATTAGGTACGCATGCTGTCACATGCTTCCGGTGTGTAGCTACGCACAGAGGTTCACGGTGATCAGGGAACGATTGGAGTCCCGCACCGACAAGTACGAGTATCGCTAGGCGGCGGCGCTGTGCAGGTAGCGGTGCGGGCGCAGCGTGTTCTCGTTGGCAGCGGCCGCAGCCCCGGAATGCCGGCAGGCGCGCCACACCAGCGCCAGCCAGCCAGCGCTTGCGCTACATCGGGGGTCACACACACACCCTGGCCGCGTCACACGCAGGAATGGTGAACACTTCCGCCGCGCATGCCATCTTCCCGCATAAAGCGTGCATTCCTCCTGTCTACGAGCTCGGATACAAAACGGGGAATACTTTTCAGCCTGCACGTTCTCGGTGTGAACCACAATGCCAGCAAGTCGGCCGCAATGCTAGCGAAGCGTTTTCTCATTTGCGGTAATACATGTTTACCGTTTATTCTCTGCAGATGACAAAAACCCAGCACTCTTTTTTCATTCACTAAATGTCTACAAAGTAGACTCGTTACAGAATTTACCTGAACTGCCGATATCTCTAACAGATTCATACAGTTTCACATGACCGTATCTTGTATCCGGGGTAGATTTTAGCTTACGCATCGAAACCAAAAGCTTTCCTTGGAACCAGTTATAAGTTGCCCGTCCTTGTAGTTGCTGGCAGTGGTCTCCTTGCTGCAGATGGCTCCTTCGCTCCTTCATTGCCCAATGTGCGTTGGGTCGAATTGGGCGATAACAACAGGTGTTTGGTGTTCACCCTTCCAACACATGCAAGTCAAAACTATGCGACGTGATTTTCGTCGAGAGTACGGCAGTGGACCTCACACAGCGCAAGCACACAGTGCACCACTGGCCTCAAAAGTGGGGATAGCAAAAATAGACCGATTAAAACCGATACCGATATTTTAATTTGAATAAACGGTGTTTTGCGGTATTTGTTTAGTCTCTATTATAACAAATGCTATTTATTTTTTCCTAATAAATGAGTAAAAAACCTGATTGTCAATTAGCTTTAGCAACAGTGCCAAAATTTCTCGTTTTTAAGTAAATCTTTTCTAAAAAAATAAGTAATTTTTATTCGTAGAACTTGCATTGGTTTGAAATATTGTGTTATTATAGGCCGGTCGGAGTGGGCGAACGGTTCTAGGAGCTACAATCTGGAACCGCGCGACCGCTACGGTAGCAGGTTCGAATCCTGCCTCGGGAATGGATGTGTGTGATGTCCTTAGGTTAGTTAGGTTTAAGTAGTTCTAAGTTCTAGGGGATTGATAACCTCAGAAGTTATTTCCCATAGGGCTCAGAGCCATTTGAACCATTTTTGTTATTATAGAACATAGCAAAAGCGATCAGTGATTTTTTATAGCAACGTCTACAGAAACGAGCAGCTAACACATGTCGTAAGAATTAGCACGTAATTGTTGAGTCAATAATGTCCTTGCTGCCTTGTGTAGTGGTTTCAGGTATGTGCCGTGCGCGCAGTGTGCAAGACTTGACCCCACCTGGTCTACACGTCAGTCTCTCGCTGTCGTCGCTGTACACCCGTTGTGTTGCACAAAAGCACCATCCGTAGTCTGGAAATATTTTTACGAAGTTATGTAGCAATGAAGTACAGTGCTTCATTTGCTCTAAAAAATTACCGATTTGTCTGCCCCCCTCCATTTTTTTTTTTTAGCCATACGTTTTATGCTGCCTCTCCTGCGCCAGTTATTTGTTGGATGTATTCCGATCTCTGTCTTCCTCTACAGTTTTTACCCTCTGCAGCTCCCTCTGGTACCATGGAAGATATTCCCGTCTTAATATATGTTTCATCATCCTATCCCTTCTTGTCAGAGTTTTCCATGTACTCCTTTCCTCGTCGATTCCGCGGAGAACCTCCTCGTTTCTTATCTTTTCAGTGTTCCTTTGTAGCACCGCAACTCAAATGCTCCGATTCCGTTCCTTTCTGGTTTTCCCACGGTCAATGTTTCACTACCATACAATACTCTGCTCCAAACGTACGATCTTAGAATTTTTTCCTCAAGTTAAGGTCTATGTTTCACACTAGATTTCTCTTTGCCAGTAGTAGTCTGCTTTTTATGTCTCGTTGCTCCAGCCATCGTGGATAGTTTTGCTATCTGTGTAGCAGAATTTCTCAACTTCATCTACTTCATGGCCACCAATCCTGATAAGTTTCTCAGTGTCCTCGTTCTTCTACTTCTCATTACCTTTGTATTCCTTCGATTTTTTCTCAGTCCATATTCTGTACTCATTAGGCTGTCCATTCCATTCAGCAGTTACTGTAATTCTTCTCCACTGTCACTAAGGACAGCAATATCACCAGCGAATCTTATCATTGATGTCCTTTCACCTTCAATTTTAATTCCACTCATAAACCTTTCTTTTATTTCCATCATTGCTTCTTCGCTGTGTAGATCGAATAGTAGGGGCGAAAGTTTATATCCCTATCTTACACCTTGTTTAACGCGAGCAGTTTGTTCTTGGTCTTCAACTCCTATTGCTTCCTGTTTCGCTATAGCTTACCCTATTTTTCTCAGAATTTCGAACATTTTACACCATTTGACATCGTCGAACGCTTTTTCCAGATCGATAAATCCTACGAATGTGCCTTGTTTTTTCTGTAGTCTTGCTTCCATTATCAGCCGTACCGTCAGACTTGCCTCTCTGCTGTCTTTACCTTTCCCAAAGCCAAATTGATCGTCATCTAATACGGTCTCGATTTTCTTTTCCATTCTTCTGCAAATTATTCTTGTCAGCATCTTGGATGCATTAGCTATTAGGCTGACTGTGCGATAATTCTCGCCGACTCTTGCAACCATCGGAATTGCGTGGATGATGGTTTTACGAAATTCAGATTTTTTTTTTCACCGCTAGACTCATACATTCCACACACCGACGTGAACAGTCATTTTGTTGCCACTTCCCCTCAACGATTTTAGAAATTCAGTTGGAATGTTATATATCTTTTCTTCCTTATTTGATATTAAGTCTTCCAAAGCTCTTTTAAATTATGATTCTAATACTGGATCCCCTATCTTTTCTATATCGACTCCCGTTTCTGCTTTTATCATGTCATCCAGTAAGTCCCCTCCCTCCCCCCCGCCCCCTACTCTTCCTACCTTTCCGCTCTCTCCTCCTCAGCATTTAACAGTGAAATTCCCATTGCACTCTTAATGTTATCACTCTTTCACCCTTGCTTTTAATTTCACCGAAAGATTTTTGACTTTTCTGTATGCTGAGTCAGTCCTGCCGACAGTTTTTTTTTTTCAATTGCTTCACCATTTTTGATGCTGCCATTCCGCCTTACCTTCCGTGCCCTTCCTATTTATTTCATTGCTGACTGACTTCTATTTCTGTATTCCTGAATTTCCCTCGACGTTTTTGCACTTCCTTCTTTCATCGATCAACTGAACTATTTCTTCTGTTCCTTCGCAGTTATCTACAATTTTCTTTCCAACTTCTATGCTACCCTTTTGAGAGATATCTATTCCTCTTGAACTGAGATGCCTACTGCGCTATTTCTTCTCGCAGTATGTATAGCATCTGAGAACTTCAAACGTATCTTTTCATTCGTTAGTACTTCCGTATCCCACTTCTTTCCACATTGATTCTACATGAGAGTCTCTTAAACTTCAGCCTACTCTTCTAAGTACACCTCCTTCTCTTGTGATCCTTGAACAGAGCATTCGCCATTACTAGCTGAGTTTTATTGCAGAACCCAATCAGTCTTTCTCCTCACTCATTCCTAGTACCGAGTCCATATTCTCCCGTAACTCTTCCTTCTACTCCTTCTCCTGCAACCACATTCCAATTACCCATGATTATTAGTTTTTCGTGTTCCTTTACGTACTGAATTACCTGTTTAATATGCACATATACTTTCTCTATTCTTTCGTCTTCGGCTTGCGACTTTGGCATTTATACTCCGATGAGTCAAAACATTATGAGCACCTCCTTAATAGCTTGCTTATCCCTCTTTGGAACGAAATACATCACTGATTCTGCGTATCATGGACCCGGGAGTTCGCCGGGCGGAGTGGAAGAGCGGTTCTAGGCGCTACAGTCTGGAACCGCGCGACCGCTACGGTCGCAGGTTTGAATCCTGCCTCGGGCATGGATGTGTGTGATGTCCTTAGGTTAGTTAGGTTTAAGTAGTTCTAAGTTCTAGGGGAATGATGACCTCAGAAGTTAAGTCCCATTGTGCTCAGAGCCATTTTTTTGATCCGGCAGTTCGTTGGTAGGTTTGTGGAGGTATGTGGCATTAGATATCTACGCACAGGTCATGTATTTCGCGCAAATAATGGGCCGCTGATTTGCGCACATGGAGATGGTGCCCCATAGCGATCCAGTTGGGTTCTTTAGGATTTACGCCAGGCGAATTTGGTCGCCGAGATATCAACGTGATCTCACTATAATGCTTCTCAAACCACTGTAGCACGGTTCTGGGTCCGAGACACGGACCATTATACTGCTGAAAGATGGCGTCGCCGTCGGAAAAGACATCAAGCATGAAGGGATGCAGGTGGTTCGCAGCTGTCAGCATGTCTTCGATTACTATCACAGATCCAATGCAAGTGAAGGAGAATTTGTCCCATAGCGTAACACTGCTCCCAACAACCTGCATCAGTGGCGCGCAGCACATTTCTTACCGCCGCTCACCTTGATCACGGCGTTGGTGGAGACGACCATCGGCCTTGAGAAGCAAAAATGTGATTCACCCGAAAAGCCGACACACTTCCATTGATCTAAAGTCGAATCCCGATGGTCCCGTGCCCACTGCAATCGTACCTGACGATGTCGTTGGATCACTATGAGAACACGTAGGGGTGGTCTGCTGCGAAGCTCCATATTCAACAATGTACGATGAACGGTGTACTCCGACACACGTGTGCGTGCACCATAGTTGTGCTGCTTCGGCAGAGATCGTCCTACTTTACAGAGCAGAGAAGCCTCCGAACACCACGTTCTGTGAAGAGTCGTGGACGCCCAACCTTTTAGCACATAGTGGTAGTTTCACTGTACTTCTACATCTTTCCGCAATTTTCGAGATACTCGTTCACAGGCTCTGCGTAATAATAATCAGCCCTTAGTCAAAGTCGCTTATTTCAATGAATTTCCCCATTTGCAGCCCATATCTTCACTAGAGTGATCCCCAGTCCCTGTCTAATCCCTTACATACACTTTTTGCTGCGTCACATGCCCGCAGTGCCTCCAGACGGCATCTAACGACGGGAAGGTCTGTGGTCTTAATGTTTTGGCTTTTAAGTGTAGCTGATCTGTTGTTATCGGTGTTGCCTTGCTCTCGATTCTGATGAGAACAACATCACTAAACTTTTCACAGCAACTCACACTCTGTCATACCCATCGCCGTTATTTAGGTATTATTTTTAGGATACCAGTTTCGACAATACATTATGTCATCTTGAGGCCTGCTCAAGATTTTACTGAAGATGACATAACTTCCCGCAGTTTTCGAGATACCCGTTCACTGCGTAATAATAATCAACCCTTAGTGAAAGTCCCGTGTCCACTGCAACATTATGTCATCTTGAGGCCTGCTCAAGGTTTTGCTGAAGATGACATAATGTAATGTCGAAACTGGTAGCCTAAAAATAAACCTAAATAACGTCGATTGTATTATTGGAAATTGACCAGCCGTAGTCCCACACTCCAGACAGAGGATGGAATTACATTCATTTCTCTGACATACCTTCCTATTCATAACGAATCCTACTCCTGTTATACCACTTGTTGGTGCTGTTGATATTACCCCATGCTCATCTGGCCAGAAACCCTTGTCTTCTTTCTATTTCACTTCACTGACCCCCACTGTTCCTAGATTGAGCCTTAGCATTTTCCTTTTCAGATTTTCTAGCATCCCTATTAGGTCAAACTTCTGATATTCAAAGCCCTGATTCGTAGAAAGGTATCGTTTCTTTGACTATTCATTCTGTTTCTCCTGGTCGCCCCCTCCATGAGAGTCCCCTCCCGGAGATCCGAATGGGAGGCTATTCCGGAATCTTTTTCTAACGGAGAGATCACCATGACACTTTTTCAATGAGGCCACATGTCCGGTAGATATGCATTATGTGTCTTTAATGCAGTGGTTTCCATTGCCTTCTGCATCCTCATGCCGCTGATCATAGCAGATTCTTCCACCCTTTAGGGGCAGTTTCCCACCCCAAGGACGAGTGAGTGCCCTGAACCTCTGTCCGCTTCTCGGCCCTCTGTGACAATGCCGTTGCTAGAACGATGGTGACTTCTTATGCTGGAAATCTTCGGCCGCCATTGCTGATAATGTTTACTCAAATTTTAAGAGTGCCGACGTTCGAGCCCGGTTCCTCGTCGCGATGGCATCTACCAGCAGGACAAATGAACGTGTCACTGGGCATTCAGTATACATACGTGGTTCGAAGAGCACAAGAATGAGGTTACCGTACTCCCGTGGCTACTAAAGCGCCCCGGATTAAAATCCAATCGAGAATCTGTGGGACTACGTCGACCGAGTCGCTCGCGCCACAAATCCAACCGAGAAACCCAGCATGGTTCCAGATCCCTGTCGGTACCTTCTTGAATCTGACTGATTCTCTTCCCGCATGTCTGGCTTTGCTAAAGGTGGTTTTCAGGCTTTTTACGTGTGGTCACATTAATGTGACTTGTAGTACAGACTGACACAAGATAGCGCCAGCAGAATGGTAACTCTGATTCTGATTAAGTGTTTAAGGAGCCCAAATAGCTAAGATCATCTCTCCTTTTCGCCACCGAGGACAGAAGAATATATCTGAGTACAGTGTAAGTTCTGTATACAAGTGTGAGAAAATGGTCTAAAGGTTTCCGTATCGCGTACCTAAGGCGGAACGTGGAACCAGCCCCGCATTGAACTACTAGGATGTCGTAAACCATTTAAAAACCACATCCACATTGGCAGACAAGCCGACCCCTCTTCGGTAGTTCATCGGGATGATAAGTTCCGTGGCCGTCATATCTCGCCTCCCAGAAGCGATCGCGTTAACGTGCGGCTACCCGGGCGGGTGGTAACTCTGATAAGGCGGTTAAGGGCTAGTATTTTCTTTATTTTTCTCACGTTTCATTATTGGATACCTTAGTGAAATACATCTGGCAACACAGGAGTACTTTTTTGCAGCCTTAAGAACACGAGGCACACAATTCTTAAAATCGTTTCTCATTTACACACTGTTCTCAAGAGAGACTCTGTGAATGACCTGTCCATACTTGCTGCCCTAGTGTCTTGATCCGGGAATTGAGCACAGTTATATTAGAACTTGTCGACGTGACTATTCGGCCGAGATGAGTTACTACAGTAGCTTCTTCTCTGAGAATGCTATCCTGCTCGTCAGGTTTGCTGCACATTCCTCTCTAACGAACAAAGATTCCTTTTCTGCTTTAAAAGAAGTAAAAGAAAGGTTTTAGGGTTAAATTCGGGATAGTCGTGCAAAATTTTCCACGTATGGAAATAGAGCCTGCTATCTCCTGCTCCAGCATGGATCGTAGTACAACAGCATGTGCCACCGCTGCGGGTGGCGTGCGCATAGGTGTACTTCCTTCGAGGTAAATCTATTACCTGACGTCAAATTCAAGTTACAAAAGCGCTGTAAGACGTTTATAACGCATGAAACGAAGATACAGCGTAACGTCTCCTGTAAAAACTGTTGAAAATTATGTTCGCTGTCTCTAGTACATTTCTTAAATCCAAATGACGCACAGGCCACTGTGAATTTCCTGAAATAACTGAACTGACAGTTGTATCGGAGACACAGCTTTTTTTATTCGCAGAAACGTTCTCCATAAAAACGCCGAAATCATAGTCAGCGTAATTGACAATGTTTTGTAGCGGTATTAGATTATCAACCTCCTACCTAAGGTGAAAATCTGCAGAACGAAAGGAAGTTGAGGAAAATGCAAAATGTACGCTGCTGGTCATTAGAAGTGCAACACCATGGGGACTTGCAACAAAAGTCAAACTGAAACGTGGCTGACGCATCTTCTTAGGTAAATTCTACATTTGTGTACAGCTTTTTTCTTTACTATTTTTTTCTTTACTAATTACTGGAAAATGTAGGCGGTACATATTTAGTTTTACCTTGTCTTAGATCTGAAAATGATCCAGAGGGGTCGAAGCTTGTAATGTAATTAAAAATATGAAACTGAGAGAGAACAATAAATGGAAATTATCCTGAATTTCCTTTCCTGTTCCACACGCAAACAGAACAAGAGAAAAACTACTGTCTAAAAGACTACGTACGAGTCCTGCAATCGGTCTCAAATGCCGGTTCCCTAAATTTCCGCAAACGTGCCTTACGGAAAGAGCGTCGTCTTCCCTACAGGGATTTTCACCTGAATTCAAGAAGCATCTTCGTAATACTTGCATCCTGATCGAACCTACTGGTAACGAGTCTAGCAGCCCGCTTCTGAATTGCTTCGGTGTCTTCCTTTAATCAAACCTTTAGGGGATCCCAAACACTCGAACAGTATTCAATAATGAGGTGCACCAGCGTTTCATGTGCCGTCTCGTTTACAGATGAGCTACATTTTCACTAAATCGGTCCAATAAAGCGAAGTCAGAATTCGGCTTCTCTACTACCAGCCTGACGTGCTGATTTATTTCATGTCGCTTTGTAACGTTACGCCCTTGATATTTAATCAATGTGACTGTGTGAAACTCCCTGCAACCAAACTACTAGTGCCATTTTCAGATGTACAGGATTGTTTTACCTACTCATCCGCATTAACTTACATTTTTCTACGCTGTCATTCATTACACCAACTAGAAACGTTCTGTAAGTCACTCAACGACGACATCTTCCCGAACACCACAGCGTCAACAGCAAACAGCCTTTAATTGCTGCCCACACAGTCAGTCAGGTCATTTAAGTACATAGATGATAAAAGCGGTCCTGTCACATTTCCCTGGGGCACTCCTGGCGATACCATTGTCTCTGATGAACACTCGCCATCGAGAGTAAAGTAAGATCATGCAACTGGTTTCTCATTCAGAATGTTGTTTGTGTCTGAAAAGATCGTGTTATGCATAGTGTAAGAAGGAGAAAAGCCTAAAACTTAAATGATTCTTTGCCCTGCTGAGGGACAGTGATTCGTAGTAAGTAGATATGACTTTGAAGATGACATGTAACAAAGATCGAAGCTGTGTAACATGTCATATGTAATTCTCCTGTACGCTACTGTAGTCACCTCGGGCAGTTTACGACTGCAGGGCGAAGGGGTTTCTGCTCGGACTATTCTTCCTCTAATCCTCCTAAATGGGTGGTGGCCGTGATGGACTAGACTGATTCAAAGGGTGACTGATTTCCCCATAACAACCGTTATTTTCCAGCATCCATGGCGGAGAAACTACTAAAAGTCTTTCCAGAAAGAGGCACCTATTAGATGCGGCAGTACCGCGTGCAAAACGTGGCCAATAAAATAAGTTGCATGTGGCTGCTGAGTCTGACTTGCCGAAAGGCTTGAATGTCAGTTGATTTCGTAGAGCAGTTTGGAGTTCGTCAGTATCGGAGATCGCTCTACAGCCCTCACGGGTGCAGGTGGTGCTGTGGGCTACGTGGGGTTTCCTACCGTGGGGTTTCCTACAAGGGTGCAGCAGGTAGCGAAGCTGTCCCAAGCACCCGGTTCACTAAAGAGGTGTTTGCGAACAGAACCTCCCCACTGCTCGTCTACCACAATCGCTCACCCTCAGTGCAAGTGTCGTCACCGTTTCTCAGACAGTGTCGTCGTCGATAGCTTTCATTCCGTGCGTTTTCCTATACGACTTCTGTTCTATGCAGTGTACACCATGGAAGTGATAACAGCAATGAAAGGGAGGCCATGTGTTATCAAGGGTGATCATCGCTACCGTATTTATAGGAAAAATGAAGAATATACGAACTGGATATGCGTCAATTATGAACGGAGTAGGCGCAAGGCCGTTTAAAAATTGCAAATGATGAAATCGTTGCTCAACAGCAACATTTTTGTCCACCTGACAAAACAGATGTGGAGATAAAGAAAAGACTACATAACTGCAGAAAAAGAGTTCGTGAGGAAAAGACAGTGCCTGTAGCCCAAATTATTAAGCAGGAATTTCAAGATTTGAAAGATAAAGGATTAGAATTCGTGGCTTATATTCCGGATTATGACAGCTCCAAGACTCAATTGTGTAAGGCGAGAAGAGGAGCTATTGGGACAACCCAGAACCCTGGCTCTAGTTTGGAAATTCACCTTAGCGAAGACCTTTTGAAATTAACGGAAAGTAATAGTTTTTTGAAGATTGATGATGGCTCTGTTCCAGGCAAGAGACTTCAAGTATTTGCTTGTGAAGAAGCAGAGAAAATCCTTTGTGACAATGAAACTGTGCTTATGGATGGGACATTTGACAGCTGTTCGAAACAGTTCAAACAATTGTACTTAATAGGTGCCGGCCGAAGTGGCCGTGCGGTTAAAGGCGCTGCAGTCTGGAACCGCAAGACCGCTACGGTCGCAGGTTCGAATCCTGCCTCGGGCATGGATGTTTGTGATGTCCTTAGGTTAGTTAGGTTTAACTAGTTCTAAGTTCTAGGGGACTAATGACCTCAGCAGTTGAGTCCCATAGTGCTCAGAGCCATTTGAACTTAATAGGTGTCGACATCGTAAGTACAGAAGAGGCAACTAAGATATTTCCTGTTTTATTTGTTTTGCTGCCAGACAGAAGTCAAAATTCATATGAAAGACTTTTTTCTGGATTGAAATCTAAGATGCCTGGGAAGTCACCAAAAACTGCAGTGCTAGGTTTTGAAATGGCTACAATTAAAGCAATGAATTCAGTGTTCCCTGAAACACAACTTTCCGGTTGTAATTTTCACTTCAACCAGTGTCTGTGGAAGAAGATACAGGAACTGGGATTAACGGAAGACTATAGGGATAGGGAGGAAGTCCGATTGTTTTGTCGCATGTGTGCTGCAGTGGCACATCTTCCACTTAACACTGTCGATGAAGCGCGGATTTTAATAATGGAACAAATGCCCAGTGGAGAGAAGATCGCAGCATTTGCAGACTATATGGTTGATCAGTGGATAGAAAATTCTAATATACCTATTGGAATGTGGAATGTTTTTAAACAACGACACAGAACGGCTAATGCTGTCGAAGGTTGGCATAGAAAACTGAACTCCTCAATAAATCAGAAACATCCAAATGTGTACTTTCTGATTCAAAAGCTGAAGGAGGAGGCAGTGAATGCTATTTTTGAAATTAAAAAAGATTCCATTGGCCTACGTCTTCAAAAAAGAAAGAAAAGGTACATAGATCTTGACAAAAGATTAAAAGACATTATGAAAACGTATGAAGACACTTCAGATTTAAAAAGGTGTTTAAAATCTCTAGCCTTTTTACAAAAAATTGAATAAAAACTTAAGATTGATAAAAAACGTTATCAGTTTGCTACTTTAATGTTGAACAACAACAATAACAACAAAAAATAAACAACAATAACAAAAAACTACAAAAAATAAACAAAAAAAACAAGAAAAAAATAAATAAAATGAAAAAATGGAAAAAAAACATTTAAACATTCATATGTACTATGTGCATAGCCAGTCCTAAGCCTGGATAAAATGTAAAGCGATGTTCTTATTTTCATGTCAGTCGGAAAGTTCACGGTTACGATATTTATTTGAAGTCGGAAACACGAGCGTCAGCACGGACGGGGTCTAGAGATTCGAAAAGTTGGATGATAAAAAATTTACCGTGATGTTCTGTGTGAAAAATTCAGGGATTTTCTGTGGGCCTTAAAAATATTGTTGTTTCAAAACGGTATGTGTGAATACAGCACACATTTTACCAGCATCAATAATTTCGCAAAGTTAACTTGCCGATTCTGGAGTTTCGTCATATATGTCATACGAAACTAATTATCTCATTCACAAAAGTACGCTTTTATCGGTATTTCTAAAGTTCTAATACAAAATCTGCTATTTATTGAATTTTTAACTCAACAAAAGTGAAATTTCACTTGGTAAATTTCTTACATAACACGATCACTCGTCCTGTGAAACTTCCAGAATTTTTGGTGAAGAAGATGGAATGAGGACTCAGACAGCTGGTTGCCCACTTTTCTGTCAGAGTCTTTTAAACACGATCGTATTTACCTTTATTGTGCTTTAACAAGAGCATTTTTCAGCTGATTATTATGTAGTTCATTTTATAAAGATGAAATTCCAACTAGATGAACTTTGGTAGAGTCATCTATATTAAGCAACGAATTTTATCATCTGTAGACATCAAGAACAACATTCTAGTTATCGAGACTTCAAACGCCGCATCTAACCATAGGGAAATATTCTGTAATTTCTTTCAGATGAACATGCCCATTGTCGCGTAAATTTTTATCTAATTAATAACAGTAAGCCCGGCGTTGCCCGGATATTTATTCATCCCAGTTTTATGTCAGTTCATCCCCTCTTCCCTCATCTCTCTTGTCCATTTAGTCCTATCTCGTCTCTCTATCCACCTCCTACTTCCGCCCATCTGCTCCATCTGCCCCCCTCTCTCACAACACTTCCTCCTTCTCTCCATCCTCCTCTCCCTCTCCATCCATCTTCCCATCTCTGTCCACAGCCTCCTCCGCTTTTTCTAATAGTACATCAAATTCACAGTAACACCCCTAATTTATGTATTTATTACAGTGTTCCATTAGTCATTCACCACCTTCCCCCTGTCTCTGTTTACCTGCTGCTCCCCCTCTCTTTTAATCTGCTTCTCTCACTTCTCTGGATGCACCTCCTCCCCCTTCCCCAGCCCCGTCACGTTCTCCTCTCTCCGTATATCTCCTCCTCCACCTCTGTCATGCCATCTCCTCTTTCCCCGTCTATGAAAAAATACGTATATCTGCCAACTTTCATGCTGACTGACGAAACGATGTTGAATTTATTTAAAGGTAGGCCAACCCTCCGCCCAAGCTGATCAGTCAAACGGTGTGTAATTCTGTTGTAAGGTACCCTCCGCCATACACCATATGAAATTTCACATAGACGGTGAGGTTCCCCTTGTTTTGAAGATCAAATGTACAAAATTTCATCAAGATCGGAGCAACACTGTGGTTTTTGTTGAAATCCGTAAGTAAAGTACCCTCCACCATGCACTGAACGAAGTTTTATGTAGACAGTGACCTTCCTTTTGGTTTGGGAAATAGGGATTCATTTTTATACACCCCGCTCCCTCTATGCCGACTTAGTTGCGAAACATAAATAATAGATTCGAACAACAGAAATCATGTAATGATTTCTGTCGTGTAAGGGGCAACATAGCTATTAAATAACAGCAACGAGATTACGACAGCAGTGACTTTAAGTGTTATGCAAAATAATGTTATACCTTGTAAATTATCACGACACAAAATGAAGATTATAAGCAATGTGGGACTTCCTTCCGTTTGCGTTTGAAACTCTCGGAGAACCCCAGTGTGGTGAGGAGAGTGGGAGGGGGTAGCAAGGGGAGCCTCAATTTGTTTTGCCGGCCCAGGCCTCTGACAGGTTTAGCGCGCCATTGCTCGTAGGAAACCCCATGGTAGCAAACCCCACAGTAGGAAACCCCACGACACCGCGCTGTGTGCCATTGTGGAGGATGAGGGGTGGTGGTTGGGGGGAGGAGGGGGGAGGAGGGAGGGAGCCAGGTAGCGTTCTAAACTTTGTTTTTGAAGTTGGTAGTTGGTGAGCCTGAGTACCCAACAAAGTTGTTTTTCCAGTACGATTAGTCTCCAATGCGTTCCCGTGAGTCAGAGTGAAATTCTGCTTACTTTCCGGTGTTCCGGACGAGAGTTTCCTTTGAGTGATCGTGCACATGCTCTGTAGGCAGAGTATCCTTCCATCAGATGGTAGTGGCAGCAGCCACCTGGACGTTGTGATGTTTTAGTGAACTACAAGTGCTTGACAATTTTTAATAAAAGACAATAAATTACATATTCCTTCATGTAAAATTTTGGGAGCTAGGTTTTCTGTGATTTTTTTCCCTTATTGACGTTGCAGTGTGTTCCTGTTTTGTTATGTATATATTATCAGCGACCTTTGTTAGGAACCAGTTGAAGCCAGTCTACGTATTCTGGTCCAGTTCGCGGACCTCAGAATGCTAAAAGTAATTGGTTCGCTACAGTTCAAATGGTTCAAATGGCTCTGAGCACTATGGGACTCAACTGCTGTGGTCATAAGTCCCCTAGAACTTAGAACTACTTAAACCTAACTAACCTAAGGACAGCACACAACACCCAGCCATCACGAGGCAGAGAAAATCCCTGACCCCGCCGGGAATCGAACCCGGGAACCCGGGCGTGGAAAGCGAGAACGCTACCGCACGACCACGAGATGCGGGCGGTTCGCTATAGTGCTTTTGATTATTGCGTTTGGGCTTGTGAGACATTTAACCCTGCCTCAAGGGTCAAAGCGACGTTGGCGATTCTTATGAACACTGACTGGCAGTCTAGCAGAACTGGGACAATGTGGTCCCGCCAATAAATGTTTCCGATAAAATCCGCTGACTAGTCAGTCGCGAAAATTGTCCCGCCCTCCGCACGTACCTAAGCGCCCGTCACTTCTGGCCGCGACCGGAAGCTGGGCTTCATGTCACGCTGCGAAAGCTCCGAGGCACGCTTCAACTGGTAATCTACATCTATATCTACATCTTCATCTACATGGTTACTCTGCAATTCACTCTTAAGTGCGTGTCATTTACTTAATCCGAATAAACATAAAAAGTGCCCAACGGATGTCTGTCTTTCTCGGTTAAACTCGGCATAGCCTACCAATCAGTCGATTTTATGATAAATAAAAAATTGCAGACAATGTTTTCATAGCAAGAGCCTCTAGTAAATAATGAAGTAATTCTCTCTGAACTAGCGTGTCATTTACTTCCTCCAAATAAAACGGCTCTCTAAGTTGACTTTGCCACGAACAGTTAAAAACACGTGTTGTAATAAAGGCGGAATCAGATAGATAAATTGTAGAAGGTGGATAAATCTATATCAGTTATTAAAATCCTAAACCACTCAATTCACTTAAACCAAATTTGGTACACAAATCTTTTACTGTCTGGAAAGAATCAGTGTGGAGGTCAGAGCCACCCAACTATCACAGGGGTGGACGTGAGGAAGAAAAAGTTGTGCAGCCCACGGCGCTAGAATACCCATAATTTAATCACCCATTATTTGAGAATGAGAGCACTTAGAGACTTGCAACAAACTTTGCACATTATTCTAAACCTTGACGTAACTTTTTCTCGCTAACGGCCCTCACAAATCGCTGTAAGGACATATATATATATATATATATATATATATATATATATATATATATATATATATATATATATATACATAGAACATTTCCGCTGTGTATGCTGTGAAACTGAAACACGAAGCATGACATTCTAATTTATTACTTTATTACTACTTATTGTATTCGTGAGTCATTTCATAAACAGTATCCACATATCGCGCTGAATACAGCTATCAAAATGTATCATTGTACGACATATAGTTCGGGAGATATGACGTCATAAACACTAAGATGCGTGAGAAACTCCCGCATCACGCACAACGATTTAAATTTTTATTTCTTTACAACTAACTCTATTCGCAACACAGTTAGCAGGCAGTAGCCACATGTACCGCTGTATCTAGATGCAAAATTACAGTGAAGCGACAAAGAAACTGCTATAGACATGCGTATTCAAATACAGAGTCATGTAAACAGGCAGAATACGGCGCTGCGGTCGGCAACTCACATATAAGACAACAAGTGTCTGGTGCATTTATCGCTGTTCCCTAAGCCTAACAAACCCCCCTCTGCTACCTCTTCCTATCGTCCCATCTGCCTCACCTCTGTGTTCAGTAAGGTCTTTGAGGCCATCCTCTCTCGCCGTATCCACCGCCACCTTAACCAGCACTGCCTCCTTCCTCTTACCCAATGTGGCTTCCGGCCTTCCTTCTCTACTGACGACCAGCTCCTTAACCTTACCCATCTTCTTTCCCTCCAACTTAACTCCCGTCGCTCTGCTATCTTTGTTTCCCTTGATCTCCAGAACGCCTATGACCGTGTCTGGCATCCTGGGCTCCTTTTCAAACTCCAGACCTATGCTCTCTCCATCAACTTCGTCCATCTCGTTGCTTCCTTCCTCTCCCATCGTCCCTCCTATGTGACTATCCACAATTCCAACTCCCGTACTTTCTACCCCTCTGCCGGCGTGCCCCAAGGTTCTGTCCTTTCCCCTCTCCTCTATCTCCTGTACACTGCTGATACGCCCAAACCTCCCCCTCCTGTTCATCTTCTCCAGTTCGCTGATGACACCGCCTTCCTAGCCCTTTATCCTACCCTTCAACGGTCCCAACGTACCCTCCAAACCCACCTTGACCAATTCACCGCTTGGTGCAACCAGTGGTTCCTCCGTGTTAATCCCTCCAAGACCCAGGCGATCATCGTAGGCCGCACCATCCGCTCCTTCCGCCTCCATGATTTCTACCTCACCATTTATGGCCATCCTATCCACTTCACTCCTACCCTCAAATACCTTGGCCTCACACTCGACCGCCACCTCACCTGGACTCCCCATCTCCTTACCATCCAAAACAAAGCTCACAACCGGCTCTGCCTCCTGAAACTCCTGTCCGGCCGGACATGGGGTCTGCATCCTTCCACCATCCTTCACACCTACAAATCCATGATCCAACCCATCCTTTGTTATGCCAGCATCGCTCGGATTTCCGCCCCTCCCCGGTTCTATAAAGCCCTCCAAATCCTCGAACGCCATGCACTCCGCCTCGCATCCGCCTTCCGTCCCCCACGCACATCCTCTATGACCTCATCCCCTTCCCCCACCTTCTCCTTTTCCTTGAACACATCCGCACACTATATATTGTCCGCCGCCATGATCCCCCTCACCCCCTGGTGTCTCCCTTCCTCTCCACTCCTGACCAGTTGCCGCGCCTTTACCGTTGTGTCCCTCCCTCTCTCCATCTCCACACCCTCCATCTCCTTTCCCAACACAACTTCCACTGTCTACCCCTCCCGGATGATGAGCTTCGCCCTGACATCTACCCTTCCTACCAACTCTAACCCCCTCTTCCTGCCTCCTCCTCAGGGTTCCCTCTCCCCCCCCTCCCTCCTTCTGAGCGGATTTCCCCTCCTACTCCCCCTCCATCTCTTGTGCCTTCTTTCAGTGTCTCTGCGCTCCCTCCTGCCCTGTCTTCCCTTTTCCTCTCCCGCCCCATGTATCTCCTGCCTCTTCGTGAACCCACGGTTGCCCCTCCTCTCTTCATCCCGCCGCTTCCCCAGCTGCCCCATGCTCTCCCCTCCTTTTCCATCCTCTCTGACCTTTCCCTTGGCGGGTCCCACCTGGTAGTTTTATTCTTCGTCATGTGTGTGCTCCAAGTGGGTTTTAAGTGTGTTGTTTTGGAGTGTTTTTATTACTGTGGCCAACTTTTAACCTGTGCATGCGCATCCAGTGTCTTCCCTGTGTTTTAAGAATCGCCAACTGTGTTTTATAACTTTCTGGTGACTTTTTTAACTGTCCCCATTGAACGTCTACGTGTCAGTGTATTTTTACCTCCATTTTTCCCCTTATTCTGTTTTATGTTCCCCTTTTTATCTCCTTATGTATGTATTATTTTCTTCTTGTTTTAGTTGTCATGTCACTCGGCTGAAGAGCGGCGGATTGTGCTGCTGCCAGCCCTCCCCTGCCCATATGGGGCAGGGGAATGAAATCACAATAAAGAAAAAAAAATGCATTTATCAGGTCGGTTACTGCTGCTGCAATGGCAGTTTATCAAGATTTAAGGGAGTTTGAACGTGGTGTTATAGTCGGCGCACAAACACTGGAGCAGAGCATCTCCGAGGTAGCGATGAAGTGGAGATTTTCCCGTACGAGCATTTCACGAGTGTACCATGAATATCAGGCATCCGGTAAAACATCAAACTCCGACATCGCTGCGGCCGGAAAAAGATCCTGCAACAACGGGACCAACGACGACTGAAGAGAATAGTTCAGCGTGACGAAAGTGCAATCCTTCCGCAAATTGCTGCAGATTTCAGTGCTGGGCCATCAGCAAGTGTCATCGTGCGAACCATTCAAAGAACCATCAACGGTATGGGCTTTCGGAGCACAAGGCCCACTCGTGTACCCCAGATGACTTAACGACACAAAGCTTTATGCCTCGCCTGGGCCCGTCAACGACGACATTGGACTGTTAATGACTGGGAACACGTTGCCTGGTCAGACGAATCTCGTTTCATATTGTATCAAGCGGATGGAAAAATGGCTCCGAGCACTATGGGACTTAGCAGCTGAGGTCATCAGTCCCCTAGAACTTAGAACTACTTAAACCTAATCAACCTAAGGACATCACACACATCCATGCCCGAGGCAGAATTCGAACCTGTGACGTAGTGGTCGCGCGGTTCCAGACTGAAGCGCCTAGAACCGCTCGGCCACACCGGCCGGCTGAGTGGACGGACGCGTACGGGTATGGACACAACCTCACGAATCCATGGACCCTGCATGTCAGCAGGGGACTGTTCAAGCTGGTGGCGTCTCTGTAATGGCGTGGGGCGCGTGCAGTTGGAGTGATATGGGATCCCTGACACGTCTAGATACGACTCTGACAGGTGACACGTACTAATCCTGTCTGATCAACTGCATCCTTTCATGTCCATTGTTCATTCTGACAGACAATTCCAGCAGGGCAATGCGACAGCCCACACGTCCAGAATTGCTGCAGGTACACTCTTCTGAGTTTAAACACTTCCGCTGGCCATCAAACACCCCAGACATGAACATTACTGAGCATATCTGGATTGCCTTGCAACGTGCTGTTCAGAAGAGATCTCCACCCCCTGGTACTCTTACGGATTTATGGGCAGCCCTGCAGGATTCATCGTGTCCGTTCTCTCCAGTACTACTTCAGACATTAGTCGAGTCCATACCACGTCGTGTTGCGGCTCTTCTGCGTGTGTGTGTGGGGGGTGGGGGCACTCTACACGATATTAGGCAAGTGTACCAGTTTCTTTGGCTCTTTGTGTATATCAGTGTTCAGTACATAGTTCATGGGGTACGGCATCATAACCATTGAGCTCAGTGAAAATGAAACTGTTGGGACAAATACGCGTACAAATGTGCGTGAAATTTATTAAATCTGTGTGAAACATACTTGGCATGGGGCGTAAGAAGGCAAAGCCAGGCTGAAGAGCTCATCCTAAACCCCTGGACGATTTCAATCAAATTTGGTACAAACATTATTTACAATTTGGAAAGAAGTACTGTAGAGGTAAGAATCAAGAGCCTCCTATTGGAATGGGCGTGATAACGTGGAAAGAGAAGGGAGGACGAGAAACAGACACTGAGGGGGAAGGAGGAGGTAGAGATGGATAGGAGAAGGAGGAGATGAACAGAGTAGGGAAGGGGGAAATGGACAGAGAGGGGGAAGAGGACATGAACACAGGGAAGGGCGAGGAGATGAACAGATAGACAGAAGAGGAGATGGGCAGAGAGGGGGAGAGGAGGATATGGATAGAGAGAGGAGAGGAAGCGATTGACAAAGAGTGAGGAGGAGATGGACAGAGGGAGGGGCAGGTCAAGATGGACTGAGTGTAGAGTGAAGGAGGTGGACAGAGACAGGGAGATGAGGAGATAGACACAGAGAGGGGGAAGGATGAGATGGACTATTATAAGATTGAAATAAATACATACATTGTCAATGCTGGGAACTCAGCCAGTGATGTTATAAAGCAGGAAGGAGTAGCTTCTGTTAGGCGAGCAAAGTTTGTCTTGGTGTGCTCTGCATTGTTGGCAAATTTATTCAAGATGGCAGCTCTTCTTGGGTGGTGCCCCACATTCTCTCCCTGGGGTGTATATGCAGCAACATCGCAGTTAAATTGCTTTCTAAATTAATTAAATTGATATGCAAATTAATTAAATTATAATACAAATTAACTAAATTCAGAATTGCAGGAAATTGAAAATGGTGGGAATTTCACAATGGTGGGAATTTCAAATTTCGGTTCCTTAGTTCACAATGTCACCAACATAGGGAGCTGTTGGATTCTCTCCCCTCTCCCACATCCCCTCTCCCACTTTCCCTCTCCCCACCCCCACTTAGTCTCTCCCTTCCCCACTTCAGCACTTATGAACTGGGGGGGGGGGGGAGGAGGAACAGACTCAATCTGTGCTGAGGTGCTGGAGAGGACAGACATAAGTCTTTATTTTATTGTACATGCGATGTATTCAATAGATGAGATGTTGGTGTCAGACAAGGAGTAGTTTAATAGCTACAGTAGCTGTAATGAAGCAGCTGAGGACTGCGTCCATAGCTACCTGCATTATACTTGGAAAGCACAGATATCGGATGAGTGTAAGAAGAAGAACACGTTTTGTCAAATAATGATGATGCAGCAGGATGGATTGAAGGTACATTTCGCAACTCTTAGTGATAGATGCTTGTGCTGGAACTGGAGATTTTTCATAAAAAGTCTAGTCAGGTTTCCAAAGTGCAAGAGGTGAGACAATCATCTGTTCTGGTGCAGTCATCTTGTTCAAAATGTATTCAATTGAGGAGATCCTGGTGACAAGCAGGGAGTACTTCAATAAGTGTACTACTTATAAGCACACTGCTGAGGACTGAGCCCATAGCTCCCTACATGAGGGTTGGAAAGCAAAGATAATGGGTTTTCAATAAGTAATAGTGATGTATCATGATGGGTTGAAGATGCATGTCACAACTCATACAGATGGCTACCGGTGTTGGAACTATCTACCTTTTTTTTAGATGCCCTGTCAATACATCTAGGAGACAAATGTGAATTTGTCACCAACAATCCCAGACCAACTGAGATAGTTCACAAATCTGTCACAGAGCGTGCTTGAAGTAGGGTTTCCTCCCCCACCACTTCCCTCAGGAACCAATAGCAATGCAGCATTCCCACCTCCCCTCAAATGAAAATTGGCAGGGACCAGTAGGGATGCAGTAAGGCTACAAATGGTCACGTGATCATGAGAACCTGGGTGATATAAGGCAAATGTGGTAACCTGTCAGTCTCATTGGAGCAGTAGTCATGAGGTGTCAACAGCAGCAACAGTAGCCGAGATCGTTCAGCATTTCCCAGTGGTAGAAGAGGAAGAAGTGGAAGAGTAAGTACTCATTACATGTCTTTGCTACTATTACTGCACGTAGCAGTTCTTTGACAAGTTCCATTTCTTGTCCTACAACATTTCTTTGTCTGTGGATGCTTATTGTTTCTTCTTCTTCTTTGTTCAGCGGGCTCCTACATATTCACACCAGCAGCGACCTCCAGCATCTGGACCGGCAGCAACCTCCACCACATCTGAACTAGCAGCGAACTTCCACCTGTTGGGATGTGCAGCACCGTGGGTCCCTGTAGCGCACTTGGTCAGCATGTTGGAGCAGGACAACGAGTTGCCTTTATCTCTCGCTTTCATCGATTTAGACACCCAGATTATAATTTAACACTTAGTGATTCAATGCATTTAATTACCAGTATAGAAGCATCAGCGGCCAGTGACTGGCATGTTGTGTTAGAGATCTAAAATCCACCAAGAAGTGTTAAAGTGTGGTTTACAGAGTATAAATGCAATGAGTGTGTAATGCAGAACCCTATATCATCCGGCATATAAGCACAGAGTACAATCCATCCCGATACCCCCCCCCCCCCCCCAGGCATCTGCTATGCAGGCCTAGAGCTATCTGTAACATCACTGTACGATGATAATGATGATTTATGGCGGAGGGTGCTAAACAGTATGGTGTTACCCTCATCCCGATGTTGTGTGCCTGGTCCATTTCTTTAAAGCACTCCACTGTTACACTTTTGTTCAGTATATGAATGGTGCCATCCATTGTGCTGGAAAGACTGAAAAGATGCTTGTTTTATGTTCTAACTATATATAAAGACATTGTGCACTATCCCCATTCACCTAGTGTGCATGTAGATGATTTAGAACACTTCATCAACACTATGCCGAAAGAGGAAGCTAAAGGAGTATCCATTGTTTTGATGGAAATACATGTTAAACTCTGTCCATACACGAAAGCTTTATTTGCCAAATTCTCTAGTTGTGTGAAGAAAGAGGCAATTAATTAATATTTATACTATAGCAAACAGTCTATTATTTTTTCTATATCTCTCATAATAATGTTACTGTTCTCAGTATTTCAGCTCAATGTCTAGAATACTGCAGCAGTAGCAATCAGTCTGAATCGTGCTGTCATTGTTGCAATGAATGACAGATGCCACTTTCAGGTTTAAATATGTTTTCTACAACAACCCATTGCACGCCAATATCTGATGTAATTGGAATCATGGCAGGGTGGGTGAAGCTTCGGAACCTTGTTGTAAGCAACTGGTCCTGTGATGACACAAAGAAGACCAGAACAAGAAGAAGAAGAATGGGATACACCTCCCTGATAATATACGGGTGATAATTCTAGGTCCATCCAGTTGCAACAAGACAAATATTCTCATATTGCTGCTAACACACCCGGATGGAGTTCGATTTGAGCATGTAATCGTGTTCTCAAAAACTCTGTTTCATCCCAAGTAACAGTTGCTGCAAAAGACACTATAGGATGTTGATGGTGTGATGTAGATAACGGTCAGTCAAAGCAGTGAAATCCCTGCACCAGAAAAAGAAAGCCAAATGGCATGTTTATGTTTAATGATGTACTGTGGAAAACCAGGATCAAATTCTATGATATTTATCTTTTGGTCATCGTATGGATGATGATGTATTTTATTTGAATCCCAAAACAGTTGATGAGGGTAATGAAAACACCATTGTAGCCTTCAAACAAGACAAATTGAATTTAAAACACATTTACCAAGAGCATGTAGGAACTGATATGTCATTCAATGAACTCATAAAGATGTGTGGGGATTGTTGGAATCACACACAGTAAAGGTTTCTTGTTATTGGCAAAAGAAGAAACTTGAATTAAAGTTATCTTTTAGATAAGCTAAATCATTATGGTTTGAGGGGGCAGTGCACAAATGGTTGAATTCATACTGAACTGGAAGAATGCAGAAAGTTGGAATAAGTGGTTCATGTAATGTTAAAACAACAGCTGGTTCCTCAAACTGGGGGCTATCAAGTACGGGGTCCCACAGGGTTCGGTCTTAGGTCCTTTACTGTTCTTGATATACATTAATGACTTACCATTCCACACTGATGAAGATGCAAAGTTAGTTTTTTTTCTGATGATACAAGTATATTAATAACATCCAAAAACCAAGAACTAAGTGATGTAATCGTAAATGATGTTCTTCACAAAATTATTAAGTGGTTCTCAGCAAACGGACTCTCTTTAAATTTTGATAAAACACAGTATATACAGTTCCATACAGTAAATGGCACAACTCCAGTAATAAATATAGACTTTGAACAGAAGTCTGTAGCTAAGGTAGCATTTTCAAAAATTTTAGTTGTGTCCATTGATGAGAGGTTGAACTGGAAGCAACACATTGATGGTCTGCTCAAACGTCTGAGTTCAGCTATGTATGCTATTAGGGTTTATTGCAAATTTTGGTGATAAGAATCTCAGTAAATTAGCTTACTATGCCTACTTTCATTCACTGCTTTCGTATGGCATCATATTCTGGGGTAATTCATCGTTGAGTAGAAAAGTATTCATTGCTCAAAAACGTGTAATCAGAATAATTGCTGGAGCCCACCCACAGTCATCCTGCAGACATCTTTTTAAGGATCTAGGGATCCTCACAGTAACCTCACAGTATATATATTCACTTATGAAATTTGTTGTTAATAATCCAACCCAATTTAAAAGTAATAGCAGTGTGCATAGCTATAACACCAGGAGAAAGGATGATCTTCACTATGCAGGGTTAAATCTGACTTTGGCACAGAAAGGGGTAAATTATGCTGCCACAAAAGTCTTTGGTCACCTACCAAACAGCATCAAAAGCCTGACAGATAGCCAACAACATTTAAAAATAAATTAAAAGAATTTCTAGATGACAACTCCTCCTACTCATTGGCTGAATTTTTCGATATAAATTAAGGGAGGGAAAAAAATAAAAAATTAAAAAAAACAAAAAAAAGACTTAAAAATTAGTGTCATGCAATATTTTGTGTAATGTAATATCTTGTACAGACATCTTTTATTAACCTGACACGTTCCACATCATTACGAAGTGTCGTATTCATGATCTATGGAACAAGTATTAATCTAATCTAATCTAATAGATGCAATTTCCAAGAGTTTCTGTATACATAGTTATGTATGAATTGGGTATGTTAGTATACATCACACCATGGACAAGTACGCACTCATGTCAGGCATTCCAAACGAGAAGATAAGTGTGCATAGACAGAGAAATCGTCTATACATAGATGGAAAATTTCAGCCACTCAGAGGTAAAGTTCAGGGTCTAGAGACGTATTCCTTACAGCTTCTAACACTGATCGACCAACTAGAGGCTAGGGTTACCCCACTTGAAAACAACGTAAAAGACTTACCGACAAAGGGTTACAGCATTGAACAGAAAGCAGAGGACTTACATACAAAGGTTGATATAATTGGGCAGGATCTATATAAGGAGCATCCTGCAAAGAAGCCCACTTAGTATAGCCTATAACAAGATGTCTGCTAAGCATAAAGCCATTGCAGCAAGCAAGGCTGTTCAAGAAAAGCTGTGGCAGTTAAAGTTAGGATATTTGGATCCAGAACAAACACTGAGAGAAATCTTTAAACCAATTACTGAATCTTTTGATGAACTCACAGCGAAAGTACACAATGATGATGAAGTTGCTGATTTCAGTAACCACCACAGCGATAATAAAATCTGGTGAAAAACCATACATGTTAGACAAAGAGCCTATGAGTGTAAAAGAAAAAACAAAACAAATAGGTGATAGGGAATTTCAAAGAACATCTGGCGTAATGAATCTCATTTTCCTAAATCCGGAAAAATTTGTAAATTACTCATCCTAAGATCTGGAGATATATGGTGAAAAATAGCAAATGACCGATGTACTTTGGAAACCGGGAAACCAACACAGTGTAAATACAGAACTATTACAAAACCTGTATTAGATGCTCAATATAGCACCAGTGGTGGTGCTGACATCCAGAATAAAAGAGTCAGCATTCAACCCCCGCAATATATATACTAGAATGATGCCAATGAGCTAATAGAGTGACTGTAACTGCTCAAGGCATCAGCTGCTGGTGGTAATACCACTCACGCGAACGAGGTTGCTTCAGTAATTTCAGGGCTTAGAGAGACAGGAATAATCGAATAAGAATGGAGACAGTAGTTCGTGAACTGCACAAACCAGTAAGCAAAACATAGTATCGTAGGCATGTTATGATGAAAGGCTTGGATGGCTTACGGCACGCTGATCTTGTAGATATGAGGGAATATTCATATGCGAAGAATGGCTTCAAATATATTTTAACAGCCATTGACACAAAGTGTACATTCGCCTGGGTGTTACCTCTTAAAGCAAAAAACAGGGAGGGATGTTGCACGGGTTTTTGAGCGTTGGGTACAGATAGGGACAAACAACCTCCAGACTGGTCACGATGGAGAGTTTTACATTAGGCATTTCAAGACTGTGATGCAGAGATGTGGAATAGTTCACTACTCAACATTCTCATCTGAAGGTAAGTATCATGGAAAGTCTGAACAGAATAGTGAAAGATCAAATATGGATGCGTTTTAATCTCTGTGGTTCATACAAACGGACAGACATCCTCCAAGAAATAATTGCACAGTATAATCGAACCAAATATAGGACAATAAAAATGAGACCAAATCATGTTCGTAGTAATGGACTCATGGCTTCAATGTATTATCGTATTAAAAAGTTGGATCCATTTGAACAGAAATTTAATGTACATAATTTGGTGTGTGTCTGAAAACACAAGATACCATTTGATGTGTCGTACCTACCAAACTGGTCAAATGAGATATTCATGTTTTCCAAAGTGCAGAGAACAAATCCCAGAACTTATATCTTAAAGGATGGCAGTATTACTGAGATTTCAGGATGCTTTTACATGGAGGAATTGCAGAAGAGATCAGAACCACGTATGTTTCTTGTGGAGAGGTTTATAAGGTGTTGAGGGGATAGAGCACTAGTTAAATAGCTTGATTTTTCTGTAACACACAGCAGCTGGATTGAGGCTGACGATTTGTTATATAAAGGAGTGCACAGAGCACAACCAGTACAGTACCGTAACATGCATGAAAGGAGACACATTGTAGAAGGTGCTGGTATTCTCTACAAACTTCATGCAAAATGCACATTCTGCGGTATAACTACTGTGGACCTAGTACAAAGCTTCTAAAACGATTGGCTTGTGTTGATAAGGGGATTAACTTGCTTGTTGAAGCATGTTTGGAACACTACATTGCATACGCAAAACAAAAAAACTCCCTCAAGACGTCTTGCTACAGATCGAACTTTGGCTGATAAAGCCAAGGCAATACGTGCAGGAAAGGACTTCGCTACAGGGCATGCATTGCACCATTCGTAGTTGATATAACCTCGTGTTGTAAAATTATGTTTGGTTTGGGTGTGAATTTCGAGCAAGTTATGAACGCCGCTCGCCATGCACTGAAGGGGAAGAAAACGATGATGATGAAGAAGAAGCAGTTAGGGCAGTAGTGTTTACAAAACTGTATCCTAATAGTGATGTATGCGGATAAAACTACTCTGAAGCATAAAGGACCAGTTAAAGCACCCCAGGTTCAACTGATACCCAAGACAACAGGTCGAATTATCCCCTTTCTCATTCCTTCCCTTGCATGTCTCTCAGCGATGGGTTCGCTGGACGGTGGTGCTGCGGCTATTGCAAGGACAGTCAAGTACGTCCGGAACTCTCAGGAGCAGCTAGAGGAAGCAACAAGACATAACTGCAAGATGAAATCAGCAGCCATCAGAAAAGACTATACCTGAAACCATACAAGACAGGACTAGGTCTCTTAAAAAATAAAAAATAAACCGTTTAACCATCCTACCGGATAGGCCACTTACAAATAGATATCTGCCCAAGTTTGTTAGGGAAAGATTCAGCATTCCAAGATTCTGAGGTGTGTTTGTGCGAGATACATTTCCAAAGACTATGTGGAAATCCAGAGAATGTGCAGTTATGAATTTAGATGTTGCTAGGAGGACCCGGAACCTATTGGGTGGGATATGTTAAGAAAAAAACAAATGACGTCTACTATTCCGACTCATTCGGAGACCTATAAACACCAGAAGATTTACAACAATACATCACCGACAGAGGATATGTTTCCTACAATTTTTTATCGCTACCAGGACTTTGACGCTTACTTGTGTGGATATCTGTGCATCATGTTCCCCCTAACGTTTAAGAAGAAATATGTCTATTGAGAGATGCATTAAGCATTCACTCGTCAGTTGAGATTTAGATGCAATGTTCTGTACTCTGACTTTAAAAAAACGACCGTCAGTATTACGAACGAATTTCTTCCCGGAGACTGATTTAAGCAATGGAGAGTGTAGTATTGCACTGTTTGGACTTGAGGCATACAACAGCATTCCAAATATCACAGAGGCTAACAGTAAACTCCATCTGGAAAATAATGATAGAAAGGAAATTGTGGAAGTAGACTCTGGTGCATTTTGATATTGACGATTTAAGTGGTATTTTAAAACTGTCTCGGAAAGGGATTGCACTACATGCAAACATCAATAGACTTAAATCTGAAATAAAGACCTCAAATGCAATGATTGACTTTAATCGAAATGTTCGATGGGACAGCTACTGGACTTCACAAAAGGACAGGTTTTGAAGAAGAATCCTAATGAATGTTACAGGTCAGATCAGGTAGTGGATACACTACATATCAGTACAATGAGTGTCGAGTGTAACATTGCAACAAACTGACATCTCAACAACAGATTGGCTCATACAATATATGAGTTCTTCCCATCTGCTGGAACTGAGTTGAGACCCCTACCAATGCTATATACCTTCCAGTAACAGCTCAGACACTGGACTATTTAGAACTGTGTGTTGTGGATCAGGATAATCAGCTTATTGACTTTCACGCTGTATGACTTTCACTCGCTGTATGACTACACCTAAAGTGGGATCAGCAGTGACCTCGAACGTGCAGAGACCTGTCGACGACAACAACCTTCAACATGTTGGAACCTGTCGGAGATCAGAAGTGGCAGTCATCTTCAATCAGTCGGAACTCGCAGCAGTCGTGGTCAGTGTAAAGTATACAACCGTCACTCACAAATCACAACGTCGCACTTCACAACAGAACACCAAAGTGATCACATGTGCAAACTACGAGTTTCTTAAAACTGTCGCTCTGAAACCTCACAATGACGCCTTTCGACATATTGCAGCTAACCTGGTGGAATACAAGCGTATTATGTGCCAGGAATATTTCTCACATTCCTTACTCTTCAACCAAATGTAACAAGAGGGATGAAATTCGTCATGCAGCACCAGGATGCTTTAACTCTCCCATGCAAGAGTTTCATATGTCTGGAGGGGGAATTCAAGAAAAAGGATGGTACTGGTGCAGTGCGACCGAAGCTTTCACAAATTTAACTGGATCGAGATTGACCGTACAGTAACGTGGATATAACATCAATTCTCAAAACTATGTCTCTGCTTCTCCCTCGAATGTGAACAATTTAGAAAATGCAGAATGGTTCGTACATGAACCAGAAGCTAGAACTGCTGGAGAGTACAGGAGGTTTACTGCAAGTATGTCTCTAAAACTGTTTATAGATTGCTTTGCGGATATGCAGCGAAATACTACGAACGCTAAACAGGAATATGTCCTGTTATGGAGTGCAACGGATAACAACTCATACATTCAAGGAACTAATGACGAGAGCAAGGTCACCATGTATAAAGTAGTATGGAAAATGGTGCACAACGCTGCATCTGATGAGCAGCATTTGAAGCTTTTAAAAGTTCTGAGTGTAAGTGTATTTCTACCATTAATGTACTGTTCATGGGAGCTTTTTGAATACCAAGCACTACCGACGGAAAGCGGGCGAACATGGGGTATTAAAACTTCTGTACAATTGGAGATGCCCGTGTTCCTCATACTTGTATTTCAGACCAATAATAGAGGGAATATAGTACATGATTCCATCGCATTTGACGAATGCAGGTTAACTAATGTCAGAGTCTACCTGAACTCAGAATTCTACCCGAAAGGCCTAAAGTGGGATAACAATGTGTACAATCTAGCATTTGACATATATGTAAGAATCCGTGATTCTTACTATGAAGAGGAAAGATGTCTACACAGTCCATGAGAATTCAAGCAGCTGGCACCGATCATCGTAATAAAGGCTGGAAATATAACAAGATAATAAAGTCTGGACCTATAGATGTGCGAATCGAATTTGAATCTTCTGCGAATTTCCCAGAACACACTGCAGTGTATTCTCTGGTTCTATATGACCATGTGATTAACTGTTTCCTGCTAGCTGGTGTTGCGCAGCGAGCTGTATAAATGAATAGGTTTGGTGTCATACCCAAAGCATTTCACAATGGAATCTCAGGGTGTGAACATCATTGCAGAAGTTCACAGTTTCCATAATAATGAGCATGGCCAGTTAATATTTAAAGATGTTGCATTTGTAACGTACACAGCAGATGCTGGTATAATACAGACATTCTCAGCGTGTATTGCACTGCCAAGGTCTTTCAAGGATGTGAAGTGTGCTAAAACATGGAGGAGAGCAAAGCGGTCAACATATTTCTACCATGGAATTCATTGGAATGAATCTGATATACCCTATAGACATATGGTGATGTCACTTCGATTATTCGACCCCACTGATACTATCTTCGACATCAAAGGTGAAGAGAAGATCAGATAAATGCATCGAATCTTCAAGTTTGCTACTATTCAAGACCTGGAAGTCTACACATTCCCTGCTCTCCATCGACTCAAGAAGAAGAAGAATCAGTTGTGTGAACTTGGTGTTGCTGTTTCTGATCATGAAAACGTAAAATCAGTTTTCAGTTGGATGAAAAATAAATGAATTTTTACCTCACAATCTGTGTACTTTATTTCTTTTATACTTTTTCAGCATGTAACTTTTCCCAGATGCCACGTCTGCGGTTCTCCTCAAGCATAGGAGACACAATTTTTGACATGTTTGCAGTATGTCTTTGGAAGTGGACATGATTACGTGACACCTGCTACCACAACGTAACACGTGCTGCATGATAGGCATAGTCCCATGCAACCGTTACATATATTTTGTGTTTCTCCATTAGGAACTTCACCTCCTTAACAGCGGAGGAGGAGGAGGAGGAGGAGATTAGTGTTTAACCTCCCTTCGACACGAGGCCATTACAGATGGAGCACAAGGTAGGATTAGAGAAGGATGGAGAAGGAAATCGGCCATGCTCTTTCAAAGAAACCATCCCAGCATTTGCCTGAAATGATTTAGGAAAATTGCGGAAAACCTAAATCAGAATAACCGGACGCGGGTTTGAACTGTCGTCCTTCTGAGTGCGAGTCCAGTGTGCTAAACTTCTTAATATCATTCATCTTCAAAACTAATGTCACTTGTCTCCTGTACATCCTTTATATGTACAAATGGGATAGGTTTCCTGTGAATAACAGCAACAACAACAGAGACGTATGGTAATGAATTTGTTTTCGTTTATTTAGCTCTCACAGATACAATTTAGTCCTTGTGATTACAATTTGGTTCATGAGATACAGTATAGTTCTTGAGATTACAGTTTAGTTCTTGAGATACAGTTTGATTCATGAGATGACAATTTGATTCTCGAGATTACAATATAGTTCTTGAGATACAATTTGGTTCATATAATATGTAAATGTCGTGTGACTAGGGCCTCCCGTCGGGTAGACCGTTCGCCGGATGTAAGTCTTTCGATTTGACGCCACTTCGGCGACTTGGCTTGGGCGTCGATGGGTATGAAATTATGATGATTAGGACAACACAACAGCCAGTCCCTGAGTGGAGAAAAGCTCTGACCCAGCAGAGAATCGAACACGGGCCCTTAGGATTGACATTCTATCGCGCTGACCTCTGAGCTACCTAGGACGGACAAGTTTGTATAATATAATGTAGTTCTCGAGTTTACTGGTTAATTCTTGAAATTACAATTTGCTTCTTGAAATTACAATTTTATTCTTGAGGTTACAATACAGTTCTTGAGACGCAATTTGGATCTAGTAATAATTTCATTCCAAAGGTAAACTTACACACTGTTACTAATACTAATAACTACAACCAGAAAAGAAAGCCTTACACAGACCACCCAACAGTATCTTTGGTTAAGAATATTTTTTTGCCATTTTTTCAGTAGCACTGGTCGAGGTTCTTTTTTTTACATTTTTTTGAAAGACACTGGTTGAGAATATTTTTAGATAGACTAGGAGGTACCTACACTAAAACTATTCAGAGTTGATGGTTGGTACCAGATGAAACTTAGAAACTATTCTATTTACATGACATGCAGTGGTTATTTACGTCAATTTTAACACGCATTCTATGTGAATATTTACAAATGCACGTAGTGCATAACCTACACATAACCTACATACGTTGTGGATACATTTTTTATTTACACACAGACACAGACACACACACACACACACACACACACACACACACACACACACACACACACACTTACGCTTGAAATATTTACACTACGATAAATGAGCCATCCTATTCAACATACATAAACAACGAAATTTACACGCTCACGTACTCTCCCTCTCATTCACATATCACTCTCATGAAGTGAACAGTGTGAGTACACACTTGTATCAGTCCCGTTGGCACAAATGACTCACTTATCGTCGTGACTGACAAACCGATTTTGTACTACAGCACAGTGTACTGCTCATGTCCTCCAGACCGAATACTGGTTTGCTGCATCCTGTGCGGTGGCTGAGGTGGAGCACCGCGAACACCACCATACAGAGACCGCAAACAGTCTTCAATCTCGAGGACCCTTGATGCCACATGACGCATACTCTTTTTTTATCGCCTTTGGGTGGCACCTTCCTATGTCCGATATGCATACATCTTCGATCGTACACCCACTAATTCCACGATCGGTGACCTATTCACCTTGTCTTTCATTAGTCCGATAACCTTCTTGTTCTGCAGGACAATGCCGTAAGGATTATAGGCCGTGTGTGAAGACGTGTTGAATTCTTCAGCGTGACACCTCATTACTTCATATGGATCGCAGTTCTTCATCCAATAAATGAATCTAACCATATACAATAACTTAGGATCTGCGAAATGAGGTTTCACAAACCCATAATGAGAGCGATACATGTTGAATTGGATAGGTCTAGTATGCACATCGCCACATAGACAGTTTTGATGAACTCTCCTACAGTCTTCTCTATCTCCACAGCAACTAATTTCTTATTGAATATAGTGACCCATTTGAAATTTGGTCTGGCGATACACTTCCTTACGCCATAACGCCCATCTCAACATGACCTGATAAGAATTTCGTGGTGTTTTCTCAAATTCTGCATCGTCTTACCGAAAATAGCATTATTCATCAATATAAAGAGAATCTTCCTACGGTTGTGAATAACGTATCGCTTCTTATTCCCCAGAATTGTCGTCAGCTTGGAGATCGTGACACCCCGTGGAACTAGGTGCTCTGGAAATAGCGGTAAATCGCTTTGCGCGTCATGCAAACTATTAGGGTATGCCAGGTATACCTCCAGATCACATCCTACACCAGAATCAGCAGCACACCACCACCTCTACGGAAAGTTTCACCTAACCACACCCATTCGTCGTCAGACAGCCATCGAAACTCGCCAATCGGTAGCGATTGTTGTATGGCATGCCTGTACCAGTTGCTGACGTCTAAGTAAGTAATGTAACTCGAACCGTCGGATGTGCTGAACCTTTCACCATAATGGGTTATTTGGCTTGGTGTGGATATGAAGATATTGGCTAAGTCCACCACAGATCCCACGCTCAAAGAAAATAAGCATGTCAGGATCAGTCAATAGTTCGATGCTGACCTTCATTTTTTTGAGCATGGAATCCCAAGACAATCATGGCTCATTATAGTAAAAGGCATGGTCTAGAGAATATGTGGTCATGCATACACTCCAGAATTTCTCAAACTTATGTCAGGTAGCCTGGTTTCGTTGAATTTCCCCAAGCATCCAGATAGTCGCATGGGAAGGCCCCCTTCCTTGTCATGAGCCGGAACTTCGCGTCATCAGGATATGCAGCTCGGGTGATGTTCACGTCATCCTGAGGCAGCGTTTCAAGAAGTTTCTGAAGCGGTGCATGCATAAAGCGTAGCGATTCCAGGAAACAGGGCTTAATTCTTGGCATCATTGCTTTGGGGAATGAAATATATTTCTCGACACAATAAGCCAGGCACTGACCTGATCGTTCTCAAGACGAAATTAGCCAAATGCTTAATGATAAAGTGAGCATCATACCCGCTTATAATGTGGCAAAAGACCGGTATATGTCGTGGCAATTGATACTTCAAGTTGCACATGTTATTGTGGTACCACACAACTTCCCAGTTGGATGAAAATGATCCATACAAGGAGTTTCCGCTTTCCAATTTAAAGGATGACCACAGAGATGACACTCAACCACCACCACCTTGTACAAATCATTAGTCTCCTTTGACTTGGTGGTGGAAAAGTTGGTGCTGTAAAGCTTATCAACCTTCCATGAAAGTTTCTTGAGTTCAGTGGTCAACTCAATCTCAGGATTAACCCCGGCATATGAATTCTGATGGATAAGACTTGAATCATACGAACATTGAACTTGGAACACTGCCGCATATTGTACGGGTTTTTCTGTGAAGGTTGTAGGTGAGGCTGTAGGGTCACGTGTCACAGGAGCGAGGAGGCACTCAAAATCAGCGTAAATTACAAACAGGCATCACTCCTAGTGAAGGGCATTCTCAAACTTTAGGGACCTGCTTTCCTCAGTAGGCATTACAACAAATACCAGTTTCCTGGTAGAACAATCGATTTAATGTTTTGCTAAAAGGTTGCTTGTGGAAAAATAAATCAGATATCTTACGCAAATTTGATTTACATCATGATTTTTTGACAATTGCGAGGAGAGGTGGTGAGATTTATCCTTGATCTAGTAGTGATGATAATTACCTTTCTCCTTATTTTGCTCATCTGAGAGTAACAGTATGTTCACATGCATCTTACACTGACCTGAAAATTCCGTGAAATAGGCGGGTCCAACAACAGTGTTCGAAAATTTGCTATAATCTCACTTACACTCGCCCAGGTTATAAGCATGAACCGATATAGCGGTATTTTGCGCCTCAAATTTAGGTATATCCTGCGGTTTAACAGGGAACTAGATACCGTCAAAGTTATAAAACCCACGAACGTCAGTATCTGTACCATATCGAGTTGTATGCTCTGGCTTCTAGTTATTTCTCCCACAAGCCAGGAGTGAGCAAGCAAAGTAAAACTTATCCGTCTCATTTTTGAAGTTAATAAAAGCCACCTTGGCTGCTGTATCCTTAGGAAGCCTGATATAGCTGGACCCACCATACTTGGCTGAGTGCTTTAACTGATCCTCTGACTTCCATCTCAGAAAACTTATCTCACCTAGTGAGGTGGCACACTGTTTAGCACACTGGACTCGCATTCGGAGGGACAGTGGTTCAAACCATGGCCTGGCAACCCTGATTTAGGTTTTCCATGATCATTTCAGACAAATACATGGATGGTTTCTTTGAAAGGACAAGGCCGATCTTCAAACCATTTAGCGATTGATGTACTCTGTGATACCACTCCATTTTCCCCCCAAATGTAGACGATATTGGTCTCCTCTGTAGCATCGACTTGTTTGGGGGGTGCATGAACTCGCAGCATAGCACTGCACTGCATTTAATGGATGGGTACCATGGATACTTGAGAATCTGAGTGAGTTCTCTCTCCATCAGGGGGACAGACACTCTCAGAAACACTGGGGTCTTTGTATCCCCCTCCTGGGTTCTCAGTTCGCGACAATGGGATCTGCTCATCGAAAATGTTCTCAGCCACCACTCTGGCATTACGTTACTCACCTGGTGCTGATCACTATTAGGGAAGGGGGAGCGCCAGCTGCCAACCACAGAAACACTATGACTATGGGATAGTTGAGCAGGACGCTGCTGCCAGTCTTCATTACCCCACCACGAGCACCTGGCCTGGTGTGATGCAGGACAATGAGGTGCAGCAGCAACACCTGCTTCATCCGGCAGCTGTTGGTCTCCACTGCCCCAGAAGGAGCACCAGGGCTGAGGCGGATCTTGACAGTGGAATATAGGTACTCCAGGTGGTTGTTGCTGCAATGGTGGTGGTGTCTGCCATGGACGCCAGAGTGGGACTGTGGGGCTTGTGGCGGCGGCAGCGGCGGGGTTGGTTGGGATGGCGGCAGTGGCAGTGGTGGCAGAGGTAGCTGTAAGCCGCGGCCTGTATACCAAGGCAACAGGACTGCATTTGCTCGGTGCTGCCATCTGCCGCTGAACCCATACTGTAGCATGCTGTGATGGTGTGACTGTGAAGAGAGAGGAGGAGAATAAGTATACAGATTATAAACTCACTTGCTGCTGCTGCAAAGAAAGAAAGAACACTGATTGAATACATGAAGTGTAGATAATTACTTAATTCCTTACATCTCCAAGAATGTCATCCCAGGTCTCTGGGATGTACTCTACCAACTCAGGCATTGGAGGGGAGTTGGAGTCACAATACCCCCGCTCACATGCCATTTCCTTCATCCTGTCTGGCATGGGGGACTGGGGTTGAGGGAGCTACCGATGATATTGATCGACGGATGGTGTAACATGAAGAAATGAAAAAATAAGACATTTTTTAAATATATACATACTACGAAACCTGATTCCTCATCCACTCACATGATGGCTGCAAAGGAGGCTGTTCACTGTGGTACCTCTCAACTAACCTCTCAGTCTCATTGAGGTCCTGTGTTGTAACAGGAAAAAGAATTAGAAACTTCCTCTAACTTGAATGTACACTACGAAATGTTGAGCATAAATAGTATGCTCAGTTCCACGATCTGAGGCAGCTCAACAACCACATCAACCGATCCTCTTTCAGCATCGAACTGCCAAACCAAATCCTCTTCCATTTCATGCATGTTGGCTATAACAAAAAAGAAAGAGAATATGAAAAACACAGTAGCCGTTTTCACGAAATTTGTGAGCTACAGAATAAAAAACTCAAATTACGAAAGAACACACACATAGTTGCTAAATTTAAGTTAAGAAAACATTTGATAAACCTTGAATAACGAGAATACACTGAGGCTGAATTACAAATGAGAATACACACACAATAACTACTTAACAAAAAACATACACATATAGGTACTATACCTACGAAATAGCATTCGTTTTAACAGAAACGCACACAAAGCCACTGGGTCCTAATTCATAGGCACACACCTGGAATGAAACTCGTTTTAACGGAAACTGTAGGCTACGAGATAACGAGCGAGAATATATATGCATAGTAGTCATGTTAACGAAATCCCTGAGCTGTGACATAAAGAAGAAAAACAGATATTAAGCTTGAACTCAAATTACGGAAAACATGACACGCACATGCACACACACACACACACACACACACACACACACACACACACACACACACACACGCACACAAACACACACACAGGTAGTAAATTTGAGCTAAGAAAACTCTTGAGACCACTTGAATAACGAGAATACACTGCCGCTAAATTAGGAATGAGAATACATGCACAGTAGATATTTTACTGAAAAAGCACACATATATAGCTATCCACGAAATAGCAGTCGTTTTAATGAAATAACACATACAGAGTCACTAAAGAAGAGTGGCCATCCTGAATAAATTTGGCAACAATGCAGTGTGTCATCGACACAGCAGTCAAAGAAAGATAACTGATGAACCAGGCCAATGTAAATATTGGATGTGTGCAATGACAAGGGGGTCAGGTGCTAAGGAAACAAGCAATGTAAACAGTCATTCGATTGTCAAGAACGTATAATTCGTTTAATGTAAACAATGAATTATGTACAGCCAGACGTTTTATCTGTTACAACATTACCATAACGAAGATCGTGGTAGTAAAGAAATGCTAACGTCAAATAAAATGTGTTTCCCTTCATACAAAATCAACAAATTACCACATTGTTCGATTGTGCATTAACTACAATCAACTGTTACCTCTTTCTACACCAATACCACAACGAAAATTAAATTCAGTTTGTTTCTCTTTTGTACAACAGTACTGTAACGAAAATGAACCGCACATTTCTTTGTTTCCTTTTTCACTAATACCACCACAAGTGTTCAAAAAGCTCACCGTTCGATTCGATTCTTGTTTCATTGTGGCAAGCCCAGTTTCGTCGCACTCGTTCATACACATGCACATCTGCCCTTCTGGTGTTGTCAACATCGAAGATCCTCTGCGTAAGTTCGTTCCCATTACTTACTTACTGAGAATAAATAAGTTCCTTTGCATGGCCGAAAAAGTAAAAACCCAGTGGATTTAAATAAGGACTGTGTGCTGGCCATCGACGGGACCAAAACGACCTATCCGTCGTCCTGGAAATCGTCTATTCAGAAATCTCCGTACTCTTTGACCAATGCGGGGGAGGGGGGGGGCACAATCACGGAAGATCCACATTATGACGTACTGCTAACGGAATGTCTTCTAATAAAGTTGGTAACAATGTTTCCTCTAGAAAGGTTCGGTAACTGTCATCAGTCAATCAAACAGTTGAAACATAAGGTAGAATAATGTAATGCACTGTCCAAAAACATTGTCCCACGACGAACTGCTTTTTTTCTGGGACAACCGTGGGAAATGTACAAAAATATTACTAGACGTTTTGAATCAATTATTTTTGTTTTACTGACAGATATTTTTTTGCTTACAAGGGAACCTCCCCATCGCACCCCCCTCAGATTTAGTTATAAGTTGGCATAGTGGATAGGCCTTGAAAAACTGAACACAGATCAAGCAAAAAAAAAAAAAACAGGAAGAAGTTGTGTGGCACTATGAAAAAAATAAGTAAAATATACAAACTGAGTAGTCCATGCGCAAGATAGGCAACATCAAGGAGAGTATGAGCTCAGGAGCGCCGTGGTCCCGTGGTTAGCGTGAGCAGCTGCGGAAAGAGAGATCCTTGGTTCAAGTTTTCCCTTGAGAGAAAAGTTTACTTTCTTTATTTTCGCAAAGTTATGATCTGTCCGTTCGTTCATTGACGTCTCTGTTCATTGTAATAAGTTAAGTGTCTGTGTTTTGCGACCGCACCGCAAAACCGTGCGATTAGTAGACGAAAGGACGTGCCTCTCCTATGGGAAACGAAAACATTTGATCGCAGGGTCATAGGTCAGCCGATTCCTCCACAGGAAAACACGTCTGATATATTCTATACGAAACTGGTGACGGCATGTGCGTCACATGACAGTAATACGTTGTCGACTGACGCCGTGTATCTCGATGTTTGTTTAGTTTTAGCGTCCCCATACTACGGCGCAGTTACCTCGCATCGGACGGACGGACGGACAGATAATAATTGTCTGAAAATAAAAAATTAAAATTTTCACTTGAGGGAAGACTTGAACCAAGGACCTCTCGTTCGTCAGCTGCTCACGCTAACCACGGGGCTCACGCTATCCTTGATGTTCCCTATCTTGCACATGGACTTCTCAGTTTGTATATTTTGCTTATTTTTTCATAGTTCCACACAACTTCTTCCTGTTTTCTCGATTGATCTGTGTTCAGTTTTTCAAGGCCTATCCACTGTGCCAACTTATAACTAAATCTGAGGGGGGTGCGATGGGGAGGTTCCCTTGTTAGAAACTGGGACTCGAACTCGGGCACCTGCAACAGATCGGCGTAAGTCTACCGTCTCACCCAGCTGACACAGTTTTGTTTTGTCCTTGGTTTGTCTCCTCCCCTCCAGGTATAGTTATTCAGGTTTCAGAGTACCATCCACTAAAGAGAGGATCCGATTTTTGCTGTGACATACAGCTGCTACTCAACACACACTCATTCTAGGTGGGGTGTGTAACTAGCCTAATCTTTTCTCCTACAATTTCATACCTGCTAAACACGTGTTAACAAAGCTTAAAAGACGGATTACTGCAGTAAAACTATGGCAGAGTTTTTATCTGGTTTTGTCAGTTGCATTTTGAAGTTATTGTTGAAATTCATAAACCATGGTCCAGGGAATGGCTACGAAGCATGCAAAGATTTATTATTTCCCATTATCGTAGTATCAACCAAAATTCAGTTTCGCAAATATTTTATTTAATCCAATTGGCACAAATATCATCAGAAAATATTGTATTCAAATATTTTTTCATGTCCAATTTAATTTTTCCCATGAGGTCTCCTTAACGACTTGGCGCCTAGCTCTCACTTAGAACTGCAGTATTTTGTATAAGCTTGCGCCTTCGCAATATGGCACAAGAACAAAAAAGTAAATATAATTCAAAGTTTGACAGCAAAACTGATCTACAAAATTTAATGGTTTTTTGTTACAGTTCTGTTAGTTTTTTACACCAAACTAATTTTTCGTTGATTATTTTTCTTTCACTTGCAACACAATTTCTTTGTTCAGTTTTTGGATATTTTGTGTTGATGAACATTGTTTCACAGCAACCCTGTTCCTGGGAGCATTAATAAATATTCAGAGTTATTGTGCGACACACACTGTAAAAGACCCAAGTCTGACTCAGACTCATAATCTAGAGCACACGAAGAGTGCCAATACTGTAAAAGCAGGGAAACCCTCACAACCCATTGCCATGGAGCATACAGAGCCAAAGCAAGGAGCGCAGATGGTGCAGTATGACAGCAACCAGGCCATCGTTCTGAAAACCCTACAACATGGGGTAGTAACGTGCAACACCTAAGCTCTGCAACTCATAAGCGTTTTAGTGCTGATGAGAAATATGGAGGCAGTGAAAACTGTCCGTAATTGAGGCACCACAGCGGGACAGGACCGCTGACACCTCTGGTTAAGAGAGCATAAATGACCACTTGACCTGCTCCAGTGACTCGATGTCGGGCTTCAATACCCTTGTTTCAGGCATCTCGTCCTCAGTCTCTGTTCATTCCGTCTGCACCACCGATCCTGATGGAATGACAGTCTCTCTAGTTACAGGTTAACTTTGTGGGCGAGCCGTCATGTGGTACTTCCTGCCTGTTTGAAGACTTCAACAACAATATTGCAGTAGGAGAATAATTTTCTTTCCAGAACAGTCTCCATTGTTGCCAAATTTATTCAAAATGGCGACTCTCCCTGGGTGGTCCCCACCTCCTCTCTCTGGGGGTAGATGTGGTCCCCTCTATTTCCCATCCCCTTCCCCACTTCCCTTCCCCAAATGTAAACTGGCGGGAAAAAGACTCAGCTGTGCTGATCTCTTGGAGAGAAAGGACTTAAGGCACTGTCTTAATTATTTATAAGTGTACTGTCCTACAGCCATCCTCCTCTTCCACTTGTGAATCTCTGGAAAAAGCTCAGTCTGCATAAGTTGTTGGTGAGGAAGGTACTATGTGTGCGTGTGTGCAATGTGTACAATTAATGAGATGTGGGTATTGAGCAGAGAGGAGTTTCATAATGTTAGTGTAATAATACTGTCAAAGACTGCATCCATAGCCTCCTACACAAGGAATGGAAGGAGGTGATAATGGATGAGCAAGGGAATACTTTTCAACAAATAACGGTGATGCAGCAGGTTGAACTAAGGATGCATTTCGCAACTGCCTGTGCTGAAGATGCTTGTGTTTTTTGAAGTGGACGGTCAGTCCACAGTGCAGGAGACAACTTCATCCTATTCCAATACCCCAAACTGGATGAACGAGAGGTGCTCACCATGTTGTATAGAGCTCAACAGAGGATCCTTGAAACGGGTTATGTTACCCTTTCCGACCGTGTGTGTGTATATGTTCACCTTCCTGTGTGCCCTAGTCCACAATAACACTCGAAATTGGCTTGGAAGTGTCCTACAGCTGCTACCAGAGGAATTGCCTCCTACCAATCTACAGGTATATAGCTGCTGAGGAACTTGTAGACAGATACCTAGTAGGAAGTTGTAGGACAGCGAACTATCACTGAAGTATAGGAGGTCCAGTACACACTACCACAACTAACAGAAAATACTTCACTGCTCTCATTACACATCGATATTGTCGTGAAAAAAACCAACACTCGTAAATAATGAATTGTAATGCAACACATGTATTTGGAATTGAGAGAAAAATCATTGTAACAACACAACTATCACAAAAACCAACCCCAAATGATCTCGCCAGGCGAAAGTGGGGGAATCTGCACTTGTGTTCACCACCTAGTGTGGATACGGACTAAGAAGCTTTGAACCAGTCTTACCTCCCCTCCTCCTTCTCCCCCCTACCCACCACCCCATAGGTAGGGACACCGTTTTATCAGGCCTGTCCTAACCTGTCGCCGATGGTACACAGACATCCATCTGATGTCAATGATAAACTGTTTCCAGTCTGCAGTTATCTCACTCAAGGGCGCTTCCTGGTATTCATTAAACAAATTTCTCAGAAAGACTGGCCCCTTGGAACAATATCAAAATACTTGACTATTTGTCATGGATGAAGAACTGAATAGTCAACAGTGATGTGCTTTCAAATGTTCTGCAAGTGCCGGCACTGTCTGAAATTGGTACTTGACTAAATAAAACCATGTAGGAAAAACGTGAAAATAATAGGTCTTGGGCAAATGACGTACACACGGAGCTTTATACTAGTCGTCTCACTTTGCGCTCATCTGCCTGCTCTGGCCCCTCCCCCATCAGTTGGAGAGTAGTGCTTGCTGATACATGCAGTTATAACCTGTCATCGATCGCAATTATTCTACTTCTCAGGTAAACTGTCCGAATGCTCTCTGGTGGAGGTTACAGACGCTCCATTGTACTGAATAACAGCTTTGTGTGTGTGTGTGTGTGTGTGTGTGTGTGTGTGTGTGTGTGTGTGTGTATGCGGAGGCATGTGCGTGTGTATGGGTTCTCGTATACTGTGGAAGGATGAGATTGCTGCTGTACAGGGGATGGAGGAATAGATGGTGGAGGAATTTTATACACATCTCTTGCTCCTCATGGAGTAACCCACTGCGTGTCTACCTAAAATGTTGCAGTTTTTAGCAGCTCAACTGTTGTAATGTCAGTTCATTTATTAAAAAAGTGACTGAATAAACGTGAACTTTCATTTGCTGTATCACGTATTAACGTCGTGTATTCTCCAGGTGTGATCCTTATGCTTGCTAAAAAGAATATTGTACCGCCACATCTCACCTCACATTGTATGAGGGTGTAATCTTACGCTTTAACACGAATACTGTGACAGTGCTCATAGTGGATATAGTACTAAAATCGATGATATCTCCAGCTTCATATGTGTAAACTAACTCTCGTGATATGAACTTACGCTTTCTACAATGAATATTGAACCGAGAACATTGGATACTGCGTCGAGTATACTACAAAACAAGTACTTAACGCCATCTAACAGTCCTGAAACATAGAGTCAGAGCAAATTCCACACACTATGATGAGTAGAAGACGTCATCAATAACGTAATGCTCGTAAGACCAACCAATATTAAACGAACATTCCAGGATGGACAGATACGTTTTCCTTGCGAGTGGTACCAGTGTGTCTTAGGAAGAGGGAGACGTAACCCTCTCATAAGCGAACTACTATTAAAAATAACACAGTAACAACGTCTGTGTTACGCTATGAGTGCATCCCAGCCTTGGTTCTGGTCCATCCGCTTGCGATGCTCTGCTCTTGGTCAGTGTTGGACTGACTATGATATACTCTTTCATGGTGCAGAAATCAAACGTATTTCTAGGCAATGCCAACTCCTGGAACAACAGTGAAATACTTCACTATTTATCACGGATGGGGAAAATACAATTCTCTGGGAAAAGAAAGGTCGACAGCTGCGGCCCTCGGCTACGTCTTGTAGTGGGAAGAGGCAGATCTAGGGGCTGCACTCGCCAGAGGGCAGGCGCCGTGACCAGCGATTTTTGAGGTCGTTATGGATGGTCACTGTTCATTACGTTGGCGCCGACGAACCCCAGCTGCCACCGACCGTTTCCAGCAGCTTCCTCTAGCCTATGAGCACGCAAAATTAGCACGCAAAATCAGTACAGAACAGTGGCTTTCAAGCTAATTATTCGTATATCGGAAAAACAGTAATTTTTACACCTGACAGCAAGCTACAGTTCGCATCCCCCGCTCCTCATTATTTTGTAGCATCTAAATGAGTAAAACTATGATCCAAATCTACTCTACTGACCATTAAAATTGCTACACAACGAAGATGACGTGCTACAGACGCGAAATTTAACCGACAGGAAGAAGATGCTGTGATATGCAAATGATTAGCTTTTCAGAGCATTCACACGAGGCTGGCGCCGGTGGTGACACCTACAACGTGCTGACATGAGGAAAGTTTCCAACCGATTTCGTCCGCAGCTCGTGGTCGTGCGGTAGCGTTCTCCCTTCCCACGCCCGGGTTCCCGGGTTCGATTCCCGGCGGGGTCAGGGATTTTCTCTGCCTCGTGAAGACTGGGTGTTGTGTGTTGTGCTTAGGTTAGTTAGGTTTAAGTAGTTCTAAGTTCTAGGGGACTGATGACCATAGATGTTAAGTCCCATAGTGCCCAGAGCCATTTGAACTAACCGATTTCTCAAACACAAACAGAAGTTGACCGGCGTTGCCTGGTGAAACGTTGTTGTGACGCCTCGTGTAAGGATGAGAAATGCGTACCATCACGTTTCCGACTTTGATAAAGGTCGGATTGTACCCTATCGTGATTGCAGTTTATCGTATCGCGACATAGCCGCTCGCGTTGGTCGAGATCCAATGACTGTCAGCAGAATATGGAATCGGTGGGTTCAGGAGGGTAATACGGAACGCCGTGCTGGATCCCAACGGCCTCGTATCACTAGCAGTCGAGATGACAGGCATCCTACGCGCATGGCTGTAACGGATCGTGCAGCCACGTCTCGATCCCTGAGTCAACAGATGGGGACGTTTGCAAGACAACAACGATCTGCACGAACAGTTCGACGACGTTTGCAGCCACATGGACTATCATCTCGGAGACCATTGCTGCGGTTACCCTTGACGCTGCATCACAGAGTGCCTGCGATGGTTTACTCAACGACGAACCTGTGTGCACGAATGGCGAAACATCATTTTTTCGGATGAATCCAGGTTCTGTTTACAGCATCATGATGGTTGCATCCGTGTTTCGCGACATTTCGGTGAACGCACATTGGAAGCGTGTATTCGTCATCACCATACTGGCGTATCACCCGGCGTGATGGTATGGGGTGCCATTGGTTACACGTCTCGGTCACCTCTTTTTCGCATTGACGGCACTTTGAACAGTGGACGTTACATTTCAGATGTGTTGCGACCCGTGGCTCTACCCTTCATTCGATCCCTGCGAAACCCTACATTACAGCAGGATAATGCACGACCACATGTTGTAGGTCCTGTACGGGCCTTTCTAGGTACAGAAAATGTTCGACTGCTGCCCTGGCCAGCACATTCTCCAGATCCAACTGAAAACGTCTGGTCTATGGTGGGCGAGCAGCTGGCTCGTCACAATACGCCAGTCAGTACTCTTGATGAACTGTGGCATCGTTTTGAAGCTGCATGGGCAGCTGTCTGTACCTGTACACGCCATCCAAGCTCTGTTTGACTCAACGCCCAGGCGTATCAAGGCCGTTATTGCGGTCAGAGGTGGTTGTTCTGGGTACTTATTTCTCAGGATCTATGCACCCAAATTGCGTGAAAATGTAATCACATGTCAGTTCTAGTATAATATATGTGTCCAATGAATACCCGTTTATCGTCTGCATTTCTTCTTGGTGTAGAAATTAGTGGGTTATACTGCTGTCGATGATGGATGAGCAAACTGCCGAGGTTGGATCTACAGAAGTCATTTTTTTCCTGTTTGTGCTTCTCTGGCTGGGAGCTAATTTTTACGTAATGGTAGTGACAGTACTGGAATGAGAATACAGTGCATGTTTCGTTCGGTGTCCATATCGTGGTGTAGGTGTCAGACATGTGCATATTTCCAATGCCTAGTGCTCATGTCTTCAGGTTGCTAAGTATTTACAACGTTAAACTTAGAAGCGGTGACCAAAGGCAGAGTGGTTCGGCGATGCATACTCTGTAACGTGCTCTCACGTTTGTTAGGAAAATCATCCCTTAGTAAATCATTCCATTCCTTCACCAAAGCGACTGACAAATGTTGGTGCACTGCGTATTAACTCTGCTTGATGAGATTTAAGTCACGCCGAATAGTAATGTTGACAGTGTCCAAATATTTTCAGGTTATGCGATCTGATATTGCTCTCATCTGAGAAGCGCACACGATCCCAGTCCCTATCCTCTTGATCTCTTTGCAAACAGTTTAGGTGTCGGCAGAGCCATATGTACAGGTGCTCAGAACCCCCCATCATGCATCTGTCACACATCCTGTTAAATTCGGTTGCAGTTTGATATAGGGCTCTTGCATAATAGAGATCATCTCGTTTGGATGGTAGTACATGTAGTTTTAAATGCTCCACAATTCTGTGAACAGTAGCAAATTCCTCGTACTTCTTCTAGTTTTCTACATCTACATCTACATTCATACTCCGCAAGCACCTGACGGTGTGTGGCGGAGGGTACCTTGAGTACCTCTATGGGTTCGTGGAAAGAAGGATTGTCGGTATGCTTCTGTGTGGGCTCTAATCTCTCTGATTTTATCCTCATGGTCTCTTCGCGAGATATACGTAGGAGGGAGCAATATACTGCTTGACTCTTCGGTGAAGGTATGTTCTTGAAACTTCAACAAAAGCCCGTACCGAGTTACTGAGCGTCTCTCCTGCAGAGTCTTCCACTAGAGTTTATCTATCATCTCCGTAACGCTTTCGCGGTTACTAAATGATCCCGTAACAAAGCGCGCTGCTCTCCGTTGGATCTTCTCTATCTCATCCATCAACCCTATCTGGTACGGATCCCACACTGCTGAGCAGTATTCAAGCAGTGGGCGAACAAGCGTACCGTGACCTACTTCCTTTGTATTCGGATTGCATTTCCTTAGGATTCTTCCAATGAATCTCAGTCTGGCATCTGCTTTACCAACGATCAACTTTATATGATCATTCCATTTTAAATCACTCCTAATGCGTACTCCCAGATAATTTATGGAATTAACTGCTTCCAGTTGCTGACCTGCTATTTTGTAGCTAAATGATAAGGGATCTATCTTTCTATGTATTCACAGCACATTACACTTGTCTACATTGAGATTCAATTGCCAATCCCTGCACCATGCGTCAATTCGCTGCAGATCCTCCTGCATTTCAGTACAATTTTCCATTGTTACAACCTCTCGATATACCACAGCATCATCCGCAAAAAGCCTCAGTGAACTTCCGATGTCATCCACAAGGTCATTTATGTATATTGTGAATAGCAACGGTCCTACGACTTTCTCTGCGGCATTCCTGAAATCACTCTTACTTCGGAAGACTTCTCTCCATTGAGAATGACATGCTGCGTTCTGTTATCGAGGAAGTCTTCAATCCAATCACACAATTGGTCTGATAGTCCATATGCTCTTACTTTGTTCATTAAACGACTATGGGGAACTGTATCGAATGCCTTGCGGAAGTCAAGAAACACCGCATCTACCTGTGAACCCGTGTCTATGACCCTCTGAGTCTCGTGGACGAACAGCGCGAGCTGGATTTCACACGACCGTCTTTTTCGAAACCCATGCTGATTCCTACAGAGTAGATTTCTAGTCTCCAGGAAAGTCATTATACTCGAACATACACTCCTGGAAATTGAAATAAGAACACCGTGAATGCATTGTCCCAGGAAGGGGAAACTTTATTGACACATTCCTGGGGTCAGATACATCACATGATCACACTGACAGAACCACAGGCACATAGACACAGGCAACAGAGCATGCACAATGTCGGCACTAGTACAGTGTATATCCACCTTTCGCAGCAATGCAGGCTGCTATTCTCCCATGGAGACGATCGTAGAGATGCTGGATGTAGTCCTGTGGAACGGCTTCCCATGCCATTTCCACCTGGCGCCTCAGTTGGACCAGCGTTCGTGCTGGACGTGCAGACCGTGTGAGACGACGCTTCATCCAGTCCCAAACATGCTTAATGGGGGACAGATCCGGAGATCTTGCTGGCCAGGGTAGTTGACTTACACCTTCTAGAGCACGTTGGATGGCACGGGATACATGCGGACGTGCATTGTCCTGTTGGAACAGCAAGTTCCCTTGCCGGTCTAGGAATGGTAGAACGATGGGTTCGATGACGGTTTGGATGTACCGTGCACTATTCAGTGTCCCCTCGACGATCACCAGTGGTGTACAGCCAGTGTAGGAGATCGCTCCCCATACCATGATGCCGGGTGTTGGCCCTGTGTGCCTCGGTCGTATGCAGTCCTGATTGTGGCGCTCACCTGCACGGCGCCAAACACGCATACGACCATCATTGGCACCAAGGCAGAAGCGACTCTCATCGCTGAAGACGACACGTCTCCATTCGTCCCTCCACTCACGCCTGTCGCGACACCACTGGAGGCGGGCTGCACGATGTTGGGGCGTGAGCGGAAGACGGCCTAACGGTGTGCGGGACCGTAGCCCAGCTTCATGGAGACGGTTGCGAATGGTCCTCGCCGATACCCCAGGAGCAACAGTGTCCCTAATTGGCTGGGAAGTGGCGGTGCGGTCCCCTACGGCACTGCGTAGGATCCTACGGTCTTGGGGTGCATCCGTGCGTCGCTGCGGTCCGGTCCCAGGTCGACGGGCACGTGCACCTTCCGCCGACCACTGGCGACAACATCGATGTACTGTGGAGACCTCACGCCCCACGTGTTGAGCAATTCGGCGGTACGTCCACCCTGCCTCCCGCATGCCCACTATACGCCCTCGCTCAAAGTCCGTCAACTGCACATACGGTTCACGTCCATGCTGTCGCGGCATGCTACCAGTGTTAAAGACTGCGATGGAGCTCCGTATGCCACGGCAAACTGGCTGACACTGACGGCGGCGGTGCACAAATGCTGCGCAGCTAGCGCCATTCGACGGCCAACACCGCGGTTCCTGGTGTGTCCGTTGTGCCGTGCGTGTGATCATTGCTTGTACAGCCCTCTCGCAGTGTCCGGAGCAAGTATGGTGGGTCTGACACACCGGTGTCAATGTGTTCTTTTTTCCATTTCCAGGAGTGTAATACGTGTTCCAAAATTCTACAACTGATCGACGTTAGAAATATAGGTCTATAGTTCTGCACATCTGTTCGACGTCCCTTCTTGAAAACGGGGATGACCTGTGCCCTTTTCCAATCCTTTGGAACGATACGCTCGTCTAGAGACCTACGGTACACCGCTGCAAGAGCGGGGGCAAGTTCTTTCGCGTACTCTGTGTAAAATCGAACTGGTATCCCATCAGGTCCAGCAGCCTTTCCTCTTTTGAGCGATATTAATTGTTTCTCTATCCCTCTGTCGTCTATTGCGATATCTACCATTTTGTCATCTGTGCGACAATCTAGAGAAGGAACTACAGTGCAGTCTTCCTCTGTGAAACAGCTTTGGAAAAAGACATTTAGTATTTCGGCCTTTAGTCTGTCATCCTCTGTTCCAGTACCATTTTGGTCACAGAGTGTCTGGACATTTTGTTTTGATCCACCTACCGCTTTGACATAAGACCAAAATTTCTTAGGATTTTCTGCCAAGTCAGTACATAGAACTTTACTTTCGAATTCATTGAACGCCTCTCGCATAGTCCTCCTCACACTACATTTCGCTTCGCGTAATTTTTGTTTGTCTGCAATGCTTTGGCTATGTTTATGTTTGCTGTGAAGTTCCCTTTGCTTCCGCAGCAGTTTTCTAACTCGGTTGTTGTACCACGGTGGCTCTTTTCCATCTCTTACGATCTTGCTTGGCACATACTCATCTAACGCATATTGTACGATGGCTTTGAACGTTGTCCACTGATCCTCAACACTATCTGTACTTGAGACAAAACTTTTGTGTTGAGCCGTCAGGTACTCTGTAATCTGCTTTTTGTCACTTTTGCTAAACAGAAAAATCTTCCTACCTTTTATAATATTTCTATTCACGGCTGAAATCATCGATGCAGTAACCGCTTTATGATCGCTGATTCCCTGTTCTGCGTTATGAACGTTTGAGTCTCCCAGTCTACATATGGCAAATTAAAATCTCCACCCAGAACTATAACATGGTGGGGAAATCTACTCGAAATATTTTCCAAGTTATCCTTCAGGTGCTCAGCCACAACAGCTGCTGAGCAAGGGGGCCTATACAGACATCCAATTACCATGTCCGTATGACGCGAAGTCTTCCAGATTGACTATGACAACATGCTCTCATTTTCACCGGGTGGTTAATACATGGTCCAGTCGCATTAGCTCAAGTCGGTCTGTTCCTACACGAGACGCAGAATGTGGTAGATAAAGTGCACCGCCGAGCAAGGTGGCGCAGTGGTTAGCACACTGGTCTCGCATTCTGGATGACGGCGGTACAAACCCGCGTCCGGCCATCCTGATTTAGGTTTTCTGTGATTTCCCTAAATCGCTTCAGGCAAATGCCGGGAAGGTTCTTTTGAAAGGGCACAGCTGACTTCCTTCCCCATGCTTCCCTAATCCGATGGGGCTGATGAGCAGTCACCTGCCCCATACCGACCAACCATACAGTGCACCCCGACTTCTAGTTAGTGTTCAAACTGAATTGGTACGATCACATGGACAACGTTGCCGGACGGGCGGGTCAAAGACAGAGAAACAAGATGCAAGATGCATAGTTCTGCTCAAGATTCTTAGCCAGTAGGTTCAATGAAGGGGCAGCTCGTTTCGAAATAGAGGGCAGAGTGTTGCTGTGGATATGATTCGTTTGTTGGAGAGGTAATCATCGAAGGTGCTGACGAGATCTTTCAACCTCCGGCTTTATCCTGCGAATGCGAGAATACTTTGTGACTCCTAATCCACAAAGAGAGAGAAGGCTAGTCGTAATAAAATCTTATCGAATTTATAAATTGTTTCGGCTGAGAAACGTAGTTTTTGCACCTCCTCTCTGCTGCCGTCTATTTCACACACTAAAAAACAGTGTTTGTGTCACGTGATAAAGGCAGTGTAACAGGTTACACGATATGTCCATATTTATATAGCAAAAAATGGTTCAAATGGCTCTGTGCACTATGGGACTTAACTTCTGAGGCCATCAGTCCCCTTGAACATAGAACTAATTAAACCTAACTAACCTAAGGACATCACACACATCCATGCCCGAGGCAGGATTCGAACCTGCGACCGTAGAGGTCGCGCGGTTCCAGACTGTAGCGCCTAGAACCGCTCGGCCACTCCGGCCGGCATTTATATAGCACTCGCAGGGTAATGGATGGGGTGTTTTATCAGTGATACAGAAATTGAGAGCCACGCTGTTTAATGTTGCAATGTCAGTGGCTGATAGTATCACGAGATCGACGTAATGAGACGTTTCGTTAACGTGATAAGTCGTCGAGTGCAGTGGTTAGGAGCTCGAGTAGTTGAAAAATATGTGCTGAAACTGCGGAAACCTAGTAAAATTGCGAAAGTTGATGGAAAATACGAAAACTGAGGAAAATACAACAAAAATTATCGTTACAGATCTCCAGCCTCGGCAGTTTGCTCACTCATCATCGACAATAGTGTCATAGACGCCGTTTGTAGTTTTACTCAGTTGAATGTTATGCAATACTGAGGAGTGAGGGGATGCGAATTGTAAAAATGTTTCTGTTCTCTACTGATATTTGTGCATCTGAAATGCGTCTAAAATCCTTCCATAGTGTACGAGAAGACACACATATGCGGTACAGAGGAGCGTCTGAAACCACCACCAGACAGCCTTCAGACAGTTTACCCAAAGAAGTAGAATAAACGAGAGTTGTGACGGGTTATAACTGTATGCAGCAGCGAGCACTACTCTCTATCTGTCTGGGGAGGGAGCCAGAGCAGGCAGGTCGGCCTAAAGTGAGACGACTGGCACAAAGGTCCGTGTGTATCTCATGTGCCCAGGACGTATTATTTCAGTATTTTTCCTACATGATTTTAATTAGCTGATAACCAATTTGACACTGCCAGCACATTCAGAAGATTTGAAAGCACATCGCTGTTGACTGTACAGTTCTTCATTCATGACGAATAGTCATGTATTTCGCAACTGTTCCAGGGTGCCAGTCTTTCGAAGAAAAACGCTTAACTCCTTGCCGGAAGCGTCCTGTTCTTGAATCTTTTGTCATCTGTGACTGATTTCTGCAGACCGGAAACACTAAACACTACCAGCAGTTAGGTCCCTTTGCGTGCCATCAACAACAGGTTAATAAAGACCTGGAAAACCACACTTACTTACAGCTGGAGGAGAGGGAGGGATGATGGGAGGAAAGACTGTTTTTAAGCTGGTTAGTCTTTATCCACACATCGAGGTGAACACATGTGCAGTTACCGTCACCCTTTCCTGGTGAGATCTTCTGGGTTTGGTTTTTGTCAGAGTTGTGTTATTACAGCGATTTTTCTCTCGATTTCCAGTGTGTATGTGTTGCATTACGATCCGTTGTTTAAGAGTGGTTTCGATGTGCAATTAGAGCAGTGAAGTGTTTTCCGTCAGTAATGGTAGCGTGTATTGGCCTTCCCATACTTCAGCGATAGTTTGCCACCATATCTTTTCCTCAGCAGCTATACACCTGTAGATTGGTACGATTCAATTCTTCCGGCAGCAGCTGTAAGACAGTTCCCCGCCAATAGCCGCCCGCTGTGGCCGAGCGGTTCTAGGCGTTTCACTCCGGAGCCGCGCAGCTGCTACGGTCACAGGTTCGAATCCTGCCTCGGGCATGGATGTGTGTGATATTCTTAAGTTAGCTGGGTTTGCGTAGTTCTAAGTCTAGGGGACTGATGACCTCAGATGTTAAGTCCCATAGTGCTTAGAGCCATTTGAACCATCCCCTCCAATTTGGAGTGATATTCTCGACAAGAGCACACAGCAAGGTGAACAAATATACACACGTAGTCGCAAAAGGGAACGTAACCAATTTCTGGGATCCTCCATTGAGCCCCACGCACCAAAGCAAGCACCTCTGGTTAATTCAGTCTGGTGTAATGGAATAGGATGATGTCTTCTGCACTGTAGATTGACAGGCCACTTTAAAAAACACAAACAGCTTCATCACAGGTAGTATTCTCTACGAGTTGCAACATGCATCCTCAGCTCATCCTGCTGCAACACCATTATTTGCCGAAAAGTATTCCCTCTACACTCATCCATTATCACCATCTTCCATTTCTCATGTAAGTGGCTATGGCTGCAGTCCTCAACTGTATGTTTACATGTAATACGGTTATTAAACTCCTCCCTGCACAATGGCTACATCTTACCAATTGTACACATTGCACACGCACACACACACACACACACACACACACACACACACACACACACAGTACCTTCCGCACCAACAGCTCAACGCAGACTGAGCCTTTCCCAGCAACTGACAAGTGGAGGAACAGGATAATTGTATGACAATCCACTTATTAATTAATAAAGACTGTACCTTATGACCTTCTCTACAGCACCTCAGCATATATTGAGTCTTTCTCTCGCCATTTCACAAGGGGCGAGCGGGAAGAGGATGGGAATGTGGGAAAGGGGAGGGGAAGTTGGGGAGGTGGAGGAGAAGTGGTGGTGTCGTCATCAGTATGACGTTTCCACATCTACCCCAACAGAGAGGAGGTGGAGACCACGCAGGGAGAGCCACCATCTTCAATAAATTTGTTAGGTGATCAACTGTAGGTAGGCGATGATGATGATGTTTAGTTTGTGGGGCGCTGAACGACAAGGTCATCAGCGCCCATACAAACTCCCAGTTTTTACAAGTCTAGTTTTTATACAATCCAATCTAGCCACTGTCACGAATAATGCTGCTGCTGCTGATGATGATCTGTGAACAGACAGGTGGAATGGCAATGGAGAGCCCTTTGTCACCTATTATTGCCACTCTGTTTGTGGAAGATTTCGAGGAATGGCCATGGAGTCAGCGGAATTGTAGTCTGCATGTTTTCTTTTTTCAGATATGTCGACGACACTTTGTTCTTTGGACTCACGGACGAGAGACTTTATACAACTTTTTAGAACATCTGAATTCATTCTATCCAAATATCCGCGTTTCACGGTTGGGTTGGAAAAGGACAGTTGCCTTTTCTTTCTTCGTGGGTTGGTCAGGAGGAATGTTGATGGTACATTCGAACATCCCATTGGTACGAAGTCAACTCACACTTATTTGTATGTTCAGACTGACAGTTGTCACCATCTAGCTCAGCGTGAACGGGTGTTTTGTACCTTTCTTCATTTATAGCCACTGTCTCTATTGCAGTTTTATCTCAAACATGATGAGGTTTGACCGCCGAGAAAACTTTGTATTTGGATAACGCAAAGACAAACACCAAAATCATATGAAGCGATGTCATGTCAATCAACGTAGATTCCGCAAACATCGGTAATGGTAGATCCACCTTTCGGTTTTATTCACATTGCATCCAAATGAGCTATGGATCAAGGCAATGAACTAGATACAGCAATTTTTAATTTCATCGACAAAAGTAGAAGTAACTTCAGCAGTGCCCCAGAAAGGTGTATAGGGACTGATGCTATTTATTTTGCACATAAATGACGTGGCAGACAGTATTGACAGTAATCTCAGACGTTTTGGAGATGATGTAGTGATCTGTAATACAGAACCACCTGAAAAACGTCTGGTCAGATTATCCTAATATTCCAAAGTGGTACAAAGATTGGCAGCTTGCTTTAAATGTACGGAAATATAAAACTGTGCTCTTCACAAAACTAAAAACTTGGTATCGTTTGACTAAAAGTCGATCAAATTGGAATGACTAGTATACATTCCTGGATGTAACAGTTTGTGAGGATATTAAATGGAATAATTATATAGGCTTATTGGTGGGTAGCAGATGGCAAATTTCAGTTCGTTAATAGGATACTGTGGACCAAGGGACCAAAATCGTAATAAAATGCAGTCTTTCGCCTCTACTTCTCAATCTATAAGTGGAAGAAACAATGACGGAAATAAAATAAAGTTTCAAGAGTGGTCTTAAAATTGAGTGTGGAAAGATAGCAATGATGAGATTCGCTGCTTACATTGTAACCTCAGTGAAAGTGAAAAATTGCGGAACGTGTTGAATGGAATGAACAGAGTAAAGAATACAAAATGTGGATTGAGAATAAACCGAAGAAAGATGAAAGTAATGGGGACTAGCAGAAACATAATATTAAAATTGGGACCACGAAGTGAACCAAGTTAAAGAATTGTACTACCTTTCAAGCAAAACAATTCATGACAGATGAAACACGAAGGACACAAGAAGCATATTAACACAGGCAGTGAGAACATTTCTGACCCAGGGAAGTCTGCTAGTATCAAAGATCGGTCTTAATCTGAGGAAGAAGTTTCTGTGAATACACATTTGGAGCACAGCATTGTATGGTAGTGAATCATAAAATGTGGGAAAATCGGAACAGAAGAGAATCAAAGCGTCAGAGATACGGTGCTATAGAAAGATGTGAAAACTAGGTGGACATATAAGATAAAGAATGAAGTTGTTCACAGAATCGGCGCAGTAGGCAACGTAAAGAAAATCCTGACAAGGAGGAGGGGTATGACTATAAAACGTGCGATATAACCTCCACGGTACTAGATGGCGCTGTAGAGGGTACAAATTGTAGGAGGAGATAGAGACTAGAATACACCCAATAAATAATTGAGCTCGTAGAGTGCCTGTGCTAATCTGAGATGAAGAGGTTGGTACAGGAGAGTAGGGAAAGGTTGTTAACTACTACTAGTAACTCCTGTGTAGAATAGGAGTGTGCCACAAGGAAAATTTGGAGTTCACACCTGATATAATTTTGCCGATGGCTAATACTTTCGGACGTCCGTATGAAATATAACTTCAAGAATTGATAGCGAATCGCTCATCATCCCAGCTTTCTGAAACTCGTTTACGCGAACACATACCAGGTATAATGAAACATATGTAACCTGAGATACATCGTCAAAGTTAATCCGCTAGGGATATCTATCGCCGAAATGCGAAATTTGTAACAAAAAAATACCGTGCTATGAACTGGTAGCATTTGCCTACTTCGAAAAAATTGCAACAGTACAAAATAGCGCCAGCTAGACCATTGTGTTGAGAAGACAAAAAATAGTTTTATGAAACAATTTTCACAGCATCCATACATATTATAAGAATGGATTTATGTATCTGCGTATGTTCCACATCTCCTTGTGAAGCACTTGACCGATTTCAACCAAACTACACTCATGCTCATAAATTAAGGATAATGCTGATACATGATGCAACAACGCTTGTGGGCGGTTTGTGGGTTTAAATCACCTCGGGGTATGACCATGCGGTACATTTGTCCTGCGGTCGTCGCACGGTGGCGCTGGCAGCAGTCCACATACGCAGAGGTGTGTTGGTGGATGCCAGAGTACGGTGCAGCGAGTAAGTGTGTAGACGTTTTCAGACGTGCTAATGGTGACTGTGAGTTGAAAATGGCTCAAAGAACACATATTGATGACGTTATGAGGGGTAGAATACTAGGGCGACTGGAGGCTGGTCAAACACAGCAGGTCGTAGCAAGGGCCCTACGTGTGCCACAAAGTGTGATCTCAAGATTATGGTAACGATTCCAGCAGGCAGGAAACGTGTCCAGGCGCTACAGAACGGGACGTCCACAGTGTACAACACCACAAGAATACCGATATCTCACCATCAGTGCCCGCAGACGGCCATGGAGCACTGCAGGCAGCCTTCCCAGGGATCATTCTGCAGCCACTGGAACAGTTGTCTCCACACACACAGTCTACAGACGACTCAACAGACATACTTTATTCGACCGGAGATCTGCAAGATGCGTTCCACTGACCCCTGGTCACAGGAGAGCCCGTAAAGCCTGGTATGAAGAACACAGTATATGATCATTGGAACAGTGGTCCCAGGTTATGTTCACGGACGTGTCCAGTTATAGTCTGAACAGTGATTCTCGCCGGGTTTTCATCTGGCGTGAACCAGGAACCAGATACCAAGCCCTTAATGTCCTTGAAAGGGACCTGTATGGAGGTCGTGATTTGATGGTGTGGGGTGGGATTATGATTGGTGCACGTACACGCCTGCATGTCTTTGACAGAGGAACTGTAACAGGTCAGGTGTATCGGGACGTCATTTTGCACCAGTATGTCGGCCTTTTCAGGGGTGTAGTGGGTCCCACCTTCCTCCTGATGGATGATGACGCATGGCCCCACTGAGCCGCCATCGTGGAGGAGTACCTTGAAACAGAATATATCAGGCGAATGGAGTGGCCTGCCTGTTCTCCAGACCTAAACCCCATCGAGCACGTTTGGGATGCTCTCGGTCGACGTATCGCTGCACGTCTTCAAGCCTCTAGGACGCTTCAGGATCTCCGACAGGCACTGGTGCAAGAATGGGAGGCTGTACACCAGCAGCTGCTCGACCACCTGATCCACAGTATTCCAACCCGTTGTGCGGCCTGTGTACGCGTGTATGGTGATCATATCCTATATTGATGTCGGGGTACATGCGCAGGAAACAGTGGCGTTTTGTAGCACATGTGTTTCGGGACGGTTTTCTCAACTTATCACCAATACCGTGGACTGACAGATCTGTGTCGTGTGTGTTCCCTATGTTCCCATGCTATTAGCGCCAGTTTTGTGTAGTCCACGTTGTGTGGCACCACATTCTGCAATTATCCTTAATTTATGAGCATGAGTGTAGATACATTCCTTACTATCAGGCAACCATCACTGTGGGGGGTAAAAACCACTTACCTAACATAGCTCAGTAGGTATGACTTCACAAACACGGAACTGCGTGAAAAAATGCCGTATCATTCATGGCGTTGAAATGCGTTACTTTTGTGCCATTAACTCTATTCGCAATAAATTTCGCAGATTATATCCACATATGCCGTTAAATCCACTTAAAAATTACATCGTGTTAACACACGTAGTTCTGAAGACTGACACTGAGACGCTTGAAAAATTGTTACATTGTGCATGACTTTTAAGTTTATTGCCTATTTGCTAACAGTTCTATTAGCAAAACATTTTGCAGATAGTATCTACGTATGCCGTTGAAAATCTCTACAACATTATATCATTGTATGACAGACTGTTCCCGCAACATGCATGAAATTATAATACATTTATTCTTTACTACTAAGTCTCTCCTACAGCTGAGTCAGCTTAAGGAAATAGCTGTACCTGGCAGCGCTCTTGACAGCTTTCAACTGCGAAGCGCAAAAGGCTGTAGGCGAAACCAATAGCCATGAAGAGGCGTTGCCGTAGAAACTGTACATTAATACGTATCTTTTTTTTTTTTTTTTTTTTTTTTTTTTTTTTTTTTTTTTTTTTTTTTTGTACGACTGTTTCATAATCCCAGAGGTGTTTCCACGAACACATGGAAACACAGTTGATTTTTTTTTTCGTTTCTGATATAAAATTGTTAATATTAATATCTTGGCGATGCCGGGGTTTTCACCTGGTAAATAATTAAGAATAAATGCCTCAGCTGTTATATCCTAGCCGGCCACGGTGGCCGAGCGGTTCTAGGCGCTTCAGTACGGAACCGCGCGACTGTTACGGTCGCAAGTTCGAATCATGCCTCGGGCATGGATGTGTGTGATGTCCTTAGGTTAGTTAGGTTTAAGTAGTTCTAAGTTCTAGGGGAATGATGACCTCAGATGTTAAGTCCCATAGTGCTCAGAACCATTTGAACCATTTTTTGTTATATCCTAGATACAGAATAACTTGTGTGTGTGTGTGAGAGAGAGAGATTAGTTAGTTGACTGTAGTTTGTACAACGCAATGCTTCGAGATTTTAGGTGAAGAAACTGAACTGACAGAGGAAAACCCACTTATAGAGTTTCAAGATATAGCAATTAGTGAGTAATCTAGGATTATGATACAACGCCAACATATAGATCCCGAAATGACCACGAAATTAGAATCATGCTAATTACAATGCGCACAGAGGCCTATAAGCAGCCATTCTCTACGCACTCCAGGCAACGAGAAGAAACCCTAATATGTAGTACAAATTTAGGCACCCTCTTCCATGCACCTCGCAGTGATTTGAAGAGCATGTACGAACATATTGATACACAATACGCTTGGTGTAAATAAAAAATATCATTTAATCTGTAACACAGTCATAGACTGTTTTGAAAACTGTTTTGCTGAAGTTGACTAAGGAGAGCACGCTACTGATCATTATGTGAGGATTAAGTCATATTAGAAATTACAAAATTCTAAGCAAAATGATAAGACGAAAATAGGAAATAGCAGTGTCTGTCTTATTAAAAAGTATGAGGCAGTGTTCCTTCAGACATGCATGCTTGCATGCGTGCTGCTTAATAAACAGGCACCGCTATTGCGTGTTCATTCGCCAATACCAGGTCCTCGAGTCTCAATAAATATGTCCTCCCAGGAAGAAAGTACATTAGCGTGAGCGTGCAGGTTTTCACACATGGGCGGCAACGTATGGAAGTTTTGATATTGCCGTGATTCGTGCATGGATGGTCGAAATGGTTAAAGCGAATACCTGCGTAAGGAGGAAAATTCGGGATCGAGTCTCGGTCCGGCACAACTTTTCACAGTCGTCATTCTAGTGGTGGTTCATATTCGCAATTCGAATACTTGCCTGTATAAAGAGATAAGAGAATGAAACGTACACATTTTCAAGAAAAAACAAATTCCTCCAGCAACAAAATGAAATCTAGAATAGAAACCTTTTGGAGGTGAATTTTAAATTTGAGGGGTTTTGTCACCATTACTGTGCCATACGAAGATACACTCGTCGGCAGAACGATGGGTTCTTTCGTTTGTTCCGTAAGGCCGAGCGGATCTAGGCCCTTCAGTCCGGAACCGCAACGCTGCTACAGTCGCAGGTTCGAATCCTGCCTCGGCCATGGATGTGCGTGATGTCCTTAGGTTAGTTATGTTTAGGTAGTTCTAAGTCTAGGGAACTGATGACCTCAGATGTTAAGTCCCATAGTGATTAGAGCCATTTGAACCATTTTGAACTACACACATAAAAAAAAGTTTTGCATCACCTCGGTTCCCAGAACTCCTGAAGATAGACGTTGACTGTGGATCTTGTGTCACAGACACAGTCGCTTTGACTGTTCAGAGATGTCACTAAACCCGCCCAAAGGTGTAAACAACCATGTATGAGCAGCGCCTATTAGACGAAGGGGGTCCGACAGCCGATCAGTTCCAGTCATTCCACCAGGAAGGAGGTACATCGCTCGTGTTGTCTGTAGTTCAACCATGCCTAGACGGTCAATACCGCGGTTCGATGGCGTCCGAATTGTTACTTTGTGCCAGGAAAAGCTCTCAACAAGGGAAGTATTCGGGCTTCTCGGAGTAAACCAAAGCGATGCTGTTCCGACATGGAGCGAATACAGAGAGACAGGAATTGTCGATGACGTGTCTCGCTAAGGCCATCCAAGGGCTACTACTGCAGTGGATGACCGCTACCTACTGATTATGGCTCGAGGGAATCCTGACAGCAACGCCACTATGTTCAATAATGCTTTTCGTGCAGCCACAGGACGTCGTGTTACAACTCAAACTGTGCACATTGGGCTGCATGATGCGCAACTTCACTCCCGACGTCCATGGCGAGGTCCATCTTTGCAACCACGACACCATGCAGCGCGGTACAGATGGGCCCAACAACATGCCGAAAGGACCGCTCAAGATTGGCATTACGTTCTCTTCATCGATGAGTGTCGCATATGCCTTTAATCAGACAATCGTTGTGTTTGGAGTCAATCCGGTCAGGCTGAACGCCTCAGACACACTGTCCAGGGCGTGCAGCATCCCTGCTCTTTTGGGGTGGCATTATGTGGGGCCGACTTACGCCGCTGGTGCTCATGGAAGGCGCCGTAATGGCTGTACGATACGTGAATGCCATCCTTCGACCGATAGTGCAACCATATCGGCAGCATATTGGCGAGGCATTCGTCTTCATGGAAGATAATTCGCGCCCCTATCGTGCACATCTTGTGAATTACTTCCTTCAGGATAACAACATCTCTCGACTAGAATGGCCAGCATGTTCTCCAGACATGAACATTGTCGAACATGCGTGGGATAGATTGAAAAGGTCTTTTTATGGACGACGTGACCCTCCAATCGCTCTGAGGGATCTACGCCGAATCGCTGTTGAGGAGTGGGATAATCTGGACCAAGAGTGCCATGATGAACTTGTGGATAGTATGCCACGATGAATACAGGCACGCACCAATGCAATAGGACGTGCTACTGGGTATCAGAGGTACCGGTGTGTACAGCAATCTTGAACACCACCTCTGAAGGTCTCGCTGTATGGTGGTACAACATGCAATGTGTGGTTTTCACGAGCAATAAAAACGACTGAAATGAAGTTTATGTTGATTTCTATTCCAATTTTCTGTACAGGTTCCAGAGCTCTCGGAACCGAGTTGATGCAAAGGTTTTTTTGATGTGTGTATAACATATGAAATACACTGAAGAGCCAAAGAAACTAGTGAACCTGAATAATATCGTGATCGGCCCCCGCGGGCATGCAGAAGTGCCGGAGCACGATGTTGCATGGACTCGACTAATGTCTGATGTAGTGCTGGAGGGAATTGACACTATGAGTCCTGCAGGACTGTCCATAAATCCGTACGAGTACGAGGGGTGGAAATCTCTTCTGAACAGCACGTTGTAAGGCATCCCAGATACGCTCAATAATATTCATGCCTGTATAGTTTGGTGGCCAGCGGAAGTGTTTAAACTCAAAAGAGTGTTCCTGGAGCCGGTCGGTCGCAATTCTCCATGTGGGGTGTCGCATTGTCCTGCTGGAATTGTCTGTCGGAATGCACAATGGACATGAAAAGGATGCAGGGGATCGGACAGGATGCTTACGTACGTGACACCCGTCAGAGTTGTATCTAGACGTAGCAGGGGTCTCATATCACTCCAACTGCATACCCCTCACAACTTTACAGAGACTCCACCAGCTTGAACAGTCCCCCACTGACATGCTGGATCCATGGATTCATGAGGTTGTCTGCACACCTGTACACGCCCACCCACTCGATACAATTTGAAACGATGCTCGTCCAACCAGCCAACACGTTTCCAGTCATCAACGTCAGTGTTGGCGGGCCCAGGCGAGATGTAAAGCTTTGTGTCCATCAGTCAAGGGTGCACGAGTGGGCGTTCGGCTCCGAAAGCCCATATCGATGATGTTTCGTTGAATGGTTCGCACGCTGACACTTGTTGATGGCCCAGTATTTAAATCTGCAGAAATTTGCGAAAGGGTTGCACTTCTGTCATGTTGAGCGATTCTCTTCAGTCGTCGTTAGTCCCGTTCTTGCACGATCTTTTTCCGGTCGCAGAGATGTCGGAGATTTGATGTTTTACCGGGTTCCTAATATTCATGGTACATTCGTGAAATGATCGTACGGGAAGATCCCCACTTTATCGTTACGTCGGAGATGCCGCGTCCCATCGCTAGTGCGCCGACTCTATTACTGCTTTCAAACTCATTCAAATCTCGACAGCCTGCCGGTGTAGCAGCTGTGACCGATCTAACAATTGCGCCAGACAATTGTTTTCTTACAAGGGCGTTGCCGACCGCAGCACCGTATTCTGCCTTTTACGTATCTCTGTATTTGAATACGCATGCCTATGCCAGTTTCTTTGGCGCTTCAGTGTATTAGTTCATTTTATTACAATATACATATGATAGTTTAGTTTGTGTAATCCATTTCCACAGGACTGTTGTAAGTACTTACTGCTGTCTCTGAAAATTGAAGTATCGCTAGATACGGACAAATTTAAATGATTCTCGACTTGACGAATAATTGCCATACTGTTCACATTACTTTCTGCCCAAAACATTTAACACACTGGTGGCCTATCTAAGATTATGCCGTCGTTAGTTTCACGAAGTCGCAGCCTATCGCCCAAAGGTCATTTGTCATTTGACACTGACTAGGAAAGTCTTTTTTTATGCAGTTCACTACAAATTCCTCTTCTGTGCCAACCTCTTTATCTCAAAGTAGCAATTACAATCTACGTCCTCAACCATTTGTTCTATCTATTCCAACCTCTCTCCTCCTCTAGAGTTTTCACCCTCTACGTCTTCTTCTACTGTTGTGAAAACTATTCCCTGATGTCTTAACACATGTCCTGTCATCCTGTTCCTTCCCTTTGTCAGCGTTTCTATATGTTCTCTTCTTCGCCGATTCTATGGAGAACCTCCTCATTCGTTATCTTATCAATCCACTTAATTTTCAACGTTCTTCTATAGTACCACATCTCAGATCCCTCCATTATCTTCTATAGAAGCCTACACACTACTATCAGCGATCAAAACAAATGCTATTTGGAACACTGTATAAAATTTCTTCGGTTGTATATAATGAGTTGATCTAAGGTAGCTCTAGAATTACAAACAATGACATTGTTCTTTGACTATAAGATAATTTAAGTCTGAAGACTTCCCACAGTTTATGAGAAGTTTTCTCATTCTTGTCTGATGAAATCCCATACCATATTGTACCACTACAGAAAATTCGTTGTTACGCACTCTCTTAATGTAAATATCCAAGTGATTACGACGAAATAAGTGGTAAAATAATCAAATTGTTTTCAGTATACAGAATTTGTCGCAGTTTTTACCGTAAGGAATTATTATTTGAAGTATAATAATGATCGCTGTACCCTTCACTGTGATCATGATATATTTCATAAATGTTTTTCAGATTTGTTTTCTATTGTACTAAGTTACTCATTTAATGAACCATTCCATTGTGGTTAATATGTTGTTGTTAAGCTGCGCCGGCCGAAGTGGCCGTGCGGTTAAAGGCGCTGCAGTCTGGAACCGCAAGACCGCTACGGTCGCAGGTTCGAATCCTGCCTCGGGCATGGATGTTTGTGATGTCCTTAGGTTAGTTAGGTTTAACTAGTTCTAAGTTCTAGGGGACTAATGACCTCAGCAGTTGAGTCCCATAGTGCTCAGAGCCATTTGAACCATTTGTTAAGCTGCTTCATATCAATGTATATCAAAGAACAGTAAAGAATTAGTGACCCATCACATTAATACTATCGTTTTCAGACTTTTCTAGAAGCCAATGTATAGCAGAATGAGTAAAGACTTTGTACAGAAAAACATTTACAGTGACAAACAGTTTCAAAACGGACTGAGCTGAACAGACTGTACATATATATTTTATGTATTAGAATCTATAAATCAACAATTCTTCGATGGTATAAATGAGCTGATCTAAGGTAGCTCTCGAATTACAGACAGTGACATTGCTTTGTAACTACAATTTAAGTCTGAAGATTATGTGGATCATAACATCTGCAGGCATAAACTAAAACAGTAGAATCAGAGGAGTGGTATTTCAGAATAAAGGTTTCAAACATGGAGGAAAAGCTACCCAAAAGGGACATGATAAATCACTTAATCGTACCATCGTAATTTTTGTTACAAGTAATAACCAACAGGGGGGCCTCAGAGGCCCAGAAAGAAAGTGCCAATTAAATTTGTCATAATGCAAGTTTATTTACTTCTGATACCATTGAGAACACTTAGAACTGCTTAGACATTATTCTGTTTACTGAATCGTAAAAAGTTAAATTATGATATGAAAAAGATCAAGAAATCATAAAATTCACATTGTGTAAATTTTTTTCCAGTAACGTTCATAATTGTGTTCACTAATAAACAAAAAAGTTGTTTAATTTCAGTCCACTGCATGAAGGAAACAGAATTTACTGTCTCATTCTGAAATACATTTTCAACACAGTACTGTCTTCTTACTGTGTGTTTCACAGATGTTTTTGCGGCACTGAGAGCAGGTAACAATTGATTTTCCCCAATTTGTTGTATTTGATCTTTTTAGATGCAGTTTCTTGGCAGCATAGGTGGCGCTGTCTATGTGTTCCTGGCTCTGCTGTTGATAGTGAAGGTTCCATAATTCAGCTAAACTTCCGTTGTGCAATGCTTTCCATTGCCATTATTACTGGCTTCTGAAGCCCCGACAAATTTCGGGCCCGTTTGTCTGCATGAGGCCTTATTAGTTCAAGACCTAACTTAGTGAGAAAAAATTTTCTGCGATTTATAAAATTCTTTTTCCAATTTGGAAAGTTGGGAAGGAAGAATTAATGTGCATTTAGTGCTGCTATATCAATGAGTGTGCAGAAGAGGGACATAGGCCATCTTCTTGCGCCTTTCTTCGTGCTGTAATGTCTTACCATCTGATCTATTGTGTCCACGCCTCCCTTAGTAGAATTATAAAAAGATTTATGTCTGTCTTTTTTGAGTCTTCACTAATCACACTTTCTGCGTGATAAGTCAAATTATCAACAGCAGTCGCTCTAGTTTCTGACGGACCAGAGTTCATACAAGAGTGTCTGGTGGCCTTTGTGTCTAAGATATTCAAAGGTGAATGAACATACACTTGTAGTTTTCAGCTCTTCACCTATTTGTCGTCTGTTCGACCGCACGGTGCCAACAAGTGTGGAGTGAAAATCATTCGACAGAGTCTCAGCAGGCTCCACTGAAGTGTAGTACCGGTCCGTTGTAATATTGCGGCTTGATTTCTCAATGGGCTTTATTAGTCTCTTTACAATATCCGTTGGTCCATTTAGATGCTGTACCTTGCCAAACTTACCTGCATAGATGTCCACGCTGTTCATATATCTAGTTTCAGAATCAGAGGCATTCTAATTAGAATTCCGTATTTTCCAGGTTTATCTTCTAGAAGTACTGTGAATGGGCAGCGAGATGGAGCAAAGACATCATCTCATGCACTGTGGTGTTTAGACCAAGAATGAAATACAATGGAAATGACGAATTCAAGCTTTCAAAAATTTCCCTCATTGGAGCAAACTTGCCAGTCTGGCGACAAATTTCTCTTGTATTTTTATCATCAAACCCAATATCCTAGTCAGTTCAAAAAATCGGGCCCAACTCTTGATCCATAATACAATTGTCGACCCTGAAGCATAAACCATACGTCTTGGACAAGTATCTTATTGTCATTATTTTAACCCAAGATTAGTAACAGCCCTATAAAACAAAAAACTCATCTTCATCGGTGTGTTGAATACCTTGTCGAGAAGCCTCTTCATTTGAGTGCAGTATTATTAGATTCATAGCTTGAGGTGTAGAAAAGATCTCTACAGCCTCTTTCGGAGACGCAATTTTTCTTTCTTGTCTTAGCGCCGTTTTTTCCCGCACTGTGTTTTATATTCTAGAGATGGTTCAGTAACATACTCACGTCCACTTTTGGCAATGAATTTATCACAGTTGGTATCATCAGCATCTAGTGGCGTGGGCAGAACCTCATCTTCATTCTCAGACGGTTAATCAGTTCCAGTTTCTTCCACATTATCATCCACTTCACTTTCATCTAAATCTGATTCGTTCAAGACTTCAAGCACTCTTTCAATAGAACTATCACATAAAAGTTGTCTTTTCCTGTCACTTGTTCAACAGAAAAAATGAGAATAAGAACGGTCGACCTCATAAAAACATGTTTGACAACAGTTCAAAAGTTCGTTTCGTTTTAAATATTTAAAACCAAAGTCTCAACCACATGAAATCTTTCCTTGGTATTACCGATGGGGTGACTTCTAAGGCCCATAAAGAGTAAAATCAAATAAACTAATTTCAATGAATTTTAATTAACAAATTCTATAAAATCTCAATTTTAAATGCAGTAATGTACAATCAGCTTTGATTTCAATTTCACTTATCAAATCACATGGATATAACAAGTAAATGTCGTGTAAGTGGGCCTACAAAGCCCACAGGGCAAAATAAGACGGTGGCATTATAAGTGGATGTAAACAAGGGACCATTTTTAGGTTGTGAAGGGATATATAATGGCCGTCTCAAAAGCCCGTCATTTTTATTTGTTGTTGGCAACGTTGATTTTGCATGTTTTGTTATCAGTGATCATTGAGGTTATGTTTTGATACTGTGCTTTTGTTTTCCAGGTCGGTGTTTGTGCAGTATCGACTTGGAAAGATACAGTACAGAACAGCGAGTGTTGATTGCGAAAACTGGCTCCAAGAATGGTGAAAGTTTCGCAGAAACTGCTCGGAAACTCAGTGCTATTCTTGGGCATAACAATGCACAAAATGAATCCACTGTTCGTTTACTGATAAGGAAATTTGAAGAAAGCAGTTTAACAGCAGACGTCAATAGCGAGAGGTTGTAACAATGGAAAATTGTACTGAAATGCAGGAGGATCTGCAGCGAATTGACGCGTGGTGCAGGGAATGGCAATTGAATCTCAATGTAGACAAGTGTAGTGTGCTGCGAATATACAGAAAGAAAGATCTCTTATCATTTAGCTACAAAATAGCAGGTCAGCAACTGGAAGCAGTTAATTCCATAAATTATCTGGGAGTACGCATTAGGAGTGGTTTAAAATGGAATGATCATATAATGTTGATCGTCGGTAAAGCAGATGCCAGACTGAGATTCATTGGAAGAATCCTAAGGAAATGCAATCTGAAAACAAAGGAAGTAGGTTACAGTACGCTTGTTCACCCACTGCTTGAATACTGCTCATCAGTGTGGGATCCGTACCAGATAGGGTTGATAGAAGAGATAGAGAAGATCCAATGGAGAGCAGCGCGCTTTGTTACAGGATCATTTAGTAATCGCGAAAGTGTTACGGAGATGATAGATGAACTCCAGTGGAACACTCTGCAGGAGAGACGCTCAGTAGCTCGGTACGGGTTTTTGATAAAGTTTCGAGAACATACCTTCACCGAAGATTCAAGCAGTATATTGCTCCCTCCTACGTATATCTCGCGAAGAGACCATGAGGATAAAATCAGAGAGATTAGAACCCACACAGAAGCATACCGACAATCCTTCTTTCCACGAACAATACGAGACTGGAATAGAAGGGAGAACCGACAGAGGTACTCAGGGTACCCTCCGCCACACACCGTCAGGTGGCTTGCGGAGTATGGATGTAGATGTAGATGTAGATAGGTGTGGACGCCTCGAAGTAACCGGATTGAGACAAATATTGTTGCTGTGCTTGATTCTGTTACTGTGAGTCCGGAAAATTCGTGTCGCCGTCGTGCTCAATAAATGTGCATGTTTCCAGCAACACTGAACGGAATCTTAACAAAAGTTTGTAGTTAAACCTGTACAGAGTTCAGTTAATACAGGAACTTAAACCGGTGGATCACAGAAATTTGTGCAGTGCATCGTGGAAAAGGAACGAAAGAGTCATGGTTTCACAAAGCGCATCATTTTCTTAGACGAAGCTTACTTCCGTGAAAACGGCTATGTGAACAAGCATAATTACAGAATATGGGGATCAGAGAACCATAGGGTAATTCACGAAAAAGACACGCAACCTCAACGAGTTATAGTTTGGTGTGGGATCTGGAGTGGGGACTTAATCGATCCTTACTTTTTTTGAAGGTGAACAAGGGAGGGCTGTCACGGGGAATGGAGTTTGGATCAAATGAATATCGAGAATTTATGGTTCCAACTAGACGGTGCAACATACTGCACGTCAGGAGACACAATTGCTCTGTTGCGTGAAAAGTTCCCGGACAGAATAAACTCCTTACGAGGAGACCCTACCCGCACCCATCTTGTGACCTGTCAAATTGTGACTTTAGCCTTTGAAGGTACGAGTTTACTGCAACGAACTCTGTAATCTATTGGAACTCAAACAAGAAATCTGACGTGCCCTCGACAAAGTTGATCGGAAAATGTGTGAGCATTCATTATAGTCTACTCTTGCTCCTAAAAAATTACCTTTTCTAAAAACTAGTCCAAGCCTTGATTACAATTTTGAAATAAATAAACTCTTCAGAGGCTTGACGAATTTAACATTATTCAGAAAAACGTGGAATGCATGTTTATACATGCATTAAATAATGTGCCAGAACATATAAAATGTTCTCGTTGAATATACTATACTTTGTTACTCAAAACACTCTGTTTCCTAACTTTTTCTACTCCATCTTCACAGGTGCTCTTAAAAGTAATTTATTACGTTACAATATAATTAATTTCGTGAAATGTGTACACTTGATGACTTTCTGCATCCCAGGTAACGTTCTCCGCGGATTCCACTAAATATGATTCATATGACATCACCCTTACATGCTGATTTTGCAGCCGTTTCCAGCAGTAAATCCAAGTATTTCGCCACAAATGGGGAAAATATACTGCAATTGTACTGCTAGTGACGCCGCCCAATCTAAATACTCTGACTCCCCCTCACAATAGTTAACTGCCGATGTGTTGAGCACTGTTGCAGTGACGTCAGTGAGGGTGGCTGTAGGCTTGCGCCACAACAGTAATACTGGACGCAGAGTTTGCGACAGGCAAGCAACTGTCTGTGTTCAGCTTGTGTTCCTGCCTCAGTTTTTTGTCACACTCGTTCAAAGACCTGTGTATCCAATTCATTATGCCTCTAGATTTAATCATATCGATTTTCAAGCTTCACGGTGTCGTATTGTACATGAGATGTGAACACTTCGGGTACAGCGTGTCCTACTTGCGAATTCCGCGTAATGCAGCATCAGGTGATGTCTTCCGTCGCTGACAAAGTAGCGCGTGCCCAGCCACTCTCCCGCACGCGGTACGCAGCAGACAGTGAAAGCACCAACATTGCAGTTCCATTAGTAGAGCCTCCGAGGGGCATGGGGAAACGACCCTGACTGGAACTCAGTGACCGAGAATGACTTCCTCCTCTCGTTCTCCTTCTGCTCACCCACTCCCCTTACATGTTATTCCTTTCACCATGTAGCAGCGTGTTAGACTGACATTATTCAATTGAGCAGTGTAGTCCCCAGGACAGAGAGTAGATGGGGTGACGGAGCTATATCGTGATAAAAAAAATGTATTACGGTGACGATGGATGGGCATCGTAACATGCAAAGGATGAATATACCCAGGCACTTGTGAAGGAAGCAGTTAGCGTTGACACAAGTAAATAAGATCACGTTCAGTACGCTTGGTCAGAAGAGCACACTACATGTTTTCTATCAAAATAAGGACAGATACTGTGTGAAGGTAGTGCGAATATCCTACTATCGCCGAGTACGACTTTGCAGTACATCGACGAACTATCTCGTGACAATATTCAGCCTTCGGTTTATGCAACAACGTCCTCCACTTCTGTGAGTACAACCCTCGTCTCTCTGTGAGTAAGACACGGAGCAAGACAGCAACCCATAATTATGGGACGCATTTCTTGGCTAGTTGGTCTGCTGCCTCATTTCCATGAAATGCAATACAGGATGATATCCAATAAAATATATTTCGTTCTCCTGTTTTTAATGATCAGTTCACACTAGATACAATTTTGAACAATGGCTAACACTTCCTGATGTTCATTTGAAGATATAGGAGCTTCGGGGGTTGATGCCGAATCACTCATTGTCAACACTTTCTGAAACTCATTTGCCTGAACACATAATTGGTGTGATGCAACATTTATAATCTGAATTATAACATCAAGGTTACTCTGGGGTGCATCGATCGCCCAAACGTAACATATGAAACAACTAGCTGCATTTGACAACTTCCTCAAAATTACAACAGTATAAAATATCATTAACTTCAACATTATGTTCGAAAGCCCAAAAAGAACGTTCTGTGCAACTATGTTTAAAGCATTAAACAAATAAATAAGAATAAATGCTTAAGGTGTTGTACCATAAATACACTCCTGGAAATTGAAATAAGAACACCGTGAATTCATTGTCCCAGGAAGGGGAAACTTTATTGACACATTCCTGGGGTCAGATACATCACATGATCACACTGACAGAACCACAGGCACATAGACACAGGCAACAGAGGATGCACAATGTCGGCACTAGTACAGTGTATATCCACCTTTCGCAGCAATGCAGGCTGCTATTCTCCCATGGAGACGATCGTAGAGATGCTGGATGTAGTCCTGTGGAACGGCTTGCCATGCCATTTCCACCTGGCGCCTCAGTTGGACCAGCGTTCGTGCTGGACGTGCAGACCGCGTGAGACGACGCTTCATCCAGTCCCAAACATGCTCAATGGGGGACAGATCCGGAGATCTTGCTGGCCAGGGTAGTTGACTTACACCTTCTAGAGCACGTTGGGTGGCACGGGATACATGCGGACGTGCATTGTCCTGTTGGAACAGCAAGTTCCCTTGCCGGTCTAGGAATGGTAGAACGATGGGTTCGATGACGGTTTGGATGTACCATGCACTATTCAGTGTCCCCTCGACGATCACCAGTGGTGTACGGCCAGTGTAGGAGATCGCTCCCCACACCATGATGCCGGGTGTTGGCCCTGTGTGCCTCGGTCGTATGCAGTCCTGATTGTGGCGCTCACCTGCACGGCGCCAAACACGCATACGACCATCATTGGCACCAAGGCAGAAGCGACTCTCATCGCTGAAGACGACACGTCTCCATTCGTCCCTCCATTCACGCCTGTCGCGACACCACTGGAGGCGGGCTGCACGATGTTGGGGCGTGAGCGGAAGACGGCCTAACGGTGTGCGGGACCGTAGCCCAGCTTCATGGAGACGGTTGCGAATGGTCCTCGCCGATACCCCAGGAGCAACAGTGTCCCTAATTTGCTGGGAAGTGGCGGTGCGGTCCCCTACGGCACTGCGTAGGATCCTACGGTCTTGGCGTGCATCCGTGCGTCGCTGCGGTCCGGTCCCAGGTCGACGGGCACGTGCACCTTCCGCCGACCACTGGCGACAACATCGATGTACTGTGGAGACCTCACACCCCACGTGTTGAGCAATTCGGCGGTACGTCCACCCGGCCTCCCGCATGCCCACTATACGCCCTCGCTCAAAGTCCGTCAGCTGCACATACGGTTCACGTCCACGCTGTCGCGGCATGCTACCAGTGTTAAAGACTGCGATGGAGCTCCGTATGCCACGGCAAACTGGCTGACACTGACGGTGGCGGTGCACAAATGCTGCGCAGCTAGCGCCATTCGACGGCCAACACCGCGGTTCCTGGTGTGTCCGCTGTGCCGTGCGTGTGATCATTGCTTGTACAGCCCTCTCGCAGTGTCCGGAGCAAGTATGGTGGGTCTGACACACCGGTGTCAATGTGTTCTTTTTTCCATTTCCAGGAGTGTATAACAATTTCTAACCGTATGAATGGTCAGGATGATAGGACATCTGTAATGACATCAGGGAATAACTTCCACGGTACTAGAGGAAGCTGTAGAGGGTAAAAATTGTAGAGGAAGACAGAGATTGGAATGCATCCGGCAATCATAACGTTCAGTCATATGCAAAAATCGGTCAGATCCATAGCCATTTTCTGTATATTCTGCATACCATAGTACTTCTTTAGCTCATTACGAAAAGTAATAATTTTAGAACTGTAAGCTGATATTTACATGAGATTAAATCAATGAAATGTTTCCTTGCTGTCTTCGCTATATAATATTTCAGCTACTGGAGAGTGGGATGATGTGTATTATATGTCTTATTATGAAAACTGTTTTAGGTTACAACAGTTATGCAACTGAAAGAGATGAGGCTAATAACATACCAGATCCACTCCTATCTAATAGAAGTGTGGTGTCACCGCCAGACACCACACTTGCTAGGTGGTAGCTTTTAAATCGGCCGCGGTCCGGTAGTATACGACGGACCCGCATGTCGCAACTGTCAGTAATTGCAGACCGAGCGCCGCCACACGGCAGGTCTAGAGAGACGTACTAGCACTCGCCCCAGTTGTACGGACGACTTAGCTAGCGATGCCTCGTTTATTTGCAGAGAAGATAGTTAGAATAGCCTTCAGCTAAGTCAATGGCTTCGACCTAGCAAAGCGCCATAGCAATTGATAGTTATCGTATGAAGCATGTCTCATCAAGAACGATGTATACAAATGATGGATTAAAGTTAAGTATTCCAGAAGCTACGTACTTTTCTTTATAGCATTCATTAAGTATCCTGTTTCAGACCTCACGCCATCCTGCGTGAACTTATAGCGTGCGTTTCGGTTTCCTCAAACAACACGGTGTTGGCACTTCTGCCGACACTTCAATAAGATGTCAGGAAGAAACGCCATCGCCTCAGTTCTGTTCGAGGCGAGTGCAGCCGTCGTACACAATATTTTACTACCCATATCTGTTCTCCACAAATATTCTAATCTGCCCCTTTAATAAAAATAGCCAGTAAATTCAACCGTTGAAACCCTCTCCACGCTCATGATGCTAGTCCAAAGCCCATTTTCTGGCCGCCTCTCTGGACTGCTTGTGTTTCTAACCTAGACCAGTCGATACGCATAAATTGTTGCATTACATAAGCGGTCAAATATAGCTACATTTATTTAATAATTTACACACAATCAACAGTACATAAAAATATTTTGCTATTATTAAACGCGTAAATCAACACTTAAGGATGTCAGAAATTTTTATTTATATTGATCCCAGTTTCGGGTAGTCCCCTTTTTCAAGCAAAATCACAAATAAAAATTAGTACACAAGCGCAAGTTTTACAATTATATTTTAAAATATGTACGTTTTTGGCTGATAAAGGTAATTTTACTAGTTAGGACGAGAGCGCTTAATTATACGTTTGCCGCGCGGGGTAGCCGAGCGGTCTCAGGCGCCTTATCACGGTCCGCGCGGCTTCCCCCGTCGGAGGTTCGAGTCCTCCCTTGGGCATGGATGTGCTTCTCGTCCTTAGCGTAAGTCAGTTTAAGTTAGATTAAGTAGTGTGTAAGCTTAGAGACCGATGAACTCGGCAGTTAGGTCCCATAAGACCTTACCACAAATTTCCAAATTATACTTTAGTGAAGATTAAGAGATGAATCATGGAGATATCATGTCACAACCAGCCTTTCATGCTGTGCAGCTGTTAGTACTCACACGATAACGCTGACGGACCTTTATTATGTGCAGGAAATGTGGGCTGTTCACGAATCTGCGCTGCAGGCAGGGTGGTGGCTCAAAGTCTACCACTCTCTAGACAGAACCTGCTATACTCGCGGGTCACACGAAGACTGACTCACTACTATTGACCTGAAGTCTCAGCTGGCATATGCTCAGCGCAACACTAGTCGTGTTGATCCCCGCTTCTGCATTTACAATTATTTAGACCCAAGTTGAGACTCTTATGAGCATGGTGGTTGTTAGACCAGATCAATTTACAGAGCCAGGTACAACCACGTAGCTCAATTCGGTGCTCCGATATAGCCTTGCGAAATGTAGTGGGTCAAACGTGTCGAACGCGAGAAGAAAGGCGAGCACAAAAATACTTTTTGCAATATGCCTTCGTGTACGAACTCTTTACGCATGACTTGGGTTTCAGGAGAAAAATCTACACTTTACGCACTCAAGATTTCTACAAAAGCAGCGGTTCTGTTTGTGGAGGCGATGAGAATGTTTGGCAGTGTCGAGTTGGGTTGCACCATATCTAAATCTTCTGTCTCGCATCTTTAATATACAATGTGACTCTGCTCCCAGAAATGGTCCCACAGGAGATCAGGAGCAAAAAAGGTCGCATGGACGTATGACCAGAAATAGGTTCCAAGGGTCGTACACGATCTTGAAGGTGGAGATAACGATCTTTGAAAGTGTAAGTTTCAATGATTGAAAGCACACACAAGAACGCATTAGGTAAGTGGGGACGTTCTCTTTCCACTAACTTTTTAGCTCCACACTCAAGAGGGTATTAATGTTGTCTATGTTCTAGGGTAGCAACAGAGGCATGTCCCAGGTAATAACATAATAACGCCTGCACGCGTTGTTAGTGATACGGAGGCGGCCGCTTCAGTCCGGAACCGCGCTGCTGCTATGGTCGCAGGTTCGAATCCTGCCTCGGGCATGGACGTGTGTGATGTCCTTAGGTTAGTTAGGTTTAAGTAGTTCTAAGTCTAGGGGACTGATGACCTCAGATGTTATGTCCCATAGTGCTTAGAGCCATTTTTTTGCTGATACGGATAATGGCAGTTGTGAACCACATTGCTGCCCTCTTTTGTGGATCTAAACACTAGTACGGACAGAACATTCCTACATGATGGGTGTTCTCATTTATGCTTTCAGTAATTGAAACTTGGACTGTGAAAGATTTTTTATCTCCGCCATCAGGTCAGTGTACCTTTCTGGGAATAAATTTCGGCCGACCTCGGTGACCGAGCGGTTCTAGGCGCTTCAGATCGGAACCGCGCGACTGCTACGGTCGCAAGTTCGAATCCTGCCTCGGGCATGGGTGTGTGTGATGTCCGTAGGTTAGTTAGGTTTAAGTAGTTTTAAGTTCTAGGGGACTGATGACCTCAGATGTTAAGTCCCACAGTGCTCAGAGCCATTTGAACAAATTTCGGACGACATGCCCATATGACGTTTTTTGTTCCATATCATCTCAAGCATCGTTTCTTTCAGTTTGTCCACATTTAACAAAATCATCCTCAACAATGTTAAAAATAGAGCTCCGATGGGATACATTACAGTTTCCTCCGTACCATAGTGAAACTGGAAACACGCAAATCTCATTTTATTCAAACATGTCTCAGATATGCTGTTCACTCCCCAGCCGAAAATTTCAAATGTTTAAATTTTCGGCCAAATAATGCAAAAAATGGGCACCACATGTAAAGATTTTCTGTAACCAGATTTACCTTTTCTTCATTTAAGGGAAGCTACATTCCTGGAGTAGCATACTGTTTCCTGTTAAAGAACGTAGATTGTTTGTGATAAGATTTACACAAGTTATGAATCTACCTGCTATGGTTGGTTGGTTGGTTGGTTTGGGGGAAGGTACCAAACAGCGAGGTCATCGGTCCCATCGGATTAGGGAAGATTGGGAAAGGAAGTCGGCCGTGCCCTTCAAAAAAACCATCCTGGCATTTCCCTGCAGCGATTTAGGGAAATCGCGGAAAATCTAGATATCAAGATGGTCGGACGCGGGTTTGAACCGTCGTCCTTAGGAAAGCGAGTCCAGTATGCTAATCACTGCGCCACCTCGCTCAGCTTCCTGCTACGGAATAGGATTTTATCACACCATATGCCGTTAAAACAAGTAGATTCGTAACTATCTCAGTAGCTAAGGTTTCATCTTTGACGTACAGAAAATCAGGAAACCAAGCATTAGAACTTATCCAAGTAAAAAGTTAGATATTCCACCTTTTGCGACTACAATGAAGTCTTACTTGAATCAGACGCGTTTCGCTTTATTTGAAGCAACTGTGGCTTTGCTTACAAATCGATTTAGCGAGACCATAAAAAGTTCTCATGAGTAGAATTACTTTTATGATTCATGTTTTTCCGCTGCTCTATTATTTCCATGCATTCTTCAACACACTGGCGTTCGATTTTTAGCACCGTGTACTGCACTGAAACACAGTATTACCTCATTTGCATTTTACGATCTATCCACATTCATCTCATGTATTTTGTTTTGATCACGCGGAATGCGGTCGTTTTGTTTTTGTGACTGTGGCAGCGTCCACTAATCCTCTACGTGTTTCAGGCGAGTTTTACAATGCTTATGAACCTAGAAAGTTATTTGGTGCAGTCTCTGATCGTCGTTTTATGCTTGTTCTCTTAGGATTCATCGATGAACACTTGACAGAATGCACAAAGAAATGTACGGCATTGAGTAAGGCATATTTTAAGCAGCAATCACGGAGTTCAAAGCAAGAGGTGCAGCTACATTGATTACTGTACAATCGTGGACAAAACGAGCGAGACCCCTCGCCTTTTCGTTATGCTGATCCGCACAGCTTTAGAGTCTGCTACACAGCATAACAGGCAAGGCGACGAAGTGCTACCAACATACTATACGGTCAAGAAAGTGAGGCTAGTAGGGTTCCATTTTCATCGATTTAGGTGACGAAATCCTAACAACGAAAATAGCTACGACAGTTACTGAAGATGAGGGCCGCATAAGTAATTCCCCCTACTCTTTATTCGAAATGTTCTAGTTGCAGTCGATAAACCAGCACATTACTCATAGCTATGCTTTCGATCCAAATCACGTTTACCGGAATGCAAATAAAATCCATTTGCCTATACGCATGGTAATTCAGATCCCAGTATTAATGCCACCGTGTTTTAGAAGTGCGAGCATTCCCATTGCTAGCTAGCTTAAGAAACACTTCGGCTAATGAACCTTTTCTGGCTGTGGTGAGTCTAATGGAGAATTCGAAACCTTGTAGAATACGTTTGGCAGCTATGTAACCGTTTATTTCCTGGGGTGGTGCAGAATTATCCTACTAAATTTACTCGCTAATAACAGTATTTTGTCATTTCGATAAACAACCCGAATGATCGTCACATAAGCGGTGACATAAAGGTATAAATTTCTTTTTTTGAGTTCAGAAAGCTCTATGCAACAGAAACTGAGTATCATTTTACCATTTTCATTGCGAAATTGCCGGCTTATTCATGTCTGGGGTAATAATAGAGGGTTGTTTGCCTGGGTTGTCTGCTAGTGTAATGAAAGGTGTTTGCTACTGCAAGGGAGGTCTGGTTTGTTTTCGGTTCTAATCTCGATGGAGGCAGATAGCCTATCAGTAAATCAATTTTAAGAAATTTTCGCGCCCCCAATACGTTTTATTCCTATCTTTATTCTGTACCGGCGCCCTGTGGATATAAATATGAAACTCTTGTAGAATTTCATACTTGTTACTGCCCTCTTTTTCCGCTTCTCTCAATAACTGAATTGACTTAAGTGTGGCACTGAATGATTTTTAACTGAATTTCGTTATGAATCTTCATGCATTGCTAAATCTGCACACTTTCGTGGTAGGTCAACAACGGTAATCCAGTATGACTGGTCTGAACGTTGACAGAGATCATTTCGCGGCCGAATGCGCGTAATATTCGTAATGATCTGGGGTACTTTGTCTTGCTAAATCAGTTATGTTATCTCGATAAGCTGAAATTTATTTTTATTAGTACTGTTCATATTAATTAGCGTTTCTTCTTTCATTTATATCTTACATTTACGTGTTGTGTTTGAGACACTAATCAGCATTAATATAGTCTTACACATGACTGAAAAGAATCTGACAAAGTTCGGATAGTTTTTCAATTTCACGCCTGTGCATAGTATGTTGGTAGCACTTCGTCGCCTTGCGTGTTATGCTGTGTAGCAGACTTTAAAGCTTTGCGGATCAGCATAACGAAAAGGCGAGGGGTCTCGCTCGTTTTGTCCACTGCTGTACATCCACTGCATATGTTTTCAGTTTACCACATTGCAGACCTGACAACCAACTGAGGGAAAAAGTCTTTCCCGAAACATGTTAGAATAAAGAACAAAAAGCAATACTTTACATGGAAGTGGAACTAGTAATGCCTAGCTCGTCGAAAACAAGTGAGTGGTGGAACATTCCAAGATGACTTCCCATTAATTTGCGAAGAAATGTCGACGTTGCAAATGTTATTGGGGAAGGGCCTTTCAAGTACGAAGCGTTTGACGATTACTCGTAGAAAGAAGTACACGTAAGGCAGAGCGAGTGCACCTAGACCAGGTCGAGATAGCTGTATCGCATTAGGGAGATTGAAGGTGATGGGACGGGTGGCTAATGTGTGCACAGCCAGGCGGCCTGAGTGGCATTAAACGCGCGAGCCGAGCTGGGAAGCAGGAAGCGGCGGGTTGGGTGCCGGTCAGGCGGCGGCGGTGGGATGTCGGTCAGGCGCGCATCCTTGACCGCTGGCTGGCGAGCCGGGCCCAGTAACCGAGGACGGCCGCTGCCCGGCGGGCGCCGCCGCTCTGCCCTCGCCACAGCAGCGCCGTGGCGTGCACCACCCCACGAATGCGATTCTGGTAACTCTCTGGAACGCCCAGCTACTGCACACATGTCACCCAATCCGGCTGTGATTTGGAATCTACATCTACTCTGCCGGAAAAAATTTGTATACCTGGAAAGACGACATCGATTTTGATGCGATGACGGCGTATGCCATCTCGGGGACAATAGATGTACTGATAACGGTTTCAACGTCGTCCGCCAACTGATAGAGTTGTGGCATAGCTACAAGAGCGCCAGGCGCGTCTGCCCTCTAATAGGGAATGCTCACAGCCAGAAAGCTCAGTGTGGTGCAGACGTGTGAAGCAAGCAGGCGACCATGCCACAGAGACGCACTCGTGCTTCCTACAGCCCTATGACCGAATTTGAAAGGGGTCAACTTGTGCCCTTCCGAGAGGCTGGATGGTGCTTTCGGAGAATTGCCACACAAACTGGGCGTGCTGCGTCAGTTGCGCAACGATGCTGGTATCAGCGGTCACGTCAACGTTCTCACAGCCGTAGACGAGGTTCTGGACGTCCAAGCACCACAGACGCCTGCCAGGGTAGTCGTGTTGTAAAGGCAGCAGTGGCGGATCGTACAGCTACTAGAGCACAGATAAAAGGCTTGTGAGCCCAGACGTGCCAACACGTACTGTTGAGAACCGGTTATTAGCAATGGAACTACAGTAGCACACCTCTAGCCCGTCTTCCAATCACACCACAGCATCGACGTGCACGGCTACACTGGTGCCGTCAGAAGATCACTTTGAAGATGGAGTGGCGCGCCATGGTCTTCAGCAATGAAAGCAGATTCGGCCTACGCGCAACTAATGCGCGTACGACGTAGACCTATTGAGCACTGTCTCGTAGAGTGCACTCGTCCGAGATACACTGGCTGCACCCCAGGCCTTAAGCTTCAGCTCTCGTTCACCCCTGGTGTTCCTCGAGGGGACGCTAACCAACGCTCGGTACGTGCATATTGGCGTCAGACCAGTTCTTTTGCCGTTCTTGCAACAGGAAGGTTACGTTTTGTTCCGACAGGATAATTCTCGCCCATGTACTGGCCATGGAACTCAACGCACTCTACAAAACATGCAGCAGCTTCCCTGGCCAGCACGATCGCCAGACTTGTCTTCAATCGAGAACATGTGGGATACGATGAGATGATAAGTGACCCATGAAACTCGTCTATCAACAATTCTTACAGAACATCACGAATAGGTAGAGAAGGTATGGCGTAACACGTACCCCAGAAAAGTATTCGCCATCGGCACGATCGACTGGATGCCAAAACCAAGGCCTGCAGTGTCAAAAAAATGGTTCAAATGGCTCAGAGCACTATGTGACTTAACATCTGAGGTCATCAGTCCCCTAGAACTTAGAACTACTTAAACCTAACTAACCTAAGGACATCACACACATCCATGCCCGAGGCAGGATTCGAACCTGCGACCGTAGCGGTCGCGCGGTTCCAGACTTTACCGCCTAGAACCGCTCGGCTACCCCGGCCGGCCCTGCAGTGTCGCCTGTGGAGACTACACTACGTACTAATATGGGTGTTTCAGCATGGGTCGTTATTTGTTACTTCAGAACAGTTTTTGCTATTGATCTGTAAATATAATCATTTCATGTACTCCATATGCACCGTTACAATAATAAATCTTGAGTGAATTGGAAACCTGTAAAAGGGCGGACTAATTTTTTCCGACAGTTTACATGACTAACCTGGAATCTACATTTTACTGTTTGCCAGAGGGTTCACAGAACCACTTTTAGTCTATTTCTCGACCATTACACTTGCAAATAGGTTGTAGGAAAAAGAAACACCTAAAGCCTTCCATGTGAGCTCTGTTTTCATTCATTTTATTACAATGGTCAAGTCTCCCTAAGTGGGTGAGAGTGAACAAAATATTTTCGCATTAGGCACAAATAGTTGATTGATAATTCGTGAAAACAGCTCACTGCAACAAAAAACGCATTTGTTTTAATGACTGCCGCCCCAACTAAGATACCGAGCGACGAAGCACAATGGTTGCCACACTGGATTCGCATTCGGGGGGACGACGGTCCAATTCGTGATTTCCCTAAATCGCCCCAGGCAAATACCGGGATGATAGTTTTGAAAGGGCGCGGCCGCTTTCCTTCCCCACCCTTGACGCAACCCAAGCTTGTACTCCATCTCTAATGTCATCGATGTCGACGGGACGTTAAGTCCAGTCTTTCTTTCTTCCCCACTCGCGAATCATATCCGTGACACTCTTTCTTGTTTTGCGGTAATGCCAAATGAGTTGCCTCTCTCTTAACTTTTTCGGTGTACTTCCGATCTCGTAAGGATCTCATACAATACTGCAGGACAGGGCGCACAAGTGTAGTGTACGCAGTCTGTTTAGTAAATTTGGTCCACGTTCTTTCTGTCAATAAATAAAATTTTTGTGTGATGGTTCCAGTTTAAGTTGTACGTAATTGAAATTTGTAGGTATTTAGATGAATCTATAACTTTCAAATATGTATTATTTATCGTATAATTGAAATTTAATAGATTTTTTGTATTTACATGGAGAATTAAAACCTTCTTTTTGTTCAGCTTCTAGCTTCTTCTTGCATTATACAGATATCTTGTATAAAACATTTTGTAATTTGTTTTGGTATTCTCATGGACTTAGTACAAGGTAAACGACAGCATCATCTGCAGATAATCCACGAAGGCTGCTCAGAGCTATGTTACTAAATGACTAAAGCTAAAACGATCAACCATTCACAGTTGCAGGTTGCCTATCTAACGGCTGCTAGGGGCAGCAAAACACACTGCCTGACAAAACAAAGAGAAGCACCCAGAATGAAAGGAGGAAACGGAATGAGACTTCACAGACTGAGAGGGAACGTGACGTTGGCAGTAGTATAATCTATGGACACTCAAGTGCATAGTTGTAGTGTCCACTGTTAGTTCGCTCTACTGTCGGAGCACTGCAGCTGCTGGTGCTGGCAGGACATTCATGAATCCAACATGGCAGATGGCAAAAATTCAAAAATCCAATATGACGCTGGTGAGATATTTAAAAATACAAGATGGCACGGGCAGGAAATTCAAAAAATGCAACATGGCTACAAATTTAAAAAAATCAAAAAATCCTAGCTGGTGGAACTAGCCCAATTGTGCTTTTTAACCACTCCCATGCCCCACCTTTTACCCCTCCCATCCCCTCTCCTGCCAATCATAGCCTCGTATTTTAGCAAACATTAAAATTAAACAGCCAATCATCGAGTACTTCGCAGACCGTTAAAACGAAACAGCCAGTCACAATGTGTCCAAGAGAGCAGTCACCTTGGCTGTGCTCACAAGTATTCAAAGGACCTGAATTTCTTGAGACATGTTCAAAAGTACAGGATGTATGAAAAAGAATCATCCGATTTGGCACGTCTATATCTCTGAAACTAATAAACATATGCAATGAATTTTGTTTCTTGATGAACGGAAACCTCAAAAAGTTTTTTTCGTGTCTTCTCATAGGTGTGCAATATGCCCCCCTTGAGATACACGGATATGTCAATGCGGTATACAGGTTGCCTTACACTGCAGCGACCATGTCCTGAGTTACAGCTTCTACAGCTGCTGTTATGCGATGTCTCATTTCATTCATTGTTGTTGGTAATGGAGGGACAAAAAGAGAAGCTTTTATAAAGCGCCACAAGAAGTAATCTCTTACAGTCAGATCCGGTGACCCTGGAGGCTAGTAACGTATAGCTTAATCATTTGGTCCAGAGCGACCGACCCATCGTTCATCGCCGGCCGGGGTGGCTGAGCGGTTCTAGGCGCTTCATTCTGGAACCGCGCGGCCGCTATGGTCGCAGGTTCGAATCCTGCCTCGGCCATGGATGTGTATGATGTCCTTACGTTAGTTAGGTTTAAGTAGTTCTAAGTTCTAGGGGACTCATCAGTTAGATGTTAAGTCCCGTAGTGCTCAGAGCTATTTGAGCCATTTGAACCCATCGTTCATCAATCATTTGATTTAAAAATTCCCTCACTTCCAGATGCCAGTGTGGCGGTGCTCCATCCTGTTGATAAATGAAGTCATTCGAGTCAGTCTCCAACTGTGGAAAAAGAAAGTTCTCAAGCATATCGAGATATGTGCTTCCTGTAACAGTGCCTCGGCAAAGAAAAATGGACCATACACCTTTTCCCCTGAAACTGCACAAAACACTTTAAATTTTGGAGAGACCCTCTCTTGTTGTACAACTACATGTGGTAGTTTCGTACCCCATATTCTCACAGTATGACGGTTCACCTTTCATTTAAATGGAATGTTGCCTCGTCAGTAAACACTAAGCGTGGAAGAAACCTGTAATCCTCCATCTTGCCACGAACGGACTTACAGAACTCCGTATGTTGCTGTTTGTCACCTTCACAAAGAGCTTGCAGTAGCTGAATTTTTTATGGTTTCATGTGTAAACGTTTATGCAACAGATACCAGACGGATATCAGGGACATGTTGAGCTATCGAGCTGTACGGCGAATGGATTACTGCGGACCCCTTGTGAAACTACGGCGGATGCGTTCGATGTCTGTGTCAGACACTCGGGGACGGCTCGGCGATTTGCCTTTACACAAACAACCTGTTTCTCGGAATTGTTCATGCCATCGTCTAATGGTCTGTGCTGTAGGAGGATCCATAACATACATAGTACGAAAGTCACGCTGAACAGTTATTACTGACCCACACTGAGCAAAACGTAAACACAAAACGCTTTCTGTTGTCCCGACACCATTTTTACTAGAACTGAAGTGGACGCACCCTATTGCAACCTAGCAGGAACCATGTAAAACTAGTGAGTTTGCTCTTTCCATCAGTACGTTGTTCACACACTTATCTCAAATAACATAATAGTTATGATTTTTTTAATCGGATGATTCTTTTTGATACACCATGTATTTATCCAATAAAGCACGTAAACGGTGTAACTTGCAATATTTCCACAGCATACACGTACACACTCACTCACTCACACACACACACACACACACACACACACACACACACACAAACACACAGTGTTCATGTGATGAATTTACAGTTCAACCAGAACTTGTAAATATTCATAGGCCCATCTTTATACTACACTTGTTGTAATGTACAATCTACCCTCAAATTAAATGATTTCCACACCTAAATTTTTCTATGATGCCTGTCAAGCATCATATCGTTCTTTTCACACCCATGGCTGTAAAAATATATCAGCAACACAGAAAATACAATGTTTATGTCAAGTGTCACAACAATATTTACAAACAAACACACGTACGTACATAAGCGTCAAAGCTGGTGCCTTAAACTTCACTGTGGCCTCTCTAATAAAGTGCCCAAACGTTTGTCATCTTCTGCTACAGAGTGGAGACTGCATAATACTTTGCCACCATACATCGCCATTTTACAGCAAACTGTAACAAATTGAGTCAGTCAAACATTACACTGACCTACGCTGGGGTATAAACTTTATCTTGCAGTTCAAAAGTTATCTTTTGCCCCTAATGCTAAATCCTATTATCACCCTGTGGAAACTACATGATACTTCTATGAAATAGCGTACCAAACAACTGTAATACACATTTGTACAGGAAAGAAGTGGGGGTCGCTATGCCTTCAGCTATTCACTTCAAAGTCGTCAAAATATTATAGTGACTCCATGGCATTAACTTATATCATGCTATGAAAATTACAGTTCTAAGGTGGAGGGCAGTGACATTTCACACAAGCAAATAGGCGTTTGGAAATGACATAATGATCCATAACCAGAAGTTGACTTTGTGCCACAACATATCAGTGGATGTCATCTAATGGATCTTAAAACTGTAATGTAACACCTGTAACTTACAGTGTGTAAGTGCAGTGGATATCAGCATCTGTTGATACCCACTGCACGCTTTCAGCTTTTGGTGTTTGAACATTTTATATTTACTATGATGGTACACTGAGCCTGCAAAATGTGGTACAAAAATCGAGCTTTAGTGACCTACAAGAGCTCGTTAACCCACACAATTTTTCATTAGTGCCAATATGCAAGTGCCAACATGCAAGCGCCAATTAATCTCATAGAGCAATTAAACTACAACAGTAGTACACATGTGTCTCGTGTTTGACATCTTACACAATTATTTTGAGAAATAATTTTATTTTGGTGCTAAGTTTGTATTTTTATTCACCAATTATTTACGATTACTTCTTGTTCATTACTTACCTCTTGTGCACGCAACAACCGTTTCAAGTACTGAAAATTACGTGCTTACATGACTAACATAGTATCAGGAAGGCAATTTCGAACGTTTTCCTGTTCTTGAATGTGTATTTGTTCTAATAATACGACACATTTGGTCTCGTTAATATACCTTATTTTCGTTGCTATATTTCAAATAACCAAGAAGAGAAAGATGTGATATGAAAAGGATACTTTCGTAATAATTTGATTTCACTTTTATTATATTTGTATCGATAGCGAATGAAACTGGAGCTCTGAAACCTACGCTTGTTTGCTTACTGGTACTGCTTGTTCGTCACGTTCTCAGCTTTCAACTGATACGGACATTTTTAATGTTCATGTAACCTGTAACGTGCTTTTTGTTAGCCTTTAAACGTGTGCAATTAGGAAAGAAGCAAGGCATGCTAACATATCTTGTGCATGTAAACAAAGTGAACGATTGTTGAAATTTCAGAGAAACCGAATTGCATGCAGAATGGAGTTCTTGTTATATTAGATTGTCAGTGCATTAGTCCCACGGTAATTTATACATCATCTCACGTTGAAATATTACCTACGATGCGTCATTCAGTGTGTGTCGCCAATAATAGCAATTTCCAAGGTAAAAAGTGGTATAATTTTTTAAACATCTTCCAGCACTGTAGAATGCTATAAATGTGATTAAGGGGATGGTCTCAAATCTTAAGACTCCGTAAAATGGATATTTGGCTTTAACATTTGTGTAAGTAGTTTTTTGTAGTAAATATAGCCTAACCTGTGTGAAATGTAGGCCTACATTCCCAATAGTAGCCTATTTGCTTCTTTTCCCGGAATATTTCTCGCCAGTAAGTCTGTCAGTTTTTCAGGAATAACCAAACATAGTCCAATTGGAATGTACGTCTACTGCCGGCCGGAGTGGCCGAGCGGTTCTAGGCGCTTCAGTCTGGAACAGCGCGACCGCCACGGTCGCAGGTTCGAATCCTGCCTCAGGCATCGATGTGTATGATATCCTTAGGTTAGTTAGGTTTAAGTAGTTCTAAGTTCTAGGGGACTGATGACCTCAGATGTTAAATCCAATAGTGCTCAGAGCCATTTGAACCATTTTGTTCGTCTACTTTGATTATCTGCTTTATTTTACCTTTGAATTTCATTTTGAGGTTTTCAAGGTACATGTTGTTGTGGTCTTCAGTCCAGAGACTGGTTTGATACAGCTCTCCATGCTGCTCTATCCTGTGCAAGGTCTTCATCTCCCACTACCTACTGCAACCTACATCCTTCTGAATCTGTTTAGTGTATTCATCTCTCGATGTCCCTCTACGATTTTTACCCTCCACGTTGCCCTCCAATACTAAATTGGTGATCCCTTGATGCCTGAGAATATGCCCTACCAACCGATCCCTTCTTCTAGTCAAGTTGTGCCACAAATTTCTCTTCTCTCCAATTCTATTCAGTACCTCCTCCATAAATACGTGATTTACCCATCTAATCTTCAGCATTCTTCTGTAGCACCACATTTCGAAAGCTTCTATTCTGTTCTTGTCTAAACTTTTTATCGTCGACGTTTCACTTCCATACATGGCTACACTCCATACAAATACTTTCAGAAACGACTTCCTGACACTTAAATCTATACTCGATGTTAACAAATTTCTCTTCCTCAGAAACGCTTTCCTTGCCATTGCCACTCTACATTTTATATCCTCTCTACTTCGAACATCACCAGTTATCTTGCTGCCCAAATAGCAAACCTCATTTACTACTTTAAGCATCTCATTTCCTAGTCTAATTCCCGCAGCATCACCCGATTTAATTCGACTACATTCCATTATCCTCGTTTTGTTTTTGTTGATTTTCATCTTATGTCCTCCTTTCAAGACACTGTCCATTCCGTTCAGCTGCGAAATAGGAGGAGTTGTCAAAGAAAGTCCGCAGCTCGTGGTCATGCGGTAGCGTTCTCGCTTCCCACGCCCGGGTTCCCGGGTTCGATTCCCGGCGGGGTCAGGGATTATCTCTGCCTCGTGATGACTGGGTGTTGTGTGCTGTCCTTAGGTTAGTTAGGTTTAAGTAGTTCTAAGTTCTAGGAGACTAGTGACCATAGATGTTAAGTCCCATAGTGCTCAGAGCCATTTGATTTTTGTCAAAGAAAAACGTTTGCAGTTTAATTTCAAATTTTACTTTGCTGTCAGACAGGCATTTAATGTCAATGGATAAGTGTTCAAAACTTTTGGGTGTAGTATTGTAAACGCGTGTTTGTGCAACCTTAATGTGGCGAAATGAATGTAATTTTTTTCTTCTAGTTTTGTAATTACGTACATCATTGCTCGAACAGTCCACGGGTGAACTGCCGGTCCATAGTGTCCAACGGGCACAATATTTCGGCGATCAGACATGTCGCCATCGTCAGGTGCGCTGACGAACTGAGCTGAGGGCGGGCGGCGTCTTAAATCCCCTCCCCTCGCGAGGCGTTCTCTCCGCGGTCCACACCCACGCGTTAGCGGTCGGTGAGACTCTAGCGTCGGCGTCTGTGGTGGCGTCGGTGTACTTGCTTCATCCGCCCTAGTCGCTCGTTCGTTTCCTTTGCTGAGCGTATTTTTAATTAGACTCAATGCTAGTTTCCATGCCCTGCTGAGGTTGTAGCCTCAATCTTGGTTGATGAGTTCGTCCCTGGTACAAATTTCGATAGCCTCCCCAACGAAGCTGTCCCAGTATTTAGATGTCTGTCTCAAGATCCTGGTATGTTGGTAGTCTATTTAGTGATTTTCGGACAAACAGTGCTCTGCAACTGCCGACTTGTTAGGGTACCCAAGTCAAGTGTGCCTCTGGTGTTCTCGGCAACGATCTTCGATGGTGCGCACTGTCTGTCCAATATAAGTCTTCCCACATTGACACGGAATCTGGTATATGCCGGCCTTCCGCAAACCGAGACCGTCTATTACACTTCCCAATAATGCTCGCGTTTTATTTGGCGAGAAAAAGACAGTTCCTGCTCGGTGTTTTCTCAAAATTCGTCGTATTTTCCCCGATAGTGTGCCAGTATACGGTATATAGGCAATGGCTATCTCTTTCTCCGTGACTTCATAACCATTGAAATACGGAAAAAAATAGATTTTGATTAAGACGGAGCGCAAAGTACACACACTATACTCGTGTATCGTCTGACAATGACAGCGCTTAGCGACTAGCAAAAACCTTTAAACATAATTCTTTTATAAACTTTTTCCCGCGTACATGCCTAACATCAAATATTTAACATATTAATTCATTTATAAAATGATCTTGTGTTTGAAATTGTTTCATATACATGAGTTCTATTCCTTAAAGAATCGGCTGCTTACTGGTATTTGTTAAATTCGGTTTGTCTGTTCCCTTTTTTCCTGTATATAACCCGGTGCGCCCAAACTGCTACAGTTCAGAAAAGTGAGTCTATGGTTCTATACCTATTATATCCATCAGAGCATTTGAGTTTTTAGTGCTTTCTCATCTAGAACAGCCTCATATTCAATGTTTCCTAACAATTTCTACCAGTGACGTACCTCAGTTGCAATTTAGAATTCTATTTTAAACCATCTGGAGACACTCTTTCATTTGGACAATTATATCCGAGGCCATTAAAGCTCGCTGTAGTAGTACACAACAAATCTGCGAGAGCGTATTAACTGTGGCCAGCTTCCAAGAAACAACCTAGCATTCGCCTGAAATAAATATTTCATTGAGAAAAATGATATGATGTAAAGGAAAAAGGAGCACCTCTGTTACCCAATACATGTCTGGAATTGTAACCGGTGCGCTGTTTCGCCCACTTTGATTACATTAAGTCATTTGCTTATTAACGCCTAACACCCACTACAGGCTTTTCCTTTCACGAATGAGACGTTATAATCATTTTAGCCAATTTTCATAGATTCTATGAAGAGAAATGCGGAGAACAGAACTACCGACAAATGTCGAAGGTGTATAGTCTTCGCGTTAAATGTTGACCTCTTATCATTATCTCCTCCCTGACGTGCATCCTCGATTAGACAAGAACGGCACATAGTTAAAAGCTACACTAAAATCCCAAGGCAAAATAACAACAGCCCGGAATGCAGATGTCCAGCAACTTAAGCAGACTTAAACTAGCCTCTCAGTATCAAAACTGGAGTGATGCTAACTAGCCTCCTCATTTCAGTCACGTTTTCTGTTAACAAGGACGGACACACTTCCGCGTGTCCTGGTAGAAACGTAAGAGGCAAACACTCTGCAATAATTTCTTGAAGAACAGAAGGCCACTGTGATCGGGGACCATCCACGTGACACTCTCTAGAGCCATTAATCCATGCATTCCTGACCACTTTAGTTACGAAGCCATCCGCTGACACTGATTACCGACATTAAAGTGTGTTGATGGTCTTCCCAGGAAACAACTGATCTGTCAGCAGATAATGCATTGCTCTAGGTGCTTCGAAAGGATTCACTCGATTTCGTAAGACTATATTTTCCACATGAATCAAGATGGAAACTTGGAGTGAATTTTAACTTAGGCATCGAAAGTAAAAGCTCAGCTTGGCGTCAGTTGTATGTTTGCGTTTCGTGTAGTTACCGGTAGAGGTCTCCCTGCTGCCGCTAGACCGCAAGCACGCTCGAGATGGCGATAACACAGCAATAAAAAGTGCAGTTGCGCTCTACCAAAACTACGGGAAATAAATGTGTAACAGAAAGACTGGGAAATAAATGTGTAACAGAAAGGCTGGGAAACAAATTACGTTTTATAAATAATAAAAATTAGTTGATCGCGTAAATTCATCGCTTTTATGTAAGCAAAAGAATTACCTTTGATGCAAGTACAGTTTACATGCGGTAGCATAGATTGTTGTTATTTTGTACACAATAGAACATTCTTCATTCTGATCAAGGCAAACAGCTTTCTGTCATCCACAATATTTTTGTTTTGCGTTATTTTATTTTATCTTTCTTTTAATGAAATTACGTTTTCTTGCGCTATAGGATAAATCTATTTTTTTTAAATTTTTACTACAACATCTCTCTGTTTCACGTTACAACAACAATTTTCGAATAAAACTTGAATTAAACATTGACAGTTTCAATTTTGCTGTAAATACTGTTTATTTTTTAAGTAACAAACAGGAAGGTAACTATGCAGAACAAAAAGGTTTCGTAGGTTATGTGGCTCTTTATATATCCTCGCTCAGTGTTTACACAGTTCACCACTTCCTGTTTCTAGGGAACTCTAGTAAGACACTGATCGCATACGTCAAGAAACCGATCGATATGCGTTAGAGCCGATAGGTATTCAACACACCTAACGTACAGGTAACACGGGTACAATCTTAATTGAGCAAAGGTACCAGAAAAAGCACCGTAGTCCACGCTTACTTTTGGTATACTACGCTAGCCTACGGTAGTTTTACAACTTTAAACGGAAAGAAAAATTTAGGTTAGCGCCAGCTGTAAGTTGGCAGTTCATATACACTCCTGGAAATTGAAATAAGAACACCGTGAATTCATTGTCCCAGGAAGGGGAAACTTTATTGACACATTCCTGGGGTCAGATACATCACATGATCACACTGACAGAACCACAGGCACATAGACACAGGCAACAGAGCATGCACAATGTCGGCACTAGTATAGTGTATATCCACCTTTCGCAGCAATGCAGGCTGCTATTCTCCCATGGAGACGATCGTAGAGATGCTGGATGTAGTCCTGTGGAACGGCTTGCCATGCCATTTCCACCTGGCGCCTCAGTTGGACCAGCGTTCGTGCTGGACGTACAGACCGCGTGAGACGACGCTTCATCCAGTCCCAAACATGCTCAATGGGGGACAGATCCGGAGATCTTGCTGGCCAGGGTAGTTGACTTACACCTTCTAGAGCACGTTGGGTGGCACGGGATACATGCGGACGTGCATTGTCCTGTTGGAACAGCAAGTTCCCTTGCCGGTCTAGGAATGGTAGAGCGATGGGTTCGATGACGGTTTGGATGTACCGTGCACTATTCAGTGTCCCCTCGACGATCACCAGTGGTGTACGGCCAGTGTAGGAGATCGCTCCCCACACCATGATGCCGGGTGTTGGCCCTGTGTGCCTCGGTCGTATGCAGTCCTGATTGTGGCGCTCACCTGCACAGCGCCAAACACGCATACGACCATCATTGGCACCAAGGCAGAAGCGACTCTCATCGCTGAAGACGACACGTCTCCATTCGTCCCTCCATTCACGCCTGTCGCGACACCACTGGAGGCGGGCTGCACGATGTTGGGGCGTGAGCGGAAGACGGCCTAACGGTGTGCGGGACCGTAGCCCAGCTTCATGGAGACGGTTGCGAATGGTCCTCGCCGATACCCCAGGAGCAACAGTGTCCCTAATTTGCTGGGAAGTGGCGGTGCGGTCCCCTACGGCACTGCGTAGGATCCTACGGTCTTGGCGTGCATCCGGGCGTCGCTGCGGTCCGGTCCCAGGTCGACGGGCACGTGCACCTTCCGCCGACCACTGGCGACAACATCGATGTACTGTGGAGACCTCACGCCCCACGTGTTGAGCAATTCGGCGGTACGTCCACCCGGCCTCCCGCATGCCCACTATACGCCCTCGCTCAAAGTCCGTCAACTGCACATACGGTTCACGTCCACGCTGTCGCGGCATGCTACCAGTGTTAAAGACTGCGATGGAGCTCCGTATGCCACGGCAAACTGGCTGACACTGACGGCGGCGGTGCACCAATGCTGCGCAGCTAGCGCCATTCGACGGCCAACACCGCGGTTCCTGGTGTGTCCGCTGTGCCGTGCGTGTGATCATTGCTTGTACAGCCCTCTCGCAGTGTCCGGAGCAAGTATGGTGGGTCTGACACACCGGTGTCAATGTGTTCTTTTTTCCATTTCCAGGAGTGTAGCTGCCGGTGGAGCCTTCCACTCGAGATGGCGACAACGCAGCAATAGAAGGCGTCTCGCGTCATCCATTTCAACAGATGCAATTCAGTTTAAACAGTGCGTCGTGATTTCCGTCCAGTGTACGGCACTGCAGCTCCTGCAGCACACTGCCTTCCACGGTGATACTAGCAGAACCAAAACTCTGGTTCTATAGCCTAGGAGTAATCCCCAAGTCGCCTTGTGCGCTTGTTCTAGATGTAGAGAGCATACAAAAGAGCTCTACACAAGGGACACAAAAGTGTACTCGTGCCCCAAGCGTCTAAGTGGCGACGCATGTTTCTAAGACCATACCACACTTCATTGGCGAGCATAAAAAATAACGTGTACAGTTTTGTGAATTCATTCTGAGTTTGGAGATGGAAAATAAGTAGTTACTTTCACGTTTAGTGTTCAGCGATGAGCACAGCTGTAAAACTACGTGGGCTATCACAAGTCAGCGTAGACTACTGCAATTTTCCTAGCAGCTTTCGTCAGTTAAGATCGTAAACAAGTTGCCTGTACGTTAGGTGTGTTGCATACCTATTGGTCTTGACCTCATTTCGATTGCTTTGTTTGCGCATGCTATCAGTCTCTTACTATGTTGCCCAAAACCAGCAGTGGTGAACTGTTTAGAAACTGAGTGAGAATATATAAACGGCCGCGTAAATGCGGAACATTTTTGTGCTACGTTGTTGTCCTGCTGTCTGTTACTTAACAATAAACCGTATTTATAGCAAAATTGAAAATGTCAATGTTAAGTTCAGGTTTTATTCGAAAATTGTTGATTTTTAACATGAAACAGAGGGATGTTGTATTAAAAGTAAAAAATACAGATTTATCATATAGCGCTAGACAATGTAATTTCCTAAAAAAAAGGGTAAAATAAAAAAATTGCAGAACAGTACCTTATCAAACATCGCTTCAATGCTTCGCCGAGCTTACATAGAACATTTTTATGTTATTCATAAACAACTTCCGCACTTATCAGTAATAAAAGGAGACTTTTGCCTCTGATTGTGATGATGAACATTCTATTGAATACAAAATAACGACAACAATAGTGTAGATTCTTTAATTTTTATGCACGCAAATTGTACTTGCATCAGAAGTAATTGCTTTTGTCACATAAAAGCGCGGAAGTTACGCGATCAACTCCTTTTTATTACTTATAAAACGCAACTTATATTTTGTTAGCATATAAAATACTCAGTGGGCTATCACTGAACGGTATGCGGTTCTAATTATGTGCAAAGCAAAAGAACAAACAAAAACAAAGGTAAGTCATTGACTTCCACTTCCTTCCTCACATGTTCGTTTATGTTTCTTTTCCTACCAGAACTACCAATATTACCGGCAGTTCTACCATTTGCTACGTCATTACATCATGTATGTACTTACCAAAACTACTGAACCGTACTTTACGTAGAGCGCAATTCTAGTGATGAGGCTAAGTTCCATTTCAGAGGAAAACTGAACAACAGCGATGTAAGAATATTGGGAGCACAGCAGCCAGCTGTCATGGCCGAGCACCAAAGAAATTCTCCAAAGTTTCATGGTTTTGCGCCCTTCCCGGAGGAAATGCCTGTGGCCCGTTCTTTCTTTCGGAACTGACGATCAATGGAATCACTTACCCGGATATGATGGTATTCTGGCTTGTTCCACATCTGCGACAACATGCAGAAAACTGCATTTTACAGCAGGCCGGACTACCATGATACTGACACCTGCAAGTAACAGCATTTCTTAACAACGTGCTGCCTTAATTATAGATCGCCAGTAAGATGCGTACGGATCTCGCATTGCACTATTGGCCTCCAGCGTCGCCTGATCTCATGGTTTTTTTTTTTTTTTTTTGTTTGTAGAGGGAGGGGATTTGAAAGACTCCGTCTGCATCGCAACAGCAGTGAACGCGGTTAAATAATCCAGACATGCTCGCAAAAGTATGGGACAGATTTTCGCATCTCAGTAATACATTTATACCTACTGCAGATGATTCCATGAAATTCGCATTCAGCGATTGATTTGGAATGATACAGCTGCTGATCGTCAAATCATATGCATCCTAAGCAGAGACGGGGCATCCGACGATAAAAAAGGTCTCTATTCATTTTGGTTGTGTCATTCTCCCTGAGCGGGGAACCAAGTAATGTTGCAAGCTCAAAAGGATACATACGTAAGGCTACGATATAAGGAAGTGGACAGTGACGTGAGAATTAGGATCGGCCCGGGGAGTGTGTACAGATAGCCGTAATGCTTATGGCGACCGCTCGCGACAAGCAGGAAATCTGGGTTCGACACCCGGTTTGGCACAAATTTTCATGCCACATTTGGGTAATACACACATATCCACTGCAGCTGATGTCACGAAATTCGCATTCAGAGAGTAATTTAAAATAATTTTTGAAAATAATATGAAAATTTTGATATCTTTACGACCATCATTCTCAGCCCGTGTTATGTCGTTGGAACTGGAACACCATTCGTTGTAGACACGTTGAATAATTCGCGTTGATATACCAACAAATCGGCAGCTTCATGCACGGTGTGATCATTGGTACGTCCAAAAATGATGGCTCCTTCACGTCACTACATCACCTCTCAGCATTGACCCATCCTGCTGCACTTATCCCGTACGAGCGACTGGCACGCAGCCCCCACTTCGCCACCGTAACTTGCGCCAACAGTAGAAGCTGACATGACCGCCAGTCACCATACCTCCACCAGCTACAGCGCTTCAATGTGAGCAGTGCGCTCTTTTAAAGGGGTTACCAATATTTTGTCCTGTGAGCTTTGTGGAATTTAGGTAAATTACTTCCACCTTGTGTTCGTGGCATGCGAGCTGTAGTCTGTAAAGCTAACGACTATATCTTGTGCTCTTTGTTTTATGAAGTGTTCTTTGTTTTATGAAGTATTCGATACTCATTCTTTTTTTCTGAGCATCATTACAGACGTATCCATTACATGCAGGGTGATCAGCTGCCCATACCTACATGTTGGATGCACGCAGCAACGCCTTCAAAGAGCACGAGCAAGATTTTCTTATTCTCCCTTCGCTATGCACCAGCTATTAGCCCAACAGACAAAAATGAAAGGGTCCTTCTTGTAGAAAACTTAATACAGTTGGGATGCGCTTTTCTGTAGGACAAACAGTTTATTATTATTATTAGTCGTAAAGCTCCCAACATGGAAGACGCTAAGTAAAGATGGTTCACTTCTGGGGCTTCTTATTCTTCTTGTTTGCCCACCAGGTCTTCATTCTTTGCGAGAATTCAGCTTTTCTTTCTTCGCTCCATTTTGTTCCAGTTCTCGGCGCTTTTGTCTCTGGTTTGACCTCCCATTTGTCAACTTTAAGTTTGAAATAGTTTCTTTTGTTCATGTCTTCAGTAGTAATGTTGGCTAATTCCAGATCTTTCTTTACATTTTTGATCCATTCTCCTCCATTAACAAGGTATGCTACGTATCTTACTATTTTTTTTTTTGTAAGTCTGTGATCGGGAAGTCTCATTATGTGGCCATAGAATTTTAGACGCCTCTTCCTCATGTCTATCTCTATGTTAGAATATTCTTCAATTTTAGAATTTTTCTGTAATCTATACCCCTCTTTGGTCCATCTTGGTCCCAGAATTTTCCTAATGATTTTCCTTTCCTCTTTCTTCAGGTTTTCCATATCTGTTTTCCTTTTAAGTGTCAAGGTTTCGCTGGCATATAGCATTATTGGTTTAATTACCAACTTATAATGTTTAATTTTTGTATTTATAGATAGACATTTTTTATTGTAAATGTTTTGGGCCAGCCCTAGACCCCTACGAGCTTTTAATATTCTTTCTTGTTGTGAGTATTTTTCAGAAATTATCTCTCCTAAATATTTAAAGTATGGTACCCTCTTAATTTCTCCATATTTGGTTTGTAACTTAGAAATTTCTAGATTTGTTGTTGTAAACACCGTTTTCTCAAAAGATATTTGTAGGCCAACTTTTCCTGCACACTCTTTTAAGGTTTCTATCTGTTTGACTGCCATTTCACTAGAATCTGCCATTATTGCAAGATCGTCTGCGTAGGCTAAGTAGGGGCTTTGTAGGTCATCTTTTTTGGTTCCCAGTGATATTGGTTTCCAGTACTTTTCTTTTTTGAGTTCTTTTTCCCATTCTGCCATGACTCTATCCAGAACTAAGTTAAATAACAGAGGTGATAATCCATCACCTTGTCTAACCCCAGTTTTTATCTCAAATGATTTTGAAAGTTTTCCCATGAATTTCACTTTGCATTTTGTATTTGTTAATGTCTGCTCTATGATGTTCCGTGTCTTCTTATCCAGTCCTTGTTCTTCAAGAATTTTAAATAGTTTGGGTCTGTGAATTGAATCATATGCCTTTTTAAAGTCGACAAAGACATATACTGTAGGCTTCCTTCGCATTTGTCTCATCCTTGTAATCAATTTCAAGTTTAAAATTTGTTCTGGACATGATCTGTTTGGTCTGAAACCAGCTTGGAAATCTGAGATTTTGGGTTCTAGCAGTTTTTGTGTTCTTTCAAGAAGACAAGCTGATAATATCTTGTATGTGACGGCAAGTAAGGAGATTCCTCTATAGTTGTTCACATCCGATTTATCCCCTTTTTATGTAACGGATGTATTAGGGCACATTTCCAATCTTCTGGTATTTCTTCAGTAACCCATATGTTTTGAATAATTTTAACTAGCTCATTTCTTGAGTTAGACCCTAGACTTTTGAGAAATTCGGCTACAATTCCATCTTCTCCTGATGCTTTGTTATTTTTGAGTTTGTTTATGTGTTTGATAATTTCTTCTTCAGTTGGCGGTACAGAGTCTTGCTGTTGCGGGGCTTTAGTGCTGGATATTGGAAGAGCTTCTGTTGGTTCTGGACAGTTTAGTAGCGTTTCAAAATATTTGGCTAATTCTTCACAGTTTTCTTCGTCGCTTAGTGCCAGATGCCCATCTGATTTCCGAAAACAGACATTTTGAGGGATATACCCTTTAATTTGGTTTGCAAAAGTTTTGTAGAATCCATGCGTATTATAATTTTTAAAATCTGCTTCTATTGATTCCAGTTGCTGAGTTACATACTTTCTCTTCTCTTGTCTAATAAGTTTATTTGAAAGTATCCGTGTTTCTAAAAAGTTTTGAAGAGTTTTCTCATTTTTATTTGAACTGTACTTCGCAAAGGCTTCTGTACGAACTTGAATTGCCTTTTCGCATTCCATATTCCACCATGGATGTTTGTGCTTCTTCTTCAGTGGTATTTGCTCCTTCGCTATTTTTGTGATTTTTTCCTTGAATGTTTCCCAGTTGTTTGCGGGAGAATTTTCTCATTTTTTAATTGTTTCTGATTCTGTTAGTTTTTGTAGGTCAAATTTTGGGATTGCTGGTGGAATTCTTGGTGTTTTCCTTCTTGGGGTGAATTGGACCCGAACTCTTGTGAGATAATGATCTGAGTCAATATTTGCACCTCTCCTAACCTGGATATCTCTGATCTCTTTTTGGAAGTTATATGAGATGGCCACATGGTCAATTTGAAATTCTCCCAATTGGCTTATAGGGGATCTCCAGGTCTTCTGTTTTCTTGGTTTCTTATTGAACGACGTTGAGCTGATTTTCATGTTGAATTGTTGACAAAGTTGGATTAGTCGCATGCCATTTTTGTTGGTCAATTTGTGTGCTGGGTATAGCCCAACCGTCTTCCTGTATTTCTTTTCTCTGCCAATCTGTGCATTGAAATCCCCAAGAAGTATTTTGACATCATTCCTCGATATCTTTGACATTTCAAGTTCTAATCGTTCCCAAAATTTATCCACATTGTCTAGGTCCTTTCTATTGTCAACGTTGCAGGGTGCGTGAACATTAATTAGGGTGTAATATTTATTCTTGTGTTTCAACCTAAGAAACATTAGTCTATTGCTAATAGTTTTTACAGATTTTACAAATTTAACTGAGGATTTTTCGACCATAAAGGCCATACCAAGCATGTTTGCCCCTTTACCAATTTTTCTGTCCGTTCCACTTTTGAAAATTCTGAAGCCATTGTAGTCAGTGATTTGATTATCAGGAAATCTGGTCTCTTGTACTGCTAGGATTTGGATTTTCAGCTTCTTTAATTCTTCTGTTAATGTGTATAATTTTCCGGTTTGTATTAGTGTCCGTATGTTTACTGTTCCAATGTAATCTTCATTTTTGTGAAGTTTTCCAGAGTGCTCCGATCCACTCACAAGTCGTGTAGGTCCGGTCTCCCCAGAATCCGATAGACCGGTTGCCACCTTTCTGCTAGGTGGGTGGATTTCACCACCTGGGGTACTTTTGTTATTACATACACGAACCATGATTTTACTTGTAATTGTATTTTGGTCTGACATGTGCCAGTTGGTAGGATCAAGGTTGTGGAGCCTTGAAACACAAATCAGCCGCCACTAACATGTGGAACAGACGCTGTCGGGAAACCGCCACTGACATGTGGAACCGTTGTGCCCTAGTATGCTAGTTTTGGTCCACCCCGGGTATTTTATTTCCCCGGTACCCACCATATCTGGTGAGCATTCCCCTATCCGCCACCTGGGGAGGCGCCTGGTAGGAGACTAGCAACTCCCCTAGCAACTAGCAAACAGTTTATTAAATATCGTGAGTGATTTTTCAAGGCGTTACGCATTGCATAAAACCCGTACCTCAGCTGAATCACGCTGTGTAAATACTTTTTTTGGTATCCTATCGAGTCACTGGTGTAAGCGTAAGTGTGAATGCGCCATGTGAGGCGGTTTTCTCTTTCCAGAACAGATTTTTCTCTTCTACATCCTCATGAAGAGTTACCATGGCGTTAATGATATCAGCCGAATTTGCAACAACTTAACGCTTTGTCATATCAAAATAATTCCAGATTGAATCGACATACCGCTGCCTCACTTAGGTCGCTACAGTCTAGAGATCAGAAATGAGCTCCGTGAACTCGCTTTGAACACGCCAGCAGGTCTTATGACGTCATCTCCGAACTCGTTTCTCCGTATGCTTCGAGACTCAACTCGCCAGATTCGGCGCTGCCCGCTTAAAACTTAAAACCCGTCGCTTCAGTCTTGGCTACACGTGCTGCGTAGAAAGAAGAGTGAGTGCACGAGTGCCCGAGTATAACCGAGAAATCGCAACATAGCCGCTACACACATGACGATTATCTATGCACGTTATAAATTAAAGTCCCAGCCGCGTTTTTCTGCCTGCAGGTGAATGACCTTAGGAACTACGTTAGGCATTTTGATACGGTTTTCACTGATAGACAGATGAGTCACGAGGAATATTTGTATTTTTTTTATTTTTTTGTTGCTACGCCAGATAAGTAGTGATACCTGTGCGAATCCGGCGCAGGTCGCTAGCAATTTACCCAATACTGACCGGTTTGCAATAATATTATTGTGTTTATAATTACGTATTTAGATACACAGGGTGGTCCATTAATCGTGAGTGGGCCAAATATCTCACGAAATAAGCGTCAAACGAAAACACTACATAGACCGAAACTTGTATAGCTTGAAGGTGGAAACCAGATGGCGCTATGGTTGGCCCACTAGATGGCGCTGCCATTAGTCAAACGGATATCAATTGCGTTTTTTTAAAAATAGGATCCCCCATTTTTTATTACATATCCGTGTAGTAAGTAAAGCCAAAAAAGTGGTCCAACTAAAACATTCATATTTCTTTAAGTACTACACGAATGTGTAATAAAAATGGGGGTTCCTATTTAAAAAAAACGCAGTTGATATCCGTTTGACCTATGGCAGCGCCATCTAGCGGGCCAATCATAGCGCCATCTGGTTTCCCCCTTCAAGCTAGACGAGTTTCGTTCTTTGTAGTTTTTTCGTTTGCGCTTATTTCGTGAGATATTTGGCCCCGTCACTATCAATGGACCACCCTGTATACAGCGTGAGTTACGTAAGACATAACATCCCAGGGTGAATCGGTTAAGACGTAACACCTCTTTTGTTTCGTGAACAGTTCCAGATACCGAAAAGACGTTTTCTGCAAATGATAGTACGATAAGGGATACGTACATTTTTATATCTTAGCTCTTGTATCGATTGAGATATTGAAGCAAGCATGATTTTTAAGCTAGAACGATATACTGTCTTAACGGCATCAGAAAGCACTTGAAATGGCGAATACGCTATTATAATGTTTGTTAATGTTGAGGTTGAAACCCTTCGCAGAAGGATCCGAGAAATATCCTAAAATTGAAAGCCAAGTCGGCAGGAATCAGCTATTACGATATAAACACGCTTATGCCAGGTTACGTAGTTGTATCAAGCCTTTCGTCTGTTTACTTATCTGCACTGCAGAACTAGCAGGAACTGTGCTGTCTATTGGCAGATCATTTCTGGTTCAGCATACAAATATGTACACAAATGACGAGAAGTTAGACATGCTACTTTTGAACGGCGAATGGTGGCACGAGACGTACTGCCAAGGAATGTGTGATCAGACAGAGGAGTGTCACTACACCCGGAGAAGGGATTTCGAAAGTCACAGAATTTTGTTGGTTCGATCTGCATCGTTTGGAATACGACACTACGGTCTTCCAGCGTGTGCTCTTTACTGACGAAGCAACGTTTACGAACCACGGTAATGTAAATACAAGCAATATGCACTGCTGGGAAGTTGAATACCCACGCTTGCTTCGTTAGGCACAACAACAACGACCATTAAGCGTAAACCTATGGTGCAGCATCATAAGAAAATCCGCTGTAGGACCTTACTTCGTCCCAAGTATGGTAAATGAAAATACGTAAGCACGTTTTCATGCGAACATTCTGTCTATTGTTCTAGAAGAGGTAATACTGAATAGGTGACAGTGTATGTGATTCGAACACGACGGCTGACCGGCTCACTTATCCCAAGTTGCAAGTCAAATGCTGAATGAAAAGTTTCCTGTCCGTTGGATAGGACAGAATGCCGCAATACAATGGCTGGCCAGGTGTCTTTATTCGACTCCATTTCTTTTTACGGGGAGCGCTATAGTATATAGTAAAGTCCCAACAACACCGGATGATATGGCGCCGTCAAATCGCCACAACATGCAACGGCATAACATACAGTGTACTTTCATCTGTTCGTCTATCTCCCGAATGGCGATTGCAAATGTGCCTTACGATCGATGGCAAATAATTTGAACACATACCTAAGTAATTGTAAAACTATATTTTGTTAAGAGCAGTAGTTTGTGGGTGACATGTCGTCAGTCGTTCTGAATAAGCTGTTTAGTTTATTTAAAGCGTATTCAGTCTACTTACGATTTCGAGTAGCATTTGCATACACGTTTTTCCGACAGCAGGTGGTTTATTTTAAGAAGCACTGAGGCATCTCCAGGCGAAGACAGGTCAAGGCTTTCCAGCATTTTTAAAATCTAAGGAAGTCAATATAGTAGTTTCCTTTTTCCCTTGAGCAGCTCTGTTTATCATTATGAAGTGTGAATGAGCGACGTTTCTGTTTTGACTTCGGCAAGCAATCAGCACCGAGGAGAGTTTAAATGGAAAAATGCCTGACGAAACTCTAATTGTTTCCACAAAAATCTGAAAACGTACATACATTTGAAATAGTTTTCCTAAGCCACAACTGATGCGCCAAAAGCTAGCATACGTCGTAGTTCCGCATACAAAAATCATAGGTTACCCTGCATTTACGTCGTATAGCAAATGAGGTTTTGTCTTAGGAGCGTAGACCTGTCTTGCTGCATATAACGACGGAGCCTCGCGCGAAAGCTCTGCTTGGCGGTGTTTGCACCGCAATAGCTGACTGATCACTCTGCTTTCCAATTTTAGTAATTTGCTCGGATTCTTTTGCGAAGCGTTTCAACTTCAACATTACAAACATTGTGTCACTGTACTCGTCTTTTTAAGCACTTCCGGATGCCGTTAAAAAATCATTTTATTTAAAAAGTTATACTTGCTTCAACATCCCGATCGACATAAGACATTTTATCACATACCAAAGTACATGCCCCTTAGAGTGCTATCATTTGCCCAGAACCTCGTTTCGATGCCTGGAACCGTAGTGATTCATCCTGTATATATGTTTATGTGCGCGTATTTCGGTGTGTGTGTGTGTGTGTGTGTGTGTGTGTGTGTGTGAGTGGGTGCGTGGGTCTGAATGTTTCAATAAAACTTTTCAGAAGACAGCTTTAATATAGGCCTATGCCTTCTATTCAGAGAAAGTCTAACAATTACGTTCGACAAGTTACCGAATTTGTGACGGCAGTACAAAAAAAAAAAGAGGACACAAGGATGATGTTTATTCTCTAAATAGTGTATAAATATTAAAATAAATTTATATCAGTCTTCGAAATGTTACATAAGTGAACGATACGTTACACAGCTCGCTATTAGTCTATAAACGCAAGTTACCATGACAAAAGGAATACGCATACATGCTTGACTTATTAGTATATATTAGTAGTCTCGTTCCATTAACGTTGCACATAGAATTCTACCTTCAGCTATCATAAAGGACGCTTTAAAATGTCCGTTCCTAGTTGCTTTTGTTAAAATCCAATCTGGAGTGATTTAAAGGTGCTTGCGAGTAATGTGGCACCTCTTTATCGTTTGTTATCGGAACTTCAAGAAAATCCTGAAATATGATGGTCCGCGACTTAGGCGTTTCGAAGAGACCGTTCGAAAGCATCATTAAATTTAAACTATATTATATCATATCATTACTTTAATTTCTGAATAGCATCGATGTCAATTAACGTAAGTCGAAAGTATTTAACAGATCATTGCTACTGTAAATCCATAAAATGTCGTCTGAAACAGGGTCCAGACGACTTATGCTCTTAGCTACAAGTACCAGAGAAGGCATTGTCTTTTCATGTTCCTTCCGCCATCCAAGAATAACGGTTTCCGCTTCCGTATCCTTTTCGGTAGCAGCAACTGAAAGATGGGACAATACCTAGCGCTGTTCGTCCACATGGTCCAGACTTTTAGCGTGCCTCTGGAATTTCAGCGGACGCAGTGGTTTCTAAAGGCCTGATGTACTTTCGTAGGAACGACGAGTAACTAGAAAGAAGGGACTCATAATTTGTGGAAACATTCACTCATAATCATGTTTCAAGATCAAGGATATATAGTCGTTTAAGCAACTGAAATGTTTACACACTAGCACCAACCTCTTTGAAGACAATGTCTCTGTCTTCAGTGCTCAGAATCAAAAGATCATGATAGGGTACAAACAATGTTACGATCTTGTGGTACAAGTGCAGTTTATCTTATCATTACTTCTGTCCATGAACTTATGCATCTTAATTTAAGTATTCGCATGGTATCACTATCTAATTCATTCAGACGTAAGTGCTCATCCAGAAGTTCACACCGCCAGAGAAGTACCAAATGGAATGTTGGATATTTGTCTCATTCTTCATTATTACTAGCTTCTGTGAATCGCTCGAGGGACATGAAAAGCTCATTTAGGTCTGCTCATCTATATTCCATAGTGCAACTACTTAACCTTGATCAGAGTATCACGTTCTGAAACCAGCATGTCTAACAAAGTGGTCCAATGGACTTCGATCTATTGTCTACACCTACATCTACATCTACAAGGACACTCTGCAAATCACATTTAAGTGCCTGGCAGAGGGTTCATCGAACCACGTTCACAATTCCAGAATGAGATTTTCACTCTGCAGCGGAGTGTTCGCAGGAGAGCTTCTGTAAAGTTTGAAGGTAGGAGATGAGGTACTGGCAGAAGTAAAGCTGTGAGGACGGGGCGTGAGTCGTGCTTGGGTAGCTCAGTTGGTAGAGCACTTGTCCGCGAAAGGCAAAGGTCCCGAGTTCGAGTCTCGGTCCGGCACACATTTTTAATCTGCCAGGAAGTTTCACGTTCATAATTCTTTATTATTCCAATCTCGTATAGCGCGCGGAAAAACGAACACCTATATCTTTTCGTACGAGCTCTGATTTCTTTTATTTTATCGTGGTGATCGTTTCTCCCTATGGAGGTCGGTGTCAACAAAATATTCTCGCATTCTGAGGAGAAAGCTGGTGATTGGAATTCCGTGAGAAGATTCCGTCGCAACGAAAAAAGCCTCTCTTTTAATGACGTCCAGCCCAAATCCTATACCATTTCTGTGACACTCTCTCCCATATTTCGCAATAATACAAAACGTGCTACCCTTCTTTGAACTTTTTCGATGTACTCCGTCAGTCCTATCTGGTAAGGATCCCACACCGCGCAGCAGTGTGATTCTGTGAATTTCCCTGGAAGAACAACTTTCTTACAATATTCCACTAGCTCTTTACTTTATTGTCTGTCCTACGTGAGTTGTTGTGGCTGTGACGCTAAGCGCTCCAAATATGTTTGGCTGAAGTGCTCAGAGAATGACAGACGCAAGCCTTGCGGAGCTGCCACTGCATTAGAACCTTGATCTATTACGAGAGGTGCTAACTTCATTAAATCCTCAGAAATTTGCAAGGACTCGAAACTGCGAATAAGTTCCGATAAAGAATTAACTGCTGTTCTTTCCTCATCTGTTCTTTCCTCATAGGGAAATGGGGCGGTAAACAGTACTATGTTCTCCATAAGCCATTATTCATTGATAGTGGATACAGTCACTGCAGTTAGGTTATTTTACGTACATCATTCATCAATATATTAATTTGGTAAGAAGCTCTTTCATCGGTAACAAGAACCATTTTAAGAACGTCTACAGTGAGTTTTATTCGATTCTTAACCGTAGCGTCCACATCAACTTCACAATCCACTTCAGCTCCTACAGATATGACTTCTTCAGCTACAATTTTGAATCCTTAACCATGAACTATACCGAATGGATTAACTTCTTTGCAGCACGAGTGCCACTGAATCACATATAGAGTGCTTTGAGTATGTTCCACTTGATTATCTACCGCAATACCCAAGTAAATACAGATCCTTTTCAATGGAATAATGTAATTTTTTAAACGCCATCGACCATGAAATTGGAATCAGTGTGGGTTTGAGACAACATAAGCGAAGAAATTAGACGTTTATTTTTGAGATTTTTCGTGTTATCTGTTGCTTAATTAATAAAACACTGTTTCTCACGTGACATCCTACGAACTATGTATTAAGGCAACATACAGATTTAATAGCCTTATATTTCGTGCCCGAGCGGTTCTAAACGCTTCAGTCCGGAACCACGCTGCTGCTACGGTCGCAGGTTCGAATCCTGCCTCGGGTATGGATGTGAGTGATGTACTTAGGTTAGTTAGGTTTAAGTAGTTCTAAGTCTAGGGAACTGATGACCTCAGGTTTTAAGTCCCATGGTGCTCAGACCCATTTGAACCACCCTACATTTCCGTAGAGCATTTAACACGATGCCACACTGCCGACTGTTAACGAAGGTACAAGCGTACGGAATAGGCTCCCAGGTATGCAAGTGGCCCGAATACTTCTTAAGTAACAGATCCGAGTATTTTGTCCTCGAGGGCAAGTATTCATCAGAGATAAGTGTATCGTCAGAAGTGCCGCAGGGAATTGTTATAGGACCGTTGTTACTTTCCGTATACATAAATGATCTTGACAGGGTAAGCATCGGTCTGCGTCTTTTTGCTGATAATGCTGAGGTATATGGGAAAGTGTCCTCTGTGAGTGAGCGTAGGAGGACACAAGATGACCTAGACAAAATTTCTAGTTGGTGTGATGAATGGCAGCTAGCTGTAAATGTAAAAAAAATGTGAGTTAATGCAGAAGAGTAGGAAAAACAAACCCATAACGTTCGAATACAGCATTAGTAGTGCGCTGCTTTACACAATAATGTCAATCTAGGCATAGCATTACAAACCAATATGAAGTGGAATGATCATATAAGGACCGTAGTAGGGAAGGTGAATAGTCGACTTCGCTTTACTGGCACAATTTTAGGAAAGTAGGGTTCATCTGTAAAGGAGATCGCATTTAGGACACTACTGTGATCTATTGTTGAGTACTGTTTCGAGTGCTTGGGATCCGCATCAGGTCGAGTTAAAGAAAGACATCGAAGCAATTCAGAGCTGCTAGGTTTGTTACCGGTAAGTTTGAACAACATGCAAATGTTACAGAGATGCTTAAGGAACTCAAATGGATGTAGATTCCGTCGCAATTACAGCTCTATTAGCATGTCAGTGAGATGATCTTTGTAGACTGTGTTGAGCTTTGGCAAAAGACGCAAGTTTCAAATTAGTAACAAGAGAATGTAGATGTTAATATCCACCACTGATGACACACCCCATCACACTTCAGTGAGAGAACGAGTCGACGAGTAGGGAGTTACCACAGCGCCTCCGTTCTCAGACTCGTCACACAGCAGGAAGGAGAGAGGCCAGTATACCGCTGACGTAACAGTGGCGCCTTGATTTCTAAGGCAAGCGCAACCCTCAACATTGGACTCATACTTGCTCCATTTCTGATCTCTACTGCAGGCAGACACGATAATTCTGTCATAAGCCTGCAAGCTTATGCAGTGGTAACGCTACACCTGCATTGTATCTGTATTTCTCCCGATCCGATGTAGACCGATAATTAGACCTGATATATTCCGACGTCGCTCTTGGCTGCACCTACATTAGATCTGTATTTCTCCTAATCCAATGTAATGTGATTATGTCCCCTGTAATCTTTTTTGTATTCGTTTATGCTGAAGGAGACCTTTCTCCTTAACAGGAGACTTAGAAAAAAGTTATGGGTGCACCAGTTCAATGAAGACAGGTCTGCAGCGGAACTTTCTGAAACTTGACAACCTTTATAGAATTACCAAGATAAATTCAAGCTCTACAATCATATGACAATAAAAAAGGCTGACAACATTTTTGAAGGCATAAGAAGCGATATAAGTAGTCAACAGGGCAGGATTAAAGCCCAAGCAACACCAGCGACCATTTGGGGCTCGAAGCTGAGAGGGGCACTACAGACAACATTTGTATATTTACTTAGATTTAGTTCTGCCAATGTTTGGTAGCATATCAAGCAACAACTTTTCTACAGCGACTTCGATAATTTGCCAGTTTTTCAGCTTCCCCCCAGTTCATGTCCATGCACTTAAGAACTTTTACGGAAGGTATTTCCAGATGTTATGAGATCTTCCGCTGCTTCTGTATCCATCCGTTGGTTTCCACAACAGTGTTCATTTGGAGATTCTTCCATCTTCCGAGCACAGAACATGTGCCACAAGCTTCAGTCCTATTTCAGCAATGGTTTTGTACAGGCTGCGTGGCGATTTTGCTGACATTTTGCAAGTCTCACATGCATACATGGCTATCGGTAGAATTACAGAGGAGTACAGCCGAAGTTTTGCGGACATACGTACGGAGTCTAATTGCCAATGGATCGCATTCGTTGGAAAATTGAAGGTTTCCCAGTTCTGCTGCTGGTGTCTGCGTCTATGTTCCATTATTGCAGATAAGTCTACCGAGATACGGAAGTCGGTCGACGTCTTGCAGTACCTTCTGTTGCGCTTTAATCTGCGTAGATACATTCTCACTTTTTACCCACATTGTTTTTGTTTTGTCACTATTTATTTTTAGCCCTACAGAACTGGTCATTCCAATCAGATTGGCAGTCGTGAGCTGTAAACATTGTGGGGTTTCTGTGAGAACGATGTCATCACCAAAATCCAGATCCGTAACGCAAGTTTTCTCATTCAAATGCCTGACTCTGTTGCAGTAGTCAATAGTGTTTCTCTTTATGTAATCTACGACTAAGATGAAAAGTGATAGTGATAAAATGCATCCTTGTCTGACGCCTGTCAGAATACTGAAGAAAGAGGTGTTCCCATATTCTGTTCTTATACAAAATGGTTCAAATGGCTCTGAGCACTATGGGACTCAACTGCTGAGGTCACTAGTCCCCTAGAACTTAGAAGTAGTTAAACCTAACTAACCTAAGGACATCACAAACATCCATGCCCGAGGCAGGATTCGAACCTGCGACCGTAGCGGTCTTGCGGTTCCCGACTGCAGCGCCTTTAACCGCACGGCCTCTTCGGCCGGCTCTCTTATACAAAAACTCGAATGCACATACAGGTTCCTGAAAATGTCAGGGAGATGTTTGGGAATTCCATATAGGCAATCAACGAAGTTTAGGTGCAGTGGACAGTTTAATTCTGTGCATTGTACAGTTACGTTTCGCAGAACAAATTTTGTTCAGAGCAGGATCCCCCACTTCGAAAGCCAGCCTGTTTCTAATCGCCGACAATCTGCTGTTTCTTGTGTCCCTTTTACAAGAACGAGGCAAAATTCTTCGAGTGGCCCCCAGAGAAGCACGATACCTAGCCAGTTTTTACATTCGGCTAGGAGTTTAAAAATGATGCCACGCCTCTAGTGAAAGTGTGCCATAATACTCGTAGAAGCGAAAACGTCCCAGTAAAATGGAGCTCCAATCGAGCCGGTTGCGAGATCATTGCAAATGTGTGCTACAAACTGCCCAAGAAACATAATACCACTCCAGCACGGTACCCGATAAAAAAAATACTGTAGACACATGCCTGTTAAAAGATGCGATCCATGCGTTATCGCCGGCCGCGGTGGTCTAGCGGCTCTAGGCGCTCAGTCCGGAACCGCGCGACTGCTACGGTCGTAGGTTCGAATCCTGCCTCGGGCATGGATGTGTGTGATGTCCTTAGGTTAGTTAGGTTTAAGTAGTTCTAAGTTCTAGGGGACTGATGACCACAGATGTTAAGTCACATAGTGCTCAGAGCCATTTGAACCATGCGTTGTCCTCACATTTGGACGTCAAATTGTACTCCTCTCAGCAGTGAGTTACGAAATGTTTAAAACACATTCTAATCAACTCGTGAGCACTTGCCCGCGAAAGGCAAAGGTCCCGAGTTCGAGTCTCGGTCGGGCACACAGTTTTAATCTGCCAGGAAGTTTCATATCAGCGCACACTCCGCTGCAGAGTGAAAATCTCAATCTGGAAACATCCCCCAGGCTGTGGCTAAGCCATGTCTCCGCAATATCCTTTCTTTCAGGAGTGCTAGTTCTGCAAGGTTCGCAGGAGAGTTTCTGTAAAGTTTGGAAGGTAGGAGACGAGATACTGGCAGAAGTAAAGCTGTGGGTACCGGGCGTGAGTCGTGCTTCGGTAGCTCAGATGGTAGAGCACCTGCCCGCGAAAGGCAAAGGTCCCGAGTTCGAGTCTCGGTCGGGCACACAGTTTTAATCTGCCAGGAAGTTTCATATCAGCGCACACTCCGCTGCAGAGTGAAAATCTCATTCTGGCAACTCGTAAATGTTGACACAGCTTTACAATTCTCTGTTCCGGTTCTACAGCCGAATCAACAGGAGTTGCTTTTGAGTTGGCCCCAGACAGAAAAACTCGAAAGATTCAGGTCTTAGGGCCTTGGAGGCCAAGATACAGGGGGTGGACAAAACTATGAAAACACCAAAAACACATTATCATGCCTAAATGGTGTACGAAAGCCGTTGGCATTCAAAACAGCTGCCAGTCGTCTCCGAACGGTAAATACAGGTCTTGTATGGTTTTCAAGGGTATCTTGTAGTCTTCCTGAAAAATAGTGGCAACTTGAGACAGCGATGACGGAGGGGGAGAGTACACCACATAGGCTTGAGGTCTGGTGACTAGTGGCCTTGGAGATGCGACAGATCCTCGTGCTCATGAAATCTGTCCTGGGCGATGCGAGTTGTGTGATCAGGGGCCATGTCGTCTTGGAACAGCATCAACATGGAGGATAAACATTTTACTACGCTGCTGCAACCCAAATCATCGGCGAACCTCTGCCATGTTTCACTCTTGGGCGTAATCTCGGCCAGGAGTTGGAAGCAGTGTGAACCAAGACTCATCCGACCAAACGACTCTCTTCCATTGGTCCGTAGTCCAAGTTTTATGACTTCGGAAACATGTTTTCCTATTTCAGGTATTTGCACCACTAATGAGTGGATTTGGAATTCCATCTCGCCCTGCAGTTATCTGAGTCTGGAGCCACCTTCTTGTTGTTTCGCGAGAGAGACATTCAGTTCTGCAGTGAAGTTTGCAGCTGTCGTCTTCTTATTTTTCGTCACAATCCTCTTCGATGACCGTCCGTCACAATCACTCAACACGCACTTTCGTCCACGTTGTGACTTAGAGAACGACTACGCTTTCGCTGGATGCGGTATAAATGTTCGAATATGTTGGTTACGAAAGCAGCCATCATACGAGCACCAAAATTTTCCCACGTTCGAGTTCACTTAGTTCCGACATAACACACTCACAACTACACACAACACTGTTCTAACCATGTAACATTTGCAACGTACTGAGGACACTGCACAACTGCCATTCGTCGTCAAATACAGCGGTACAGCCTGCAGGCTTGGCTATCACCTACATTTATGTTTAAGCACGCATTTCTTGAGATGTTTCCATATTTTTGTCCAAACCCTGCACAATATGTGTTTGACACATCCATCTTATACCATATTGGCGCGTTGGAGGAAATCTTATATCAGCAGCAAAATCTGCCAATGCCCCATCATTAATATACCACATTCCACAACGTTGCGCAAGGTAAGGCACGCCGTGGATGAAATGTGAGCTCAATTAGTTGGATACTTAATTGAAAAGGATTCATTTCAAATAAATTTGTACTGAATAGAGCAATATTTCATGACAGCTTGTTAGCGGACGTATGTTTACCGAAATGTTGGTGCTTTTGTCATCGTATGCTTTCACAGTGTCAGTTTTCACTATTAATTGTGATCCACCTGGTATGTATAACAACGCATATTTTTCGCTAAGAGTTTTTAAAGATCTCAGGAGTTTTCTCAAATGGAAATACAGGGTGTTTATAAATTAGTTATACAAAAGTAACGTTTAACTGTGAAAAGGGTAAGTAACTTACGAAAATGATTGACATAGCACTGAACGCAGTATATCTTCCAAGATTTATTCCCGCCCACCACTGTTAGTTCCTACTAGGTGGCATGCATGAATGGGTTACTTCAACAATCACCATGGCGTCGTATAGCGGTGCAGGGCGTATGCAGTGTTGTTTATGGTTTCGTGAATCCAAATCCGCAATTACAGTTCAGAGCCAGTTCAGGAGGAAATATCCCAAGTGCCCTTCTCAGTGACAAACCGTTATTAACTGGTGCAATCGTTTCAACGACACTGGCTTTGTATCAAAGAGAACGCTGGGTCAGGGGCGGCCAGCAATCTCTGACGCAGCTATTGAACAAGTTGGGCAGTCTTACATTCGTGGTATGAGTAAACACACGACACGTATCAGCTTAGAATTGAATATGTCTAGTGTTATAGAGTAGAAGGTATTGCTGAAACGCCTATCATTCAAACCGTACAAACTCGACCTGTTGCAAGCTTTAAGAGAAAGTGTCAAAGAAAAATGAGCTGAGTTTTGTGTAGAAATGTTTAACAACATGCAGACTGAGAATAATTTTCTTAATGAAACTGTGTTCATTGACGAAGCCATCTTCCATACCTGCGATAAAGTGAATTAGCGTAATGTACGTATGTGGGGTTAGTAGAAATCACGTCACGCAATCGAACGTGTACGGGAGTCGGGTCAGGTAAACGTTTCCCACCCTGTAAGCTGTAACAAGATTTAGGTCCTTTTGTTTGCCGAGACAACTGAACATGTCCTAACATTATATAATACCTCATTTACAACAGGATATTGGCACAAAATTTATTTTCCAACAAGATTACGCGCCTCCACAATATCATCTTTAAGTTGCCGCGTATCTCAGCAGGAATGTACCGACTTGGGTTGAACGTGGTGGGACAATATCGTAGCCACCACGACCAACTGATTTAACCCCAATGGACTGCTTTGTATGGAGTTACATTAAAGACAAAGCTGCGACAGCGGATAACACAAGAAGTTGCCACCATACTTAAGACTTGCTTCCTTGGATTTGGGAGGAAACTGATTACAGATGGGAAATTTGCCGTATTACAAAATGTAGCCACACTGAACATTTAAAAATAAAATTTGAAGATATACTGCATTCAGTGTTGTATCAAACATTTCTGTAAGTTATTTACTTTTCCCACAGTTAAAGGTTACGTTTGTATAATTAATTTATAAACGCCCTGAAGATTGTTACTTCTCTTAATGTTTAACAGTGCAATAAGATTTAGAAATGTATTTCTGTTACAGGGGAAAGCCTTTGTAGTATTTACTTTAAAAGGAATGATAATTCTCGCTACGTTTACTATATTTAGATTTTATACTAAAGGTGTTACCAAGAGCCCAAGAAAGGCCACCTTATCTCTGAGGAAGGGGTGGGGTATGGTGAGTACCAAATGATACGTCGTTTGTGGTAGAAATGTTCTCCAACCGACATGCCGGTCAATCTAACTTCATAGCATGCATCAGTACAGAAGAAAAACTTTCTATCACAGTACGCGTAACACGCTTAGCTTTCTTATGGTGAGTACCAAATGATACGTCGTTTGTGGGTAGAAATGTTCTCGAACCGACATGCCGGTCAATCTAACTTCATGGCATGCATCAGTACAGAAGAAAAACTTTCTATCACAGTACGCGTAACACGCTTAGCTTTCTTTAATAACATTTTTGGCTAATATTGGTATTATTAACAAAGAACTGACATTTAGTACATCAAATCGTCGGTACGTGATCGGCCGACGTCGGATTGGATAGGGAGGGTTACTAATGTAATGCAAGTGCAGCCTTAAGGCAGGAACCGTAGTGTATGAAATGAAGGAATTGGAGGATTGCGAATTATACCTACTCTGGCTGAGTCGGACGGAATTGCATGCGAAAAGAAAAAAAGAAAGACAAGCAACAATGTGTACTAACGAGTTGATCCGCTGACAATAAATGTAGGAACGCACGGGAAAGAAGACAGGCGAGTAACGTAACGTTCCCGTTACTTCGAGTCCGAAGAGGGTAACGATTTGGAAGAATACGAAAACTGTGGACCGGGCCCGAGTCGTGCACGAGCTGCGTGCGAGGAAGGAAACGTGGGAGTAACGGAACGTTTCAAACAGTAATGAAACGGTGCTTCGAACACTAGCTACTCGGTAATGAATACGTACGAAATGCAACAGCTATAGTGAGCTGCATCCGACGTTCCTCTATAATCAAGCATATGGTGTTCATGGCGAGCCTGTACGAGCGCAGAGCTTTGCTCAGCTAAAGTCACAGTGGAAGGAAGTTCCACCGAGGCTGCGAGACCAGACCGTCGTCCGAAATAAGCGGGTTGTGAGATGAGGTGGGCTGTTTGCGGCGCGGCAATATTGACAGTGCGTGTGGCCGAGATGCGTGCTGGCCTGGAATGCGCGCCGCGGGCCGCCAAGTCACGTACCTCCGCGGCGTCCCGGCCGTGCCGGCGCGCCCTGCACGCCTGGCTGGCTGCCTGCGGTGATTGGGGGCTGCGGGGGACCGCTCCGCCTGCCACGTCATCTACACTACTCGCCATTAAAATCGCTACACCAAGAAGAAATGTAGATGATAAACGGGTATTCATAGAACAAATATATTATACCACAACTGACATGTGATTACATTTTCACGCGATGTGGGTGCATAGATCCTGAGAAATCAGTACCCAGAACAACCACCTCTGGCCGTAATAAGAGTCTTGATACGCCTGGACATTGAGTCAAACAGAGCTTGGATGGCGTGTACAGGTACAGCTGCCCTTGCAGCTTCAACACGATACCACAGTTCCTCAAGAGTAGTGACTGGCGTATTGTGACGAGCCAGTTGCTCGGCCACCACTGACCAGACGTTTTCAATTAGCAGTCGAACATTTTCTGTATCCAGAAAGGCCCGTACAGGACCTGCAACATGCGGTCGTGCATTATCCTGCTGAAATATAGGGTTTCGCAGGGATCGAATGGAGTGTGGAGACACGGGTCGTAACACATCTGAAATGTAACGTCCACTGTTCAAAGTGCCGTCAGTGCGAACAAGAGGTGACCGGACGTGTAACCAATGGCACCCCATACCATCACGCCAGGTGATACGCCAGTGTGGCGATGACAAATACACGCTTCCAATGTGCGTTCACCGCAATGTCGCCAAACACGGATGCGACCATCATGATGCTGTACACAGTACCTGGATTCATCCGAAAAAATGACGTTTTGTCATTCGTGCGCCCAGGTTCGTCGTTGAGTACACCATCGCAGGCGCTCCTGTCTGTGATGCAGCGTCAAGGGTAATCGCAGCCATGGTCTCCAAGCTGATAGTCCATGCTGTTGCAAACGTCGTCGAACTGTTCGTGCAGATGGTTGTTGTTTTGCAAACGCCCCCATCTGTTGACTCAGGGATCGAGACGTGGCTGCACGATCCGTTACAGCCATGCGGGTAGGATGCCTGTCATCTCGACTGCTAGTGATACGAGGCCGTTGGGATCCAGCACGGCGTTCCGTATTACCCTCCTGAACCCATCGATTCCATATTCTGCTAACAGTCATTGGATCTCGATCAACGCGAGCAGCAATGTCGCGATACGATAAACCGCAATCGTGATAGGCCCTCTATCAAAGTAGGAAACGTGATCGCACGCGTTTCTCCTCCTTACACGAGGCATCACAACAACGTTTCACCAGGCAACGCCGGTCAACTGCTGTTTGTGTACGAGAAATCGGTTGGATACTTTCCTCACGTCAGCACGTTGTAGGTGTTGCCACCGGCGCCAACCTTGTGTGAATGCTCTGAAAAGCTAATGATTTGCATATCACACCATCATCTTCCTGTCGGTTAAATTTCGCGTCTGTAGCACGTCATCTTCGTGGTGTAGCAGTTTTAATGGCCAGTAGAGTATTTGGAAAGCAAGGTCCGATAGGCCGCGGAATGGAAATCACTTTGAAAATTAAAAATGTTTTATTACGACAGCTAGCTACACCTTCCAGCTACTTCTCTACACTGCCGCCGCTCCATCTTAAACATTTTAGAAGCCAGCCCCATGTCTTTTCCACTAATTCTTTACGCTGGTTTACAGCTTGTGCCGGCCGGACTGGCCGAGCGCTTCTAGGCGCTACAGTCTGGAACTGGGTGACCGCTACGGTGGCAGGTTCCAAACCTGCCTCGGGCATGGATTTGTGTGATATCCTTAGGTTAGTTAGGAGTACGTAGTTCTAAGTTATATGGGACTGTTGACCTCAGAAGTTAAGTCCCATAGTGCTCAGAGCCATTTGAACCATTTTGAACAGCTTGTTGTCTGTGCTAAAATTCCATAGTCAGCGTGCCATGTGAGCAGAGATGAAGCTCAGGGGGAACCAGTTACGGCTTTATTGTGGGTGCTCAAACACTTCCCATCGAAAACGCTGCAGGACTACCTTCATTGCCCCTGCAGAATGCAGCCGAGAATTGTCATGATGAAGTAAACGCATGACAGTTATGTTATATGCGCTGCGCGAAATCATGCGAAATCTCTCACCAGTCCCCCATACTTGGCGGAAGACACTAGTTTCTAGGCATCTTTATGCGTTCACTGTGCGCTCAGAACTGAAAATTGCGACGTGACGCGATCGACGGGCGTACTGGAGACAATGCGCCCTATCGGACCTTATTTTTCGAATAGCCTTCGTATACTACACTGCCTAACAGCTGCTAACGAACAATCCGTATTATGAGGTGATTATAACTTTTGTTAAGATCGGCGCTCAAGCCTTCTAAATACCTGACAAGGTGTCGACTTCAGCTCAAGCCTTCTAAATACCTGACAAGGTGTCGACTTCATTTGCACAATGTCGCTGTCCTTGATAGCGACAGTGGGGACTTGCAGCCCGTATTCTTTACCTTATTTCTAAGGAAATAAAGGGAAAATTTCCTATCGGTTCTGTGGTGCTGCAGCCTGGGGTGACCTGCGGTTCACTGAAATCGTGTCCCCTGGTCACATGAATTACGTTTCTTATTATAGCAGGTCGATGGTCGTTTCCAGATAGACCGTCATACAAACAGCTGGCCGAGATATACACTGCGCCACAGGCAAGTGGAGACAGAATTATGCCGAGGCTCCCATGGAACCTGTGGAAGTGATCGAAGGCACCACAACAGATGTGAAATACGTGGTTTGAAAAGACCATTACTGAACTAACGTTGGTCTTCTTCAAATTCTCCAGATCTGAACCCAAGGAAACGCTGCTCTGCGCCCAAAATCCGCCTATCTCAATCCACTGCTAGGTACAGGCCTATTCCGTATGTTTCCATTGTCTTCCATTTTGAGGCACCTAGCACCATCGTATTCCAGCCACCAGCTTCACGACATCAGAACATTCTATTTTGTGGTCTTCTAATGTCTCTCTCATGGTCCCGTGCTCTCCAGTGAACAATACCAGTGGTCTCCCTGCTGTGATCTTGTCGAACTGTGTGTCTGACTCATTACCACTTCAGGCTTACAGTTCTCTCTAGGACGTCTGTTCTCCTTCTTATGACTTTGTTCTTCTCGAGTCCTATCGCTGAGGCTGACTCCTAGCATCTGTCGCCCCACGGCTCGTTGTGTGCGCTTTAGTTTAACAGCTGTTGCCTTAGAGTCGCAGTTTTCAGGCCGGAGGTTGTAATTTGTAATAAGCACAAATTATAGACCTTATGTCCCTATGTAGTTCCTTACATGAGCAGATTAATTAGAAATTGGAAATTTGTCGTTAGGTCTTACGGAACCAAACTGCTGAGGTCATCGGTCCCTAATCTTACGCACTACTTAATCTAACTTAAACTAACTTACACTAAGGACAAAACACACTCATGCCCGAGGGAGGACTCGAACCTCCGACGGGGAGAGCAGATTAATTAATGAATGAATTATACAGGGGAACTTTTCAAAATGTGCGGAAAATGTAGACGTAATCATTGAGAAGATAAACATCGCACACTTTCCAGATCATACCGTCACATTCACCTATTCAATGTACTGGGTAAGACTGATCACTAGATTAAAGTACCACAGAATTCCAACGAGATTAAATAACGTTCAGTATGGATTTGGGAAGGATAAACGGCCTGAGGGTGCCATTAGTGAAGCGAAAAGGTTAGCATACGCTGGCTGTTGTACTTTCCGGGATGTGAGGTCGTGGTCCAAGAACTTTTCTGCTCCTTACGTTTCGTCCAGGACTGCGCTGGACTTCCTCAGAGGCGCTGCTCCGCTGAGTCTTGCCGACTAACTGGTCGGGTGTCTGAGAGCGACTTATATATTGTGAGAAAGGGGGGCGTGGTTCCGGTGACACGTGATGAGCAGTGATAATCCATAGTAAAGATAGGGTTGACTATATCGATTACCACCTTGTCAAAGATAAAAATTGTTAGCAATTTTGTAGAGCCACTGTCCATATATCGCTAAGTTTCATAGCCTCCTCTTTCCTATTAAAATTATCGTGATGTTTATAAATTTCGATAGCTTCTCTATATTTTGCCATGCACGGTATACTTTACCTACAGAGGCATGCAGACAGTTTACAAACTTAGTCATTTCAGAAATGCTTCTATAATTAGCTGGAAAGCCGGTGATCATACTGTTGTGGACACGAGATAAATCGGTCCGCTTCCGCATTACAACAATGTCTGCAGTGTTATCCTCATTCCCCTACGCGCTTTACATACCTACCACTGCTAGTGCTGCCACCTGTCGTATGTGAGTGGTTATTGCACGTTGACGTCGAGCTTAGGCAGTGGTACATTAATGTGAGTGGATCATGTATGAAATCTACAATTTCACCGAAGTGAACCCAATTTTATTATAAAATGTTCAGTGTGCACAAAATTAATAAGAACATTATATAAAATTTAATTGAACATCTAATTAAAAATGGCAAAGTTATCTGTCAAGGAAATGATCTGGTAGTATTAAATTCCGAACATATTAATTGAACACACATAGCCGTGGTAGGGTAACAGTGATTGTGCGACTGCACCGGAAGGAAAAATGAAATTAAACATGCAACTATGCCGGTCTGTCTGGTCATGGATGAGCCTACGGGAACTTACCTAAATATTGGAAAACCCCTAACTTCACTCCGTCCGAGCAGCCAATGCCACTAGATAGTCTCAATCTAATTGTTGTGTGTTAAGGAGTAAATAGTGAATGGTGCAGATGGATTCCAACAGACCTATTCTGCCGTATCAAGCTGCCTCACAAGCAGCGACAAGTCTGAAGTGCAACTCTTCCTTCTCCATACCGAAAGTCATGTCTTCCTTCTCCACCTCTATGGCGCCAAGAAAATTCTCTATGGCGAAGTAGTTATTTTCACGTCTCTTGTGCCTGTCCTGCTCAGATCTCTGCTTGACCTTTACAGTCACTGTGACTAATCTCGTAACTCGAATTAAAAAATAAGTTGATTGACCTAAACATGATTTCAATCGATGATTAATTCGATTTGCTTATTGAAAATCAGAAGTGTCAGGTTGGGAAAGGCTTGACACTTTTCATCATACCCAACCCAGAATGAAAAATGTATATATGTGTCACACCAACAATCAAATTTTTTCTGTCCTCTTCATCTACTCTTTGTCTACACCATACCATCAGTTGAAATAGGATCTATTATGATATGGAAACAGGGTTACTTTGCCAACTTATAAAGCCTAAACATCTGTCATTCACACTTCTGAGAACCACCCAAACTCATTCATTCACTTCACTGGTAATGCCGCTGAAGGCTTGTGAACGTGTTGTTTTTCTCTACAGTTTTACTGATAAGGAAAATTTTTCCCACGAATATACCCAGCTTGCAAAACTCATTCATTCCGAATTCAAAAAACGTTTACAATGTAAGTTAATTTCATCCCCATTCATTATCTTAAGTATTTACAATTCTTTTATCTATATTCCTCTCTCAATGATTCGCACATCGTATTGATGGTTCCCTTGATTTAATATTCATTCCACTCATTAATAATAAAACATAAAATCCACTTATACTTAATATATTCAATGTTGAGCACTTATTGTTTACAAACAAAAACATCCATACATGAATTCGTCTTTGAGTGGATACATACGTTCATTCTTAACATAAAAAACAAAAATACACATTTGATTTTAGCAATTCAAGTAATAAATGCATGAACAAACATCCTTATTCAAATGTAGTACTAATGATGGTAATTCACAGAAAGAGAAAAAAATGTGGAAACCAAATTGATGAGGTACCTCATTAACATGTGCCTGAAGGTCAAGATTATGCAAGAAAAGGTGTATGTCTGCATGTAATATTTGTTCATATATGTACGTAAACGTGTCTCTGGTGCAAATAAACAATTACTTAAGAGTAAAAAATGTACAGATACATAGATGATATTACACGTTGCACTGAAGTAATAAAGTAAGGTTAAAAATGGTTATGTTACTGAAAGAGTGCAGTTTACGTGAGTGTGGCACAAAACGCTACATTACCCAAATACATACGAAGATTTAACAAGAATAATCAATGTTAATATGTCCGTTTTTGTCTTTTATAGGTGAATCCATTGAAAAGCATTTGACATAACAATATAATATTACACAAACAGAAAAAAAACTAATTTCATTGGAGAACTGTGTGTAGTCCAAGTTCACCACACAAGGAAAGCATACATACGCTGGCACACGAGTATCGGAGAAAGATGTAGTACAGTTTGAGAAAAGTTGACTATGGTCTTTGATTGGTAGCAGTTGTATGCATACCATGTAGCAAGGTCATCAGTGTGTCCTTTCATTGATCAGGCCCCTTCTTTGAAGGAAAGAGTTGTCCAGAGACGATTGTCGTTGGCATACTTCGATGAGGTATGACGACTAGTCTCAACATGCTAACAAGTCACACTCCATTCCATTTGGGTCTCTTCGTTACTCTGAAAGAAAGCAAACGTTCATTTGTGTAATATGTATTATGTTGTAGCAGCCCGCATGCAGACATTGGCATTTCAAGGTGTGATTCTCGACTGTTGTGGCAACAGAGAGATGCAAATACCACTCAGCAAAGAGTAAGGTTCAAATGGTTCAAATGGCTCTAAGCACTAAGGGAATTAACATCTGAGGTCATCAGTCCCCTAGACTTAGAAATATTTAAACCTAACTAACCTAAGGACATCACACACATCCATGCCCGAGGCAGGATTCGAACCTGCGACCGTAGCAGGCGCGCGGTTCCGGATTGAAGTGCCTAGAACCACTCGGTCACAGCGGCCGGCCAAAGAGTAAGGGAAAGAATTGTTCACGGAGAAGCGTTACCAAACATTTCTATCCATATGTGATGGTTAAATTAGGAGTGGTGTTCAATATCGCTTGTGCGTGTGTGATAATACGAGGAACTTCTCTCCAAAAAAAAAAAAAAGTAGAAAACTGTTTTCGGGCACAGTACTACTAAGCAAGGCAGACCAGCCATCATCAGAAAAAAGGAACATGTATCATCAGAAAACATGCTTTTAATCTCTGATTCTGCTTGGCCCACCCGTCAATAAGTACAGAGCAGTATTTAAATGTCTCTTCTCTGCTGTTGTGAAGGGCAAATGCAAACCAGATTATGTGTCATAATTCCGTCTTGAAGCAGGCACTTATAAGTTCAAATGGCTCTGAGCACTATGGGACTCAACTGCTGTGGTCATCAGTCCCCTAGAACTTAGAACTACTTAAACCTAACTAACCTAAGGACATCACACACATCCATGCCCGAGGCAGGATTCGAACCTGCGACCGTAGCAGCACTTATAAGTGTTGACATCATAGGCCTGCTATTCTTCTCAACACATCCAGTGTGGCTGAGGACGTGGCTCGACCCAGCTGTGAAGTAAGCAAGTTATCGCCCTCAGAGTCGACCTTCTGACAGCTTTGCACTAAGTCGATTCCGCCACCCCCGAAATGGCACAGAAACCTGCCAGTGCTCACCCAGTGTTCTCCTTTCTCTCTCTTCCCTTCTATCTTGTTTCCCCTCGGTTTAGAGCGTGATGCTAACAGCTGACCTTCCCGGAATGCCGCGCGTCGTGATGTCCCTTCACCACCCGCCGTCTGACCAGTGTGGGCGACTCTCATGTGCAGTGCATATGCGAAGGTCTCCTATATCAGTTCAGTTACAATCTTACCCTACTTATGAACGATATAATAATTATATAACATGATATTTTCAATTAAACTTTCATTTTCTGGATCAGTCACAGACACTGAAGGTGCCTCTTTAGAAATTGTTGTGTTAATTATTCATTTAATTATAATACCCAAATCTATGGTTTGCAAACTATCAGATTAAATGATTAAATTTACAACATTTCTCATTAGTCATGATTTCATGACATTAATCTATCCTTCATTACATCTTCACTAACGTAAAAACTTCTTCTCGCCTCATTACAACATTTTATTAACATAATAGGCTTGACTGCGTACGGTCTTCTGGAACTCACTTTACTAAAGACGTTAAATGCATGTTAAAAAATACTGATGTCTGATTTGCAAGGTGAATTGAACCAAAGACGGAATAGTGAGTACCGTGTATGGGTGATCTCATAGAAAAAGACAGACATTACAAAAACTAGATGGTAATTTTTTTGTATCATCTCTCTGGCTAGTGGCGATGAACTGAATGGAATAACTAACTTCTTGTTGGATGTATATCTCTAGTAGTCTGTAATTCTTGGTTTGTATTTGAAAATACATTTATTTTTGTAAAGTTTAAAATAATATTCTTTTGTTAGTGTAGAAGTAGCGTCATTTCCTGGGTAGTACGATATTAAGGTAAGTGAAATATTCCCACTGTTGGCCGCTTTTACAGCACATGATACCAATTTTGTTAAATACGGTCCTAAGAGCCAAATTTTGCTACAGAGAAGTGATAAATTCTCAACATCAAATGAAATATTGACTAATCTGTCGTAATAATTTTCAGATTTTGCTTCAACTTTCACTCTTACGGGATTTTATATGCCGAGTACGACACCTAATAGCATCTAGAGTGGGGAAATTTTAGATTGCGCCAAGTAAATGACAAGTATTTTTAATGCTGTACTGACAGTCATAACAAACCACACCAGAGTAAAGAGCCATTACTTTTTATTATTTCACGGTACAATAGCACTTGTGATATTCGCTATTTTTGGTTTCATTAAAACAGCAAATAGTTAATACTTTCAGTCAGAAGGCAAATACTTGTTTATAAAGAATGATTAACGTATAATAAGGCGTCGCATAGCGACGGTGGAATTTCCTAAATAAAGTAATTCGTCGTCTTTGGGCGGCTAGATAGATATGCGATCCTTCACTATTTTGTTCGCTGGAGAACAAATGAAGCCTTGAGCGCTAAAAGACTTGTACTGTTTTTCTTAAGTAAGACGGACGCAGATTTGTGGCAGTCTGGTTTAATTTTTACTAAATGTATAAAAACGTGTTACGTCTAAGTTTGAGTGAAGTGTAAAAAGAACTGTTACAACTTATCGTGACGACGCACGAGCGACTCAAGAGGACAATGGCTGTATAAAAGAGCGCTCAATGGACATGAAACGGACATAAAAACCTACCGTCAATGTAGTACTAAGCTTAAGGTACGATATATGTTTTAGTTATAATAAATATTTGTCCTGGAAATACTGAATCATTTAGCAGTGCTCATTCCTATCATCTCCTCAGTATTATCTTCATTTTAATTATGCATTTTGCTAAGATTACAGACACCAAGACCAGCAGTCCAATGTGCGTGTTACATTGACAAAAAGAAAACTGTTTTATCGTCTTCTTGCATCAGCTTTAATATTGAATTTCCCTTTTGTGTGATGTTACAGTTGTTTTTGCGCCCTTAAGAACTTTCTGGTCCCTTAGGAAGAACTTCACGACCGGGTATGATCGTATCTACGATCATGAAGTAATTACAAAGACAATAATGCAATTTCTTAATCAATAGCACGCTAGCTGTGACTGCTTCAAGCCACGAGAAACTGCAAGTAAAGACTGTTCACATTTCATAATGCAATATTTTATGACAATGGTCAATCCATGATTCTTACGCCAATTGTGATTGATAAAACAGTAAGTGAAATCTCAAATTCCAACTTTTCCATTGAATAACAACATCACTTTTATTTTGCTACATCACACTTGGCGCCCGAACAGGGACTTGACCAAAAATTAGTTCAAATACTTGGTAAATTTTCTAAGTGCTTATGTTAATAAATGTTCTGTCGTTTCATGTACACATCATCCCTTTGAGAGAAAGACGGAAAATAGATGGTTGATAACGCAGTTCAATTACGGAGAGGAAGGAAAAGAAAAGACCGTGAATTTGCTGAGACAACATAGCGGTAATCAAGCCATCAAAAAGTAAGTCAGAATTTTGCATACGCAGTGTAGTGCTTCAGGAGCAACGTTGCTTTTCCAAGTCGGTCCACATCCCCTTTGTCTCCTTACCGCTATATAAAATCTGCTTTATTTTATCTTTCAAAGTAAAGTTCTTCGTAGTCTGATAATAGAAATTTTTTCCATTGTTAGAATAGCTGTATTACATTTTCAACATGGTGGATACTGTGTGCAATTTGCAATGAAGAGCATCTTCATTCATTTGTCTGAAACGTTTAGGTTCCATCTTCTCATTCCTATCATCTCCTCAGTATTATCTTCATTTTAATTATGCATTTTGCTAAGATTACAGACACCAAGACCAGCAGTCCAATGCGCGTGTTACATTGACAAAAAGAAAACTGTTTTATCGTCTTCTTGCATCAGCTTTAATATTGAATTTCCCTTTTGTGTGATGTTACAGTTGTTTTTGCGCCCTTAAGAACTTTCTGGTCCCTTAGGAAGAACTTCACGACCGGGTATGATCGTATCTACGATCATGAAGTAATTACAAAGACAATAATGCAATTTCTTAATCAATAGCACGCTAGCTGTGACTGCTTCAAGCCACGAGAAACTGCAAGTAAAGACTGTTCACATTTCATAATGCAATATTTTATGACAATGGTCAATCCATGATTCTTACGCCAATTGTGATTGATAAAACAGTAAGTGAAATCTCAAATTCCAACTTTTCCATTGAATAACAACATCACTTTTATTTTGCTACATCACACTTGGCGCCCGAACAGGGACTTGACCAAAAATTAGTTCAAATACTTGGTAAATTTTCTAAGTGCTTATGTTAATAAATGTTCTGTCGTTTCATGTACACATCATCCCTTTGAGAGAAAGACGGAAAATAGATGGTTGATAACGCAGTTCAATTACGGAGAGGAAGGAAAAGAAAAGACCGTGAATTTGCTGAGACAACATAGCGGTAATCAAGCCATCAAAAAGTAAGTCAGAATTTTGCATACGCAGTGTAGTGCTTCAGGAGCAACGTTGCTTTTCCAAGTCGGTCCACATCCCCTTTGTCTCCTTACCGCTATATAAAATCTGCTTTATTTTATCTTTGAAAGTAAAGTTCTTCGTAGTCTGATAATAGAAATTTTTTCCATTGTTAGAATAGCTGTATTACATTTTCAACATGGTGGATACTGTGTGCAATTTGCAATGAAGAGCATCTTCATTCATTTGTCTGAAACGTTTAGGTTCCATCTTCTCGCCAGATAGAATTTCGTTTGTTACTCACGCGAGAGCGGTGCTCTTAGCGGACTCACCACGTCATTGGTAAACGACGAAAGCCTTGCGTAGCACGTGATTTACTGACGAAAATGGCAGATAGTAAACATAGACAGGTGACAACAGGAGACGGGAGTGAAGACGGTAACAGTATTCCATGCCCTTTACGATCGCGAACGGTAGGTTCCTGTGTGGAAACTGAACCATGTCTGTAACAGGGGAAAGTGACCCGAAAGTCCAAAGTCTTGCCGCTGCAGCTACAAATGACTTCGGTGCGTTAATGGAAATGCTGAAACAAGAGTTTGACGCAGTAAATGAGACTATAAAAACACAGAATGAGACTGTTAACGCCCCTTTAGATACTGTAAGCTAATCAGTAAAAACACAAATTGAGGCTGTTAACGCCCGATTAGATGCTGTAAGCGAATCAGTAAAAACACAGCTAGACACAATCAAAACAGATCTGCATAAAGAAATTACGGCTGAATTAAATATCCATTTGGGTGAGGTGCAAACTAAGATCAGTGATCAAATTCAGAAAATTCAGAAACAGGTGAAAAGCGAAATAGCTGAAGTACCTGGAACATTAAACACAAAAATTCAGGCAGCTACCAAAGAAATAAACTCAGCTAGAAATACGGTATCTGACATTGAAGGTGTAGTAGTAGAGGATCTGTCGAGGCAGATAGACTCAATCAATATCGAAGAACAGGTTAAGGGCCCCGTGAAAGCACACGCGGAGGCATTGTCGGAACACTACGGTGAATGGATAAAGCGTAAAGACATTTTTATCGGAAAAAAGGTCAGGGACGAGATTAGGGAGACTGTCAAGGATGTAACATATGAAATCTTAGCTGCTCCTGGGAAGTCGGGAGACACAGTGGTGTCTGAATTGGTACAGATTCGGAGGACACTTACACGGGATCTTCCTGAGTGGAAGCAGCAAGTATTGGACGAGGCCAGACTGCTGAGAAACTGGGTAGAAAATCCGCACACGCATACGCAAACTATAGGGAACAACTCTATAGACGGTGACGAATGTCAGTCAACTTCTTATGGTTCACCGCCTGATTACATGCTAAACAACACTTCTGTTGAGCCTCGAGTGGGGAAAATAAGTGATCCGCCCACAATTGTGAGTTTAATGCAAGAGGAAAGTGTGATTAAGCATCGCACTTTTCCTGTTTTTCATCCGCAGAAGCGAGAAATACACCCCATCGTGTTCCTAAAGAATTCTTCCCGCATATTTCCCAGGAGCTGGACAGACAAACAGCGTATTCAGTTCGTCACTGGCTTCATTTCCGGAGATGCAGCATTATGGGGAACGGAAATGGTAGACACGTGTAGGAATTATAAAGAGTTTGAGAAAATGTTCTTGGCAAAATTTTGGAGTAATGGGGTACAGCAGAGATTAAGGAAGGAGGTGTATGGTGCTGAAATTTGCAATGAGGAGCAAGGAAGTCTCCGGCGATACTTCGAGAAGTATTTGGCAAAAATTAAATTCTGGGATTCTCCGATTTCTTCCAAGGACGTAATTATGATTCTCAAAAGCGAACTCCCTGTGTCAATTAGAGAGAAACTAGTAAATGTGTCCGAAGAAGACACGGATGTATTTCTTTCTGAGCTGGATTCCTTAGATTTAATTAGCGAGGATGTGCGCTCCAAGGTTGGCAGCGGCAAATTCTTCCCTGGCAGCCAGCAGAATGCATCGCACGCGGACAACAATGCGCCGAAGGAGAGAGAGAGCTACTGGGGTCGCTGTTGCCAACAAGCCAGCCGTTAAGAAAACACAAACGGCAATAATTTTAAACGGAAGCAGAAAACCAATTACAGTAATCAGCAGAGATACCACCCAATTTACAACTACCAGGTACAACATCAGTACGGAAACCCACCCTTTAATTCTACGCCTGAGCAGTATGGAAATTCTCCACAAACGAGTGGTAATTTTTCAAATGGGCCAGTGTACAATCAAAGTTATAGGTGGAAAAATAACAAGTGGCATGGGCAAGGCGGAGGCCACCCAGCACATCAGAACAACTTTTCCCAGGATAGAGGACCGCGGAACACTTTCCAAACGGCACCAAATGCGAACTTTCCTTCACAAGGAAATGGTTTTGCCGGCAACCAAAAGATCGGGCGACAGCAGCCGTCTCAAGTATTCTATTCACAAGTGAATGCTCCCAGTGGATTTGACCCCTTTACACCGGCATTTGTACCACATAACCAGCACCAACATGAAGCGGAACAAACACTTATGGCCATGGATGACAAACAGACTAAACATCCCGCGGAAAATTAGAGGCAGCGCCTTTCAGCCTCCTAGAAGTCGCTGCCGGTTCGAGTGGGGGTACTGACGAATACTCTGATTCTGAGTATGTTAATACGATTCGGTACGACCATGAGACCGACTTACGAGATGACCTTGCACCTGACAAAGAAGCTCAAGACGTTAATGATATTTATGATGAATAGGTCCAGGCATCGATTAAGATTTCTACTGCCAACATTCCTCACAGCCGTTGTTGATACAGGAGCAAACATCAATGTCATGTCATCATGTCTCTTCAGACAGGTGTCTTCTGTTTCAAAAGTTTTATCATTGCCGATTCAGGGTTGCTCCATATCGGGAGCCATTGGTCCATTGAAACAGAGAGTTAGTTTACAGACGCAGCTTCAACTGCAGATAGAATCTGTTTTGGTTTTTTGCCACTTTCTAATAGTAAAGAACTTGTCAGTTCCATGTCTCTTGGGGATGGAGTTTCTTCGACAAACAAAAGCGGTGTTAGATATTGAATCTGGAGTGTGTACCTTTATCGTAAATCAACAACCAGTTGTTGTTAACTTGTTACGGAGTAAAGTGAAAGCGGTGTTGACATTGCATCAGGTTTGGAGACGACAGAGGACAGACAAACCGGGGTTTGATCAGACAAATGACCTGACTAAATGGGATGACATAAATGACAATGAGTATGAAGATCGATGCTAAAGCCAACGAATCGACTGAACTCAGGGAGGAGCAGAAAGATGAGTTGTTCCATTTATTAGTAAGTTACAAGAAAATCTTTTCAAAGAAACCAGGAGTAATAAAAGGGTTCGAGTATAAAATGGAAGTGCTTCCCCACTCAACGTTCTGCAAAGCAAGCTATTCAGTACCAAACGCCCGACGAGAAGCTGTAAAGCATGAGATCAGGAAAATGCTGTGTTGGGATGTTATCGAGTTAACGAATTCGCCGTACTCACGTCCCTTGTTGTCCGTGCTTAAACAGGACGGTAGTGTCAGACTAGTACTGGACGCCAGATCAATAAACAAAATAATTGTACCCATAAGGACTCGGCCTGAAGCACTTGAGGAGCACTTGCAAGAATTTCATGGCATTAGATTTTTGAGTACATTTGATTTAAGAAGTAGCTATTGGCAGGTGAAATTGGCCAAGGAAGCTAGGAAATATACTGCTTTTATATTTGCCGGCCGCTCATATCAGTTTAAGGTCATGCCTTTTGGTTTAAATGTAAGCTCGGGAATATTTATTTCTGCTCTCGACTTTGTGTTAGGACCTGAACTTCTGGATGAGGTAACTGTTTATGTAGATGACGTGTTGATAGCCACTACGAACTGGGAAGATCATTTAGCTATTCTACGAAAGGTGTTTCAGAGATTTCAAGAACATGGTGTTACAGCAAATCTGAAAAAGTCAAAATTTGGAAAAGGTGAGGTAAAGTTTTTAGGTCATGTGATTACACCTGAAGGCATTAAACCCGACCCGGAAAAGCTGTCGGCGATTAAGAATTTCCCTACACCGGTAACTAAGAGGCAACTAAGAGGATTTCTCGGTCTTTCGTCTTTCTTTCGACGATTTCTGTCTGGTCAAGTAATGAACAATCCCGCTTTGCACAATCTTCTGAAGAAAAGTACGCATCGGAATTGGACACCAGAGTGTCAGAAAGCTTTTCAGGCAATTAAAGATGGTCTTTTAAACAGTAACATTCTCTGCCATCCACAAATGGACAAAGAATTTTGTATCACCTCAGACGCTTCTTTTGTTGGAATTGGATCTTGTTTGTTTCAGATTGAATTAGTAGACGAAATCTAGAGCAAATCACCGAGCGAGGTGGCGCAGTGGTTAGCACACTGGACTCGCATTCGGGAGGACGACGGTTCAATCCCGTCTCCGGCCATCCTGATTTAGGTTTTCCGTGATTTCCCTAAATCGCTTCAGGCAAATGCCGGGATGGTTCCTTTGAAAGGGCACGGCCGATTTCCTTCCCCATCCTTCCCTCACCCGAGCTTGCGCTCCGTCTCTAATGACCTCGCTGTCGACGGGACGTTAAACACTAATATCCTCCTCCTCCAGAGCAAATCAGAGCGATTAGTTTTGCGAGTAGGGTCTTAACAGAATGTGAAAAGTCCTATTCAGTTACTGAGGTGGAGGCACTTGCAGTTATTTTGGGCTTTCAAGAGGTTAAATTATTACATTTTCGGCAGAAAGATAAAAGTATTTACGGACCATCAAGCACTTTCGTATCTTCTGACCTGTAAATTACAACATCCGCGCCTGACCAGGTGGTGTTTATTTTTGCAAGAATACGACTTTGATATTGTGTATATAAAGGGCAAGGATAACATTATTGCAGACGCACTTTCTCGTTCACCAGAAGGTCTGACTGAGACAAGTGAGTTGGTAGAACAGATGTCGAATTACAAAGTTCTTCTTATGCAGGATCCCATTCATAGGAAATATTTCTTGGAACTGTGCAAGCAAATCCAGACACTACAGAGCACAGATCCTAAGTGGGGAAAAGTAATCAGACTTCTTCAAGAAAATCCAAACCATAAGTTGTCTAAATTCTTCAAGATTCATAATCAGGTATTATTTCATCGTACCTTTGTGTCATCAGACAACTGGCTTGTTTGTATACCTAGCAGTTTTGTCGAACATCTTTTGTGGTATACCCACATTTCTTGGGGCCACTATGGTCCAGAGAAGTGTAAAAAGAAGATTGCTACTTACTGTTATGTGCCCAACCTACATCGTCGGATACACAAGTTGCTAAAATTCTGTGTCATCTGCCAAAAGGCGAAAGCTCTGAATATTCCTACTTTAATTCCATTGAATCCGATCATCGCAGAAAGACCTAATCAGCTCATTAGCATTAATTTGGCTGGCCCTCTACCGATGGGTAGGGGAGGTGTCAAATACCTCGTTGCTGTTATCGACAACTTCACAAAATACGTTCGAATGTATGTTATGAAGACATCTTGTGCTCCGCCTATTATACGCTGTCTTGAAAATGACTATTTACTTAGATTCGGAGTCCCCGAATCTATACTTTCAGATAATGCATCCACCTTTACTTGCCGCAAATGGCGTGAATTTTTGGCCCATCACAAGCAGATCTTAATATCACGTCCGACCGCGGTAGCTGAGTGGTTAGCGTGACAGAATGTCAATCCTAAGGTCCCGGGTTCGATTCCCGGCTGCGTCGGAGATTTTCTCCGCTGAGGGACTGGGTGTTGTGTTGTCCTAATCATCATGATTTCATCCCCATCGACGCGCAAGTCGCCGAAGTGGCGCCAAATCGAAAGACTTGCACCGGGCGAACGGTCTACCCGACGGGAGGCCCTAGCCACACGACATTTCATTTCTTAATATCATGTTTTAGGCCTCAGTCGAATCTGACTGAGCGGATCTTCAAGGAGTTTAACAGATTTGTTCGGACGTACATTCCAGACAAGCAAACTCGTTGGGTTGATTTTGTGACACCGTTTGAGGAGATAGTCAATAATTTGCCACACACTTCCACAGGTTTTACTCCACACGAGTTGATATCTCGAAGGAAGGAACAAAATGAGTGGATTGATCCTCTTCCCAAGATACCTAGCCCTGAGGTAGATCTAGATGTCAAAATTCGAGAAGCTTTAAGTTCCATTACCACCAATGCTCAATTAAGGAAGAAAGGCTATGATAAAAAAGTAAAGAAAGTTGTAAATTACCATGTAGGTGAAAAGGTATTACTTAAGAGTCATTTCAAGCCATCCTTAATATGTAAGAAAAAGCGCAAGTGGCAACATATGTATCAAGGTCCTTACCTTATTTTAAGGAAACCGCACATAGGGAGTTATTTATTAACTGACCCAGCTACGGGGAGAGTAAAAGGCTTATTTCACCACCAAGACCTAAATAAATTTTATAATGGTAGTGGTTAAGTACTGTCGTGGAAATGAATTCTTGCGTACTGGAAATTTCCTTGTGTGGACTGTTAATGATAAGTATTGTGTTGAACAGCGCCCTGGACTACATGGTAATGGTTGCTATGTGGAAACTTTAACTATTAAATGTTAAATGTGGAAACATTGTTTATAGTGATGAACATGAACTGATATTTCTTCAACAAGCTGAAGCAGGAAATTAAGGTTGCAGAAAGAATTTCGATTTAACTTTAAGTTAGTATACAAAAAAAGTGCTTGCGAGGTGATTGCCCGGAGCTATATAAATATGTAAAGGTGAGAATGGAGGAGGGTGCGTAAATAAGCACTTCTCTCAAGGTACAAAAAGATTTGTAGATTTATTTTTAGTAACGTAAGTACTTGAAGTTCTGTTGTAAAATCCCAAATTACCTGCTTAAAAAAAATACCTGTTCAAAACGTCCAGACAGTGAACAGGAGTGGAGGAAATAGCTTAAAGTTCAGTTAAAGCGTACTGTTAAATGAGAAAACAAGTGGTAACCCACATCTGTTCACGCAAGGAGACAATAAGCTGTAGTAAACTAAGTTAGTTGAAATACAGTACAAAGAGAGGCAAACCATGAAGCATCAATAATGTAGCGTAAGTACTCCACGAGGCCATTAATTGCTATGAAAGTAAACTGTTTCCCTGTGATCTGAGCCCTATCTAAAGAGTATATGAGGAATGTTAGCTGACGAATTGATTTCAGTAAAATCAAGGTACTAAAAAACCACACAGCAAGCCCCCTGTATCATAAATAAGTCCAAGTAAAGATCTTCAGAAGTTTTGTAGTGTAATCTAGCGACCATTCAATACCCTGATTGATGGCTAATCTAAAGAACAAGTAATGCAGTGATATTTAAACTTAATACTGACTATAACCAGAGTAAGACGTAGAAGTAGCAAAGCATGCTGTAATGAAAGACGTTAAAAATTTATATATGTGGCTATGTAAGCGTAGGCTTCCGCGGCCGTTGTCTTCTTCAATAAAATTCTTCAGGGTATCAGACCGCATCGTCATAATTTAAAATGCGCCAACGTTTCGGCCAGCGTTGCAGCTAGCCTTCATCAGGGCCTTACGTTAAAGCAGTTAACGTAAGGCCCTGATGAAGGCTAGCTGCAACGCTGGCCGAAACGTTGGCGCATTTTAAATTATGACGATGCGGTCTGATACCCTGAAGAATTTTATTGAAGAAGATATGTGGCTATGTTTATAATGATAATTTTATTTACATGCAGATTTTATTGTAAAAATGTCTCATAAGACACTCCTCTTATGAAATCCATTTTCCTTGTGCCCGTTCCTTTTGATCACGGTTCATTAACCCAGACCAAATGTCGATTTGTAAAAGGCACGTGTGCTTGGAGGCAAAGCAGTGCTTATGAGAAATGAGACAAGTAGCGCGATGAACTTCGCTAGCTTTGGTAATGTTTTTTATGGACAGGTTGCGTAAACCCAGTGAAATGCGGGTAATTCCATTCATGCGAAAAATAGTAGACACGCGCTACCCTTTTATATATATATATATATATATATATATATATATATATATATATATATATATAGAGAACGATTGCTGAGTACATGAAGCGAAGTCTGCCCTCAAATATAAAAATTTTGGCAAGCACAAAGGAAAGCACAAAAGAAAAGGTTCAGCGTTAAGTGCGTACTCGTTAAGTAGTAGATATGCTGCGTGGCAGTAGAAAATGATCTTAGGTGCATTAAAGAATAAATGCAACGAGTGTTGCGAAATCTGCAGTTTTCGTAATGAGGAGATGAGCCCTTAAAAGAAAGATTGAAAGAATATTTTTAGGTTCACAAGTAAACCTTGAGACATAAAGAGTCCATTCATAAAGCAGTTGTTCACTGGACTTAACCAAAGCAGTGACCATTAATTGTAAATATTAGCTCGTAAGTGATCTTTTGTAAATAGTAGAATATAAGAATTTCTGTACCAATGGAGGAAACCTGCAAACTTGATTGTTTTGTAAATGAACGCTATCGACGAAGGAACTGAGCACGAATGCTGTGTGAAGATGCACACTAAAGTGCGACGCGTATAATATGAATAACTGTTCAGTGTGTATTAGTGGCAGTGTTAAACTGCAAGTGTAAAAAGAAGTCGAGGCTACGACAATAGGTGCAACGCAAAGTTCAGTGTTGCTCTTTAAGTGCAGCGACAGCTAAAATATTCGTCGTCACTTACCTGTGAGCCGCCGGTCGCGGTGGCCGTGCTGTTCTAGGCGCTCCAGTCCGAGGCCGCGCTGCTGCTACGGTCGCAGGTTCGAATACTGCCTCGGGCAAGGATGTGTGTGTTGTCCTTAGGTTAGTTAGGTTTAAGCAGTTCTAAGTTCTAGGGGACTAATGACCACAGCAGTTGAGTCCCATAGTGCTCAGAGCCATTTGAACCATTTTTGAACCTGTGAGCCTCGTGGGAGGCAGCTGACAGGGAAGTATGGAGGCAGCTTCAGTGTCCGGCTCCTCCGATGGAAAACGCGCGCGAGGTGTGTGTATCGACGCACTCGCGTGTTACTAAGTTCACAAGAAAAAAAAAAAGGGCGATCGACGACCAGCAGCTCTGTTACAGCCTGAGCGCGAACGGATACTGAGTATTGGAGCTCACGCAACACTGTGCAGCCGCTGTGAGTGGCTGACGTGTGGGTGACGAAACAATCCAAACTTTAAACTGTTACCCGCCATGACTTCAATCGTACATACTGGAGAAAAGACATTTGCACACTTGTGTGACTACATTTTCATACGTAAAGTAAGCAATTTTTGCGAGTCGAAGTTAAAATGAGTGAGAAGTAGATTGTTAGATTACTCAGACCTTAAAGCCATTAATAACGGCACTCCTAAACACTGCTAAAATGAATTATAATCCTGTCTCTTGATGGACAAAGAAAATGAATGTACACTATAGGAAGACCCAGAACTCCAGACCAGTCCCGATCCTTAACCAATGTATCCAATAGATTGTAAGTTATACTAATAATTTTCCACTTCTTCTGTTTCATATTGTAAATAAAAAACCCGGGAAGCCACTTGAATTCCTGGCACCACAGTGGAAAGGACAGATGTACTGCATGATGAACGCCGTAGACAGCTAACACAGAAAGTGAAAGCATCACCAAATGTAGTGCTACGTCATTAAACTGTAATTGAACCACAATGAGTCAACATAGGCTCGAACACTGTCCACTCTAGTTCAGTGAAAATAAACAATCACTGTACTCATGTATTAGTTGTTAAGCTCAAGAGAATGTAAATTCTGAATTTTATCCCCTGAAGTGAGAAATGATCGCTCACTTATTGATATAAGCAAATATGGACCAAACTTAAATATGCACATAAATGTGAATCTTGTTATTAAGGAATGAAGTGAGTGAAGAACAAAGAGTGAAAAACTTTATTTTGAAAAATGATAAATATCAGATATACGTTTATAAATGTAATTTTAGTTTATGTACTTAGTACGCCAGTAACATAATGTGTCATACCAAAAATCACGAATATCACATGAGGACCGAGGTAATCCTTCGGCGTTCCCTCTCTCCTCATGGGAGGCGATATGATATTCGCTATTTTTGGCTTCATTAAAACAGCAAATAGTTAATACTTTCCGCCAGAAGGCAAATACTTGTTTATAAAGAATGATTAACGTATAATAAGGCGTCGCATAGCGACGGTGGAATTTCCTAAATAAAGTAATTCGTCGTCTTTGGGCGGCTAGATAGATATGCGATCCTTCACTATTTAGTTCGCTGGAGAATAAATGAAGCCTTGAGCGCTAAAAGACTTGTACTGTTTTTCTTAAGTAAAACGGACGCAGATTTGTGGCAGTCTGATTTAATTTTTACTAAATGTATAAAAACGTGTTACGTCTAAGTTTGAGTGAAGTGTAAAAAGAACTGTTATAACTTATCGTGACGACGCACGAGCGACTCAAGAGGACAATGGCTACATAAAAGAGCGCTCAATGGACATGAAACGGACATAAAAACCTACCGTCAATGTAGTACTAAGCTTAAGGTACGATATATGTTTTAGTTATAATAAATATTTGTTCTGGAAATACTGAATCATTTAGCAGTGCTCATTCCTCATCTCCTCAGTATTATCTTCATTTTAATTATGCATTTTGCTAAGATTACAGACACCAAGATCAGCAGTCCAATGCGCGTGTTACATTGACAAAAAGAAAACTGTTTTATCGTCTTCTTGCATCAGCTTTAATATTGAATTTCCCTTTTGTGTGATGTTACAGTTGTTTTTGCGCCCTTAAGAACTTTCTGGTCCCTTAGGAAATTGTTGTGTCATAAGAATAACTCCACGACCGGGTATGATCGAATCTACGTACATGAAGTAATTATAAAGACAATAAGGCAATTTCTTAATCAATAGCACGCTAGCTGTGACTGCTTCAAGCCACGAGAAACTGCAAGTAAAGACTATTCACATTTCATAATGCAATATTTTATGACAATGGTCAATCCATGATTCTTACGCCAATTGTGATTGATAAAACAGTAAGTGAAATCTCAAATTTCAACTTTTCCATTGAATAACAACATCACTTTTATTTTGTTGCATCACACACTCCATAACGTGGGACTTTAACAAATGAACACAGTCGGGTATCGAAAAACAACTAACCTAACTTGACGATCAAGCAAGCACTGGAGATACACACTGTATTGAATGATACGTGAAGAAAACTCAGTCGTAAAAGCCACGCAACAAAATGATGTGCAGAATCTACTCATGGTAAGGACGTAAGTGCACGTATTGTGAAATTTCAGCTCGTGTAGCAGTGAGCCTATGGTGCATGCATCGCCGACTTCTGACTGGTCGATTTTAACTAGCAGGAAACATTGACGCAAGAATCACGTAAAAAGCACCAGCTGCAAATATAGCCTTCATCTGTCGCAATATATTCCGCTTGCAGCCAGAAAATTTATGTGTATATTTGTGTTTATTATTAAGTTCTTATATATCATGTATGTATTCTAAGTGTGCAGTACCACCTTATATGAGAAAATGTTTGGGCCATAACGTATGGATAAGCCTGACATTGAGGAAATACCTGACACACAGCAACAAGATAGTGTTATGACATGAATAGTCAAATTATTAGCGGAATGATGACTGCTGAAATCCCGATTTGGGAAACGACAAGACACAACGGAGGTGGGAGTACTCAGACGCTGACAAACGGTTATCAGAGAAATAAAATGTACCAGTACGTCTGATAGCGGGAATGTTATGAATATTACAGTGTGGGAGGGGGGGAGGGGGTTGTCAGTGACGGCTAATCTCCCACAACCAGCAAAAACCGAAGGTGATTTTCTTTCTATGATATTCCACAAACTGTAATTGTTAGAAAAGAAACACAGGAAAGTCAGGCGATTTTAGAAGTTGAAAGAAAGGAGAGACAAGGGAGTCTGAGCGAGGACAGAACAGGAAGCACACGCTTCCAGAAAAGGAAAGACACGAAAAGTTAGCAAGGTTAGAATAGGAAAGGGATTAAACACAGGCGCTTAGGAAGAAGGAATTGGTTAGGCAGATAAACGAAGCTTTATCCGAGCGTCACAGGGATCTTGCCACGAGACTGAACCAGCTACTAGACGCTCGTGACAAAGCTATCAAACATCACATTAAGGAGGACTTCACGAGTATTCGAAAGGAAATATGCACACTCCAAACAAAATGAAGTATCTACCACAAACGGTAGAACAGCTGAGGGCGGATATAGCTGATATGTATCGAGCTCACAACCAAACTAGGAGAACAGGTAAAAAATCTAACCAAATCGGTAGATGAAATCACTACAGATATGCTACAAACCACAAAAGAAGGGGTGAAGGCAGAAATAGAAAATGTAGCCGTAGAAGCTACCTTTGGTAAGGGCGAGACCTGACAAGGTTTGCAGACTGAAATAGCGAGCATACGAGACATTATTCAATCCACATTCTCTATGTGGCAATTAAATAGGCAAGATCAAGTCGTGGAAACTGAAAAACAAGTAAACAGCGACAGAAAGACAGAACATGAGCATGTGTCTCCTTTTGTAGCACGGTATACGAATACACCCTTAGTTCAACCAGCATTCGAATCCTTATGTATAGGAGATACTGGGCAATACGTATATTCCGATGGTTGCAGAAGCAAGTAGGAATGTAACTGATGCTGAACCAGGTATATCAAACTTAACCAATTTAATGCAAGAGCAGAGCCTGGTAAAACATAGACAGTTTCAGACTTCCAATGAGGATAAAAAGACTGTACACCCAATTGCGTTCATAAAGAACTTTAGGAGCGTTTTGTCCAGGTTGTAGACAGAACGGAAAAGATTCAGTTTGTGGTATCTCACACAACCGGAGATGCTTTACCCTGGGCTCTTCAGGTTGCAGAAAATTACATTCGTAGACTTTGAAAGACATTTCTTAGGACGTTTCTGGTGAACCTGTGTACAGGAGAGACTGAGAAAAATTGTGTACAGTCCAGAAGCGTATAACTCAAAGCAGGGCAACCTAAGAAAGTATTTCGAAAAATATGTTAGTATGACGAGCTATTAGGAAGAACCTATTTCCCATACGGACGTTCAAATGGTTCAAATGGCTCTGAGCACTATGGGACTCAACATCTGAGGTCATCAGTCCCCTAGAACTTAGAACTACTTAAACCTAACTAACCTAAGGACAACATATACATCCATGCCCGAGGGAGGATTCGAACCTGCGACCATAGCGGTCGCGCGGTTCCAGACTGAAGCGCCTAGAATCGCTCGACTACCATAGGGACGAGCTCAGGATACTAAAAGCACACTTTCCCGCACCAATTAGGGTTAAGCATGTACTGCGCCACCCTTTAGATACCACGAACTCGCAGTAGATATTCTGTATGAACAGGCTCTAACAGCACTGCAATACGTAGGTGAAAAACAACGTCGAACAATGTGGCGCACTCTCGTAATACTGCAATAAATTGTACTGACAAGACCTTGCCTACACTCAACGTCTGTATTTACATAACGACGTCACGTAAGATTTGATATTCAGCTGCTTATGCTAATAATCACACTACAGTTCGCTAAGGCATTACTATGTACAGAAGGATGGACACAATAACACCTTTCGTGGTATAATGGGGTCAGTGGTAGCTACTAGGTTCGAAAGATAAACTACCACCGAAGCTAGTATCATTCACCAGGAAAATACTAAATGCGAAACAGTAGTATTACCGATGGCAGGAGGAGCTACGTACAGTCTTAGACATAAAAACTGACCGCCAGCCGGCCGCCATAGAGACTAAGTCCGAGTCGTTCACTTAAGGTGGCCAATAAAACTAACCGCCCCTGACAACCGCCCCAGCCATCTGCACAATCTGGCAACACTGTAAGATGCGGAAGTATTAGGATGAAGTGTTGTCTACTTCCGAGCTGATCTGGGGGGAGTGAGCCGGTGGTCTTGCGATAATCGTCGTGCATTCTAAACTTAGAGTCGCCTGTTCGCGTCCAACTGCACTTTTTTTTTTTTTACCACGTTTCGGTCTAATGTTATGAGTCTGATTGAACATCGAAGTCAATTCGCTTAACATTCTACCCACCCCCAAATAACAAGTATTCCAAAAGCAATTCCGCAGTACAGCTCGTGGCTGCGTCGCGATCATAACAGCTTACGCTCGAGCGTTTCCTCGCGCTGCAGCGGCTACCGGCCACCGGCCAGACGCCATCCGCCGCCTGAAATCCGGCACCGCCCATGTGAAGGCGGCGCCACGCTGTCAGTGTATGTATCGATACCATTTTCGAATTTGAAGTTCTAGTTATCATCTTGCAGTTAAGTATTGAATTTTGCATACTTGAAAATCATGAACTACAGTTAAACATTGTAAAATTGAGTCGCAAGTGGGAAAAGGTGTAACATCTGCAACACAACGTTTACTTTTGGTATAACAGAGGGGTGAATGTAGAGGAGGCAGCTAGAAAGATTTGAACTGTGTGTGGAGCGAGTGCTTTTGGGAAAAATACGCCAGAAAAAGATAATCTTGTTTCAACAAAGATCGTTCTGGCATGAATGATTTTCCACATTAAGGAAGTCTCGACTACTGATATATGTGACAGATTACCATTTTACCACCATCATGCGACATTTGCATTCAACAGGCAAAGTTCAGAAGTCTGGTGTAGGAGTACTGCATGCTCTAATTCGAAACCAGAAAAATCAATGGAGTGACTATTATTGAACGTCATCAAGTCGCTCATTGAGCATTCCTTTGCAGTACTGTTACTGGTGACGTGTTATGATGCCTTTATCGTTAACTTCCTAAGAAGAAATGAAAGGCTGAGCCCCACCAAAAGACGTAGACTAGAGCAAAGAGTAGTGTGAACATAATATTTTACATTTGATAGCTCCAAAAGTGTATTTTGGACTACGAATTCTGCCCCAAGGGGTGTGTGCAACACAGCTGGAATTTGTTGTCAACAACTGGGACACCTTTCGGTCGCAGTATAAGAAAGTCGAGCAACAAAGCTACATCACCCGTGCTACAGCATGAGAACTCACTCTGTTGATTTGAGAAACAAAACTATCCAGGAGATTGATAGGAAAGTCGTCTCTCAGACACTTGTATTGTTAGGGAAGTCCTCTCTCAAGCACTTGTCCCTCTCGTCATATATTCGTAAAATATTACCTTTCCCGTTGTTGATCGATCAACCGTCAAGGCAATTCATTTCTAGACGAAAATACTCTTAAAACTAGTATGGTTTAACGACATCGTTAAATCAAGTAGGTTTTTACAGGCGTAGAATGTGTAAACAACTGTAGCATTGACAGATTGATTTAGATATCGTGAAAGAAAATTCAGCTGCTGATTAATTTCTCTTTGATGATTACAGTTGCGTTTAGTAAACCAATGGAAAATGAAAATAAAATATTCACTTTACTAATACAAATTAAATTCAGCTTACTACAGAAACATCACGACGGCAGTCTATCTTAACAAAGCATTAAGTTCAAAAATGGTTCAAAGGGCTCTGAGCACTATGGGACTTAACTTCTGAGGTCCTCAGTCCCCTAGAACTTAGAACCAGTTAAACCTAACTAACCTAAAGACATCACACACATCCATGCCCGAGGCAGAATTCGAACCTGCAACCGTAGTGGTCACGCGGTTCCAGACTGTAGCGATGCATTAAGTGTCTGTAAGACGATTGATCCTATTTTAACACGAATTAGTAGGATATTACCGACTTTTGACTTCGAAAAGATCTGTATTTCCTTCATTTCCTGTATCATTCGCAAGTATTATGAAAATGTGGCATTTCATAGATAAAATGATGTATTCACAACAACAAAAAACATCTCGGCAGAAAACAAAAGTGGCATTATGATATTGGCAGTACCGTAAGGTTTTCGCTGTGACAGTAAGGGTTACTGAAAGTACCAAGACGAATTTTGATCGAGCGCTGTCTTACGATTCCCTTATTGAGTTTGTATCTGCCTGCTTGTAGCTCTACAACAAAAGAATTAAAAATCTGGCTGTCAACGCGAACGGCAGCAGCCTGCACCTGGTAACCAAGCACGTTACCTGAGAAAAGGTATTTTCCTAAAGTGAGAAGACATCCTTTTGTGGTTGAATTGTTCGCAAATATCAGTCAGACGTGTGCCGTTGGTCTAAGGGTTTTGGTGTGTTGAATTTGTACCAATGATTTTTCTACAGGTTTTTTCTGTCCCAAATAGAGAGTTGAAGTCTCCCATTAGTATTTTCACGTCATCTTGGTGAATTTTGCTCATAGTATTTTCGAGTGTGTTCCAGAATTTTTGGACATTTTTGGTGTTTTTCTTATTTTCGATGTTGGTGGGGGCATGTGCATTGATGAGTGTATATTTTTTACTGGGGCTCTGAATGAGCATAGTCATAAGTCGATTTCTTTGACAGAGTTGATGATAGATCTACATCTACATCTACATGATTACTCTGCAATTCACATTTAAGTGCTTGGCAGAGGGTTCATCGAACCACAATCATACTATCTCTCTACCATTCCACTCCCGAACAGCTCGCGGGAAAAACGAACACCTAAACCTTTCTGTCCGAGCTCTGATTTCTCTTATTTTATTTTGATGATCATTCCTACCTATGTAGGTTGGGCTCAACAAAATATTTTCGCATTCGGAAGAGAAAGTTGGTGACTGAAATTTCGTAAATAGATCTCGCCGCGACGAAAAACGTCTTTGCTTTAATGACTTCCATCTCAACTCGCGTATCATATCTGTTGTGACTTGGCAAGACAGCCAAGTCACTATGAGGTGAAGCCGAAAGGCACGCGCTTAAGCTCACGCAGATTGGCGTGAGGTCTGCAACATTACAAGGAAATGAGAACTTAGAAAAACGGACGCAGTTGCTGTAATACTTAACTTTAATCCATAATTGGAGAACATCGCTCTTGTTGATACATCAATAATAGTCTCAATATAAACGGGTGATGGCGCCTTGCTAGGTCGTAGCAAATGACGTAGCTGAAGGCTATGCTAATTATCGTCTCGGCAAATGAGAGCGTATTTGTCAGTGTAGCATCGCTAGCAAAGTCGGCTGTATAACTGGGGCGAGTGCTAGTAAGTCTCTCTAGACCTGCCGTGTGGTGGCGCTCGGTCTGCAATCACTGACAGTGGCGACACGCGGGTCCGACGTATACTAATGGACCGCGGCCGATTTAAAGGCTACCACCTAGCAAGTGTGGTGTCTGGCGGTGACACCACAATATCTGCCTCACTCTCTCCCCTATTACGTGATAATACAAAACGAGCTGCCCTTCTTTGCAACCTTTCGATGTCCTCCGTCAATCCCACCTGGTGAGGATCCCACACTGCGCAGCAATATTCTAACAGAGGACGAACGAGTGTAGTGTAAGCTGTCTCTTTAGTTGACTTGTTACATCTTCTAAGTGTCCTGCCAATGAAACGCAACCTTTGGCTCGCCTTCCGCACAATATTATCTATGTGGTCTTTCAAACTGAAGTTGTTCGTAATTTTAACACCCAGGTACTTAGTTGAATTGACAGCCTTGAGAATTCTACTATTTATCGAGTAATCGAATTCCAACGGATTTCTTTTGGAACTCATGTGGATCACCTAACACTTTTCGTTATTTAGCGTCAACTGCCACCTGCCACACCATACAGCAATCTTTTCTAAATAGCTTTGCAAATGACACTGGTCTTCGGATAACCTTACTAGACGGACGAGAAAAGCAATGCCAAACATTCGTACGCCTTTCGCTACCTTTTGATGTATTTTGCTCTTGAAGATGCAATGATTTCCGTAATGCAATGTTTCACTGTCAGTTAGTCGTGGTTCGTGAAGAGCAAGGATGAGAATTTTCTGTTGGTCGAATTCTTTTGTGAGATTATTTAGTATTCGTGCTTGGATCAATGTATCGATGTTTAATTTTCAAATGCATGTTTTTCTGCTTGTAGGGAAATTTACCAGAGATCTTCGATATTCTCTGCCGTGCTAACCTGGACTTCCCAGAATCCGAAAAGCCAACTACCGCCTGTCGACAACCGGGTTATGTACCACCTGGGGTAAAGCTGACTTTGCTTGCACAGTTCATGTTTGCTTGTGTTTCGTTAGTTTGGCTTGGGTGATACCAGGACCAGACAGAACCAGACGGTGTTGAAGCCTTTGGAAGCAAATATTTTCAGCCGAGCTCATTGAGCTAACAGACGGTGACCAGAGTAGCGATGATTTTCACTCAGACATGCGTCGATTTTGGGTTCAACGGACTGAGTAGCCGTTCAGGATTGTGTTAGTATTTGGTTCACCCCAAGTATTTGATTTCCTCGGTACCACCCATATGGGGGAGGGTTTCCCACGGGATTTTTATTATTATTATTATTATTATTATTATTATTGTCATTATGTCATCAGCAAACCCGATATGGTGCATATTTCCACTACTGAAATAGAAGTGCATTGCTCGATTCAATATTTCCATCACATAAATATGGGTTCTAATTACGTTTCATTGCTGCTAGTAGACATATTTCTCACTTTTTCTTAGGCAGTTGCTACCTGTTACTCCATCATAGGAATTTATGTGCGCAGCATTGTTGCAATACAGACGTTCAAATTATCCGATTTCTGTAATTTCATTTCAATCCAAGATTGTTCTAATTGGATTCAGCCAGTAAGGCTTAATGTGGATATCCGAATATGACTCTCATCTTTAGATAGACTGGGTAAACCAAATTCTTCATCGGACAGTTGAATCTAGATCACTTATTTATGACAGGACCTGAATTCTTAAACACTGTGGAAAATAATAAGACAATGTGCTTATTACTAATATGTTATTTAAATACAAATATATGAACGAACGAGATAAGAGTTTATTGACAGGAGCAGAGCTCCATCCATCATAGCAGAGCAGTGCGAGATTGGTTTCAGGGCCAAGAGAGGATAAAGCTGTTGCCGTTTGTTCCACGATCACCGAACATCAACCAGATAGAGAATATGTGGGCAGAGGCAACAAGGTCATTGCCATGTGGACCTACAAATGCTAGCGACATTTGGACGAATATAGAAAACGTATGGTGGGAAGTAAACCATCATGCTACACTGTCGACGACTTAATGAATCAATGCCCCTATGCCTTCGAGAAATCTTACGTAATGATCGTGGGTGGGTTGGTTACTAAAAGTACACTCGTCCACAAAACCCATGTGGACAATTAATTATCTGATAGTCAGTGAAGCTTCACTTTGTCGCAGCTCATTAGATACAAGTCCATTTTCTTTCAGTCTACTCCTTACAATTCTTGCAATGCAAGGTAATTGAAAAATCTCATCCACTGTACGCCAACTGAGGAATTGACTAGTGCATGTGTTGTTCAACACACAGTAGTTGTCACCCTCACTGGAATCAATGATGACTGTGTGTGTGTGTGTGTGTGTGTGTGTGTGTGTGTGTGTGTGTTTTCGTGTTCACGCACAATCTGAATCAATACTATTAACATTAGAGAGACAACCAACAATAAATATTGCATCAAATTGTAACGTCCCCTTAGAAAAATTAATGAATTGCTGTGCTGGTAAACCTCTTACATTATTTGCTTTTCAAACAGCTGAGCAAACCTGAATGTACTCAGACATTACTCTCTTTACTTATTCTGATCAACACTAAACTGACATACAATATTTTTAGCGCAACGGAATCTGACTTTCAATAATCTACAAAAGAATGGCCCTGACTAACATCAACCTATACCTTTCACAAATCACTTACCTCACAAAAATCTTCGTTACTCGAACTACTGCAATACGGCGAGCGCCACTACTGCCAGCTAAATAAAAGATTCAAACTACGGGAGGCACTAACTACTGATAGGCATAGTTAGCAAATGAAAGATTTTAATAGAGAACAAACAATGTATTTACCTTCATAGTCATAATATATATATATAGCAGTTCATGACATCCATTCTTACAAATGTACTGTTTCTGATGGACACACCTCCAGATTATCCATTCTCAAAAATCCGCCATCTCACTTCCCCACATCAACCACTGCTGGCGGCTCACCTCCAACTGTGCAACGCTACATGCTGTTCACATCCACCTGCCAAACACAACAATGGCAGACAACAATGCAAACTAGCCACAGACTGCACACAGCACAGCCAGTGATTTTCATACAGAGCGCTACGTGGCGTTACCAATAAGAAAACCTAAACAGCCTGCTTACATAGCCCCCATGCTTCCCACAAAAAATTTTACAAATTGTTTTGGGCAGTGGCCAATAATGATTTGATAAAATTTTTCATAATTACAACAACAAAGATATCAAATGCACACACTTATTGGTACAATGTTGGTCAAAAGCTAAAATTTTCTCACAGTCGATAAAGACAGTCCTGATCATTCATCACAGTAAAATTGCAGTGTTTTTCTCAAAGTCTGAGCAGTAAAAGAAAATGCACACAGAAGTAGTGGATTTCCATGCAGTCTTGAAGAAGTAGTGTTGTCCTTCCAACGGAAAGACAGTGCTGACTCTCGACATGCAGACAGGTAATGGTCCACAGCAGAGCAAACCCACAGCAGAGTCATTCGAAGTTTTGAAGAATATTGGTAGGTAGGTCATCAGAGAGTAGACCCACTGTAGTCCTGGTAAAGATTACGGTATTGGTGGGCCACCAGAGGTGCAGACCCACTGTAGTCCTGGTAGAGATTGTGGTATTGGTGGGCCACCAGAGGTGCAGACCCACTGCAGTCCTTCTAGAAATAATGGTACTGGTGAGTCATCAAAGATGCAGACCCACTGTAGTCCTTGTAGAGATGGCCAGCAGCTATCTGTTGTGACTGTGCAGGTGCACAATCACCACTGAAGAGTCTTGCGAATAATATAGCAAGTCCATAACCACCACTTGTGCACTCACACAGTTTTTGGAATTGTCCTTAGAACCAGCAATGCTGTTATCCAGTCCCTTGCTGAATTATTAACACACGTGCAAACACTAACAGTCCCTACTTCTCACATATTGTCCATATACTATGACCAACAGAAACGTGTGCAGTGAAATGGAACTTACAAGTTAATAATATGATGAACTGGTGTCAATTACAATTTTATAACAAAAGAATACAATTACAAAGGTACAAAATACATCATTAAAGAACATAACAATACAGATAACATTTGTAGTACAGGCTTTACAAAAGAATCGAAATAACATATACATCAGTGTTACAGGAATTATGACATGAGTACATACATAAAAGATCAGAATAACTTTCGAAACATCAACTTCACACATGAGCATTAAAACAGAACAGAATAAATAATGTCTAAACATCTTTACAAAGAAAATAACATATTATCAGAAAAATTCTACAACATAACTCTTATTAGCTAAACACATTAAGACAGGAAAAACACAAATTCACATAGTGTAATAACACAAAAATACAGGACAGGGTTTGTTTTTAGTGTGACATTTGGTACTGCAGTCCACCCCAAAACTTCATTCCATGTATCTTTCCTCTTGTTCCGACGTTTGTTTCCACCAAAAAAATTCTATCCAAGCATGCTTTCTGTATTTATATGTTCACACATTTCTTACCTCATTATTTATTTTCCATTATCTTACCTCATCATTTATTTCCAAGAAAATCCTACCTGAACCTGTTGTCCCTAAACCCTACTTTTTTGGTTCATATCCTCTTTCAAAATACTTTTTTTGGCCAAACCATTGTCTTATAGCTTCTCAATGCATTCCTTCCAAGTCATCACAACTCGTTCTCTTATATGGCCTACCCCATCTTAAGCTAACTTAAATCTACTGAGCTCAGATGCTAAACTAAGGGACGAGGCAATGCAGCAGCACAAAACAATTAACACAAACAGCAATGACAAAAAAATGGAAATTGGCAAAGCAAGCAGCAGCAAATGCAATAACTTATATCTAAACATGACAAAGCCCAAACAGAAAAAATATTACAGTAAAAATGGCCATGTTTAATACCTATGTCACATCTTAACACTAGCGTGATGCATCACGAGAATTCACGCTAGCAAATAAGTTACCAAATCGTAAAAAAATTATTTATGCAATTCCTGTGAAGAGAAATGTCTATTTATGTGCCCTCGTTTTCTTGGAAGTAGATCATAAATTTATTATTGACTGGATCTGTAGGCATAAAATAACTATATTAGTACATCTATAAAATTTTATTTTAACCAACGCTGCAGTGCAGCTAGAAACTAGATATTAAACAAAATGAGCAATCTCTCACCTACAAAGACAATAGATGTAAAATGTTTCTCATCATTTCATTAGGCATTTTAGTAAATATCATAAATTAAGAGCTCCACTGTGTAATCATATGTTTTCAAGTTCGAGCGTGTCGTATTTGCGATGATTTCTACAAAGGCATGTCAATAGCGAGGTTAATGGTCTCTTTTTTTCTCCACCTAATGGCTTTTTCTCAAGGCGACTGGCACACCTGGCCGCTCACAACGCATTATGTCACGGTCATTTACCTTTCTTACCGAAATATTTCGACAGCAGTTTCCGGTACAGTGACAGTCTCATATAAAAATTTCACAGGTCGAGAATTTGCGTTTCAAATCTGTAGAAACAAAATCCTGTAAATATAACAGTGTCCAAAAAATTTTCGCCAACATAGTGATACATTCACACATATACACACATTTCATAACTCTTAAAGTACGATTCTCGGTTCCCAACATCCTTTTTCACAAGTCAGAGTCCCCACATTGTCGTCGTAAAAATAACATCATAACACCTCAGTCAAATCTCAAAAACGTCGTAGCTTTCTGCAATAATGTCAAAACCTAAAAAAAATTCTCTGCTCATTTCAATAGTGTCATCTACCTCAAACGTACTTTAAAATCATGCTCCCTTACGAAATACATCATTCAAAGCTCTCATAATATCACAATGGTTCTGAAAAAATATGAACAGTTCACAAGACAAAATACACTCCTGGAAATTGAAATAAGAACACCGTGAATTCATTGTCCCAGGAAGGGGGAACTTTATTGACACATTCCTGGGGTCAGATACATCACATGATCACACTGACAGAACCACAGGCACATAGACACAGGCAACAGAGCATGCACAATGTCGGCACTAGTACAGTGTATATCCACCTTTCGCAGCAATGCAGGCTGCTATTCTCCCATGGAGACGATCGTAGAGATGCTGCATGTAGTCCTGTGGAACGGCTTGCCATGCCATTTCCACCTGGTGCCTCAGTTGGACCAGCGTTTGTGCTGGACGTGCAGACCGCGTGACACGACGCTTCATCCAGTCCCAAACATGCTCAGTGGGGGACAGATCCAGAGATCTTGCTGGCCAGGGTAGTTGACTTACACCTTCTAGAGCACGTTGGGTGGCACGGGATACATGCGGACGTGCATTGTCCTGTTGGAACAGCACGTTCCCTTGCCGGTCTAGGAATGGTAGAACGATGGGTTCGATGACGGTTTGGATGTACTGTGCACTATTCAGTGTCCCCTCAACGATCACCAGTGGTGTACGGCCAGTGTAGGAGATCGCTCCCCACACCATGATGCCGGGTGTTGGCCCTGTGTGCCTCGGTCGTATGCAGTCCTGATTGTGGCGCTCACCTGCACGGCGCCAAACACGCATACGACCATCATTGGCACCAAGGCAGAAGCGACTCTCATCGCTGAAGACGACACGTCTCCATTCGTCCCTCCATTCACGCCTGTCGCGACACCACTGGAGGCGGGCTGCACGATGTTCAGGCGTGAGCGGAAGACGGCCTAACGGTGTGCGGGACCGTAGCCCAGCTTCATGGAGACGGTTGCGAATGGTCCTCGCCGATACCCCAGGAGCAACAGTGTCCCTAATTTGCTGGGAAGTGGCGGTGCGGTCCCCTACGGCACTGCGTAGGATCCTACGGTCTTGGCGTGAATCCGTGCATCGCTGTGGTCCGGTCCCAGGTCGACGGGCACGTACACCTTCCGCCGACCACTGCCGACAACATCGATGTACTGTGGAGACCTCACGTGTTGAGCAATTCGGCGGTACGTCCACCCGGCCTCCCGCATGCCCACTATACGCCCTCGCTCAAAGTCCGTCAACTGCACATACGGTTCACGTCCACGCTGTCGCGGCATGCTACCAGTGTTAAAGACTGCGATGGAGCTCCGTATGCCACGGCAAACTGGCTGACACTGACGGCGGTGGTGCACAAATGCTGCACAGCTAGCGCCATTTGACGGCCAACACCGCGGTTCCTGGTGTGTCTGCTGTGCCGTGCGTGTGATCATTGCTTGTACATCCCTCTCGCAGTGTCCGGAGCAAGTACGGTGGGTCTGACACACCGGTGTCAATGTGTTCTTTTTCCATTTCCAGGAGTGTACAATTTCATAAGTGTGAAGTTACCCAACTGTGTAATTGCGTAAACACGCGTCACTGATGTAGTAAAAAAAAATGTGTATCTCTCAGTTAAATGATCAGATACCTGTGTAATTTGTGTGTTAGAGAAATATGGTACCGATGTGTAAAGTTGTATAAGCAAATACCATATTAGCTAGGGCTCCTTGTGCTTGCCAGACGCATGGTACACAAAGTAAGCGTGTACCCCCCTGAGGATTAATGTAATTATACCCTCAGGTGTTACAGATTACAGCAATGGAATGAAATGTATCACGGAAAACCTTTGTATCATTGTACTTCAAATATCTTTAAAAATAAATGATTTAAGCACAAAATTAATCACTCAAATATGTGTACTGTAGCGCTAAATGTGCGTCTTGTTGTAAGATAATCTCTGTGGAAGTGTCGTAGTTATCGTCCTCCGAAAGCTAAGTTCTGCAGAAGCCAATGTACTTACCTCATGATAAACAAAAGTGAAATGCTTCGCGTATAGATATCTTAGTTATTACGCTTATTGCCGTGATGAAGAAAGTACTGTGCTGTAACGTATTGTTGTGCTACGGAAAAGGCAGTCTCATTGAAGCTATACCACAAAAGTTACTACTAAAACATGTTTCACTTTCCAGAATAATACAGAAAAACTGTGCAGATATAAAACAGAAACACAGCAAAAGCAACGTTGTAAATTGTCACTCGTTAGTAGCGTCGCGATAAAATCGTGCAGCTGTCACATAAACTAACCACTGTGTCATCTGGTATCTCTTTACTTTAAATCCAGAATGTATTTTCAAGTAAACCAAAATGTTGCATTAAAATCTCATTAGCAGTACCAGCATATTTTCTAAGTATGTAAGTCTTATAGTCGTTACGTAATCGTGCAACTAACAAGCAAGAATGTACACACACAATAACACTGTGACGTCTGTTCACTATAACAATGCATTCGTAATTTCTGTTTAAATAAGTTCTCTTGGTTCTTGATTGGATATTTAACTTCAAACATTGTTGCATGGTAACAGTTTCTAAGTCTGACAATGCATACTAGAAATGTGAAGTGAAAAGTTTTATGGCAAAGACAAAGTTAAAAAACAGATTATCTTCCAATAAATGGTTTTACATGTGAAATGTGGTGTAAACCTTTACTCTTCCTAGTACGCAGAGTTTCAACTTCGACGCAATTATCATGTCGTATACGTCGGTAAAGAATATTGGAATTATTCTCAAGGTTAGCGTCTACGTAATTTTTCCCTGAGCCAGCCGGCGCACGTGGCTGCCTGCGGTGCGAGTCATTGTCTGTCTCTTTGTTGGCGTGCGTCGTTATTGGGATTAGGAGACCTAACTTCTACAAATTCACCTTGTCGAGAGTGCCCTGCTCTGTTTGAATCCCGCCAGTTCTGATGGAATTCAGGTCTGTCGTTTTGTCGGTAGTTTACATAGTTTCTTGTTTGTCGGTCATGTGGTGGAGAATTTCTCCCGGAATCGTAACTGCGCGCTGAACTGTTGGGTCTGAAGTTATTCTGCCTCCCTTGATAATAATTGTTTTGGTTTCCATATTGTCTGTTTCTATGGTTATCTCTGTCATATTCATCATTACGGAAGTGCGATCTTTCTCTGTAACTATTACTCTGCCAGTGGTTGTCATATGGGTGGTGTCTGTTTTGTTCACGATTTGCGTTGTAAGAATAGCCTTGTCATGTCCATTTATTATTTCTTTCATGGTGGTATTGTGACAGATGTGATCTGTAATTGTTGTGTTCCTGTTTTCGCGTTCCGCGATTGTCAGTGCCAATTTCCAATTCTTGTAAGAGTCCCTGAAAAGCTTCAATGTCGTCTTTGCAACGTCCTGCCAAAATAATATGTCGCAAATGTTCAGGTAATTTGATTAAGCAAATGCGGATGAGTTCTGACGGGCTGTATGAGTTTGACAGGTACTGATTCTTGTGCAACATGTCTTCAAAATATTTCACAAGACTGGAGAATTCAGATTGTTCGAAATGTTTCATCATTATGATGCTATGTTTTACTCGGTCTTGTGTAGCTTGAGACCAATATGCTGAGAGGAAGGCATGGTAAAATTCTCCTTCACTGTGACAATCGTGAATGACTGATCGCATTCTTACAGCTGGTTCATTCTCTAAATAGCCACACATAAATTCCAATCTGTGCTCTATTGACCAGTTGGGAGGAAAACAATGAGAGAATTGATGGACCCACGCTTGTGGATGAATGTCGTTGCCAGAATTCTTAAATGTTTTAAATTGACGTGTAGTAATGAACAGCTTATAGTCAAAACCATCATGTCGGCGAGTCGCATATCGGTCATTGTTACGTCGTTTCGGCGGTTCCATTTCAAAATTCGGTGCACCTTGCCAATTTCTTTCGTAATTTCCGAAATGTGCTGTGTTATTATTTTGTGGCTGTTCCGTATTTCTATGTCCCTCTTCCCGTATTGGGGCGTGAGTGTCCTCTGAAATACGTAATTCTTGTAGTACCAGTGTCAGCTGATCTTGTACTTCCCGGATTTCTCTTTGGTGTTATGTATTAATTTGATTCTGATTTTGTTTGAATTTCCTAATTTGTTCGCACTCTTCTGTATCATTAAAGACTACCGGTTTTGTGTCATTCAGATTATCATCTACCTTCGTAGATAAATTATTTAGCTGATCCGAAAGTTCAACTACTTTCTCTGATAATGAACTAATTTCCTCCATGTGTCTTTCTGAACCAATTTTCAGAGTATCTACTGTGTCCTTTAAGTTTTCCTGAGTTTTTGCAAGTTGCATAACCGAATCGGTAGATGCAACTGAGTCAATTTTAGCTTGCATGGTCTCATGATTTTCATGAACAATAGTTTGCAGTTCTTTTATGGCTGCTTCGTGATTCTGTAATGCATTTTGATGCCGCGGAAAAATAGGTTGAAAATGCTCACAAATTTGTGTTTTTACGTCATTACAGACTTTTTGACATTTCGATTCAATGTTATGTAACTCAGTAGTTAAATCTTCACGTGTTTGTTCAAGCGTGGTGTCTAACTTTCGAAGATTTTGTTCCATTGTGTCTAACTTTTGAAGCTTTTGCTGTGTTTGTCTCTGATTTTGTTCCACTGTGTCTAACTTTCGAAGATTTTGTTCCATTGTGTCTAACTTTTGAAGCTTTTGCTGTGTTTGCCCCATTTGTTGTATTAATTGTAATAACAATGCACTGGTGTCTGAAACATGTTCCTCAGTGCTTTTCGGCAGTGAATTTGCACAAATTTTGACAAGCAGAAAATGTGTCTTGACTTATTTGAGAAAATGGTGAGGACCCAATACCTGAATTTACAGTATTTCCGAGATTGTGTCCTGTCATTTCGGATTCCTGAGGCGAACTATTGCCGACCGATCGATCGATAATGCTTCCCTGTTCACTAATTGTTTCACTGTCCACGCCATTATCTGCCGCCTGCTCCGTTTCCCTATACACAGTTACCAAATAACTAGTTTGAACATTAGTTAATTCATTACACGGTGGCGCTAACACACTGCTTTCGTCTTCAGTGTCATTTCTCAGTTTGCTTTGGAGCCTAGTATTACGTTTTTCACACGCCATTATTGTCACAATATTTCACACAACAACACAGAAAAGCACAATTTGAAGAGCAAAATAAGAAAACACATTAACATAGCACTGAAAATAATATCTAGTTAATTGCAAGCGCAGCTGCAAAATACTTGGTGCAAATCTACATGCATGCCACAACAATAATGAAAGATTGCAACTACAAAGGAGATTCTCTCTACAATTACGCGCTAGCAATAAACAATAGCTACACTAATTACACAAACTACAAGAAAAAAAACAGAAGATTCCAGTGAAGTATCCTCGGCTAAGGGTCGACTTATGAAACGTCCCCTTTGAAAAATTATACATGACTGTCCTTAAACTGACACACAATATTTTTAGCGCAACGGAATCTGACTTTCAATATCCCTACAAAAGAATGGCCCTAACTAACATTAACCTATACCTTTCACAAATCACTTACCTCACAAAAATCTTCGTTACTCGAACTACTGCAATACGGCGAGCGCCACTACTGCCAGCTAAATAAAAGATTTAAACTATGGGAGGCACTAACTACTGATAGGCATAGTTAGCAAATGAAAGATTTTAATAAAGAACAAACAATGTATTTACCTTAATAGTCATAATATATATATAGCAGTTCATGACATCCATTCTTACAAATGTACTGTTTCTGATATACACACCTCCAGATTATCCATTCTCAAAAATCCGCCATCTCACTTCCCCACATCAACCACTGCTGGCGGCTCACCTCCAACTGTGCAACGCTACGCGCTGTTCACATCCAGCTGCCAAACACTACAATGGCAGACAACAATGCAAACTAGCCACAGACTGCACACAGCACAGCCAGCGATTTTCATACAGAGCGCTACGTGGCGTTACCAATAAGAAAACCTAAACAGCCTACTTACAAAACATGACTGTAGAGTATTTTAATGCGATGGGAAGTTACAAACTGAATTTTTACCCAACCCACGACCTGCATATTACGTTAAGTAAGATGTATTAACTCCATAGTATCGTTAGCAGAGGACAATGCGCTCTTTTTGTCGAGGCTCGCGACAGGTGCAGCGATTAGCAGAGCCCAATGCCGCCGCGATTTGTTTATGTTGGCTGAGTGTGGACACTGCAGCAGACGCTTCGCCATAAACAGAAAGAAATCACCTTGGTTCTGACTGCAGTGAGCGAATATCACTTCCCGCGTGCTCTTATAGTAACCAACGTGAGATTCTACTCACAGGTGCCATAGAGTAATTGCAAAGGGTATCATGTCATAAGTCATCAGAATATCAACCAGTGATGAAATGTGCACTCTATCTGAATCCCAAGAAAATAGGAACCTTCTCACAAATGAATGTGAGGTGATATCAGAATTTATAACATACAAAAATTAACTGCAGGGCTTTCATTTTTGCAGTAGTAGCACACAAGGAAATATTATGTCTTGGAAGCGTATACTTCATTTCCTCTTCACATATTAACGCCCTTGTTTTAGTACGAAGTGAGAAAATAAACACGAAAAACTAAAGTTTCTGAGAAGCATATCAGTCATTTCCTCTTCTCATATCATAACTTTTTTTAGTATGAAGTAAAAAAATTAACAGTTTAAGGTTGTGAAGCATAATATGACACCAGATTCTTATCGTAGGCGCTATCGGAAACGCAAAAAGCAGGGAACTGTCCATTCTTTTGTCCAACAGTCTGTCTCCTTCCATGCATTACTACCGCTAGGAGATTCTTATTTAAGGACTTGTGGGCTACAAGTTCTTCAGCAGAACAAGCCTTATGTTATTGTGCTAATTACGGTATGTAAAAAATGCAACAAAGACGATTTCCCCTACAGCAGTGGGGATATTTGCAAAAGTCTGTATTCAGCAATGACTGCCAGCTGCCACAACACTGGACAGAATCCATGCGGCAGGCGACACAAATGTGCGTGCACTTCAGACTTCTTTCAGTAAGACGTCAGGAGATGGATGGAAACGTCAAATTATTGTCGCTTTCCGAGTCGTATTCAATCCAGAATGAGGCGTTATTAAGGTAGTTGAGCGTTCTAGCAATTACACTTTTATAATTCCAATATGAGAATTCCGATAGCCAAAAGAACCCGTTAGTGTGAAACTATCGAGAACTATTATTGTTATTTAGGATTCTCTCCGTCCTAGGCGTAATGCAAATGAATCTTCAGAGGGGCTTTCCTTTATTCTTGACAAACATCAGCAACTTGTAATCACTGCGAGTTACAACTGCGAGATGATACGGCTCAGGTTCAAATGGTTCAAATGGCTCTGAGCACTATGGGACTCAACTGCTGAGGTCATTAGTCCCCTAGAACTTAGAACTAGTTAAACCTAACTAACCTAAGGACATCACAAACATCCATGCCCGAGGCAGGATTCGAACCTGCGACCGTAGCGGTCTTGCGGTTCCAGACTGCAGCGCCTTTAACCGCACGGCCACTTCGGCCGGCGATACGGCTCAGGTTGTCAGTAGTTGTGGTGATGTTATGCTGTCAAACTGCTTACAGTAACGTTAATGGTGGCACGCATAATTTAGCGCTGACTACTTACTTAAGTAATGATAGTGTTGTGGCGTCGTCGCTCCTCTTCGTTTGGTCTTAGCTTGAGTAATCCGATTTAACGAACATAGTACTCCATTTGCGGGCTGATAATGATACAGTATGACTACAGAGATCATCGTCTGGGTATTAAATTAATTCTGCAATGAATTGCTTAACAAATATTACCCTCAGCTATGCAGCTGGAATGACTCATTACACGGGTACTCTATGTTGCACTTGGTTAAGGGATCAGTTCGCTGCAATCCTGCTTCTACTGTTCGTAAGTACTTGTATACTTCATAAATGGTTCAAATGGCTCTGAGCACTATGGGACTTAACTTCTGAGGTCATCAGTCCACTAGAACTTAGAACTACTTAAACCTAACTAACCTAATGACATCAGACACATCCATGCCCGAGACAGGATTCGAACCTGCGACTGTAGCGGTAGCGCGGTTCCAGACTGTAGCGCCTAGAACCGCTCGGCCACCCCGGCCGGCATACTTGTATACTGACCATTCGTTATTTGACTAAGTATGAACTACAATCTGATTCGCATATATATGACATGGGTTAGCGCCGGGACAAAGCAATCACTAACGGTTGGATGCCGTTGAAGTCCCGTTACACTGATGCCAAGACAAATGTTCGCAAATCACCTCTATTGCCTCAAAAAACACTTGCATCTTAAATATCGAAGGACCGACGTCCACACTATCACAGCGCGTTGAAATACAGCTAAGACGGCAGATGAATATTTGTGACCGACTGTGCTTCGAACCTGGACCTCCTGCTAACTAGACAGACATGCTGATCACTGCACTATTATTTTTTTAAAAAAAGTTTGAGAGGACTTTCAGCACCAGGTTAGGCGGAGGCAAAGAGGGCAGGGGGTCGAAGATCCGAGGCCTGGCCTCAATGCCTCCCCCATACCTGTCACTGAGCAGCTGCATTATTCCCATGTATTCCATGTTTGCACCCAAATATACCTTTAAATTCTGGAACAAAATTGAAGTAGTAATGAAGGGAAAATGAATTACAGATTGCCGCCTGCAATGGCGTGCATTCCTTGTAGAACATAACTTATAACAGTGAAAAGGGTGACGGAAAAATACCTAACAAACATTCATTAGAAATATATTCACAATTTAAGTTATTTTGCACTGGATGCATATGAGGTCTGTAAGGAAGCCATATATTTTTCAACAAATGAAAAAAATTTCGGAGCCGGAAGGGTTTGCCAAATTAGAACAGTTCTGATTTTAGAACCAACGTAAAAGAATATTCCAGGAATAAAAAAAGTGAAAGAATAGTATTCTGCTTATAATCAAAAAAACTGTCTACCTCTTCATAGCCCACATAAAGCAATAGATAAAAATATTTGAAACCATTCCTTATATTTGTTATTCTTCTTCAGCGTAAAATGTTCTTCTGCAATATAAAACATGTACTCTTCTAAGTTCTGTTTGTTACGACGTAAAACACAAACTGTCCCAGAAGCCACGAGTAACTGTATTCTTTGGGACGGGTAACATTTCCAGTCGGGTTGTAAAACTTCAGTTATCGGTATATGACTTTCTGCGGTTCTGTTGATAGTGCTAATTTCTTCCTAGTCCAGTTCCAAATTCTGATTCTATTTTCACATAAGAAAATGTGCGCTACAGTTTCTACAAGCCGACATTTGTCGCAGTATGGAGATGGTCTCAATTTGATTTTCCATAATCGTTCCGTTGAGGGTATGGTTTCGTTTACAACGTCGCACCATACGGCACTGACTCTAGTTGGTAGAATTTTATTGTTGATATTTTTCCAACCGTTCATCCAGTTTTTGTGGGTTAATTTACTGGAATTGGTTTGTGAAGACGATGTCTGCTAATATAATCATAGACCGTTCTAGTGTTGGTTTGTCCTGGTGGAAGTCTTATACAGCTCCAATCGCCATAGTACTTTCGGACGTAATCTAGGCTGGCATGCTACATTAACAGGAGCGTTTCTATCTCCAGGATCTAACGAGAGGAACAGAAGTTTCGTGATGCCTGTCTTAGTGGCATGTATTTGTTTAAAAGCACGTCTTTAATTCCAAGTCCTCCGTTTTGCCTCTGCAAAGTCGCCGTGTGGAGGGATACTTTGAAGATATTTTGTTTCCACACATACCAAGAGGCTACAGCTAATATTTTATGTGGAGTGACCTGCAGTATCGGTAAGACTGCTGCGACATGATATATTTTGCTAAGTATGTATGCATTTATAAAGTGAACTTTCTGCAGTCGGTCTAACAATCGCATGTCATGTTCCTTCAACAAGGTTCCGCTCCCAATTGTTCGTGGCCATGCGCTTGGGATTCGCCCTCAACCTCAAGCCTAGTTCGAATCTCTCTTCAGTTACATCTAACCAGTACGCACCTGTTGCACCATTGTAAGAACCGAGATGCAGGTTCATTTGGCTACAAGAATGAGTATGCTCCTCCAGCATGACGGGGCTCCTGCACATTCTGGTCGTCAGGTGACACATTATCCAAACCTAACATTTCCCGGAAGGTGGATGATTAGATATGGACACTTTTCTTGGCCTTGAAAGTCCTCAGACCTTATCTCTTTGGATTTTTGCCTGCGGGGATGGTTAAAGGCGAAGTCTACAAATAAAAAGTATACCCAAGAGCCGATTTGATCATTCGGGTTATGAATAGTGCAGCCCTCATAAAAGAACGCAAAGACGACCCCAGTAGAGCTAAACGTGGTGTTATCAAGAGAAGTCAAATGTGCATTGAAGTTGGTTGGTGAATTTTTGAAAATCAACTTCGAATTTCCTCATTTGCCTTTGCTTTGAGTTTGTTAGCGTTACGTACTAACAGCTGTATCTCTGTACTCAATAAAAATGGACGCATTTATATGGAATTTTTTTCATCTGTACTACCACTTGCTAAAATATCCAACTGAAACACCCTGTGCATGGATATATGTGTGGTGTCTGTTCTTTCGGACATGTCCGAAAGAAAATGCTTCATGGTCTTCTGCAACGACCTTCGATCTAGTTGCAGGCGCTGATACAGATTTCAGAGCTGCTTGGCTGTCTGAATAAAAGTAGATGCTACGATTTTTGTAGCGTCTACTCTAATTTTCCTCCATGCACATGCTGACAGAAAAAAACCTGTAATACTGTGGCCATCTTCCCTAAAGAGATTCTAGGTAGTACACCACACCTGGTACTTTCATCTGTTTTCGACCTGTCAGTAAACCACTATATTATGTCTCCTGCACGGTGTTGTGGTTCGTTTTTCCACTGCTCCCTGCTTCCAACTGTTACATGGCAAAGTTTATTGAAACACCTAGAAGTTATTGTGTAGTTAGTCAGCATTTCCCCAGCCATCGCCTTACTCATTTGGGATTCCGTATGTTGTAACTACATCCAGTTATTTCCAATTTTCAGCCTTCACCTCCCTGCCGCTGCCTCCATTTTAAGCCACAGGTGTAAGGCGGGCATGTCTAGCATAATATCCATTCCAAGAGTGGATGTACTGCTAATTCCATCTGTTTGTGAAAGCAGGCCAGTCTCTGCACTTTGCCAGACTCCCTAGCAGCCACCTTCTGTTCGAATTTGTTCATATTATAGGTCAATATATTATCATTGGTCTTTTTGCAGGGCTGTATATCCAGTATGTACTGGGTTTCGACCCCATTTACCCTACAGCAGCTTCTAGTGCTTATAAGATTATCTTTCGCAGTGGAAAATATTCTTTATGTGAGGTGTTCATAACAGTTTTCCATCCAGGGCTACCTCTAGATACACTACAACCCTCTCTAAAGTTTCATCGAGAAACATAATTTTTCAGTATATGTGATGGACATGCTTCCCGATGAATAATACTACACCAATTTTCGTGGGGCTCGTCTTTAATTACTTTTTCACAATGTTCAGTGCACATAGGTTTAACAGTACTAGCAAATTTTCTAAGTCTTACTGTGAATACGTTTGAAGTTCTCTAACGCTATAGATACAGCAATAAGGAATAGCGCAGTAGGCAGTACAGTTGAAGAGGAATGGACATCTCTAAAAAGGGCCATCACAGAAGTTGGGAAGGAAAACATAGGTACAAAGAAGGTAGCTGCGAAGAAACCATGGGTAACAGAAGAAATACTTCAGTTGATTGATGAAAGGAGGAAGTACAAATATGTTCCGGGAAAATCAGGAATACAGAAATACAAATCGCTGAGGAATGAAATAAATAGGAAGTGCAGGGGAGCTAAGACGAAATGGCTACAGGAAAAATGTGAAGACATCGAAAAAGATATGATTGTTGGAAGGACAGACTCAGCATACAGGAAAGTCAAAACAACCTTTGGTGACATTAAAAAAAGCAACGGTGGTAACATTAAGAGTACAAAGGGAATTCCACTGTTAAATGCAGAGGAGAGAGCAGATACGTGGAAAGAATACATTGAAAGCCTCTATGAGGGTGAAGATTTGTCTGATGTGATAGAAGAAGAAACAGGAGTCGATTTAGAAGAGATAGGGGATCCAGTATTAGAATCGGAGTGTAAAAGAGCTTTGGAGGACTTACGGTCAAGTAAGGCAGAAGGGATCGATAACATTCCATCAGAATTTCTAAAATCATTGGGGGAAGTGGCAACAAAACGACTATTCACGTTGGTGTGTAGAATTTATGAGCCTGGCGATATACCATCTGACTTTCGGAAAAGCACATCCACACAATTCTGAAGACGGCAAGAGCTGACAAGTGCGAGAATTATCGCACAATCAGCTTAACAGCTCATGCATCGAAGCTGCTTACAAGAATAATATACAGACGAATGGGAAAGAAAATTGAGAATGCGCTAGGTGACAATCAGTTTGGCTTTAAGAAAAGTAAAGGGACGAGAGAGGCAATTCTGACGTTACGGCTAATAATGGAAGCAAGGCTAAAGAAAAATCAAGACACTTTCATAGGATTTATCGACCTGGAAAAAGCGTTCGACAATATAATATTGTGCAAGCTGTTCGAGATTCTGAAAAAAGTAGGGGTAAGCTATAGGGAGAGACGGGTCATATACAGTATGTACAACAACCAAGAGGGAATAATAAGAGTGGACGATCAAGAACGAAGTGCTCGTATTAAGAAGGGTGTAAGACAAGGATGTAGCCTTTCGCTCCTACTCTTCAATCTGTACATCGAGGAAGCAATGATGGAAATAAAAGAAAGGTTCAGGAGTGGAATTAAAATACAAGGTGAAAGGATATCAATGATACGATTCGCTGATGACATTGCTATCCTGAGTGAAAGTGAAGAATAATTAAATGATCTGCTGAACGGAATGAACAGTCTAATGAGTACACAGTATGGTTTGAGAGTAAATCGGAGAAAGACGAAGGTAATGAGAAGTAGTAGAAATGAGAACAGCGAGAAACTTAACATCAAGATTAATAGTCATGAAGTCAATGAAGTTAAGGAATTCTGCTACCTAGGCAGTAACATAACCAATGACGGACAGAGCAAGGAGGACATCAAAAGCAGGCTCGCTATGGCAAAAAAGGCATTTTTGGCCAAGAGAAGTATACTAATATCGAATACCGGCCTTAATTTGAGGAAGAAATTTCTGAGGATGTACGTCTGGAGTACAGCATTGTATGGTAGTGAAACATGGACTGTGGGAAAACCGCAACAGAAGAGAATCGAAGCATTTCAGATGTGGTGCTGTAGACGAATGTTGAAAATTAGGTGGATTGATAAGGTAAGGAATGAGGAGGTTCTACGCAGAATCGGAGAGGAAAGGAATATGTGGAAAACACTGATAAGGAGAAGGGACAGGATGATAGGACATCTGCTAAGACATGAGGGAATGACTTCCATGGTACTAGAGAGAGCTGTAAAGGGCAAAAACTGTAGAGGAAGACAGAGATTGGAATGCGTCAAGCAAATAATTGAGGACGTAGGTTGCAAGTGCTACTCTGAGAGGAAGAGGTTAGCACAGGAAAGGAATTCGTGGCGGGCCGCATCAAGCCAGTCAGTAGACTGATGAAAAAAAAAAAAGCTTATACGTTTTTATTTCTTCGTGAAAAAACTGTGAATAGATCGTCTACTTATTCTTTTCAAGAGTAGTCTCCCGCATTCAGCTCATCTATGAGTTCATTCACCACTAGGTTCTTCATCTCTAACCATTTACTCGAATGTCGTATTACTCGACATCCAGGAAGATACAGAGAGCATCCACGTTCCCAACAAGTTGGTGAAGTGTTACTTCACATGATTTGCTTCGCAAGTATTATGAAAATATGGCAGTTCATAGATAAAATTATGTATTCACAACAACAAAAAATATGGCGACAGAAAACAAAAACTGGCATTATGAATTTGGCAGTACCTCAAGGATTTTCGCTTTGACACTAAGGGTTACTAAAAGAAGCAAGACGAATTTTGCTAGAGCATTGTCTTACGATTCCCTCATTGAATTTGTATCTGCCTGCTTGTAGCTCTGCTACAAAACAATTAAAAATCTGGCTTTCGGCGAGGCTCGACAGGCGAACAGAGGCAGCACGCACCTGACAGGCAGGCACGTTACCTACGAGCTAGCGAATAGGCGCGGTGTCTTCCACTTACTTTTTGACCCAGTAAGCGCTATGGCAGATAAACCGCAACATAAGAGGCGACAGTAGTTGTATTTCCCATGTGGAACGACTTTCCTGGACTCAAAAGGATGAACTGATATTCTTATGTCACATCTAAAGCGAAAATCACTCAGTATTAAATTGAAATGACACTATAATATCAAGTGAATTTAGCAGGATAGTTCTGTGCCATCAAGGAAGTACTCGTCAGTCACAGTTACCAAACATATTCTGCGCTGTTGCCAAGTTTCAGTTATACCGCCAGGAAGGATACCAGCTGATGTGTTCTGTGAGTGACCTTAGAAGTGACTATAGCTTCGTTTCGAAGTTGCGGGTCGCAAGGGCCGCAAGATCCTCATTATATGTCAATGAGTCTTATTCGCATTTCTGTAACTAGGTTTAGGGGCTAGAGTGCAATTACTTGTAATACATCGATGCACTGAATGCAAACTAAATGTCATAAATTAATAACTGCGGCAATTATTTGTGTTTTACTGACTTAATCGGACCGAAACCTTGAAAGCGTATTTACCATACGCGATTCACAGTTTTGGAGCTTCTCCAGTGGTTGAGTTGACAGTGTATATTTGCTGTACAATATTGTTATTGAGATCACTGTCATTGGCACATCCACCAGAAGACACACATGGCCTGGCTTATTTTTGTCAGCTTTCCTGACGGATATTCTGCCTTTATTCGAAACATGAAGACTTAAGGTGAATTCGAACATTCCATGTGGCGAAAATTTGATAACAATTACAATAAGTGGCAGAAAAGCGCCTATGAATCAACAGTTAATAATGCAATCGTAATTAGTGAAATCTGTTAGATTCCATCTGTCATCTGAGAATTGTGAAAAACTACTTCACAGCACCACAGTATGAACTCAAGGGTTTCATAGGATACCTACACTTAATTTCGTTGTGATCGTTTTCAATGATAGTACGGGAGGAGTAAAACCATCTGACTAGAAACATACTTTTCCAGCGGGATTTGAATCTTTGGCTACAGTTGCAGTAGCACGTCCAGTGAGGTATCAAGAATGTGGGCAATCACTCATTGCTATAGTATAGGCTAGGGCAGATAGAAGCAGGTTTCCAACAAAGTAAACGATGAGAGACACTGTCGCTGTCACTTATTAAACAGGAATTGTTCAGAAAATTACAACTATATCTAGTGAAATGATTAGGTTGATGCAGCTCCAGTCCGGCACTATCACTGAGTTGCCAAACATTTTCCGAATAGCACTTAAGATAAAAATGTGTGTGTGTGTGTGTGTGTGTGTGTGTGCGTGTGTGTGTGTGTGTGTGTGTATGTTCTTTCGGACATTCCCGAAAGAACAGACACTACGAATCGAAATAGACAGCCTTGTTAATCAATTAAAGATTGAAGGACAGATGTTCAGGCTGTCATGCGCATTAAAATAGAACAACGGCGTCAGACGAAAATTTGTGCCTGACCAGGTTCGAACCCGTATTCTTAGTGTCTCTTCTTTCGGACATTTCCGAAAGAACAGACACCACACATATATCCATACACAGGGGGTTATATGGCACTTTTTTCTGCAATTTGTCTATACCACCACCTCCTACGATATTTACTATTCCTCATCAAGCATCCTGTATAATTATTCGGGTATCGACAGGTCATCGAAAGTTTTCAGTGCTAGACGCACAACACCGTCCGAACCCTAGCGGGAATACAGTGTGGCCGCGAGTGTGTGGAATAATGACCACGGGATGGGGGGGGGGGGGGGGGGGGAGTACCGCGCATGTGGTATGCGGCAAAGTTGGGAGCGTGTGTAGATAGGTGCTGAAGAGAGGTTGGCTGCTGTGTCCCGACAGTGCCCACCGTCGGAGGTTCGAGTCCTCCCTCCGGCATGTGGGTGTGTGTGTTGTCCATAGCGTAAGTTAGTTTAAGTCAGATTAAGCAGTGTGTAAGCTTAGGGACCGATGATCTAAGCAGCTTGGTCCCATAAGTTCTTACAACGAATTAACAAAATTTTAAATCCAAAATACTGCATCTCGGTTCTTACAATAGTGCAATAGGTGCGCACTGTTTAGCTGTAACTGAAGAGAGACTCCAACTCGGATTGTGGTTAAGGGCATAATAACTTAAATTGTGAATATGTTTCTGAGTGAATGTTTGTTATGTATTTTTCCTTTTCGCTGTTATAAGTTATGTTCTACAAGGAACGCACGCCATTGGAGGCGGCAATCTGTAACTCATTTTACCTTCATTACTACTTCAATTTTGTTCCACAACTTAAAGGTATATTTGGGTGCAAACATGGAATACATGGGAATAATGCAGCTGCTTAGTGACAGGTATGGGGGAGGCATTGAGGCCAGGCCTCGGATCCTCGACCCCCTGCCCTCTTTGCCTCCGCCTACCTGGTGCTGAAAGTCCTTTCAAACTTTTTTAAAAAAATAATAGTGCAGTGATCAGCATGTCTGTCTAGTTAGCAGGAGGTCCAGGTTCGAAGCACAGTCGGTCACAAATATTCATCTGCCGTCTTAGCTGTATTTCAACGCGCTGTGATATCATGGACGTCGGTCCTTCGATATTTAAGATGCAAGTGTTTTTTGAGGCAATAAAGGTGATTTGCGAACATTTGTCTTGGCATCAGTGTAACGGGACTTCAACGGCATCCAACCGTTAGTGATTGCTTTGTCCCGGCGCTAACCCATGTCATATACATGCGAATCAGATTGTAGTTCATATTTAGTCAAATAACGAATGGTCAGTATACAAGTATGCCGGCCGGGGTGGCCGAGCGGTTCTAAGCGCTACAGTCTGGAACCGCGCTACCGCTACAGTCGCAGGTTCGAATCCTGTCTCGGGCATGGATGTGTCTGATGTCATTAGGTTAGTTAGGTTTAAGTAGTTCTAAGTTCTAGTGGACTGATGACCTCAGAAGTTAAGTCCCATAGTGCTCAGAGCCATTTGAACCATTTATGAAGTATACAAGTATTTACGAACAGTAGAAGCAGGATTGCAGCGAACTGATCCCTTAACCAAGTGCAACATAGAGTACCCGTGTAATGAGTCATTCCAGCTGCATAGCTGAGGGTAATATTTGTTAAGCAATTCATTGCAGAATTAATGTAATACCCACTCGATGATCTCTGTAGTCATACTGTATCATTATCAGCCCGCAAATGGAGTACTATGTTCGTTAAATCGGATTACTCAAGCTAAGACCAAACGAAGAGGAGCGACGACGCCACAACACTATCATTACTTAAGTAAGTAGTCAGCGCTAAATTATGCGTGCCACCATTAACGTTACTGTAAGCAGTTTGACAGCATAACATCACCACAACTACTGACAACCTGAGCCGTATCATCTCGCAGTTGTAACTCGCAGTGATTACAAGTTGCTGATGTTTGTCAAGAATAAAGGAAAGCCCCTCTGAAGATTCATTTGCATTACGCCTAGGACGGAGAGAATCCTAAATAACAATAATAGTTCCCGATAGTTTCACACTAACGGGTTCTTTTGGCTATCGGAATTCTCATATTGGAATTATAAAAGTGTAATTGCTAGAACGCTCAACTACCTTAATAACGCCTCATTCTGGATTGAATACGACTCGGAAAGCGACAATAATTTGACGTTTCCATCCATCTCCTGACGTCTTACTGAAAGAAGTCTGAAGTACACGCACATTTGTGTCGCCTGCCGCATGGATTCTGTCCAGTGTTGTGGCAGCTGGCAGTCATTGCTGAATACAGACTTTTGCAAATATCCCCACTGCTGTAGGGGAAATCGTCTTTGTTGTATTTTTTACATACCGTAATTAGCACAATAACATAAGGCTTGTTCTGCTGAAGACTTGTAGCCCACAAGTCCTTAAATAAGAATCTCCTAGCGGTAGTAATGCATGGGAGGAGACAGACTGTTGGACAAAAGAATGGACAGTTCCCTGCGTTTTGCGTTTCCGCTAGCACCTACGATAAGAATCTGGTGTCATATCATGCTTCACAGAGGAAATGACTGATATGCTTCTCAGGAACTTTAGTTTTTCGTGTTTATTTTCTCACTTCATACTATAACAAGGGCGTTAATATGAGAAGATGAAATGAAATATGCGCTTCCAAGACATAATATTTCCTTGTGTGCTACTACTGCATACATTGTGGCGCTCTTATTTTATTACACTGAGTAATTACTAAATAATTTTTCTCTCGGCTAAAGATTTGATCAAGTTGCTAAAGAACTCCCAGTTAACGTCGTGTTAAAGTGTTGTCTGTAAGTTGTGTAAGTGTCACTAAATCACAGTTCATACAACAGATTCTATACAACTATGGATTATGATGGAAACAGTTATCTTCAGCAAAATGATCATTAAAACCACAGAATATCAGCCGCGCACAACACTGACGTATGTTACCTGAAACAATATTCTTCGCAACTCATGCGAAATTAATTTCGGCTCCATACATCAGCTAGAAAAGTTGGTTATAACGATCGTGCTATGAGCACTGTTTTTCAAGAACCAATCAGATTCGAATTATTTTCATTAAAATGAGTTCGGGACCACCGGTGCACATTTACTTTTACACATTTGTATTACGTTCAGCATTTATGTCTGCAGAGTTGCGTAATTTGAATTTGCCGCTGTGATAATTGTGAAGATGGCGGCAGACAATTGATAGAGACTTTCTATTGTTAGAGCAAATAAGTATTTTAAATGCTTATTGAACTTTACAGAAACTCTACTTTCGTATTGTGCACTATTTAGACTTCATCAAGCAAACATTTCATTTGTTTCTAAGGAAAACACAGACAAAAACGCGACACAAATCGCTATTATCAATGGCTCCCCTCCTTGCAGCGGAAAAAAAACAATTAACACAGATAATTCTTACTGAGAGAGGAATTACAGTTACAAATAATTATTCACTCATGTTTATAATAATAATGAACTCTATTTTCAAGTAATAAATAACAAATAATTACAATTTCTTAACAGACCTCAGTTTGATATGCGTCTTGCGTGCTGAACCTACAAAAGTCATCCAACAATAGGTAAAAACAGAGGAAGATAAACGCAGATCATAAAAGCACTTTACAATTATCATTGTCTTTCTATGATGCACATCGATATGTCCAATTATATCACAGAAAATTATATAAATAACTAATATTTATCATCTTTTTTCATATGTTGAATAGATAATGTTTATAACTGTTAGAGGCATAATTTCCTCTCGTGGCACTGTAGCCAAAAATTTATCTCGTGGATGTTACAATGCCCCTTGGGCTGAGAAAAAAAATTTGTTTATATATTGTATATTTTTTTATCAGTCCACGTAACCCACGTAGATTTGCTACTCTCAAGATGCATATGTTTAGTTTCAATGTTGTTTTAGACATGACAAAATTATAGTTGAATCGAGTACTTTAAATGACTTCAGTGACTATATTATCTCGGAAATTGCTGCTGATACTTCCCGGATTAACTTTACCCCCCCCCCTCCCCCCATTTGGGTTCATTGGACTCGGAAAACCGGGAATAAAACCGTCCAAGGGGCTTCAAGAAAATACAGACACCTACTTTTAACAGTCAGGCTTGACATGATTGTAATAAAATATGCTGTAAAATGCAAATTTATGATTCTGTTGTAAGCATCTGAGATAATGAATGTTTTCTCATGGCGGTATATCACAAAATTTCCAAAGTTACGCATTTATCGAATGTCATAACAATTTGCTGCTGACGTCGTAAGACCGCCCTCGTGTCGAGCCGTTGGACCGCAGACAGGTAGTGGCTGCAGCTGGACCGCCCCCGGCCGAGTCGGTGGGGCGTCGGTTGCCGTCGGCTGCATCGTGGTTTGGATCTGCTGCTGGCTAGAAGTCGCGCTGCAGCAAGTCTTGTTTCTCCTTTCCCACGTCCCTCAGTTTAAGACGGGTGCATGAAATGTCAAAATATAAGCATCAGTGACAAGATAATTACTATTCTCATCCTGTGGGAAAGTTTATTAGTGTCCATTTCACTTGCGTTCACACGGATGGAATTAGACTGTTTTGGGAGTATGTTCTGTATTTTGACACTGTTCAACACAATGTAGTGATTCACATGTAAGTTCATCACAATATGCATATTTTGAACACTGCACCGTTAATCATACAAGTGTCCATAGTGTGCTTCGTTTACTTAAGCGGAATGTAAATATTTTCGCGACGCGCTGCGTAGCCAACGTTGCACTATTGTTTTGCCGCGCGGCTGGCTGTACAGTCGGTCACATTAAATTTGGCACGCGGAGACGCTTCATATCAAACTTCTAAAGGTCATCAGTTCAATTTAATTATTAATACAGTCAACAGTACTCGACGTTCATAGCGTTGCTGCTAACTTTGACACTCCAAGAGCGTTCATAAGGTTACGTGATCACAGTTTTTATCACTGTCCATCATTATTCACAATGTAAATCACAGTTCTTCACGCGTCCACTAGTTCCTGCGAAACCCGTTTCACTGTTCTGATTGCTGTCAGTAGTTTTCCACAGTACTTAACAGACAATCTATATGCAAATGACACTTTTCAAGTAATGAGGTCTGGTACACTTGCACATAAGTTCATATTACCATGACTGAATAACAAAATTTAAAATTTTACACTGTCACATGAACAGGAGACAATATAAAACTTTCAGAATCTGCTACATTATCTTGACCATGAGATCATTACTGAACTGTCCAGATAACAGTACATTTCCATTTTTATTACAGATACATATATTTATATTTTTTTTATTGGGATTGTTATTTACCGTTTTTGGGACAGATGTCCATGTTCGGTTTATCTAACAGGAATGTTGCTCATAAGAGCATTTTAAATGACTTCGTAATGAAATCGTGTACGTAAATCAGTACACATTCATATTTCGCTTCACTAGTGGTGAAAGCAGTTTATTTTATTTTTTATTTATTTATTTATTTTTTCTCAGTCACACAGCTCACACACCACCAACACTCACTACGTGTGTGGGACTACATGACTCGATCTTATGAAAATATTTTTGTTATATCCCTTCTTACACAGGAACAAATATATTATTTAAGCATTTTAATCATTTCTATCCTACGTATAGAAAGGTAAAATTCCTCACATTTAATGGAATAACACTCAAGTGTTTATCAAGTTATTTATCCCTTTTAGAGTAAAAATACATTTATTATGGGGATTCTCTACTCCTTGTTCAAATAATTCAACAACATTACAGTGTAATACTTGACATAAAAGCTTTTAAACTAATACATACATTATATTATCAAATTATTACTGCTAATTATTTTACCATAAACATAATATTTACAGTTATGGGGTAGTGCACCTGCACTTCTGATTGGTCCTTTGTATCACTTCGTTTTTCTTAGTCCAGGGGATCGAGTAAGATGCTCTGCAATAGGTCTTGTGCGGATATACTTTCATATTATACTGGTAATCTTTTATGATTCCAGGGCGTTCAGTGAATACTTCGAGGTATCCGGATAATAATTCTGTTAATTGTCTAGCCTCTGAAGCATTAATGCAAGTTGCCTCCTGTACTTTCTCTTCTATTGTTGTGACGATGTCACTCATGTTGCTGGGTGCATCGTTATTTCGATTTTTGTGACACATCTGTGGGTGCTTATGATCCAACACTAACAACTTCTGTTTGCTGACAGAAAGACTCATTTTTCTCATCAGTTCACACCGAACTCCCGATTCAGCATAAATGTTACGGGTCGCTGTTGGTACTTAAGTGCACATGTCCCACGGGCGAGATCAATTACAGCTTCCCTTTCCCGAAGGAAGTGAAGACCCAGAAGCACCGGTTCAAATGGTTCAAATGGCTCTGAGCACTATGGGACTCAACAGCTGAGGTCATTTGTCCCCTAGAACTTAGAACTAGTTAAACCTAACTAACCTAAGGACATCACAAACATCCATGCCCGAGGCAGGATTTGAACCTGCGACCGTAGCGGTCTTGCGGTACCAGACTGCAGCGCCTTTAACCGCACGGCCACTTCGGCCGGCCCAGAAGCACCGGCACTGAGAAGTTATCCATTAGTAGGAACGTGCATAATAAGCGATCATTTCCCAAGGAAACTTCCACCTGTGTCTGGTATTTTATACTCTGTGCCTTTTTTCCCAATGCCCCTATAACCTTACAATATACAACCGGCAAAATCGGCAATCTCCTTATCTCCGATACCTTCTTGAAAAACTGCGTGTTCATAACTGATAAATTCGCACCTGTGTCAAGCAGAATAGTAGTTGTTACACCATTTACAGCTCCGGTGACACTTGCTTGGATATTTTCCCATTGTGGCTTATCAGAGACAGCAGGTTCCTGATATAGCTCATCTTCGATCCTGTTGCCATCCTGATACCGTATCATCTTTATTTTTTGTTCCGTCGACCTATTGCCTTCATTGTTGGCCTCGGTCACCTGGCGAAGGCCTACAGGGACCGAAATTAGTTTGTTGGCTTCTGAGTGTTTTGTTTTGTTTCCGAAGGTACCTCCACTATTCTAACATTTTGTGAGTTTTCAGTCGGAGGAGGCCTGCTTGGATCCCACCACGGTGGATATTGATTGCTTGGTATAGGTATAGCCTGTACATAATTTATTGGCTGACCTGAATTGATAGAATTTTGCTGCGGCTGCCAATGACTTGGACCTGGCTGTCGCCAATATTCACTGTCACCCCGCATATTTTTAGGCTTGTCTTTATATGGACTGTCTGACCTGTTGTCATTTCGTCTCTTTCGGTTGCTATTGTTATTGTTTGGGTTTTCATTGTGGTACGGCCTCTGATTACCATTCGGTTGTTGGTGTTCTTCGGCCTTTTGATAATTACTGTTATTATTATTAGGATAACCAAAATTTTGGTTGTAGGGATTCCTACTACTATTATTATTATTGTATTTTCCGTTAATATAAGCTTTACTTTTATTTTTCTTTGGACTACCTTCGCCCCTATTTCCATTACTTCCATTCCATGAATTTTTTCTATTAGGACTATTATTATTGCTGATCACGTCAGAATTTTTTCTGGCGTCTTCTTGCACTAGATCCAGAGAATCAATTACAGACAGAAATTCTTTCAGATCGGTGTCTGTAACAATAAATAATTTTTCTCTAATATGTATGGGTAATCTAGCTTTTAACACTCGCAATAAGTCTCTGGTGGTTACTGGCTCATCCCAGTACCGGGTCATGTTAATATATTTTTCAAAGTACTTTCTTAAGGAACCTGACTTCGGATTGTACATTTCTGCATTGTAAACAATTTTACGAGGTCTCTCTTGAGTAGACGCTGGCCAGAATTGATCAAGCAACGCCTTCTCAAAGTCGTGGAAAGTCTTGCAAGCTTCTGCTGCATTTAATGCCCAGAGCGACGCATCACCAGAAATATGTGAAACCACAAACTGTATTTTCTGTTCTTCCGATCACGATTTTGGAAGAACACTTTTGAAGTTTCGAATGAAAACTACTGGATGTATGTTTTTCTTGCTTTCTTCGTTAAATATTTGAAACTGTCTATGCTTAATCAGGCTCTCTTTATGCATCAAAGTAGTCAAGTGCATGGAATTGCTATCATTCGCAGGTGGTGTGGTTACTTTATTACAAGTACATTCTATTCCACTATTATTATTCCTTGGTGTCATATATTGCTCTGGTAATATCGGTTGATTAACAAAATTTAGTCTTCCTTGTGGTGCATTAATATTCGCCGTCAGATTTTCTGCGATCTTTTGCCTGTCAGTACCAGTGTTGTCATTACTGCATACTGTCAGATTTTCCAAGATTTGATTTTCAGAGCTCAGCACCCTGGCTACTTCTGTTCGGACTTGCTTTCGGATTTCCGAGGGAATGTCCTCCTGCATTGTTTCCACAGCGGTAGCCAAGGCTTTGAATTGGTTCTCTAGTCTATCTACTACAGTTTGAAGACTATTGATCTGAACTGGAATGTTTGTTAACGGTTCAATAGCGGTTTTTACTGCATCGATCTCCTGCTTAAAATGGGTAGTAATAGCATTATCACGCTCGACCAACACTTGATTTACCTACGGACAATTTCTTTATCTCTTGCTAGAAAAATATTGTTTATATTTTCCATAAATTTCTTTTCCTTTTCTTGGCCCCTGAGCTCCTGTTGCTGTTTTTCTATAAGCTTTTCCTGTCTACGTTTTTCCTTTTCCTGCTGACGTTGTCTTTCACGCTCCTGCTCTTTAAGCTCGCGTTGTTTTTCACGCTCCTGCTCTTTAATAGTAAACTTTTCAAATAATGCTGTTAGCATATCCTGTATGGACATAGCTTGAGCATTGCTAACTTCTGCCCCTTGCTCAGAACAAATATTGTCATTAATTCCTAACTGGTTGAATGCAGGAGTGTCAGTTTGTTTTGGCAACTCCTCGGTTTTACTATCACTCGTGACATCAGTTTCTAAATTATCATTCATAATTAAATTTTCTAATAATTCGACAGAAATATGGGTAGATTGTTCTACCTGAGACTCTGATGTCATCCCTGCATCAGTATGCTCATTCGGTTTATTTTTCTTTTGTTTAACCATTCTATCACCAATATAGCACAACAAATATATAAATCACTGACAAGCACCAATTGACACAAAATAATCTTATAACTAACACATATACACAAATAACACTCAAAAATATTATTCTCGCAGCCAGAATATTCAATTGTTACTATTTATGGTTGCAGGTACTCATTATATACCGCAATAGACCGGTGATGCTGTATTGTAACATATCACCCCGGACTACAAGTCCATTAAAAAAAAAAAATAATTATAATATAACATTGCAAACGCAGCGAATGTTGTGTGAGTTATGTGAGTGCTGTTACGTAAATACAGAACATGAACATCTTTTCCTACCTGTATTGCTGGAGAGCTGCGGACTGCACTGGTTATATGAAGTTACTCGTGTGTCTGGCAATTTCAATTATTAAAATGAATAAATGTGCATTGGTGTGTTATTCAGTGGTTTGGTATTTAACTAATTTGTAAATGGCAATGATAATCTTATTTTATTACACTGAGTAATTACTAAATAATTTTTATCCCGGCTAAAGATTTGATCAAGTTGCTAAAGAACTCCCAGTTAACGTCATGTTAAAGTGTTGGCTGTAAGTTGTGTGTCACTAAATCACAGTTCATACAACAGATTCTATACAACTATGGATTATGATGGAAACAGTTATCTTCAGCAAAATGATCATTAAAACCACAGAATATCAGCCGCGCACAACACTGACGTATGTTACCTGAAACAATATTCTTCGCAACTCGTGCGTAATTAATTTCGGCTCCATACATCAGCTAGAAAAGTTGGTTATAACGATCGTGCTATGAGCACTGTTTTTAAAGAACCAATCACATTCGAATTATTTTCATTAAAATGAGTTCGGGACCACCGGTGCACATTTATTTTTACACATTTGTATTACGTTCAACATTTATGTCTGCAGAGTTGCGTAATTTGAATTTGCCGCTGTGATAATTGTGAAGATGGCGGCAGACAATTGATAGAGACTTTCTATTGTTAGAGCAAATAAGTATTTTAAATGCTTTTTGAACTTTACAGAAACTCTACTTTCGTATTGTGCACTATTTAGACTTCATCAAGCAAACATTTCATTTGTTTCTAAGGAAAATACAGGCAAAAACGCGACACAAATCGCTATTGTCAACGGCTGCCCTCCTTGCAGCGGAAGGAAACAATTAACACAGATAATGCTTACTGAGAGACGAATTACAGTTACAAATAATTATTCGCTCGTGTTTATAATAATAATGAACTCTATTTTCAAGTAATAATTAACAAATAATTACAATTTCTTAACAGACCTCAGTTTGATATGCGTCTTGCGTGCTGAACCTACAAAAGCCATCCAACAAAATGTAAAAACAAAGAAAGACAAACGCAGATCATAAAAGCACTTTGCAATTATCCATGGAGGTGTAAGGATCCTTATACCTCCATGCAATTATGATTGTCTTTCTATGACACACATCGATATGTCCAATTATATCATAGAATATTATATAAATAATTAATATTTATCATCTTTTTTCATATGTTGAATTGATAATGTTTATAACTGTTAGAGGCATAATTTCCTCTCGTCGCACTGTAGCCAAAAATTTATCTCGTGAATGTTACAACATGAAAGCCCTGCAGTTAATATTTGTATGTTGGATAACTTTTAATATCACCTCACATTCCTTTGTGAGAAGGTTCCTATTTTCTTGGGATTCAGATAGAGTGGAAATTTCATCACTGGTTAGTATTCTGATGACTAATGACATGATACCCTTTGCAATTACTCTATGGCACCTGTGAGTAGAGTCTCACGTTGGTTACTATAAGAGCACGCGGGAAGTGATATTCGCTCACTGCAGTCAGAGCCAAGGTGATTTCTTTCTGTTTATGGCGAAGCGTCTGCTGCAGTGTCCACGCTCAGCCAACATAAACAAATCGCGGCGGCATTGTGCACTGCTAATCGCTGCACTTGTCGCGAGCCTCGACAACAAGAGCGCACTGTCTCTGCTAACGATACTATGGAGTTAATACATCTTACTTAACGTAATATGCAGGTCGTGGGTTGGGAAAAAATTCAGTTTGTAACTTCCCATCGCATTAAAATACTTTACAGTCATATTTGATGCAATATTTATTGTTGGTTTTCTCTCTAATGTTAATAGTATTGATTCAGATTGTGCGTGAACACGAAAACACACACAAACACACACACACACACACACACACACACACACACACACACAGGCATCATTGATTCCAGTGAGGGTGACAACTACTGTGTGTTGAACAACACATGCACCAGTCAATTCCTCGGTTGGCGTAGAGTGGATGAGATTTTTCAATTACCTTGCATTGCAAGAGTTGTAAGGAGGAGACTGAAAGTAAATGGACTTGTATCTAATGAGCTGCGACAAAGCGAAGCTTCACCGACTATCAGATAATTGTCCACATGGGTTTTGTGGACGATTATACTTTTAGTTACCAACCCACCCACGATCATTACGTAAGATTTATCGAAGGCGTAGGGGCATTGATTTCATTAAGTCGTTGACAGTGTTGCGTGATGGTTTACTTCCCACCATACGTTTTCTATATTCGTCCAAATGTCGCTTGCATTTGTAGGTCCACATGGCAATGACCTTGTTACCTCTGCCCACATATTCTCTATCTGGTTGATGTTCGGTGATCGTGGAACAAACGGCAACAGCTTTATCCTCTCTTGGCCCTGAATCCAATCTCGCACTGCTCTGCTATGATGGATGGATCTCTGCTCCTGTAAATAAACTGTTATCTCGTTCGTTCATATATTTATATTTAAATAACATATTAGTAATAAGCACATTGTCTTATTATTTTCCACAGTGTTTAAGAATTCAGGCCCTGTCATAAATAAGTGATCTAGATTGAACCGTCCGATTAAGAATGTGGTTTACGCAGTCTATCAAAAGATGAGAGTCGTATTCGGATATCCACTTTAAGCCTTACTGGCTGAATCCAATTAGAACGATCTGATATCGAAATGAAATTACAGAAATCGGATAATTTGAACGTCTGTATTGCAACAATGCTGCGCACATAAATTCCTATGATGGAGTAACAGGTAGCAACTGCCTAAGAAAAAGTGAAAAAAATGTTCAAATGTCTCTGAGCACTATGGGACTTAACTTCTGAGGTCATCAGTACACTAGAACTTAGAACTACTTAAACCTAACTAACCTAAGAACATCACACACATCCATGCCCGAGGCAGGATTCGAACCTGCAACCGTAGCGGTCGCGCGGTTCCAGACTGAAGCGCCTAGAACCGCTCGGCCACCCCGGCCGGCAAGAAAAAGTGAGAAATATGTCTATTAGCAGCAATGTAACGTAATTAGAACCCATATTTATGTGATGGAAATATTGAATCGAGCAATGCACTCCTATTTCAGTGGTGGGAAGATGCACCATATCGGATTTGCTGATGACATAATGATAATAATAATAATAATAACAATAAAAATCCCGTGGGGCCGATAGGGGAAACCCTCCCCCATATGGGTGGTACCGAGAAATCAAATACTTCGGGTTAACCAAATACTAACACAATCCTGAACGGCTGCTCAGTCCGTTGAACCCAAAATCCACACACGTCTGAGTGAAAATCATTGCTTCTCTGGTCACCGTCTGTTAGCTCAATGAGCTCTGCTGAAAATATTTGCTTCCAAAGGCTTCAACACCCTCTGGTCCTGTCCGGTCCTGGTATCACCCAGGCCAAACCAATGAAACACAAGCAAACATGAACTGTGCAAGCAAAGTCAACTTTACCCCAGGTGGTACACAACCCGGCTGTCGACAGGCGGCAGTTGGATTTTCGGATTCTGGGGAGACCAGGTTACCACGGCAGAGAATATTGAAGATCTCTGGTAAATTTCCCTACATGCAGAAAACATGCATTGGAAAACTACACGCTGCGCGGAATTAGCCGACCGGTCTATGGCGCGGGTGTCATGTACTGTTCGACTGGTCCCGGCGGAGGTTCGAGTCCTCCCTCGGGCATGGGTGTGTGTGTGTTTGTCCTTAGGATAATTTAGGTTAAGTAGTGTGTAAGCTTAGGGACTGATTATGACTTTAGCAGTTATGTCCCATAAGACGTCACACACATAAGAACTTTTTTTTATATGACTTAACATCGATGCATTGATCCAAATACGAAAACTAAATAATCTCACATCATTAATCGACCGACGAAAAATTCTCATCATTGCTCTTCAAGAACCACGACTAACTGACAATGAAACCTTTCGTTACGGAAACCATTGTATCTTCAAGAGCAAAATGCACCAAAAGGTAGCGAAAGGGGTACCAATCTTAGGCATGGCATTTCTCGAACACAGATCTATCATCAACTCTGTCAAAGAAATCACACCCATCAACAATCGACTTATGACTATGCTCATTCAGAGCCCCAGTAAAAAATATATACTCATCAATGCACATGCCCCCACCAACATCGAAAATAAGAAAAACGCCAAAAATGTCCAAAAATTCTGGAACACACTCGAAAATACTATGAGCAAAATTCACCAAGATGACGTGAAAATACTAATAGGAGTCTTCAACACTCTATTTGGGACAGAAAAAACCTGTAGAAAAATCATTGGTACTAATTCAACACACCAAAACCCTTAGACCAACGGCACACGTCTGACTGATATTTGCGAACAATTCAACCACAAAAGGATGTCTTCTCGCTTTAGGAAAATACCTTTTCTCAGGTAACGTGCTTGGTTACCAGGTGCAGGCTGCTGTCGTTCGCGTTGACAGCCAGATTTTTAATTCTTTTGTTGTAGAGCTACAAGCAGGCAGATACAATCTCAATAAGGGAATCGTAAGACAGCGCTCGATCAAAATTCGTCTTGGTACTTTCAGTAACCATTACTGTCACAGCGAAAACCTTACGGTACTGCCAATATCATAATGCCACTTTTGTTTTCTGCCGAGATGTTTTTTGTTGTTGTGAATACATCATTTTATCTATGAAATGCCACATTTTCATAATACTTGCGAATGATACAGGAAATGAAGCAAATACAGATCTTTTCGAAGTCAAAAGTCGGTAATATCCTACTAATTCGTGTTAAAATAGGATCAATCGTCTTACAGACACTTAATGCATCGCTACAGTCTGGAACCGCGTGACCACTACGGTTGCAGGTTCGAATCCTGCCTCGGGCATGGATGTGTGTGATGTCTTTAGGTTAGTTAGGTTTAACTAGTTCTAAGTTCTAGGGGACTGAGGACCTCAGAAGTTAAGTCCCATAGTGCTCAGAGCCCTTTGAACCATTTTTGAACTTAATGCTTTGTTAAGATAGACTGCCGTCGTGATGTTTCTGTAGTAAGCTGAATTTAATTTGTATTAGTAAAGTGAATATTTTATTTTCATTTTCCATTGGTTTACTAAACGCAACAGTAATGATCAAAGAGAAATTAATCAGCAGCTGAATTTTCTTTCACGATATCTAAATCAATCCGTCAATGCTACAGTTGTTTACACATTCTACGCCTGTAGAAACCTACTTGATTTAACGATGTCGTTAAACCATACTAGTTTTAAGAGTATTTTCGTCTAGAAATGAATTGCCTTGACGGTTGATCGATCAACAACGGGAAAGGTAATATTTTACGAATATATGACGAGAGGGACAAGTGCTTGAGAGAGGACTTCCCTAACAATACAAGTGTCTGAGAAACGACTTTCCTGTCAATCTCCTGGATAGTTTTGTTTCTCAAATCAGCAGAGTGAGTTATCATGCTGCAGCACAGGTGATGTAGTTTTGTTGTTCGACTTTCTTATACTGCGACCGAAAGGTGTCTCATTTGTTGACAACAAATTCCAGCTGTGTTGCACACACCCCTTGGGGCAGAATTCGTAGTCCAAAACACACTTTTGGAGCTATCAAATATAAAATATTATGTTCACACTACTCTTTGCTCTAGTCTACGTCTTTTGGTGGGGCTCAGCCTTTCATTTCTTCTTAGGAAGTTAACGATAAAGGCATCATAACGCGTCACCAGCAACAGTACTGCAAAGGAATGCTCAATGAGCGACCTGATGACGTTCAATAATAGTCACTCCATTGATTTTTCTGGTTTCGAATTAGAGCATGCAGTACTCCTACACCAGACTTCTGAACTTTGCCTGTTGAATGCAAATGTCGCATGATGGTGGTAAAATGGTAATCTGTCACATATATCAGTAGTCGAGACTTCCTTAATGTGGAAAATCATTCATGCCAGAACGATCTTTGTTGAAACAGGAATATCTTTTTCTGGCGTATTTTTCCCAAAGGCACTCGCTCCACACACAGTTCAAATCTTTCTAGCTGCCTCCTCTACATCCACCTCTCTGTTATACCAAAAGTAAACGTTGTGTTGCAGATGTTACACCTTTTCCCACTTGCGACTCAATTTTACAATGTTTAACTGTAGTTCATGATTTTCAAGTATGCAAAATTCAATACTTAATTGCAAGATGATAACTAGAACTTTAAATTCGAAAATGGTATTGATACATACACTGACAGCGTGGCGCCGCCTTCACATGGGCGGTGCCGGGTTTCAGGCGGCGGATGGCGTCTGGCCGGTATAAATGGAAATGTCGTGTGGCTAGGGCCTCCCGTCGGGTAGACCGTTCGCCTGGTGCAGGTCTTTCGATTTGACGCCACTTCGGCGACCTGCGCGTCGATGGGGATGAAATGATGATGATTAGGACAACACAACACCCAGTCCCTGAGCGGAGAAAATTTCCGACCCAGCCGGGAATCGAACCCGGGCCCTTTGGATTGACAGTCTGTCACGCTGACCACTCAGCTACCGGGGCGGACGTCTGGCTGGTAGCCGGTAGCCGCTGCAGCGCGAGGAAACGCTCGAGCGTAAGCTGTTATGATCGCGACGCAGCCACGAGCTGTACTGCGGAATTGTTTTTGGAATACTTGTTGTTTGGGGGTGGGTAGAATGTTAAGCGAATTGTCTTCGATGTTCAATCAGACTCATAACTTTAGACCGAAACGTGGTAAAAAAAAAGTGCAGTTGGACGCGAACATGCGACTCTAAGTTTAGAATGCACGACGATTATCGCAAGACCACCGGCTCACTGCCCCCAGATCAGCTCGGAAGTAGACAACACTTCATCCTAATACTTCCGCATCTTACAGTGTTGCCAGATTGTGCAGATGGCTGGACTTAGAGTTGTCAGGGGCGGTTAGTTTTATTGGCCACCTTAAGTGAACGACTCGGACTTAGTCTCTGTGGCGGCCGGCCGGCGGTTACTTTTTATGTCTAAGATTGTACATAATATTTGGGTCTAGTGAAGCAGGGGATACAATCCGCCTTTGACCAATAACGTCACACATTACTCATAGATAATAATGTCTTCACTTTCAGCCATAGACAATAAAACAGTTCTCTGTTCAGGATAAGCGCTATCATTGTACATTAAAATAACTGAATGTGATTTTAAAAGAGATCGCTACATATTGCACAAAATATTCTTCGTGTGCATTTATTTAAATAATTGGTTCTTTGCAATTCATTCGGTACTTAATTTCATTCTTAGTGATATTGGGTTAATTCGGACTATTAGTTTCTTATTTTAGGACAATTTTTAGTATCTCATTTTCGTTTGTAGGTATGGATTTATCTGTTCCAATGAACCTGGATGATTTGAGAGAGGGTATGGGTGTAGACGTGCTGGTCACGATTTGTTTTTATACAAATGCGTGGTCTCGTTGCCGAGTATGTTCGATGTCGTGAGTACGGCGAACATAAGCGCCTCACCAGTGTATCTCGTCGCCGTACTCGCGATTTATTCGAACGGCGCTGCAGCAAAGATCGGTTGTGGCGGTCCATTAGATGAGGGACGTGGTTCGAAAAATCTACGCTCACCTTGAGAGACATTTTGAAAATCGCGTACTGTTGGTGTTTGAGATATCCTGTGTGGCTTTGTGACCATGAATGTCGTGCGAGTAAGCGTACAGTTGTGGACTGGTACGCTTTTTGTAGTGATGTTTGTGGGGAATACATGAAATATAGGGGGCCGTTTGGGGGGGGGCGGGAGAGGGGGGGGGGGGGTTGTTATGGTCGAAATTGATGAGTCCCATTTTATCAAAAGGAAGTACAACAGGGGAGAGCCCCACTGGGATTATGGGTTTTGGGGGCTGTAGTTTCAGGTTCATAATGTGACGATGTACTGTTTAAAGTAGTACCCAATCGAAGGAAGGAAGTTTTGGTCAGCTTAATTCAAGATCACGTTCCAGAGAGTTCCATTGCAATTTCAGATGGTTTTCTTCATATAGTAGGTTGCAGTAGGTACTGGGAGATGAAGAAGCTTGCACAGGATAGAGTAGCATGGAGAGCTGCATCAAACCAGTCTCAGGACTGAAGACCACAACAACAACAACATTCTTCATATAGGGATTTGGGGGAAAGGGGTTATCAGCATCTCATAGTCGATCACAATATTGAGTTCAGATCATTATCCACAGGAGCTTGCACAAATAGCATAGAGGGTTATTGGTCAGCTGTGAAATCTCTTGTAGGGAAGGGGTAACACTGGATTTTCACACTTCAAAGTCACTTACAAGGGAATGGTCAGACTTGTCATGGCGAAACATGTATTGCTTTTTTTAGCACTGTTATTTAACTGTGCAAAAGGTCCGTATGCAAAATTGTAGCTGCTGACATGAACTGGAAGTCACCTAAAAAAAATCACGAACATGGCTGTGTTTCCTGCTTGGCGCTTGCAGTGACGGTTGGCCACCCCTGGAAATGGCGAGTCGCGAGCGTTGTGCGCATGGTCGGGAAGGCGTTCACTAAAGAGGAATATCGCTGCGCGGTTTCGGTGGAAAGGGGAAACAAATAGTCGTTTCTGTGGCATGCACGTTCTTTTAATTTCTGGTACGTATTTCGAAACATACCGTCCTGAAACTGATTAGAGATGTGAAAGATGTTCTGTACATGTTCATCTATACTCCGCAAGCCACTTTACGGTGAACATTCAGTCTCCCCTCACAGATAATGGCGAACCCTGTAAATGTTTTACTGCTTGCCATGGAGACATACCACAGATGCAAAATGAAACAATCAATAGAAAATACGCGTGAGGACTATGTGTTTTGCGACATCGTTAAACTTCTAGACGAGCATGTAAATGGCGCAGACATGTGGCTAGAAACAACTAAAACACTCGATATTGCAGACTGTGAATCTACAGACGGCGAAGATACCGACGAAAGTTGCACTCATGAAGACTCTTCGAGTGGTAGTGCCACGTACCATCATCAATTATCCCCGAAAGTAACACCAGCAACTACAATTACCTTATCAGACAAAGAAAAAGCGGTGACGTATTGGTTGAACGAAAGTGGTAAGAAACGCCTACGTGTCAGTACTGTTCAAAATAAGTATCGCTTTGTCCGTTCTGAACGTGAATTGTATACATGGAAAAAGGAAGTCGCTGGACGACGTAAGAGTCGACTGGAAATTGCGACGGAGATAAATGCGCGACTTTTTGAGCTATTCACCGATGCCAGACAACAGTCATTTAGTGTCAGCGATACAACTTTGCGTGATTGGGCGTTAGAGATTGCCAACGCGATAGGCGCTAAAGAATTTACAGCTTCTCAAAGTTGGATTAGTCGCTTCAAAAGAACACATAAAGTTGTGGCAAGAAAAATAACAAAATTTGTATCGAGAAACAGGTCGGAAAATGAAGTGACACAAACTGAAATGATAGAAGCTTTTCTTACGAATGCAAAAAATAAGATCGCTAGTTTTAGTGAGTCGTACGTGTACAGTGCAGATCAGTCAGGTTTTCAAAAAGAAATGCGTGCGAAAAGAACACTGTCATTCAAAGGGGAAAACATATTGAGGCGATTGCGCAGTCCACGACTGCACTCACCCATTCATACGCTATAATGCCAATAATTAGTCTGGATGGTTCATTGCTGCCTAAACTACACGTGTGTCTTCAAGAAACAACTGGACGTTTTGGACCACGTGTCAAAAGAACAATGTTCTACGCAAACAATCTTGTGGTAGACGCATCGAAGTCTGGAAAATGGGATATGAAAATGTTATACTTTCCATGCGTCGTGCTTTTCTTCCGTTCTGCGGGAACAAATCTCTTCTCCTTCTAGATTCGTGGTCAGGTCATAAAAGGTCTGATTCATTAAAAGCTGTACTTCAGATTCCACCCGGCACGATGAACGTAATTCAACCTTTAGACAGAGAATTTTTCCGTCAGTGGAAAGCATTTTACAGAAAACTAACAGAGAAAATTATTGTGTGCAGATCACTGCAATTTCCTGCCTACCACCGCGACAATATTCTCAAGCTGGAATCAGTAGTACATTATCAATATTCCTCCCCACGGTTTCAGAATTTGATTAAATACACGTGGCACTCCTCGAAATATACTGATACTAGGCCTGATTCATTCCTAACACCAGCCCAGTTTTGTCTACGGACATCTAACAACGTCTGTGATTCGCAGGGCTGTCATATGTCGTCTTTGCTTGTATGTTCTTGGTGCACAAAAAAACCTATGTTTTGAACTTTATATAAATATTTCGCATTTTTGCGGTAATTACAAGAAATAAAATTTGGACGTGTTCTAAACCGTATATTTATTTGTGTCTATTTCATAGCTATTTGGAAAGAATGTTGTAGATAACATATCAGCCATATTTGTCAACAAATGTTTAATTATCATAAGATCGTTTCACTGGGGGTATCAGCTCTCTCACTGCTGTGGCAAGAGAGCGGCGCGTAGCTAACGCCACGCTGTCCCTAGATGGCGTGGGTATAACGTACCGATAGAGGTCAGGGTTGTACAAGAGGCAGTTATAAGCGCGGAAACCATGCGACTATAATGTCTTACTTCATAAAATTGTTTACAGACTTCCAGGTCATGTCAGCAGCTAAAGTTCTGCGTACAGACTTCCTGCAATGTTAAGGCACAGTGGTAAAAAAAGCAACACAGGTTTCGACATGACAACTCTGACCATTCCCTTGTTAGACGAATCACTTAGACGAATATTCACGGAGGTGTAGTATGCAGCAAACATATTGCCCGTTTAAATGTTTTGTTAAACGTGTTGGGCAAATGTACCGTCCGAAATATGTTAGCTAATTTCACATTAGGATTGGGGGGCGGGGTGAAAGTGTGTGTGTGTGTGTGTGTGTGTGTGTGTGTGTGTGTTTTCGTAATGTTTTGTTTGTTGTGTATGTGGGTATGTGATTTTTGTTGATGTCTTTCTAGACGAGCTTCGGTTCTTTCAAGACGTTCCCGTGTGGTAAGTACAGTTTTCTATTTTTTTCTTTTACTGCATTTGACTATTTTGACGTATTTCATTGTTGTACTACACCATAACGTATGTTTTCGTGTACCTACTCCAGTACGTAATACAAATTTCGCAGCTGTCGTTCTTCTTTCGAATCTGTACTAGCGATATTAAAGGTGAAACGCCCGACGCAACTAAAATTTGTATCCCGTCCTACGATATATGTACCATTGATGATAGTTACCTATATATGTCAACTGGAGAGCAGGATACAAATGTTGTGTATAGCTATATAGCTCAAATAAAGAATGGGATACTATTATCACTGCTGTGATCAAAACTATAACTTTCAGTCGATACTGTTAGCATCGAAGGCGAAAAAAAAAACTGTACCCCATAGTGAAGTACGGGATACAAATTGTATGTGTGTCATCTTATTGCCTCTTCACGTAGTTCAACTGAGGTGCAGGTTGCAAATGTAACGTACGTCCATTTCCACGTTTTCGTTAGCAGTGTACATATATATAGGTCAACGGAAATATGGGATACAAATTTATGTACGTAGCTCTTTCTGCCATCGGTAGTACTAGTATCTATGTAAGAACAGACTATTAGACTATTAGTGGTAGCGGAGGCGAAAGAAACAACACATGTAAAATATGTATCCCATGCTTCAGTTGACCTATATAGTTCAACTGAACAACAGGATATTAATGCTAACGAAAACGAAGAACTCGACGTACGTTAAACTTGTATCCCGTACTGCAGTTAACCAATAGGCCTACAGTTCGAATGAGGTTCGAGATACAACCCATATAAATGTGGGGTCTAGTGTAGCAGGGGATACAACCCATCGGCTTTGAACAATGACGTCACAAGTCGCCAGAGAGCATGTATTACAAAGATGAAAGAGCTGAGGAGAATGTTGAGAAACAAAGGAATGCGAGAGAGATAAACATTGATCTTGTCAAAAGCCGAGAAGCAATTCTTCTTAGTGTTGTAGCTCCCTTCAGTAGTGATAAGTGTTTTTTGGCTTTAAAAAAAAAATCTCACGAGATAGAATAAACTGATCCTACTTTATTAAGCAATCAATAAAAAAACTAAACTAAAACATAACAGCAAAAGCTGTAGCTTATCAGCTACTGAAGCATCTGTATCTTAGGATCAGTTTATTCTATCTCGTGAGATTTTTTTTAATAAGCCAAAAAACACTTATCAGCTACTGAAGCATATTGGTGGAATAAGAAAGTGAAATATAGATAAACGATCGCTTTTAGATTCACATTCAATTATTTTAATGATAGCGCGTATTAGAACACAGAACTGCTTTATTATCTATGCCTCGAAGTGAAGACATTACTATCTATGACTAAGGAATGACGTCATTGTTCAAAGCCGACGGGTTGTATCCGACTGGTTGTATCCCCTGCTTCACTAGACCCGAAAAGTTCAAGCCACAACACTGTTTCCATGCTTTAAACTGGTAGTTTCCAAGAATGATTGCCTATCGAAGTCGCGGGGTTCAAACGATACGTACCGTCTGCGGGAATTGACTTTAGTAAATATTTTAAATGTACGTTAAAAATACTCATGTCTAATTCGCAAGATGAATTGGAGCAAAAACGATTAATGAATAGCTTGTGTGCGTGATGTCGCAGAAAAAGACAAAGACTTTACAAAAACTAGAGGGCAAAGTTTTTTGTTTGATAAAATGTTTCATCTCACTGGCTGGGAACGCCGAATTGAATGCACGCACTAACGGTTTGCTCGGTGTATATCTCAAGGTATGTAATAGTTAATAATTTTTTGGTTTGTGTTTGAAAAGATATTTATTTTTGTAACGTTTAAAATAATATTCTTTTGCAAATACGCTTCTCGGGTTTGCCGCGGGATCGTACGGTGTTAGTGTAAAAGTAGAGTCCTTTCCTGAGTAGTACGATATTAAGATCAGCGGACTATTCCCATGTTTGCCGCCTTTACGCGGCATAATATTAATTTCGTTAAATATGGCCCAGAGAGCCTAGTTTTCCTAAGCAGAAGCGATAAATTCTTAACGTCTAATGAAACATTAACTAATAGTCGTAAGAATTTTCAGATTTTGCTTCATCTTTCACATCATAGCTGGCACACCATATTTTTCGGAAGATTTCACGTTTTTCAGCAAGTCTTTTTTCCGTTTTACGTGTTTACAAAACTCTATGCAAGTTAGCCTGTAGTTGAATTGGCAATTTAAGACTTATTCCGCAGCCCCTGGTAGAGCCGGCCGGTGTGGCCGAGCGGTTCTAGGCGCTTCAGTCCGGAACCGCGCGACCGCTACGATCGCAGGTTCGAATCCTGCCTCGGGCATGGATGTGTGTGATGTCCTTAGGTTAGTTAGGTTTAAGTAGTTCTAAGTTCTAGGGGACTGATGACCTCAGATGTTAAGTCCCATAGTACTCAGAGCCATTTGAGCCCCTGGTAGCAGTAGATTTCTTTCATCAGTCCACTCAACTGATATCAGCAAAAATTCTCTTTCCACAGTGGTGTTGTGTGCGAGAATAGAAAACAAATGCTCACATAATTTTAGCAGTAGGCGTTTGCATTCAGGATTTTCGGTTTCCTGAATAAAGTAAATGCACCTTTCTTCCATCGTGTGTTTAGACTCCCATTCTTCCGAGTCACGCTTAGTTTCTAAAAAGCTCTTCACATACGCTCTTCAACAGCTGTCGCCAGAAATCTTCACACCATTTTTAGTCAGATATGTAGGGTGTTTCAAAATGAATATACGGGTTTTAAGGCTTTGTAGCACATATTACATTCACCTTACAATTACAAATAATACACCAAACGAAAGAGAAACACAAACATTTTTTCTTACAATTATTCAGTGTGAACATCGATCATACATCGAGTCGATAGGCGAATTTTTCAGAAACCTTTATCAGTGTGTCAGGAGTAACTGTTGCAATAACATTGTTTCTGAAGTCGGATAGATCAGCTGGTATCGCAGGACCATACACATGATCGCGTCAGATCATGTGTGAACGTGGAAGTCATGCATAAAATGCTGTGTCAACCGGCCCCTTGCACCTAATCCACTGGTCAGATACAACGTCGTTTAACCAGTCGCGTACTGAGTTATGCCAGTGAGGCGGCGCATCCTCTAGCCCCCAAATAAAGGTGTGTTGCTCAGCTTCTCCCCATTGAGGCACGGGCCATAGCTGTAGCACATCAAGATAAGAAATATCAGTTACAGTTGATTCGCCGAAAAAGAAAGACCCATACACTTTTCGCGGGGATGTTTATTGGAGCTAAGCGCGAAAGACTCCTACTCGTTCAACATGTTTTTCAGTCACTCTTTGTCGTTCCATGCTCTTCCCATTGCGCACACGTATACAAACAAAACTGTTTGAGTTGCTCTTTCATTTGTTGTATTATATACAATTAAAAGTTGAACATAATAAATGCTACAACGCCTTGTATGTTCATTTTGAAACACCCTGTATAATAGTGTTTTCAATTATCACCAAATCTGGTGTTTCAGATAGCGTCATAGAATCAAAGATTTGATATTTATTTTAAAAAATCAAATACTATGGTATAGAAGGCTAGTGTCTCTTCCTCTAATTTCAAAATCAGATTAATTATTTCTTAGTTAGGGTTCTCGTTCTTTAATTTGTTCAAATTAAATTGTGGTTTGCATGCCAAAAAAATTGGCAATCTTCATTTCATTCAAACATCTTTCCTATTTCAGTTATCGAGACTTTATTCTACGCCACGCTTTTTATATTGTTTTCAAAAAGAACCAAGTTTTACTGAAGAAATATGAAATAAATTTCACTGATTGGACTACTGAAAAAATCTGTAAGTATTGTAAGTGGCCTATCCTCGGCGTCAAAAAATTGTTTAAATGGTATCCAAAGCTTAATAATTCTCTCAGCTGCGGCCATTAACGATAGTCGTCTTGTTTTTGAGTGAGATAGAAGAGTCTGATGATTGACATCAACGTATAAGCAAAGCTCTTATAGCTTGTGTGTCCCTACCGTGTATATTGAAAAATAATGACGTTAAGACTCTAGCAGCACTTAATTCAGTATTGTGGAGAATATGGGCAGGGCATCCAATTCCTTCTACATTTCTTCCCAATCCTTCTTTAATGCGGTGAAACACATTCCGCTGGCGGCGTCGATGAGGCCTTTCGAAGCTGTTATTGGTACTGTCTCCACAAAAAACGATTAATTTATCTAATGGAATTTGCAGTTGTCTTAAAGTTTCTAGACAAAATTTTGCAGTTGTCTCCGATGTTTCGTTATTCCATGAATCAAATTTTAAAAGCCTCTGCTGGATTCCGTCAGTTTCAGTAAAGTGTAGAACAACTAAAGAAAACATCTTTTCATCCTTGTGGTTTGATGCGTAGTTGCCTACGCCGTAAAATGAAACTTCCTGCATTTTTTTTATGCATTCGGACACTGAGCGGAGCGTGGTGCGATAATAATTTTAACAGTCGCCGTAGCTTTGGTCCTGGCTGCAGACTGCTTTGCGGCGGCTTTGCTGTCAGGATACATTACGGCATTTAGTTTTATGGGACAATCAAACGAACATTAGGACTGATGATGCTTGACAACTTTATAATATGCTACAAGTTCTGCAGCAGCAACGAGCAACTCTTCCTAGGAATCTTCTTTAATCATGAATGTAGAAATAGGCTTTGATGTCGCTGCTACCGCTAATCTATTTGTATGATTCTTCGTAGAAACGTGATGCCTCACATTTGCCTTATCTCCGTGAGTTATTGAGAGGAAACAGCTACAAATCTAACACAACGCTTCCTGTTACATACGTGCTTTCTTGACAAAATACCACTCTTTTATATAGTCATCCAAAAAGAAACACTTTCTCTTTCCTTTCTTAGGCATTTTCATAAGCAACGATAAGATATTAGACGGTAAATTGTCGACAATAACACTTTAGTCATCGAAGTTCAAGTTACTGAACACTTCATGCCTTGGATACCCACTGCAAACACTTCAAACACTACCAACTTGCACTCGTAGTCCGTATTACATTTAGGAAGAATCCTCTTATCAGATCGCTATTCAGATGGGAACTGCCCGATTTTTCCGCGTGACGCTGCTTAAATAGTTCCAGCCCCCTTCTACTGGAGAGGTCCATTATTTTCGAGAATGACAAATGCTGGCGCTAGTTCTAGAAGGTGGTTCCATCGTTGACATAGGATACGCAACATGCAACGCCACCTGTGAGACGATCTTGTCAACATAAACTTGACGACATAAATAAAACTAAATGAGGTTGTATTTACATGTTGCGCTAACAAATGGCGTTACTTCGTACTTGACGCAAGTTCCTAACACTATTTTGCAAAATCGGGACAAAATTGGGTCGTGTCCGGGATGCCGGGACAAGAAGGTCCATAATAGTGACGGTCCCAATATAACGGGACGGATGGCAACTCCTTCTCATACCGGATTTCATATTTCGACTATGTTATCTAATAGAAGCTAGAACGGCGAAATTCTACATTACGTTAAGTAAATTATATTCAACGAGCCTAACCAAATAAAATGTGTATTGTTCCTGAGATAAATAATAGAGCTCATGTTTCAAAGAATTTGTAGGCCCTGCTGTGAGAAAAAAGGATTGAGTGTAACTTAATAATCCCACAGTTCTGCAAGGATATGTCGTACCAATATTGCAAGTAATTCTGCTCAAAGCTTATTTAAAAGTGAAGTCATTAAAGTTACCATTTGAATTTTGAAACTACACTTGTTTAAAGCAAAGATTATATCACCAAATATTTTTGATGCTGTACTGGCAGTCAGAACAAACTACACCAAAGTATTATTTCATGCTACAGTGCCACAATACACACAAGTAAGTTAGTTTCTTAGATTAAATCAGTTAAAACATGCATAATTTTTCTTCTCCATCCAAGCAATCAATTAGTTTATATACATGTCCTTAATTATGGCGTTATCATTTTTTTCAATACCAATTAATGCAAATAAACAATACAAAGAAGAAAAAGAAACCATCACAATTCTGTAGCTACTCTTAGTTTCCTTTTTGCATCGTTCCTGATGCTCCCCTGGTGCAGACACAAACCCACATTACATCACTACAGCTTTTTCTTAAAGTTAAGGACAGCTAAACAACCAAGAAAAATTAAGTTACCCATTACTATATTATACCTCCATATTTCCAATAACTTGGTCAAAAGAGTGCATCTTACTTTCCCATTAATTCAGTTATTCACAGAACTCTCATATAATATACTCATTTGTCACTCACTTTGACAGAACAGTATTACACACATCCTTTATTCATCTCACTTCTGCTCCTATTCGTTACTTTCCCACAAACGTCCATAGTGAACACACTTCTCATTCTTTGATTTCCTTTGTGCGACAAAACATCTGTCTATAAAGAAAAAACACTGTCATTGAATACATTTTAGAATTACAATTACATAGTATCTACCCTCTCATTGAATCTAATCAAAATACACTCCTGGAAATTGAAATAAGAACACCGTGAATTCATTGTCCCAGGAAGGGGAAACTTTATTGACACATTTCTGGGGTCAGATACATCACATGATCACACTGACAGAACCACAGGCACATAGACACAGGCAACAGAGCATGCACAATGTCGGCACTAGTACAGTGTATATCCACCTTTCGCAGCAATGCAGGCTGCTATTCTCCCATGGAGACGATCATAGAGATGCTGGATGTAGTCCTGTGGAACGGCTTGCCATGCCATTTCCACCTGGCGCCTCAGTTGGACCAGCGTTCGTGCTGGACGTGCAGACCGCGTGAGACGACGCTTCATCCAGTCCCAAACATGCTCAATGGGGGACAGATCCGGAGATCTTGCTGGCCAGGGTAGTTGACTTACACCTTCTAGAGCACGTTGGGTGGCACGGGATACATGCGGATGTGCATTGTCCTGTTGGAACAGCAAGTTCCCTTGCCGGTCTAGGAATGGTAGAACGATGGGTTCGATGACGGTTTGGATGTACCGTGCACTATTCAGTGTCCCCTCGACCATCACCAGTGGTGTACGGCCAGTGTAGGAGATTGCTCCCCACACCATGATGCCGGGTGTTGGCCCTGTGTGCCTCGGTCGTATGCAGTCCTGATTGTGGCGCTCACCTGCACGGCGCCAAACACGCATACGACCATCATTGGCACCAAGGCAGAAGCGACTCTCAACGCTGAAGACGACACGTCTCCATTCGTCCCTCCATTCACGCCTGTCGCGACACCACTGGAGGCGGGCTGCACGACGTTGGGGCGTGAGCGGAAGACGGCCTAACGGTGTGCGGGACCGTAGCCCAGCTTCATGGAGACGGTTGCGAATGGTCCTCGCCGATACCCCAGGAGCAACAGTGTCCCTAATTTGCTGGGAAGTGGCGGTGCGGTCCCCTACGGCACTGCGTAGGATCCTACGGTCTTGGCGTGCATCCGTGCGTCGCTGCGGTCCGGTCCCAGGTCGACGGGCACGTGCACCTTCCGCCGACCACTGGCGACAACATCGATGTACTGTGGAGACCTCACGCCCCACGTGTTGAGCAATTCGGCGGTACGTCCACCCGGCCTCCCGCATGCCCACTATACGCCCTCGCTCAAAGTCCGTCAACTGCACATACGGTTCACGTCCACGCTGTCGCGGCATGCTACCAGTGTTAAAGACTGCGATGGAGCTCCGTATGCCACGGCAAACTGGCTGACACTGACGGCGGCGGTGCACAAATGCTGCGCAGCCAGCGCCATTCGACAGCCAACACCGCGGTTCCTGGTGTGTCCGCTGTGCCGTGCGTGTGATCATTGCTTGTACAGCCCTCTCGCAGTGTCCGGAGCAAGTATGGTGGGTCTGACACACCGGTGTCAATGTGTTCTTTTTTCCATTTCCAGGAGTGTATATGATGATTCAGATTCAACCTACGATTGATAATCACACAAATAATCTATAAAATCTCAAAATTTTGCAAAGCAAAGAATTACACAAATTAGTAGTACGTCTTCATTGACAATGTGACTATCATTACCCTAAACTAATACTGCTTCTTCATTGAGAGGGTGACTATCATTACACTGGATAAAACTGAGTAGATGCTGTGATAGTTAGTTGATATGCCATTACCTCAATCACTGTGACTACCATTACTTCAAACACATGGGGTTAGTATATGTACCATAGCTCACCACTGAATTCAGCAATAAGATCTTAAAATTGTATTCAAACACTAGAAACTGATTATCACAAGCACCATACAAAATTGTACCAAATTCCCTCATACATTATCATTGTTTTATGAAACTGTAACAAATACCCCCATACATTATGATTGTTACATGAATCCATAACAAACTGCCTCATATGTTGCGAACTAAGCAAGATTATACTTCTTTTGAAAAGCTGGAAAATGTTGCAACAGGCGCTAGTGATCAGTCTGCAAGCCAAGACTTGTTGATGACGATAAGTGAAGAGTTGTTTCAACAAACAAAACACTTAGTCAGATTCGTGACATCGCATACATATGTCAGTACCCTATTCATGATATTACAAGTCACATTCCTTTTACTATGACACACACATGAAATCACATTTATCTTACTGAACTTCACAGCATGACTTAGCAATCAAAGGTGGTAGCTACAAACTGACTGACAGTTTCATTTTGATGGCTGCAATGATTTGGATGTGGTCAAATCAGTGACCAATATGTGATGTCAAGATGACATCATAGTAATGGGAGTAGTTTGGAATACAATGGATAGGGTACTGATTTACATACATGGTGTGATGGATCTAATTAAGCATTTTGCTTGTTGGAACAAGTTTTAACTCGCTGGCATTAACAAGTCTTGCTGACAAATCGCTTTTGTGTGTTGGAACACATCTCAACTTGCTTATTGGCAACACACAAGGCAGTTTGTTACAAGTTTGTGCAACGATGGTGATGCATGAGGTAGTTTGTTATAATTTCACGTAACAAAGCTGATGTTAGGGCCTACATTTTACAATTTCATGAAAAATGATGATAACACATTTTCCTAAGATTTTGTTTGACCCTTTGGATAACATTTTAGATCTAGTAGTAGAAGCCCACTAGCAATGTATAGGGCAATTTTTTGCAATTTCACTGTAATATGTCGATATATGGGACAGTTTTTTATCGTTTTGCTATAACAGGAGCGGTCTGCTACAGTTTTGCTTAACAGAGTGATGTGTGACGTAGTTTGTTACAGTTTTGCCACAACATGATGATGTAAGAAGCAATTTGTTATAATTTTGCCATAACATAGCGATGTATGGAGCAATTTGTGACAGTTCTGTTTGATGGTTATTTTTAATCAAATACAAAATGAGGGAGATCCAGATGCTGACACTCACTGCCAGTTTATGATACATACAAATACTGTCAGCTTCTGGCCTTAAAATATTATGTAAGATCCAGTAGCTCACCCCCACTGTCAGCTTACAACACATACACTATCAGTTTCTGGTATTGCAACAGTTTTAGGATGCAGTAGCTGACATCCAGTGTCAGTTTTGGCATATGCATTATCAGTATCTCACACTACAATATATTTTTTAGATAAGTGGCTGATACTGTCAGGTTATGGTATATGTACTATCACCATACGTTTGAGGTTAGGTAGACACTGTGGTTAGAGTATAGGCAGTCACTGTATCAACTGACGATCATTGCCCTCACAATAGCATCTGGGTTAATGGCAGTCATCTACTCAACAGACCACCATTGCCCTACAATAGTATCTTTGGTAATGGTAGTCATCCTGTCAACTAGCCATCATTGTCCCAGAAGTATGTGGAGCAATGATAGTCACCATAATTCAATTGACCTTCATTGTCCCACAATTGTGTCCATCTTGCATTCCCAATGTAGGGCAATTTGTAAAGTTTTTTGTTACAATGGTGACGTATGGGACAATTCATCACACTTTGGTAATTTGTAATATGACAATATATGAGACAATTTTCCTGTAACATTGTGATATGTAGAGCCATTGTTAAGAAGTTGACTGTAACATGAAATGTAGGAGGCAATTTGTTACAATACTGCTGTAACATGGTGATGTATATGGCAGTTTGTTACAGTTTCCTTCAATTCTTAGCTGTGAATGAATATAAAATGGGGTAGACCCACTAGTTGACATTCACTGCCAAGTTATAGAGTACTCACAATCTGTCAGCCTCTGGCTTAGCACCTACTTCAGCTTTTGGTATATAAACTATCACCTTCTGATGGTACAATACAGATTTAACATTTTGGATATGAGAGAAGTGGCTTCTATGTTGCAAAGATTGTACTACAAGAAGACAAGTGACAGGGAACTGACGTTTGCTATTTCTCAGAGTTGTAGAAGTGTTCACACATTTTCCTTATGTGTCTCATTAGTATAAAGTTACCCTATGATACTTTTAATAGTGCAAAAAACACAACGATGTGTGCCACCTGTTTCTCAGCATTTGTTATCCTCGTTGCCACTGACTATTTTTCACAAGATCACAGCTAAAGCAAAGTGCATCGATTTTTGTGTGCTTTACAGTTTATTATTTTTAAGACAGCCTTAGTGCAGTATCGAAAACTTGAAAAGGGCTACCTAAAGGTCTAATTGCTCAGAATTTAAAAAAAGAACTTTTGTTTCACTGATGAGGCCATCTGCTGTTTGCGTTTCGGAAAGACACTAAGGATATAGCACTTTTGCCGACAAAACACACGATGACTGCATTCAGAGTCAATGTCGACACAAAATTAAGGAATATAGGGAAGACGAAACTTGTCTATATTTTGGTGTGAACCACAGCGCTAAGCTAGTGTGCTACTACCGTGATTTTAAAGTCCTATGTTTTATATAAAAAGTCAGAGCCTACTAGTAAACATCTTGTTGAATTCGTTATGAAATTGACAGTGGCTCTGATGAACAAAGGAGGCCTGATCGGATCAACTTCTGCCCAGAATATTTCACCTGTAAACTGTGATAGATGCTTTCAAATAGTTCAAATAGCCCTAAGCACTATGGGGCTTAACATCTGAGTCATCAGTCCCCTAGTCTTAGAAACCTAACTAACCTAAGGACATCACACACATCCATGCCCAAAGCAAAATTCGAACCTGGGACCGTTGCAGAACCTGGGACCGTTGCAGCAGCATGGTTCTGGACTGAAGCGCCTAGAACCGCTCGGCCACATCGGCCGGCGATAGATGCTTTCCTAAATTGATTCCAGCTACATAAATGTCAAAATCGCCAGAGGGGATGTAGGGTTTGTGCAGAAGGAAGCAAGGCAAGATCTAGGAGTGTGGCAAGAAAAAATATCAATTATTATTGTGAAAAATGTTACGTAGGACTTCGTTTCCCAAATGCTTCGAAATTTTTCATGCTAAGGCAAATGTAACCATGTCATTTCCAGGAAAAAACTAATTTTTCAAACAGTTTTACTTTTAGTATCAACAACTTCTTATTCTGTCTGCTTTTAGGAAACAAAAGACAAAAAATTTTGTTATTGTGAAAACAATACATTTTCATTGATGTAAATCTACATTTCTTTGCAGTGTTATGTACAATAAAAGGTCTCTCTCTCAAATTCAATAAACAGGCTTACATTCTGTGCAGTACAACCTCCTATAAAAAATTGTGAGAGACCACTTATGAGACAACTGAATTACATTCAAGTTGCCAAAACCTGACAGTGTTAAGATCCAGTAGCTGACACCCTCTCTCAAGTTATGGCACATACACTGTCAAACTCTACTCTAGTTATTTACATTCAATTCAGATTATAGTACATATCCCACTACCATGCAATCAGAGTGAGAGATGTCATTTTGATCAAGGTAATAGTAATAATCATATTAACTGACCTTCATTGCCCCACAAAAGTATCATGCATTCTGATGTATGGGTCAGTTTGTTACATTTTTGTGTAACAATGGTGATTTATGGGATAATTTGTTACAATTGTCTAATTAATAACAAAGTAATATGTTGAGTAAAGTCTTTCAATTTACCTGTAACATGCTGATGTATGATGCACTTCGTCAGAATTTTGCAGTAACATGGGGCAATTTCTTACAATTTTGCTGTGACATAGTGATGTATTGGGCAGTTTTGTTACAATTTCGCTGCACCGTAGGAACATATGAGTAAATTTGTCACATTTTTTGCAATAATATGGCAATGTACAGGGTGATTTGTTACAGTTTTGTTGTAACTTGTCGATGTATGGGAAAACTGGTAACAATTTTGTTGTAAAAGGGGCAATTTGTTACAATTTCAGGTAATGACAGTGATGTATGATAAAATTTGTTAGAATTTTGCTTTACCTTAGTATGCATGATTTATTTGGCAATTTTTTTACATTTTCTTGTAAGATGACTACGTATAGGGCAATTTGTTACAATTTTGTTACATAAGGGTAATTTATAGGGCAAAGCGTCATGTAGTCTCACCTGTGTGATAGTGTAAGTTAGCATTATCAGTAGAAGATGACAAACAATTTGTACAGGGCACCAATTCTTCCAGTTTTGCTGTAACATTGGGCAGCTTGTTACAGTTCTGTATGGGGAAATTTGTCACAATTTTATTTAATGTTTATCTATAGCTGACAATATTATTTGTGATCCAGTAGCTGACACCACCATATGATTCTGGCACATATTCTGTCAGCTTTTGGTGTAACAATACAATTTTGAAATTCAGTAGTTCACACACACTATCAGGTTATACTACACACAATTCCAGGTTATGGTGTTAGAATACTGTTTCAGTTCTTAATCGCTATTTGTTCCACCTTGTGGTGTTATAACACTATTTCAGTTTTTACTGCCTATTTGTTTGTGTTAGCTATCACTGTCTTGACTGCTTAGTACTGTAATTTCACTGAGTGATAATGTAAGTTATACCACATACACTTCCAGCTTATAGTGCTGGAATACTGTTTTAGTTCTTAATGCCTATTTGTTCCAGTTTTTGATGTTAGAATATATTTCAGTTCTTAGTGCCTATTTGTTTGTGTGGCTATCACTGTCTTCAGTGCTTAGCATTGTAGTTTCCACTGAGCAATAAGCAGAAGTTTACAAGTGTCTTGTGCATGGGTAATTTGTTACAGTTTTGCTATAACATGGTAATGTGTGGAACAGTCTATTACATTTTTGTGTGATAATTATCTCTCAATGAGAATCTTGAATGAAATTTTCGCTCTGCAGCGGAGTATGCACTGATACGAAACTTCCTGGCAGATTAAAACTGTGTGTCGCACCGAGACTCAAACTCGGGACCTTTACCTTTCGCAGGCAAGCGCTCTACCAACTGAGCCACCCAAGCACGACTCACAACCTGTCCTCACAGCTTTAATTCCGCAAAGGTCTCGAGTTCGAATCTCAGTCTGGCACACAGTTTTAATCTGCCAGGAAGTTTCACTGAGAAAGTTATTTGCAGTCCAGTAGCTGAGACTATATGGAGCTATTAGTTACAATTTTGCTACAGTGTCATGATGTTTATAGCAGTTCTTACAATTTTGCTGTAAGATGACGATGTAAGGGGCAACCTGTTACAATTTTGTATGAAACTGGTGGTGTATAGAGTTATTTATATCAGTCTTGTGTAATAATCATGAGGTATAGGGTAAATTGTTAAAATTTTGTTATAAAATGGCGATTTGTTTGGCGAAGTGTCATGCTGTCTTCACTACATGGTAGTTGGCCTATAAGTTAGCATTGTCAGCAAAAGGTGACAAAATTTTTATACTGCCTGAAAGCAGGCAGCTGAACACACAGTAACCATTTTTCATACATTACAGATGTATATTACTAATATTTAGTAAGCTATTTCAGTGAAATACAGTGTAATTTCCATTGTGTGAGAGCATAATGTTGCATTATCAGCAGAAGATGACTTATGTTTTGTTCTGCAAGATGAAGTTAATATCCTAGCAATATGGTGACTTTTAAATTCTTTTTGGCTAAAGTAAGAGGAGATTTTGACAAATAATAAAGTCTGTTTAAGTATGGGAGTAACATACTTTGCTTTTGGTACAAAGAGCAAACTATTTTCGTCAATAAGTGCATTTTAAACGGTAAGTTAGCTGAGCAGTAGTGTGATTTGTAATGTTAGAGAACAAATTTATAGGTATTTTATAAATACTACAGACAATTTTGGTTTCTTTAGTGTGGTACAAAGATTGAAGCACATCAGCAGGTACTGGTTAACCTGTAAGTTACATTAGCAGTGCTACTATACATGTGCACTTCAACATATTTTACAGAACAATTGCATCAGAACAGTAGTGACAACTATGTTTTGTATTCACAATCTTCTTTTATTTTGATGAATAATGCAGACAGCCTCAGTTTTGTGCAAAAATTTAATTTTCATTCATGATCAGAGATCTGCAGCTATACTTGCATATTACGATAAGTAACCTGCATCTGTTTTGTACTCAAAATCTTTATACATTGATAAATAATTCGTGCAAATACCGAATTTTTTTGATACTAAACCTTCCTCTCTGTGTGGAACCTTTTCAATTACTCCCTTTGCCCATACCGTGTGTTTACAGTTTATATTTGCAAGAATATGAAGTACTCCTTGTACATTATGGAAATATGTAGTTTAAATCATACAACAGAGCAAATATCACATGTAAATGCGTCATTGTTAGTATGGTTTGTTGCGCTATAGTTTCCAAAAAAATTTATTTTCGGCGGATAAACATGCTACCACAGTTTGCTAAATACCAAAGGGTAATTAAAAAACTATATTAGACAATGTTTAACATCGATTATGTTGTTTTAGTGTAGAATTTAATGCTTTAGCTTCTTCCTTCATAACTAGTGCTTGGTGAGATGAAGCATTACTGGCAAACTACAAAAACAAAATGCCAATATCTTACATATTTTGTTAAATATTACAGACAACTGTGGTAATTAATTTGAGAGCCATGTTCTAGTGTCAGTTGTAAGCTAGACATCAGTGGCAGGCTTGCAGTAACTAACAGTTGTGGAACAGTAATTCAGGCTGGCTGTCTGATGTCTCAAGTATCACAGCTTGCCTGCCTAGCACAGTGTTTTAGGCAACATGTGGTTTGTACAGCTACATGCTTGGTCAGTTTCGTTTCTGTTCATACCTCATACACACCTAAATGAAATGTCAACTGCCCATTTGGCATGTTCTTCTTAGCCACATTTGTAGAAAAATTTAGACATGTAAATAACTTTTGGGCACAGAATTTGAAAGCCCTCACTCACATTTTATGCATCAGTTCTGGCAAATATTTTAGATGTAAAATCAGTATTGTGACATTTCACATAAACATTGTGTGTGTGTGCGTGTTTGTGTGCTTATATTTGTGTGATAAGCAATATTCATAATTTTTATGTGGAAATATTTTATTTATGGTCTCCATTGGGCCTTACACCAAATGCCACACACAGATCAAATTAAGCTCACTGATAAGTGCTGCTTAACCTGTAAGTTAGACCAGTAGCTCCATGTTACATCAGTATTCCCAATATCTTTACGTTTTTTTATAAATAATAGAATGTTTTTAAACATGGTACAAAATTTAGATTGTTCAGATACTTTTGAACATTCCCATGGCAGCTCTGAGGCTACATTGTGAGGGACTGTTTCAGTTTAATCACCAGGAAAATACTGTGATGTGATTGGCTGTTTCGTTTTAATGGCCATCATTTTAAATTTCTGCCACCATTCCAAAAAAAGAAATGTGGCCCCTTGGATTGTGACATTGTGGAAAGGGGTTTGGCTGGTGACATCATAATGATGATGTCATAGGTGGGTAATGTGATTTGTGACATCTTGCACAGGGCACTGACCAGTACATGTGGCATCACAAATGTAAACAAAGTGCTCCAGATTATCTACAGCCATACTACTCCAGTGTATACTTTTTCTTAGTTAAGTTCTAATATGTTGCTGTGAGTTTCTTTCTTTGTTGTTTTTCATTTTTATGAACGGTTGTTGGTCCCTTTTAAGTTGCAATGCAAGAGAAAAACGCCTGCAGACAAAATAAACACTTCTTTTGGTAAATTGCTTCTTAATAAGTTAGTCAAATGCTAACACACGTTATTTTATCAACTTTTGAGACTATACTCTCTGAGTAGAAGTATTTTATATTATTTGTCCGTTGATTTAGACTGTATAATTCAGATATTTCAACTGTGGATAACGTGAAATGAACTAAATTGTTCACCAGTAAGAAACAGTCGCAGTCTCAGGGTTCTTTTAAATTCTTTCTTCTCATTCGACATTTTATTGAATTTCTGATAAATATACTGAGTCTTCTCTATGAAAGAGAGTATGACAGCTACAAATACTTACGCTATGACAGAGAATACCAATTTTCAACAGTCCAATGTGAGTTGCCTCCTTTGACTGTCGAACAATAACTGAACATCTGCACATGCTTACGTTTTTACATTCGGTTTCGTTTCATTCTGGCAGTAAAGCATGTAGAGTTTCTTAAAAATGCCATTTCCATCCACCATGGTTGGTCACTGTCAGCTGATACACCGTGGTTATTGGCACTAAAAAGCTCCTCAGCGACCGAGGAAGACAATACTGATTTGTCAGGATCCCTTTGACTTCACATGAACCAGAGAAAGAAAAACTTTTGTGTAATCACCGCCTCCTGCGGAAATGTCGTTATTGGTTCAGTATCGCTCTCTAACTTCTACTGAGCCAATCGTCTGTGTTTATTTAGTAAATTCTGGGACATTTGCTGTTTGCTCCATGCCAGAATAAGATGCACACAAAATTCATTTCACCACAGCTTCGACACATTCACATACAGAAATTGCTGTGTGTGTCAGGTGTGAACAACATTACAGCTAGACTGATTCTATATTCTTATAATTCTCCATCATAAAATGCTACCTTATAATTATTCTCCAACTTTGTTTTTACATAGGATATTCTTTACTGCAGAAACTACATATAACAACATTCTCATTTTTTGCCCTCTTGTAAAGGAGCCCTTAGAAGTGAGTTTGTTGCTTTCATTTTATTATATTTAAATTGTGTTAACTTTTTAAAATTCTTTGTACGTCCATAGATCGTAATAATTTCTTTGCATTAATTTTTCTTTAATTCAGAGATTTATTCATGGAATTTGAAAACCAACAAAGTTCTTTAGTCTGATCCTAATGCAGGTTTGATTTCTTATGAGTATTAACTGAGTGAAAGCTAATTATTCTTGAGAATAAGCTAATATTGTTAATAAGAAATGACAGTAAGGAATATATATATTGAGAGGCCAATGTCGGAATACCCAGACTCATGAACAGGGGTCGACAAGAGGTTCGTGAACTTACACCACTTATTGCCCAAACTGCCCCTTTCTGAGCCAAAAATATCCTTTCAGAATGGGAAGAGTTACCCCAAAATATAATTCAATACGACATAAGCGAATGAAAAGAAGCAAAGTAGACTAATTTTCATGTCAAACGGTCACTTACTGCAGATACTGTTAGAATAGCGAAAATGGCAGCATTAAGTCTTTGAACAATATCCTGAACATGGGCTTTCCACGACAGTTTACTATCTATCTGAACACCTAGAAATTTGAACTGTTCAGTTTCACTAATCACATGCCCATTCTGTGAAATTAAAACGTCAGGTTTTGTTGAATTGTGTGTTAGAAACTGTAAAAACGGAGTCTTACTTTGATTTAGTGTTAGTTTATTTTCTATACACTATGAACTTATGTCATGAACTGCACTATTTGAAACCGAGCCAATGTTGCACACAACATCCTTTACTACCAAGCTAGCATCGTCAGTAAACAGAAATATTATAGAGTTATCCATAATAGTAGAGGCATATGATTTATATAAGTAAGTAACAGGAGTGGCCCCAATACTGATCCTTGGGGCACCTCCCATTTTACTGTACCCCACTCAGAACCCACATCACAGCCATTCTCAACACTGTAAATAATGACCTTATGCTGCCTGTTGCTAAAGTAAGAGGTGAACCAATTGTGAGCTACTCCCCGTATTCCGTAATGGTTCAGCTTCTGGAGCAATATTTTGTGATCAACACAATCAAATGCCTTAGTTAGATCAAAAAATATGCCTAGCGTTCAAAACCGTTTGTTTAACCCATCCAGTACCTCACAGAGAAAAGAGAATATAGCATTTTCAGTTGTTAAACGACTTCTACAGCCGAACTGTACATTTGGAAGCAAATAGTGTGATATAAAATCATCAATTATCCTTACATACACAGCCTTTTCAGTAACTTTAGCAAACACTGATGGCATAGAGATAGACCTAAAATTGTCTACATTATTCCTTTCCCCCATTTTAAAAAGCGGCTTTACTACTGAGTACTTTAATTGTTCAGGAAACTGACCATTCCTAAAGGAAAAATTATAAATGTGGTTAAATACATGGCTAACATGTGCAGCACAGTACTTTAATATTATGCTACGCACTTCATCATATCTATGAGAGTCCTTAGTCTTGAGTGATTTAATTAGTGACTCAGTCTCCCCCTTCTCTGTATCACAGAGGAGTATTTCAGACATCAGCCTTGGAAAAGCATTTGCCAAGAGTGTTATATAATTCCCTATAGAAACTAAATTTTTATTTAATTAATCAGCAATGCTCAGAAAATGATTGTTAAATACTATATATATACGTGATTTATCAGTAACAGAAATATTTTTACTACAAACTGACTTTATATCATCGACCTTGTGCTGCTGACCAGACACTTCCTTCACAACTGACCATTTGGATTTAATTTTATCCTGCAAATTAGCTATTCTATTTGCATACCACATACTCTTTGCCTTCCTAATAACATTTTTAAGCACTTTACAGTACTGTATGTAATGGGCTACTGTAGCTTCATTGTGACCACTTCTGACATTTTGATATAATTCCCACTTTGTTCTATGTGATATCCTTATCCCACTAGTCAGCCACCCAGGCTGCCTTTTACTGCTAGTATCCTGTTTAGAACGTTCTAATGGAAATCAAATCTCAAAGACCATGAGATATGTGTTAAGGAAAGCATTATATTTGTCATCTATGATAGTGACACTGTAAACATCCTGCCACTCTTGCTCCTTGACAAGGTTTAAAAAACTCTCTATTGCTGTTGGATTAATTTTCCTACATAGTTTGTAACTGTATGTGACATTTGTTTGAGTACAAAAGCCTTTTAGAGTTGCGATTTGTGCATCATGGTCTGAAAGGCAATTCACACTTTTACTAACAGAATGCCCATCTAATAATGAAGAATGAATAAAAATATTGTCTATGGCTGTGCTACTGTTCCCCTGCACTCTAGTTGGCAAAAACACAGTCTGCATCAGATCATATGAATTTAGGATATCTCCCAACATCCTTTGTCTTGCCCCATCATATACAAAATTAATTTTCAAGTCACCACATGTAACTAATTTCTGGTACTTCCTATAAAGTGAATCAAGAACCCTCTCTAGCTTGATCAGAAGTACTCTGATGTCAGAGTTAGGGGACCTATAAACAACAGCAGCTAGAAGTTTAGTTTCACTAAATTCTACTGCCCCTGCACAACATTCAAATATCTGTTCAGTGCAGTGCCATGATATGTTTATGGACTCCAATGGAATACTGTTTTTTTATGTACTTGGCCACTCCCACACACCACAAGAACCTCCTTGAAAAACAGCAAGCTAGTCTGTATCCTTGTAAAGGAAGCCTCAGAATTGTCAAATTATTTTAAGTGGTGCTCTGATATACCAATAACTTCAGAATCAACATCTATAAGCAGTTCACTAACTTTATCTCTAATACCTCTTATATTTTGATGAAATATGCTAATTCCTCTGAAGGTGAGCCCTTAGTTAGAGGACTTCCTTTAAGCATGTATACCTATCAGCTGACTTCAATTTAAAAAAAGTGCAGAGCTCTAACACTAACTACAACAGGAATTTTTCTGTGAGTGATCCCACCACCACCCATTACATTGTCACCTATAAGCTTTGTCAGCCTCCCTTCCCGTACCTATTGAGATGCAGGCCATGCCCAGTGAAACCTGATCTACTGATAGACTCAGCTGGCATCACCACAATGTGACCCATGCCCTCTGTCATCAGTGCCTTCTCCAGTCCCATGTTAATGCACCTAACAGCCCCGCATTAAGATGAGGCTGATCATGATGCTGAAACAGTTGCATGAAATGTACATTAGTGCCACCAGTTTGAGTAGCTATCTTTACGAGGTCACCACCTACAGCATGTACCCATGCCTATAGAGACTATTCCATGCCCCTCCCACTGTCACTACCTGATCCTCCTTTGTAAAATTCCTACATAACTCCCCTATGCTGTCAGTTATCTGAGCCAACCCTGCACTAGGCTTCACAGTGCTGGTGACCTGGTACTCACCCTCCAACACTTCCTGCAACTGCTGGCCCACGCCTCTACCATGCAAACTACCTAGCAGCAGAACCTTCTCCTTTCTATTAAACTTTGCAACTGACCTAGGCCTCCTAACTCCTAAAGACTGCTGCATGTTTCCTACACCTAGAACTACAAGAGGCTCCTCTCCACTCAACTCTGACAGTTGGTCAAATCTATTGCACATAGGCAAAGTATAACTGTCTGAATACCTCCTCCTCCTCCTAGCTGCCTTCTTGCCAACTGCCAGTTCCCATTCCCCAGCACCCTTCACCTTCCTCAACCTATCTAGTTCCTCCTTTGCGTTTTGTAACTGCACCCAAAGGGCACAGATGTTACGTTCCTATTCCTCTATCAACTTATTTTTACCACAGATTCTGCATTCCCAGGAGTGCCCACTGGCTTCCCCACTGCATTCCCCACAATGAAAATACTTTGAACAAATCCCACACCGTAACCCACTACTCACAAACCTTACTATAGTTCATCGAATGCTTTATGTGCAATTGTGATGTAAGGAACATCGCTGGTTTTTGAGCAGTTCCTATTAATGCACATGCTTTGTAGCCTAACTATTCCGTAATTGTCATTCATACATTCACTACACTCACCTACACTCCACTAATTCACATATCCACAAGCAAAGGGGGCAGTGTGTACGGTGGAAGAACACTCCTTCCACTAGATGGTTGAAGCCATCCCATGGGATATTTCAGCCAACAGTTCTACAACAGAAGGGTTCGCTGACCATTAGGTGATGGTGGTGATAGGCATCTCGAAGTCAGGATGTCAAAAAACCACTAATTCAGGGCATGGGTAAGTGGTGTTGCGATGAGTGGGTGCCTGCTTGACGCCAGAATACAATCGTAAGTATGACGTTGCTCCAGGCAGCCAGTACCCACAGTCTATTAGTAGTGCAACCCTGCTGAGGTAAGCACTGACCAACACGCAGCCCCAGCAGGTGGAGATGGAAGCAGTGGCATCAACGCTAGTAATGTTGCAAGGCTGCCGACGCCACAGAGCCGACTCCTTGCATAACCCACGTGGTCCAGTAGCCACTAACAGCCTTGGGAGTAGACAAACATAGTGACCATGACTATGATGTAGACTATGTGCGGAAGGAGCTACCGATCACGGCGCCCTGGCTAACAGCGTCTAAGTCTACATGGAAAGACCTGTAGAGCCATTGAATTCATAAATCAATAGACTTTCTGAGTTCACACCAAGTTACTGGATGCCAGTGGACAGGGAAAACTCTATCTGAAAATGAGAAATATTTATACGGGCATGACCCATGTTTGTTTTGCTACAGAACTCAAGCCATAACAGTACCTCGGCTTCAGCAGCAGGTAATCGGACCATCTGCTGCCATCTTTCTGCTGTGTCAGTACTTCTGTACTTCTGGCCACTCGGCTTGGCAACAGGTGAAGTAACTTCCTTAGCACCAGAGCAACAGTTTCTGCCGAATAAGCATGCTGTACTGCATAATTTGTTAGGCTGGATTATTCCTCTTCTGTGGATTTTTGCAGCACCTGAAGGCGATGCCTTAATTTTATGCGGCCGTATCAAGTACATTATTTTCCAGCACAACAGTGCCATATGATATTTAAATTTTTACCTTCATTCTTCCAGTGCCCCACCGCTGAAGGCAATTGCGGTATCAAACTCACGCATTTTGTCAGCTATTAATGACACCAAGTGGATTTGGGACATATTTTCAAATTTGCCGGTTTATACTCTCATTTGGGTTTTCTGTCTTGCCATGTACACATTTCTGTAAAAGCGTGGATATGCCACAACCCGAAATAATGGTTTTATAGCAATGAAGACTGCTGATAGAGTACTGTGATCGTAATTGTAGGATTCATATGTCTTTATTGGACACCATGCACCTTCTAAGGCCACGTGGATTTTCACTTGTAGATGTTTTGTGAAAAAAGTTGCACTCACTCATAGGACGTTGAATTTCTCGTGTATTCCGTACTTTTCTTCTTATTGCGACGCCATGAAAATTCTGTAGTTTAATAATTTATGCTCTTTCAGCCCAATAGATCTGTCATCTTCAAGGCCTTCTCTTTTCAGGACCTGTGTGACCTCCTATCCTCCATCCATTCGTTTTCGCAGATGTGCAGAACATTCAAGTATTTTTATTGCCGCTGTAGGACCATAAGAGTAACTTTCTAAAATACTTATGAAATCACAGCAGAATTTTGTGCATATAATATCGCAATTTGCCTCTGACCTGCCGAAAAATCAGTTGCAACTGTTTCCAACCTTCCTCTAATATTTGAATAATTTTCTAGGTGACTTCTCTAGGACTTTTCCCTCCACCGTATCTACTTCCGATCACAACTGTCTTTGGTTCTATTGGTATACCGGCGGACAGCTGAAACAAAGTACAAGAGATTATGTAATTTCATCCCCATGTTGTCACATGAAACAAATCAGTTTCAGTTTCACAATTACCATCTTTCTTCCTACCTTTCTCTCACATGTCACAGTTTCTGCCACTCTATTCTGGCTGATTACAGCTAATTCATCATGTAATTTAGATTCAGACGCAGGAAAGATGAGGCGAAGCACAGGGGCGTTTTTCACACTAGAGAAGAAGTTTGTGTCCTCACAATCAACCTCACACTGTGTTTCATGCTAGCATTAGCTTCTTATTGCCAGTTTGAGCTAGCTGATATTCTGCTCCACATTTGTCAATCATAACTTGCAAGGCAAACTTTAAACCAATTATCTAACCATCATATTAGAGTTTGAAATAATTGTGTTCACCACAGATTAAATATGGACAGAAGTTTCTACAATGGCGGTAAATTTATAACTAATATTTCTTCTGCATCCGAGTGTTGCTAGTACGATTATTAATAACCACAACACACGCAAGCGGAACTTCCGAACACTAACTGAACATTTACATGGAAGCCAAAACAAAAAATAAATAAATCTTGACAGTAAACGCCACCTTCTACATGACATCTGGGCTGTCTGCAAATCTTTGTCGATATATATTTGAAAAATCTTTGAAAAATTGGCTGGCTTTCAAATATGCGATTTCAGTGCCTTTTTGTCAGCATTCATCTGAAGATGCCCAGAAGACTCTGCGCCGAAATATTGTAGCAGCAAGTTGCAGACATCTGGCAGGGGAGGAAGAAAGGGTGAACTTAGGTTACCACAGTAGCGACTCAGAACAATGCGGGGACGAACATTCCAAATTTTTAGATGATATTCAAGGCAACAATAAATCTCACAAGAAACAAGATATTTGACAGTATTGTACACAGAAGAGAGAACTCTAAAGATAGCGAGGTACCTACGGCCGCTTACATTTTGTAGGAGGAAATGTGCTGAAGAAAGATTTTAGCTCATGCAAAAGATAGTATGCGGTGTTTTGAGCTTATATTTTGTTTTATTTTACTGACGATTTTCCTACACTTATGTGTCGTTGTATGACTGAGGAACAGCCCAACTTTGTTTAATATTTCTCTCATATTTTCTGTCTTCAGTCACTTTGTGTAGACAGTGGCCAGATGGGTTGTTTTGGTTTATTTGTAAAATGAATGAAATATTGTTATCTATTCTGAAACTGTGTGCAGTGGTTTTCCAAGGCTACAACAACGAGAACAGTTTTGCTCGTCGGCCTAAAGTTTTAAGCATACCCAACTCACAAAAAAATGTTTTTCTGATTGTTTTAGGTTCGATGCTAAAAGCAGTTTCATTTTCATATCTATCGATATTTTCTAAGTCGATTATTGCTATTCCATCATTTATTAATGTATCTGCTCGCTTCTGTATCCAAGGAAATATTTATTTCCTGTAAGCATGTCTCTTTGGAAAAGCGCCGCCGCGCATCAAATCTAATGATTATTCCTCTAAATACCGGTCCGCGGGCGCAACCCCCAGTTCACGGAGGTACGTCTTAATACTTATCTCATTTTCTGTTTATAGGAAATCTCACATTCGCCCTTCCCCCGAGTATTGCACGTGTCTGTCTCCTGTTTCCTTGTATAATCAGTGAGAAACTATCCATTGAACTGAAAACATTGCACGGGCGGGACTCCATAGCCCGCGCGGTCAATCATTTACGCATCTACTTTGGCTTATCTTTCTTTGCTTTTACCGTTGTTTGTGCTAACCGTCGCTGCATACTGCGATAAGTGCAATGCACATAAATGTCTTTGCTCCCTTTCGCTTTCTAGGAATTTCGGGCAATATACATGAAGGAGTTATACCTCAAATACGTCGTGGGCTGTCTGAGGACGAAGATGAAGGGGTAAAGCCTCCAAGCGATTTCACCGATGAAAGTGAAGGGGAGGAAGAAAGTGTGAACGTGGGTTACCACAGTAGCGACTCAGAACAATCCGGGGACGAACATTTCAAATTCTTAGATGATATTCAAGGCAACAATGACTGCCGTTCTTACGTCGGAAAAGATAAGGAAACACTTTGGATAAGTAATTCCTTGTCTCTGTCGAATAAAACGTAATCATAACAACATTATAAAAGTATTACCGGGCACAACCCGCGTGGGCAGAAATTTTTTCTCGGAACTGGACGTGATTGTGAGATTTATTCCTACAAATATGATTGAAAAATTGTTCGTTACGCAAACCTATATTCTGTATTTCAGAACGGGGGGGTGTAATTCAGTATACGAAAGAAAGAGAGTCTAGGTTCACTACTTCTTCGGGAATGCAAGCTCTTTGTGGAGTTCTATTCTTGATCGCTCTCAATAAAAGATAGCCACGCCAAGGGATGATAGCTTGCCGAGCTGTGTTTTCCTAAAACAGATTTATGTTGCTAGTGAAGAGCATCAGGTTTGATGAGAGGGCGAGCAGGGGTATACGAGAAAACTATGGTAAATTAGTCACAGTTAGGGAGGCATACAGGTACTTTGAAAGTAACTGTTAAAACAATTACTCCCAATCAGAATTTTGGCGAAGTTTCTTCTGGAGAACGGTGTAAAATTTCTTGATGCAATGAAAAAAGAAATCAGAAAGAAATCTCAGAATTTCTGGATCTGAAATCCCAAGAAAGGGGCTCTTCGCTCTTTGGATTCCAGGACGATTGCACCCTGGTAGCCTATGTGCCAAAAAAGAAAAAAAACTGTCCTCCTGTTATCTACAATGCATGATTGCGTTGAAATAGAAACAAAAACGGAAAAAAATCTACCCCAATAACGATCTATAATCATACCAGGGGGGGCGTGGATACTGTTGACCAAAAGTGCTCGCTTTATTCGACTTCGAGGAAAACTAAAAGGTGGCCGCTGGCAACATTCTTCGGCCTTCAGAACATGGCAGGAATAAATGCACACATATTGTGTATGTCGAATCATGTAGATTAAGCACGTACTAGACAGGACTTCCTGGAAAATATGGCTTTCGGGCTTCTTGAAGAACACTACAACGACTGTGCAAAACATAAGAATTTGCCAAACGAGACAGTCGAATTAAACAAGAGTAGGTCCGTGGCAGGAATGTGACCTACACAATAATAACAAGACTACTGTACACTGTTCGACATGCAAACATTTTTTACGTAAAAATCACTCAGCACGCCAAGTAGTTTGCGATTGCTTTCAATGAAGAGAAGAACGGAAATGAAAGTGCAGAGCGATTGATAGTTAGTATTTATATTTATGTATGTTGCAATCCGCAATATCATCAGTTTCAGTTAATATGAGAAATTCATGTATATGATTTATACTGTAATTATTCAATATTATAGACTACGAAATCAAAAGTATTGCTATTATAACATAACGCATAGTTACGTATTCATTTATCTTTATCCCCTAAATTGGTACCGAAGTCAAAATAAATTATTTTTGTGTGATGTTTAGTATTTTTATATGTTACAGAAATTTTACAAGTAATAATACTTACAAAAATGTACAGATGGTACCATTTTGGAAACGCGGCACCCAGGTCCGCGCATGGTATCTCGTGTGTCTGTAACGCACGCGTTATTTAGAGGGATAATGAGGGATGCACGTTACAGAGCTTAAGTACTGTCATAAGGCGAAGTAAACGAGACGAAGGCACAGCATCATAAACTCCTCGCTCCGTGTCAAATAAGCCCACTAACCCAGCAGTGGCGTCATGCACTGATTGAGTCGCAGCTCTGGCGCCATGTCACGTTTAGGCTGGGTGTTCATCTAGTGCGAACTTCTAACGGGCTCCAGCGAGGCTAAACGGGTGACCCACAACGAGTCGCAGATCCACGGCGAGAAGCACAATGTTCACACGTTGGCAACCTCACAGATATACGAAAGAAGAGAAATTATTCACCATGTTATCCTGCAAAGGCATTCCCAGGATTGATTAAATTACCTCACGCAGTATGCTATCACGTTTCTCAAGGCTGTGTGTAATGTGTTGGCAGAAGAGCCAACACCGTGTTGCTAGAGGAGGCCGAAATGCACGCGTTTAAGCTCACGCAGACTGGCGTGAGGTCTGGAACAAGGTAAAGTAATTATAGTAGCCAAAATTAGTACAGAGCTTCTGGAATACTTAACTTTAATCCATAATTGGAGAACATCGCTCTTGATGATACATAATTACAATCTCAATATAAACTGGTAATGGCGCCTTGCTAGGTCGTAGCAAATGACGTAGCTGAAGGCTAAGCTAACTATCGTCTCGGCAAATGAGAGCGTATTTGTCAGTGTAGCATCGCTAGCAAAGTCGTCTGTACAACTGGGGCGTCTCTCTAGACCTGCCGTGTGGCGGCGCTCGGTCTGCAATCACTGACAGTGGCGACACGCGGGTCCGACGTATACTAACGGACCGCGCCCGATTTAAAGGCTACCACCTAGCAAGTGTAGTGTCTGGCGGTGACACCACAGTGTGTTTATATTATTCACTTATATTATTCATCTGGTGCTAATTGTAAGTGCATTTATTGCCTGTAGATAACAGTGGCGCTGTTAGCGGGTAATTTTACAGCTGCCGAAATTCAGCTGTTCTACTGTTTCTTACGATGGACTATACAGGGTGTTACAAAAAGGTACGGCCAAACTTTCAGGAAACATTCCTCACACACAAATAAAGAAAAGATGTTATGTGTACATGAGTCCGGAAACGCTTAATTTCCTATTAGAGCTCATTTTAGTTTCGTCAGTATGTACTGTACTTCCTCGATTCACCGCCAGTTGGCCCAATTGAAGGAAGGTAATGTTGACTTCGGTGCTTCTGTTGACATGCGACTCATTGCTCTACAGGCACATCAGTGCGTAGCATCAACAGGTTAGTGTTCATCACGAACGTGGTTTTGCAGTCAGTGCAATGTTTACAAATGCGGAGTTGGCAGATGCCCATTTGATGTATGGATTAGCACGGGGCAATAGCCGTGGCGCGGTACGTTTGTATCGAGACAGATTTACAGAACGAAGGTGTCCCGACAGGAAGACGTTCGAAGCAATTGCTCGGCGTCTTAGGGAGCACGGAACATTTCAGCCTATGACTCGCGATTGGGGAAGACCTAGAACGAAGAGGACACCTGCAATGGACGAGGCAATTCTTCGTGCAGTTGACGATAACCCTAATGTCAGCGTCAGAGAAGTTGCTGCTGTACAAGGTAACGTTGACCACGTCACTGTATGGAGAGTGCTACGGGAGAACCAGTTGTTTCCGTACCATGTACAGCGTGTGCAGGCACTATCAGCAGCTGATTGGCCTCCACGGGTACACTTCTGCGAATGGTTCATCCAACAATGTGTCAATCCTCATTTCCGTGCAAATGTTCTCTTTACGGATGAGGCTTCATTCCAACGTGATCAAATTGTAAATTTTCACAATCAACGTGTGTGGGCTGACGAGAATCCGCACGCCATTGTGCAATCACGTCATCAACACAGATTTTCTGTGAACGTTTGGGCAGGCATTGTTGATGTCTTGATTGGGCCCCATGTTCTTCCACCTACGCTCAATGGAGCACGTTATCATGATTTCACTCGGGATACTCTACCTGTGCTGCTAGAACATGTGCCTTTACAAGTACGACAAAACATGTGGTTCATGCACGATGCTGCACATTTCAGTCGAAGTGTTCGTACGCTTCTCAACAACAGATTCGGTGACCGATGGATTGGTAGAGGCGGACCAATTCCATGGCCTCCTCGCTCTCCTGGCCTCAACCCTCTTGACTTTCAATTATGGAGACATTTGAAAGCTCTTGTTTACGCAACCCCGGTACCAAATGTAGAGACTCTTCGTGCTCGTATTGTGGACGGCTGTGATACAATACGCCATTCTCCAGGGCTGCATCAGCGCATCAGGGATTCCATGCGACGGAGGGTGGATGCATGTATCCTCGCTAACGGAGGACATTTTGAACATTTCCTGTAACAAAGTGTTTGAAGTCACGCTGGTACGTTCTGTTGCTGTGTGTTTCCATTCCATGATTAATGTGATTTGAAGAGAAGTAATAAAATGAGCTCTAACATGGAATATAAGCGTTTCCGGACACATGTCCACATAACATATTTTATTTCTTTGTGTGTGAGGAATGTTTCCTGAAAGTTTGGCCGTACCTTTTTGTAACACCCTGTAATAGTTGTTACTCACTTCGAAGCTAGGCTAGGAGAGAATAGCTTATCTCTGATATTTTATCTGAAAGAGGATTATTAGCAGTACGCCTTTTTGTGAAGCACGTATTGCATCCAATAAAATAACATACGGTGAGAATTGTTCATAAAATATATAATCATCTACGTAGTTCGAAAATCTTTATCACCTTAAAAGATTGTTACTAACGAACTATTTATTATGTGTGGTGTGGCTAAAGTTGCGCGAGCTTGTTGTGAAGCACATTAACTTCGGAACAATTACTTCAATTTACAACTTACGATGAAAATTAAACAACAGTGCTAACCACCAGCTTGGTAGACATGTACACCAAATGCAATCAGTGTGATACATCGCTAACAACACAGAAAATATAAAAGAATATAACATACCTGTCCCAAAAAATAAGTTCAAAAAATAACTAAATAATAATCTACTAATAATCATCTGAAAATTATATAAATATTATATTAAAAAACTGATCTCTCGAAGCACTGTAGGTTGTAAAAATATTCTTTGTGTCATTGAATGTCTCATTTTTACGAGGGTATGTTTTTTCTATAACACACATTGGAAATATTACAGAGGAGGAAACTATAAAACTTCGTCAGTGGAGTTTCAACCAAGTACAAAAATACGTATTTTAGTTTTCTCTGTACACTACCTTACTTGGACCTATTTCAGTTTTTAAAACTGTTCAGAATTCACCTTGTAGTCTAGGTAATTTCATTATTGTAGTAGCAATAGAAATATTCTCAGTTTTTGGTAGAAGATTTGTGGTTATTAATGCAGTTAAGGTAACATACATTACTAATAACACACGTTTCGATGAAAATACATTTATTAAACACTGAATGACTAGACACAATAAGCAGAAAACATGAGAGTTACAGCATGTGAGAAAGCCAGCTTCGGACTCGTCCAAAGAAAGCCGTTCACAGATAAAACATACTTTTCATTTATCAATAGTCGCCACAGAGCCCTCCCCCCCCCCTTTCCAGAACGTGTGGAGCATGGTAGAGATGATGTCCGGAGGCCCTGTGGCAGTGCATAGGAGATTAGCTGCAGAGAAATGAAGTGGTCTTCAGACCAGTGGGGCAGCTGAATACAGCATCCTGCTCTAGAGACAGGAGTCACATCAGCTTGCATCAGTTCAGCTGGAGCATTGTCATCATGTTAATGCACTGAGGGGAGGCCTGAGTGCGCATTGTCTTGCGGCAATGGGGGAGCCAGTGCCTTGGGGGAGACTTCCAGGGTCCAAGCAGGTTTTACACAGTGCATCAATACAGTATGAGCTTTGCTGCTGAGCATGATATGCATAGTATTGCTGCCACACATGAGCACTTTATATGCCCCTTAGTTGGGGGGTTGAAGAGCTGCACTTACAGAATCGTCCCGTAACATGATGAAGTGGCATATTTCCAAGGCCTTATGGAGTGATGTAAGGTTTAGGTGATGGTATCCAAAGGTTGGAGATGTGCTTGTGGACATGCTTGACCATGGCCAGTAGTGAGTCTTGAGAGGGATATGGTATGTCATCCACAAACCTGGTCGGTAGGATTAGTATCTCGCCCCATACAATTTCTCCAAGTGATGCGTCCAGGTCCTCCTCTTATGCTGCATGTACACCTAGAAGTATCCAGGGACATGCCTCATACCAGAGCCTGCCATGGCATGTGAGGGCAGCCTTGAGTGTCCTGTGCCAGAGTTCAACCAGACCATTGCACTGTGGGTGGTAGAACATTGTGCAGAACTTCAACACACCATACAGAGCACAAAGCTGGGAGAACAGGTTAGACTCGAACTGGTGGTCCTGGGCCATCATCACCGGCGATGGGCAGCCAAATCGGCAGATCCACATGTTGATGAATGTGCAGGCAACGTCCTCCAGAGGAACCACCTCAACCCACCAGGTGCCCCAGTCGATCTCAGATGGTATGTATTTGAAACCTTCAGATGGAGAGAGTGGACCCAGATGCAAGCCCTCACCCACATGTGGCAGTCATGCTTGACTTTTGGCCAGACATAATTTTTGTTTACCAGATGGTGGTTGGTTCAAATGGCTCTGAGCACTATGGGACTTAACATCTATGGTCATCAGTCCCCTAGAACTTAGAACTACTTAAACCTAACTAACCTAAGGACGTCACACAGCACCCAGTCATCACGAGGCAGAGAAAATCCCTGACCCCACCGGGAATTGAACCCGGGAACCCGGGTGCAGGAAGCGAGATTACCATATGGTGCTTGCTCTTTAAGCCCAGGTGGGCCATGTTGTGTAAGGAGTCGAAGATGTCACATCACAGTTCCGTCAGGATGACTGGTCGCACCCAGCCTGTCAATGTGTCACAAAGTACTGTTGTCATCGCTCTGGGAAGGTGGCGCATTTCAGGTGTGACTGAACTCAGTCGATCAGTGCATAGCTGTTGCTTTGGTGTGTTGGCAGCCTGCTGGTGTGGCAGGTCTTTGAGGTTGATAGGCGTGGCAATGATTTTGACCTATAAGAGGTAGTCCTCCACCACATTCTCTGCCCAGCAGATGTATCGCTCATTTGTGGAATACTGGCAGATGAGGTTGGAATGGTAAAACCTGCAGGGAGGGAGATCCTGAAGTGGTTTGTGAATGCTGTTGGCAAGAGGTTTATGGTCCATATATATAGTGAAGGAACGGCCTGTGATATTGCTACAGAAGTATTTGATCACATCATAAACTGCTAAAAGTTCTCGATCAAATGCCGACCACTTGCATTGAGACATTGTCAGTTTTTTCAAGAAGAAGTGGAGTGGTTCTTTAGTGTCACCCATTTGCTGTTGTAGCACATTGCAGATGGCCATGTCACTGACTTCTGCTCTGAGGGACACATGTGCTTCCAGGATGGGGTGGGCAAGGGTAATGGCCTTGGAATGCACGATCTTCAGATCGTTGCAAGGATCAGTCATGTCATTTGTCCAAGGAAGGAGCAGTTTGCCTGAAGTGTCTTCCCAGCCAATGCATCAGTCAAAGCTATCTGTATGGCAGCTGCATGGGAAGATGTTAGCAATAACAATTGACCATGCCTAGAAAGTGTCTTATTTCAGTATAATCCTCTGGGAGAGGCAGGCTGAGGACGAGGTCAACCAGGTCTGAAGTGGGGTGCTCACCATCAGACGAAACAGCATAACCCAGAAAAGTGTTGCTGTGGTGCTGTTATGCTGCGACTTTTCATGACTCATCTGGACGCCATTCGATTCCAAGGCCATGTGAACTTGTTCAAGTTGCTGCTGATGCTCACTGACAGATGATGGGAACACAAGAATATCGTTGAGGTACACAGAGGCAAAGGGTAAGTTAAACAACACTAAGTTGATAAACGATGCAACGTCTGGGAGGCGTTTTTAAGGCTGTAAGACATGAATTGGTACTCGAAGAGCCCAAATGGCATAATGACAGTGGTATTACATATGTTATGCTGGAAATTTGATGGTACGCTTAATGGCAGTTGAGCAGTGTAAACACATGGGCGCCATGTGGCAACTTTGTGAAGTTCTGGATGTGGGGAATAGTGTAGTTATCAGTGATAACTTAGATATGTCAGGTGGGTGCATGGAAATTTGGTGCTACACATTATGGCAGTGAAGCAGTGTAAACATTTGACCACCAGGTAGCAACCGTGTGAAGTTCTGGATGTGGCGAATAGGGTAGTTATCAATGACTGTGCGAGAATTTAGTGTTCTGTAATCGCCACACATATGGAACGTACCATCTTTCTTTAACACGAGGTGTATTGGTGAGGAACAGTTGCTGTCCGAGGGCTGTAGTGTACCCACATCGAGTGAGTCTTTGACAATACCTTTAACACAGAGTAGCTTGGATCCATTAAGGCGCTGAGCCTTGTCTCGAACTGGAGACCCCTTTGTGGTATTTATTTTATGGCAGGAGCTACTGGTGATGGCACCTAAGCAGCAGGTGAGGTGGGAGGGAGTTCGGGTGATGTGAGCTGCAGTTCACTGGTAGCCAACAAAACATGGCATTGACGGGAGATGAATTGTTGGCATGCAGCAGGCAGGTGTAGGTCCACCAGTGGTGTGAGTAATGCATCAGCTGATGCCAGGAGATCCTGGGCGAGCTGCGATGGTGGCCAGTGAATGTCGTAGTGCACTAGCAGCAAGGACGATGTTCCAATCTCTATGCACGTCATGCAGAAGTGGGTTTGGTTGCTGGGTCTTGTGTAGTGGCATCTATGTAGTTGCTGTGGACGGAAGGAGCAGTGTGTCGGCAAGAGTCGCAACTGTTGGGCTGACGTCGCACTCAGAAGCCTGGGTGTTGGTAAAGAGGCAACAGATGTCTGTCAGTACACTTGACAGTTCATGGGACGTTGCTATGATGCCTGAGAGCAGCTCTGAGTTTTGTACATGGAGGGCTGCTGTCTGAGAGTGCTCCTGTGAGAGCTCAGAGAGTGTGGTCGCGATCTGAGAGTCCAGTGATGCACATTCTATGAGAAGTGCCAGTTGGGGACCAAAGGAATAGACATCAGGTACAGCACTTGACTGTTGTCACAACAGATCATAGCACCTGAAGAGTGGCGAAGTGCAGCAGCTTGAAGGTCAGGCGAGAGTTCATAGTGCAGAGTGGCGGAGGAAGTCCAACACTATGATGGGTTCATCAATTTCTGCCACATAAGAAGTCCATGGAAAAATCTTATTGTGGGAAAGACAGAGTAATAACCTGATGGAACCGTGAATGGCGATATGTGACCTGTTTATAACAGCGAGAGGTAACGAAGCTGAGACGAATCAACAGGTGTCACAGTGGCAGAGATGATGCTGACATCTTTTCCTGTATCCACAAGTAAGTATATGCCAGATGTGATGTGGTGCACATAGAGGTGCAGAGCGTGTGCCTGAGGCAGACACTGAGTGACCTGGGCTGGTAGGCACCATGTAGCATCGAGGCAGGACTTGGTACCTGAATATGCCCACCACTGGCTTATGGGTTTCTGCACAGAGACCTGCAGTTGAGAGCAGCAGTGTCAAACATTACGTGAAACTAGCATACAGACAGGTAGGGATGGAGGGTTGGGAGGTGGTGCCGGCAGACAGGCTGGATCATTGCTGAGCTCTCGAGGGACACTCAGGCCTTGCTTAGGTTGAAGTCTGTGCACGTTGGATCATTGACACTGGCAGTGCAGGCTTGTGACCACTAGGCAAGGTGGTATCACAATGGCAGACTCGCCAGACCAGGCACAGCTCTGGCTAGGTGAGGGAGGGGGTGTAATGGAGGGTGCTGCCTCCACAACTGTGTCAGCTATGGCATTCGAGGCATGTGCTGGTAGTAGCGAAAAATAGTGAATGCTTGCTCAACAAAATGAAGGCATGACTCTGGAGAGGCAGTGACATGTGAAAGCAATTACAGCTGTGGATCGTAAGAAAATCTGCAAGTCAGAGGGTCCAGAGAGTGACATAAGGCATAACTTCACTGTCGATATGGGAGTGTAGGTGCTGCCAGAGCTCGGAAAGAATGTGCTTGCCCAATAGATCATCATGAATAATATGGTATATGGCCTCCTTGGGAGGATGGGAGAGGCATTCAATGGGGCAGTTTTTAGCCAATGTATATTTGCAGTCTTTATGTGGTGAAAGCATTATATCACTGATGAGATCAATGTGGTCATGCATATGATTGATTAAGCAAATGAACCTTGTGCTATCATCTGAGATACCATGTAAATCGAGGATGTTGTCCACTAGAGCAAATCATGTGTTAAGATTGTCTTTTTGCAGAGCAGGCAGTTTGGGAAACCTCAGAGGGGTAGTATTACAAGTGAGCAAGACAGCAGCCAACATGCAATGAGGCAGGGGAGATGTACTGGCCTGTGGTACGAAATCGTGATTGAGCAGCACAAAGTTCGTTATCGGACTGGTAACTGAAGCAGCGTAAGCCTGGCCTGGCTTGTAGACGGATGCATGTTTAAGTTTGCTAATGCCCAGAGTGGGCACAGTCGAAACAGGTGCACCGGCGATGGGGGCGTCGGAGGGTGGCGCAGCAGAGTAGGGGTGGCATAGTCTATAACAGCAGGGCCGGGTGCGTGGGCAGCAATGGCAGCGAACCGAGCAGGTGTGGACGAGGCAACAGCGCCGTAGTCGGAGGCAGCAGGCACAAACGATGCAGGTGCAAACAAGAAAGGGAGTATGCAGGCGAACTGGCGTAGCATAGGCGACTGGCATCGCCGAGAAACTGTGCAAAAATGAAACCGTGTGACCGGAGCCCGTCGTGGCATGGGGGGGGGGGGGGGGGGGGGAGAGGCGTCGTCGACGCGAATTATGAGAACAGTGCAGAGTGGGGAGCCAAGTGGAACGTGTCAGCATGCTGCGGACACACCAAATGGACCGTACAGCTCCAGCCTTGTCCGTGGGTCAGCGATGTGGTATAGATTGGCGTGTCGACGTTCCTTACAGGGCAAGGTCGGTGAGCAGGCCGCTTGGCGCGGCGTTGTCGGCATGCAGGGCAGCAGGCGAGGTCGGCCATATTGTGCTGGCTGAGGTGACGTCGGAAACTCGTGAAACAAAGTCGCATAGTTCCATCTTAGCTGTGAGTCACAGTTGACCTTCACTGTAGGCATAGAGAAGTCCAAATGCGAAGTAATAGTATGGTCCATGTAGGCAGTGAACATTGGGAACCGAAACACACAAAACAAAGGCAATAAATGCTCGCAGTTTTTAATGTTACTAACGGTTGTCGGGGTCACCACTGTGGTTATTAATGCAGTTCAGATATGACATCACTTATAACACACATTTTGATGGAAATACATGTATTGAACACAGAATAATTAGACACAATAAAGTAGAAAACATCAATGTTACACTATTTGAGAAAGCCGGCTTTGAACTCATCCAAAGAAAGTCATTCACAGATAGAGCACACTTTTCGCTTACCGATGGTCGCCACAGATTTTGTATGTCGCATAAGTGTGATGGTGTGTGCTGTAGATCTTTTAATTAATTTTAGAGCTTAATTTTACAATTAAGAAGCAGATAGAAGTTTTATTATTAGTTAATTATTGTTATATTCGTTGAATGGTGATTTTAGGCATTTTGGTCAGGTTTCAGTCGGTTATGGTAAAGACAGTAAAACAAACAACATTGTACATGTAGTGGATCTAGGTAGGACTACACATAGTGGAATAACTAAGGCAGTTAGTGTATATGATATGCATATTATTATTGGCACCACAATATGAAGGAAAGTTCATACAGACACAACCTACTGGTCAGAGTGAACTGACTTAATCAAAGACAGACAGCTCACATGCATCCCTACCACTGATGAAAGAGACGCTCTCCCTTCCTACAGTTATCGATGGTGAAGTCGACACAGAGCCCCCTTCCACCCACCTAGAGAGTACAGAACCCTGGGAATGGGGCAGTGAGAAGGTCGCTAGACTCACTTTAGATGACAATCTTTGCACAGGTGTGAGTGGCATGGCACAGTTGGACATTTCTCAGTGGGAGGGTGAGAGTGAGTTTGCACTGTACTCCTCATCCTTTTTCAATACGGGTGATATTGTGTAAGGTGAGGAGGGAGTCAGTGCAGTCAGCTGTAGGATAACTGTTAGTCCACATTAGAGTAGGGTGGGGGTGGTGGGGTCACTTTTGCAGTTTCCTCAACATCTGTTTGCGCGTGGATCTGTCTGGGGCCAGTCGTCACACTTTGTGACAGTCAAGAGGGCTGGGTGTAGTATTAACCTTATCTTCGTGTACGGCTCTGTGTCTCATAGCACTTTGCTGCAATGTCACACGTAAATCGTGAGAAGCAGGTGGGGGGAGGGGGCGGTCATACACAAAAAGTGCTCAGACTGTACTGACCTGTATGGTTATCATAAGCAGCAACAGGGATTGTAATTTGTTGATGGCTGCAATGCATACTTTGGTGAGGCACCAATGATGCCATTCACAGGTTTTCCGATGATGTGGTGTGTGACAGTCCTAAGTGTCAGATCGAGAGGAAGGTGGAAGTGACGAAGAAAGTCTGCGTCCAAGAAAGGTTCTCTGACATCTGCAACCAGAAACTGTTATGAGAATGTGTCACATAGACCCATGTCAATTGTTCAAGTGTCAGTTCCATAAATCACAATAGGAGGATCATTTTCAACACTAAATAAGGCCAGTATAGTCCACACCGTCAGACAGTCCTCTTGGACGTTTGCTCGCTTTGAACCACTGTTGATGAGAAAGAATTGGTTGGTCAAGCAATCCAGTACATAGTGTCTGCCATTGTCACGTGGGATAGTGGCAGAAGGAGTTTGGCACACATACTGTGACTGTAGACAACTTGGACGAGTGCAGCATCTGAATCCCAAGATTGCAGTCGCATTTCAAATTTGGGTAATTGCATGGTGATGAGCAGTTGCGTGCTTTGTTGCTGAAGCTTGCGTGGAACCAACACTGGCAAGGCGGCACCACCTTGCTTGGGCACAGAATGTTATTGAAAGCTGGGTGTGTGCTTGTTTTGATTGATTTGAGGTCACTGCTCTCACAGTGGTTGCTTTAAGCATCGTCCTCAGTAGCAGCTATGGGCACTCAGAGCAGGTCGGCTACCTGTAACCATGTGCAGTGACATGATCTTCGGTTGTGCTACTGGCTGCATTGTTGACTAGGAGATCTACTTATTGTGAGTGTTATAACACAGCTAAAAGGGTATCAACAAAAGTGAATTTGTGTTCCATCATTTGATCCTCATGTGAAATCACGGCCATCTGTAACTGTAGCGGTAGCTTGATGAACCACAGTGTCCATACCGCATTGTCTGACATGAGGGTCGATGTGGGAGTCTGATTGGGGGGAGTCTGATATCTCTAGCGATGATGACGGGCTCCCCAATGTGCCTCAAGAGAGTGACAGACTTGGAGTTCATCAAAAATGCCGTAGTTCCGCAAGATGCAATCGAAAATAGCGAACTAAGTCGCCACTTGGACCAAACAAAATGGTGGCAGTCAGGAATGATGTCCTGGATGAACAAATTCTCCACAGCAACTATGTTGTAGATGTGGTGGCACGTGAGTCTGGAGAGCAACGGCAGATGAGCTCCCCAGGTTCAATCACAGTGCAGAACAGAGTCCTAGAATCTTCTCGTGTGGCCCTGCCAACCAGGATACAAGTTACGTTACGAGCAGGTGCAGATGGAGTGTTCCCAAAGCAGCTAGCCCAAGAAAATCCAATGGCGAGTCACTGTGTCTGTCCAAAACAGTCTGTAGAACAGTGGAGGTCAGCAGTCGTCACACATTGTTCATATACACAAGGGTTATTGTTGTTATCCATGGCATGACAAACAAATACGTCACTTTCGTGTTTCGCACATAATAATGGCTGTTCCTGCTGGTTTGAACCACCAAATGAAGCATTATGGAAGTCGTTGTTCTGTATCCATAGTTCACTAGGATTGTAATTGTGTGGTGGTTCCATTGACAGTACTGAGTGAGTGACAAGGCGAAGTCTACTGAGTAACAACAGCAGCTGCCGACTTGGCTGCGGGGTCGCCAGTGTGGATGGACCCAGATAGCAATACTCGTAACAGGATAACTTATGCAGTTAGTATAGATAGTATGCACTTCATTACCGACACCACGGTAAAGAGGAAAGCCTGTGCTCACACAACCATTTTTCAGATTGAACTGACTCAGCTAAGATAGTATTGTCGCAGGTGCACCCACTCCTCATCAAAGTGTCTCCTTCCTTGCAACAGTTATCTTGGATGAAATCGCCACAGACGTAAATGACGAGTGCAATGTTCAGTAAATTACTGAAAATGTTGAGTTAGCTACTATGAGCATTCAACAAGAAGACCCATTATCGAAGTATTGGCTAAGTCTTCTATGTTGACTCTTTCATTCTTCTGGATCATTAGACAGTGCATTTGACTAGAGATGCCTTCAATGTATTTTTCCACCTATCCGCTTCCTCCTATACGGTTATCATTGGCATTTCTACTGTACATTTCATGTAGACACCTCTTCTTCCAAGCTCGCCTAAGATCTTTTTGACTTTCCCAAAAGTCCCTTCAAATAAACATTTCTTATTGCTTTTCTTCGCACTTTCCTTGCAGCCATTTCGCCTTGACTTCTTTGCACTTCCTGTTTACGTAATTCCTAAACGACTTACTTTGCTGTAATCCTACAATTCCCTGAAGGTTTTTATCCTTCCTTCTGTCGTAGATCATTTTAAGTATTTCTTCTGATATCCTAGATTTCTTCACAGTTACCTTCCTTGTGACTATGTTTGCCCATCCAGCTTCTGTTATTGACATCTTAGTGATACCTACTTTAACTGAATTACGTATTGTGATATCCAGTATCGCAATTTCTATAACCTTAGAAAACTTGGAATGAATATCATCATTCCTCAGTACTTAAGTACCCCATTGCTTTTCGCATCCATTCCACCTTACAGTCCAATATCTGAGTTTGAAATCTCTGTCTTATCGTGATGTTATCCAGCTGGAATGTTTCTCTGTCTCCTTATTTGTCTTTTGGACAGTATATTCGCTATTACTAGCTAAAATTTATTGCAGAACTCATTTGATTGTTCTACTCTCTCATTCTTACTACCTATCTCATATACTCCTGTAACTCTGCCTTCTATTCCTTTCACTGCTTCTGCATTTCAGTCCCCCATGACCATTACAATTCCATCTCCATTGACACACTGCAATTCAAGTTCAATATTCACATATACATTCTCTATATCTTCATCTTTTGCTCGTGACCTTCTTAAGTATCCTTGAAATACTGTTGTTGGCTTTCTTTTACGGTCGATTCTGATAAAAATAATCTTATTACTGATATGTTTGCAGTTAAGATACTCTCTGTCCTGCCTTCTTATTCACGACAAATTCCATTTCAGTTACACTATTTTCTCCTTCTAATGATCTTACCCTTCACCAGGCTGACCAGAAGCCGTTATCTTCTTTCCACTTCACCCCACCAATCTGTACCTAGATTGAGCGTTTGCATCGGCCACTTTCAGATTTTCTAGCTCCCTTACCTTACTACATTCAAACTTTTGACGATCCTTGCTTCGACTCGTAGAATGTTAGGCTTTTGTTGGCTGACGAATCTTTTTCTTGTTGTCGTCTCATCCTTGGCAGTTCCCTCCCAGAGATCCAAATGGGAGACTAATGTGTAATATTTTGCCAAAGGAGAGATCATCACGACACTTTTTGAATTACAAATCACATGCCCTGTGAATACACATTACGTGTTTTTTAAGCAGTAGTTTCCATTGCCTTCTGCATCCTTATATCGTTGATCATTGCTGATTCTTCCGCCTTTTTAATGGCAGTTTCCCATCCAAGGGCAAGAGGATGCCACAAACCTCTGTCCTCTCCTCCACCTGCATTCACGAGACCATTGACAGAATGAGAATGGGTCCTTATACCGAAGGTTTTCGGTCGTCACAGCTGATGATCTGTATTTATAATTTAAGCAGTAGCTGGGATCGAATACTGAACCCAAGGGGTTTTGATAACAAGTCGTCCCTAGACCTCAACCAAGAAAAATAGAAAGACTGACATCTTAAACATAGTAAACGAATGAAAGAAGCAACATTCCCCACAGATACGAGGTCTGTTCAAAAATTCCAGACATTTGTAGTTTCGCGCTAATGGTGTGTTGGAGCGAAATGCGGTTGGCATTCCTGCACACACCACTGTTTAATGTGGAAGTGCCGGAAGTTTCATTGTTGTATGTCCGTTAGTTATTGTTCAGTGCTTATAGCATTGCCTCCGGTAGAAAAAAATAGAAAAAATTTAAGAATGAAGGAGAGTTATCTGCGCTATCAGAATTACAAACATTATCTGCAGTCTTTTGTAGAGGAAGAATGAGTGTTTTTTTGTTTCATTGTCTTATCGATTCTGCTGTTCTCGCTGACAGACGTTAATTGGTCATGGTCTGTAATTGATACAATTATTTGTAGTAGAAATATAATTGCATAATTGTACTGTGTGTATATATATATATATATATATATATATATATATATATATATATATATATATATATATATATATATATATATACGACGCTTCATCCAGTCCCAAACATGCTCAATGGGGGACAGATCCGGAGATCTTGCTGGCCAGGGTAGTTGACTTACACCTTCTAGAGCACGTTGGGTGGCACTGGATACATGCGGACGTGCATTGTCCTGTTGGAACAGCAAGTTCCCTTGCCGGTCTAGGAATGGTAGAACGATGGGTTCAATGACGGTTTGGATGTACCGTGCACTATTCAGTGTCCCCTCAACGATCACCAGTGGTGTACGGCCAGTGTAGGGATCGCTCCCCACACCATGATGCCGGGTGTTGGCCCTGTGTGCCTCGGTCGTATGCAGTCCTGATTGTGGCGCTCACCTGCACGGCACCAAACACGCATACGACCATCATTGGCACCAAGGCAGAAGCGACTCTCATCGCTGAAGACGACACGTCTCCATTCGTCCCTCCATTCACGCCTGTCGCGACACCACTGGAGGCGGGCTGCACGATGTTGGGGCGTGAGCGGAAGACGGCATAACGGTGTGCGGGACCGTAGCCCAGCTTCATGGAGACGGTTGCGAATGGTCCTCGCCGATACCCCAGGAGCAACAGTGTCCCTAATTTGCTGGGAAGTGGCGGTGCGGTCCCCTACGGCACTGCGAAGGATCCTACGGTCTTGGCGTGCATCCGTGCGTCGCTGCGGTCCGGTCCCAGGTCGACGGGCACGTGCACCTTCCGCCGACCACTGGCGACAACATCGATGTACTGTGGAGACCTCACGCCCCACGTGTTGAGCAATTCGGCGGTACGTCCACCCGGCCTCCCGCATGCCCACTATACGCCCTCGCTCAAAGTCCGTCAACTGCACATACGGTTCACGTCCACGCTGTCGCGGCATGCTACCAGTGTTAAAGACTGCGATGGAGCTCCGTATGCCACGGCAAACTGGCTGACACTGACGGCGGCGGTGCACAAATGCTGCGCAGCTAGCGCCATTCGACGGCCAACACCGCGGTTCCTGGTGTGTCCGCTGTGCCGTGCGTGTGATCATTGCTTGTACAGCCCTCTCACAGTGTCCGGAGCAAGTATGGTGGGTCTGACACACCGGTGTCAATGTGTTCTTTTTTCCATTTCCAGGAGTATATATATATATATATATATATATATATATATATATATATATATAAAACGCGTTCTACGAATCAGAACGTGTAATGTCAGATCCCTTAATTGGGCAGGTAGGTTAGAAAATTTAAAAAGGGAAATGGATAGGTTAAAGTTAGATATAGTGGGAATTAGTGAAGTTCGGTGGCAGGAGGAACAAGACTTTTGGTCAGGCGAATACAGGATCATAAATACAAAATAAAATAGGGGTAATGCAGGAGTAGCTTTAATAATGAATAGGAAAATAGGAGTGCGGGTAAGCTACAACAAACAGCATAGTGAACGCATTATTGTGGCCAAGATAGACACGAAACCCAATCCTACTACAGTAGTACAAGTTTATATGCCAACTAGCTCTGCAGATGACGAAGAAATTGAAGAAATGTATGATGAGATAAAAAAATTATTCAGATAGTGAAGGGAGACGAAAATTTAATAGTGATGGGTGACTGTAATTCGGTAGTAGGTAAAGGGAGAGAATGAAACGTAGTAGGTGAATATGGATTGGGGCTAACAAATGAAAGAGGAAGCCGCCTGATAGGATTTTGCACAGAGCACAACTTAATCATAGCTAACACTTGGTTCAAGAATCATAAAAGAAGGCTGTATACATGGAAGAACCCTGGAGATACTGACAGCTTCCAGATAGATTATGTAATGGTAAGACAGAGATTTAGGAACCAGGTTTTAAATTGTAAGACATTTCCAGGGGCATATGTGGACTCTGACCACAATCTATTGGTTATGAACTGTAGATTAAAACTGAAGAAACTGCAAAAAGGTGGGAATTTAAGGAGATGGGACCCGGATGAACTGACTAAACCAGAGGTTGTACAGAGTTTCAGGGAGAGCATAACGGAACAATAACAGGAATGGGGGAAAGAAATACAGTAGCAGAAGAATGGGTAGCTTTGAGGGATGAAGTAGTGAAGGCAGCAGAGGATAAAGTAGATAAAAATACAAGGGCTAATAGAAATCCTTGGGTAACAGAAGAAATATTGAATTTAATTGATGAAAGGAGAAAATATAAAAATGCAAGAAATGAAGCAGGCAAAAAGGAATACAAACGTCTCAAAAATGAGATGGACAGGAAGTGCAAATGGCTAAGCAGGGATGACTAGAGGATAAATGCAAGGGTGTAGAGGCTTATGTCACTAGGGGTAAGATAGATACTGCCTACAGGAAAATTAAGTAGACCTTTGGAGAAAAGAGAACCACCTGTATGAATATCAAGAGCTCAGATGGAAACCCAGTTCTAAGCAAAGAAGGGAAAGTAGAAAGGTGGAAGGAGTATATAGAGGGTCTATACAAGGGCGATGTACTTGAGGACAATATTATGAAAATGGAAGAGGATGTAGATGAAGATGAAATGGGAGATATGATACTGCGTGAAGAGTTTGACAGAGCACTGAAAGATCTGAGTTGAAACAAGGGCCCGGGAGTAGACAACATTCCATTAGAACTACTGATAGTCTTGAGAGAGCCAGTCCTGACAAAACTCTACTGTCTGGTGAGCAAGATGTATGAGACAGGCGAAATACCCTCAGACTTCAAGAAGAATATAATAATTCCAATACCAAAGAAAGCAGGTGCTGACAGATGTGAAAATTACCAAACAATCAGTTTAATAAGCCACAGCTGCAAAATATTAACGCGAATTCTTTACAGACAGATGGAAAAACTAGTAGAAGCTGACCTCGGGGAAGATCAGTTTGGATTCCGTAGAAACATTGGAACACGTGAGGCAATACTAACCTTACAACTTATCTTAGAAAATAGATTAAGGAAAGGCAAACCTACGTTTCTAGCATTTGTAGACTTAGAGAAAGCGTTTGACAATGTTGACTGGAATACTCTCTTTCAAATTCTGAAGGTGGCAGTGGTAAAATACAGGGAGCGAAAAGCTATGTACAATTTGTACAGAAACCAGATGGCAGTTATAAGAGTCGAGGGCCGTGAAAGGGAAGCAGTGGTTGGGAAGGGAGTGAGACAGGGTTGTAGCCTCTCCCCGATGTTATTCAATCTTTATATTGAGCAAGCAGTGAAGGAAACAAAAGAAAAATTCGGAGTAGGTATTAAAATCCATGGAGAAGTAATAAAAACTTTGAGGTTTGCTGATGACATTGTAATTCTGTCAGAGACAGCAAAGGACTTGGAAGAGCAGCTGAACGGAATGGATAGTGTCTTGAACGAGGATATAAGATGAACATCAACAGAAGCAAAACGAGGATAATGGAATGTAGTCGATTTAAGTCGGGTGTTGCTGAGGGAATTAGATTAGGAAATGAGACACTTAAAGTAGTAAATGAGTTTTGCTATTTGGAGAGCAAAATAACTGATGATGGTCGAAGTAGAGAGGATACAAAATATAGACTGGGAATGGCAAGGAAAGCGTTTCTGAAGAAGAGAAATTTGTTAACATCGAATATAGATTTAAGTGTCAGGAAGTCATTTCTGAAAGTATTTGTATGGAGTGTGGCCATGTATGGAAGTGAAACACGCACGATAAATAGTTTATACAAGAAGAGAATAGAAGCTTTCGAAATGTGGTGCTACAGAAGAATGCTGAAGATTAGATGGGTAGATCACACAACTGATGAGGATGTATTGAATAGGATTGGGGAGAAGAGAAGTTTGTGGCACAACTTGACTAGAAGAAGGGATCGATTGGTGGGACATGTTCTGAGACATCAAGGGATCACCAATTTAGTATTGGAGGGCAGCGTGGAGGGTAAAAATCGTAGAGGGAGACCAAGAGATGAATACACTAAACAGATTCAAAAGGATGTAGGTTGCAGTAGGTACTGGGAGATGAAGAAGCTTGCACAGGATAGAGTATCATGGAGAGCTGCATCAAACCAGTCTCAGGACTGAAGACCACAACAACGAAAAAACTACGAAGAACGGAACTCGTCTAGCTTGAAGGGGGAAACCAGATGGCGCTATGGTTGGCCCGCTAGATGGCGCTGCCATAGGTCAAATGTATATCAACTGCATTTTTTTTAAACAGGAACCCCCATTTTTATTAATATTCGTGTAGTAAATGAGGGAATATGAATGTTTTGGTTGGACAACTTTTTTCGCTTTGTGTTAGATGGAGCTGTAATAGTGACAAACATATAAGTACGTGGTATCAAATAACATTCCGCCAGTGCAGATGGTATTTGCTCCGTGATACATTACCCGTCCTAAAATGGACCATTTGCCAATTGCGGAAAAGGTCGATATCGTGGTGATGTATGGCTATTGTGACCAAAATTCCCAACGGGCGTGTGCTATGTATGCTGCTCGGTATCCTGGATGACATCATCCAAGTGTCCGGCCCGTTCGCCGGATAATTACATTATGGGACGGAGGGAGAGCTCACAAGAGAGTAGGGAGAAACATGATGTAGTGAATATGTTAAGATATAACCATGGTGTTGGAATGGACTTGGAATTTACGCTGAGGGGTCGGAGCAGGTGGACGACCCTGGCTGCTTAATGCATTGCACAGAAAGTGTCCCAAAAAATCTGATATCAGACAAGATCACGTTTGGTGAGATACATCCTATTTTAATGCCAATGGAGTCAAGCTGCGAAATTCTTTACATATTTTGATTTTGTAGATTTACTTAAAGCTTTCCAACACACATTGCCAATAATATTGTGATCTGGTAATTAAGTGGCAGGTGCAGCAAAGAAAGCCTCCTGTAACATTCTCAGCCGGCCGAGGTGGCCGAGCAGTTCTAGTCTTGAACCACGCGACGGCTACGGTCGCAGGTTCGAATCCTGCCTCGGGCATGGATGTGTGTGATGTCCTTAGGTTAGTTAGGTTTAAGTAGTTCTAAGTTCTAGGGGACTGATGACCTCAGAAGTTAAGTCCCATAGTGCTCAGAGCCATTTGAACCATTTTAAACATTCCCACTAGACACAATGTCTCTACATGCAGTGTCCACTTCGTTAACCGTCATCAGTTTTATATTCGGGTAAATGGAGTTGAAATGTGTTAGGCAAAGACCAACATCACATACTCAAGTCTGAAGACATTGCACTGCAGCCAGACACTTTCAAAATGAACAAGTTCAGCATCTTCAGCATCCTTGTAAGCTCTGAAGTCATCTGCCACTTTATTAGGTTCCCTTCTAAGGAGCTTTTGGAACTTACTGGCACAAAGTTTGAACTGTAGAACGCCTTTCTTTTATGGCCTGTCTTGACCTTAACATATTTTCTCTTCGATGTAGCATACCGAACGCAGACAAAGGGATCACAATGGGTAGCGCTCTCTCACCAGTTGTGGCCAACTTGTATATGGAGCACACTGAAGATGAAGCACTGGAACCTGTTTCCTAGAAACCTACTGGCTGCTTCTTGTATGTTGACAACACCTTCATAATATGTTGATATGTATGAGATGAGCTGAAAAGGTTCCTTACACATCGTAGCTCCGTTCACCTGGACATGAAACTGATGAAGGGAGATTGAAGTGAGTGGTGAGCCCCCTTTCCTGGGCACCTCACAAAGATGAAGGCTGATGATGGAGAACTGCATCACAGCATGTACTCCAATAAGAGTCACACAGACTTGTAACTGCGTATTCAGAGCTACCAGTGCGCTAATAACCCAAGTACATTGGCTAAGTATGGCTCTCTCACCTGGGAGTTCGCAGCTGTGAACTAGAATATCTGTTGATAGTTTTCAAGAAAAATGGCTACACTGAGGGGCAGATTCAAAAGGCACCACACACGAAACATACTACACTCTCCTCTGAAACAGTGCATGAACAGGAATGAAATATTGCCACTGCATTTGGGCCATACACTGGGCTATATTGGGGAAAATAGAACAAAGCCTGTGGAAACACGACACTCAGCCTGTATTCTTACCAACCACAAAGACACAAACATTACTGCAGACAGTTAAGGATGATCTTGCACTACACAAGGCCAGGTGCATCACACATCGTGCCACTACAGCAAATTTAAGTGACATAGAGAATACACACCATTAAAGACTGACTGCTGAAACATCAACATACTCATTTCATGCAGTCAACAACTAAGCAGTCACACAACACTGTCTATCAGAAAAACATGGCATGAAGTACAAATACAGCAGAATCCTAGCTCCAATATCACATTACTGGGATTGTAATGTCAAGTAATCTGTTGACATATGAACCAATGACCAAATCACCACCCATGACTCTGGCTACTTCAACAAAGCTTGGATTCCACAACAACCAGCTTAATAAGGACAAAGAACAAAACTTTCAGCAAATGAAGGGAACTGGTGCCTAGAACTGGGAAAGCTGCTGACACCATGCCATGGGAAGTGAAATGTAGACAGAATATTGAATGCCACTGCAGTCAACACGCCAGCATGTCTTTGGGGGTAGTTTGCAGATGAGCACTCAGCCAGTGAACTGGTGTACTAAAAACTGTAGGCACACACGGGTCAGGTATTCTCGCTGACCTGATGAGTGGTGAGGACATAAGTGACCCCTGAACCACCAGACAGTCAGCTCATCACACACCTGATGATGTCAACAGACCCAATCACTGAAATACTGTACCCTCTGGACACAAATAGCTGGCAGTGCGTCCACTGATTATTCTGCAAATTAATTAACCTTGAATCTCTCTTTATAAGCAATTCAGTTATTTGTCCATTCCTTTACCATCTCTTATTCATTCTTTTAACATTTATGTTCACAGTTGTATTCTTCACCTGATAATGGAATTACCAAAAAGGTTCAATTAGTTAGAAATGCCTATTAAATTTGAATGTGGGACTGAAACTCAAGTGTCTTGTTTGAGTTGATGTCTCTGGAACAGAGCAGTATTTGGATGATCGTATTATAATTGAATTGAGGATAGGATCTCTGATTGGGTTCTACATTTACAAGCATACTCTGCAAACCATTGTGAAGTGCATGGCGGCAGGTACTTAGCAGTTATACACATTCTAGGGCCCAATTGTGTGTGGATCACAGGAAGAACAACAGCTTAAATGCCTCTGTGCACACTGTAATTAGCCTTCATGGTCCCTTTGGGGATGATGAGTGGGGATGATGAGTAGAGGGCTGAAGAATATCTCTAAATTCTTCACATGATACTGGGTCTCACAATATTGTACACAGGCTTTTGTGGGATAATTCATGACCATCTTTACTCATCTGCCATCCCACATTATTCAGAATCTCTGTAACTCTTCCAAGAGTCAAAACTGTGGTTATTTGTGCTGTCGTTCTATGTATGCATTCAATATCCCCTGTTAATCCTGGTTGGAACGGGTCCCGCTTACTCAAGCAGTATTCTAAGTTGTATGAACAAATGATCCATAAGCAGTCTCCTTTGTAAACCTGTCAATGAACCAAAGTCTGACACCTGCTTTACCCATGAGTGAGCCTATTCTTACAAATTGTTACATTCAGGTATGAGTTGAGTGATTTCAAGAGGAAGAGTTGTATTAAAAATTTGAGCTGTTATTAATTAGTAATCTTGTATATAAATATTATCTTTTCTTGTGTGATTAGAACTGATATTAGTAATCAGAATTTGTGTGAATTAACACTTTATAAGAGACTGCGGCAAAACATAAAATAAAGAAAAGACAACCACTCACCTATAACTGACTGACGTTTGGTGCATAGAAACACGAAACAGAAAACAGAATTTAGGCTAGATTTTTAGCTCTTACTCTCTCTCTCTCATCAACCAGCTACAGTATAGGCAAGTTCACTCTTGTCATCTTGTTGTTGTTGTTGTTATGGTCTTCAGTCCAACGACAAGTTTAATGCAGCTCTCCTCACTACTCTATCCTGTGCAAGCCGCTATGTCTCCAAATAAATACTGCAACTTACATCTTTTTGCATATGCTTACTGTATTCATCTCTTGGTCTCCCTCTATAACTTTTACCTCCCCCCCTCCCTCCCCCACAAGGGCACATACCGCCCCCCCCCTCCCACACACACACTTCCCTCCAGTACTAAACTGGCAATCCATTGATGTCTCAGAATGTGTCCTATCAACCTATCCCTTCTTCTTGTCAGGCTGCACCACAAATTTCTTTTCTTCCCAATTCTATTCAGCATCTCCTCATTAGTTACATGATCTACCCATCTAATCTTCAGCATTCTTCTATAACCACCACATTTAAAAAACTTCGACCACGTTTCACTTCTATACACTCCACACAAATACTTTCGGGAAAGACTTCCTAACAGTCAAATCAATATCTAGTGTTGACGAATTTCTCTTCTTCAGAAATGCTTTCCTTGCCACTGCCAGTCTACGTTTTATACCTTTTCTCCTTTAGCCAACATCAGTTATTTTGCTGTCCAAATAGCAAAACTCATCTACAGCTTTAAGTGCCTCATTCTCAAATCTAGTTCCCTCAGCATTGCTTGCTTTAATTCGCCTATATTCCATTATGCCTGTTTTGATTTTGTTGATGTTCATCTTATAGCCTCCTTTTAAAGCACTGTCCATTCCATTCAACTGGTCCTCAGTGTCCTTTGCTGTCTCTGACAGAAGCACAATGTCATCAGCAAACCTCAAGTCTTTTTTTTTCCTCTCCTTGCACTTTAATTCATATTCCAGATTTTTCTTTGGTTTCTTTTACTGCTTGCTCAATGTACAGATTGAATATGGTTGGGGTAGCCTACAACCTTGTCTTGTCTCAGCCCCTTGTCAAACACTATTCTTTTTCATGCCCGTCAACTATTACAAGGTGGTGCAAAATGGACTTCCTGATTTGATGGATGAATTCCAAAAAAGCCAACAAAGATAATAAAAAACGATTTTGTTTCTGAAAACTATGTTCAATGCCATTTTATTTCATTAGGTTTTGAAAATTATATCATCCCAGTGATGACAGCGAGAGATGCACATACCGAGTTGTTTAAAAAGGTTTTAGAAAACTCTTCTCCGCATATCTTGCAGTGTTCCAGCAATGACATCTGTAACTGCCTCTTAAGAGCTTCCAATGTCCTACGTCAAACTTTGTAAACCTCTTCTTTGAGGTATCTCCAAAGAAAAAAAATCACAGGGGTCAATTCCAGGGAGCGAAGGGGCCATGGAACATCCCCTCGTAAGATCAAGTGGTCGCGAAACTGTTCTTGCTGAATTTGGCATGAACGAGGGGGAGTATGAGCTGTGGCACAATCCTGTTGAAACCAAAAGGCTTCTGTGTAATATTCCTCACCATATTCTTCTATTATGGGGAGCAAAAATTTCTCCAGCATCTCACAGTAACACACAGAGTTCACAGTAACAGTTGCACCTCTAGATTCAAAAAAGTAAGGCCCAATAATGGCTATGGAAGACACAGCACAGCAAACTGTCACTCTGTGGCTGTGCAGAGGTCTTTGGTGAAGTTTAACAGGATTTTCAGTTGCCCAGTAATGAAAATTTTCCTTATTTACTGAGCTGGATAGGTGAAAATGCGCTTCATTGCTAGACCACAGAATGACATCGGGTTGCACAGAGGCTAAGACTGCATTGTAAGCATATGTACGTGTCACCCAGTTTTCTGAACTAAGTTCTTGAACAACCATTAACTTGTATGGGTGTAAATGAAGGTAGAGTGTAAAATTCGCCTTTCCATTCTGGACAATATTCCAAGAGCAGCAGCATGTTTCTGTGCAGAGCATGATGGAGACTGTTCAGTGGATGATCTCATTGCCATGATGTTTTCAGGTGTCCTCACACTTTTACGTTGGCCAGCTGGTTTTCTAGGAAGTGCAACATGCGGTGCCCCAACACTAATAATCTATTTCCTAGTGGTTTTAGAATCAGGAACCCTGTCATAATTATTCAAACCAAACCCACCACGAAAAGTCCTCTTTGTCACCACCACATTTATCATCGTTTTTAAAGAACATCTTTACGACAAGGCCTCAATGCTCACCAAACCACAGCACGGTGACTACTGAAAATATTGTCCCCCCCCCCCCCCCCCCCCTACATCTAACACCACTACTCCCACTTCCCTACTGCACCTGCATGATCTTCAGTGATTGAAACTAGGGAGTCCATTCTGCCTCACCTTATATAACTGTTGTCTGGCTTCTGTACAAGTTGTAAATAGCCTTTCACTACCCATATTTTACCCCTGCTACCTTCAGGATTTCAAAGAGAGTGTTCCAGCCAACACTCAAAAACTTTCTCCAAGTCTACAATTGCTATAAACTTGTGTTAGCCTTTCCTTAACCTATTGTCTAAGATAAGTTGTATAGTATATCTAAAAACACAGATGATGTGACTTACCGAACGAAAGTGCTGGCAGGTCGATAGACACACAAACATACACATGAAATTCAAGCTTTCGCAACAAACTGTTGCCTCATCAGGAAAGAGGGAAGGAGAGGGAAAGACGAAAGGATGTGGGTTTTAAGGGAGAGGGTAAGGAGTCATTCCAATCCCGGGAGCGGAAAGACTTACCTTAGGGGGAAAAAAGGACGGGTATACACTCGCACACACACACACACATATCCATCCACACATATACAGACACAAAGTAAGTCTTTCCGCACCCGGGATTGGAATGACTCCTTACCCTCTCCCTTAAAACCCACTTCCTTTCGTCTTTTCCTCTCCTTCCCTCTTTCCTGACGAAGCAACCGTTTGTTGCGAAAGCTAGAATTTTGTGTGTATGTTTGTGTTTGTTTGTGTGTCTATTGACCTGGCAGCACTTTCGTTCGGTAAGTCACATCATCTTTGTTTTTAGATATATTTTTCCCATGTGGAATGTTTCCCTCTATTATATTAAAGTATTGTTTATTACATTATGGTGGTCTAATTACTATCTGAACAAGAATACAATAATACAAGAAAACCTTGGTTTATTTTAAGAACAGCTTCAATCAACCTATACAAAAACTTTGTTAACCTCTTTAGTAAAAAGCATTGTATTCCACTTAGAAACTACTTCTAAACTCAGTCTGGATTAACCATGTCCTGCACAACAATTCCTTGTTTACACATTTGATTTCAAAGCAGGCAGTGGGGAAACATTCCTAAAAACACATACTGAGAATGATATATAACTGTTCTGAGTTTATTGATGTGATGATTTATTCCTGTGATAGAACAGTTCTTTACTCACACTAAGAGAAATCAAACTTTAAGTGAACATTTGAAAAATATTTACCCAAATACAACTAATCACAATAAAACTTGGGATACAGGGAAAAAGGTTGAAACATTTTCTTCCCAGCGCACAAAATGCATGAAAATCAAAATTTTGTTTTATTTTGCAATTATCACAATAGATACAATGTTCAGTTATTCGGTGCTATAAAAGTACTCAAGACTGCTCCAAAACTGGGTCATCAGGTAAGTTCCAATACTCCGGAACATATGGCAATCTGTCACTAAGTTTGGTGCTCCAGTGATGGATCCGGCATTTGACATCAACCTTCTCCCGGCCATTTATCTGGAAAGAAAGTATACAAAGTGAAATTTCTCAATGAATGTCCCAGTACGAGGGGTGTTCAATAAGTAATGCAACCCTTTTCAGACATTATGTAGGTTTTGTTCAAGATTCCAATACGCCACTTTATTCCCCACATAATATCCATTCAAGCAATGGCCTTATGCCACCTTACTGGGAGGACCTCTATGTACACATGGCATCACTCCACTAGTTGACACTGGAGCCATCATCCAAGTACTACTTCCCACGGAGTGCATCCTTCACTGGGCCAAACAGACAGAAGGTGCACGATCCAGGCTGTAGAGTGGATGAGGAAGAACAGTCCAATGAAATTTTGTGGGCTCCTCTCAGGTCTGCAGATTTGTGTGAGTCCTTGCATTGTCATGTAGAAGGAAAAGTTAGTTTGCATTTTTGTGGTGACGAACATGCTGAAGTCATTTCTTCAATTCCATGAAGGTAGCACAATACATTTCAGAGTTGATCATTGCACCATGAGGGAGGACATCAAACAGAATAGCCCCATCAAGAGTTCCAGAAAATTGTTGCCATGACTTTATTGGCTGAGGGTATGGCTTTCAACTTTTTCTTCAGAGGAGATGTGATGTGGTACCACTCCTTGGTTGCTGTTTTGTTTCCAGTTTGAAATGATGAACCCCTATTTCATTGCCTGTGATGATGTTTGAAAGCAAGCAAGTCTGCACAGATAGTCTTTCATTGCTCTTTACGGTCTTCTGTTAGGTGGTAAGGAATCCAGTGGGCACACACTTTTGGGTACCGCAACTGGTGGACAAGTGTGCCAGCACTGCCAACAGAAATGTCCAGTTGTGCTGCGATGCATCTGATTGTGACCTGTCAATCACCTCGAATGAGTGTCTGCAAGTTCCAATACTGCAGGAGTCACAGGTGGGTGCAGCCAGTATGGACTCGAGATATCAGACAGCTTTGCGCGATCTTGTTGTGTTGATGAAAAACGCCTTGCCCAACAACTCAGCATGCTTTTGTTCACTACCAGATCTCTGTAAACATTCTGCAATTGTCTATTTGTATCTGTGAGGCTCTGGTTTTCTGCCAAAAGAAACTCAATGACAGCTCTCAGCTTGGAACACACCACCATTACAAACGCCATTTTGTAAGGGTGCATATAGTGCCACTACCTACCAGAACTTCGTGGAACTATAGGGATTGAAGCAGAAATATTCCACGAGGACCCATGTTTTTGAACTGAAACTGGGGCAGAAAAAATATGTTACATTATTTATTGAATGTCCTTCATAGTTTGTAATAAATGCTCCTATCTTTTTTGGAATCTAATTACTGTTCATTCTAGACATAAGTCCCAGATGTAAATTTAACAGTTTCTTCATAACAATTACTGTCATGATAACCTCTTAAAAACTACTATTGCTGTTTGTAGTTCGAGATAATAAGTAAATTTAATACCTAAGCTCTGTCCGCGTGAATTATCAGATTTTACTGCCTGATAACAGAAAATATTTGTGAAATGTTACAAATTATGATCAGTTGCCACGCAACTAAGCAAGGAAAAACTAAAGAAAGTTTTCATTTCACTGAATATTCTAGAGTAGGCTGTTTCAGCTTGAGTGCCTGCCCATGGCACAGGTGGTCAGACGAGGGCAAAAAGATGATATGTGGGCCACTAACCTACGGGATCATACTGTCCTCAGTGAGGGCCCACTGGCAATGGTGACCAATCTACACAATAACAGCATTACACTAAATTGCATGTTAGCAGCGAAAGTTATAACAATTTCTAGATCTCATCTGGAATCTTCACACAGTCAAAAAGATAATGGATGCTTTTAAATAATGTGGATTTGAGAAACTATTAATCTATTTACAGTTAAATATCTAACAGTGGGAATGAGAAGTGCCACACCCCCTGTGTATACAGCTGTTGCTTACCTTTGAGAAAAAGCTGTGAATCTTATGAAATATCTGAAAAGTGACTAACTGATATATCTAATGCTCTTCTTAGCCCAAATTTAAGCAATAGCAACTATGCAAATTTTAGCTCTCAACCAGATGTGCCAAAGTATGATTCGCCATCATCATAAATTTATAGCTATACATTTGCAATGTACGAAGAGACAGATTGCTGCTTACCGAAAAGAATACATGTCAAGTTGCAGACAGGCGCAATTAAAAAAAGACTCACATAAAGCTTTGAGCTGCAGCAGTCACCAGTAAAAGAGAGATACACACACCATTCACACATGCGTAAGCAAGCACACCTCACATACACACAACTGCCAACTCCAACATCTCAGGCCAGAATGCAACGTCACCTATACCTTTACCTACACCTTACTAACTTTATCCTAATCCATAACTTCTTCTCATTTGAAGGGAAGATTATGTACACAAATATGTAGCTCAGCCATGGGCACCTGCATGTCACCCTCCTATGCCAATCTTTTTATGAGCCACGCAGAGGAAACCTTCCTAGCCTCTCAAAACACCAACCCCTAGACTCGTTCAGATTCACTGGTGAAATCTTCATGCTCTGGTCTCAGGGCCAAGACATCCTATCTTCGTTCTTTGACAACCTCAATACCTTCTCTCCCATACACTTCCCTCCTCAACCCAGCATACCACCCTCCTAGATGCTGACCTCCTCGTCTCTGATGGACTCATCAACATCTCTGTGCACATTAAAACTAACAACAGTACCTGCATTTTGACAGCTGTCATCCCATTCACACCAAAAGAAATCCCTGGCCACTCGGGGACAGCATATCTGTACTGACAAAAGATTGCTTGCTCACTATGCTGAGGGCCTCATCAAGGCCTTCACAGACAAGCACTGTCCCCCGACCTAGTTTGCAAACAGATCTCCCATACCATTTCCCCTCACACTCCCAATCCTCCCACCATCTCGAAGAGCCAGGGCTTCGATTACACCATTCCTAAAGTGGTGTTCCATTGGCCACCCAACTTTCACAACATCCTAGTTCATCCCTATGCCACTACCACTCCCAACCCCTTGGCACATGGATCATACCCTACTGTGGAAGATCCAGCAGACCTGCCCAATCCACCCACCCAGCACTTCGTATTCCAGTCCTATTACAGGTTTATCCTACCACATCAGGGCTGGGCTACCTGCGAAAGCAGCCATGTCATTTACCAGCTCTTCTGCAGTCATTACACAGTATGACTATCAACCAGCTGTCCATCAGGATGAATAGCCATTGCCAAACTGGCCAAGAGCAAAGTAGACAACCCTTTGGCACAACACGCAGCTGAACATAACACATTCAATTTCAACATCTGCTTCACTACCCAAGCCCCAAGCCATCTGGATCCTTCACTACACCACCAGCTTTTCTGAACTGGGAGTTATCCTTACAGCACATTCTCTGCTCCCATAATTATCCCAGCCTCAACCTAAGTTAAGATACTGTCCCCACACCCTTCATCCAACAGTTTCCATTCCCTCTGTCCTATCATCTCCTGCCCATGCTGCTCTCCAACCCTGTTTATTTGCAGTCCTCTGCTAAAGCATCTGCCTATCTTTCCCTGCTCCTCTCCTTTTTTGTTCCTTTTTTCCCCCCACCTCCCTACCCCACAACCTCCTGACACTGCGCCTGTCGGTATTCTAGTCCCTGCACACTCCACCAGACAGCGTTCGTCTCTCTCCACACATACACACTAGCCATACCCCTTTCCTGCTCCCTCCAGATCACTGCTCACATCCCACATAATATTGCATTCCGGTCTGAGATGCTGGAGCTAGCAGTTGTGTGTGCATGAGGTTCTAAAGTTTTCCTGACGAGAAGACTGTGTGGTACTGGGGTGCAAGACTCACACGTCTCTCGTGGGTAATTTACATATTGTGTGCAGCCGACCTTCTCAGGACAGATGGCTGCGTCGATCTTAACAATGCTTCTTCACCGAAGATTTCGTGCTGGTTAGGGAAATGATACTAAACTACTTCTCTACTTTTGAAATGATTTTTTACTCTCAGAATACTTTAATATCAACTTTGCTATATTTTCTTCTTCACAATAAAACAACTACACAAGTTTCACATGCACTTTCAAGTCTCGCAAAACAACCCAGTCTGGAAAACCTTAGTACTTAACATACATACTTCGTTTGTTCCCAACAGTAACTACTATTTTACTGCCAAAGAGTAGCCCTTGATTACTCCTCGTACTGGACATACGGCTTCCAAGGCATGCTCAGCCACCACTTGTCAATGCCGATAGACCGCCACAACTTTAGTCTTCTCGTAACACACGCCTGTCCAGCACACACATAAACCGTGATGCAGTAGACACATTTCCATCCTCACACACTCATCCTTCAAATATCATGTGTTCGAGACGGTGAAATACGAGTGTCTCTAGAATTTACCCCAAAATTCTCGAGGCACTACAAGGTGTGCTTGCTTTTGTGTGTGTGTGTGTGTGTGTGTGTGTGTGTGTGTGTGTGTGTGTGCTTGTTTTACTGGTGAAGGATGTTGCCAAAAGCTATATGTGAGTGTCTTTTAATTGGGCCTATCTGCAATTTGATGTGTCCTCTTTATAGTAAGTAGCAATCTGTCTTTTCCTATACTGTTGATATTCCTAGTTAGAGTTTCCATTGTTTGATTTAACTATACATTTGACAATAGAAAAGGATAGATAGCTACTCACCATATGGAAGAGATGCTCAGTGACAGACAGACACAACAAAAAGAGAGCTACAAATTTGATTTTCTGGACAAAAGACCTCCTTCTAAAGTAGAAAGCACACACTCATTCACACAAGCCATTGAGGCCAGAGACAGTGGTCATGTGTGAGTGAGTTGCACTTGTGTCAATGTGTGTTGTTTTAGAAGATGGCCTATTGGCTAAAAGCTCAAATTGTGTGTGTGTGTGTGTGTGTGTGTGTGTGTGTGTTTGCATGATCACATTTTGTCTAATTTGATGAAGGCTTGTCTGGCTGAAAGCTTTGTTTGACAGTCTTTTTGTTGTGCCTATCTGCGACTCAGTATCTCCGTAATATGGTGAGTAGCAACTATCCTTCCCATAATATTGTCGTTATTCCATCCTGGATTTTTCATTGCTTAACTAGACATCTGCATAAGTTAAGTCAAATGGTTCTATGTTTTCATGTGTTTACTGGATAGTGATTGTGGAAAGCAAACAAGAAATTTTGAGAACAAATGTTCAAGTGAGAGAGTGTGTAATATAATGACTGAAAGTTGGTACAGACTGCTGCATTTCAATTATTTGGATTTAATGGAGATTCTGATCTGAATGTTCAAAGATAAGTAATGAATTACCCACACACCTGTCTGGGATACACAGAAACAACGCTAAAGCTAAAGACACCACATAAAAAGATTTAATGTACAGACTGAGAAAAATACAGCTTAGCAAGCTCACCAATTAATCACTGTAGACACAGGATTTGGTTATCAATGAAATAACTCAAAAACTGCTTTGAGAATTAGATGTCAAATACTGAACAATTCATTCATTTGCACATCACATTCCATAAATTTTATAAAGGAAAAGAACCTTCAGGAATGGGAAGTGATTCAATGTATACATTAACTAAACAGAAGCAACTCTTAGAAACTAAATTTGTATCCAATACTCACAATAAGCTATGACTACACTGTTTATTTATGTTTACTCCACCTAAATATACATATGTGATTTAGAAGGCAAGCCACTACACTGAAAATAGCTGCTGATGTCTCAGTGTTATTACCCAGCTGCTGTTTATCACCTACTGGTAACTTATTTGCATGAACACATTAATAATTTTCAAATTAAATAGTTACCTACACCTGTAACAACAGAGGTGTAAAGGTTGTGGGCTGGGTGTGGACAACTAGTTCTCTGATGGAGATGGAGAGAAGATGTAGAAAATGAAGGCAGAGTGTTGCGACAAATAATTTATTGACTTGTAAGTTGTACAGACTTAGGTATACGGCCCATAGGGATGGGCGACGGTGGCTATTGGTGAACCAAGGCTAAGGTGGGCAGGCAATGATGCATCGATGTTGGCGCCAGTGTTTTCGTCGATCTGGCTCGGTGGCGACCTTACTAGATGTGCATTATTCAGGGCTGGTAACATGTCAGGAGGCACCACCTCTGTCCTCATAACAGTGGCCCAACTGAGCCAACACTCAGCACAGCAGTTGGCAGTTGCATTGCCTGGGATCAAGTCTCAGACCAATGGCTGGAGGGTGTTGTCTGGCACTGGTGAGCCCCAGTGGCTCGGAGTTGAGAGGACACTAGCTTGACACCCAGTCCATCCAACCTGAGGCTGGACCACCAGCTGACTGTCCAGTTGAAATGTGGAAGAACACTGGTGGCCTCACGGCAGGTGCCAACTCACAGTTGATGCTGATTCAAAGTTCAGCTATGGCAGTGTGCCCAGCCTGGTCAAATGGTCAGCTTTTATACATAATAAGATAGGTCTTGCCGCAGCTGAGGTCAAGTACGTGGCCTGCCAAGTACCACCAAATAGTCTCGAAACACTGTGTATTGCCCCAGCACCTGCGTCACAGTTGCAGCGCCACTGGCATGATGTAACTGCTGAGCTAGCAAGTGCCAACAAGCGCCTGGATCTCAACATCGGGCCTGGCTTCTCCCTGTACCGCACACTCCCCCCCCCCCCCCCTCTTGAAATAATTCAACACAAAGAACTCATGATTGGCTAAAGCCTGGGTGAAACCAAGACACTGTTACCTTACGCTTCACTCTCTTTAAATTCCCAATCAAAACACAAGTCCAGAGTACTAATTATAGTTAGCTGCCATCTTTATTAAACAGTTAGCTATTTCACTTTTATGGGCTCAGACACACTTCTCTGATTCTTGATTTCTGCACTACATCATTTCAATTCTCCAAGCCTTCGCCATTTCCTCACTTGAGCCGACACTATTAGCATCAAAAGACAGTAAGGGTGGGATCTGGTCAATTTTATGCTTTAAGTAGCAATAAACATGATAAATGTGACTGCCAGAAGGGTCAGGTCTTAAGTAAGATTTAAATAATATAGGTTTTCTTTACGTAAAATTTCAAAGGGAAGGTTCATAGGTGGTGTCAGAGTTGTGATTCCGGAGATGGTGGTGAGTAACTGGCAGGTGGGTTCATAAATATTGCAGCTGGTGCTATTGATCAGCAAATCTTGCCCTTGTAGTTCTAAACATTGTGCACTACCAAGGCATCCTTGGTCGTAGTAGGTACAGCTGATGACTACAGTATCTGCTACTGAAAAGAGGCAAAATGACCTATCTTTTTGGCACAACTCATTTTTACCTACAATTACCTCACTTGGCCACTCAAATAAAGGTGCCTCAATGCAGAACAAGTTGAGCTCACATGATCATGGTATGTATTAGTTTTGTGGGGCAGATGGTAACACACTCAGCCTGGCATTGCAGCAGCTCCAAGATGGAGAACAGTGCAAGGGGCTTCCTGCCTGGCTCTGCAGCAGCTCCAAGATGGAGAACATTGCACAAGAGTTCCTGCCTCCCATTACCAGCAGTTCCTCGTGTACTCTGTCACAAGAATTTCCTCACTCCCCCCATCATCTTTAATGAACAAATCAACTCACAAAACAATACAATTCAGGAAACAATCTTTAAATTTGAAGCTATATACCCAAGACTAACTCACATGCATGTACACATTTGCAATCAATGACAACCTACTTCCTATTGCGAGTCTACATTGGACAGGAAGCTACTGCTACACAAAACACACAGTTCATAAAATAAGCAACATAATGCACTACATAACACTGATGTATCCCCAACAAACTAAAGTAATTACACTATGTTTCCACTATAAATATACCAATAACAAACACTGATAAAGGCACAGATAAAACACACATATTTTTGCATCCTAGAAGGCAAGGCAATCAATAATTTAGCTCACAAGACCACATCGTGGCCTTGGGTGTACAGAAACATTGCAGTAACCACAAGAGTATCTTGTTCCATTTGCCTGCCTTACCTTTCTTCCTTGCCACTTCCCTGCCCTCTTTTGAAGGAGCTGCCGGCAACTGAGGCAGTGCCTCAGAGGTTTTCTTAATTCGACGGACTCACCCTACATGTACAACACTGGCAGGAGTTGAGAGTTGTTAACTCTACATTAACCAGGCACGTTATTTCAATTACTTGATAAAACCCTTCATACTGCACAACAAACTTATCTGTTTTCCTTTCTGAGATGTACAGATCAGTCAACATAATCCACTTGTTGAGTGGGGTACTTGAGTACTTGGCTTTTCCCTTATGTACACCTTCTGTTCTGGGACACTGTACACCCTTCAATCTCTTAGCAAAATTCTGTTTACAGGAACCAAGAATATCCCTAGTGATCATCTGGAATAGTATGCTAGCCTCGTGTAACCTCTGCATGTAATCTGTTGATGACTTAGCTCAGCCCTTTACAAGTATGGTACACAGTTTTTGACATGCTGTATCACATGCTTCTTCTGCGTTCGCCACCAGTATTTTCCGCAATGCGTCATTCTGAAGATCATCAGCCTCCATGCCCTGCCATTCATATAATGAACTGAGTTCACTTTGCAAAATGCTGTAAATCCTGGTCAGCAGCTTTTCACCACTCCTCTGCAGATATAGCAATACATACCATGGTGCGTATCTTGTCAACGTGTCTGCATTACTACGAGCCTTCCCAAGACTATGTTGGCTTCTAAATCAAACTCACTTAACCATAAAGCCTACAGAGTCAAGTGGATAGGCAGATCCTTAACACCAACAGGCCATTTCGGTGCTGCATGATGTGCTACAGCTTTAAGACATTGACCAGACAAGTATCAACCAAAATATGTGATTCCATAGATCAAACTGAGCATCTCTTTTTCAGTAGATGAGTAGTTTTTCACTACCTAATTTAGCTGCCTAGGAGCATAAGGTACTGGACGCTCTTCTCTTTCAATTTCCTGACTCACAATGACCTCCACGGCATGACTGCTTGTGTCACACGATAATATAAATTGTTTTTGGGTGCATGTCTGTACCTATCTTTCGATTTAAATACCTGCAATCATAACAAATACAGGGTGTGTCAAAAAATGTATACACACTTTGAACTGTCATAGACAATTTATTTCCCGTTCTACAAGGTTAAATATCTGTGAGAAAGTAATGTTATGTTTCTTCAACAGGTGGCAGCAGTGGCAAGGAAGTAACTGCAACATGGTGGATGTGCTTTTGAGCTTTGAAGCATGGAAGCAGATAATGAAGTGGTACTGGAAGTTTGGGAATGTAGCTGTGCTTCGAAGACAGTGGAGAAGTGAGTTTGGTACAAACCACCTTCAAGGTTAACAATTAAATGTCTATGAGACAAATTCAAAATTCATGGAACAGTGTGTGATGTACATAAATGTCGATGAGGGCGACCTTGTACAGCTACAAGTGATGATTCCACAACTGCGGTCTTAGAGCTGTTTCAGCGTTCACCTCAAAAATCTTCAAGGCAAGCGGCACGAGAGAGTAATGTAAGTGCTAGTAGTGTGCTATGCATTCTGAAGAAAGGCAAGTTTTATGTGTACATTCCAAGGCTGGTGCCACAGCTAAGTGACAACGATCCAGATCAAAGGTTAGAATTTTGTGAATGGGTTCAGGAGATGGTGAGACGTGAACCGGGATTTAAGGGTAGCATAATTTGGTCAGACGAAGCCCAATTCAAACTCAGTGGAACTGTCAATAGGCACAATTGTGTGTACTGGGCTGAAGATAATCCTCACATTAGAGTCGAAAATGCTGTGAATTTGCCTGGTGTAAATGTGTGGAGTGTTTTGTCTGCAAGGGGACTCAGTGGTCCTCTCCACTTTGAAGGTACTGTTACTGGAGAAACATACCTAACAATGCTTGCTGACTCCATGTTCCCTGCCATTCGTGCATTATACGGTAATGATGAGTTTTATTTCCAACAAGATGGCACCCCGCCGCACTATCATAGGGACGTACAAGCATACCTGGATCACAATGTGCCAGGCCAGTGAATAGGACACAGGGACCAATCAAGTTTCCTGCACACTCTCCAGACCTCACGCCGCTGGATTTCTTCATATGGGGCACAGTAAAAGATGAGGTGTACAAACATAAACCACATAACCTGGACACACTTTGGAATGAGATTCAGGCAGTGTGCGCAGAAATCTCATTGGACACTTTGGTACGATGTATGGAATCAGGGGTGACTCGTACTCAGAAATGTATTGATGCTGAAGGCCACCAGTTTGAACATTAATCACATTTGCAAAGTACATTTATTTTTCCAATTGGACTTTAAGCTCTCCATTTCCAGAAATTTAACATTGTAGAACAGGAAATAAATTTTCTATGGCACTTCAAAGTGTGTATACATTTTTTTGATGCACCCTGTATATAAGCGTTACTACTGTCTGGGGCCTTTTATGGTATAATTATGAGGGACATTCCTTACCTAATTCCTCATTTTCCATCAAGGGGGTTCAACCACAAGGAAACTTCATTGTAAAAAAGAAATACACCATGGCATCATGAACGATACACCTTGCACTATTTTTCAACATAGTCACCATCAACAGCGAGGCACTTGCTGCAGCATGGAATCAGTTTGAAGAAACCACTTTCGTATAACTCTGTGCCCTGGGATGCAATGAACACACACACACACACACACACACACACACACACACACACACACACACACACCTGATCCACCTCAGCATTGGTTTGGAAGTGTCATCCTGAGAGAGCAGCTTTCAATGCAGGAAACAGGAGAAAGTCCTTTTCTGAACATGCAACAAATACCAATGACCAATCATTTGACATGACATGACCTCTTCACCATAATGCTCTGTAGGCATTCATTGATTATGGACACACTAGTATCAAATGCCCATTCATACCAGATAAAGCAGGTACTTCCATTCATGACCACATTTTCAGTACACATTCATCTGTCATTGTGATGTGCACTCAAATAATTCCAGGCACACTGCTCAGCTGCTACTCTCTCTCCTCTTCTCCAGCTAATCATTCCTCCTCCACTGACACCCCTTCCATTGATGAACTAGCAATGGGTGTCGATTCATGTGGCATTCATTTGTGTTACCTAGTATACCATTCTCTCTTTCAAAAACAATAAAGGAACTTACTTTCAGACACAGGGAGGATTAAACAACTTCGGGTATTTTTCGAATAATCTTTCAATTTCCTCCCTACCGTGCTGCTGTGCGGCTAAGTCAAAAGACTGTCCCCACATTGAATATTTTTATCTGGAATCTCTACCTAATTCTTACTCCTCCAACACTTCCAAGCTGGCCAGACAGGCAGCTTTTATACACGACAAGGTAATTTTTCTGCTGCAGCTGATGTCATGTACACAGACTGTTGACAGTACCTTTATACGGTGTTGATTATGCTCTTTAACTGACCTCTGATTGTAATATTGACTAATATTTGATGGTGACTGTCAGTACTAGTGCATTTTAATGTAGATTTTGCTGAATCATCTCAAAATGTCAATTATTGTCTCAACGACCAGGTTGTATCCGCATGAGCCAGTGGCATGGTTTAAGTGCTGAGTCAGCAGGTGTTGGCAAGTGTCTGGGTTTCGGCACTGGGTCTTCACATGTGGCCCCGTCGTTACAGAAGACTGTTTACAACACAATACCACTTGTCATGCAGCTCTACAAAGAACAATGCTACCTGTCCATTAGCTAACATAAATATTTAATCCCTGAACATAAATAACAAGACTCTTTGTGAGAGGATTCGTTAATGATGTAAGATTTAAATTTTCTTTTAAATGGGTAGGGAGCACCAATGATTGCTGTATGTTAGATGGCTACCTGTTGAAACAATTTTCACAGGAGTACCTGTGCATCCTAAGACAAGAAAGCAAAATCTACATTAAAATACACTAGTGCTGACAGTCACCATCAAATATTAGTCAATATTACAATCAGAGGTCAGTTAAAGAGCATAATCAACACCATATAAAGGTACTGTCAACAGCTGCCTTGTGACTGCTGTTATATGGAGTTGCCCCTCCCCCTCCCCCTACCCAATAACTGCACTGAAGACATTTTCACAATTTTCTGCCTCTTGTGTCCCTTATGCTACTTCGTCATTTTGTATTATTTTTCTTGCCCTTATTTAACTCATTTTAAGGTAGTTTTCTCTTTAGCATCTCAATCCTTCCCCTTTCCTGTAACTTCATCTACTAGCCTCTGGGAGTCATACATAAATTCTTAACCCCCTGCTTCACTCATTTCTCTCACACCAGAGAGAGCAGGGAGAGAGGGGGAGGGAAAGAGGGAGAAAGGGAGAGAGGGGGAGGGAAAGAGGGAGAAAGGGAGAGAGGGGGTAGGAAAGAGAGGAAGGGGGAGAGGGAGGGAGGGAAGGACAGAGAGAGGGGGTGAGAGAGATATTGGACTATGCACCAAGGGTGAACAAAAGTTCAGTAGCTTAACAGTAATAACAACCTTTTTATTTGTCCGTCTGGCAGCCGTCAATTAATATTATGTAAAGGATATATTGCTACTCACCATACAGAGGAGATGTTCAGCTGCAGACAATGAGAAGACTGCTGCATATGTGAGCTTTCGGCCAAAAGGCCTTCTTCTAACATAGAAAACTCACTAATATTCAAGCAAGCACAACTTACACACACATGACCACTGTCTCGGGCCACTGGAGCCAGACTGTGACCAACTGTGCCTGATGGGAGACACAATCTGGATTGGGGGAGAGAGGGGGCTATGGAGGAGGCTGGGGCATGGAGGGAGGAGGGGGTTAGTAGGGCTGTGGTTGGGGGAGGATGTAGTGGTGCTTGTGGAAACATGTAGGACAGGATGGTACTGTTAGGTGTAGTCAGGAGGTTTGAGGGTGGGGAGGGGGGGGGGGATGAAAAAGGAGAGAAGTAGAGGAAGGGAAGAAGACTAGTGAGTGCATTGGTGAAATAGAAGGTTGTGTAGTGCTTGAGTGGGAGCTGGGCAGAGGACAGCTGGGTGAAGGGCAGGGGCTGGTGATGGTTGAGGCCAGGGAGGTTGCAGGAATATAGGACATATTGTGGTAGTATTCCTATCTGCGCATTTCAGAAAAGCTGATGTTGGTAGGGAAGATCCAGATGGCAGAGGCTGTGAAGTAGTCATTGAAGTGAAGCACACTGTGTTGGGCAGCAGGTTCTGCAACTGGATGGTCCAACAGTCTTGCATCTAGGTCTATTACACAGATAAGAGCCATGATGCAAGGGGTTGGGAGCACTGGTGGAACAGGGGTGAACAAGGATATTGCATAGGTTCAGTGGGCAACAGAATACCACACTGTGGGATGGGTGGGAAGGATAGGGGTAGGACATTCCTTGGTTCAGGACACGACAAGGGGTAATTGAAACCCTGGCAGAGAGTGTGATCCAGTTGCTGAAGTCCTGGGTTGCACTGAGTTACAAGAGGAGTGCTACTTTGTGGCCAGACAGTGGGATTGTGGGAGGTGGTAGATGACTGGAGAGACAAGGCATGGAAGATCTGTTTCTGTACAAGGTTGGGAGGGTTAGGTCTGTGAAGGCCTCAGTGTGACCCTTGGTATATTTGGAGAACTCCTCATCACTACAGATGTGATGGCCACAGGTTGCTAGGCTGTATGGAAGAGAATTCTTGGTATGGAATGGGTTGTAGCTGTCAAAGTGGAGGTATTGCTGGAGGTTAGTAGGATTGATACAGACTTAGTGATCTTTGAGTGGAGGACAATACTGAGGAAGGTGGCCTCTTGTGTTGAGGAGGACCAGATGAAGCAAATGAGGGAGAAAGTGTTGAGATTCTGGAGGAATGGGGAGAGAGTGTCCTTCCAGATCACTAAGATATCATAATGAATCCGAACCATTTGGGGGTCTTAGATTCTGAGTGGTTAGGAAGGATTCCTCCAGATGGCCCATCAATAGGATGGTGCTATGTGGGTGCCCACTGCTGTTACCATGGATTTATCGGTAGGTGATGCCTTTTAATTATGGGTGAGGATTCAGTTGGTTGTGGTGACCAGGAAGGAGGTTGTAGGTTTGGAATCAGTCAGGCATTGGGAAAGATTGCTCAAAGATTGCTACGTCAGTACCTCTGTCCGTATCAAACTTACTAACCACCAGCAATACCTCCACTTTGACAGCTGCCGCCCATTCCATGCCAAGAAGTGTCTTCCATACAGCCTAGCAACCTGTGGCCATTACATCTGTAGTGATGAGCAGTTGTTCTACAAATATACCAAGGGTCACACTGAGGCATTCACAGACCTAAACTGGGGCATTATGAATGTTAGTGTTGACGGAGGTGGCATCATTAGTGAAGAGCATGGTGTCATGTGGTAAAGGAACAGGAACTGTGGAGACTAAGTGGAGGAAATAGTTGGTGTCTCTGACATAAAAGGGTAGGTTACGGGTAATAGGCTGAAGGTGTTGGTCCAAGAGAGCAGAAATTCTCTCAGGAGGCGCAGTAACTGGCTCAGTGGGGTATCCTGGATGGTAGGGTTTATGGATTTTAGGAAGCATATACAGGGTACGAGATCGGGTAGTGGTACTGGTGAGGAGACAGCAGACTCAGAGGACAGCTTCTGGGATGGCGTAAGGAGTTGAGAGAAGACTAAAGATCCTGTTATATTTGTGGAATGGGTTCACTGTGGCAGAGTTTATGGGTGGACGAATATAAAAGCTGGTGGAATCCTTCTGCCACATAATCCATGTGATTCAAAATGACAGTGGTGAAACCTTTGGTGGCACATAGGACTATAAGGTCAGGACCAGTTTATAGGTGGTGGACTGCAGTTTTCTGTGCAGACATAAGGTTAGCTTCCTTGTTGCGGATTTAGGGAACAATCGTGAGGCAAAGTTTGAAATTCTGAAAAATTCTGGAATGTTAACATAGGTTGATTTGGAGACAGTGAGGGTGAATCACGGTTGGATGGAAGAGTGCACTGAGTCACATAGGATTCAACATTGGCTTTGGGTCGAGTTTGATTGGTACGATTTGTGGAGAACAAGTGTTTCCACTGCAGGAACCTGGAGACAGAGGGAAGGTCTTTAACAAGTACAGCATGATTTAATATGGGAGTGGGGAAAAACATAAGACCTTTGGAAGAGGAAGACATTAGAGTTTAATATCCTGTCAACAGTAAGGTCATTAGGGACGGAGCACAAGCTCAGACTGGAGAAGGATGGAGAAGGAAAGTGGCCATGCCCTTTTGAAGGAACCATCCCAGCATTTGCCTTAAGCAATTTAGAATAACCACAGAAAGCCGAAATAATGATGGCTGCATGTGGGTTTAAATTGTTGTCTCCCGAATGTGTGTCCAGTGTGCTAATGTAAGACCTTTGGAAAGAAATGATACTAATGTGGGATTAGGGCTCCCTGTGAAAGCAGCCAAGTGATCTACAAAATAAGCTGCAACCAAAATGCTGTTTTCTACCTGGGAATGACTACCAACAAGTTGTCTGTCCACATGAATGGCCATCGACAAACTATGGCCAAGAGACAGACGGACCACGCAGTTCCTGAAAATGCTGACCAACGCAGCATGTTTCACATCAATGACTGCTTCAGAGCCTGTGCCATTTGGATCCTCTATACCAACACAAGCTTTTCTGAACTGCGCAGGTGGGAACTCTCCCTGCATTATACATTATATCCTATGTTCCCAAAACCCCCCCTCAATCTTCACTAGTCCCTACCCTTCACCCATCTATCCCTCTCCCTGCTCCCACTGCAGCACTAACTATTTCACCAACACACCCTCTAGTCTTTTTTTCCTCCTCTACTTCTCTCCTATTCCCCTTAACCCCCCCCCCCCCCTCAAACCCAGCAGTCCTACCCTGTCCCGATCATGTCCCTGCATGCTCCCACAAGCAGTAATACACCTGCCCCACCTCCACCCTGCTATTCCTCCCCCATCCTAGCCCCAGCCTCCTTTCTTCTCCCATCAAGCTCAGTTAGTTGTGCTAGCACCGCTAGCATGAATATGTGTGTGTGTGTGTGTGTGTGTGTGTGTGTGTGTGTGTGTGTGTGTGTGTTTTCTGCATTAGAAGAAGGCCTGTTGAAAAGCTCACATGTTCCTGTCTGCAACTTAACATATCCTCTAGACGGTGAGCAGCAATCTGTCCTCATAATAATATTGTTGTTATTCCACCCTCGATTTACCATTGTTCGACTGATCCATCCATCAATGTTTAAAATATCTAGTGGTAAGTTCTTTTAATTATTTTCATTCCATACAATATTTTTCATTATATTACGAATTCTATGCTCTTGCAATAAAAACACGAAAAGTTATGTTACATGATGCACTGTTACAAAAACAGCCACACTTAGTATCTTTCATACTGGTGTTTTCAGACTACACTCTAAAGCAAGCACTTACCGTTACAGTAACATAAAATATTTTTCCCTCCTTGTCCAAGTCTGGGCCAGTTATTGGTTTATCAGGTATTTTGATAGCTGCTTCAGGTACATACACTCCACGTTTGCGTAACGATGCTCGTACATGCCATGGCTCCACTGTCCATGGAACTTCCTTATTCATAATTATTGGTAGATTCATGTTTGACAAGAATCCCAGTGTCTGAAAAAAATGCAAAAGAAAGTACACATATTTTCTTTTATTACTACGAAGAACAATGTCCCATCATTAGTCAAAAATGTTTTCAGTTGTACTGGTTTGAATGTCATCACATTCTGTCAAAGTAGTCCCATTTAAAATTTCCCATTTACTATGTGCTATACAGGTGACTTTTGGCAGCACTATATATGTTAAGATTGATCAGTGAAATTAACCATATAAGGTAGATTAGGAAGACATTGCTCAGTTATTACCACAATAATTCTCCACATTAACTGGTTTTGGAAAACATCATTTTCTCATCTGAAAATTAAGCAACGTAAATTAAAAAATTATATCCTCATATTTCTCAGAGTACCAAGTAAGAGACTGGATAATTACACTGCCTTTGTAGTTTCAGATTATAAATTCATACAACAGGAAGTATGCTCAATGACAGTCAAAGATAATTAGCAGGTTCTATCATCTGTCAATTATCAAACATCTGGGAGAAAAGTAACATACTTCACAAAAGTCAATTGTATATATGCAGAATCTGTATGTAGTACAAATTTAGAGCAGTACCATACATGACATAGCTATAGTAATAATCTCATTTTCTGGCAACCTTTAAACACTCTTCGTCGATGTGGCAAAATAACGGACTGCTGAGAATGTAGGAGGGCTGAAGAATACAGCAAATCAACAAATGTTTAGGTGCAAGATAGCTTTCAATAAAATGTACTAAACTTACTCGCTGAACAAATGGTGAGCTATATGTTCGTTGTCTATTATTTTCATCTGTACAATATCTTTCAATGTTGTTTGGTGTAACATAAACTGCAAGACCTGGGAGTAGAAGCTCGTTGTAGGCATAGTTTGGCTTCACAAACACCCTGTCACCTCGGTCTCCAAGACCTGCAAGGTAAATTTACTGTTTACTCTTGGAATTACGTTCCTACAACCAGTACATATTAACAAAACGTTTATCGATAAGATGTAATAAAACAAAACAAAAAATCCATTGTTGCAACAAAAACCAGTAAATAATGTGACATACAAAATAGAAGAAATAAATTCAAAGGAATTGTACATGTATTTCTTTTCTATATGCACCCTGTGCTTTTCTTTTCAGAGCACAGGTCTCATCTTTGACATATTGAATACTGGCCCTTCTTTGAAGAGCTTGTTAGTAAATGAGTGACAAGCTATCTTAATGTCTATGAATCCCAAACAGAGTAGTAATTAACACTCATCCTTCATTCTATAACTTTGTTCATAACTTGCAAATGGTCCATTGTACTGTATCCAATTCCAAAGCAAACTTGTTGCCAATCCTGATTAAAGTCCCAAGTTTTTGCCATGCGAGTGGTGATAATTTTAGAGTTTATCTTGTGCACTATGCAGAGGAGTGTGCCAGGTATGTAGTTTTTTTGTCTCTTTTCTTGTGAAGTAATACATTCATAGTATTGTTACAGTTTTGGGGAATTGTCTTTCTCCAAAGATGTTTTAACATAATTTTGCTATTTCATTCTGTAACAGCTTACTTTACAACCAACACTGTAATACAGTAATCTTTCATAAGGCTAAGTCAATTCATTATATTGTATTTACATAAGATGTACATTTTTAATTGTTTTCCACATTCCAAAAAACAATTTCAAGAGACCTGACAGATTATTACTAAAGTTATGTAATTTTCTTCAGCTTTAACTATTTCCACGGAAATACTACGAGGGTCGTCCACAAAGTAAGTTCTGTTTCGATTTCTATCTGCGGCAGCACTATGATTGCAGTTCTGAGCATGCACGGCAATTACTCTGACTCAAGGAGAAGACACGTACACCATTTTCAGATCACTGATGCCAGCATGTGCTTTGTAGTGCTTCTTTATAATGTAAGCCATAATTGAAAATGCTGCCGCGTGTGAAATCAGATCTGTGATTAGTTTTCTAAATGCAAAGAAAGTTAAACCAAAGGAAATTCATCAGCAAATCTGTGAGGTTTAAGGGCAATGATTCAATGATTAGAAGATGGGTCAGACTGTTCAATGAAGGACATGATCAAGTGCACAATGAAGAATGAAATGGACGCCTGTCTGTGGTAACTGATGAACTGGTCCACACAACTGAAGAAAAGGTTAAGCACAACTGTAAGTTTACACTTAGTGCCGTTGCTATGGAAGTTTCACAAATCTCACCACCACTAATTCAGGAAATTGTTACTGAAAAACTGAAATTACGAAAACTTTGCTCACGTTGGGTACTCAAAATTCTAACTGAACAACACAAAAAACAATGGATGGGCACTGCATTTCAGTTCTTGACATGCTACAAGAAGGCAATGGTTTTCTTTATCGGATAGTCACGGCGGATGAAACTTGGGTATCTACGACACCCATGAAACAAAACGGCAAGCAATGGAATAGAGGCACACTTCGTCTCCAACAAAGGTTAAGCCTAAGGCCGGTATTACACTATCAAATTTCTTTGTCGAAGATTTGATCAAAGATGTGATCCAATATTCCGTCAAATATATTTGACAAAGATCTTTGATGTAGCGCTAGAAGGGGTATTACACTGTCATCAAATTTTTCGTCAAAGTTCAAGACGGCTGACAACTACAAATTGTTATTAACTGCAGCAGCTGCTTGTAGCACAATTGGACTGTGTGCACATGTGATACAAAAGTGGGGGGAAAAAAGGAAACATAGCTGGGTGAAGCCGTGGGTTTCTAGACGAGATGATAAAAGCATTCAACAAAACTTGTTACGTGAGCTTATAGCGCAGGACATCAAGTCGTACACCAATTACTTATGAGCATACATTTCAGTATGTGCTCAGTGAAGTGATTCTTCATATCTCAAAGCACAATACTCACTTAAGAACTGCTATATCTGCAGAAGACAGGCTCATTGTAACACTCTGATTCCTTGCTACAGGAGAAAGTTACTCTAGCTTACAGTACAGCACTCGAATTCCACAGTGCACATTAAGTAAAATAATACCTGAAACATGTGAAGAAATTTATAAAGCACGAAAGGACCAATGTCTGAAGGTAAATAAATGTTCAATACACTTTATGTTCGTTAAGAACAATTTTTATTTTATTTTATTTTATTTTATTAACACAGCATGTACCAATTGGTGTCTGAAATTACAAAATCAATAGAGATGTACGAAGCTGATTAGGTGTTTTACAACGTGAGGCACCCTGAATACAAAAATAGATTACGAAGATTGTAGAGGTACAAAAAAATTATACATATATATAAAAAATGGAATCGTCCTCTTCTATACTAGCCTGCTGCAAGGCAGCCAGGATATATCCAGAGGCAGACGGTTGTGCTTGTTGAGTTGTCGCATGCAGCAAATCCCACCTGTCCATTAAATATCGCTGCAAACCATGTATTTTGGCCATTGTAAATTCCTTGCTACCCACATTATCCATCTCACTCAGTTCAGCTGCGATGTGGGTGCCAAGGGCACTGTAGCTGTCTTCTTGAATATGCTGGGGCAGAGTCCTGGACACATCAGCCACAGCCTTCAATGTCCTGCTTGGCCTCCACAATGACGTCTGTTGCCTGTCTGTTGTGCCTTTCCTTCTTTTTGTGGGAGACCGCTCTTGATGCTGGGGCTGGGGCTGTGGCTCGCTGCATGTGACAGAAAGCATGCATCTCATGCTATAAAACAATAGATGAAAGCCATTAGTTACATACTTCCTTGCACATTCATAAATCTTATTTACAGGTACCCACAAGCAGAGAAGAGTGGGAGCAAATTGCAGAGGATTTTGAGAAGAAGTAACACTACAGGAGCAATGAACGGAAAGCATATTCGTATTAAATGCCCACAAGCTAGTGGATCTCACTTTTTCAATTACAAATCCTTCAACAGTTATCATTTTATTTGCCATGGTAGATGCTTCCTACAAATTTTTGTATGTTGATGTAGGAACTAATGGGTGTGTTGGTGATGCTGGAGTGTTTTCAAAAACCAAACTACGGGAGTGTCTCATTGACCGATCTATTCTCAACATTACTGAAGGCAGGAAGCTTGGGAACACAAACATTACAACTCCAATGGTTGTACTGGCAGATGACGCTTTTCCTCTGAGTTATAACATTATGAAGCCATACCCCTTAAAAGGAATCACAAAAGAAGAGAAGGGTTTCAATTACAGACTGTCACGAGGAAGAAGATTAGTGGAGAGCAGCTTTGGCATTCTTGCAAGTCATTTCAGGATTTTTCTTACTACCCTTAATCTGCCTCCAGAAAAAGTTACCACAATTACACTGGCTGCCTGCACGCTGTACAACTTGTTAACTGAGAGAAGAAAACACTTGTACACTCATCTGGAAACAGTGTCTGCCGTAGTAGGAGACTGCACTTATCTTGAGACACATAGCACTGAGGACCTACAGCGAATGGAACCAATAGCTTGCCAAGCTGCATCTGGATGTCCAGTACACGGGAGAGCAGTTAGAGAATACTTTAAGACATTTTACAATGGCACTGGGAAAGTGCCCTGGCAAGATAATCACATTTAGTTATGTAAAATGTAAACAAATGTACATACCTCAAACATTTCTTTGAATGTTGGTGTAGCATGTTCACTCCCACTTTCTCTGATTTCGATGTTACAGACACTCGTCTGCCTCTGTGGCCTTGTCGAGGAACTTTAGCATGTGGAACCAGTACACTTGCGGAATGTACACCGCCTGTGCACTGGCTCCAGTTTTGCTTTTATGCATCTGCAATAATAGAAATGAAAATAATGTAAACTACTTGTAGGTTACGTAAACATTATTGTATGCTTCAAATTGCTGCAGTGAACAAAGTAATGCTAATCATTTGTATGACATGTAAACTTTACTTGCATAAATAAAAAGAAAGAAATATGTCGATACGTACTTTTGCTTTCTCGTAGGAGTAACTCGTGCGGAGGCCATTAATTTTCTTTTTAACATCGTCAGCCCAGGCCACATGTCACAGCTAATAACCTCTGCAATATTTTTGTAGCTCTCCAATCCTCGTAATCTATTTATATAATCAGGTTGCCTCACATTGTAAAGCGCCTCATCAGCTTCATACATGTCTATTAATGTTGTGGTAGATGCCACACACCAATTGTATTTTACAGCCATGTTTACAAACACACTAGAGATGACAAAACGCTGCAGCGATACTAGCTCTCCACGTGGTAACATATCGCATTGCAGTGAACAGAAGACAAGCAACTTCTTTGATCAAATCTACAGCGAGGCCCTAGATTTGATCAAATATTTGACGATATTTGTTAAAGTTCCTTATTACACTATCAAATTTCTTTGACAAAGATATTGGACAAAGAAATTTGATAGTGTAATACCAGCCTACGCTAATCTTGACACCTTGAAAAGTCATGTGCACCGTTTTTTGGGACAGAAAAGGCATTTTGCTGATTGATTTCTTACCACGAGGCCAAACAATCAATGCACATTTTCTTCAAATTCTTATTATTAATAACTATATCTATTACAAAACTTTTATTGTATCTCCTTAAATCCTCCCAAAGGTATTTCTTAATTTAGCAAATTCCTTCACATTCCTATTTTCAAGTGCCGGAAAGTCTGATATTCTCTTAAGAGCTGTGTTGTGCAATTTTAGTTTTTCTTTGCCTTCTTTTACCTGCTGTAACTTATGCTGTTTGTATAAGTAACTTTGGTAAATAATTGCTTATCCAAACTAAGTCTGTATAACCTGCACTTTCCAAGATACTGAGCTCGTTGTTTAATATAACTTGGGCCTTGCAAAGTCTATTTTCCATTTGTTTTCTTTTGGCACAAAGTATTCTTCAACAAATTCTACTACTGTATGATCTCTGTCGTTTGTACAATTCCCAAGTTTTCTTGATAAAAAACCATTCTATGTTTTTAGTTCTACTTTTACCTTAATATCTTTCTATGTCCTCTAGCACCGGAACTGCTGCCATTTGCATTTTTCTATAACTCTTTGTAGAGGTTTTCCATCACCTCATCATAATTATTGTTTGTTGGTGTATAAACCAAAGATGCGCACAGGAATAGAATGTGCTTTGTCTGCATTATTAGATAGTTCAGGACAGCATTTTGAAAGTTTGAAACTAAAATTAATGAATACAAAAGTTATTTTGAAGGATATGTTATATAAATTAAATTTAATATAAACCGAGGGCTAAAAATTTTAAATTGTGGCTTTATTGGCATAATATTTAGAGGAATGTCATGTGTTAAAAGAGAGATAAAAGTGCCACTTGAATAAAGCAACACTCAAGATCTTGTTAGAAAAATTGTATTTTTGTTAAATACAGTGTGTCAGATTATTCTGTAACGAAAAAAAAGTTTGAAACAATAAAGATACTTCATAGTAAAGAGGTTCTCTTTGCTATTTTAATTTCATGTGACAAAGTGGCAACTTTGTCTCAAATACACTTGTCAGCCTAGTGTAAAATATTTGTGTAAAACACGGTAGCTTCTTATTTGCAATATACCTTCAAAACCTGGAGATACTGATACTTTGCTTTTGATGTTGCCAGAGGACCCATAAAGACAAATTATTATTATTATTATTATTATTATTAGCACTATACAAAATTATTCTAAAAATATTTTATTATACATTTATATTTTACCTCTGTATGCAGGGGACAGATAGTCCCCAGAGTGCTGCTCTTGAAGTCACTATGAAACTCTCACCACTGATAAGATTCAAACTCTATTTTTAGCTACCCAATGTTGAGTGAGGTTTTTGCCTCTCTGATGGACAATGTTAGGAAATGACATTTCCTCAAATATCCATTCTTCAGAAATGACCCCAGTTTTGTATACCATATGTTGATTGATCACCACAACATCAAGAGGCTTAGGTCCCACTGAACATCAACCATTATCCACAACCAATCCATTGGAACTTTTCATACTGCCTATGTGTTAATCAGTTCCATATTCTTATCAAACTCTGTAAAAAGAGTGTCCTCTGATAAAGTTCCAAAGGTTTCTGTTCACTCACAAGATAATTAAGATACCTTGATAGAGTGTAAGTCTTGTTCTAGCCCAAGCACGAATCACAAAAGCTTCAAGATGTTTGACTTTCTTGTGTAGTTATTCTGTCACAAAGTGATCTGAAAGGGTTACAACTTCTTTGCCCCCTTTTCTTCCAACATCTTCAGTAATAAGTGCAGAATACTGAAGTCGCATTTGAAAGCTGATGAATACTGAAAGAGCAAACAGACAACTGCCTTTTGTAATACATGTTTTGTAATACATGTAATTAGTACTTACATTTAGTAAGCGTACAGTTTTTTAGTAGTCCAGAGTGCTTCTGTTTCATCAGACTTCTTGTTTTTTTAAACAAGTATTTCTCTTTTCAGAATAAAATGTTTCAGCTTTGCGTTTGGGTATTTTCTGGTCGATGGTGATCTTATTAATTTCTTTCAAGACTTGTTCCTTCATGACATCATCTAAATTTTCAGATAATATTGCATTCAGCACTTTCATCTAAGCAATGTAACTACTGGAGGTTGAGTACATATCATTCCTAGGATACCCAAAGCTATATTGAATTTGGTGTTGAATTCTGTTCTATGCTTTTCACATGGAATGTCAAAATTCGAGTATTTTCCCAGATCAGTCACTGTAATTTTTCAACCAAAAGTTCCTCTTTTAAATTCTTGTCCTGTCTTTGTGGTAATGACTTGATCTACCCCTAAACAAATGAATGCAATCATAAAATTCCATTTCGACTTCTTCCTTAATTTCCCATGGCCTACTTCCATGCTTACCCTCTCCAGCACAAGGAGACTTGTTCAGCTTCAGAAACTTCTGGGCTGTCATTAATCATCACCTTGTTACTTCATGCACTGCCATAAAGGCTTTTCTTTGTATAAGAATTTCATGTAATACAATGTCATCACCTTTTACTCTTACTCTCTTACTGAAATTACACTCTTGAAACTGGGCTTCATCTTCAGTCTTCCTCGATCACCTTCTGAGATGTGGAAGTATTGTAATGAGGCCTTTCAGATACAATGGTTGTTCATTTCAGTCTACCATATCACAAATTTTTTGTATAATATTTTATCTTTCTTCAGCACTTACTGTTATCAAAAAATGTCTCTGAGCACTACGGGACTTAACATCTGTGGTCATCAGTCCCCTAGAACTTAGAACTACTTAAACCTAACTAACCTAAGGACATCACACGCATCCATGCCCGAGGCAGGATTCGAACATGCGACTGTAGCGGTCGCGCGGTTCCAGACTGAAGCGCCTAGAACCGCACAGCCACACCGGCCAGCTAGCGCTTAGCACCTCAAAACACTTTAACTTACAGTTGCAGTCTTCTCCTACTTCATGTGAGTGAACCTTTAATTTCTTCACGACTGTGCTCATTCACCCTCATAACTGCCTTTTCCTAACATCTGAAGTCTCTGTCTTTCATCCTCAGATGCAATACTCATCATTCCAAATAAATAATAAACTCTTAAAACAGAAATGAATAACCTGCATTACTCAACAGAATGTCTCAAACTAAAGGGACAATAAAGGAAAATTCTCTGTTTCTTGCTTCGACATTGTCAACCTACAAGGAATCTAAAACCTAATAAAAAACATTGGACAAATCATATTTATTCCCTGTAACGAGACACATTAGCATGTTCTTTCCCTGCATGGCTAATCTAAAATATTAAACACAGAATCCTGTGTGTGTGTGTGTGTGTGTGTGGGGGGGGGGGGGGTGTCTTGTTGATGCACAACCAGGTTTTTTTCTTTTTAAAAAAAATCATGATATTCCGCCTGAGTCCCCTTCAATGTCTGTGATACTGTTTTTAATTTTCTTGTACATAATTTTTTAAAAATTTGAATTTCAAAACTTCCTTGTTGCTCTGTAGAAAAATGTATAGCCTTACTTTAATTCTATGTGGTCTTCTGCCCTTCCAGTTCCACTGGCTTCTCTATCTTTCTAAATACTCCACATTTTATACACGACTAGGCATTAAAATTGAAACATCATGAATACAGCAAAAAACATCAATTTCTCATGCAGTGCAGACCTATAACATTCTTGAATATGCAAATTATTATCTAGAGATAAAAATAAATCATGCTACTGCATCATAATACATTCCATTGTACTTCACCAGCTATTCTTGTCAATATTTTGTGAAATAATGCATTGTGGTTGATTTTTAGCCAAACTGTGCAACTACAGAGAATCTTTATGAATTTAAACCAAGTCTGTTTTTCAACATAAACTTTAAAACAACCATGTGAGTGTAAAAATACAGTATTTATAATGCTTGCAAAATACCCAGGTAATTACCTCTTCCTCTGTTTTTACAATGAATGTCAGCCCAGCATGCATAAATCAGCAACTGCAAAATAACAGAAGTAGCTAACATTATACATGAAGTTCTCATGTACTCCTATTCCATCCTGGAAATTTATTTGCAATTTCAAATTTTCCACTGCCTTTCTTTTTCATGCCCTTTAGGAAAATTATAATAAATATAATATACTGAGCATTATTTCAGTTTACTTGCAGTGTATGTGATACAAAAGACTGAAGATAAAAAGAAAGAGAGGACTCTACCCCACAATCCTCAGATTATCATTCTGCACTCTTCCCACTGAGCCAACGCTGACAGGAAACTATGCTAACTGGCTCATGCCTAGCCTGACCCATGCAAAAAATGCTGATTTTCTCTAAACACTTGGCCATCTGGAGCTCCCTCATCCATGACTTTAATTTCTGGCCAAAACCTGCTTGTCATAAATTTGAATGAAATCTTGTAAGAAAAATGGGTTGTGAGGTAGCAATGAAGGTGGATCTATGCAAGTAACATTTCAGCACAACTGCACGAAGCAACTTGAAGTAAAGTCATCTAAATTCTGTATAAAAGGAAAGATTACACACAAGGTTTCTCACACGGAAATTGCATCTGAACGTTGTTTGGGAGAAGATGTTATGCCTCATGTACAAAGGAGAAATATCTAACAGCATGTCTTGGAATTTGACAGCAAAAGGATAATGGTCCATTGAGACTGCAGTTTATTGTTCTACAATATAACTGCCCGTGTTTTTCAGTATCCCATGAATGTTATACAAATACGGAACTGATGGAGTGGGGTAGGTCATACTCAACGCTATGCAGGTTCTCAATGGCCCCACACAACTAGCAGCCAAGAGGATAGACATGTTCTTCACTTGGCCATATAAAATAATATGGTCACCCAGAGTGAGGAAAAGGGCTTATTTGCAGAAGACAAGTGTCCACATGGGCAGTACGCCGACATAGCTCCACGTCTCCTGCATACAGCATCGTGATGACTGTATTGTGTTTTGAGTATCTGGGGAGAATGAACATAGCCAGGTTGTTTACCTTGAGGTTGAAGCTCGCTTTTCTGTCATTTTTGCTTAAATGAAATTTGTTTTCGGATACGATCCGTCTTGAGTCAACACAATTTTTTCTTGGTTTTACTCATACATGTTTAGCTGAAGATACAGCATTGTTTTCTTTCTGTTAAATAACAGGAAAATTGCTCATTACTCTCTGAATGCATAACAATTTCAGTTTTTTAAGAACAGTATTCACCAACTTGATAATTTTTTACATCAAGTTCTTTATGGTTGCACATTAGAAACTGTGAGAGAAAACCAGGTATAACCAAAAACACAGAAAACCACAAAAAATACAGCATTTGGTATAAAAAAATTCCGTAACATTTGTAATTTCGCGCCAACGGTGTGTCAGAGCAAAATGCGGTTGGTATCCCTGCACACACCTGTGTTTAATGTGTAGCTGCTGGAAGTTTCATTGTTGTCTGTCTGTTAGTTATCGTTCAGTGCTGTATGGAGTAGAACGTCATGTTGCACAGTTTGCACATTTCAAAATGGTGGAGTTAGAGAAGCAATTTGTCTGCATTAAATGTTGTGTTAATTTCAAGAAAATCTTTACAAAGACACATCAAATGATGCAGGAATCCTACATTGATGATTGCTTAAGCCATACTTGGTGTTACAAATGATTCACACAGTTTAAAAATTGTCAGATGGAAGTTAAAGATGACACCCTACAATGTCTACCACCAATGCTCATGTCAGGAACATCAATGAAGCTGTGCATGCCAATCAAAGAGTGACTTTCTGAAAGATTGCAGAAGAATGTAACATTTCAGTTGGATCATGTCATGAAATCCTAAAACAGTATCTGGGAATGCATCGTGTTGCCACCAAGTTCGTCCCATAGCTCATGAGTCAAGACCAGAAACACCTTCGCCATGCAATCTGTGAAGAGCTATTGGATCATGCAAATGACAATGAGATGTTCCTTAAGAGAATCGTAATTGGTGATGAGATGTGGGTTTACAGTTAGGATGTAGAGACCAGGGTTCAGTCTCACAATGGGTTGGTAAAGGTTCTCCAATACCAAAAAGAACTTGTTAAGGCAGGTAAAATGTCAAAGCCATGTTGATAGTTTTCTTTGACTTTGAAGGATTAGTTCATCATGAATTCATGCCACAGGGACAAACTGTTAATCGATGGTACTACTGGGACATATTGCGATGATAGCGAGAAAATAAGAGAAGGAAATGGTTGAAATGTGGTGTGAGAATTCATGGCTCTTGCATCATGATAACACACCATGCTGGTGCGTGATGTTGCACAAAAAACAAAATCACTGTGCTGCCTCATTCTCCGTTCTCTCCAGATGTGGACCCTGCGGGCTCTTTCTTAATTTCCAAAGTTGAAAACCACACTGAAAGGACGAAGATTTGCAACAATAGACAAGATAAAATAACATTTGCACGGAATCCAGCAAAAGGCGTACCAAGACTGCTTCCAGATGTGGAAACAGCTTTAGGAGTGGTGTATCAATTGTGGAGGAGAGTCTTTCAAAGGAGACCATGCACGAAAAGTAAAAGGTAAGCACAGAAAAATTTTTTGGCAAAGTTCCAGAACTTTTTGAACAGACCTCGTACACAAAAATATTTGTTATCAAATCTGTGAATACTTTTCTTTAAAAAACTGAAATTTCTATATCTACAGATAGTAAAGAGCAATTGTCATTTAATAGAAAGAGAATAAAAACCACATGATGATGCTGGAGCTTCCACAAAACACGTCTAGGTAAAATTAAGAAAAAAAAATGTGTTTTCTCATGGCAAAACATACCTGACAACAAATTTATAGCTAGTCTGTACTCATCATTCTCATAAGTGTTCAGCACCTGGCATGTTGGTATGTGGTGCCACTAAGAACATAACATGATCATCTCTCGTTCCCACAATCAATAATTTGGACAGCAGCCATTACATTTCTGACAAGTTAAAGACAATGACTGTGCCATATCTTCAAGGTCACTCTGATGTTTTCTTTCAACAAGATAACACAAGATAGCATATTGCTCACATTGTTCTGATATACCTCAATACAGAGGGCCTTCATCTGTTGCCCTGGGTAGCACATTCTCCTAATCCCTCACTCACTGAAAATATCTGGTCATCAACTGCCAAGAGACTGGCATGCCATCACTCGCCAGGCACAACCACTGATGATGAACTCTGGCACAGAAATCAAGCAGCACAGAATGATGAAACCATTGTTGCTGCCAGAGGTTGGTAGATCCGTTTACAAAATTTTGCACCCTGTACACCCTCAAATCACAATTTTAATCATGTGTTCTTCCTATCATATTTATACACAAAAGTAAAATAATGTTGCAATTTTAATGACCAGAAGTGTATAATATAGGTACATCATACACAAAAATACATACATCACAGTCACTCAACCACATCATTAAGCTTAATAAATTTAGTTATGCTGTTTTATCCCACTTCTCAATGTAAACTTGGGTTTGATGCACATCTTTAAATGCTATCCCTCCATAATGTTACCTACAAGTAATAATGACTAAATTAAAGCTACTTCAATTACTTACCATGGACAACAAGGTGCTACATGAATACAATGACCAGTTGCTGTTACAAAAATAACTGAGTTTTGGCATATTATTTAACTTAGCAATTGCTCATCATACACTAAAGAGGTATACTACAACAAAGAGATTTGTTGCAAATGTCACCTAAGGGAAACAATAATGATACTTACCTTTCACATAGCCAGTCAAAATAACTTCTATTTCAGGCTGTTTCTTGAACTCTGTGTTTTCCACAAACTCATAAACGTGATGTCGTCCACGTAACTTTTTTGGTTGCTGTGACTTTTTATAAAGACCTGGAGGCCACTTCCTTCTAAGAATCACTGTTGTCTAGAATTAAATAATGCAAAAACATTTTGTTCAGTAAATGTGCCAGTTAAAATTATTTTCCATGAACTCGATAAAAACTTGTGCAGCACAATTCAGTTTAACCCATGTCACATACCACATTACAAAAAGGGAACGAATATTCTATTACCTGGAGGGTGCCAGAGACAGTCAAGTGTTATATATGAATATTTTTGACATTGGTGCTTGTACTGAATACATATCAAGCCATTTTCAAAATTTTAAAATGACTGGAATACAAGAGAAGTCATCAATCAGTGTATAAGTGTGAGCAAATGGTGCAGTATTTCAGCAAGCTGAATTTCTTCAGGCAGGATTTGTCTTCTGCTGGGCGCCATCTTATACCCCACTAGTCCAATAAGTTTCAATTTGGCATTGTGGAGGCAGGAAGTGTGCAGCCAGGAGTTGTGAATCTTAGTATGTATGCCACCAATGTGGGGGCCGAGGTGCTTCTGGTGCAGAGGCAGCACTTCTATGTAGTGTGATTTAAGCTCTTTAGTTGGTGTGGCGTGCAAGGACCTACCCACAGACTGCTATTGTGCTTTGAACACGCTCAAGGCCGGGTCCCAAGGCTTACTGTTGTCTTTACATATCAGCACATCTTGTATCCGGATCTCTAGATTCTTTTAAAATGTAATCACAGAACATGTAGACCTGTTTTAACAATTTGGTGCTAGCCTAATTCAAGCTATGTCCATGGAGAGGCCACCCCCCACCACAGCTGATTTTGTTGGTTGTTCCTGTATGACACTTGCGCTCCACGCAGCTTTCCTTTATCATACGGATGAACTGACCTACATAAACTTTCCTACACTAGCATGGGATGCTATAGACTTTTGGTTTTCAGGGTCTTAGGTCATCCTTAAATGGTACCAACAAGTCTCTTGTCTTGGCAACAGACGAAATACACACTTGATGAAATGTTCCCACTGCAATCTCCCTTTTTTTGCAGCTGCATTACCAACAAAAGGGGTAAATGTTATCATAACAGGTTTCTCTTCTTCCTTTAGAAGTTGCAACCTAGACTCCTTCAGTTTTATGGCACCTTGATCATATGGTCATTATAACAATTCTTCTAGAAGACTGTCTGCAGGAGCTGTAATTCCATTGATGAACTCGGATGATCAGAGGATTCAGGAGCCCTGTGCAACAGTGTTACGAGGATGGCTTCTTGTCATGAAGGGGCATGACAGCTGGGAAGTTTGTGCATATATGTATGTCAGTGGAGCTGCCCCCAAATACTGCGGACCTGAGCTCGTTATCGAAAGGGAGGGGGTATATAAAAACATGCCCAGCCAAAGACAAATTAGTCATCAGAACTGCCTGAAGATGACCAGACATTGCACTAAAATCACTGTATAGCTTCACACTACATATGACTCCACACCATATGCACAAAACTCATTGGTAAGAACTGTTACAGAAAAAGGTGACAGAAATGATTAATTTTGAAACTACTAGGAAGTCTTTCTTCAAAATCAAAAAATCATTTGGAAGAAAGTGACTCTGGATTCTCAGTCAAAAAGCCACATGTAGTGATGACACATACAGCCCCTGCTAAAATACAAACTAATGTTAAGTAGGAGACCAATAGTCTCTGGAAACTCCACTGAACCCAACCAGTATGACATAACATACATATTGGAGTTTAAGACCAGACACAGTGTGCCAATATTGTGAATGTATTCTCTGAATAAACTCTTCTTGGTTTATAAGCCACACCATTTCGAATAAAACACTTGAGCTTTCGACGGCCATCTCTGCTATTGTTGTCAGAAGTTAAAAACCACTAATTGCCATGACTAACATGGTGTTCCACTCATACAGCCACAACTGCAGAATCTGGACCCAATCAGAGGGGGCAGAAGTGATGCTTGAGCAGAAGGCAAGATGCCTCACAAAACCTCAAGGCTGGCGTGTGACCAATGACACCAGGTGGCATGAAGAAGTGGCACCACATTTGCAACTGCCGTGCCTGCTTCCTGTAACAAATGGAACATCAGCAACCTTGGCGGGTTAATGTATGGTGCAGCATTATGGGAGGAAGGATAATTACCCCCCATTTTATCGATGGCAATCTAAATGGTGCAATGTACGCTGATTTCCTACGTAATGTTCTACCAATGTTACTACAAGATGTTTCACTGCATGACAGAATGGTGATGTACTTCCAACATGATGGATGTCCGGCACATAGCTCGCATGCTGTTGAAGCATAGAATAGCATACTTCATGACAGGTGGATTGGTCGTCAAAGCAACATACCATGGCCCGCACGTTCACCGGATCTGACGTCCCCGGATTTCTTTATGTGGGTAAAGTTGAAGGATATTTGCTATCGTGATCCACCGACAATGCCTGGCAACATGCGTCAGAGCATTGTCAATGCATGTGTGAACATTACGGAAGACGAACTACTTGCTGTTGAGAGGAATGTCGTTACACATATTGCCAAATGCATTGATGTTGATGGACATTATTTTGAGCATTCATTGCATTAATGTGGTATTTACAGGTAATCTGTAATAGCACGCATTCTCAGAAATGATAAGTTCAAAAAGGTACATGTATCACATTGGAACAACCGAAATAAAATGTTCAAATGTACCTATCTTCTGTATTTTAACTTAAAAAACCTACCTGTTACCAACTGTTCGTCTAAAATTGTGAGCCATATGTTTGTGACTATTACAGCGCCATCTATCACAAAGCGAAAAAAGTGGTCCAACTAAAACATTCATATTTCTTCACGTACTACACGAATGTGTAAAAAAAAATGGGGGTTTCTATTTTAAAAAACGCAGTTGATATCCGTTTGACCTATGGCAGCACCATCTAGCGGGCCAACCATAGTGCCATCTGGTTTCCCTCTTCAAGCTAGACAAGTTTCATCCTTTGTAGTTTTTTCATATGACACTTATCTCATGAGATATTTGGCCCTGTCACGATCAATGGACCACCCTGTATATTACTTGAAGGACCAAGTAAGCCTTTCTCCACAAGTGTGTCTTGTATTTGGACTCTCATAAAAATGTGTTTACTGCCAGAATAAGTGCCTGGAGAGAATTATGTGAATTCAAATTTAGGTCTGCAAGTCCAAGTATTCCAAAGTATTCCAAACAGCATACACAGGAGTTACTTGTAGCCACTGTTACTGTTAGAAATATTATTGAGAATTTGAAATACTAGGGAAGCACTCAAATAAACTGTCACAGACTGAAAAATAAACTGATACTGGCAGTCAAATCCCATAAGTGAACTTTTAGAACAAATCTTCTTCTACAAAAGTCTTCTCCTTCAGTTCAGGTATGGAGGTCACAGACAGCAAGAAAAACTTAATTTTTATTTATTCATTTATTTTTTGAGCCATAAAAGGAAGACTGTTTGGTAGAAGTCAGTGATCATTGTTGATTTATCCAATGAAAGAGCTGTCTGGATCACACTTTATTTTTTCACACGAACTATTACAAGATATCTTACATTAATTATTTCTCTCTTACAGACATGCACTGTGTCTTGGTTTCTCATAAATTATGATTCCTGTCTTAAGAATGTCTAAAATTCACTATCGATTTTATTTTTGTTTTCTCTCACATTTTTGTGACAAAGTATGATGGTAGTCGGCCAAAACATGAACTGTCCTAGGGCTCCCAGCTCAACCATCTTCAATTTTGATGAACTTTGTACAGTGTGTGCCTGAGGGGCCCTACATGACCTTATGCTAGGTTTCAGGCTCACCTGTAACTTGGTTGAGGTGCCAGAGCCACTTTTGTGAAAACCACTTTTACTGAGACCGAAAAGTCGTGAGAAAATCGTCAAGTTTGGCATTCCACCGTTCCTAATGTGAAAGAGCTGGGTTTGTGGATATAGTGGTGCAACTTTTTATGCTCTACAAGCAAATGATGGATGTAGAGTTCAGAAAGCAATGCATTAGGCATAATCTCAGTTCAAAGTGGGCAACAATTCATGTCATGAGAAATTTGCCCCACAGTTTAACGAGGCATAAGTAGTGGAGAAAGTGCACTATGGACCTGGTTTTTTGCCAAACTACTGTCTGTCTGGATCTTTAGTATATCACAAATTTGGGCCTGGTTTGTGTGTTTAATTACTGTGCTACCATCCTGTAAATTTGCTAAAAAACATGAATGTATCAAAATATACCTGTGTTCAAAGTCATGTGTCTCAAAATGGACACCTACAACATTATATTCATTAACACCATTCAACAGAGCACACTTCATTCTATTAGAAAAACTTATTTTCATTTTGGTGTCTCTTTGGATAAGGTGCAAAAACTGCGCATAAACTATTGATTTTTTTTGTAACTCGAGAAAAATCCTTACATTGGTCCACGGTGGCTATGCCACTACCAATCTCAGTGACTAGTAGCCTAATACCCATGCAAGGTGAGCCCCGAGTGGGTTTCTTTACTGCAGGTTCCCAAGCCTGAAAGTGGGAGTCTAGCAGGTTCCCAAGCCGGAATGTATCTAACAGGTTCCCAACCCTGAATGTGGGTATCTAACAGGTTCCCAAGCCTGAATGTTGGTATCCAACAGGTTCCCAAGCCTTGTTTGGGTCTCTTTGTGATTTCCAAGTCATAACGCACAATTCTTCAGTTGTTAAATGCTTTACATTTGTTGCTGATGTCCAAAACTATTGATTCCAGCAAACTGTATTGCTGCCCCATCATTGAAGCAGCTGGAACTGGTATGACTGCAATTATCTGTTGTTCTGGAATCTAGCATATGCCTTTTCTAGCTGGTCAGTGAAATGATTGAGCAGCCCCATGAGGATGCATGAAATTAACCAAGTCATCTTTTTCTTAAAATGAAAGTTCACAGGTATTTCCTATCCAACATTTTCCATCATAAACGCAAGTGACAAACTGGTCAGGCTGTAGTCGAGTAATGGCAACATGTTTAGTAGCAACTTTAGCATATCTGTTAACATTTGCTATAAAGGACAATGTATCATTTGATATGAATCTGAAGTCGCTTTTCATCAATTGGCACAAAATGGTGATGGTCCTTGTACCAGACACTGTACATCCATCCCAAAAGGGTTTTCTTGATCAATTTTTTCATCTTAAATAATTTTTTAACATAGATAAATTCAATGCCATGCACATTTTTTGGCAATATTCAAACAGATCAGTTGGTATTAAGATCTGGTTGACAACTGGGTGCTGAAGGCTAGCTCTTGCTGCTAAATGCTTAATTGTGCCCCCAATTCCGCCTCATGGTGATTTGCCTTGGCTTGTTCCGAAAAAATTGCATTCTGCAGCAATGACAAAATCTTTTTCATGATAGCAAATATTTAGGAAGCTCTTAAAATTTTTGTACTGTGTGACAGAACTGCCACTAAAATAACAAATATGCTTAATTTCTTTAAAAATGCACTTCAGAAATTTGATCAAGTACGTTAAAAATGCATGCACTGCAACTGTGTCATGTCGGAGGCAATCACTGATTATTCAGTAGCTGACGCTTTTTAGGTCTTCATTATCTTTGTAGTAAATGACAAATGATTGTATTGTTCAAATGGCTCTGAGTACTATGGGACTCAACTGCAGTGGTCATCAGTCCCCTAGAACTTAGAACTAATTAAACCTAACTAACCTAAGGACATCACACACATCCATGCCCGAGGCAGGATGTAGTGGTTGCACGGTTCCAGACTGTAGCGCCTAGAACCGCTCAGCCACCCCGGCCGGTGGATGTATTGTAGCTTGACTATTTTCACAATGGAATCCTTGAACTGCATCTTGGACAATTCAGGAGTAATTTTCAGCAAAATCCATTAATATAATCAAGTCTCCTGGTTTGAGACCTTCTTTAGTGAACTGCACTTGCTCTGATGCTTTTCAATGTAGAGGTGAGTAGAATGGACTAAAAGTTTTGTAATTCTTCAACCGTCATTTCTCTGGTTTCAAGTGTATCTCTGTCAGTGTGAATCCATTGTTTGAACTGAATTGTACCTTCAGGATCAATATCTGCAAAAGCACTTTCCAAATATTCCTTCTGTTCCTAGACTTACTTCACAGCAATGAAACATACAATCCTTTGTTTCCAAATTACAGACAATTTTGCTCAATAAAATTTTACAGCCTTTTTTTATTGGACTGTGTGCCAATGTTAGTTTCACATTCCGATGTTCTGTGCAAACGCAAACTAAATGTGAACCAGCTGTGCCTAGAGTCACACACCACTTTGGCCTTAATTCACAAAATTTGGAAAATCCAATTTCCGGTCCATTTTTATTGCGGTACACAAAAAACATTTATTTTAAGTTGTACGCAACAAACATTTCTTTTGAGTTACTCAGTAATAAGTAAATTTGTTTTTGAACATTTTCTCCATCAATCCGAACAGTAATACAGTCCTTTTTTCCTGGACAAATCTGACTAAACTCATCATCATAAAAATGTTCTATGACTCTTGCCGTCACAGCCTCAGGAAGTTTTTTTCCCACATTTACCTTTGGGCTGTGCCAATATTCCCTGTTCAGCTTTTAACTTTCTAGCCTTCCTTACCATTCTTTCTGAAACACACAATTCTTCCATAGGCCAGCTTTGGGGAACTAAGGTCAAAATTTGAATTTTCGCATTATGATTTGATGTATTAATTTGTCTTTCAATTCTTGGATCAGCTGAGTGGATGGTTGTTCCAGTTCACTGGTATCAAGTCCTCCCACTTCTGCAATTTTCTTAATAACTGGATCGTCAAGTTTATGTATTTTGTGCTTTGCATATCCTTTTGTATCCTTTGCACCAATTACTTGAAATTGTAATGGTGATATTCCAACAGCTGCTAAGCTTGTACCCAAATTGTGAGCAACATTAGCCTCATCATCTTCATCTGACTGAGATGTAACTTCCATATGTGAATATTTCAGAGAATCATATTTTTTTCTACAGGAAGGGCACATTTTTTGGCCTGGTTTAATATCAGACATGGTTATCGTTTTTAGGGGATCAGCATTTTTTATGTTGACTGTGCGCATACTATTTCGTGTTTATGGTTTTTCTTAATAAATGGGTTGGAGCATGATCTTTGCAAAAATTCAAGTCTTTGTAGGAGTAAAGCTTCGTGGCGGAAGCATAGTAGAGCATTTTCAGTAGAGTGTAAATCACTCTGTCTAGGAAGTAATCCTTGTCTACAGAAAGTTCCTTTACAGTGTTAAGTCCTTTTAAGGAACTGTATGTCATTAAATGGCATGGTGAATCAGTATTTCCAAAACTGCATACATTAACTTGATCTTGTTTTTCAATTTTAGCAACAACTTGATATGCTTCAGGCACTAAAATCAAATTGTCAAGTGCTAAGTAGAGAAAAGAAATAGAATGAAATGTGCTCTGTTGAATGGTGTTAATGAATGTAATGTGGTAGGCATCCATTATGAGATACATTGCTTTGAACACAGGTATATTTTGATACATTCGTGTTTTTTAGCAAATTTACAGGATGGTAGCACAGTAATTAAACACACAAGCCAGGCCCAAATTTGTGATATACTAAAACCCAGACAGACAGTAGTTAGGCAAAAGACTAGGTCCATAGCGCACTTTCTCCACTACTTATGCCTCATTAAACTATGGGACAAATTTCTCATGACATGAGTTGTTGCCCACTTTGAACTGAGATTATGCCAAATCCATTGCTTTCTGAACTCTATTTTCATCATTTTTGTGTAGAGCACAAAAAGTTGTAACACTATACCTAGAAGCAAGAGTCCACCTCTTTTACATTAGGAACAGTGGAATGCCAACCTTGAAGATTTCTTCATGACTTTTCAGTCTCCGTAAAAGTGGTCTTCACAAAAGTGGCTCTAGCACTTCAATCACTTTACAGGTGAGCCTGAAACTTGTAACCCTCATAACAATTCAGGTGTCATAACAAAATGCATCCAGAAAGTTCTTTCATTGTATAACTGCTCAGCAGAGCGTACAAATGTCTGAATGGTGCCGCCAGCTCCATAGACAACTACTGTTTCTGCCTGCAACCATTTGCAGTTCATATGAAAGCTAACACTGGCAATGACAGCTGTATGGGATCTTCTTTTGCCGACTCTACTCTAGCTACAGTGTGACAGTGGCCCACCCTCCTGAATCCCGGTTATGATGAAAGATATCTAGCATAACCTACACTCTAGATTAGACTGCAAGGTGAAAAATTAGTTGTGAGAGGACAAAGCCAATAAATGTGAATGTGAAATAACAGGCTGATCTTTTATGTAGCCAGATGTCTACATTTGTGTCTTATTTAACAGTTTTCTTTGTAGAAATAGAAACTGAAAAGTAACTTCATAAAAATAATTTCATAAAAGCTATAGTACATTATTACATTACATACATATCTGTGACAAGTATTTTTGTGCATATTACATATCACATATACTAAACATTACTACAAAATATGCAAGGTGGGAGGATGGGGCACTATGCAACTCCTATACCAAGATTGCTCGAGAAAAAGTCTTAAGCAGTTTACATTAGAAGACAGCTCAAGTGTATATGGGATTTATTTCAGGCTGGAGTAATATAGGCATGAAGTGTATACAAATAGGCCACTCGGCATGGACGTCCATTGAAATTATCTGGGAAAGGAGGGGGGGAGTCAAAACTCAAATTTTCCATAAATTGGCTGGTGATTTTCAAGATGTGTCAGGACAAAAGAACTAATTTAATGTTCTGACTGACTAACTAAGACGTTCAACAGAATCAAGGGAAATTACTTCTAAAAGTTTATGACAGTTATGTGATGTATAATGACACTGTACTCCAGTCTGCTTGCTTAGTTGAGTGGTAACGTGGTTGCCTACCATGCAGCAGGCCCGGGTTCGATTCCCAGCCAAGTAGGGCTGGGTGTTGTGTTGTCCCCTCATCATCTCATCACCACCAACACGCAAGACTTGCGCCTGGTGACCAAACTTCCCTGGGAAGGGCTTCCCAGCCTACAACGCCACACCATCATTTCATTTCATTTTACTGTAACCTAGATTCTGGAGAATGGGGTGGAGGAGGAAGCAAGTGTCCACTCCTCTTGCCGACCCCCCTCTTTGTGGACACTTTTATCATTAACAAACACACACACAAAAATCTGAACACTCACAGAATAAGGATCTACAATTTTCAAGTCTTCTACATACCACTCCAGCAAGTGCCATGAAGATAAAAGTAACTGACAGCAGCTACCTCAGAAATGCATAACTAGCCATTCTTCCTTTGCTTCATCAACAAAACAATCTGAAAGATATTTCACTACATGGTAAGCTACTCTGGAAAGAATTTGGTGTCATAAGCTTCACAGGGATGTGCAGAATATAAACATAATTAACGGAGACTTAAACACGTGCACTTAAAGATGGAGTTATGATACTAACTGCCTTTGGATGAAACGCTGAGAGGGTTATACTGTCACCTTCAACATTGATTTCCAATTATGCTTACCCCCCCTTTCAGACAGCACACAAAACAATGTGGTTGATAATTCGCAGTTCCTTGACCAATTTCATGCATCGGACAGATCAGTGTATGGAATGAACCTGCTGAATGGGACGATCAACTGAGCAGATTATGCTGAGGTGTTGTGTGTTTTGCATATCAATGGCACCAGTGTGTACTGTAAAGTGTGGTGTGGCGGGAATACAATGGGGTGTGCTGCTTTTATAACTAATGACTAGATAAATGTTAGGTGGCACACTTTGTACCAATTAACTAAAATTAATGTCTTGCATATAAACCTGAACAAAACTACAGTCATATACATACTGTACCTACCTCAGAACTAAACAACCAAATGCTAGGTGGTCACAGTGTAACCAAACCTTTCATATCCTAATCTATCACAGTGTAACCAAACCTTTCATATCCTAATCTAATCATAAATCTTACAATACACAATGTTTTACAAAAACTTGTGGCCATCAATCTGTTGAAATTACAGTACAAAAATGTCATTCAGGTTCCAGCAATTTAAGTAAACCTGTTGTGCCCAAAGCTAAACACAACTAGGCCTATGTATTCCAAGAAATGGCGGAGAGCAATGGTACGCCACCAAAAAATGTAAAAATTTTCAATTTCAGCACTGAAAACAGTTTGTCATTTGCTCATTTCTCACTGCATCGCTTATACTACCCTTCCATTGGCTATGTGAAACTCACTGTCATTCTGTGTGCAGAAAGAAATGTTCTTGCTGCACTTGAGCCTGACTGAACGTTGAACAGCATATACCTACGCTTAATCATTAAGAAAATAGGCATGGGCAGACGGATCCCATTATAAAGGCAATTCAACATAACTGGTGACACACGCACACCAAAGAATTCAGCTCAACTCGACAATCTTCACAAATATGTAAGAAATCTCAATATAGTAGAGAAAAAGGCACATTATTAATGCATAAATGTACACAACAAAACTTCCATTTCATGTCAAATCAGTTATTAGGCATCTGAATAAATTTAAAAAAAGGTAAAACTTTTTTTGTTATCTGCCCTAATCTGTTTTTCAGGGTGGTTGTCACTTATTTCTTGACTTCATAGGAAAAAGAATCATTCGATCAAATAATTTTTAAAAAGGGCTATGAACATAGAAGCTTCTGCGCATTTGTATACACACTACTCATATGCGGTGATTTGTTAAAGCAAAATAATGTACCACTGTAGAGGAAACATACTCTGTTTGGTTGGGACGTAAGCACTCCTGTAACTGCCCCACATATTCTTGAGGCACTCAAAAAATGCTTCAACATTTCCAGTGTCTGTATTCTTTTAGGTACTTCAAATAAAACATTTACTATTCAAAACAGTCCGACGACACAAACAAACAATGTACGATGCTTCTGCATATCTTTGCCTACCCACGATGTAAACAACTTGTGTCTAGGGCAGAGAATAGAAAGGTCTCTGGAGTGAGTATTCAAATGCGTAGAACACAATTTGTGCTGTCAACATACATTGTCAGCCTGGTCACGTTATCTCAGGACGCCGTAAGCCTTATACTCGTAGATTGTGCCGTAGGTTTGTCCGTAAAGCACACTGTACATTTAGAATGTCATTACATCACTAGTACAGACAGATTCTCCTCATAGAGATTTGGCACAGATGTTTCGTAAGCATCATAACAATTTGCATTTGAAACCCGGAATAAATCGTTTTGAAGAAGAATGAAGGAAACCAAAAAGCTCAAACTTTGAAGACCTTCTTTATGTAAAGTGTCACAGCTCAGATGCACTCATTTTTCGGGATCTGGGCCAGCCACAGTAAGTTTTTAGGTATCGCACGGCACTTAAAACAACCTATTGCAGAGTCTGAAGTAGTAAATTTTTGCTGTGATAGTATTGCAAAACGTCTTGATAGCAACTAAATGACATTGAAGTTTAAGAAAACCAGTGCATTTGCCACATATTAATTATTTACCACCAGCTCCGTCGATTTTCCAGTTTTTGTGGATTTGTCTTCCTCTTTCTTGTAGGCTAGTGCACGTTTTTGTTCTCTGGTAACACTTTGACGTTTATATTTAGTGCATTAACTCCCATTACATTGCAGTCTAAGTAAGATGTGAATAAAACATCCGATCGCTGGTTAAATGCGTTGCAAAAGAAGATGTATCCAGCATATTACAAATGCTTATGATACACTATCATCTCTGCACCCTCCCCCCCACATAATATCTCCATCTAAACCTACAATTTCCAAATAACCGTGAGGTGTATGGCATAGGGTACATCTCATTGTACAAGTTATTAGGGCTTCTTCCTGTTCCATTCACGCATGAAGCGCGAGAAGAATGATTGTTTGAATGCCTCGGTGCATGCAATAATTGTTCTAATCTTATCCTCACGATCCCTAAACGAACGATATGTAGTAGGTTGTAGCATATTCCTAGAGTAAGCATTTAAAGCCCGTCCTTGACACTTTGTTAACAGAATTTCGAGGGAAAGTTTATGTCTATCTGCAAGAGTCTTCCAATTCAACACCTTCAGTATCTCTGTGACACTCTCCCACTGATTAAACAAACCTGTGACCATTTATACTGCCCTTTCCTGTGTATGTTCAACACCCCCCGTTAATCCTGTTTGGTAGGGGTTCCTCACACTTGACCAATATTCCAGAACGAGTCACACGAATGATTTGTGAGCAATCTCCTCTGTAGACTGATTGCACTTTCCCAGTAGTCTACCAATAAACTGAAGTCTACCCACAACTGAAAATATGTGATCATTCCATTTCATCTCCCTACAAAGTTTTAACCCAGGTATTTATATGATTTGGCCGATTCCAACAGACACTCACTACAGCTTTTTCGTTTTGTGAAGTGCAAAATTTTGCGTTTCTGAACCTTTAGAGCAAGTTGGCAATCTCCATATCACATTGGAATCTTATCAACATCTGACAATGTTTACCCATCTTCTTTCAGATAGTACAACATTACACATAACTGCATCATATGATAAAGACGCGATTTTACTATTAATATTGTCTGCAGGGTCATTAATATACAACATGGACAGCAAGGGTCCCAACACACTTTCCTGTGCCACATCTAAAACTACTTCTACATGTGACAATTATTCTTAAGCCAATACATCATGCTGTGTCCTCCTTACCAAAAAGTCCTCAATCCAGTCACAAAATTCACTTGATACCCCTTATGATCGTACTTGTGGCAAGAAGTGTAGTTCTGGTACTGAGTCAAATGCTTTTCGGAAATCAAGAAATACTGCATCTACCTGGTTGCCTTGACCCAAAGCTTTCAGTATGTCATATGAGAAAAGGGAAAGTTGGGTTTCATCTGATCGATGTTTTCGAAATCCATGATGGATGGCATTGAGTAGGTCATTCTGTTCAAGATACCTCGTTATGTTTGAGCTCAGAATATGTTCTAAGATTCTACAACCAATTGCTGTCAAGGATATTGGTCGGCAGTTTTGTGGATAACTTCAACTACCCTTCTTGTAGACAGGTGTGACATATGGCTTTTTCCAAGAACTGGGCACAGTTTTTTGTTCGAGGTATCTACAATAGATTATAGTTAGAAGAGTGGCTAACTCAGCCGCAATTGAGAGTAGAATCTGACAGGGATTCCGTCAGGCCCTGGAGCATTGTTCAGTTTGAACGATTTCAGCTGTTTCTCAACACCACTGACACTAAAACTTATTTCATTCTTCTTTTCAATGGTATAAGGATTAAATTGGGACTATTTTCCTTGGTTTTCCTTTATAAAGGAACATTTCAATACGGAATTAAGTATTTGAGCGTTTGCTTTGCTACCCTCAATCTCAGTTCCTGTCTCATTCGCTAGAAATTGGTCACTAACTTTCGTTCCACTAACAACCTTTACGTACAACCTGAATTTCTTTGCCTTCTGTGAAAGATCACTTGATAATATTGTGCTATGGTAGCCATTGAAGGCTTGACACACTGCTTTCTTGACAGCCAAATGCATTGCATTTAACATCTCTAGCTGTAGCCCTATGCTTTGTTTTACATTTATTATGCAGTAATCTCTGTTTCCTTAGAAGTTTCTTTACAGTGACTGTGTACCACGGAGGTTCCCTCCCATTATGAACTGTTTTACTGGGTACATCTCTATCCAGTACATGATCAACTATCCTTTTAAACTTGAGCCATAGTTCCTCTACATGCTCCTGTCCTGAGCTGAAAGTTTCAAGTGCCTTATTGAGATATGATACTACTGATTTTGTATCTGGTGTACTGAACATATGTATCTTTCTGCTTGTTTTAGTTGTCCTTTGTACTTAGGTAATCATTGTTGTCACAACCGTGCTGTGCTCACTGAAACCAGTTTCGATGTAGACATCCTCAAAGAGGTCAGGTCTGGTTGTTGCCTTTAGATCCAATATATTTCCACCATGAGTTAGGTTCCTGGCTATCTGTTCTAGGTAGTTTTCAGAGAAGGCTTTTAGTAAAGTTTCACAGGATGTCTTCTCACATCCACCACTAATGAAACTACAATTTTCACAACTGTTGGATCATTTAAGTCTCCATCCATAAATACAGTATGATTGGTGAACTTACATACAAGTGAACTATGATCTTCTTTAAAGTTTTTGGTTACATCAGGAGATGGGTCTGGTGGGTCATAGAAGGATCCAGTTATCATTTTATGCCCACCCCTGATACTGAGTCTTGCCCAAACAATCTCACATGCAGCTTCAATTTCCATCTCGGTGAATTTGCGTTTCTTGTCTACTGTGTCAAACACACCATCCCCATTTCCCATTTGCCTATCCCTTCGATATACACTTAAATTTTTCCCAAAAATCTCACTGCTATCAGTTTCAGGTTTCAACCAGCTTTCTGTACCTAGTATTATGTGAGCTTCACTGCTTTTCATGAGCTCTTCAACTCAGCCTCTTTGTTGTGAATGCTTTGCGGTTTACCATTAGAATTTTAAGACCCTCACCTGTGGGAGGCAATTCTTTCGATCTTACACTGATACGTCTGGGTTTCCTACCCCTATCGTTATCTGGATTTGATAAATAGCTCACTAATCTCAAAAACCCTTGTATGCACACCACCCACAGTCAGCTACCTGTTTGTTGCCATTAGATCCGATACATTTCCATCATGAGTGGGATTCCTAACTACCCGTTCTAGGTAGTTTTCAGAGAAGGCATTTAGTAAAGTTTCACAGGATGTCTTATCACACCCACCACTAACAAAACTGCGCAGGTACAAGAAGTCGCAGCCTAGCTTGTCATGGAACCTTCGAAGTCTCTGGTTCAGTCCTTCCACTCGATTCAGAACCAAAGAGCCACGATCGATTCTGGGGAGAATTCTGCATATTTGAGCTTCGTTAAAAGTCCAAATGGATGATTGGTCTTCTCGGACTCAGACGACAGGCATCATTTGTTCTAATGTGCACCAAAATCTGCAGTTGGTTGCACCTTGTTCCCTCAGTGGCTGCTGCGATAGCCTCTTCAACATGTTGAATGAGGCCCCAAGTATATACACTCAGAGCATCTGGTGTCCTTTCCTGTACCTAGTTGCCATTTCCCTAAGAGGTACAATCATTCACCTTACTTTTGAACTGCCTACAATTAATAGACCCCTATCCTTTTGCGTATGTCTCCTTCTAACACCAGATAAAAGAGGTTTCCCAAAAAAGGGGAAGTGAGTCCCACTGGCTCAGTTTCAGATTCAGCGAAAGACAGCACTTTAGACTTGTTGTTTAGAGGTATTAGTACAACAACCTGAGTCCTCCCAAGTCCCCATCCACCCTGTACAGGACGCTTAGATCTACCACTGACATGCCATTCACAGTGACAGATCCTGTACTTTCTGCAGAGGGGGCAGGGTCCTAGGAAGAGGATAGTTCTTTAGGTACCACAGTTACACAACTCTCGAGAGGTCCTCCAACACACAAATTCGCAGCAGCTGTCAATCATTTGACAACAGTCAGGGCGATTTCCTGCTACTTACAAACGTCAACCGACTCATCCCATGTTTGAGAACAGCATTCAAAATGTAGCTGCATTTTGACTGGTGCAATGCATTATAAGGCAGTTAACAAATAACTTCAAATTAAGCCTGCTGATATCTTTTCATCTGCTGGAGTCAAAAGTTGCTAATTCCCTATAAAAATTGAAGTACACACATAAACTGAGATTTCTATTAAGGCAGCACAAAAACCTGTAGTAAAAATTGCTAGCTTCCTAAAACTATAGTTGTTAGCAAACCCAAAAACAAAGCTAATTTACGGTAAATGCAAATAATATATACGGGTAGTCCTCTTTAAGGGAAAAGTTTATGTAACACAATATGCTAATTAGAGAGTCTGGTGCAGTAACCAAATCACAAACGCCGATTTGTTAAAAACAGCCCATAGATTATGCAAATTCTCAAAAACGCGCGTTTATTTGCGTTCATATACAATGAAATTCAGGGGTGATGTAGTCTTTGGGTTAACTGTGAACCAAAAACGTTGATTTAATACGAATTAAATTATGTATCCAAAACGCTCATGCCGGTAACTGAAGGAAAATATAGTTTTCTAAGCACCCGAAAATTCTCAAGCTAACCTATTTCTAAAGAAACTGTGCAATGAAATTAGATTTATAACGTGTTGTTTCTAGCACCTATTTTAGCTCTTCAGTGTAAGACCATTTAACAGCACCAAGGAGAGTGGATGACACACTTAGATGGCAGCTTATGTAACAGTATTATACGCTTGTTAATCAAATGGTAAAGACAATAAACTGAAGGTAAAATTCAACAAAACGGCCGGTTTGGTACTTTGGTTACACTGTGTGTGTGTTTTCAGACTTTTGTTCCCTATGATTATCATCCACATTCAGTCAGTTGATTTCTTATTGATTTACTTCCAAAAAATAATATATGCCCTAGATGTGAAGATGCCACTGTTGTTATTAAAAAGTAAAGAAAACAATTCTTCTGAACAAGACTTATGCAGAAAATGTATTTAAGATAAATAATGAAATTTCACTCAATGAGACAGGTCAGTTTTCCAGCTTTCCTATTCCCCTCATTTCACATGCCTATCAGCATTTGTTTAATGTCCTGTTTCCTATCAATTTTCTGTCTCCAAAAATGGGTTCTCTCTCTCTCTCTCTCTCTCTCTCTCACACACACACACACACACACACACACACACACACACACACACACACACACACACATACACACACACACACACACACACACAAAGTTCTTCTTTCCTATTTTGCAAAACATCCTATCTGACCAAAAATGGAGTATTTCATGAACATTTTGCTTTTGAATAAAACACGAAACTCTTTCTTCATGTTCCGTAGTACCACATGGAAAGTATATTTCATTTTAAAACAAACAGAGTGGCCACAACTGATACAATTCTGGGTGCATGGATACATATTATGAAACAACGTTGGTACTATGTAACTGTGGGAACTATAGTTAATATCAGAGACGTTTCTCTATTTTTCTCAATATGTTTCTTGATCGGAAGTGAAGGTATATGACTACAGATTTATTTGTTTTGATTTGTACAGTAAATTTAATTTAATTCTTTTCATCTCAGAATCGCGAAAGTCACAGAAAACATGAAAACCAACAAAGTAATGTGACCTGACTAAATTCCAGTGGAAATCATTAAGCTTCCTGATGAAGAAGGTACCAGAGTCTTACACAAAGTCTTCAACAAAATTTCCTATACAGGTCATTACCCTGCACATTGGCTATTATCAACTTTGATTCCTTTAGCAAAAAAGAAGAATGCAAGAATATGTGAAGATCATAAACTCAAATATTCTAACGAGTCACTCCCTGAAAATACTTCTAAAAGTCGTCCATCAAAGACTATATGAAAAATTTTATAAATTCATTGGTGAGACACAGTTTGGGTTTAGGACAGGTTTAGGTACAAGAGAAGCAATAGTTGTACTAGCATGTTGTAGCACAAAAATATTATGATAAGAATAAAAATGTAGGCCTTTGTTTTATTGATTGTGAAAAGACCTTTGATACTGTGCAATATCATAAACTTATGCATATTCTCAAAAGAATGGTTGTAGATCAAAAAGACATCTGCCATTCAAAGAATTTATATTGGAATCAGACAGCACAGGTTAAGTTTTAATAAGAAGGTCACTGACTCATTTAACAACTGAAGAGGAGTCCAGCAAGGATGCACTCTGTCACTCCTGTTATTCAATTTGTACTTGGAGAGCATTTTTCAGGAAGCACTTGGTGGTATGGAAAAAGGCATAGAGGTTAATGAAGTCTTCATCACAGCATTCACTACGCTGATGATACAGTGTTGATTGCTGATATTTTATATTATCTCCAACAAGTTGTCAGCATAGCAGGAGATAACATTAGTAATCTATGTCTCAATATTTTCAGCAAAAAGACAAATTTTGTGATTGTCATACAGCAGGCAGAGTGACTGCTTTACAAATGCAAATTTACAATTCACCGACTCCTTAATACATAGAGTAGACATGTTTAATTACCTTTGAAGGTGGCTCTGTGAAACTGCAGCACAGACATGGAAATAAAATGTTGCATAGAGAACGCCCATAAATCTATCATAAAATGTAAGAAATCTCAAGTAAGATATTGCACCTGGTTTGTCCTTCTATATCATTGTGAGGGATGTGCACTAAATATGGCAACAGTAATGAAGGTAGGGGTCTTTGAAATATGGATTTACTGGAGAGTACTTAAAATCCCATGGACAGCAAGAAGACTAACACTAAAGTATTTCGAAGAATACAATGACAGCGAGAAATGTTAACAATGTTTAAAAGAAGAAAAACTATATACCTGAGACACATATTACAGATCAAGAAATATACGCTTCTACAGTTGATTCTACAGAGGAAGACTGAGATACAATGAAGATAAGGTAGAAGAAGAATATATTGGTTAAATAAAATGAAGCACTGGACAAGATTACGAAGTGCAGCTCATTTATTTCATACTGCAGGTCATAGAATAGAGCTGCATTGTTCTGGCACTAACATATATCAATACATAAGCATCAGATGAAGATTGAGATTAGGTCACCACTTGATTACTCAGTCATTTACACTTTTTAAATTAAGGTCAACCATTCTTGTTATGCAATATCCATATTTGCCACAGGAGGCCTACAGGCACAAAAAATTGCTGTTTAATTCTCTGCATTTAGATTTATTGTAGCAGATTGGGAGACTCCAAAGCAGAAAGTAATGCTACCGTTAAAATATTGAAATTACGTTCTCTTCCATGAAGACTGCTACACCTCCATCAGTCTTTTCTGCTAACAGCTGAGCAAACGTTCATGGAGAGTGGTTCATCAATGCTAATCACCTCTTCAGTGTATCAGTGTTCAGTTAAACTAATATATCTGGTCTGTCAATCCATGTACATAAATTCTGTTGTATGATTTTAAGTCTGAATTTCGTCTGTTCGACCATACAGGAGTATTTAGGGGTACTAAGATGTCACACAAGTTCTCAAGGTTCCCTGGCTTATTAGCAGTGGCTGTTTCTGTTACTGATCTTCTTTGTGTACGTTGACCATTCCATGGCAATGCATTTATTTAGACCATTTTGTGGAAAATTTCGTTAAATTTCTCAAACATTTACTTGCAGTCTTTTGATTTTATTTATTCATGTGCATGCCTTGAGTTATGTGCAGGTCTCTTCCTAGATCGCTGACATTTATCAGAGACACAATGTGTAATTTATTACAGATTGCTTTAAATCTTTCATTTGTTTGACACACTCCAAATTGGACAATAGAGTCTTCAAGCATGTCATTTCTCTGTAGAATGTTAATAACAATTATTTTAGTGCTTTTTAAGTTACAGAGCATCACATTCATGTATCTCACAGACTTATTTGCTTTATTTTGGCCACAACATTGTAACGACCATGAAAATCACATAGTCAGTTGATGAGAAAGATTTACTATCTTGCAAACACAAATGTAAAGTTTAAAAATAATGCTGTTACCTTCACTTACAGTCACAATCTTTTGCATTCCTGATCTGAACAGTGTTTTTATCGCACCACTGACTAAAGTCTCAGCTCGTAATAAATTTGTTGTTTTCTTTCTCTGATGAATCAATTTTAGTACAATGAAGACTAATCATATTGTTGCAGGGTGTCGGGCTGGTCGAACTCGGGACTCGAGATGACGTGCTGAAGCCTGGACACACCACCGTCTTTCGTCAGGAGGCCGAGCATTATCAAGAGAATCAAGGGGCAGTGCAGAGTGATACAGCGGTATTTGGTGGCATTAATTTGTTCTCATGATTTACAGTGCTTCGATGAGTGCAGCGTAATGTTGGCGGCCGCCCACGCACTGTGTCGCGAGTCCAACTGGCTCAGCAACTCCTGGTATGCTGACATCGCTGCTGCCGTCTGCAAAGCTGCCCAGCTGGAACTCAGCCGCGCTCGCCCGCTCGCCCTCGCCTGTTGCGGCGTAGAGGCTGGCGCCACGCCGCTGTCCGGACTGCTACAGTCCCTGGTCCTCGCCGCACTCTGCCCCGTTTGGACTGCTCTGTCCGACCATGGAACGAAGGTGTGTGTACTGGTCACCCGTGGCCCTCGGCTGCAGCTGCTCCCAGTACAGGGCTGGAATCGAACCTGCATCCTCCTGTGCTGCAACTTGCCGCTAGTGGTGCTTGCCGGATGGCAACCCCCACTGCTGTTTCTGCCACGCCTCCCATAGCATATGCCTCACCAGGACCCCGGTACGCTATGTGGGAAGCGAACGTGGCCCCGTACTGCTGACTGTGCGATCTCCAAGTAACTGGCTGCCATTCTGTTGTGCCCCGGTGTTGCGTCCCCAGAGGTGGAATATGGCCCAAACAAGTACATAGAAATAAAGTAAGATTTCCATAGAATATTTACAACATTGCTGCCAGATTGTCACCTATAAGTGTGGACCAGCACAGGTCCATCCCGCCACTTGACTGGCCTAGCACACCTTGTCCCAAGGTAAAAGTACCTCACTATTTAAACTGCCTTTTCCCTCGCCTCTGACGTAGTGTCAGAGAGAGACAGAAAGTATGGCAGAGATAAATTCCCAAACGTCAGCCATCTGCAAGTCTCGACTTGGCTCTAGTCTAGTTCCTCGCCTCATATCGCAATAACTTCAAGCAATGCTGCAGTTTGCTGCCTCGTTGTTGCTTCACACAAAGCGGTCCCAGATTCCATCGTCCAACAGCGCTTTCATTGACTTTTAATAAAATTTCCTCTTTCCTACGATACTGTGTGGGCACTTGCACACAAATTCTATCACATTACAAGTTCGAATAAACTAAATAAAGCCTTCCTTCATGCACAAGTTACTTCTTTGATGGTTCAGAACAGAATAAGCATGTTTGCAGTTCAAGTCACCTATGGTGCCTAAGGGCATCAGCGCTGTTTCTGTCAGTAATGAGTATAAAAAAATTCCATTCTATTTTTAGGCAGTATTTTTTATAGGATTCGTCGTCTTCTGGTTAAAAAGTATGGATGCAAAGTTGCTTTCTCTACTAACAAGAACTTGCAGAAAAATCTTATTCACAATCTTAAGCCCACAGTCGCTACTACACACTGTTCAGGAGCTTATAAAATCATTTGTGGTGCTTGTCCTTTTTATCGTATAGGACAACTGGAAGTTCTTTTAGTGTTAGGCATAAGGAACGTTTATTGGGAAAAAGAGGCACTAATATACATAGTACCACTTTTGCTGATAATCTGTTAATTTCCAGTCACAAAGTAAAAAGTACTGAAGAAATTTCCATTTTATATAGTAAAAAGAAAAGTCACAGGTTCGATATACTCGATGAGCTGGAGATTTTCAGGCATATTTCTAAGAACAATGGCCTCATCCTCAATGCAATTAGAATTATGCAATTATGTAACAAATTTTTTCAAAGGCTTTAATCTACTACTCAAAGAATTTCGATTCCTTTAACTTTTACTATGTTTTTCCTGCCTATAGTTCCGAAACATCTTTTTCTTCAGGTCTCATATAGATGTTTACTACTAAAGTTTCCTTCCAGATGTTTTTTTGACTGCTCAACTGTTGGTGTAAATATTTTAAAATATTCTAAACTTTATGTAATGCACATTTCTGTAAAGTCAAATATACGGCGCTCAGTTGTACTTCATTTGACTATTTCGTATTTTCAAAAATACATTAAGCACTCATCTTTTGAATTTTGTTTTTATAGATAACTGTTGCTCAGTTCGATTATTTCTGTTATAATGTCTCAAATGAGCATATGTCACTGCCTGCTCCTGATAAGTGGCGCAATTTCTGTCATGTTTTTGTAGCAGCAATGTAAGTCACCAGGCTGATCAGTCTGATTTTCCTTGCAAGATATAGGTACTGAAGGCTGGATCGTTTTTGATTTTGACTTGAACATGTCTGCTCCTAACTTTGTCTATTGCCTTCTCGCAATGTAACTTTACATAAGTAACCTTCCTGTGTTATGACTTTTTCATCTTGGTTAATGTTTCTGTCAAACTTATTTTTCTGTGTATTATTTCACAGGATTTTTAGAAATTCATTGTGATGAAGACATTCTTAGAAGTGTCAAAACCAATGTCAGTGAACTAAACAATTATTTGCAGCTGGTTGGCTATGTTATTTCTTCATTGAGACTTACATACAGTTGCTGAAAGACAGCCATGTTCAAAATATAAGATTTCTACTGGCCCCGATGTCTTCAGCAGTATCAAAATATAAAGACATGGCAAGAAAACAGTTAATATAGACATGGCTATTAATTTTAATAATCATTGTGAAGAATAAGAACTTTTGCCAAATTACATTAACTCCAATCTCAACACTAGACAGTGCATGAAGGATCCAAAAACGTTTCTGTGCCTAGTTCAAACAACTATTTCCGACGAAATTAGTACTTTATACAAGATAAAGGACAGATTAAATGAAGAAATCTATGTTTAGTATTTTGAGATTACTAATTTTTTTCACATGCATTTTCATTTTCTAATTGGTGAATTTTGGGATTTTATTAATGAGGGGATGGGCAATTATAATAACTGTATTGCTAAAAGACATGAGAAGAAACTGGCTAAATGCAAGATCATTTTACCTGTATAAAATCCCATTGTTAGTAATTTTCATAGATCTGACCATCAATAATTAACAGAATTTTGAAATATCATGAAATAGATTTTACACCAGAAGAAATAGCCATGCTGGAAAAAGGGCTTAAATACAATGTAATGCACAACACATCAGACAAAAATGTTGTAAAAAGTAAGATTGTAGATCTAAAAATAGGCCTTGATAGTGTCAAAATTGACACTTCTCTACAAATGAGTGTACCCCATGATGTATGTAATATTTTTGAGAGATATGCAGTTAAAAATCCTATCAATAAGATTGTGTTAAAAAATTGATTAAAAATATTAATGTCAAGGGAAAAGAAAGTAATGCCCTTATAAGGAAATCAGATGAAGTGAGTGGTGTAATCGTCGCTACTCAAAACAAGTATGTGGCTAAAACATTACAATTTTTTGAAGTGAAATGTCTGCGCATAAGATGAGGATCCAAACCTCACAATACAAAATAAATTACACTCGCTATTAATAGTGCTACACATTTGCTGAATCCTTCATCATCAGAAACCGCTTATTAATATAAATCCACAGGCCCCAAAATCACATTCTCAATTTACAGTAAATAAAATTCACCACCCAGTACGTCGGATTGTGAACAGTATGATCATGATATATCATGAGTTAGCATAGTTTCTTCATGATAAAAAACTCCTACCTTTTTCAAAATAACTATTCTGTTGTCAATAGTCAAAACCTAGTGGGTAAAACAAAGATTTGCTGTGTGATTGGCATACTAAATCGTTTTCACTAGATATTACAAATCTATATACTAATGTACTTGTTCAAACAACTATTGACAGCAATGAAAAAAACCAACACACTTTTAAAAAAAGATATTTCTGATGAGCAAATCAATGACCTCATGTGTTTGCCAAGAATAGTATTAAAAAACAAATATTTTGTTTTCAGTTGAAAACTATACGATCAACCTGACAGTCTGACAATGAGTAATCCACTGGCAGGCATCTTGGCTGATATTTTCATTAATTCGCTGAAAGAAAAATTCTTCAATAATTTTTCAGCTACTGATCTGGGTATTTTGTTATATTCTCGGTACATAGACGACACTTTGACCGAATACAGTGATTCACAGGAAGATACTGAGAATTTGTTTGTAATTTTTAATAGTCTTCCACAAAAAAACAATTTCAGTTATGAATTACAAAGTAATGATCATCAGCTACATTACTTGGACCTTAGCATTGCCGTAGACAATAACAAGCTTTCCTTTGGTATTTTTCAAAAGCTGCTAACGCAGATCAGATTGTGTCCACTAGTTCAGAGCATCCTCAAACCTATAGAGAAGCATTTTTGCATTCAGCTATTCATCTTGCAGTTTCTGTAGTTTTGTGACCAGAAAAATTAATGATGACATGAATTTAATAAAGACTATTGCAGTTAATAACGATTATTATCCCTCATTAGCTGAAAACATCTTCAAAGTTAAAGCTGACACTAAAGTGACTTTTTTGGACATCAGTGTTGTTTGTAACAGTAATAAGTATAAAAAAAGTTTTTCCCATTCCAGTTTTAGGCCATATTTCTAATAGAATTCGTTGTCTTCTAGTTAAAAACCGTGAATGCAATGTTGCCTTCTCTACTAACAAGAACTTACAGAAAAATCTTATTCACAATCTCAAGTCCACTGTTGCTTCTATATACACTTCCGGATTTTATAAAATCATTTGTGATACATGCCTTGTTTATTATATAGGACAAGCTGGAAGATCTTTCAATGCCAGGTATAAGGAACATTTATTGGGAAAAGAGACATTACTGTTCATTGTTCTATTTTTGGTGATCATCTGTTAGTTCCTGGCCACAAACCAAATAGTGCTGAAGAAATTTTCATTTTGTGTAGGGAAAAGAAACGTCACAGGCTCGAGGTACTCGAAGAGCTGGAGATTTTCAGGTCTATTTCTAAGAACGATGGCCTTGTCTTCAATGAACAGTTAGCAATTACACAACAAAAATTTTTTCGATTGCTTTAATGCACTACTCACAGTATTTTGGTTTCTTTATTTCTTACTACGTTTTTCCTGCCACTAGTTCTGAAACATTTTTTTCTTCAGAACTCATAGGGATGTGTACTACTAAAGTTTCCTTCATGTGCATGTTTTTGACTCTTCAACTATTTGTGTAAATATTCTACAATATTCTAAACTTTATGTAAATCCATTTCTGTAAAGTCTAATATATGGCTCTTAGGTGTACTTCATTTGACTACTTCATATTTGCAAGAATACATTAAGCACCCACCTTTCGAATTTTGTTTTCTATATTTAAGAGTTGTTCAGTTCGATTATTTCTGTTATAATGTCTCTAATGGGCATAAGTCACTGCCATCCTTATAGGCGGCGCAATTTGTATCATGTTTTCGTGGCAGCAATATAAGCCACCAGGCTGATCAGTCTGATTTTCCTTGCAAGATATATGTACTAAAAGCAGGACCGTTTTTAATTTTGACTTAGTATGTTTGCTCCAAACTTTCACCTTCGCCTTCTTGTGATGTAATTTTACGTACATAATCTTTCTGTGTTAAGACTTTTTGATCTTCGTTAATGTTTGTGTCGAACTTTTTCTTCTTTGTATTATTTTATAGGATTCTTATAATTTCATTCTGATGAAGATATCCTTAGACGTGTCAAAACCGATGTAAATGTACTAAATTATTATTTGCAGCTGGTTGGCTGTGTTAATCTCCATTTATAATAAATAAACAAAATAAATACGGTCTGCTCAATAGAGGCATTTGATTGATCTCCACTGAATGGTCGTGTCAGATTTACATAAGTAGAACCAATTTCATTTTACTTACATTTTTATTATGGACCAAATGGTTATTTAATTGAAATTGAAAAATCAGTACAACATGCTGAAAAGTAAGGAATGGTTCAGGCTACAACTGCTGCATTTATTAGAAGTGCATTTATCGAGTAATCATTGTTCTGACACATTGACAAAATTTGCAATAATGAAAATAAAATATATTTCAATATGTATGATAGTTAGCAATGCGCGATCATCACTGATGATAGCTGATGTCATTAGCTATCGTTTAGCCCCTTGACTGTGAAGGTCACTGCAATCGTTTATGAGATATCAATTTTTCAAAGTTTAAGTAATATTGTTCCTATATTGCACTGACGTAACTTTCGTAATTTTTACAATATAAATATTACTAAAAGGGCAGTGTACTCATCTCAATATCATAATCTTTACGACTAGGTGGATTTCAGATGTGAGGTTTCTGTAAATTATTATGCAATTTCGTCGTGTTATGCGGTAGTCATTGCTCGCTATACTGTGAAGTGTCTCACCCAAGATCCAGGATTCAATGACAATTTGTTCCTACTTGGTGGACCGTCAAGACACCCGTTAGGCCTGCCCCTAGTCATCACACCACATGTTCACAGACTCTACCTGTTGATAGCTCGCCAAAAAGGTGGGTTACTTTGCAACAGGTCGTCGAAGGAACGAGATGTCAGTGATAAGGTTATTAGGGGAGAAAGTGTTGATGTTGTCGTAGGTGAGGGTGGAAGATAATATTTTGCTAACATCGAAAGATAACCTATTTTCACAGAGTGCACTCACATTACAGTAGTGGACTGTGTACTTCTGTTTCTTCTTTATATTTATTTTTATTGTTTTTCTTTGTTTTCGTGACATATTGCATTTGGATGTTTTCTGCCACAAGAGAGGTCAAATATATGAAGCAGAAAAATTATTTAATTTTACAAAAGTAGAACAGAGCTGCCATACCCTGCATACAAATAAGGAAAAAAATGATGAAACTATTTCTATTACTTAACATTTTTCGATGTGAAAAAAGTCAGCTGTATTGAAGGAAAAAAATCAGTTATCCGACTTTATTGCTTCGTGGGAATGGCACAATGAATAAAGTAAAGAGGTTCTACATATATCCTTACGAAAATTGTTTTGTGTATTTGTGAATATGTATTTTGATTTTAAATAAATGCCAATGTTTTGAAATGTATGTTCATTTTTCAAATTTTATCTTACAACATTAATAAGGAATATCTGTAACGAAATTTGCTTTGGTCATTAATGAACTTCATTGCTAATTCTGGTTATACACTGTAGCACCAAAGAAACTGGTACAGGCATACATATTCAAGTGCTGAGATATGTAAAGAGTCAGAACACGGCGCTGCGGTCGGCAACGCCTATGTAAGACAACAAGTATTTGTTGCAGTTGTTGGATCGGTTTCTGCTACTACAGTAACAGGTTATCAAGATTTAAGTGAATTTGAACGTGGTGTTATAGGTGGTGCACAAGTGATGGGATACAGCATCTCCGAAGCAGTGATGAAGTGGGGATTTTCCCATACGACCATTTCATGAGTGTTCTGTGAATATCAGGAATCTGGTAAAATATCAAATATGTGACATCACTGCGGTCAGAAAAATATCCTGCAAGAACAGGACCAATAACGACTGAAGAGAATCGTTCTACATCACAGAAGTGCAAACCTTCCGCACATTGTTGCAGATTTCAATGCTGGCCCATTAACAAGTGTCAGCATGCGAACCATTCAACGAAACATCATCAATATGGGCTTTTGGAGTCGAAGGCCTATTTGTGTACATGATGACTGCACAACACAAAGCACTACACCTCGCCTGGGCCCCTCAACACTGACATTGCACTTTTGATGACAGGAAACATGTTGCGTGGTCGGACGAGTCTCATTTCAAATTGTATCGAATGGATAGACGTGTGCAGGTTTGGAGACAACCTCATGAATCCATGGACCCGGCATGTCAGCAGGGAACTGTTCAAGCTGGTGGAGCCTCTGTAATGGTGTGGAATGTGTGCAGTTGGAGTGATATGGGAACTCTGATATTTCTATATACGACTCTGACAGGTGACACGTACATAAGCATCCTGTCTGATCACCTGCATCCATTCATGTCCATTGTGCATTCTGACGAACTTGGGCAATTCCAGCAGGACAATGCGACACCCCACACGTCCTCAAGTGCTACAGATTGGCTCAAAGAACACTCTTCTGAGTTTAAACACTTTCCAGTGGCCACCAGACTGACCAGATATGAACATTATTGAGCATATCTGGGATGCCTTGCAATGTGTTGCTGGGAAGAGATCTTCTCCCCCTCGTACTCTTACGGATTTATGGGCAGCCCTGCATGATTCATGGTGTCAGTTCCTTCCAGCACTATTTCAGACATAAGTCGAGTACGTTGGTGACAAGTTAATTTATGTTCAAATGACTTACGGGTTTGCTGACGGATGATGTTGTTGAACACCGCCGATATTTCGACAGGAGCACAGCCTGCCATTCTCAAGGCGCAAATGTCTTGAGAATGGCAGGGTGTGCTCTGTCGAAATATCGGCAGTGTTCGACGTCATCAGCCAGCAGCAAACCCGTAAGTTATTTGAACATTCGATTCGCCGGGAAAATTTAAGGTCTCAAGTTAATTTATTCTCAGTAGAAACTATTGTCACATGAAGCTTCCCAGTAAGATTCTAGTGAAAAGAACATCTCTCTGTAAAGGAGTTAATATGGTTGTGCAGATTTTAGGCAGACTGCTTATTCTGATATTGATGAACACAAAATACACTCACAAATGTTGGTTACAGAAATTGAGACCTCTAACATGCTAATAACGGAGCTATCTGCAACGACGAAAATCACTTTCGAATGTAAAATCAATGTTGAATTTCTTTTGAGCCATATTTATGGTTCTAAACAAAAATCTAATATGTGTATGTGAGATGATAAGTCCTCACATTACATTACAAATAACTGTGGGCTATCTGTCAATTGGAAGCGTTATCATCACTACCACATACTTACCAGTATAAAGTTCCAAAGACCACAAATTCTAAAATTTCATTTTAAATATTCGAATGTTATCTACAGTACACCAAAGGTGCATCAAAAAGAAAGGTTGTTTATGTTAATAGTTCCACTTTGTTTTTATTTTTAATTAAGGCAAAAATCTAATAGGTGACAGGTACTTAAATATAATGCTTATTTTGTCAATATGATACTTAATTTTGTAAACAAACTTCATGCTACTGTGCACGACAGTCGCTACTCAGCGATTGTATCAATATTAATGGAGTTGTATTTATATTTTTACGGTCAAGAGTAGCAAAACAAATTTAGCATTTTCACTTCAATGTAATACTTATACTCAATGACTAGAGTAAAACATTATTTCATTATACTGAAGTAAAAAGTACCTTTACCATATTTACTGTTCTGCATTAATCTGAACCTCAGCAAATCCACTATTTGTTACTACATTTTTTGAGTCTGTGTATCACTTTAAAGGATTTATTACAAATAAATGATTGTAGGGAATTGCTGAATGATGGATGAGACATATACTGCATAGTTAAGAAAGTTATGCTACTTCACATAGTAATTATTTGTTTAATTGAAGACTGAGCTCATTATTTTCTCATAATGCAAACTACTCATATACATAAAAAATGATTGAGGATGTTTACAGTTTAACGAACAAGACTAATATGAGAGCAGATCCACCTAGGGACAGGTCCTGAAACTTGTAGGTGATGGTAAGGGGAGCAACATCGTGAAATGGCTTTTAACTTTGATAAATTAGATGTAAGTTGGCATGACAGTGTGCAAGTAGGTGCTTCCACATATAAATTGACTTACATGAGAGGTGGTGGGGAAATGCATGTGTAAAAAGTTCATCTCTGTGGCAACTTCGCTTCCATCCCAATTCACACTGACCATCACATAGTGTCAACACATGACAATGGCAAGATATATGCACACCTTCTGTCATGGCTCGTTACATTGTGTCAGTTCCCTTAGCCCATTACCTAACAATGAAAGTGAGGTGAGTTACCATCCATGACATAAGAAATTGGAGTGTGGTATCGGTTTTTGAGGATTTAACAATGATAAATTTATTAATGGGCAAAGCAAACTTCAAAAACTATGTTCTTGATCAATTTAGTGGGGTAAAGTGCTGAGGGGGGAAACGTTTGAAAATAATGGCGTTAATTTGCTAGTGAAAATTATTATATATAAACACAGCAAACAATATTTATGAGAAAAGAAACAGATCCTGTTTTTCTTATGCATTATGTTTTGTTTTCTTACATAGTTAACAATGTCATAAACAGCAGTATTTTCCTCCTTCATTATAACTGATTTTTCACTTAAAATGCTATTTAATGAAAACTGCCTCGACTTTCTTATTTATATACAGATTCTAAGTCAGCTATCTTCTATTATCAGACACGTGACCTCCCTAGTGTAAGAGCACTCAATGGAAAAAATATCCAAGTCGTTGAGGAATATACGCAGTTTACCACGAAAACAAAGCGCAATAATAACAGAAAGATTATTAACATAAAAAGCACAAAATCTACTCCAACATGAGTGAGTGCAGTGTAAATAGGTTACCTTCAAATGTTAGCAAACGACGACGTCGTCAGAACTTACTTACCAGGGGACTTCAAAGCGACGTGATCGTCCATTGTAGAGCACTGCAAGCGCGTGGCGAAACTTTATGCTCCAGCACTCACTTTGCACACACTGCGAAAGCACACACCCAGCACTCCTCCTACTCAGTATCATACAGTGCTCACTCACAGACTGTGAGGCAATAGGATAAGGAGACATGGACTATATACAGATTCGTCAAAATGTAGTGGCACTAAATGGCCTGGAAAGCTTTGGATTATACTAAAATTAGAATTTGCTCCTGTCGATTTTCCATGTTTTTTAGGGGGACAGTGAATGCTGTGTACCTGAGACTCATCAGGTACTACCACTACACTGAGTATGATTACGTATAACTGAACTTAAGGTGGTAAACAAATATAGAAATCCATTGAAACACATTCATTTAACTATGGAACACTAAATTTAAATAAATGAAAACTGATGAAGTAATGCTCGCACTTTGCCCGCATCGAAAATCACACTAACATTAAGACACGTTTTGGACAGAACAAATAAAAAAGAGTTAAGCTGCTGTGTGTGACAATGGATTGTAATTGTCAATTTTATTTTAATTAATAAAAATACTTGAATCCAGCTACACTAGGCTCTCATGAGTAAATCGAGCAAACAAACGCAGAATAACATTCTGCTAAGGGAGAAGGATAAGGTAATGAATGATCCACAACACTTAGCAAACTATGTAAACGAGCATTTTTAAGTATTGCAGAGAAGTTACAGCAAAAATTCCCCCAATCAAATATAACGCCTGTGAATAATGTTTCACTAAATACAATGATGTTACTTCCAACTACAGAGAATGAAGTCAATAAAACTGTTCAAAAAGTCAGTAGGCTCAGATGAAGTACCAATGTGTGTACTGAAACAATGCATAGGGATTATACAAGGCCCCTTAACAAAATAATAAACTAATCTTTCACATCAGGGACATTTCCGGAGCAGTTAAAACAGGCAAGAGTTGTACCTTTGCTTAAGAAAAGTAATGCAGAAGACATAGAAAATTACTGGCCTATTTCCCTGTTGTCACCATTCTCAAAAATAATAGAAGCAGTTATGAAAGACAGAGTAATTAATTACCTGAATAAATACAATCCTTTAAGCGAATCACAGTTTGGTTTTCAAAGTGGCAAAAATACAAAGTCATCCATAGTAGAATTCACAAAAGTTGTACTTAATGCTCTTGATAAAGATGAGTGTGTCACAGGCATATTTGTGGATATTTCTAAGGCGTTTGATACAGTCGACCTCAAGATTCTATTAAATAAATTAGAAGCATTAGGAATAAGAGGGGTAGCTAACAGATAGGGTACAAAGAGTAGAGATAACACATACTTCAAATAGATCTAAACATTTAGTAAAACACTTGGCAGAACTAACATACATTAATACAGGGTTTCCGCAAAGTAGCATATTAATACCAATACCTGATGTAAATCAATGACTTTCCCAGTAGCGTTACTCATGATAAAGAAATTCTCTTCGCTGATGACAGCAATATTACAGTCACTGAGAAAACAAGAGAAGTCCTTGCTGAGAAAGCAAATGAAACTCTCAAGGAAGTTTATGATAGGTCAATAAGCAATAAAGTGTCATTGAACATAATGAAAAGTAATGCATGAGCCTGTGTTCAGGGTAGATGGAGGTGGAGACAAACAAGAAGACCTATTCGACAAGTATGCATATCACGTTGGGTCAGTGACGAGGTGAGGGCCATTTGTATCTGTGAACATAGCGCCGCCTGTCAGCTGACAAATGGCAGCAGGGCAATCCCACGGCCAATCAGAGCACGTGGCGCTAAGTTTCCGTAATTTAAAATGGTGCGTTGTCAACCTACACATTAGTAACTTTGGTACCTACAGGCATCAGCTATCCAGGGTTAAAATTTCATGACACAATTTTTCTCCGCCATGTACGTTAAATTTACTTATTTATTCGTCAAAAAAATCTTTTAAGATTGTGGGATGTATCATTGGTTTGCAAATATCGCACACACACGCACACACTCACACTTGCACACACATATACTCATTGCTACAGAAAATCAAACATAGGTTGCTGTTCTCGTAGTCCTAGAAGCTGTGAAAGTGTATCCACCGACCTCTGTTTTCACTTTTTTCAGAAAAAACGAAAACACACTGAAATCAAATAGAGTACAGCAGCAATTATTCGACAATAAATGTGACAGTATGATCATGTTTCGAAATACTGCCACCAGGGAGCAGTGGTGGAATGAAAGCGGCGCAACAAATTTCAATTGAGTTGAATTTTTTGTGGCATGACAAAAATTGCGTCTCCGAAGTTGCGCCATTAAAAACTGGGAGTTCACACATGCAACTGTATTGCAACTGCAGTATGCCACTAGCTGTTGCGACACTTTTGCTGCATGTGTGTACCCTGCATTACTTTTCTGTTTGAAATCCTAAATATTACCAAAATTACAATGTTCTGTATAAAACAAAACCCTTACATTACTCCTTGGTCTTTGCATACAGAATTTTGGAGAATAATGTCTGTAGGTTATATTAATTAGACTGCAAAATTCTACACTACTCACAAAAAAGGAAAAAAATACAAGAAAAAATACTCACATTTAACATAAAAGGAAAACTATAAAATTGAAGTTACTGGTTTGTACTATGTAAATACAATATTTGAAGCTGTAATGCACTGATGCTGAAAGCACCTCATATGGTTACATATGAAATGAGTACTTGAAAACTTTGAGTTAAGAATTCCTCAGTCCTTTCGTATAACATATCATTTCACTTACTCACTGTCCATACAAGAAAAATGTTGCTAACAGTCCTTGACTATCATGACTGTAGAAATTCGTTTGAAAATCGTTGAATAGAAAAGCAAACGTTCTTGATGACAAAACATTGTTCTATTCATTCAGTGCACCTGTGTGCCCCGTAATTTGAATATCCCTCATAGCAACTGTTTAGGTCATAGTCGGTAGAGGCATACCTCCGTACTATCGAGCTGTTGAACGGTTTGCTGCTGTAATTTTAGTGTGTGACGATTTTTTTGTAGCTGGTATGACAGTCCTCTTTTCTATTTCTTGTTGTTGCAACCTTCATCCCCGAGATGTTGGCAGATCTAGATAGACAGCTGCAGGCTGACAGACTGTTACAGCAACAGCCTCCAGCAATAACTGAGTCGCCACAGCAAGAACGGTTGTAACATGCAGCTGTTAGAGAGATTATTTTTTTTCACATAATGTACTGCAGTTCTAATGATAAGGGCTGGGGAATGTATACACATTTATTTTTCGTAAAATTTTGCTTTCAGTTGTCTGAGACCTATTCTTTGATTCTCTAGGTGTTTCTATGGACGAGGAAGGAGATGAAGGGATATGTGTCGAGGCTGAAAGACAGGAGCCATCGATTCAGTCTTGTAAGTACCAGAATACGATTTTCAAATTCGGTCTGTATGTTGTATATGTAATTTCACTGAACTAAAGGATATGATTTTCTGTTTGTATTTCAGTGAGCTAAAAAATACGATTTTAAGTACGATTTTCTGTATGTATGTCTCTAACATTTTCAAGAAATAACTGTGTTCAGTATCTTATTCATGTTGTTGTAGGCAGCGTCAGTGAGCTGGATGAATGGCATCAAGGCGGGGGTGAAATACCAGAGTGGGTGTGTGAAATGGTGGCTGCCAAAGAAACTCAAAGACAGCACCATCTCGCCATTTTGGATGAGGAGGAGGAAATACTGGATCGGGTGGGAGAAGTATCGGAAAGCTCGTCTGAACTGCTCAATCCTTGGAGACAGTGTATAAAAGATGATTATTATGCAACTGTCGTCGTTACAGCAAAAAACTATTATTCTGGAATGTTGTTATTTGTTTATAGCAAATATTTTTAAAAAGTTCTTGAACATTGTAAATAATTTTTTTTTCGTTATTCGTGTGTTTCAGAGGCACCACCAGTACTACAACAGCTAGTGTGGCATGGGTGTCTAGAATGGCGGTTGTTGCGGAGGCAAGAATGAAACACATCCCCGAGCGGCATGCACCGCTGTACAAAGCACCACTCGTGGCTGGACAAGAGCCAGTGGAATCAGCTGCTGCCACTGCAGTAACAGTCCTGCACCATTGCATAGACTCTTGTGTCCATGGACAGTTCAATTGGAGGAAGAAGAAGAGCAATGATCTCCCACTCCTCAAGCTGGCGGTGGTGAAGGCTCCAGCGTACAGCAGCAGCAGCATCAACCTGATTGCTCTCACTGAGATTCACCATCGCCACCTCCTCCTCCTCCACGTTGGACTGATCGCCCTCGCTAGCAACGAAAGGTATGTGTGCCTTGGCACATACCCCTCACCCCAGCAGCTGCCTCCTCCCCAACATCATCATCCATCAGGTGGATGCAGTCGTCGGCTTCATCTACTACACATAGTATTCATTACAGCATTAATGACATGAACCTGTGGCTAGCGGTATTTCCCACTCCCATCATTTTAGTGAAGGACACCAGACCAGGGACACCATACTGCAGTTACAATACTCAGTGACTGCGGACGCCTTTGAGGAGTTAATCTCGTTCACAAGGATCAAGTATCTGGCAGGAGGGTATGGCGACAATGGTGGGTTTCTAAGAGTGTGCCTTCCTGTCATGGAGACGGAGCACCTCAAGGTCGTTAATGATCCGCGATATCCCGCCATTAAATGCAGGCGTTGGTGTGCAATTAAATGTTGCACCCCCTCAAAGGTGCCTCTGGTATTGAAGAGACAAGTTTTCATTATCTTTGAGGGAGAAATGGCGTGATAATGTAGAGCACATCAGTCGCAAAGTGGTTTCGTGAATTCACCTTGAGAGCTATATTTGCCCAGGCTTCTGAGATGGAAGATAGAGATCAGCTAAAGCACTCAGCCGAATACTACAGCTGGACAGCCGTACACATGTCTGTGATATGGTAAATGGAAGGTGTAGCTATACAGAGCTTCCTAAAGATATAGAATCCAAGCGGCCATGCATTAATGTCCAAAATAAAAACTATCAGGCTTGTTTTACATGGTCAATCCTGACTTGTGAAAGGAATTACGAGAAAAACCCACAGCTTACATCTCTGTATGGTAAGTATGCATTCATAAGTATTATAATTTTGATGGTACAGAGTTCCCTGTCAAGATCCAGGACATACCTAAATCTGAGGCTCAGTATTATACCACAATATTGTCCTACGTTGATGGCCAGGGGAAGAAAAGTAAGCCAGATGAGCAGGAAAAGCAAATTGTCATAGGCGGCCTCCATTTCTCAAAATTTGCCACTGAGCATAAGATGTATGTAAAATGCCCTTATTCTCATATGAGAAAAATAAGGAGAAAGCAACTATCATTATGTTTGTATCAAAGATACGTTCTACCTTCTCGCCTCCAAACTGTGTAAACATGAACATAAACAGCATATTTGCATAAGGTGTCTGAATTATTTTTCCTCAGACATGTCCTTAGTGGAGCATGTAGTAGATTGCGCTTCCAAAGACCCAGTACATATTGTTATGACTACTGAAAAAAATAAGTTCATTAGGTTCAAGAATGCTCACCACGAGAAACAATGCTCGTTTGGTGTATTCACTGACTTTGAATGGAATGTCTCCTTGTCTCTATAACCCACTGTGGTGGGAGCCACTCAGCCTGACATACCACCTTCACGCAAAAACGTGTACCATACTCGGCAGCATAACAACTTGTATGCTCATTTGATCCAAGTTTTAACCACTATGGATTTATGTTGGGGATAATCCTGCGGTTTGGTTGCTCACTAAGGTTGAAAAACTCTCATGGGATGTTGAAAGGCACTCCAGAACCTTGTTGACACCCTACCTTAGGAGGATATGAACATGGAACGATGTGCGTACATCGATGAGGAAAAGTTTCAACTTGTAACTAGGAAAGGAGTTTTTCCTTATGAGCATCCGGATAATAAAGCGACACTCGAGGAAACCAGGCTACCCAACTTATCTGCATTTACCAGTAATCTCATAGGCTATGCCAAGACTAGTGCAGATAATGAGCATTCTGTGAATGTCTGGCAGGAATTCATCATTCCCAATTTGGGTGGATACACAAGACTATACATGGATACCGACGTGCACTTACTTGCGGATGTTTTCGAAAAGTTCCAGAGTGGATGCCTTGCCACATACTCTCTGGGCGACGCCTTTTTTTATATGGCATCTGGGTTGTCCTGGCCGCAATGCTAAAGAAAATGAGGTGCAGAATCGATTTTGACTCATGATGATATGCTTCTTTTCTCTGAGCGCGGGATTCATGGGGGACTTTGCCAATGCAACCAGAGACACACCAAGATAAATAACCCATGTATGGATGTGGGGTTCAACACATCCCTCGATTGAAGTTATTTTCCATATTTTAATGTGAATAGCTTATACAGGCATGCATTGATGCAGCTACTGCCGGTTGGTGGAATTCAAAGGGTGCCCACAGACGAATTAGAGAGATTAGATGGAAAAATAATGGGTCTGACGACTGATTCTGATGTAGGGTACGTGGTGGAGGCAGACCTCATATATCCAGTTAGTATGCATGAAGTGATAAGCGACTTGTCGTTATCTCCACAGCAACAAGTTCCATGAGAAAGCAGTGACCCTAAACTGATGGCTGGCCAGGGTGGCCGAGCGGTTCTAGGTGCTACAGTCTCGAACCGAGCGACCGCTACGGACGCAGGTTCGAATCCTGCCTCGGGCATGGATGTGTGTGTTGTCCTTATGTTAGTTAGGTTTAAGTAGTTCTAAGTTCTAGGGGACTGATGACCTCAGAAGTTACGTCCCATAGTGCTCAGAGCCATTTGAACCTAAACTGATGAACACAATTGGACACAAGCAGAGGTATACAATTCATTAATGTAGTATCCAATAGTGCCTCAGCTTAGGAATGGAGGTAGGTAGAATCACCCAGGCTATCTCTTTCAATCTGACCCCTTGTTGAAGATATGTATTGAATTAACTACCGAAAAGAGGGCGGGTGCAACTAGTGTTTTCAAAAAAGATTTTTATAAATTAATGAATAATTACATCTTCAGCAAAACCATCCAGAATATAAGAAATCAACATGATATCTTAATTAGAACCGAATGATATCGGCGTTGAGGTGTAACGAATTGCCTCGCCAAGGACAAATTTTAAGTGGGTCACTATTTCCAATGACATCTTTCTTGCTGTATGGAGATGTCGAACGTTTCATAGAGTTTACGAAACCTATCTATTTGGGCCTCCTCCCATTAACCATGGACCTTGACGTTGGTGGGGAGGCTTGTGTGCCTCAGCCATACAGATAGCCGTACCATAGGTGCCACCACAATGGAGGGGTATATATTGAGAGGCCAGACAAACGTGTGGTTCCTGAGGAGGGACAGCAGCCTTTTCAGTAGTTGCAGGGGCAATACTCTCCATGATTGACTGATCTGGCCTTGTAACACTAACCAAAACGACCTGCTGTGCTGATACTGTGAACGGCTGAAAGCAAAGAGAAACTACAGCCGTTTTTCCCAAGGGCATGCAGCTTTACTGTATGGTTAAATGATGATGGTTTCCTCATGGGTAAAATATTCTGGAGGTAAAATAGTCCCCCATTTGGATCTCTGGGTGGGGATTACTCAGGAGGATGTTGTTATCAGGAGAAAGAAAACTGGAGTTCCACGGATCAGAGTGTGGAATGTCAGATCCCTTAATCGGGGAGATTGGTTAGAAAATTTAAAAAGGGAAATTGATAGGTTAAAGTTAGATATAGTGGGAATTAGTGAAGTTCGGTGGCAGGAGGAACAAGACTTCTGGTCAGGTGAATACAAGGTTATAAATACAAAATCAAACAGGGGTAATGCGGGAGTAGGTTTAATAATGAATTAAAAAATAGGAATGCGGGTAAGCTGCTACAAACAGCATAGTGAATGCATTGTTCTGGCCAACGCCTACCACAGTAGTACAAGTTTATGTGCCTACTAGCTCCACAGATGACCAAGAGATTGATGAAATGTATGATGAGATAAAAGAAATTATTCAGATAGTGAAGGGAGACGAAAATTTAAGTCATGGGTGACTGCAATTCGATAGTAGAAAAAGGAAGAGAAGAAAACATAGTAGGTGAATATGGAATGGGGGTAAGGAATGAAAGAAGAAGCAGGTTGGTAGAATTTTGCACAGAGCATAACTTAATTATAGCTAACACTTAGTTCAAGAATCATGAAAGAAGGTTGTATACATGGAAGAGGCCTGGAGATACTGGAAGGGTTCTGATAGATTATATAATGGTAAGACAGAGATTTAGGAACCAGGTTTTAAATTGTAAGACATTTCCCGGGGCAGATGTGGACTCTGACCACAATCTATTGGTTATGAACTGTAGATTAAAACTGAAGAAACTGCAAAAAGGCGGGAATTTAAGGAGATTGGACCTGGATAAACTGACAGAACCAGAGGTTGTAGAGAGTTTCAGAGAGAGCATTAGCGAACGATTGACAAAAATGGTGGAAAGAAATACAGTAGAAGAAGAATGGGTAGCTTTGAGAGATGAAATAGTGAAGGCAGCAGAGGATCAAGTAGGTAAAAAGACGAGGGCTAGTAGAAATCCTTTGGTAACAGAAGATATATTGAATTTAATTGATGAAACGAGAAAATATAAAAAAGCAGTAAATGAAGCAGGTGAATAGGAATACAAACGTCTCAAAAATGAGATCTACAGGAAGTGCAAAATGGCTAAGCAGGGATGGCTAGAGGATAAATGTAATGATGTAAAGGCATATATCAGGGTAAGACAGATACTGCCTACAGGCAAATTAAAGAGACCTTTGGGGAAGGGAAAGCAGAAAAGTGCAAGGATTATATAGAGGGTCTATACAAGAGCGATGCACTTGAAGACATTATTATGGAAATGTAAGAGGATGTAGATGAAGATGAAATGGGAGATATGATACTAGATGAAGAGTTTGACAGAGCACTGAAAGACCTAAGTCGAAACAAGGCCCCAGGAGTAGACAACATTCCATTAGAACTACTGACAGCCTTGGGAGAGCCAGTCCTGACAAAACTCTACCATCTGGTGAGCAAGATGATCGAGACAGGCGAAATATCCTCAGATTTCAAGAAGAGTATAATAATTCCAATCCCAAAGAAAGCAGGTGTTGACTGATGTGGAAATTACCGAACTATCAGTTTAATAAGTCACGGCAGAAGAATACTAACACGAATTCTTTACAGACAAATGGAAAAACTGGCTGAAGCTGGCCTCAGGGAAGATCAGTTTGGATTCCATAGAAATGGTGGAACACGTGGGGCAATACTGACCCTACGACTTATCTTAGAAGATAGATTAAGGAAAGGCAAACCTACGTTTCTAGCATTGTAGAGTTAGAGAAACCTTTTGACAATGTTGACCAAATACTCTCTTTCAAATTCTGAAGGTGGCAGGGGTAAAATACAGGGAGCAAAAGGCTATTTACAATTTGTACAGAAACCAGATGGCAGTTATAAAAGTCGAGGGGCATGAAAGGGATGCAGTGGTCGGGGAGGGAGTGAGACAGGGTTGTAGCCTATCCCTGATGTTATTTAATATGGATATTGAACAAGCAGTAAAGGAAACAAAAGGAAAATTTGGAGCAGGAATTAAAGTCCTTGTTGATGAAATAAAAACTTTGAGGTTTGCCAGTGACATTGTAATTCTGTCAGAGACAGCAAAGAACCTGGAAGAGCAGTTGAACGGAATGGACAGTGTCTTGAAAGGAGGATATAAGATGAACATCAACAAAAGCAAAACGAAGATAATGGAATGTAGTCGAATTAAATCGGGTGATGCTGAGGGAATTAGATTAGGAAATGAGACACTTAAAACAGTTAATGAGTTTTGCTATTTAGGGAGCAAAATAACTGACGATGGTCGAAATAGAGAGGATATAAAATGGAGACTGACAATGACAAGGAAAGCGTCTCTGAAGAAGAGAAATTGTTAACATCAAGTATAGATTTAAGTAACAGGAAGTCGTTTCTGAAAGTGTTTGTATGGAGTATAGCCATCTATGGAATTGAAATGTGGACGATAAATAGTTTAGACAAGAAGAGAATAGAAGCTTTCGAAATGTGGTGCTACAGAAGAATGCTGAAGATTAGATGGGTAGACCACATAACTAATGAGGAGGTACTGAACAGAATTGGGGGGAAGAGAAATTTGTGGCACAACTGGACTACATGAAAGGGCCGGTTGGTAGGACATGTTCTGGGGCATCAAGGGATGACCAATTTAGTATTGGAGGGCAGCGTGCAGGGTAAAAATCATAGAGGGAGACCAAGAGATGAATACACTAAGCAGATTCACAAAGATGCAGGTTGCAGTAGGTATTGGGAGATGAAGAAACTTGCACACGATAGAGTATCATGGAGAGCTGCATCAAACCAGTCTCTGGACTGAAGACCACAACAACAACAAGAGCAACAACAAACAATCTGGGGACATGTATACTGATCATCCAAACTCCACATGTACTAGTTCCACAATGAGTTCGCTAAAACTTGTTTCGTGGAACCAAAGTTACTGTTTAAGGATACAGATAACTTCATCTACTGTGTGAAGACCTGTGATCCATATGAAGTAATGAGGTGCTACGATAATGAATTGGACACATTTGGATAATCCTTACGGTACTGTTCCTCAGAACAAGGAGGTTATTGGTTTAATGAAAGATGAGGCGAATGGATTGCCGATTCGGGAGTTTGTGGGTCTATGATCCAAAATATTTGCATGTTGTACAATAGATGGGGCCACCCAGAGGCAGGCTAAAGGTGTGTAACGTGTGGCGTCATGTGTCCTCATGGTCGGAGACTACTTGCAGTGCCTGTACAGTGGTGTTTGCAGTGCTCCACCCCAACCTCTGCTTATGATACTACAAACTAGCATTCGATCGTAAGGTCACGAGCTGCACACAGTGTAGCAATCTAAAGTCGGACTGTCACTCCATGATGATAAAAGAGCCATTTGTGATTATAGTATCGAAATTCTCCTGCATTCACACTATTTATTTGAACTGCGAGGTGGGATAGGGTACTCTGATGGTGCGAATGAGAGTGAGTGACTCGCTGAGTTAGAGCTTATGCTCAATAGTACATCTCTTTTATCATAGCATAAATATTGTGCGTGTGTGATGTATTGTGTGCCTGCATGTGTGATTGCTTATGTGTCCCTGTTTTTATGCATGTGAGTGCGTTTGGGTGTGGATGCCTGTGTAAATACTAATGCCCACATGTAAATATATTCTGCTTATTTTTTTCTTAGGAAATAGCAGGAATATATATATATATATATATATATATATATATATATATATATATATATATATATATATACTGATAGCTGTCCAAGTCATACTACTTTTAAAGGTGAGTTACAGGAAATTCATTTTAGTGCCGCTGTTTGGGATGGAGATTTTAGAGCCACCCACTTCATTGTATTATTAAATTATATCAGCTGACTGAATTGGAAAATATTTAGAGCCATCCAGTTTGTAAAACCAAGAACAGTAATGTTTGTACAAAAATTTCAAACAGCAGTATTAATTCTTGTATTTTAAAAACAACAAGTTTTGTGAATGATATTTTCGTAAGCAGTCACAAAACTATTTTCACAAGTCTCCTTTTTGAGCCGATGGAGAACAGAACACCTGTGGAACTCCAAGTTTTGAATAGCAGCAAACTTGAAGATTCGACACATCAATGAGATTTTCCCCCTTCCCCTTCACATAGATGATGGTATCCATGTGCTTGAATAATCGAAGATATATCACCCTATCTTTATAGGGTATGCCAAGATCATCCTGGTGAATTCTATAGTAGAAATGTGTTAATCACTTTGCACTCCTCCATGTTTTAGCACACTTCACATCTTTGAAAGACCACGGTGATATCATGTTTGCTGAGAATCTCTCTACTATTCTGGCATCTTCTGTGTACAATTGCAACATTTTTAAATATGAACTGTCTATACTCCTCATAATGGTAACCCCAAGCATCTGCATCTGCAATGATGTTTGCACCTTGAGATACCATTGTAGAATGCTCTGGGTGTGCCACAACACCCGTTCATTTATACAGCTCGTTGCACAACACTAGTGAGCAGACAGTAGTTAATCAGACAGTCATTAAGAACAAGAACATGCACTGCAGTGTGTTCCGAGTTATTTACCGAAGATTCAAATTCTGTTCGTACATCTGCAGGTCCAGATTTAAGTATCTCATCCTGTTTTGAGCAGTCTATTTCGATGGTCGGCGCCAGCTGCTTGAATTTCCATGGACTGAGTAAACCGTCTTCCTCTTCACAGTATGAAGCACAGAATCTTACATACATGTCACATGCCACACTGTACGTATTTTCATCCCACTGCAAGTGCAAATTATCATACAAGTAGAATTCGGAGTTCAGGTGAACTCTGGCATTAGTTAACCTGCAATCAGGCGCGGCTCGTAATTAAAGGCTCGGAGGAAGAGCCGCCCCAAAATATATGTTAAATTTCGCAAGAACGTATTACATAATTTAAATTATAAGGACGAATTTCGCATATTTCCCATTCCGATTAAAATAACGACGGTCAACGTTTTTGGAACTTTTTGTATCAATAGATGTTTTCCGAACGGTTAGTAGTGTTTAGGCTGCGCCTTGGAAAGTCCGTAAGCTGCATGTAGTAGCGGCTTTTACATAGCACTGCTCGCTATGGGCGATCCGAAGGCTCAGAGCTTGCAGCCTAAGGGTGTCATACCAACCACCACACGTTTTTCACGTTCCACTATCTATGTAATAAAGGAATGTAGAGTGGCCGAAACTTCGCTATCCAATCTCTGTCTCTGCACATCTCTACTACGCCTTGATGCGTCATTAATCGACGTTTAGTATTATTGTTTTGATAATGTTTTAGATCGTAGTTTTGTTTCTGCCATTGGCTATTTTATCCACATTTAGAGTAAGTTTGCAAATATCCCGCCAGAGTGCACTAGACTATAGTAACATAACAGTACTGCCATCTAGCGAGAGTTTCATAAGTGATTAGAGGACAAAGCGCGCGAAATTTGTCCCGTTACTTTATTTTCCTTGCTTGCTGATGCTGACTGCTTTTGTTGATACCAGTGTGATATTAGCAAGTTTCTATTTCGGAGCGTATTTTGCAAGATTTTAGTGCGTTTTACTTCCTTGTGAATATCTGCGACATACGGCGAGTGTGAAACCAGCGCAATATGAATTCAGTGTGCAATTTAATAGGTAAAAGCTTGGAAAACGGCCACAGGATGAAAGTGAAAGAACTTGGTGCACCCAGACCCGATCTAAGGATCAATCAAGAACAGAAACAGTGCAAATCTAGGCAAGGATACAACCTCAGTTTGAATAGGCTAATGTACGATGCAGCTGAGTGGTTGTGTGGTTGTGAAGTGAAAAATGCATTTTTCTGTTTCACCTGTCTTCTTACAAATAGTGCTGATAGTGCCTGGATTGAAACTGGTATCACTGACTTAAAGAATTTTCACGCAAAGGTGAATTCCATCGAAAAACATTTAAATGGTTTCATTGAGTTTTCAATGCTAGGGAAAGTGGACATTATGTGTCAATTAGACAGTGCTTACCGCCGTAATATAAAGATATATAATGAAAATGTATAAAAAATCGGTATATTCTGGGTAAACTGATAGACTGTATTAAATTTTGCGGCAAATTCGAGCTTGCCTTAAGGGGCCACGACGAAACAGAAGATTCCAAAAACTCAGGAATTTTTCGAGGATTAGTCAGTCTTATGGCAGAATTGGACTGCGTCTTGAAGCAGCACATTGAGAAATCAGAAAACCGTGTTTTCTTAGGCCTATTGAAGACAATTCAAAATGAACTCCTGGAATCAATTTATGAGGTATGCCTCAATCTCATCAGGAGTGAACTGTCGAAGGCAAACTTTCTCGCAATAGAAGTTGATGAAACTACTGACTGTGCAAATTTGTCACAATTGGTCCTAATAATTCGCTATGAGCTACTGGGACAAATAAATGAAAAAAGTCACAGTGCAGACGATGTAAGTGCAGCTGTTCTCTGCGAATTAGAGAAAATGAATGTACATGAAACACCTGAAAAACTGATAACTCAGTGCTACGACGGTGCTCCTGTTATGAGTGGCCATAAATTTGGAGTTCAAACTAGAATTAGAGAAATGTACAGGAATGCTCACTTTATTCACTGTTACGCCCATCAGTTAAATTTAATTGTTGAACGTTGTGTAACGGGCAATAAACAAGTGCTGATCTTCTTTAGCAACTTGGAAGGAATTTCCACCTTTTTTTCCCGGTCTTCTAGCTGTACAGCTATTCTTGACGAAGTAGTGAAGAAGCGTATTCCTACCTGTCCTCAGTCCATCAGATGGAATTTTAAATCACGGAGCGTAACCACTGTGTACAAATACCAAAAGGAAATTGTTGAGTGCCTAGAAAGAATTATTGATGATGATGCCAGTGATTACAAAACAACAAACAAGGCCACGGGACTGAAGGGTTTCCTGCAAGACGAAGATTTCCTCTTCTGTTTAAATTTTTTAATGCAATCGTGCCTCATTGTGACATTCTCTTTAATCAACTGCAGCAGAGGAATATTGATGCAGTGAAAACTGTTGAATATGTTTCGCACTTTGCAGATTCTATCCAGAATCAAGAATCAAGAATCAAGAATCCAGAATCAAGAATAGTGTGTGTACGAAACGTTTGCGACCTCATCACAACTCAGATCAGAGAACGATTCAGTTTCAATGATCACTATCGATTGCACAGCTGTTTGATCCATCGTGGTTTGCAAAACATCAAACTATTTTTCCGGAAAAAGAGCTTAAAATAGCTGTTAATTTGTTCAATTTACAGTCTTCAGATCTACGTCATGAGCTGAACGTTTTGTACAACCGAAAAGATTTTATGAAGGCGTCAGGTGCTTTGACCTCGTTGAACTTTCTTAACGATAACAATCTGGCTAAAGTTTTTCCTGAAAGTGTAAAACTTCTGCAAATAATAGTAACCTTCCCTATGACGACCGGCGAGGCAGAACGCTGCTTCTCTACGTTAAAGCGAGTGAAAACATTCATGCGCAACACTATGAATGAGGATAGACTTTGTACGCTTGCAATGTGTTCCCTAGAAAAAGAATTATTCAATCGGCCAAATTTCAATGAACCATTTTGCTGTGCATGGATTTCAGCTTGAATTTCTTTCAAACTTATTGTTGTTCTTTAGTTCCTTTTCGCACTGTATTGATAAGTAGGTGTAAATCGTCAGCAAGCACACTATTCACCCAGATATAGTCTACAATGTCTTTATACATATTTTTAACACAATGCAACTGTCAGTTCAGTCTTTTCAACACAAAGGATAATGCCATCCCTAGACCAAACATGTTTGTAACAGCAGAGTGTTGCAGATAAATGATTTTAAACTGCACTTTAACATTATTAGATACACTTTCAATTTTTAACAACACACCAGTCATTGGCTTCTACAGCTGCTACTATACCAATATTAAAACGCTCCCATAGCGCCAATGCTGACGCTTGTCCTGAAACGTTGGAGGTCATTACAGGCCCCTGACAAATCAGTGGTCATAACTCATCATGGTCTGCATACATTGGATGGGCAAGCTGCCGTTTTTGCCTTATATCCTCTACATCACCATCAAGTAACCAGGTATCGTATTCCTGCCCACCTACTGGCTCCTGAGGGATGTGGTGGGGGTGGAAAATAGTGCCCTCTGGTGGTGATATTATGAGCTAGGTCAGTTGGTCTCTGAACCTCAAGGTGAACACCTATGGCTCATTATCGAATAGGATGAAGTTGATGTGGGGTGTTAGGTTATTTCAAAGGAGGTAGGCAGTTCCAGCACAAGCAACTATCCACAGAAGTTCTGAAATGCATCTTTGCACCACCCTACTGCATCGCCATTATTTGTCAAAAAGTATTTATCCTACACTCATCCATTATCTTTTCTATCCATTATTTGTGTAGCAGACTGTGGGAGCAGTCATCAGTTGTATGCTTCCATGTAGTGTACTTATTAAACTCCTCTCTGTTCGTAACCAGCATCTCCTAAATGGAACACATTGTGCACGCATGGGTGCTTGCACAAGAGTGGGTTAATGTTTTGCCTCTTGCGCTCTGGAAGACTGACCTGGCTTTTCTTGAATGATCTGCGGTTCCAGCACAGACATTTATCGGCATGAGTTGGGAAATGTAACTTAACCTACCCTGCTGTATCATCATTTTCTGATGAAGCGTATTTATCCTCTTTATAAATTCACTAAATATCATTGCTTTCCAAGCAGCATGTAGGGAGCATGGCCACAGTCCTCAACTATATGTTTACAGCTAATATAACCATTAAACTCTTCCTTGACTGACACAGATATCTTGTGTTGTGAAATAGGTCAGTTGGTCTCTGATTCTCAAGGTGAAAGAGCAAAATTTGATATTTTTGCTAATACATTTTAATTTACCGCCATTTTTGAAATTTCCTGCCAAAATTGCGATTTCTGTACCATTTTCCGCAGTGGGGTTGGGGAGGGAGAGGGGAAGGGAGGTGATGGGAAGGGACCCACATGCCAGCTGGAGAAAACCTATGATGTCATCAGGGGTTGGGTTGTGCCCCTGAATCTATCCAACCGACATTAACAAACTTTGCTAGTGCCAGCTTTATCTCACTACTTCTACCCACCATTCTAATCGCCTTTTTACTAGCTTTTCCAATGTTTTAACAATAGATGGTGACAGTGTAATCGGTCTGTGAGAAGTGCCTAATAATGGATCTTTCCCTTTTTTATATATGGGGACCAAGATTTGTGTCTTCCTTTCTGAGACTAGTTCCTGGTGAATCGAAATTCTGTTATAGATTTGAAGATGTAATTCTACAGCATTGTCAGGCATGTTTCATACCATAGAATAAGCGATCTGATCCATTCCAGTGACAGTGTTAGTGCTCTCTTTGATGCTTGATGCCAACTCGTCAATACTGAACTTTATCATTAGCACATGTTGAGTGTACAGGGATTTCAAAAATGGTTCAAATGGCTCTGAGCACTATGGGACTTAACATCTGAGGTCATCAGTCCCCTAGAATTTAGAACTACTTAAACCTAACTAACTTAAAGATATCACACACAGCCATGCCCGAGGCAGGATTCGAACCTGCGACCGGAGCGATCGTTCGGTTCCAGACTGAAGTGCCTAGAACCGCTCGGCCGCACTGTCCGGCTGCAGGGATTTCCTTTTGTCCTCTGAATAACTTACTGCGAATGCTTGGTGGGGCAATAAGATCACAGAATTCTTCTATATATTCATAGGATGTGTATTATTGACTTTATGGGCGATATTCCTAACTCGGATGATCTCATCCCATAGCTCTGACAGTTCTTGGTCAAACTGTTAGCGTATTTTATCCAACTACTCTTCTTGATAGATTTCAGTATTTTTTTGGTTCTAGCTACTGATTCTAGATCAAGAAATTGTTCACGTTAGGTTGTCTAAGATATTCACATAACACATTCTTCCTGTTTGGTATTGTTTTAGCGCTGTCTTCATTTCGCCATGAATTATCAGTCATCTTGCTATTGCTGATAGAGGTCTTTTTTGGATGGATTGATTTGCTGTATGATATATGCTGTTCTGTAGTGGCAATTAGGCCTTGTGTGGAAGTTGGTGTTTTTCCTATTGATTTTATCTCTAATTCAAGCATTTGGTGATAATTAAACCAATACATTTTGTTCATGTTCCAAGTCAACTTGTTGTCAATATGTGCTCAGTTATTTTTCTCCAACTCTATACTCACAGTTACAGGGAAATGATTTGATCCCATGGTATCACCGAGCGAAGTGGCGCAGTGGCTAGCACACTGGACTCGCATTCGGGAGGACAACAGTTCAATCCTGCTTCTGGCCATCCTGATTTAGGTTTTCCGTCACTTCCCTAAATCACTCCAGGCAAATGCCGGGATGGTTTCTTTGAAAGTGCATGGCCGACTTCCTTCCCTAATCCTATGAGACCGATGACCTGTCTGTCTGGTCTCCTGTCCCAAACAACTCAACCCCCCCCCCCCCCCAATGGTATCTGCAGAAACAACCATGCCATGACTTTATTCATACAGGAAGAAGCTAATGTTATACAACTGCTATTGGTCTCACCCATGGTCCTTGGTTTCATGTTACAGATCCATCATTGCATATGATCATATTATAACGATCAATGCAAGACATTATGTGCTCCTCTGCCTTGTCATTCATAAGACACCCCATTCTGTGTGCCCCTCATGGGTTCAGCATTCATTTGCTGGGTACGGGTTTGGCAAACCCAAGTTCCTCGAGCCATGGACTGGTATGCACCACTAGTCCTCCGACACCACAACCTGTGGGCATGCTTCAGCGACTACTGAGTGGTGCAGCCTTGGAACGTTGTGAGTCACAGGGAATGGGGGTCTTGTCTTGATCACGAGGATCGTGAGGTTGGAAGAAACCTTTTTATAAAACCTCTAAATCTCAAGCTGTGCCGCATGTCAAGGAGATGCACGGCTGTTGAGGTGGGAAAGTCGCTAGTGGGCAATCTCTGGGGAACCAGCGGCACCTCAGTTGTGTAATGCTTACCCAGGCATATGGGGCTATGTCTGGGCAGACTTATAGTTCCCTAGCTGCTCATGGAACCACAATGGATCCTTCGAATTTTCATTTTAATTTGACCCCACCTGTGGGATGGGTGGACCGCTGGTAGGCACCAGGCGCCCTCCAGATGTGGGAGTGAATAAGAACAAAGCAGTAAAGAGTAACAGAACACAGGCTGGTAAGCAGAATGTGATTTTAGTAATAAAAAGTAAAGAAGGGAGTTTCGAAAAAGTCTTGCATTTCTACATCCTGAAGGGCTTCAGAGGAATTGCTGGGACTCTAAAATGTGTAAAGCAGTTACGAAATGGGACGCTTTTGGTTGAAACATCCAGTTCCCAACAAGCTGTTAACCTACAGTGAGGTAAGTGCCTGAGGGAATATGCCATCGACACAGAGCTCCACCACACCTTGAACTTCAGCAAAGGTGTTGCGCCATGTAGAGACCTAATTGACATTCTTATAGAAGACCTGAAGAGGGAGTGGGCTCAGGAGGGCATTGTTGATGTTCAGGACATTATGAAAAGAATGGATGGAGATCTGGTGAAACCCGACTCTTCGTTCTTATCTTCAATACCAACAAACTCCAAGAGCACATTAAGGCAGGCTTTCTTCACCTAAATGAACAGTCATATGTCCTAAACACAATGCACTGTTTTAAATGCCAGTGGTTTGGACATACAACCGTGTAGAGTAGGAGAGAAGCGACGTTTGTAAACTGCAGTAAGAGAGCCCATGAAGGAATTGATTGTTTGCCTCCTGTCAAATGTATAAACTGCTCTGGAAACCACTCTGTTTGGAGTAGGGCTGCAGAATTTTTCTAGAGGAACGAAAAGTACAGGAAATAAAAATGACGAAGTGCATCCCCTATAGTGAGGCCAAAAAGATCCACAAGTCCATACACCCTCCCACATTTGCTACTTTTTTTGCATCAATCCTTCAGAAACCTACTCCAATATCTGATGCCTCTACACAAACGAAGGTTTGTGAGTGTCAGCACTAACACCTGCTCGTGTCAGTGCACTTCTAAGGCAGCAAGTGTTTCGCAGCCTGTAGCGCCCCCTAGAACAGTAGAAAAAGGTACAGTGGCTGATGTGGGAGAGCCCCAGGCACCTTCAACAGCTGAGTCTGTTCAGAAGTCCAGCACAGCAATTACCACTCCTACTCCAGCTCCAGAAAAGCCCTCAAAGCAGAGAAAAGCTAATGTAATGCAGCAACAACAGGTAAATTCAAGTACTAAACCACTGTACCATGTCGTCATGATTCTACTTGATCCTTCATCTGACCCTTCCACAGAGATGATAGATTATGAAGTATGTGTGGGGCAATCACCTCGCCCCACAACTGACCCTCCACCCACTGCAGACTCCCCACCTTGGTGGAAAGACAAGGTGAAGGTGATGCCTCCATGATACATAGCTCCCATACTGTAGTGGAACTTGCAGGGGTTCAGGATGCATGTGGAGGAACTTTGTCTACTATCTCAGGATAGGCAACTGTGTCTGTGTCTCCTGGAGACTAATTTCAATCAGCCATACACCCCTGAGCTACAAGATTATGTGCTCCACAAAAAGGACGACCTGAGTGGAGGGAGAGCTAGAGGACGCGTAGGTACTTACGTCAGTACCAACTACCAATCCTCGCTTCTCTCCCTTACAACGAATTTACAAGCAGTTGCCGTATCAGTGCAGGTGCATCAAGGGTTATGGGTGCATGGTGTGTGGGTCTCAAAGACTCTGCTATTTAAAGATGCTGGATTTGTTGCACCGTGCAAGGATTCAGTTGGCCACTGGGGCACTGATAACAAGCCCCATACAAAGACTCTGTGTAGAGGCTGGTGAACCACTGCATCACATCAGCCAACTGGCCACTTACTGTGTGCCAGGCATATAAAACACTGTCCACACCACACACCTGCATACCATACTGTTGCTCAGTCTCCAATTGAAATGCTTTATCGCAACCACTAACAAGGCCCTGTGCAATTTGCGCAAAGGATTGCCTTTTAGAGATGGGTGTGGCTCATCTTAATGTCTGACACTGAGGTTGGAGCAGATTTCCACCTTGGCTCCTCCAGAGACCCAGACTTATTTTAGACTTGACCAATTGTAAGAAAGATAGTTCGCCAGATTTTACATTTCAATCTCTGTTTTTTAACATTTTAGATATGCATCACTGTTTTACACTAGTGTACACTGATGGCTCCAAACATGGGCTCTCTGTAGTGTTCCCCAACCATGTCACAAGTATTCGTCTTCGTGATGAGTATACCGTTTTCTCAGCAGAGCTCCAAATGATACTGAAAGCACTGGAGGAGATACAAAGTATTCAGAGCAAATGGTTTCTCAACTGTTCCGGTTTCCTTAGTGCCTTACAATCATTACAGAACCTGTATCCAGCTGAGAAGTTGGTCCAGCTGATATATGATCAACTATACTTGCTCAAATGGTGGGGAAAGCAGGTGCCATTCTGCTGAGTGCCAGGGCATGTGAGGACACAGAGCAATGAACAGGCTGAACGGGCTGCTAAGGAAGACTGCAGTGGAGAGGATGCAGTGCAGTATTCTATTTCGCTGCAGGTTGTCATTTCTGCACTACATAGTAAGTTCATACAGTTGTAGGATAAGGAACGGATGGCAGTAATGGACAATAAGCTGCAGTTGGTAAAGTCATCTGTCAAACCATGGTCTTCCCCTGCCAGTTGCTCAGGGGGGATGAAGTGATCCTTACATGTCTTTGAGTTGGGCATTGCCCTCTTACACACAGATTTTTACTACAGTGACAAGGTCCCCAGTTTTTTTAATGCCTGTGGCGTGCAGATCTCTGTATGCCAATTTTTAACAGAGTGCAATTTATACCATGATGCATGGGCAGAAGCAAGTATCGGTGGACATCTGCCCTCTATTTTAGCTGATAATGAGATGAATGTCACCCAAGTTTTAAAATTTTGTGAAGAGTCTGAACTCTGGTCTACGTTTTTGGGCTATGTCACTGAGTGGTTAGCTCATCCTTATCTATTCTTGTAGTCAGCCAGCCATTTTCATCTGCTATATTGTTTTAACTCCTTCTGCCACTTTCATTCCGTTTCATTAACGTTTTAATATCGGCATGCTTCTTCATTTCATCGTCCTGTGTGAGTACAAACATAGTTTTCCTCATTTTGTTCCTTTTAGTTTCTATACTGTTTTATACCCCTGGTTAGAGGATTTTACCGACATTCATCTAAAAATGTTTTCGTGTAGGCGCTGAAAATCTAGCTGTTGTGCTCCCATACCAATAAATCCATCCTTCCATAACCACATGCTGTGTAGTGGGCATTGAAGACCCCACAGATTAGTGGGTTATGGTATGTGTTGCAACATCGAGTGCACGCATTGTTTGAAATTTCTACAGTTTGGAGAGCGATATACATATGCTGCAGTGGAGAACTGACATTTGTTAATACTTATTTCCATGGTTTTTGCTTGAACGTTAATTACAGGTATTGATATAGTAATTGGTTTATAGTTGAGGTTTGTGCTAATCAATATGGTTACTCCACCTTACTGATTCTCTCGATCTGATCTTGTTGCTTAATATCCTTGATATCTAAAAGATACGTTTGGTTTAATCCAGTTCTCACTTATAACAACGATAGAATAGCCATTAATATGAAGTTTGTGCATGAACAACGCTCTAGTAGCCTATAAGGATCTGCCATTTCATTGAAAAACTTTAATATCTGTTATTCTTTTTATATTAGTAGATCGAAAGTATGGCCTATTTCTGACTTGATCCATAGTTACTTTTTTGACGTTATAGAAGCAACCATATTGTACATACTAGCTTGATCCTAGCTATCATGGTTTAATGAGGCAAGCCGTGTTACTAAATCATGGTTTAATGAGGCAAACCGTGTTACTAAATGTGTTTTTCCAGCCACCAGCTGTTCGATTATCACCATATTCTTATCCTCCCTTCCAGATTTAATTGCCTTTTGTGGTTCAGGAGTATTTTATCGTGGTGCATATAGGTTCTCTTTATTTGGAGATATTGGTAAATTAACATCTGCGAAAAGAGGATTTGGATTTTGTGTAGTACTTATTTGTTTTTGCCTATTGTGGTGAACAGCTGTTGTGGAATCTGTTCTGAATACTTTTTATGGAGATCATGGGGGAGGGGGGGGGGGGGGTACTCTTTCTCCCATTCCAATTTACTCCTACCAATATTCCCTGCCACAGCAGCATAAGGTCTCTGGTTTACATATTCTTCAGCATGTATTGTATGTAGCTGACGCTTTCTTAATGTCCTGTTGTTTGGGATATACTTGGCAAGACTAACCGCTCCATGTATGGTTCCCTTTACAGCGGACAAAGCACATTACATCATTTGTGCACTGGGCTCTCTCATGGTTCCATTCACATTGATTACATCGAGTGACTGGCTGACATTAGTTTAGATGCCATATCAATGACATCTAAACCAGTGTCTCGCTAGGGGTATGTACAGTCCAGCATTACACTTCATGCAATAGCTGTTCACATTTTCCCACAGGAACGTTTCCAGGAGTGTGCACGTCTTCGTTTCTAAATTACTTATTTTCTTCATCATTCTGTGTACATGGGTGACTGTAATTGTAGATTTAATACCGTCTTTCAGCTCTAAATCTGTTAATTAGGGATCTGAATTCCTAATAACTCTCTGCTGATGTGTTTTGTGGTTTGGTATGTATGTTACCATCTATTTATAATGTAGTGGGCTGTGCTCCTCAAACTTGTTTGAGTCTCTCTTGTTGATAAATCAATATAAATTCTGTTTTCCCCCACAATGTTGAGATGTGTGATTTTCTGCTTGTACTCATAATCTGATGTAAATAGGCCACATGTGGTATTTATCTTCATTACCATTAAGTCCCTCAATAAATACATGGAAATGGAAATGAGCGTTTGTCGTCATTGGCAGGGAGGTCCCTTACGGGGCAGGTCCAGCTGCCTTGGTGCAGGTGTTATTACATTCGATGCCACACTGGGCGACCTGCGCGCCGGATGGTGATGAAATGATGATGGAGACGACACAACACTCAGTCTCTGAGCGGATAAAATCCCCGACCCAGCCGGGAATCAAACCCCAGAACCCTTAGGACGGCAGACCGTCACATTGACCATTCAGCCATTGGGACGGACAATAAATACATAAAACAAGCGTAGTGCATCGCTATGATATCTGTTATCTTTGTTTCTATCATATATTAACTGTACATTCGTTTGCAAAGGATAATCCCTTAGTATGTTACTCTTTTTGCTGCGTAAGTTGAGTGCTAAATGAGTTACCATCCAGTGCCCACTTCAAAATCCTCCTGTGTAGAAGGGACTTGGTTCTTCATTTAAATTAAAAGTGTCAGACATACCTGTGTTGGACCTGTCGCATTTGTTACGTCCTTTGGTCCTTGTTGTCGATGTTGCTGAATGGTGGCTGCTCGTCTCTTCTCTTTTAATTCTTCCTTCCTCTTGAATGTGCCTTTTGCTGCAGAGCTTTTCTTTTGCCACTGTCCATATTTATTGTACCACTGTTAGTTCTGATTATGCAGAATTTTGGCCCTGCTTTATTTATTTAACACGCTCGACTTATATGTGTCCTAATAACGTTTTCCTGCTTTTCGCAAAGAAAAAAATTTGCAATTGACTATAGCAATCGTATGTACGTACTCGGCTGCTAATCCACAACTTCACCCAGCATCTGTATAACGGCAAGCCTTTTGCTCAGTAATTTCTAGATCCGTTCATATATTGCAGTAAATACTGAATACCCTTCAATCTTACTTACGGACCGTAGATAATGTTGTGCAACGTGACATATTGCACAGTATAATTGTTAGTCCCTACCCTAACCGTCCACTGATACAAAAAACGATAATATCGATAGAGTCGAGGAACGGGTTTGGTTTCTATTTGTTAAATGTGTTTGCATTCCTGCTTCACGAAAGTCTTTGGTTACCACGCTCTCTTGGAGATTCTTTGGATATGTGGACGGAGTTCCTGTGATTGTGTGTGTAGTGGAGTTCTAGTATAACAGTGCATTGAAGAAAGTAAGTATTCAACCCAAGTTTTTGTTTTGTATCTGTAAACTAAATTTAAATGTGGGTTGATAATATGTTTTGAACGAAATTGAAGAAAGTATTTGTTTCGGCGTAATAATATGACCACGTGTTTCCACCATATGCAAATTGAGATAGAAATTTGTTGGAAAACGTAAGAAGCCAGTAATTTGCTGCGATTTGGGTGGTTCTTACAAATAAGTCTGAGATGTTTCTTTTATTAGCATGAAAAAAGTAATTTTGTACCAAATTTGTGTCGTGCAGTAGAACATCACTGCCACTTTGTCGGGCTGTGAAGTACGGTGTATAATTTCGACAGTTGTAAAAGCGTATGTTAAAGTTTTCCCTAGGAAAACTAGTGGGAGGATTTAGATCTGTTGTACTTCTCAGGCGTTGAGAAGTCACGTTGATTGATGAATTCCTACAGTCCTTCAATATTGTGGTACACATTTCTATGTGCAGATTGTACCCACTTGCTTGTAATTACTAAGTGTGAAAAAATTTGTTTTTCAACGTTAAAACTTGAGAGTATACATTAGTGATTGATTGTGCTTTGTTCCAGGCTTAAAAAATGTCGAAGAGAGGAAGAGGTGGTTCTGCAGGAGCCAAATTCAGAATATCTCTAGGTTTACCTGTGGGTGCAGTAATTAACTGTGCTGACAACACAGGCGCGAAAAACCTCTATGTGATAGCTGTCCAGGGAGTAAAGGGCCGTCTCAACCGTTTACCGGCGGCCGGTTCAGGTGACATGATTGTTGCTACAGTGAAGAAGGGAAAACCAGAGTTGAGGAAGAAGGTGATGCCAGCAGTTGTCATTAGGCAGCGAAAACCGTTCCGCAGGAAGGATGGGGTCTTCATATACTTTGAAGATAATGCTGGTGTAATAGTAAACAACAAAGGTGAAATGAAAGGCAGTGCGATCACTGGGCCTGTTGCAAAGGAGTGTGCCGATTTATGGCCCAGGATTGCATCAAATGCAAGCAGTATTGCATAGAAGACTCATTTAAATCTCTATATACATGAATAAAGATCCGTTCATGTGAAAAATGTTTACAATTTTAATAAACACCATCTGTAAATGCTTGAAAAATAATAAATCTTTGGAAAAAAGTTGATCTAGGAGTACTGAATGCTAAACATTTTCCTTTACCAGTGGTGACTAGCAATTGTCGTCTGCTAATTAATATCTTGAACATAACTTTTACTGTTCATGTGGCGGTGATGGTATACTTTAGAGTTTGAAGCGTTTCCAGTTTAGAAATGTGGCAGTTGTCAAAGGATCATGAATTCTGTGTTAATGTTGTCAGAATAGCGAACTGAACTTTCCAAAATCTATTCAATTGTGAGCCTCATTTTCTTCAATCTGTTGTTACATGTGGAATTTAGATGATGGAGCGTATTCGTTAATACAGACATGCAGCAGTACTATGTAAATGTTGTTTTCGTACTAATGGTAATTGTGAGAATGTTGATATAAGCATACTCGTCGAGAGTTGTCCAACCTTTTTATTTTTGCATTCACAATATTGGCCATACCAGCTGTTAACGTCAAATTCAGTCTCGCAACTTATGCACATAGACTTCTCTGCAGGTTGTTCACAGCTAATATTTCTTGGGGGCAGGAAGGGGGGGGGGACTTTGGGTTTCCTGAGTTACTCTTCATGGACCATTAATGGTCATTGTAGAGTACCAGTGCCATGGTTCCAGTTGTGTGATTTCACCACTGGAAAGTACAATGCTTGTTCTTTTGACATTGGTTCTTTTCTGTTTTTGTGCAGAATGGTGATAGTCTTAGCCATTTATTCATTATTTACACGACATTACAGTCTCAGTAACCAGTTCAGTTCTTGGTATTTGTAGAATTGTTTTCATTATGTTGAATTGAATAACCAGGTGTTGTGTGTGTGTGTGTGTGTGTGTGTGTGTGTGTGTGTGTGTGTGTGTGTGTGTGTGTGTAAGCAAAATAAATCTCGTGAGAAAAGTAGGAATTTTCTTGTAGTATTAACAACAGAACATAAATACTTGAACAAATCCGTTCACTATGCTGTTATCAGCTGTTCATATTTGTCTCCACTGAAGCAACAATGGCATTTTGGGCAGATTTTGTCCATACAAAAAAAAAGAGATTTTCATTTAACTCGGTTCTCAATGTTTGTTGCTAAAATTTTTGAGTGTTAAAAGGGGATTATTTGGGTACATCTTTCTCATGTGGGTGCAAAAAATTAATTACACATTTTATTCCCTGTAAGGTTTTCATTTTGCTAAAGGTCTTTTTAGATAGGAAATCTCACTAGAACCATAGAAAACGTTTTACTTTTGGTATGTAGAACCTTTGGTGTGCTTCAGATGATATTCTAAAGTCTGTTGCTGGGTGGAGCTAATTAAAGTGCAAGTATTTTAGTACTGGGAAATTTAGAGCAGAAATGCAGAACGACATAATGCAATTCAGTAATTGGTGTATCTGCAGAATCTGTTGAAGTAATTTGACATCTTTATAGGGTTACTGCTCTTTACAGAACTACTAGTTTGGGAATGTCCTTGTAAATGCTGGAATTGTGGTGTACACATGCTGGTAGTGTGAGGAGCATACTGGCTTCCTAGAAACCCAAAATGACAGTAAGTGTTTTAATAGTCCCCACTGTGAGAAAAGTGTAAGCACCAGTCTTGATGCTTACAACGGGAGTGTTATTTTTTACATCAGCTCTCAATGTACCCAACAAATATACTAACTCGTAAATAATTTAAGAGTAAAGGTAACTGCCCACTGAACAGTAAATGCAATGAGCTGTGGACAGGCACATAAACAAGACTGGAAGCTTTACTGGCTTTCAGGTGAATCCTGTTTTGCATAGTGTTCAGACCTGCTTGGCTACCTTGTTCTGGTTGACCATACTTGTACCAGCACAATGTAGATCTACAGAGGTTTGTAAGATTTATCCGAACGATAGCAAAGTTTTCTGTGCTTGTTGACAACTCATTGCCTCTACTATGGAGTTGTTACTTCTACTCCTAAATTGTTTACATTTAATCAGAACTTTCCATTGTCATAAATACCGTCACTTGGAAGGGAACTATGCTGACCCCATATGACGATAAGTGTTTAGTAGCTACTAGACACAAAATGTATGGGGTGATGATTTCATTTGGACATAATTCAGCAAGTCCGTCAGTGGGATATAAAACGTGACAGGTTCACATGTGGCATGATTGAGCCGCATTGTGATGGAAAGGTCATTCCATGTCAGTTCAATGCAGTAAAGTAACATTTTCAACCTGACCATCTCAGATCCCTTTCAAATTTGGTGCATTCAATGACCCAGATAAGAGAGGGAGTAATACCAATTTGCAGGTGTGTTACAGCTGTGAAAAAAAGTTATAGGTCTATAGAGTTTGGAGTTAGTGTGAAATATACATGCATATGTCACAACATAAATGACTAATTCTGGTACTAATTCAGTTACAGCAATGAAAATGGTACCATCGGAAAGCTAGCAAATAGACCTGTTCACTGACATGCTTCATTGCAAGTTTCTGAGAATTTCCGTACTAAAGGTCATTGTCCTTGACCTATGGCTGAATATCTCAAAACACCCAATCTTAAATTTTTTGAAAAAAATATATTTAATTGCTGCAGTGTGTTGCTATAAATATGGTAAATATTCAAGATGGCACACCTAAGGCATCATGCACTACTGAAATGAAGATGGTAACACGCACACATGAAACAAATTACGATAAAGCACAATCTATAAGTAATATTGTATAAAAACATGGTTTACATTATTATAGTTGCAATGAAAAGTTATTAGATATCTCCTCACAATTCTCCAACTAAATTGTTAATCTTCGCCAGATCTGATGCAGGGGGATTGTATGTCCTTCCAGTTGGTGTCATTGGATCCACTCTTTTGATGTCACATTTTCTGTACAAATGTCTGGTTTGGCAGACACAAATGGAGGTGGTCTCTGTGGATACAAGAAGTGGAACTTTATTTTCTTCTGTTTCTTCACATGTTTGTAAGACCTACACAACCCACCAATGACTGTAATACATACAGGCAACAAATACATGTATATTTATTAACAGCATTTCATTCACCATAGCTATCACTGACTCTTCTCTAATCACTAAAGAAGCAGAATATGTATTTGTCTTTACTAAACCTTTGTTAACAGGTATTACACAATGAAGCTTATGGGTACCTGGAATCGTCCTTGTATTTTTGAAACATTGTTTCAGCTAGGCTGTATCTTCATCATGGTGGGACACCGATGTATAATGGAAGAGACATGAAGGAATATTTTCCTTGCACCACTCAAACAACTGTCATGTCAAAATATGGTTTTTGTAAGGTTGCTTGAGGGCGGCTAGCAAGTCCTGCTAATCTCTTTACAGTCCCTCCTATCCCATCACAAAGCCCTTTACTATGTGCTTTGGTGCAAAAAAAAAAACACCATTCTGCTGTAACATCAAAATCTTGGACAGTTTCATAAAGTTCTGTTTTGTTGTGCAGCACATCCATCCAAAAAATAATGAATGTACTTTGGATTTGAAAACTGACATTTTAAGAAATTGATGAAATTTGTCCGGAAAGAATAAACACGCACTGTATCATGCTGAAGACAGATATTTCCACATATGATCAATGTCGTATTTTATTAGTGCTGGAGTCTCTGTAGTAAGCTACAAATGGGTGAATTGTAGCCTGTGAATTATTTCCGTGGAATCCTTATATCTCATCCTGAATGGTGAAGGAGTAATTTTCTGTAAAGTCACAAAGAACAAGAAATTCGTTTACTTTGAGACCATCTTTTAGTGATTTTACAGAAATGTGACTGCTGCTGGGAGATAAATGAGTGTGGTAGGAGCTGCTGTAACCTCAACGCAAACGCCTCAATGCAATCATCTGCTGACTTTGTTATAGCCTCTTGAACTACCCTGCCTGTAGGTAACCAACACTTACATGCAATTTCGTCAAGGCAGTTTTTACCAAACAGACCATACAGATAATCAGTTAGTCTTGTCACACTTGGACAATAGGGACATGAGCCTAAGAAACATGCTATTAGTGCAGGATTACATGTAACAAACAAACGCTATACAGTGCTTGTGTGTGTGAATGTGTATTCGTCACTCTGTTAGTGCTTTAAGTTTACAACTTTCAATCATTAACTTGAAATTCTGGTGCATGACATCCACACAAACAGCATGGGTTCTCACTTGAGAAAAACATCACATTAAAGAGACACAATGGTATGTTGGTACTTACTTTCAGAAGGTGAAATTTCAGTTTCGAGAATAGGATTAATTTTTGGAACTATTAGTTTCTTATTCATGGAAGAAAAAAGAAAGGAGTCCCACTCACTCAGTTGTAAGGGTGACCTGCCCCTCCCTTCTCACCTTCACCAGCCTACATTAAAAAATGTTAGAATTTTTTGCTGGACACTGTATTATCTATTTCTACACTGATGTGTAATATAGGAGGCTGAATGTAGCGTAGGAGAAAAGTGCAGGGAAGCTGATACAAGGAAAGAGACTGTTACTTCTACATCTGTATTAAATACCTGCTGTTTATTTCCTACTGACAGCATAATATTTACGTGATCAACTTGATAATTGACCAAAAGTTATCCATGAGCTAGAACAACAGAGGCATGTTTATGGTGAAGATAGCTGCTCGTTTGATTAATTGGAATCTTGAAGCACTAAATGGAAGTTAACTGTAATTTGTATGAATGACTAATAAGGAATGTTTTTAATTATGTAACGTTGGAAATTCCTGTATGGATAATACATAAAATAAAGGAAAGACATCCAGTTACCTGTAGGTGACTTAGGGAGTGACACAGAGAAACAATAGTTAACTAACTTTCAAGCTCTTGCTTTTTCTCTGGTAGAAGTATGTAGACACACCTAAACACAAATGCCCTTGACCATTGTAAGAATTCCTAGAGTTTCTGAATTTCTTGCTTTAGCCTGATGGGAGCTAGATGAAGATGTTATACCAGAACACACAACCCATTCGTTATTTGTATTTTACACATTGATTATTGCTTGAATTAATCACATTTTATCTGGAACTTGATTATTAGCAGCCAGAACTACTAAAGAGTGCATGTGCTGGGAAATAAGTGTAATACTGCCAGTCTTAAGAATCCTCAGCAAATATGTGCAATTACTGTCAGTATTCTTGATGCTCAGTTTTTTTAATTACTACATCATTCATTTTAGATGTGTTGTCCCATAACACAATAGCAGGAGGTGAAAGTATGGCAAAGAACTTATTAACAATGTCATCAAGGCAATAAGTTACTTCTACGAGCAAAACATCCAACGCAACAGGTTACTATGTTTATATATATGAGCTGACTCAATCTTGGTTTGTTATCCAAATGAACTTTACACGGAGTTTGCCTCTATGTATGATACATGGCATATACTTCTAGTGAACGGGAGGAATTAGTAATAACAACAAATGAAGACCGAGAATAAGCTATAGATTCCTAGCGAACTGAAGTATTTGATTTAATGTGATTGTTGCTGTGCCATACTTTTTAAATGAACAGCATATCTTGTTGGCAAGTTTGTTTGTTTATACTACTTCAACTTATTCTGTATGATGTTGTGTACTGTTTCATCATCTACTTTCTCTTTCTTATTGGGTGACATCTGTGAACAATATGATTTGGAGTTCCAGTTTCTGCATAGTCACTGTTAATTCAATGTGCTATTCTTTTCACATAAATGGGGTAAGGATCATGTTCTCTAATATAATGTATTGCACCCCCTCGAGGATAGTCATTGGCTACATTGTAGCCTAATACATATAATTTAAACACGGGCTATACTCACTCTTACACACATTATTATCAACAGCAAATTTTTCCTGTCTTCAGTAACTAGTGATACAGTAACAGCATATAAATGCATCACCGTAACTATTCCTACTACTAATAAAGCTGCATCTGTTTCCAAATCTATGTCTTCACTTTTATTGCCCTACATCCGGTTTCCTTCCTTCCGTCACCAGTATACATTTTAAATAACTGAAACAGATTATAAACAATAATGAAACCAGTTTTTGTCTTCCATGTTCCAAATTGCAGTGCATCACACCATTTTTTTCATAGCTACAGCCTGCTGGTTCCTTGGGTACTGTGAAGGGCATTGTCGTTGCATGTACCTCTTCTGACGTGTGTCAGCTCCCTTGTTGCAGGGGATGACTCCCCTGTTCCAAGGCAGCATTGTTGTTGCTGGTAAGGTGTGCAGAAACATACCAGCCCATGTCACCTTGGTTCTAATCCCTTGGGTGGTGAGAAATGGCACAGCTGTGTTTCCACTATGGTGGAGTTATTACAATTGCAGTACGTGTGCTGTTAGCTGTTTGTCTGCCACCAACTTTTGATTTCAGATTTCATCACTTGTGTTCCTCCTCGATCTTCTGTAACAACCTCCCAAAGTGCAGTAGACAAGTGCTGGTTGATAAGGTAATGTGCTACAGAAGCCTTTCTTGAAATATTGTTGGCAATATTGCCCAAGATCTGCCATTCTGTCTCTGAACATAGTATCTCCTTGACATTGAGTTGTCTGTGTCAATTCAGTTGCTGCCAGTCAGTATCAGCAGCAACATCAGTATACAGCAGACCTCCCCAGATAGTATGGCATGGCTTCTTCACCACAGGCACAATCAGAGATTTTTCTCTGACCAATTCGATGCTGGTATGTGGTGCAGGGCCCGTGAGGCGTCAAGAAGTATCAGGCCTCTGGAGGGATTGAGATCCTCATTCTGTTTTATATTTTGGAGAAAACCATAGGTGTGCTCGCTGTTCAGGCATCATACTGTGAATTTTCCTGCTCTTTTGTGGGCAGTATTCCTATTAAATTCAGCACTTCATAATGTTAGTCTTTCTGCAGCCAATATATCATGGCTTTTTTCGTATCTGGAGATCAAATAGTTATTGCCAAGTATTAACTGCAATACTTCAACTGACACACTACCAAAAGCTCCTGTCAAACGAAAAAGTATTCTGGTTTGCAGTTGTTAATCACTAGTGCTGGTGTTGTCAGCAGAAGTATGAAAGACCAAGCACATGTACAGTACTACCATGATTGCAGTTATAATGGCATTATGAGACATTATTGTTTGCACTGATAGCTTATAATCATAAATGGCTAAACTAATAATTCTGTTCATCATTTTCCTGTCTCTCGTGCTCATTTCTTCAACATGTTTATAATAAATTTTGTCGCTTGCCCAAGAAGGTACCTAGGCATCTAGTGACAGATTTCTCATTTTACACTTGTTCCGTAATATCGTGATCGAGTCTCTTAAAAGATTCCCTTTTAACATTATGTACATGGTCTCTTCATGCGCAACACATAATTTAACTCCATAGTGCCATCGTTGTAGATGTTGAAGGACTATATCCCATCCTTCTTCCAGATTACTTCTGGAGCTTCCAATTAGAAGGCTCATCAGGTTGTTGACATATACCACTACTCCTAGGACCACTTTGTTATCCTGCAGCGTTCCTAACTTAGCTTTATTGGATCCATCGTGGACTAGACGGGCTGAACAAACAGAATGTGGAAAAAAAAATCAAACAGCCATATTTCAATCAGTTCTTCTTTATTTTTCTTAAAGTTACCATTTTCAGAACTTCACTGGTGTCATCCGCAGGCCACTATGCACACTGTGAATGGATGTAATGCATAGAATGAGATTTTCACTCTGCAGCGGAGTGTGAAACTTCCTGGCAGATTAAAACTGTGTGCCGGACCGAGATTCGAACTCGGGACCTCAGGTTCACAGGAGAGCTTCTGTAAAGTTTGGAAGGTAGGAGATGAGGTACTGGCAGAAGTAAAGCTGTGAGGACGGGGCGTGAGTCGTGTTTGGCTAGCTCAGATGGTAGAGCACTTGCCCGCGAAAGGCAAAGGTCCAGAGTTCGAGTCTTGGTCCGGCACACAGTTTTGGTGTACCGCATAGCTTAAAAGTAATACAACAGGAACCATAAGATAAATCTGGATTACTTGAATATTTTTCTGAAGTGAGTACTCCAGCAATTAAACAACAACTGTGGAGACGGCCTTTCTACAAATTCGTAGTTGAGGGTCAAATACACAATCCCAGAAGACAGGACCACTTATGAATCCCTGGTGGACAACCTTTTGAAATTTCTGTTGTCTCTCCTGTGGTCATGTCGGAGTTGCTTTTCTGTTTTGACAATACTTCTTAGAACAGTTTATGATGCTCAGGGACTCAACACTTGTGCTGGTGCAGGCTTGGCAACCCCAGGGTTCCTGAGCAGAGAACTGCTAAAGTCCTTTGTCACCATAAGCTCTGGGCATGCTTCAGCAACCATTATGCGGTTTGGCGATGGAACATTGTGTGCCTCAAGGAAGGGGGATCTTGGCTTGATCAACCGGATCAAAAGGCAACGAGATGCATGTCTGTTGAGGTGGAACAATGATTGGTGGGCGACCTCTGAAGAAACTGGTGCATCTCAGTTGTATAAGGCATACTCAGGCAAATAGGGATCTGTCTGAGTGTACTCATATTTTCCTAGCTGCTTATGGGATCGAGATGGAACCCTCAAAATCAAATTCTTCAGTTCCCAGCAGAGTAGGTGTACTGCTGGTAGGTATCACCACCCAATCCAACAAGAGGGCATGTGTAACCAGTCCTCCTGTCTTAGAAATTGATTAAAATATATTTGTTTCTAGTAACAGGAACCATGCTGCTAATCAGAATGTATTTTTAATAGTTAAAAGGAAAGAGGGCAGTTTTGAAAAAAAATCACCTTTCTATATTCAAAAGGTTTAAGGGGGCATTACTACAACTTAAAATCTGTCAAGCAACTGTGCAGTAACATGCTGTTGGTAGAAACTTCTAGTTCTCAAGTAGTAAAGAACCTCCAGAAAGCTCAATGCCACAGGTGTATGCAATAAACACTGAGCTACACAACAGCTTGAACTACAACAAAGGTCTTCTGTCATGCAGAGATCTGGTGGCCCACCATTGTAGGATGTAAGAGAGAAGTTGCTTTGGGGCAAATGTGGTAAGGCCAATGATGATGAATTGTTCATCTTCTCCTAAGTGTGTAGAGCTCTGGGGATCACCCTATCTGGATTAAGGGCTGCAGTTGCTTCCTTGAGGAAAGAAGGATACAGAAGTTTAAAATAATAAACCACATCCCATACGGTAAGGCCAAAAAGATCTATATGCCCATGCAGCCACCCCATGTCCACTGCCTCTGCCTCCTTTGCTTCGGTTCTTAAACACCCAGTTCAGAAAACGTGCAGCTACACAAATGGAACTTGCAGCTGCACAAATGGAGGTTGCTAGTGTCAGCACTAGTACTTGCATTTGTCAGTGCATTTGTCCTGCTGCCGTTTTTCTGAAGCCCATACCTACTCCCAGAACATCAGAACAGGCCATGATTGCTAACATTGCAGAGTTCCCTGCCCCTCCAAAGGGGCACCGTCCAGTGCTCCCACTACCACTACTGTGACTGTGGCTACGAAATCTCAACAGGCCAAAAACTCAATGGCAAAATGTCAACCGCTGATGGAATCGGTTAGTAAGCAGTCTGATGATGTTGATGTCACTGACTCTGATGTTTCTGATGATTTGTCTTCAGAACTGATGGATCTTGATGTTGGCCTGAGGCACTGGTATCATCACAAGTCTGAACCTCCACTGATTGCAAGCTCCCCTCTGTGGTGGAGGAACAGTGTGTAAGTGTTACCCCATGATAAATGGCTCCCATACTACAGTTGAACGTATATAGGTTTAGAACACATGTGGAGGAACTGCAACTTCTAGCACAGGAAAGCTCCCTGTGGTTGTGTTAGCAGAAGCATTTTAAAGCATCTGATACCCTTGTACTATGGGTCTACCCTCCATCACAAGAATGCCTGGGGGGGGGGGGGGGGGAGCCAAGGGCAGTGTGGTGTTTGTCAATAAGGCACACTAATCCTGTACTCTCTCATGGCTACTGACCGACAAGCAGTTGCAGTTCAAATTCGTGTGTGTCAGAGGATCAGTGTTTCCTCTCTGTATTTACCTCCGCAAGATGCGATAGACTTTGAGGCTGTGATGGATCGTATAGAACAACTTCCCTTGACCATTTCTGCTGCTGGAAGACTTCAGAACCCACCATGTATTGTGGAGCTCAATGTCTACTTGCACTTGGGGTCAGGTTTTGGAGAGCGTCATGACATCTCACAAGCTGTGCATCCTTAACATAGGCATTCCAGGTCATATTTGTGCTGCTATCGGATCATTCTCAGCCAATAACCTCTCTTTCTGCTCTCCAGCCTTTATGGACCCTTTACGGACTCTGTTCAGTAGGAATTCACTGATGACCTTCACTCCAGTGATCACTTCCCACTCCAGATTTATCTACTGGAGGGAACTGTCCTTGGAAGGATGCAGCCACATTGGATGATTGGCAAAGCCAACTGCACACCATTCAGCCAGTTGTCTGTGTTTGAATGCAATGACAGTGCCCAGGACTGGGTGGACCACATCACACGAGTAATCCACCTTGCTTTTGACTTCTCCATCACGATGTCCTCAGGTCATTTTTGGAGGCACCCTGTCCCTTGGTGGACTGATGAGTGCCGTTCAGCAATCCAGGTCAGGCGTGTGGCTATGTGGTGGTTTAAGTGCCACCCAGTGGCGGGAAATCTTGCAGCCTTTCAATTGGGGAAGGCTTAGCATGTCATGAAGGAGAGCAAGGAAAGGTCATGGCAAACATTCCTGAACTCTTATCAGATGTCCCACTTGTTCAACAACAGTACGGGAAGCCATCAGGAAAATTTCCAGTAAATGCAGTCAGTTATCTAAAGCTCCGTTGTTGAAACGAGTATTTCCAAACAATACACGAATACATAGCACAAGCAATGGCAGAACATTTTGCACTGGCTGCCACCACTGCCAGCCATGAACCAGTGATTTATCATTACCATTCACTGTGGAGAGGGTTGAGTGGGACTTCTGGTCCACCAGTTCAGAGTCCAACAAATTCCCACTCTCCATGTGGAAGCTGGATTTGGTGCTGTCTGATGCTTAGGATACAGCACACAGTCACCAATACAGCATGCTGCAGCACTTGCAAATGGTGTCAAAGGAAATCATATGATATTTTAGTTCTAATTCAATACAGCTGACAGGCCAATTTCCTGACCCGTGGTGAGAGACAATTTTGATACCTTTCCTCAGACTAGGAAAGGACTGAATGTGTCTCAGTAGTTATCAGTGTGTTGGCATAATCAACTGTGTAGGAAGAACCCTAGAGGGTACTGTCAGCTGTTTTCTCATCTACTCCTTAGCTGTTCTCAACGTTGGTGTAGGAGATATCGATCAACTGTTGACAGCCTGACTCTACTACAGGCAGAAATCCAACAGGCTTTCTTAAGTAAAAATCATGGTCTAAGGGTATTTTTTGAGATCAGTAAGGCATATCATGCTACTTGGAGGCATAATGTTCTCAGTCAACTACACCAGTGGGGCTTTTGTGGCTGCCTCCCCATCTTCATTCTATCCTTCCTCTCAAGGTGCCCTTTTTTTTTAGGTACAGCAGTTGCAACTTACAGTGAGGAGTTTGGAAGAGAGGGCTGCGAAGACAAGTTTCACATTTTCTGCAGAAAAATGTGTGTGTTTATTTTAATCATTCGCGTCATATTTTTAATTTAACTGAATCGCATATGTGGGACGCCTTTCTCCCTTTTAAAGATTCTGAGAGGTATCTGGTCCTCATTTTTTACTCCAAACTGTCATGGTTACCACATGTAAAGGATCTGAAGGCGAGGGCTCAGTAGGCACTGAACATGAAGTGTCTTAGCCATAGGTCTTGGGGAGTGGATAGGGTACGTCACTCCAGTTTTATAGGGCCTTTGTGTGGTCACAGCTGGACTATGGGTGCATAGTCTCTCTGCTAAGACCACTTACTATGTGGCAGCAACTCCTAACTGTGTGTCAGGTGTGTATGCTCTTCACTAATCCCACTTGTCCAGCATACCGTTCCATTGCTCATCCAGCTATGGAACGCCTCTTTGCCAGATGTCCATTGGGCAATGAGGCTGTCTGAGATCCATGCAAAATGTGTGCTGTAATCCCTTGGTGTGAGGCATGTACAAGCTCAAATCTGGGGTTTTAACTGGCTGCACCCTGGTTACTGCCGAGGCCCTGAGTTATTTTTGATTGAGTGCAGTACAGGAGAATTGCACTCTTACTTATGTTTTCAATATATTTTCCAATGTTTTAAATTATCACCACTGTTATGTAGCTGTATTCATGATCGGGTCCAAACAGGGATTCTATCGGCTACTCTGTACTTTTCCCTGACTGTGTCCTCAAGATTTGGTTGCCTCCAGACTTAACTGTCTTTGATGGCGAATTATGAGGGTTATTCCAAAAGTAAGGTCCGGTTATAAAAAAAAAATCAAAACTAAAATGTTTTTTCAAAACAATTGTTTTATTTACATTCCTTACATCTTTATCTATTTTTCTACATAACTTCCATACTTATTTAAACATTTGTCACATCGTTCAACAAGCTTTTGAATGCCCATGTTATAGAAATCGGCCGCCTGTGACAATAACCAGTCCTTAACTGCTTCTTTCACTTCATCATCTGTGTCGAAGCGCTTGCCGCCGAGAAACTCCTTTAAGTAACGGAACAGGTGGAAATCACTTGGCGCCAGGTCCGGACTGTGAGGAGGATGGTCCATCTGTTCCCATCCAAATTTCTTGATCAGAGCTTGCGTTTCATTTGCAGTGTGGGGTCTGGCATTGTCATGCAACAACAAGATTCCAGACGACAAAAGACCACGTCGCTTATTCTGGATTGCACGTCGAAGTTTAGTCAGGGTAGCGCAGTAGGCGGCTTTATTAATCGTTGTTCCTCTCTCCATAAAGTCGACTAACAATACTCCACATCTATCCCAGAACACAGTCGCCATAACCTTACGTGTTGAGATTGTCTGCTTTGCCTTGACCTTGACTGGCGATGACGTGTGACGCCATTGCATTGACTGACGTTTAGACTCTGGAGTGATGTGAGAAACCCATGTCTCATCCCCTGTGACAACATTGTCTAAAAGACTGTCACCTTCCTTATGATATCGCTCCAAAAAATCAAGAGCAAAAGCCATTCTTTTCATTCGTTGGGGCTCAGTAAGCAGCCTGGGAACCCAACGGGCACACAATTTGTGAAACTTCAAATGTTCAGACACAATTCTGTACAAAGTTGTTCTACTCACATTCGGAAAATGCATGTCTACGTCTGTAATAGTGAATCGGCGATCTTCACGAATTTTTTTGTCAACCGCATTGACCAAATCGTCTGAAATCACTGATGGTCGGCCACACCGTGGTTCATCGTGCACATTATCCCGTCCTTCATTAAAAGCTCGCACCCACTTGCGCACTTTACTGTCGCTCATTATGTTAGGGCCGTACACTTCAGTAATCTGCCGATGGATTTCCGCCGCTGAATTGTTTCTTGCAGACAAAAACCATATCACTGCCCTTACTTCACAATCGGCGGGCTGATCAATTGTCTTAAACATTGTAAAGTGACACTGTGAACTACACTCAGCAACAGTAACAAAGCGAATGGCGGTGTTTGACGCGCAAGGCTTGCCGGGAGTCGGCGCGCATGCGTGTTTTGTCATTGGCGCCAAATTTCAATAGTTACGGCGAATCGGACCTTACTTTTGGAATAACCCTCGTACCTGCAATCTTGAGAGCATCGGAGCAAATGAGAAATGCCTTGCCTACTCAGTTCCTCATCTTTTCTGTCTCCCTGAGCACTCTTCAGTCTCTGTAACACTTTTAGCCTGCTGATAAAGTAGTCCAGGACATCCATGATGCCCTTCTCAGCTTTCAGAGGCTGGGGAAGGCGGTAACTGTCTGCTGGATGCCAGGGCACTGGAATACTGTAAGGAATGAAAGGCAGCTGTAGCAGCAAAGGAGGCATCTCATGATCCTCAGTTAGTGCATGCATGCTCTCACTTTGCTATTGAGGTACAGAGTCGTGTTCCAATGAGAAAAAGAGTGGCTGAAAGTAACAGACAATAAGCTGAATCTAAATCAAGTCCACAATGCAGCTGTGGTGGCTTCCTTCCAGCCGCGCAGGTGGGTTGAGGTCATCCTTACTCTTCTTCACATAGGCCACAGCCCTATGCTATGATACATGGCTTCTTGTTTCGGTGAGAGGACCCTCCAGTGTCTGGCGCCTCTTTGCTACAGATCACCGTGGCCCACATTTTACCAGACTGTGTTTTATTTTCACACCAGAAGGCAAGGCAGATTTGCCCTCTATTTTAAGAGACATTTACTTGAATGTGGTTAGTGTTTTAAGGTTTTGGGATTTGTCCAACTTATTCCCTAAAATTTTAGAAAGATATTCTTAATGTGTTGACGGCGTAACTGGCTCACCCAGGTTTTTTGTAACTGGTCAGCCAGTCACAATTTTGTATGCTGCTATTTGTCTCACCCTGTTTTTGTAAGCAGCCAGCCCATCACATTTCACTGACACACACACACACACACACACACACACACGGAAAAGAGGGAGGGGAAGATGTGTCCACCTTTACAGCTACAATATATTTATGCAGAGAATTTTTTGTAAGTCTTTATCACCTCATTTACAGTGTCTTCTGTTGAATTCCCACCTGTGAATCCATATTGTTGTGAATTCATTCCATGAAGAACTCTTTTCTTGTGTAGTCTACCACGTAACAACTTCTTCAGCACTTTCCCTAAGGCACTGGTATGGAGAGGCATAATGGTCTCTTTAGGGATCCTTGTCTTAAACAATTTTCAAGATAATCACATTTGCTTTCTTCCCTGCAATAAATGTGCATATAGTGGGCACAAATGTAAACTTAGGTGCATGTCGAACTTCAGCAGGAATGTTGTCAGTGCTAGGTGATTCGTTCCTCTTCAATTTGAGGATTTCTTTCCTAACCTCCTCTTCTGAAAATGGAGAAACTATTCTGTCTACACCTTACGATTCCCTAGTTTTGTTCTGCTACTATCTGTGCTCATCAAATTCATCCTCCGCAGTGCAATCTGGAAAAAGTATGTCCATCAATAATTGCGCAGACTGCCACCAGTTTTCTGTTACATTGCTGTCTGCTCGTTTTAGCGCTTCTGACATTATTGAAGATTTTATCTTTTGACAGAAAAGTTTATATGGGATACCCCATGGGTCAAGATGTAAGTAGGTTCTGCGTCATAAATTGGTTCCAGCCCTCTGTTCTTGCATGCCACAGGTGGTCTTTCAGTTGCTCCTTAAGGTCTCTGTCTCTGCTCAGACTGCAAGCTAATCTCCTGCAGTGTGGCTTTTCTGATAGAATTTTCTTGCCCTTCTAACTTCAGTTCTCAGTCTTTGGGGACCATCGTTCCATGATACTTGTGAACTCCAGCGCATTTGTCTTATGACTGTTATTACACCTTTCATTGGCTCTTGTATTGCGGCGATAAGTTTTTGTGTCCACTTTACAGCTGAAAATGCTCCTCAGATGTACTGCTGCATCATACAATCAAATGGTCACATTATTTCAGTGAGTACAAGTCGTCCTCGTCAGGTGTGTTGATGTACTGACCTGGGGGCACGTAGCTGACTTATATCCTCTTACCCATCAAGCCGTTTTTCTGCACAGTTCATGTCCAAGGATGTGTGGCTGTGGAGACAGTTGTGTCTGCGTCTGTGGCCTGCAACATCTGGCAGGGTGTCCTGGTTGCTGTAGATGGTGTAGTTACTTCTTCTGCCATAGTCACCAGAACATTGTGTTTGCTGAATCACTTCTTATGTAGACATTTCTAAGATTATAGCCAGTGTGCAGTTGATGAGTTTGTCCCTGGTGCATATTTCTGTGGCCTCTGTAATGAAGCTGCCCCAGTATTTCAAAGTTCATGCTAAAATCGTAGTACATTTGTATTCCATCACATGAGCCTCAGGCAAACTGTGCTCTGCAGCTGCCAGCTTGAGGGGATATGTTGTCTCTGGTGTTCTTGGCATTAGTCTTCAGTGGTATGCGCAGTTTGTCTTGCCATATTGAGATCTAGTAAACCCGCCTTCCATAAATTGAGGTCACCTTTAACACTCACCAATAACACCCATGCTTTATTGGGTGGCTAAAGACAGTTCTCTTTTTAACTCACTATGCAGCTGCTTTTTCATGACAGTATGCCAGTGTACGGTAAAAAGGCAGTGATTGCCTCTTTCTTCATGTCATTGCCCATCTCCGTAGGTTGTACTGTAGTGGAGGGGCACAGTGCACATCTAATCTACGTTTCCAGATAACCTCTTTTATTTATTTATTTATTTATTATTTTATTTTTTTATTTTTTTTTTTTATATATGTAACACAGTTGTGAGGTGAGGTGTTCCACTTCCTGGGGAAGACACTCACATCTGAGGTGGTGTGTGCACTGTGTACTAGTTTGTTTAGTACCCCACTCCTCTGCACAGAGGAGTGGCCACAGTGTGCATGCAAGTACACCAGTGGCGTACTCAAGTAATGTATCCCAACAAGCCAGTGGTCACAGAGTAGTGTTTGTCCGAGACTCATGCAACAGAACATGAATATGCCATGATTTTAGCACAAACTTTGAAATACTGGGACAGCATCATTAGAGTGGCCACAGAAATATGCACTATGGACAGTCTCGTCAACTGGGACTGTGGCTGTAATCACAGCAAGGCAGCACATGGTTTAACTAAGAAGACACTCAGCAACCATAACATTCTGATGGCTAGTGTGGATAGAGTAACTATACTCCCACACCAGTAACTAGTGTGCCAATGTAATCGCTTCTGCAGCTGCACTGATGCCCGTTCTTGGGGACAGACCACTTAGAACTGTTTGCAGGGGGAAGGGACATAAGTCGGCCATGCATTCCTAGGAGGTCAGCACGACAGCACACCTGATGATGACTTGGACACTATGGACTGGCAGTACATTTGTGGACTGTTCAATTAACAAATGTGCCAGGAGAAACTGAAGAATCACACTCCTCCAATGGCTCAAATTGGATTTTCTTAAGTTCTGTTGTGTCTTTAATGTGTTTAATGCACTTTCATCTCTGAGTTGTTCTCTGCTGGAGTCAGTTGTAAAGGTTATAACATTGTGGTCACTCTTGGTGAAATCTCTTTCCAGGTTCTAATCTACCTGACCATCTGTTCCTTAACTGTTGTGACTTTTGTATTGGACTTTTCACTAGCCCTCAGTTCATATGGGGTGGATTTCCACTTCTGTTTACCATTTTCCTATTTAATTCCATTAGTACTCTCTGTAGTGTGATGCCTCATTCATCCTGCACTGAACTAACCACAATAGTGACTTAATGTTTGCATCCATGGTACAGATTAGTGACTTCCTTTGGCTGGGGTGACTGATATCTTCAAATTAATATACATACTCATCTGCGGCATCACTGAACTGTAGATACAGTGAGACAAAAGGAAAACTTCTCCTGATGGTCGGAGCATCAGCGCAAGTCACATGTTCATTACAGTATTGTGCTATTTCTATATCTGAGATGATCTTATTAAATATGACAATTGCTGTTACTGGTTTTTGACCTGGCTTGATGACCTGAGTTGGCTTTCCAAGGATTTTTCTACCTTTTGCATGTGTTTAGCATAGTATGCGAAACTTCATTTCCTCAGCTACTTTGCGAATTTTATGCATGATATCGTGGCTTCTTGCACAGTTTAGCTGGACTATTTTTAAACACCTTGTATCCATCTAGGGATAGTGTATGTGAAAGTAGTATGGCCATCATTGCCAAGAGTCAAATGATGTTCTACCATGTGATATAGTGAACTGATTATACAGCTTCTCAATATTGTGTACTATGATTCTTCTGTGAAAAACTTTAAACAGTAAGTTCTTTAGAAGTTGAGGGTCAGAGGTTTTTCAGTACTCATTGAATACAATCCACAGCATTGGGTAGAGCAATCTTTATACATTTTTCTTTTTGGGTGTTTGGTTCTTATTACATGGCTCAGCACTGTTAACAGTTTTGAAGGTTCTTCCAATTTAGCAAGATGGAGTGCATCTTTACACCTTTCATAGATTTGTTGTGGGTTTATGTTCTGTCATTGGTTTGTTTCCCTCTTGTACCTCTACAGTACTACTGGGTAGTTCTTCACAGCCATACCCTTTCGTTTGGCCTACACTTAAATTTTGGAATAATTTGTGAGTCAAAATGATCCCTCTTAATCTTCCCTTCAAAGTTTCATTGTACACAACCCCATTTAGTTGCTGTGTCTCCAACTCAGAAGGAACAGTAGATTCTAACCAGATGTTTCCTCTGTCACAGTAGCTTGCAATTAGTGCTCTGCTGCAGTTTATTCATTAATTATATAATATTGTCTTCTGAAGCTGTTTCCATGATAAGTGTATTTTTTATTTTATGCATCTGGTTTTTGCAGATTTTCTCATTTGTTGGGCTGACAATAGAAGTTAATTTCTGTTGTATCACTTTTGTATCCTTATTTGTATGAACATTATGAAAAAGTATTGCTCTGTTTTTTAATTGCTATGTTAATTTTGTTATTTATATTTGTTCATTCCTCTGCAGCACTGACCTGTCTAGCTGCTACACCATCATAAGGAGGTGTTCAGCTTTCAGGCTCTCATTTTCTCGTTCGAGCTGCTGTAATCTCCCCATGATAGTAACTTGTTGAATTGCCCGCAAGGTGACTTTTTCTTCGCATTAGCTGTATTCCTAGATCCAGAAAGCTCGTTATCAGTAAACTTCGTTAATTTCCTCAAATATTTCTCCCGTGCTGGGCATGTTTGTTAGACCTTGTCCCCCTCCATGTTGTTTGCCATGAAAACACAGACTAGTGGCTGTGCAAAATTACTCAACTTTCTGCAAGGCATGCCACCTGCCAAGCCACATCAGCAGGGCCAGTTACCATCAGTCAGTCCACACTAGCGTGATGAAACTACTAATGCCGCACTCCACCGTCTTCATAGTGCAGGTTACTGTCTGCTTCCGTTGCCACATGGCTTCGTTGGGCAGATACTTTCAGTTTAACTTTTACGCATTCACACTACCATCTACATCCAGTTAATTGTATTTGAGAAGCTTTCTCCATAGAAGATTGCCTCTTAATTCATTCTTAGCACTGACAATTGTATTGCAATGCCAAATTTAAGTACATAAATAATGTTTTTTTGCAGAGTCAGTATTACACTGTTACTGCCAAGGCTGTCACCTTAGCCACATTCCTTGACGGTAGACTGTAATTCATCTGAAGTCTTCCTCTCACATTAGGAAAGAAATGATGTCCTGTTGTGCCTTTATCCTAGGCCCCGTGTCATTCTCGCAGTGTGGAATAAGTTTCTTTCTGTTTGGTGTTTGCTCTTTGCCCTAGTATCTCTGTCACTTTATCTGCGTCTCCTCTTAATCATTATTGTGTTCCTTTCTTTCTGATTACTTGGTCTGAGTTAGGTGAATGCCAAGTTAGTGTTGAGTGACTTCAGCATCATTAAACATATAAGTAGAATACTTGCCTTAAGTCTATATGGTCTGCATAAACCAGTTACCTAAAAGACAAAGATTACAAAAATTACATGCTTTGGGATAGTTTTGTGCCTTAAACCAAATATACTACTGAAATTGCAGAGAATAACCGTAAGGAGGCAAGCAAACTTAATATGGAGAGAATCATTCCAGCCAAAAATTTCGGTACAGAAGGCGTTAACCCTGCCCATTATATACCTATATGAACTTCAGTTCTGAGCAAAATTCAAACATGTTCGTACTACTCAACGTACTGAGCCAGGACACAATTGTAATCCCAGACTCATCATTGTGAAATTTGAAGCAAAACTATCGATGCTTGACCAAAAATTTTAGAAAGATCCTTTAGAACGTTGGAAATATAAATAAATATATATTCAAAAGTCTTTCATAATGTTCTTATGGAAAAGTATTTCTATGCAACAGATGATTTTATTTGCAACACAGTGTAAGCCAAATCATAATGTATTATTCTGTATAATATGTAATGTTTCCATTAACAACTTGTAATGGCTCTGATATATTAATATAACGTATTTTCTCTCTAAGTTATCTGATATGGTGTAATATTGCTTTTACAGTACAAAGATGGATGCCTTCATGGCTTTTAGTAGAAAACAGAGACAGAGAGGGTGAGTGTCCCTAAGATCAAACAAGAAGTATATCAATGGGGGGAAAAGTGAGAGGCAGATTCAAACAGCACCTGTTTATGTTATTTTACGAAGTTTTACACTGTTAAATTTATAACTAAATAAGAGTGTAATATTCTATTTTAACCACAGAAAGTACTTTCTAAAGTTGCTGTTACATTGTGAACAACATAATGCTTGAAAAATACTAAGTAAATAAGTAGGAGGAAAAGCAACCAATGAAGACATTTCTTGGTGGGGGCAGGAGTAGTGGCAGAGGCACGAGTGTGTGTTCTTTGTGAGACAGAAGCCATGCAGAAGTTTGCCAGACACAGAAGCATGACACTGCATGTGGATGAGCTTTGTCATGCCCAGTGCAGTCATCAGAGGTTCCTTGATGCGCAACAATGATAGCCAGCACAGCTCCAGCTCCACCTCGTGCTGCCATCGCACATGATGCTTTTGCCACCATTTCGGAGACTGCCAAGAATTACAAACCAAGTCAGCTCATGACATCTGTTTTACTTGAGTACTAGTTTCAAAACTGAAGATGGCTGCCAATTGATGCACCATATTTAGAAAGAGACCTTCACCATCTTGTGAAATGACATGTAAATTCAATGGCTTTCTGAAGAACATTTCATTAACTGACATTAACTCTTTGGCAATGGTTCAGGATCATTTTTATATTTGCTGGGAATGTCACATTCAGAACAAATTTTTGAACCATTGTTTCTCTCTCTCGCTCTCAAATCTTGAAAATTACCTGCTCTGTGCATTACAAACTTTCTTCGAAAATTTTAAGTGGGGAACAATATCAGATCACATAGGGAGTTGCCTGGTGTCATCTTGCTGAAAGAAGCACTATGAAGATTACAAGTAAGTGAACTAACTTTACGACTGCTTAAAACTTCACTCATCGTAACAGCAGACAATAGACTTTCACTTGGTTAATTATGTCACTGTTGTGGATGATTGCTGGAGTCACATATAATAATTCTCTTAATAGTATTTCAACAGTAATATTATCAGTATCTGTTATTATTTTCTTTTCTAATTCTGGTGTACATGGTCTCAATCTCTTCCACGAAGTCGAGAATCATCATAGAAAATGATTTCATGGAAGAAGCTGAGAGCCATCTTGAAAAATGACTTTGCAGAAGAAGTTGAGACCACATACACTGAAATTAGAAAAGAAAAAGCACTATTTTTAGTGTCCCATTTCCTAATCTAATTCTGCCAAAAATGCCTGCTTTGATTCAACTGCACTTATTGCCCATGTTTCACTTGATGTTGTGAGATAAACAACTTTTCAAGACCCTGTCCATTCCAGCCAATTAATGTTCCAAGTCCTTTGGGATCTCTGATATAATTTCAATTTAATCAGCGAACCTCAAAAGTTTGTATTTCTTCTCCCTGGATTTTAATTCCATTTCCAGTTTGCCTCTTGATTCCATTTAGTGCTTATTCAATTATAGGTTTAATAACATCAGAGATAGGCTACCACCCTGTCTCACTCTTTTCCATGTTCTTTGACTCGTAACTGTACAATTTGTAGATAACCATTCACCTCCTGTGTTTTATATCTGCTACCTTCAGAAATTCAAAGAACATATTCTGGTCCACGTTGCCAACAGCTTGCTCTAAATCTACAACTGGTAGAAACATAGGTTCACTTTTCTTTGGTCTATCTTTGAAAATGCCTACAAGTCTCAATCTGAAGACCAATTTTCTGGAATCTAATTGTGGAACCCCACTTACAATCTTGATGGTTACAGTCTTACCACAGCCACTGTTATCTGTAGAGCTAGTGTTTTCTTGGCTGTTCCCACATTTCTCCAGAACCCACCCTGATCTCCATTCATTCTTCTGTAAATAATGTGTGTTAGTATTTTGCAGTCATGACTTTAGTAAATTTAGTCACATCTATCAGAACCTGCGTTCCTTGGAATTGGAAGAATTGCATTATTCTTGAAGCCTGAGAGTATCTTGCCTGTCTTACATATTTTGCATATCAGATGGAATCACTTGGCAAAGATTTCACTAAGGAAGACACCATGGTTATAGTAGGTGGGGATTGCATCAGCATTGAAGCATACTAGTGTTGAGTTTGTATCTGTTCTTGGGTGCCATGACCAACCTCATTTAACTCTTCTGTCAAGGGAGTTTATTTGGAGTTGGAACAGCTGCTTATGTCGAGTGCAGGGTCACACATTGGTGTAGTTCCTGTTGATTCTCTCAATACGTGGTATTATACTAGGTATGGCTTTCACTTCAACAGAAAATGGAAGGGTAAACTGGCTGGGAAAATAGCAAGAAAGTTAAAGGGGGGATGCACTGTCATGAGTGATAAAATACCAGTGGTTATAGGGTTCAGAAAAGACCTTTTTGTAGGGTGGGAAGGACAGAAAGAAACCAAGTTTTAAGAGAGGGTAGGATTGAGACAAACCTCCAGTTTGAGAAAGAAACCAAAAAACATAATTCCAGCTTATTACATCAGCATAAACAGCAATTGGTTAAGACTTTTCAGCAATCAGCAGAAATTTCAACTCACCCAATTTTAACTCAGTCAATGTGAAATCTCAGCTATCTTTATTGTATCAAAATATTCGAGGACTGAGAAATAAAATTAATAAATTAATTATCTGCTTAGATGAATCAGAGTCCTCAAACCCAGCTGACATAATCTGCCTTTCTGAACATCATGTGACCACTGGTATAGAGCTTTTAAGTGTTACAGGATTTAGGTTAGCATCTCACTTTTGTAGAATACAAATGGAGAAAGGAGGAGTTACCACATTCATCAGGAACTTTCATAAATTTAGGAACATAGACATTCATAAATTTTGCTTAGAACAGCATATGGAAGCATGTGTAAGAGAAGTAGAATTTCACAAAAAATCCTTCATAGTATCCCGTGTATATCAAGCACCTGCCGGTAACTTTAATCTGTTCATAAACCACCTTGAAGCTGTACTGGCCCATTTAACAACCAAAAACAAAGAAATAGTGATTGCTGGTTACTTCACTGTAGATTTTCTTAAAGACTCTCCCAATAAGAACTTCTTTGTGTCAGTAACACCATCATTCAACTTAATTCCCACAGTAAACTTCCCCACTAGGGTAGCCAATTGCTCACAAACAGCCATTGATAATATCTTTATGGAAAAGTCCAACGAACAAAATTATATTGCAAAACCAATAGTCAATGGCCTCTCAGATCATGACTTTCTGTTAAATGTTAATACTGAACAGGATATAAAATCTGAGCTCAAGAGGGTAATCAATGAGCCAAAAATTGATTGTTTTTGGACACTCCTCAGAGATATTCACTTTTGCTAATAAAGTGCTTACCTTATTTTAACACTGTTTTCCCCCAAAACTAACAAAGGTTACAGCAAAGTCTACAAAGAAGCCATGGATTACTCAAAGAATAGAGATAACAAGAAATACTGCAAAATGTTAAAGACCGTAATACACACATCAAAGCAAATACATTACAAGTAAAAGATAGTCATAATAGATAACAAAATAAAGACAATATTGGATATAGTGAAAGAGGAGACTGGTAGAACCAGACATGAAGAGGGACAAATAGCATCAAGAGTAAATGATGCATTGGTGACAGATGTGTATAGTGTTGCAGAACTTTTTAACAAACATTTTATAACTATTACTTAAAAGGTGGGGTTGTCAGGTTCTGTAGATGCTGCTATGGAATACCTCAGACCAGACATTTCAAGTAACTTCCATAATATGAATTTGACCTTCACTACCCCAGCAGAAGTAATTTCCATCATAAAATCTTTAAAATAAAAAACATCTAGTGGGTATGATGAAATATCAACAAAGTTAATTAAAGAATGTGATTCTGAGTTAAGTAACATATTGAGGAGGATTACTGGGTTGGTTGCACCGATAATCACATCCATTTAGCGATAGTTCATTTATTAACCTTAACACATACAAGGATCACAAAGAACTGACTTGAACATGGCAGAACAGCCATAGATAATGCTTAGAGTCCAAAGATTAATGCACATCGATGTTGGGCGTCGATTTCATCGGCGCCACATAGCCCCCGCACAGTACGGAGTACTCTTGAGAGGCCGGGGGGGGGGGGGGGGACTATGGCGTTGGCAGGGGTGGTCCGGACCACGGTCAGCTCGACAGCGTCGGCGGGGAGCTGTGTGGGTAGATGTTGTGAACCTGGAAGTCGTTGAAGCGAGCCGGGCGTCGTACTGGGCGTGCTGGTCATGTGGCGACAGGTAGGCTGGCGGTTTGCGGGTGGAACGGAGCGATGACGACAATGTCTCTAGCGGGCGTGGCGAACACATGAAGCATGTCCAAGTCGACGTCGGGTGGGAGTGGAAAACATTTCACCAGATGGCAGGGAATGGCAGAGGTTGTGTCATGAGCACTGGATAAAGAGAAACACACGACGAACAGCGTATAAACGCACAGTATTATTGAGATGTTGTGGATTATGTCCGGGGGAACAGGTACAAACACCTCGAGTGAGGGCACGTCCAAGATGGGGGGGGCGTGAGAAACCTCAACAGGGTGAGGCAGGCGATGGTGGAGAGGTCAAAGGGCCCGGCGGCGAGGTTGTGATCGTAGGTAAGCTCGACGTTGGGCGCATGTGGTCACTCAACGGAGTGCATGAGACCGGAGTAGAGGGCGAGGTCAGAGGAGAGCTCGACAATTGGAGCTGGAAGTCACTCGACCGAGTGTGTAAGTCCGACGTGGAGGGAGTGGTCGGAGCATCGTGAGCCACGACAGTGAGTGGCGTGGTTGTAGCCGGAAGGGGGGTAGAAGATGGCTCGACAAGAGCAGGCTTAAGTCTGTTGAGAGAGACTGTAACAGCTGAATCTTTCATCTGCATATCATAGGTGTTGGCTGGGCACCAGAGAACTCATTACAGGCCGGTATATGGAGGTTGGAGGGGAGCACAAACAGTTTCATCTCGGAGCATGACGTACTCGCAATTGTCCAGAGATTTCGGGATGTGAACCTTAGGGCGGGAGTGGCTGGCGGGCAGAGGGATATGGATGTTGATGAAGTGGCATCTGACATGGTCCACGAAGCAAGGTAAGTCAGACTGAGGGAGAGAAGTGGAAGGGCTCACAAGTTCGCCAGGGAGAACAATGTTCTGGCCGTATACGAACTCGGCTATTGTGCCTTTGAGGTCTTCCTAAGAGATCGCACGAATGCCGAGTAGCACAAGGGGAAGGGCCTCCATCCATAGAGAGTCGTGGCATCAAAGAGCCGCCTTGAAAGTGTGGTGCCAGCACTCAACTAGCCCGTTACTTTGCAGATGATATGCTGTGGTATGGATGCACCGGATGCCGCAAATGTTACAAATCTAGTTGAACTGGGCCGACTCAAATTGTCTGCCATGGTCAGTCATGATGATAGCTGGACATCTGAAACGTGATACCCATGACTCGGCGAAAGCTCTAGCAACAGTTTCTGCTGTAATATTGTGTACTTTGCAGCGTTGGCACGCGATGCAGGAGCGTGCCCATTGCTGGCAGTCCGTGTTGACATTTCTCCACAAAAAGTGCTCCGCTACGAGGTGGGCAGAGGCACAAACACTGGGGTGGGCTAAATTATGCAATGCGTTGAAGACAGCTTGACGGAGCGTGGTTGGGATGAGGGGGCGTAATGTGCCAGTACTGTCGTCCCACCAGATCTCAGCAGAAATGCCAGGGAACGTGGTACGGACGAAGTGTAGTGAAGAAGTAGAGTCTGAAATCAGGTTTTGTGTTTCCTCGTCAGCGGGCTGGAGTTTAGGCAGTTCAGAGAGGTCTAACAGCGAATGGACGGCATCGCCTCATGAAAGAAAATCAGCAACTATATTGTCAGCACCCTTTATGTGTGTCGATGTATCTGAAGCGGCGAGGAGGCGGGTCAGCTGGCGGGTTTGTAATGGCCGCAGCAAGGGGTTTGTGGTCTGTTAAAACATAGAAAGGACGTCCCTCAACATCAATCTTAAAATGCTTGATCGCTTTGTAGACTGCGAGCAACTCCCTGTCAAACGCGGAATATTTCCGTTGTGCATGGGTGAACTTGTGTGAGAAGAACTGCAGAGGTGAAGTTTGGCCATCGATTGTCTGGCTAAGGACAGTGCCAATGGCAGTATCGCTCACGTCTGTGGTGATGAAAATCTGCGAATTGGGATGAGGATGCATGATGGTGTAGGCCTCGGCAAGAAGATTTTTGAGGGTAGTGAAAGAGTTAGTCATAGCAGGGGTCCATGGAACGGTACGAGATCCAGAAGTGTTGGTGCCTGCCAAGGCGTCCGTCAGTGGAGCCTGAATCTCTGCAGCCCAAGTTAGATGTCGGCGATAATTAACAGTCCCCAGAAGGTGCCAGAGCTCTTTGAATGACGAAGGTCTAGCTAGGTTTAGAATTGTTTGTACTTTCTCAGGGGGTGGTGAAATGCCGTCGGCAGAGACCTGAAAACCAAGAAAAGTGACAGCGGGTTGATGCAGCTGCAATTTGTCCTGGTTGATCTCGATGCCTGCTGCCGTGAGAGTGTTCATAACAGTTTGCACATGTCAAATGTTGTCCTCGCCGGAGGAGCTGAACACAAGAATGTCATCAAGATATGCAAAGCAGAATTTTAGGTCGAATAACACTTCATTGATGAAGCATTGCCAGGACTGGGTTGCGTTTTTCAAACCGAAGGGCATGGATCGAAACTGAAATAACCAGATTGGGGTGGTGATTGCTGTCTTCTTGATGTCTTCAGATGCCATAGGGATCTGGTGGTAGGCCCGTTTGGAATCAATGACAGAGAACGTGGTTGCACCTGCGAGGGAACTGGTAAAGTCAGTAATGTTGGGTATGGGGTAGGTGTCCATAATTGTTAGTGCATTTAGTGGACGGTAGTCTCCACACATGCGCCAGGACCCGTCTTTCTTGCGTGGCATATGTATGGGTGTAGACCAGCTACTGGCAGAGGGTTCAATGACACCGGAGCTTAGTAGTTCAGAAATCTGATTTTTAAGGTCGGAGAGGCGCTCGGGACAAAGTCGACGAGGTTTACTGGTATTTGGGGGACCTGGCGTGAGGCGAAGCTTGTGAACCATGCCATTGGTGATGACGGAAATGTTGCCGGCAGCACAGGAGGCGGTTTGTTTACAATGTGTGGCGGGCGGGGCAGGCGAGGCGTGGTCGTGGTGTTCGGAGCCACTCAGTGGATCCAACGGCAGCTGAGGCGGCAAAGTGTCCCAGGAGTCAACGTGACAAGATGGCCGCTGGCCCGAAGCACTGGCACCGTGAGCAGTAGAGCCCGTGGGCGGTTAGTGAGTCCATTGTCTGAGGGCACGGTTTGTGGCAGGGCAGTCGCGGGCGAATCGCTTGGTGCGAGTGCACTCTTTGTGTTGTCAGTGGCGGTCGCACGGTGGCGCGCAGGAGCCGAAGTTGCATAGTTTGAGGTGCTGTCCACGAGGGGCGGGGGAGCCGTCTGTTCGGGAGCACGTGACGCTCGTCGCGCTTGCGCACTTGTGTCCAGCCGAGTGTCAAACGTTGCCATGTTAGAGGGTGTGGCCCTGTGAAACTGTCAGTACACATTATGGCAGTCTTGATAGCACAGTTGCTAGGGGTAGCGGGAGGTAAACACACTGAGGCTCGATTGCTGGGACTGCAAGCAGATTCGGCGCACTTACTGACCTTGCTTTGTCCTTGCTGTAGTGTCTGTAATTCCTTTGCTGCATCAGAGAGCTGGAGTTGTGTTTCGTGGAGCTGGAGGGAGAGCTCAAAGTTTTCCTTGCATAGGCGAGCGATGTGTTCAAGCTCAACAGGGCACTTGTGTGTGGTTTCTTGTAACGTCGTTGACAGAGATGAGCGTGTACGGATGAAATGAACCCGGACCGATGTGTCATGGGGGGGGGGGGGGGGGGGTTGCTCGACGGACCACAGGGGAAGTGAGTCTTGGACGGACGATGAATCACGGTGTTTTGCACTAGGTCTGGTGAAAGTTTGTGGTGTCGCAAGAAGTCAATGCCTAGTAGGTTTGTCAATTTCACACACTAAAAAGTCCACTCGAGTTTGCAGTTTATGGAGAGTGAGACGACGTGGGGAGTTGAACCCGAAAATTGTAGTTTAGTTGAATTCACGGCTTTCAGTGAAGTATGGTGAGGGCAGATGTTCGACAACACTAAGGACGTAGGCAGCAGCGAAACATCGACACCTGTGTCCACTAGGAAAAAGTATCCCAACGAAATGTCTTTAATATAAAGTCGTCCATTATTATCCGATTGTTCCCAGACAGAATGGAGCACTGGGGGGTGTCTGTCATGTTATGCACAGGAGGCGGCACCCGGACTTACCTGCGATTGTTTGGGAAGTAGCAGGGTGGTCTGCAGTTCCATGCCGCCTCACCAAACCGTGTGTGGAAGTAACAGTATGAGTAGTGCGGTTGCATTTCCTGTGGAATGTTTGTTGCCAGTGGCGGTGGCCGAGGTTTGGTGGCCGCAGCAGGTTCGGTTGCAGGAGGGAGCGTGACCATGGGTGGAGCCAGTTCCATCCCAGTAGCTTGTTTACTGCTTCCTGGAGTGAGTGGAACGGTTGGCATAGTACAACCCCGGCCATGTCCGGCAGCGGGGCAATGAGCCTGAACATAAGACTTGTCAGGTAGGCAGTGGCTGGCGAAATAGAGCAGTGATACATCATGTAGCTTGTCAGCAATTGAAAATTCTTTGCTCAACAGGTTCAGGAGACCTTTGAGCCAGAGCAAAGGGGATGTGACGAGATAGTTAATCTGACCAGACGGCAAGTAGAGCTGTGTCAGAGAATAGATCGAGGGCACGTAGCCGTCTCCAGAGCTGGGAAGGTTTGTCGTTGCCTAATTACTCGATGTGGAGCACTTGCCATATTGCTGCCTCAGTTGAGTGTGCAAGCCGACATAGAACTGTCTTTTTGGCTTGAGTGAACCGGGTAGATGAGTCTGGGGCATCGACCAGGTCAGCAATTAAGTCCTCCTGGTCATGCAGGTGGGTCATGAGGCACAGAAACCTGGTTGACCCGTCGAGTTTGTAATGGTCGAACACTTCGTCCACAATTTTGAACCAGGTTGTTGCTCTGTCGGGATTAAAGGGCGGCAGCTTCGGTAAGCATTGTAGAATGTTCGGAAGAACAGGTTGAGTTGAGTGTGTCAGGGCACTGCCTGAATCGAGCTGTTGTTGCTGTAGTATTCCAGGAGAGTGAACCTCCTGGGGATGTGGCAATGACGGCTGTTCGGGTGGCAGTGTGAAGGTGACATGTTGTGGTTGAGTGCGATCCATCACGACGTGGAAGGCCGAAGCAGGTGAGACACTGTAATGTGTCGATTGTGGTTGCGGAAGCTCAACATGTTGCAGGTGTGTTGGGATTGACGTGTCGCGGAAGACTGACACGGATGAGACACCGAGATGTGCCGAGAATGGTAGCGGAAGCTCGACTGGAGCCAGCGCAGGGGCGACAGGTGAGAAAAAGTTCAGAGTTTGAGAATGTGTGTTAGTCCACAGAAAACTCGACGTATGATCAGAGCCGAGGCCACCTGTATTGCAGGGATGCTGCGGAGGAGCGGTCTGTCCAGAAGCACGGTGCGGGAAATGATGTCGAATGTGGGATGGAATGTGTGAATATTCACTGTTCATAGTCACTCCACTCAAAACGGTGTGCGGATAAGATGAATGTCGTGGCACAAAACACTGAGGCGTAGCAGTTGGATGGAGGTGGAAGTCAGGCACAGATAACAAGTTATTGTTCCTGTTGCAGGCTGAGGTATCGAAGTAGAAAGGCATGTGCTGATGCTGGACCGAGGCAGGCGCAGCGTGGTCGGGTGCTGAGGAGGTAGTCTTATGAATGAAGCAGTTCCAGCCACGTGGCAGGTATCCACGTGGTACTGCACGGATTGTGGCGTGGCAAATCGTTGTCCTGGCAGTAGTAGGTTGCCCGACGAAGCATTTGCAGAAATCGGCATTGGTACCACACTGCATGGAGATCCATAAGAGGTAACTGCACAGTCAATGAGGGAGGGCACATGTGGTGGGAACAAAGGCGTTTGATAGCCGGAGCCATGCGCACTCCTTACCTCACTTATTGTTGCACTCTCAAAAATGTCAAGCAAAATCGGTGAAATCATCAAGGAAGAGGCATCATGTTGCAGTCCTGGCGGGTGTACATTGCCCGCAATACGATGCATGCCAATCACAAAATCCGGCATTAGGCGCTGGGCCAAAGTCATTGTTCGAATGCTGTGTCGATGTAATACATGCAAAAATAACCGACGTGGAGGTCGCGGACACAGTAAAACTCGGGGTCCCCAGTGAGGAGGATTATCGGGTTGGTAGCGATAGTTCATTTATTAACCTGAACACATACAAGGATCACAAAGAACTGACTTGAACATGGCGGAACAGCCAAAGATAATGCTTAGAGTCCAAAGATGAATGCATATTGGTGTTGGTGTCAATTTCATCGGTGCCACAATATTAAGCTATCTTTGTAACCAGTCAGTGGAATATTTCCTGCATGGTTGAAATATGCTGAAGTTAACCCACTGTTTAAGAAGGGAGATAAAGAAATAGCATCAAATTTCCATCCAATTTCACTTTTTCCAGCATTCTCAAAAATTTTAGAAAAGGTAATGTACAATCGGCTTTATAACCATCTTATCACAAATAACATACTGTCAAAGTTGCAGTTCGGATTTCTAAAGGGTTCTGATATTGATAAGGCTATCTACACTCACAGTGAAAATGTACTTAATTCATTAGACAAAAAATTGCAGGTAACTGGTATATTTTGTGATCTGTCAAAGGCATTTGAATGTGTAAATCACAATATCCTTTTAAGTAAAATAGAATATTATGGTGTAACAGGAAATGCTGCAAAATGGTCTAAATCTTATATTTCTGGCAGGAAACAGGGTGTTATTAGGAAAGAAACATGTATTAAGCTATCAGGCATCATCCAACTGGGAACTAATTACATGTGGAGTCCCACAAGGTTCCATCTTACGGTCCTTACTTTTTCTTGTGTATATCAATGACCTTACCAGATGCCAAGTTTGTTTTGTTTGCCGATGATACAAACATTGCAATAAATAGCAAATCAAGTGTACTCTTAGAAAGATCGGCTAATAAAATATTTGTGGACATTAATCACTGGTTCCTAGCCAATTCTTTCTCACTAAACTTTGAAAAAACACACTACAAGCAGTTCAAAACTTGTAAGTGGTGTCCCATGAGTATATGCGTAACATACGATGACAAGCAGATAGAAGAAGTTGACAGTGTTAAATCCTTGGGATTACAGCTTGATAATAAATTAAACTGGGAGGAACACACCACAGGATCTTAACAAATCTCTATTTGCAATGTGCATTGTGTCAGACATAGGGGCTATAAAAATGAAAAAGCTGGCATACTATGCTTACTTTCATTCCATGTCATATGGGATTATTTTCTGGGGTAATTCGTCAAGCCAAGCTGAAGTTTTCCAGGCACAAAAACATGCAGTAAGAGTTATATGTGATGTGAACTCAAGAACATCCTGCAGGAGCCTGTTTAGGGAACTAGGGATACTAACTGCTGCTTCCCAATATATTTATTCCTTAATGAAATTTGTCATTAAAAATATATCACTTTTTCAAATCAACAGATCAATTCATGGAATCAATACTAGAAATAAGAATAATCTTCACAAGGATTTAAAATCACTTACTCTTGTACAAAAAGGTGTGCCATTATTCAGGAACACACATTTTCAATAAACTGCCAGCAGCCGTAAAAATCTTAACAACCAATGAAATTTAGTTTAAGAGAAGCCTAAAGGATTTATTAGTGGCCAACTTCTTCTACTCCATTGATGAATTTCTCGTAGAACCTACTGATTCGTATGTGTGTGTCTATCTAACTTCTGCACCATTTCAGTGCAGTAATGTGTTCATTGTAAATAAGTATTATAGTAGTTCTATTACATGTTTATTACCTTACAAATTTAAAAAATCTTACTTTTTTTTAAATTTTAAATTCAGTGCATTAATGCGATCTTAGTAAATGAGTGCTTGTAAAATGATTCTTTCATATAGTGTACATTAAAAAAAAAATGATGATCATTCCACTTGGGACCTGTGGAAGATACATTAGCTTGTATGTTTCAGTTGTAAATATTTGTCATGTATTATTGTTTTTCTGACATGTTCTACATCCTGGAGGACCTCCTCACTATGGATCATTCAGAATGAAAGTAAATGTAATCTAATTTAATGATTTTGTCATGAAAGTTCTCCCAAGGATCTCAATAATTCTCAGAGAATGTCATATACACCAGGTGCCTTGATTTTACTTCAGTCTTTCAGTGCCCTGTCAAATTCTTCTTGCAGTACCATATACATCAGACCTCATGTTAAGTTTCTTAGAACTAACAATAATTATAATTATTACTTATGGAATCACAAAAGCATGTGTAACAGCATCATGACTACACCAAAAATACCTTTAGTTTTAATGACGACTATTTTTGTTTTTTATCTGTGTGGACTATATGGAATATGGCAATTGGTGCAGTGCCCAATTAATAATGTCATCACTTTTTTTCAACACTGGCAGTGATTTGTTAATGTGAAAAATGCCTAACTGCACTGTGGTTTCGAGCTCATGTTAAACTGTAGGTCTCCCTATAAGTGCCAAGGTAAGTTAGTACGTTAGTCCAAATGTCAGAGGATAGCAAGCTAACATGACTGTTTCTAGTTAAGCAGTGTGATGTTCAATTTCAGAGCACCTTTACATTATTATTATTATTACTATTATTATTATTATTATTATTATTATTACATCCAAAAGGGCAAAGCACTGTAAGTGAGCAGTGTGTGCATTTGTACTGTTTGATGAAGTTACAGCATATCCGAATAGTTTGCATGTTAAATGAAGCACACACCTCATTGTCACTTGCACTTGCAATGATTTTGCTGACATGAATCCCAGTAGATACATCACTTGGTGGCCGCGCGGTTCTGGCGCTGCAGTCTGGAACCGCGAGACCGCTACGGTCGCAGGTTCGAATCCTGCCTCGGGCATGGATGTGTGTGATGTCCTTAGGTTAGTTAGGTTTAACTAGTTCTAAGTTCTAGGGGACTAATGACCTCAGCAGTTGAGTCCCATAGTGCTCAGAGCCATTTGAACCATTTGAACATCACTTGGTTGACTGCATCCTATTGACAAATGTTATGTTGTTTGGTCGGGAGATGGAATTTGATGTTATTAATGTATGGCCAGTAGTCAGTAGTTCTGTGAGGAGGATGTGGAAGGTTCCTGTGGCAGAATTCCTGATAATAACAGCAACTGAGGACTGCATATTCATTGGTACTAAACTCCTCATATTTGAAAGCCTCCATTGTCTCTAAATTTGCAGCAGATGAATTAGAGATATACAGTGACATGATGGAATTGACTTGGTGCTTGTAATTCTGGCTGGATGTAAGGGAAGGTGTTCTCTCATTAGCCATTATGTCTGTGGTTCCAGTCCCATTCCAGCACATCTACTTAAGTACAATGTTTTAGTAGTGTTCTCTGTTTTGTATATTACTCTGTCTTCCACCTTTAAGCTCTCAGGTTTTCAAATTTCATCTGAAGCAGCCCCCAGCTATCAGTCTTTCCTTCTCATCCCATCCAGTGCATTCTTTAACTGAATTTAACTAACCACCCTTGTGAAGATGATTTACTGTAATGTCCAGATGGTCTGCAAACATCCGGCACAATGCATCTACATATCGTACAGTGATGTTTATAAGATATCTGCCTAATAAAACAGGGGTACTGTGAGCACCAACAAGCTACAAGAATACTCCTCTGCAAGCTCCAGAGTATTGCTTTACATTGTATGAAGCAGAGCCAGTGCACTCCAACACTAATGCTACTGTAAATGATCAGTTATTGACAATACAGGGTGATTCAAAAAGAATACCACAACTTTAAAAATGTGTATTTAATGAAAGAAACATAATATAACCTTCTGTTATACATCATTACAAAGAGTATTTAAAAAGGTTTTTTTTTCACTCAAAAACAAGTTCAGAGATGTTCAATATGGCCCCCTCCAGACACATGAGCAATATCAACCCGATACTCCAACTCGTTCCACACTCTCTGTAGCATATCAGGCGTAACAGTTTGGATAGCTGCTGTTATTTCTCGTTTCAAATCATCAATGGTGGCTGGGAGAGGTGGCCGAAACACCATATCCTTAACATACCCCCATAAGAAAAAATCGCAGGGGGTAAGATCAGGGCTTCTTGGAGGCCAGTGATGAAGTGCTCTGTCACGGGCTGCCTGGCGGCCGATCCATCGCCTCGGGTAGTTGACGTTCAGGTTTCATAACTAACCTTTTTCGTAGGACTCTCCATACAGTTGATTGTGGAATTTGCAGCTCTCTGCTAGCTCTGCGAGTCGATTTTCCTGGGCTGAGAAAAAATGCTTGCTGGATGCGTGCTACATTTTCATCACTCGTTCTCGGCCGTCCAGAACTTTTCCCTTTGCACAAACACCCATTCTCTGTAAACTGTTTATACCAACGTTTAATACACCACCTATCAGGAGGTTTAACACCATACTTCGTTTGAAATGCACGCTGAACAACTGTCGTCGATTCACTTCTGCCGTACTCAATAACACAAAAAGCTTTCTGTTGAGCGGTCACCATCTTAGCATCAACTGACGCTGACGCCTAGTCAACAGCGCCTCAAGCGAACAAATGTACAACTAAATGAAACTTTATAGCTCCCTTAATATGCCGACAGATAGTGCTTAGTTCTGCCTTTTGTTGTTGCAGAGTTTTAAATTCCTAAAGTTGTGGTATTCTTTTTGAATCACCCTGTATAATGCAAGTGGATAAATAAAAAATCTACTCACCAAGTGGTAGCAGGAGAACACACACACAAAAAGGTTTAACTTTTACAAGCTTTCAGAGGCAGTGGCTCCTCCTTCTGGCAGAAGTGTTGAAGACGTAGGAGGGGGGGGGGGGGGGGTGAAGGAAAAGGACTGGAGAGGTTTAGGGAAAGAAGTATAGTTCAGAAAGAACTCCAGGTCAGGGGGGGGGGGCACTTACTGGACAGGATGAGAAGGAAAGACTGATTGTTGGGGAATGCACTGGACAAGGTTTGAAAAGCTTAAAGGTGGAAGACAGGGTAATATGCAAGACAGAGATTACTACTAAAACATCATGCACAAGTTAATAAGAGTGAAAACCTAAGTGCATTGTATGTAACAGTGGTGGGAGGGGGGATGGCAAAAAATGAAAGCTGTAGAAAACTAAAACTGAGTGAATAAAGGAATAGTTACTGCGAAGAAATGCTGAGATGGAAGGAATTAATGCTAATTAAGATCAAGTGGGTAGCAAGAACCAAGGACTTGTTATAGTTCCCCTCCCACCTCTATTACATACAATGCACTTAGCATTTCACTCTAATTAACTCAAGTACGATGTTTTAGTAGTGATCTATGTCTTGTATATTACTCTGTCTTCCACCTTTAAGCTCTCAGGTTTTCAAATCTCATCCGAAGCAGCCCCCAGCAATCAGTCTTTCCTTCTCATCCCATCCAGTGCGTCTCCCCTGTTCTGGGTTTCTGGGTGACTTTTCTGAACTTTAACCCTTTCCCCAAACCTCTGCAGTCCTTCTTCTTCACCCCTCTTCCTTCTCCTTCAACTCTTCTCCCAGAAGAAAGAGACACTGGCTCCAAAAGCTTGTAAAAGTTAAACCTTTTGGTGTGTGTGTGTGTGTGTGTGTGTGTGTGTGTGTGTGTGTGTGTGTGTTCTCCTGCCACCACTTGCAGAGTAGATTTTTTATCTATCCATTTACATTATATGACAATGAAAACAATCAATTTTTGACAGTTGTCACTAATGCTACGGTGACACTCTCTTACCAATGCTAGAGGAAATTTGTGTGTGACAGTGCCTGCCTGCTCCTTTTTGTGAATAATTTTATCTGCTTTCACTGCTATAGTGTGTAAAAGGTTAAAGATGTACCAATGGATGTATTATCAAGTTTTCCTTTCTTTTTTTGTTGAGTGGCATTATGCACTGTGATGCCCACTTTATTGCCAAATTATGACCACCTCATGCATACTATATGCCCTGCTTTCTAGTGAAGTCCTACAGCCCCCAGAAATGTCTACAAACAGATAACAATGTCCATGGTAATACTGCCTCTCAAGATTGTAAAAGGGGTTCTACAGTTAGTTTCCAGAAAATTGGCCTAGAGATTGAGCCTTGCGGAAATCCTTACCACATTGTGATTTTGCACATTCCACTTGATGACACTGCCTTTTAGTAGGTTTTAAGTTGTGACAGAGGTACTGGCTTATCTAAAATATTTCATATGGTGAATCATTATAAGCTGTCAAAGACTGGCACATATTTCTGCAGTTTTTATTTACATGTCAAGTCCCATAGGACCAAATTGAGGACTACATCTCCAAGGTCATGGAACGTGTCAGTACATGAAATTACAACATAAAAGTAATAACAGATAAAAATAAATGTTCATGAACCTGAAAAAAGTGAGTCCATAAGTTTAAGTAAATGCAGTCAGCAATACATTAAGAATCAGCTTAATTTTTCAAGGAACTCCTCGACAGAATAGAAGTAGTGACCCATGAGGAAACTCTTCAGTTTTGATTTGAAAGTGCATGGATTACTGCTAAGATTTTTGAATTCATGTGGTAGCATACTGAAAATGGTTTCAGCAGTATACTGCACATCTTTTTGCACAAGAGTTAAGGAAGTCCGATCCAAATGCAGGTTTGATTTACACTGAGTATTAACCGAGTGAAAGCTGCTTATTCTTGGGAATAAGCTAATATTGTTAACAATAAATTACAGTAAGGAATATACATATTGAGAGGCCAGTGTCAAAATATCCAGACTCGTGAATAAGGGTCGACAAGAGGTTCATGAACTTACACCACTTATTGCCCGAACCGCCCATTTCTGAGCCAAAAATATCCTTTCAGAATGGGAAGAGTTACCCCAAAATATAATTCCATATGACATAAGTGAATCAAAATAAGCAAAGTAGACTAACTTTCGGGTCGAATGATCACTCACTTCTGATACCATTCGAATACTAAAAATGGTAGTATTAAGTCTTTGAACAAGATCCTGAACATGGGCTTTCCATGACAGTTTACTATTTATCAGAACACCTTGAAATCTGAACTGTTCAGTTTCACTAATCATATGCGCATTCCGTGAAATTAAAACGTTGGGTTTTCTTGAATTGAGTGTTGGAAACTGTAAAAACTGAGTCTTACTGTGATTTAGCGTTCATTTGTTTTCTGCAATCCATGAATTTAGGTCATGTACTGCACTATTTGAAACCGAGCCAATGTTCCAATGTTGCACACAACATCCTTTACTACCAGGCTAGTGTCATCAGCAAACAGAAATATTTTAGAGTTACCTGTAATACTAGACGGCATACCATTTATATAAATAAGGAACTTGACAGTACGCCACTAGATCCCACATCACAGCCATTATCAGCATTGTGAATAATGACCTTTTGTTGCCTGTTGCTAAAGTAAGAGGTGAACCAATTGTGAGCTACTCCCCATATTCCGTAATGGTCCAACTTCTGGAGCAATATTTTGTGATCAACACAATCAAATGCCTTAGTTAAATCAAAAAATATGCCAAGCATTCGAAACCTTTTGTTTAGTCCATCCAGTACCTCACAGAGAAAAGAGAATATAGCCTTTTCAGTTGTTAAACGACTTCTAAAGCCGAACTGTACATTTGATAGCAAATCGTGTGGTATGAAATTATCAATTATCCTTACATACACAGCCTTTTCAATAACTTTTGCAAACACTGAAGGCATAGAAATAGGTCTAAAATTATCTACACTACCCCTTTCTCCCTTTTTATAAAGCGGCTTTACTATTGAGTGCTTTAATCGCTCAGGAAACTGACCATTCCTAAAGGAAAAATTACAAATATGGCTAAATACAGGGCTAACATGTACAACACAGTACTTTAATATTCTTCTAGACACTCCATCATAACCATGAGAGTCGTTAGTCTTCAGTGATTTAATTATTGACTCAATCTCCATCTTGTCTGTATCACAGAGGAGTATTTCAGACACGAATCTCGGAAAGGCATTTGACAATAAAGTTATACGATTTCCTGTAGAAACTAATTTTTTATTTAATTCACCAGCAATGCTCAGAAAATGATTGTTAAATACTGTACATATATCTGATTTATCAGTAACAGAAATATTTTTAGTACGAACTGACTTTATATCGTCGACCTTGTGTTGCCGACCAGACACTTCCTTCACAACTGACCATATGGTTTTAATTTTATCCTGTGAGTTAGCTATTCTATTTGCATACCACATACTCTTTGCCTTCCTAATAATGTTTTTAAGCACCTTACAATACTGTTTGTAATGGGCTACTGTAGCTTGATTGTGACTACTTCAAACATTTTGATATAGCTCCCACCTTGTTCTACAAGATATCCTTATCCCACTAGTCAGCCACCCGGGCTGCCTATTACTGCTAGTACGCCATTTAGAACATTCTAATGGAAAGCAACTCTCAAAGAGCATGAGAAATGTGTTAAGGAAAGCATTGTATTTATCATCTATGTTATCGACACTATAAACATCCTGCCACTCTTGTTCCTTGACAAGGTTTAAAAAACTCTCTATTGCTGTTGGATTAACTTTCCTACATAGTTTGTAATTAAATATGACATTGGTTTGAGTACAAAAGCCTTTTGCGCTAAAATTTGTGCATCATGGCCTGAAAGGCCATTCACACTTTTACTAACAGAGTGCCCATCTAGTAATGAATAATGAATAAAAATATTGTCTATGGCTGTGCTACTGATCCCCTGCACCCAAGATGGAAAAAACACAGTCTGCATCAAATCATATGAATTTAGGAGATCTACCAACATTCTTTTTCTTGCACCGTCATATACAAAATTAATATTGAAGTCACCACATATAACTAATTTCTGGTACTTCCTACAAAGTGAATCAAGAACCCTCTCTAGCTTGAACAGAAATGCTCTGAAGTCAGAGTTAAGGGACCTATAAGCAACGAGAATTAGAAGTTTCGTTTCACTAAATTCAACTGCCCCTGCACAACATTCAAATATCCATTCAGTGCAGTGTTGTGATACATCTATGGATTCAAATGGAATACTGTTTTTTTATGTACATAACTACTCCCCCACCCCGAAAGGAACTCTTTGAGAAACAGCTAGCTAATCTGTATCCTGGTAAAGGAATTCGCTGATTTGTCAAATTATTTAAGTGGTGCTCTGATATACCAATAATTTCAGACCCAACATCTATAATCAGTTCACTAACTTTATCTCTAATACCTCTTAAACCTTGATGAAATATGATAATTCCTTCACTAGCTGGAAACATTACATACTCAGAAGGTGAGCCCTTAGTCAGAGGGACTTTCTTTAAGCAGGCATACCTATCAGATGACTTGAATCTAAAAAAGGTGCAGCTCTAACACCAACTGCTACAGGAATTTTACCATGAGTGACCCCACCACCACCACGCACTACACTGTCACCTATAAGCTTAGCCAGCCTCCCCTTCCCATACCTATTGAGGTGCAGGCCATGCCTAGTGAAACCCGATCTACTGATAGACCCAACTGACACGACTGAGATGTGACCCATGCCCTCTGCCATCAGCGCCCTCCCCAGCCCCCTGTAAACACACCGAACAGATGCATTATGGTGAAGCTAATCATGGCAGTGAGCTGTGTATTAATAGTTGGTTCAAGATGGCATCAACAGGGCTGTTATTTCAAAAACCCATACTGGTTAAAAGAAATGAAAGCTCTGTTTGAATGTAGATAACTGGACAGTAATAGATCTGAGACCTTGGGTTGTGTTTAATGCGTGCACATTGCTGAGTTGATCTGTCATGCAATATGAATCCTATTGCTTTACACTCCAACCTTCACATAGGCATCATGCCAGTGACATCTAAACCCTAGTTTAAACTAAAGTGGCGTGGAAGCAAACAAGCATTCAAAGAACAATTTGCCAATGTTCACTACTATTTTTTTATATATCTCAACAAATATTTAAACTAGAGGAAACAGAAAATAGCATTCTTGTCTTTTAGTTGGAAAAGATAACAACATGTAGTTTTCATTTAATACAAAGCTAGTTATAGTCACAAATTAAAACTATGATACTGAGAGTGGATTATTCTTTATAAAGAGAGCACTGTTGGTTATACAGTGAGCAGAGCACTGTAGGAAAAGAAAATTATGACAGTCTGACTTTTGATCTAATCATCAATTGTGAGGAGATAGGAAACTTGTTTTTGAAATGCACCTTCAGTCTTCCTTGACCTTATTCTTTCTTGTGTATATCAATGACCTTTCATCAATAACATTATCAGATGCAAAGTTTGTTTTGTTTGCAGGTGATGCAAACATTTCTGTAAATAGTAAATCAATTATAATCTTAGAAGGGTCAGCTAACCAAATTTTTGTGGACATTTCACCAACCTATGAAAAAAACGTACTATATGCAGTTCAGAACTTGTAAAAGGTTTCCTGCCAGTATATGATTAAAATATGATGAGAAGCAGATAGAAGAAGTTCACAGTATTAAATTATTAGGATTACAGCTTGATAATAAATTTAACTGGGAGGAGCATATCACAGAACTGCTGAAGCACCTCAACATATCTCTGTTTGCTTTGCAAATGTTGTCAGACATAGCTGACGTAAAAATAAAGAAGCTAGCGTACAATGCTTACTTTCAGTCCATAATGTCATATGGGTTGTTTTCTGGGGTAACTCATCGATCCAAGCTAAAGTTTTCTGAGACCAAAAATTTGCAATAAGCATTATTTGTGGCGTGAACTGAAGAGCATCCTGCAGAGGGCCATTTAAGTAACTGAGGCTGCTAACTACTGTTTCCAAATATATTTATTCCTTAATGAAATTTGTCATTAAAATATGTCTTTTTTTCTCTCAAACCAACACCTCAAGTCATGGAATCAATACTAGAAATAAGAATAACACCCACAAAGATGTAAAGTCACTTACTTTGGTTCAAAGGGTGTTCACTATACAGCATACATGATTTCAGTAACATGCCAGCAGTCATAAAAAGTTTAACTAGTAATAATGTTCATATAACAATGAAAACAATAAGTATTTGACAAAATAATTTAATTGGATGGATAAAAAATCTACTCACCAAGCACAGCAGAACACACACAAAAGAAAAACATAGTTAGGCAAGCCTTCAGAGCCAGTGGCTCCTCCTTCAGGCAGAAGGGTTGAAGTGGCAGGAAGAGGGGTTAAGGAAAAGGAGTGGAGAGGTCTAGGAAAAGAGGAAGATTTCAGAAAAGTCACACAGAACTGCAGTTCAAGGGAGAGAAAGGAAAGAGTCTTATCTTCTCATCCCATACAGTAAGACTCCTCTGACCTGCAGTTCTGGGTGAATTTCCTGAAATCTGCCCCTTTTCCTAGACCTCTCCAGTCCTTCTCCTTCACCCCTCTTTCTTTCCCGTCAACCATTCTGCCTGAAGAAGGAGCCACTGGTAAGTAGATTTTTTAATTCAGCTTCAGAAGAGCCTAAAGGATTTATTTGTGGCCAACCCCTTCTACTCGATTGATGAATTTCTTAGTAGAACCAACTGATGCATGTATGTTATTAATAGTATCACATAATGTGAATGTTGCATATAATCTGACATCTGTGCCAATTTTGCGCAGTAATGCGATCATTGTTAAAAGAGTGCTGTAAAATGTTTTTATTTTATGCTTGGCTACATTAGCCTGAGAATTATCATATGCACCTAAGTTTATTAAACACTTAATATTCAGTGGCAAGTTTTAAATCTTTTTAAATGTAAGTATGCTTAATTTTATTTATTTATTGACCGATTCCACAGCTACAAGGATGATTTCATTTGGAATCTGTGGAAGGTACATTAGCATATCTGTTTTTATTTTGTAAATATTTATTGTGTATTCTTGTTTTCATCATGTTCCACATCTCAGAGGATCTCTTCACTATGGGTCAACTGGAATGAAAAGTACATCTAATCTAATCTAAAACTTTTCATGTACACTGGCAGACAATTTTCACTCAGAGATCACTGCAATTGGCTGGAAAACTGCAAGGGGGATACTAGTTCCTAATGAGTAAAGTCAGCTGAAGAAAGGCTAGCATTTACACTCTAGTTCTTAACATTCAACATTAAATCCTGAGATTTCTGGGATTGTGGCTAACTGGATTGTATTTTCAGATTTGTTATGCACTCTGTGTGTGTTTTCACTCTGGTCAGACAGCAGGTTGTATAGGTTTAACACCTGTGAACATACACACTATGTGATCAAAAGTATCCAGACACCACCAAAAACATATGTTTTTCATATTAGGTGCAGTGTCCTGCCACTTCATACCATGTACTCCTTATCAGTGACCTCAGTAGTCATTAGACATTGTGAGAGAGCATAATGGGGTGCTCTGTGGAGCTCGCAGGCTTCGAACATAGTCAGGTGATTTTGGTGTCACTTGTGCCATAAGTCTGTACATGAGATTTCCACACTCACATAACATTGCTAGGTCCACTGTTTCTGATGTGATAGTGAAGTGGAAATGCGAAGGGATACTTACAGCACAAAATCATACAGGCTGACCTCATCTGTTGACTCACAGAGACCACAGACAGTTGAAGAGGGTCACAATGTGTAATAGGCAGACATCTATACAGACCATCGCACAGGAATTCCAAACTGCATCAAGATACACTGCAAGTACTATGATAGTTTGGCGGGAGGTGAGAAAACTTGGATTTCATGGTCGAGCAACTCCTCATATGTCACACATCACTTTGATAAATGCCAAATGACGCCTCGCTTGGTGTAAGGAGTGTAAGCATTGGACAATTGAACAATGGAAAAACGTTGTGTGGAGTGACGAATCACAGTACACAATGTGGCAATCCAATGGCAGGGTGTGGGTATGATGATTGCCCTGTTAACATCATCTGCCAGTGTGTGTAGTGCCAACAGTAAAATGCAGAGGCAGTGGTGTTATGGTGTGGTTGTGTTTTTCATGGAGGTTCTTTTGCATGGCACTATCACAGCACAGGCCTATACTGATGTTTAAAGCCATCTTGCATCCCACTGCTGAAGAGCAATTCGGGGATGGCGACTGCATCTTTCAAAACGATCGAGCACCTGTTCATAATGCACGGCCTGTAGTGGAGTGGTTACATGACAATAACATCCCTGTAATGGACTGGCCCGCACAGAGTCCTCACCTGAATCCTACAGAATACCCTTGGGATGTTTTGGAATGCTGGCTTCGTGCCAGGCCTCATCGACTGACATCGATATCTCCATGAGGAATGGGCTGCCATTCCCCAAGAAACCTTCCAGCATCTGATTCAATGTATGCCTGCTAGAGTGGAAGCTGTCATCAAGGCTAAGGGTAGGTCAACACCGTACTGAATTCCAGCATTACCGATGGAGGGCGCCATGAACTTGTAAGTCATTTCAGCCAGGTGTTCGGATACTTTTGATCACAGAGTGTATATGAGCTTTTATCTGATAAGGGGACCTTATGGACTGAGCCCTGTTCAATTTCCTTTACATATGTATTTATAGGATTTGCAAGTCTTTGCCCAGATATCAGTTTCTTAATGCAGTGTGACAATTTAAAAATGAAAAACTCAAAAAGTTTCCTATACAAATGAGACAGTTTCCAAAAACTGTTAATTGCAAAACATTTTGCTGATGTTTTGTAGATGCCTGTAGTTGAATGCATATGTCGAAGACTGGTGTGTCTGGTTCATATGTCCTTAGCAACAATCTTTTTAACTTTTTATACTTATTTAAACTCTGTATTTTTTGTAAAATGGAAATTATAATAAAGACATATTGAATCATAATTTTATATTGAAATTAACATTTTATTTTTAGTTATGGGTCATGTGTAACAAATTAAAATTTTCTACAGAAATGCGTAGTAACTTATATACATCAACAATAATCCAGAGTGAATTTCACTCTACATCTCCTCTGGTTACTGATAATGTCCACTAGTTTCTTCTTTCTTTATTCCATGGAGAAATGAGCGTATGAAATGCACCAGTATTATTGATGAAATTTCCCAGGATATTAAAGTAGTTTTAATCTGTTAGGAAATTTCAGTTCAGCATACACTGTGCTACATAGCCAACTTTCTTTCTGTAGTGTTATTGATGTTTATAAGTCACTTCATATACCTGTACCACATTTAATTTGTTTTATGTGACCTATAATTGAAAATAAAATGATGTTATTTTCATTATAAAATTATGATTCAATATTTATTTCTTTATTATAATTTTCATTTGGCAAAAGATACAGGATTTAAATAAAAGTAAAAAAACTGTTGTTAAGGAGATTTAAACCAGAAATACCAATGTTTGATGCTATGCAATCAGCTACAGACATCTACAAAACATCTGGGTAATGTTTCACAGTTAACAGTGTTCGGAAATTGTCTCGTTTCTAACGCAACTTTTTTGACTTTTTCTTTTTCTTAAATTGTGTTTCATGTCTTTAGGGAACTGATGTATGGGCACAGACTTTCAAATCCTATAAGGAAAATGTAATGGGGCCTGTCCATAAGGTCCACTTGTCAAATAAGCTCATATGTTTTATGACTGGCAACCTGCTGTCTGATCAGAGTGCATACTCATAAAAAATGTATAACAAATCCAATAATGACTCAAATATATTCCAGTCATCTACACAAGTCTGGAAAAGAATGACTTGCTGAGTTAGATGTCTGCCAGAAGTGGCAGGTACTTGGTGGCCTGACATCACGTGCCGTGACCCCAGAAAGCTCAGGATTTAACTTGGAGTTTCTTAATAACTGGAGATAATTACTTTACTCTTAAGTACTTGTATCCTATTTCAGCATGTACTATGCCTTGGATAGTTCCAGATACCTGTAGTGCCACAACTGAAGCTCTCAACGATTTTGTTAATGTAAGTGTAAGGGAGTAAATAAAATAAATTACATTAATGCAATGTAAAATTATACAGACAAGTTGTCATATAGCTTCTTGCTTTACAGTTTCTTGATGCAGAAATAATTTGATTGAGGGATTTTTTTTTAATTTTTTAATTACTATATTAAAAACTTACAACAGCAATATCTTTGCGATTTTGTATTTTGCACCCTTTTTAATTTTACATTATTCAGCCTAATATGTACATATTCATGTCTACTTATTTTCAAGAAAATCTATTGTGCTGTTTCTTTTTCATAAAATAAAATACAAAAGAAACAATAACAACAAATATTTGAAAAAAAAATGCACAAAACACGCATCAATTTATTAAACTGTATTGCCATTGAAACAGGACGTGGTAGAGGAATAAGGTGTTGGCTACAACTTATAACAAATCTGCACCACAGGAACCTTTGTCCAACATTAGATTACAATTCCTATCCTGACTGATGAAATTTGTGATTCCATTCCTTTTTTTAGATAAATTTTATATAAAATTGAAAATTTGTTGTTCAAAAGTGGAGCCTATGTGGTCAATGTATTGTGTGGGTACATTTATTTAAATTTCTTTGTTTTCAATGTTTTTCTGTAATATTTTGGAACTCCATTTTTATCTTTGATTTTAAAGAAGTTAATTATCCTATAGATTCCATATACTTTAACTGGCACATGTTTCACATTTTGCAGTATTTGGTTATGAAAATTCCATTTGAAATTTATTCTCAACAATATATACCGCATAAATTTTGTTTATATCCAGAATATTCTTTTTTTCTTTTTCTTTCTTTTATATATATAGAGGGAAACATTCCACGTGGGAAAAAATATATATAAAAACAAAGATGAGGTGACTTACCGAACGAAAGCGCTGGCAGGTCGATAGACACACAAACAAACACAAACATACACACAAAATTCTAGCTTTCGCAACCAACGGTTGCCTCATCAGGAAAGAGGGAAGGAGAGGGAAAGATGAAAGGATGTGGGTTTTAAGGGAGAGGGTAAGGAGTCATTCCAATCCCGGGAGCGGAAAGACTTACCTTAGGGGGAAAAAGGACAGGTATACACTCGCACACACACACATATCCATCCGCACGTACACAGACACAAGCAGACATTTAACAAATGTCTGCTTGTGTCTGTGTACACAGTAAAATATGGATACAAATTGTGCTTGTTGTGAGCTGACACAGAGACAATTGGCTGCTGCCCTCAAACAGATGGAGGCTGCATTGGCCACGGTTGATAGGCTTCTGGCTACTGATCGAAGCTGCAGTGACATCAGGATGCCATTGATGAGACCTACAACATCTTTGGTGCCATTGCAGTCCCCTGGTGACATGGTTGTCATTGCATCCTCCGATACGCAACATCTGACTGGTCCGTCTCCACTTGAGAGTGGGTGGTGGACACGGGTGGGTTCACTTGTCACGGGGCAGAAGGCAGAAGAGGGAATGGGGCACTTGGCTGGCACCTTATGCCTCAGCAACAGGTACGAGATGTTGCCTAGTGTTGATAATACTTCTGAGTTAGCGTAGGATGCCTTTCCTGCTAGGTCAGTGGCCAATTTTTTGCCCAGTCGGGATAAGTGCAGAGAAGGGGTATGTTAGTCATTGGGAGCTCTGACATTAGGCTGGTAATGGAGCTCCTTAAAGTAATAGAAGGCTGGGTGGGAAAGCCAGTGTCCACTCGATAAGTTTGCTTGGGGGGGGGGGGGGGGGGAGGGGGGGGGGGAGTCTCATCCGGGACATGGAGGCTGTGCCAGTGGTTATCGACGAGTGCGCTGCATGGAACCAGCTGCAAATAGTGGCACATATCAGCACAAATGATGCCTGCTGTTCGAATTCTGAGGCCATCCTCAGTTCCCTTCAGAGGATGGTTGATTTGGTGAAGGCAACTAACATTGCAAATTCTCCTCTGGTTTGGAGCAAAGTGCAAGGTCTAAACCAGAGGCTCAGACTATTCTATGATGTTACGGGATGCAAATTTATTGACCTCTGCTATGCTCAGACTATTCTGTGATGTTACTGGATGCAAATTTCTTGACCTCTGCTATCAGGTCGAGAACTGCAGGTCTCCCTTTAATCGGTCAGGTGTACACTACAGGCAGGAAATGGCTATTAGGGTATTGGAGTATGCTTGGTGTGCACATGGGTATTTTTTAGGCTTGAGGAAACCATCTGTGAGGTCAGAGACAAATTACTTGCCAAAATTGAAGATACATCAGCCACAATGCTCTCAGAGAGTGGTCGTCCTCACAGGAAAGACATAGAAAAAATTAATATGATATTAATAAACTGTTGGAGCATCCATGGAAAGGTTCCAGAATTAGATCATTTATTTGAAGGTTTGTTGCCCAGACAATATTAGAGAATACAAAGTATGTTGAAATCGGAAGTGAATAGCAACAAAATCCTAAGTTCAGATTGGAATATTTATTTTAAGAATAGGTGAGTCACTAATTGTGATGGGGCATTAACTGCAGTAAAAGTTTGATAATATCTAAAGGAGTTATCATGGATTCTGAATTTGAATTAATCTGAGTGAAGTTAAGCATGAAAGGTTGGTCAAAAATGGTAATTGGATGATTTTATAGACCACCTGGGTCAGAAGCTGTAGTGGTAGAACACTTAAGAGAGAACTTTCAGAATATAGTTATTAATATCCCTGATCATGTCATTGCAATAGGAGGCAACTTCTATACCCCATGTACAGATTTTAACTGGTGCCAGAGACAGAGATTCATGTGATATTATTGTGAATGTCTTTTCTGACTCCATCTTAGGCCTCCTAGCAACGAACAAGCCTGAAATTATCAAATTAGTTAACATAGAGGAGGCCATTAGTGATAATAAGGCAGTGATAGTAACTATGACCATGGTGTTGTGACAGTGCCACGACATTTAACAGTGCCGCCACCACAGTACGCGCAAACGGCGATAGAGGCGCTCTGCAACTCGGCTGAGCGCGGGAGCGCCACCTAGCTACGAACGGCGCCAGCCGCATGTCACGGCATGGCAGTCGAATAAGAGATACTGAGTTGTTATCATGTAACCAGCTATTGTTTCTAAGTGAGTGTGTTTGAATATCCACGCAATTATTGGTGATTAAAGGTTATAACATATGGGTGTTACAAAGGTTGTTAAGAAAGGTAGGGAAATATGCTTGCTTAGCAAGATGAAACAATGGAAAATACAGGATGGAATAATGACACTATTATGGAAAGGAAAGATTGCTATTAGCTATATAGCAGAGACATAGTCAGGCGGCCCTTTCCCCCCCTCCCTCAAATAAACAATATAGGGGAGAGTGGACATGGGGTAAGAGATGGACACAGAATTATTTCAGTGAAATGATCTTTGGAAATTTTGTATGTTCATGTTGGTAGTTCTGTGGGATGCAGTAAACAATCAAACAAAATTTGGTGCCAGTCTGGTTATTGTTGCAAGCAAGAGAAGTGAAAATTCGATTTCTGTCCTATTCGATTTTTGTCATAAACAAATTTCCAGATTACTCCAAAAGGTTAGTACTAAACATAATATCAGTTGTGGTTTATAAATTTATTAAGATTTCCCCTAACTTTCACTTGTGTAATGTTTCATCTAAACACAACACATTTGCTGCAATTTGATTTCATATCCAAAATGGCCCCCTGGGGCAAGTGCAGACACTTGATGAGGGGCAAGTGTGGATGGTGTCCACTATTACCCCAGTCCTGGTTTAGAACATAGGCCAACTTTTAGTTTCATAATTTTATGTTTATAAATTATTTTAGTAAATTATCTATATTGTAGATGGTGAGGACATATATCCAGAAAAGTGATAGGGCTAATATTGACGAAGAAAAAGTTCAGAAAGCAGTAAAAGAAGTTTTGTACAAAAAGGGGAGTATTCGATCAACTGCAGAGAAATTTGAATTAAAGAAGTCTATGCTACAGAAACGCATAACCACAGGTAAGAAATATGCTGCTGAAAGCATTTAGATCCATCCAAGTGAGTTTCCAAACAACTATGCCACCATATAATAATTCTATTGTTCTTTGTAAACCAACTGTCTTAGACAAATAACAGATACAGTTGTGTAACTGCAAAAATCCTTTTCTGTTCCATAAATTGTGGCTGATTACATTATATACTTTTTTCAGGTCCATGTGATGGAAGTGGTTCTGGAAATTCAGATGAAGAAATCCAAACACTTAATACGACAGAGTCCAAATACAGAGTTCACAAGGTTTTTACAGATCCTCAAGAGAAATTACTAGCTCAATACTCCATGAAGGCATTGAATTTATATTATGGACTGACATACAACCAAGCACGTGAACTGGTGTATATGTATGCTAAAAAACTGCAAAAAGGAAATTACCCTAGGAGCTGGGATGTAAGGCATAAGGCAGGAAAGGACTGGTTGTATGGATTTTTACAAAGGCAACAGAAGCTATCTCTTTGTAGACTTGAAAATATGAGCTTTGCAAGGGATGCAGCATTTAACAAAGCAAATATTAACCTTTCCTTTGACAATTTTTTGAGTGTATTGGACAAATTTAAGTTCACTCTAGACAGGATAATGAACTTGGATGAGTGTCGCATTCCTACCGTAATGTAGGAGAACAAAGCAAATGTTAACCTTTCCTTTGACAATTTTTTGAGTGTATTGGACAAATTTAAGTTCACTCTAGACAGGATAATGAACTTGGATGAGTGTGGCATTCCTACTGTAATGTAGCCTCCTCAAGTTATTGCAGAACATGGTCATAAGTAAGTGGGAATGGTGGCATCACAAGAGAGAGGTGAAAATGTCACCATGTGTGCTTTCTGTTCAGCCTCAGGGACGGCCATACCGGCAGTGTTCATTGTTCAATGAGTCCATATGAAATACAAATTTCTGGATGGTGTGCCAAATGGTAGTATTGGATTTGCCAACAAATCTGGATACACGACTACTGAATTATTCCTTGAAGTTTTAAAGCATGTAGCTAAGCAGATGAGCTGTTTGAAAGACAATCACCTACTCATACTTCTGGAAAATCATGCAAGTCACATCAGGATTGATGTTATCAGCATAGCCAAAGATGCTGGAATCACTCTGCTGACATTCCCACCATATTGTTACTACAGGATGCAGCCACTACATATCACTATGTTTGGGCCATTTAAGGGATATCTAAGAATAGCAATGGCTGACTGGATGAGGATGCATCCTGGTTGCCCAATCACTATTTCAGAGAGCGCTATGTTTTGCGGGATAGCATTTCCACTTTCATTTACTCAAAAAAATATCGCATCTGGCTTTAAGGTGCCTGGGTTCTGGCCACTTAATAGGTTGGCATTCACTGAAGATGATTTTTGGCCATTGGAAATAACTGAGCAGCCAGCAGCCTCTATGTCAAGTTGTGACACACCCTCTCCTGTGGCACCTGCAAGTTTGTGTGATGCTCCACCTTCCACTTCAGGTGCAGTCCTAACTCCTGAAGACTGTTGACCTTTCCCAAAAGCCACAAGGTGAGAAGGAAAATTGAGGCAAAAGAAATCTGCAGTTTACACTAGTAACCCAATCAAAGATGAATTGGAAGGAGCAGTGGTGGGTTAAATAAGATCAGCTTTAAAGAAGACTTTGTTCCAGAGCAAGAAGGAGATGAAGATCTCTGCAAAAAATAAAATCTGTGATGGTGTAGGCAGTGAATTGGAAACCCTTTCACCCACTATGCTGGATGAGGGATGTCGTGAAAGAGATGATGATTAAGCCCAAACCTTACAAATGTTGACAGCTGAGGAAGAACTGAGATCTGGTGATTTTGTTTTGGTTCATTTTGCCACCAAGAAGACTTTTAAATATTATGTTGGCCAAGTTGTGAATACTGCTGGGAAAGAGGAAGTGTATTTTTCGTATCTGCAGAACAAAGGATCTGGATTTGTATTCCCTTTTGTCCCAGATGGGTCAATAGTGGAGAGGCCTGTTATTATTTGTCTCCTGCCTTCTGCAAAAACAACCGGGACACAAAGGCATGGGAGGATGCTGCAGTTTAATGTTAATTTTGGAAAGTACAATATTTTTTAAAACAAAACAAAAAAATTTCTTTTGGTTAATATTGATGTTTCACATTTATCGAGGAATAAATAAAACTCTTTTTTGGGAAACTTGGTTCTGTTTATATCAAAAACATACTGTCCACTTTTACCCCATGCGGTTTCAGTCAATGACTGGATTTGCCCCACCATAGGGCAAATGTGGACAGATTGCAGACATCTCGTTTTTTTTAGCTGGTGGTCAAAATGTCGAAGGTACAAAGAATTGCTTTAATAATTCTGGTAACGTGAAAACTGGTGAATCCCAAGATACTGAATTTAAAAAATTTGCCTCAAATGGTTTTAGGATAAAGTATGAAACATAAAAAATGTTCACATTAGCCCCACCCTCCACTACACACACACATTCACGCAGATGCAGCTTTCACACTTATGACCACTGTTCTGGCTCTCTTTTCATAATATTTGCTTAGCAAGAGTTACAGGTCACAAACTGCAAAGTATATGAGCAGTGAACATCAAATATTCAGTGCTGAGGATGAAGATGGCACAAATGGAAAACATTTAAAAGCATCTCTCAGTCTGCCATAACAGGTATGTTCTGACCAAGGTCTTAAGCGATGGGAAAGGCCCACCATAGTTTAATGCCAAGATTAGAACACTGCTACATAAATAAAAGATAGCTTCAACCCAGATTCAAGAGAAGTCAAAACCGAGCTGACAAACAAAAGCTGAATGAAGTGAAAATGAGCCTAAGGAGAGCAATGACACAAGCACTAAATGACTTTGAAATTATAATTTTGAGAACTGATCTGATTAAAAGCCCTTAGAGGTTTTGGTCTTACATACAGTCACTATTCTGTCACTCATTGACCATAATGTCATGGAAGATAAAAAGAGAGGAGGTCAAAATACTGAATTCTGTCTTCTAAAATAGTATCACTGCAGAAGACCATAGTATGGTCCCTCCTTTTAATCGTCATACATACGTCAAAATGGCAGATATTGGGATAATTGATTGTGGAATAGAAAAGCAACTACAATTGTTTAGCAGTGGAAATGCATCAGGACCAGATGAGATACCTGTAAGACTCTATATAGGTTATGTGAAAGGACTTGCTCTCCTTGTAACAGCAGTTTATCAAGTTTGCGGGAGCAATGAAGGGTACCTATTGAGTGGAAAAAGAAGAGCAGGTCATTCCTCTACTCAAGAAGGGTCTAGGTCTACATTGTTGACGTTGATCTGTTGTAGAATTATGGAACATGTTTTATGCTCAAGAATTATGATGTTTTTGGAGAACAAAAATCTCCACTATAAAAATCGACATGGATTCTGCAAACAGAGATCCTCAAAATGCAGCTTGCTCTTTTCCTCCATGAGATCCGTACCACTGTAGACAATGGCACTAACACTGATGCCATGTTCCTTGACTTCAGGAAGACATTTGACACCATCTTGGACTGCTGTTTGTTTAGTGAAAAAAATATGAACTTACTAAATATTGGACCAGATTTGCAACTAGATCCAAGATCCAGTGTGTCACTCTCAATGCAGCAAAATAGATGGATGTAGAGGATATTTCCAGAGTACCCAAAGAAAGTGTGATAAGACAGTTACTGTTTTCAATGTATATAAATGATATAGTAGAAGGTGTTGGAATCTCTTTAAGACTGCCTATAAGAAAGCAGTAATGCCAGAAAACAATATCAATTTGCAGAATGACCTACAGAGGGTTGATGGATGGTGGAGGTGCTGATAGTTGACCCTAAACATAAATAAATGTGACATATTTGGCGTATGTAGGAAAAGAAATCAACTACTGTACAATTACACTATTGATGACAAATTGCTGGAAATTGTATCTACCACAAAATACTTAGGAGTAACTATCCAGAGCAGTCTTGAGTTGAGTGACCACATAAAACAAATAGTAGGAAAAGCAGATGCCAGACTGAGATTCATAGGAATAATCTTAAGGAAAAGTAACTCATCCACGAAGGAAGAGGCTTACATTGTGTTTGTTCAACCAATTCTTGAGTACTGTTCATCAATCTGGACCCTTACTAGATAGGGCTGATAGAAGAGATAGAGAGGACACAAAGAAGAGCAGTGTATTTCCTCAGGGGATTGTTTGGTCAGTGTAAGAGTGTTACAGAAATACTCAACAAACTCAAGAGGCAGATGCTACAAGGGAGGCATCACGCATCACGGAGATGTTTACTACTGAAATTTCAAGAGAGTACTTTCCATGAAGAGTTGGACAACATATTACAATCTCCCACAAACACCTCGTGAAATGGCCAGGACAAGAAAATTCAAGACAATGATGCTAATAGGGTGGCTTACCTACAATCATTCTTCCCAAGTGCCAGTTGTGAGTGGAATGCTGAAGGGGGTATCAGTTAGTGGTACTGGAGGTACCCTCTGCCACACACTGTCAGATGGCTTGTGTAGTGCTGATCTAGATGTGGACTAGTTGATTCAACTGACAGAATGGTAGTGTTTAGAAGCTGAATTATTGGAGCTGGCTGAATATAGTTAGATGGGAAGTTGAAATTTCTCATAGTATCCTCGTGCAACACTTCTGGCACTTTGAACTGCACTATATTTTGTACATTACTATTGTAACCCTTTAATTTAGAACCTACATAGCCCCCAAACATATCACATGGTGGCCTTTAGTGGAGCTCTCAGTCACTCTTAATAATATTTAATGCATCACAGAAGCCATTTTTTACTTTTATTTTATTTTATGGTTGGTGCTTTTCTTTAGAAGAGTTTGTCCCTGACCATGCAACTCTTGGAGATGCTATCTGCAACATCACTTCAATGTCATTTGACCCCAAAAAGTGGGGAATCATGACCAGCAGCCTTGTTCACTAACCATGGATCATTTGCATGATTGTCATCAAAATGCTGTGGACTGAGTTAGCGTTCATTGTGTATGAGCATGACTAAATGTTGGCCTTTTCTGCAGTACTATACAGCTCACTGGCTTACGTTTAATGAGAGTGAGCCTATAATCTTTAAATTTACTCATGTAAGTAGTGATACACTGAAATTTATCTATTAGTCATTTTATGTCACTGGGAAAAATCTTTTTTGTTGCTGCATATCGAGCTCCTTTCTGAGCCAGTGACAGCTTTATAGTTATTGTGTAATCTAATCAAGCACATCCCATCATGATTCCACCTGTAGGATGAACACAGCCTTAGACAAAAAACTAACTAAATGTATGGACTTATATGACTTACAGGTAGAGTAGCAAGATGGCCATCCTGTACAGTCCGCTATATAATTTCCACACTTATGGATACAGACAACTGTCATCTGCTGCTAAGGCAGTCATAAATCTGAGGTGAAAAACATTTGTGCCACAACCACATATTATCCTCACTGGAACTGCAAAATTCATTTGTGTCTCTGCTATAAGAGTGAAACTGTGTGAAGTGAGGTAAGTAGTGGAACTTGAGAAAGAGAACAAAAGTTTAAGGTCCACACTGGGCAGGAAATAACATGTCTTCTATGCCATTATGACAACCTCAACTGTAGGAACGCCAAAAAACATACATGATAGACAAACAGTGACTTTATTCATCAGATCCAAGCGTAACATGTCAAGATGACAAATCAGAGATTCAGAGAATCAATAAATCCAAAGGAAGAGATAATTAAGAGGTATGAGGACATCACACAATGTCCCTGTCACTGAAGCAGCAACAGAGGCAACAGTAAAAAGATTCTGGAAGACATGACAGTACAGGAAAGTTTGAAATCTGAGCCACTGCAAAAGCATAAGCCTTAGATAATTGTATACAAGTTTCCTGATATTATGGGTACAGAAGAGGATTTATGTGAGCAATATTCATCAGAAATAACCAACAGAAACCAGCTCAAAATGTAAACCAGAGAAACTCTAATGAGCCAAAACTTGCTAAGTAACCATTTCTTGTGCTCCTCACCAAATGCACTTCTTCGCATCATTTAAGGAAATAAATGTTCCCATTTTATACACTCCTGGCATCTAATAGCAGTCCACTGCACCAACTGTAGTTTCTGTTTGTTGTGAAATATAGCCCTCAGAATTGTGGAAAGTATATATCCCACCAAACAACAGTGTTTTAATAGTTCTTGGGAAGTGAAGTTACCAAAGAAAGAAGTTTCTGGAAGGGGCTTGGGAAGTATACTTATCACAAAATTAACCTGTCATTTGTGGTCCTTGGGAAGCACACTTACCACCAACTTCAGGGTATCCCAAAGTTTTTGGGAATACATCTTATGACCTCTGTCTATGCCTAACATCTTGTATTAGTACACTGCACTTGGTGTATGAAAACTGCTACAACAATCAGTTTATATTGATCGTGGGAGTAGATTTTGGTCCTGAATCACAAAATAAGTTTATCAAAAAATACATATAGTCAGTTGATCACAGTTCTAATAGGATAAAAAAAAATTATCTTTGCTAAGTTGCTACAAAAAATGCGCCCGCAAAAGTGTTAATGATTTTGTCTGCCTTTGTAATGGAACACAGTAGTGATTCTGCATGGAATGGCCATGATAAGTCCTTGATAGGTTGCCAGAGATATGTAGCACCAGACATATACACACAGGTTGTGATAAACCTGATGGATTCTTTCCATTTGTTATGTTTTTTCTGCTTCTAAAAATAACAATTTTTTTCACTAAATTTCATCTTGTTCTCAATATGTTCCTCTGCGGGCATGTAGCACTTACCAAAACCCCTCAAGTTCTTATTTAGACTAGATTTCACTTAAATCTATTATTAAGATTATTATCTTATCTGTTCTGATTCCACTGGAGTAATCAGTTTTCATTAGGGCACTGTTAATTAAAGGTTACAGTAACTGAAATTAGCACTGTAGTTTGAGATGTGTAATACTTTGTGAGTTAACCAGCATAATTCCATAAAGTGATGTACACCATTTGAAAGTTAAGCAATCTGACTTTCCTGTAAATTTTTTAAATCACCAAAAACTAATTATCTTTTGCAATAAGTATCATTAGTTTCTAGCTATTGCTCATCTCAATTGTAGATTTTGTAACAACGACTGTTAGATACCAAACTTTGTCTACATATTTTTGTTACCTTATTTTTTCCATACCATTGACATACAGCATTAATTAATTATTTTGTATAATTTACCATTGATTACAGTATGGTGCTCTTTCTATAAATCAGAATCATATTAGTTATTGCAGTTCATCAAAAACAATAAATTCCACCCTAGCCAAATTTAACAGCATTATGTAGTTTTCAAAATAACAATTTATTGTTGTTGTTGTTGTGGTCTTCAGTCCTGAGACTGGTTTGATGCAGCTCTCCATGCTACTCTATCCTGTACAAGCCTCTTCATCTCCCAGTACCTATCACAACCTACATCGTTCTGAATCTGCTTAGTGTATTCATCTCTTGGTCTCCCTCTACGATTTTTACCCTCCACGCTGCCCTCCAATACTATACTGGTGATCCCTTGATGCCTCAGAACATGCCCTGCCAATCGATCCCTTCTTCTAGTCAAGTTGTGCCACAAACTTCTCTTCTCCCCAATCCTATTCAATACTTCCTCATTAGTTATGTGATCTACCCATCTAATCTTCCGCATTCTTCTGTAGCACCACATTTCAAAAGCTTCTATTCTCTTCTCATCCAAACTATTTATCGTCCATGTTTCACTTCCATACATGGCTACACTCCATACAAATACTTTCAGAAATGACTTCCTGACACTTAAATCTATACTCGATGTTAACAAATTTCTCTTCTTCAGAAACGCTTTCCTTGCCATTGCCAGTGTACATTTTATATCCTCTCTACTTCGACCATCATCAGTTATTTTGCTCCCCAAATAGCAAAACTCCTTTACTACTTTAAGTGTCTCATTTCCTAATCTAATTCCCTCAGCATCACCCGACTTAATTCGACTACATTCCATTATCCTCGTTTTGCTTTTGTTGATGATCATCTTATATCCTCCCTTCAAGACACTATCCATTCCGTTCAACTGCTCCTCCAAGTCCTTTGCTGTCTCTGACAGAATTACAAAGTCATCGGCGAACCTCAAAGTTTTTATTTCTTCTCCATGGATTTTAATACCTACTCTGAATTTTTCTTTTGTTTCCTTCACTGCTTGCTCAATATACAGATTGAATAACATCTGGGAGAGGCTACAACCCTGTCTCACTCCCCTCCCAACCACTGCTTCCCTTTCATGCCCCTCGATTCTTATAACTGCCATCTGGTTTCTGTACAAATTGTAAATAGCCTTTCGCTCCCTGTATTTTACCCCTGCCATCTTCAGAATCTGGAAGAGAGTATTCCAATCAACATTGTCAAAAGCCTTCTCTAAGCCCACAAATGCTAGAAACGCAGGTTTGCCCTTCCTCAATCTAGCTTCTAAGATGAGTGGTAGGGTCAGTATTGCCTCACGTGTTCCAACATTTCTACGGAATCCAAACTGATCTTCCCCGAGGTCGGCTTCTACTAGTTTTTCCATTCTTCTGTAAAGAATTCATGTTAGTATTTTGCAGCTGTGACTTATTAAACTGATAGTTGGGTAATTTTCACATCTGTCAACACCTGATTTCTTTGGGATTGGAATTATTGTATTCTTCTTGCCCATCTATAAGTAGTCAGACATTGACCAAAATAGCCAATCAATGGTTTGAGAGTTACCAAGTAGCACGTATGCCGGACATGTTCTTGTTGTTTGACTCATTTTTCTATAAAATATATTCTGCATGCTTGAGCACACACTCTGGTCACCTAAAACTTATGAACTTTAATGTTTAATAATTTTTGAACAACTTTAGTATATAAAAATAATGAATATTGTGCCTGAGTCCTGTTGTATTATCAAAAGTGTATATGGTTATTGTCATTGAAGTGACTAATTGTTGGCCTTGGTGATGTTAATTATGGACCAACATAAATGAATAATCTTTAACAAATTACTGAAGAACTGCGCTAAATGTGAACTGTGTTAGTTAACTGTGAACTGTTAAGTTTTATGGCCACAGTTGAAAACTTTGCCACAATAATTGTGAGTGCTGGCTTGAAAATTTGCTCTAATTATTGTTCGTTGTGTAAAAACTGGTCACCATAATTAATAACTGGACTTCACATGAATAAACTGTCTGTATCAACATTATCAAAAATATGATGTCATGTGCCTCAGTGAACAAACACCATCACATATACAATTAGATTTTTCAGCTTTATGGTGACCGAACTTGTTGCTACTGAGGAGAGACTACAAAATTAGGGTAAGTTTCTTCACAAGGTCATGCAATTTCTGTAAATTACAAGCATGTGGTTTGTGGGCATGGGGATCTGTTGCCTGTTAGTTACCCAGATGTGTTCGACTGGGTTCTGATCATGCAAATCAGGTGACCAAGACATCAACATGAGCTCACTATCATGCTCCTCAAATCACTGTAGCATAATTCTGCCTGTGTGGTATGGTCATTTATCCTACTGGAAGATGCAGTCACCATCAACTAAGATATCAAGTGTAAAGGGAGGCAAGTGATCCACAATAATGCTCATGTTGTCAACAGCTGCCATGATGCCTTTGATTACTACTATGTGTCCCATGGAAACCTAGGTGAATATCTCCCATTCCACTGACCAACATTCCACTCTTGAAAACCCTGTACCAACTGCAACCAAAATTGATGATGATGTTGGGTCAACATGGGAATATGTGCCCCACAAAATGAGCATCATCAACAGTTTGTCTTGAAATACTTGTGCCCACACCACCATAGTATTCTGTCATCTGATCTACCACAGACTGCTGTCTATCCTGCCTTATAGAGCAGCAAGTCTCTGAACTCCATGTTCTCTGATGAGTCATAGATGTTGTAATGCTCCTGCTCACATATAAGACATAAATTTAATTATCATTTCAGACATTGCATTACACTCTAAATGTAAAAGAGTTACCTGCAAATGATAAGAAAATAGTTCCTTGAACAGGAGACAGTATACTATTATGAAGACACAGGTAAGAAAGTAAAGTAATTTAATTTGCGGCTACACCAGACTGATACTTGCAGTAAACAAAATGCAGTTCAAAAATAAAGGAGGCTGATGTTTCTCCACATCAGTACAGGTGATCTGGTGGATTCCTGTTTGCACAATATTTTGAAGGTTCTGTGTTCAGGCTCATCTGAGTCACAAATTTAACATGCACCAAAAGATGTCCTACACCTATGAGAAAGCCAAGTGAATAACGCTGGGGTAGGCCGTTGTTTGGAATCCTATTTTAATGTGATTGCTATTACTACAAGTGTAACTACTGCTACTGAGGTGAAGTCAGTTTTTAGAGTAGACCATGAGAGAGACATATGTCACAGAAAATGAAAACTCTGATTGCCAGTTACAGAACAAATATAATTCTTGTGCCATTATTGAAAAATAAGAAACAAAAAAGTTATTATCTGTTTGTGAACTGATGGTCTCAAGAAATTTGTTCAGTACTACACAGTTCTCTGTTTCTTTTCTTACTATCCAAATTTTTTCATTGTTATGGACTAAGATTGCGTATGGCCATGATCATTTATTCATAGTGTTTGTAATCCTTCAGCATTATTAAAATTACATATCCATTTTTTGTTCTTTTCAGTGTACAAAAATATGATAAGGATAGGACATGAAGCACTGAAATTTGGGTTTTTCGACAAAAGCGGTGTCAGCTGCTCAGAGTTACTATGTAAGCTTATCATTTCGGCAAAACTCAGTGCTTTGAGTTGTCATTTCAAATAATTGCACGTGTTAATATTTATTCCAAGCATTCTGTCACAGTTATCATTAAATATTTTAATAAAATACTGATTGTGGATCAGTTAGCTGCAGCAGTAACAGTTCACAACTGACTTTCAGCATTTCTAGTCATGGGTATTAATGTATGGGGATTATAAAGAAGGTCAAGATTTGTTCTCTGCTGTCATTTCAGAAATTATAGAATTCATTCTATTACCTGCACTCTATAGATGCAATATTAATAAAACTAACAACCCTGCAATGCAATGGATTATTTTTCTTTGTGTTCCTTTTGAACTACTGTTTCCAAATCAATTCATGACACCTGGTAGGTTATTGTATTAATAAGGCATATATATAGGAAATTGTCAGCAATGGCATCACAACTAGTTTATATTTGTCTTACATTTAAATTAATATTTCAGTTGTCAGGTCTCCCACAAGTGTTGAAATTAGTGGGGACAACAATTAGAATTAAATCTTCACTTTCGTGAAAACCACCAGTGACCTGCCATGCGAACTGTTGTCACCTTCATAGGGCTTGACACAGCCTGTTGCTGAAAACTGCCACATGTCTGATCCTAAAACAATTGGACTTAGTGGCCTCTAGCACTTCCTAACATAGTGTGTAAAGCAGGATCCCACGAGTCATCCTTCCGATGCAGAAATGCTGTTGTTAGTACTAGTCTGTATGGGTAGTAGATTACTTACACATTTGACAATCAGAAGCAACAGAAAAATTTATCTGTAGCATAGTGCAAACACAAGGTTTACATTAACAATTAACATGGTTTACATAAAGACATAAAAATCATGTTAATACTGATGCAAACATGCTTACTGGTACAGATTTTATCTCATCATTCTCTGAAGTCATAATTATCTGCTCCTTAGCAACCCACTGAACATCCATTGGAAGTGTCTGACTAATATATTCAAACTACAGCATCTCAGGCCTTATTGGTTGCTTCACTCACAGAAGTTATGATAACAGGAAAGTATAAAAGTATGTGTCACTTGTGAAGAGCTTAAAACACTGTGAGAAAAATAATATTGCATGTCTCCTACCCAGTGATTCCATTTACAAACTATACATCACATCATACAAAAATGTGTGAGTCGTGAGGAAAGTTATTATTACTAGCTGTGATGCCTGTAGATGATTATTTTCCTTCCTGGTAGCATTGTGTCTCCTTGCCTGTTATGCTGTGTAATGGGCAGTAAAGCTTTGCAGTTCAGCATAATGAAAAGGAGAGAGGTCTTGCGAATTGTGTCACTGACTGCACAATTCTTTCAGTAGCTCTCCCACCACACCTGTTTGCAACAGCTTCCAATTGCTTGACAGCAGTCAGCAGGATTTCCAGCATGTGGCGCTGATGAAATTGACACCAACATCAATATGCATTCACCTTTGGACTCTAAGCATTATCTTTGGCTGTTCCGCCATGTTCAGTTCAGTTCTTTGTGATCCTCGTAGTGTTAAGGTTAATAAACGAACTATTGCTAAATGAGTGTGATTATTGGTGCAACTAACCCGGTAATCCTCATCACTGGTGACCCCGAGTAGTAACATCTTCCATTTTCGCCGTTTTACTCTTTCAGCGACCTCTGCATTGGTTACTTTCATTATTTTCACGTGTATTACATTGACACAGCATTCAAACAATGACTTTGGCCCAGTGCCTAACGCCAGATTTTGTGATCGACATGCATTGTGTTGCGGGCGATGTACACCCACCAGGACTGCAACATGATGCCTCTCATTCGATGATTCCGCCGATTTCACCGAACATTTTCGAGCCTGCAACAATAAGTGAGGTTAGTAGTGCACATGACTCCGGCTATCAAATGCCTTTGTTCCTGCCACATATGCCCTCCTTCATCGACTGTGCAGTTATCTCTTACGGATGTCCGTGCAGTGCGGGACCAATGCCGATTTCTGCAAATGCTTTGTCGGACAACCTACTACCATATGGACAATGATTTGCCATGCCGCAGTCTGTGCAGTACCACGCGGATAGCTGCCACATGGCCGGAACTGCTTTGTTCACAGGTCTACCTCCTCAGCACCTGACCACGCCCGCGCCTGCCTTGGTTCAGCATCAGCACATGCCTTCCTACTTTGATACCTCGGCCTGCAACAGGAACAATAACTTGTTATCTGTGCCTGACCTCCACCTCCATCCCCCTGCTATGCCTCAGTGTTTTGTGCCACGACATTCACCTTATCCGAACACCATTTTGAGTGGAGTGACTATGAACAGTGAACATTCACACATTCCATCCCACGTTCGACATCATTTCCCACACTGTGCTTCTAGACTGCCCGCACCTCTGCAGCCTCCCTGCACACAGGTGGCCTTGGCTCTGATCATACGTCGAGCTTTCCATGGACTAATACGCGTTCTCAAACTGTGAACTTTTTCTCATCTGTCGTCCCCGCACCGGCTCCAGTCGAGCTTCCACTACCGTTCTCAGCACATCTCGGTGCCTCATCCGAGATGGTCTTCTGCGACGCATCTATCCGAACACACCTGCAATGTGCTGAGCTTCCGCAACCGCAATCGACACATTACGGTGTCTGACCCGCATTGGCCTTCTGCATCGTGACGGATTGCGCTCAACCACAACGTGTCACCTTCATGCTGCCACCTGAACAGCCATCGTAGCCACATCCCCTGAAGGCACACTCTCCTGGAATACTACAGCAACAACAGCTCGATTCAGGCAGTGCCCCAATGAACTCAACTCAACCTGATCTTCCGAACATTCTACAACGCTTACCAACACTACTGCCATTTAATCCCGACAGAGCAACAACCTGGTTCAAAATTGTGGATGAAGTGTTCAACCATTACAAACTTGATGAGTCAACCAGGCTTCTGTGCCTCATCACCCACCTGCACGACGCCCCGGACTCATCTAGCCAAAAAGACAGTTCTACGTCGGCTTGCACACTCAACTGAGGCAGCAATACGGCAAGTGCTCCACGTCGAGCAATTAGGCAATGACAAACCTTCCCAGCTCTGGAGACACCTACGTGCCCTCGTCAGGGCCGATCTATTCTCTGACACAGCTCTCCTTGCCATCTGGTCAGATAAACTATCTCGTCACATCCCCTTTGCTCTGCCTCAAAGGTCTCCTGAACCTGTTGAGCAAAGAATTTTCAATTGCTGACAAGCTACATGATGTATCACTGCTCTATTTCGCCAGCCACTGCCTACCTGACAAGTCTCAGGTTCAGGCTCATTGCCCTGTGGCCAGACACGGCCGGGGCCGTACTGTGCCGACTGTTCCGCTTGCTCCGGGAAGCAATAAATTAGCAACTGGGACGTCACCGGCTCCACCCACAGTCACACCCCCTCCTGCAACCGAACCTGATGCAGCCACCAAACCTCGGCCACTGCCACTGACAATGAACTTTCTGCAGGAAATGCAACAGTACTACCCGTACTGTTACTTCTACACACGGTTTGGTGAGGCAGCAAGGAACTGCAGACCACCCTGCTACTTCCCAAAAGCCAATTGCAGGTAGGTGCAGGTGCTGCCTTCTGCACACAACATGACAGGCACCCCCCAGTGCTCCATTCTGTCCGGGAACAACTGGATAATTGCGGACAACTTTACATTAAAGACATTTTGTTGGAATACCTTTTCCTAGTGGACACAGGCACCGATGTTTCGCTGCTGCCTACATCCTTTGCGTTGTCGAACAACCGCTATCATCATACTTCACTGCAAGCTGTGAATTCAACTAAACTACAATGCTCAGGTTCAACTTCCGCCATTGTCTCACTCTCCGCAAAATGCAAACTCGAGCGGACTTTTTTTAGTGTGGAAAATTGACGAATGTATACTAGGCTTTCACCGGAGCTAGAGCAAAACACTGTGTTTCATCATCCGTCGAAGACTCACTTCCCCTGTGCTCCGTTGAGCAACCCCCCCCCCCCCCCCCCATGACACATCGGTCCGGGCTCATCTCATCCGTCCATTACATGCTCGTCTCTGTCGATGATGTTACAAGAAACCATGCACAAGTGCCTTGTCGAGCTCGAACACGTCACTCGCCTATGCAAGGAAAACTTCGTGCTCTCTCTCCAGCTCCACGAAACACAGCGCCAGCTCTCCGATGCAGCAAAGGAATTACAAACACTACAGCAAGGAAAAAACAAGGTCAGTAAGTGCGCTGAATCTGCTTGCAGTCCCAGCAATCGAGCCTCTGTGTGTTTACCTCCTCCTACCCCTCGCAACTGTGCTATCAAGACTGCCATAACGTGTACTGACAGTTCCACAGGGCCACACCCTCCTAACACGGCAGTTCCCGAACTGACAGCTCCTACCCCGCCCCTCACGGACAGCACCTCTAACTATTCAACTTCGACTCCTGCGCGCTGCCTTGCGACCGCCACTGACAACACAAACAGTGCACTCACACCAAGCGTTTCACCCACGACTGTGCTGCCACAGCCGCGCCCTTGGACAATGGACTCACTAACGGCTCACGAGCTCTATGAAGATCACCTGACCACAGTGCCACTGCTTCAGGCCGGTGGCCATCTTGTCGCATTCACTCCTGGGACACTTCGCTGCCTTGGCTCCCGTTGGATCTGCCAAGTGCCTCCAAACACCACAACGACGCCTTGCCTGCCCCACCCGCCACACATTGTAAACAAACCGCCTCCTGTGCCGCCGGCAACATTTCCGTCGTCACCAATGGCACGGTTCACAAGCTTTGCCTCACGCTAGGTCCGCCGATCTCCAGTAAACCACATCGACTTTGTCCCGAGCACCTCTCCAACCTTAAAAATCAGATTTCTGAACTACTAAGCTCTGGTGTCATTGAACCCTCAGCCAGTAGCTGGTCTACGGCCATACATATGACACCAAAGAAAGACGGGTCCCGGCGCATGTGCAGAGACTACCGTCGACTAAACGCATAAACAATTATGGACACCTACCCCATACCCAACATTGCTGGCTTTACCAGTTCCCTCGCAGGTGCGACCATGTTCTCTGTCAGTGATTGCAAATGGGCCTACTACCACTTCCCCATGTCACCGGAAGACTTCGAGAAGACAGCAATCACCACCACGATCGGGTTATTTCAGTTTCGATTCATGCCCTTTGGTCTGAAAACCGCAACCCAGACCTGGAAACACTTCATCAACCAAGTGCTATTCGACCTAAAATTCTGCTTTGCATATCTTGATGACATTCTTGTGTTCAGCTCCTCCATCGAGGACAACATTCGACATGTGCAAACTGTTACGAACACTCTCGCGGCAGCAGGCATTGAGACCAACCAGGACAAATTGCAGCTACATCAACCCGCTGTCACTTTTCTTGGTTTTTGGGTCTCTGCAGACGGCATTTCACAGCTCCCTGAGAAAGTACAAACAATACTAAACTTACCCAGACCTTCGTGATTCAAAGAGCTCCGACACTTTCTGGGGATGGTTAATTATTATCACCGACATCTACCTCGGGCTGCAGAGATTCAGGCTCCACTGACAGATGCCTTGGCAGGCACCAACACTTCTGGATTTTGTACCATTCCATTGACCCCTGCCATGACTGACTCTTGCACTGTCCTCAAAAATCTTCTTGCCGAGGCCTGCACCATCGCGCATCCTCATCCCAATGCACAGCTTTTCATCACCACAGATGTGAACGATACTGCCATTGGTGCTGTCCTTAGCCAGACAGTTGATGGCCAAACTTCACCTCCCCAGTTCTTCTCGCACAAGCTCACCAATGCACAACGGAAATATTCTGCATTTGATAGGGAGTTGCTCGTGATCTACTAAGCGATTAAGCATTTTAAGACTGATTTTGAGGGACGCCTTTTCTATGTTTTAAGAGACCACAAACCTCTGGTTGCAGCCATTACAAACCCGCCAGCTGACCCACCACCTCGCCGCTTCATATACATGGACTTCATATTTCAGTTCACCACCGATGTCATACACATAAAGGATGCTGACAATATTGTTGCTGATTTCCTTTCACGAGTCGATGCCATCCATTCGCTGTTTGACCTCTCTGAACTGCCTAAACTCCAGCCCACTGACGAGGAAACACAAAACCTGATTTCAGACGCTACTTCTTCACTACACTTCGTCCGTACCACGTTCCCTGGCATTTCTGGTGAGATCTGGTGTGACGACAGTACGAGCACGTTATGCCTTCTCATCCCAACCACGCTCAGTTTAGCTGTCTTCAACGCATTGCATAATTTAGCCCACCCCGGTGTTCGTGTGTCGGCCCACCTTGTAGTGGAGTGCTTTGTCTGGAGAAATGTTGACAAGCACTGCCAGCAATGGGCACACTCCTACGTCGCGTACCAACGCTGCAAAGTACACAAGCACACTTCACCCACCCTCAGCACCTTTTCGATCCCTCCTGGGAGTTTCCAGCATATTCATATTGACATTGTTGGCCCTCTCTCCCCCTCTAATAGCTTTCATTATGTTCTCGCATCTATCGACCGAACAACTCGCTGCATCAAAGCTGTCCCCCCCCCAATATTATGGTAGAAATTGTTGCTCTAACTTTTGTCGAGTCATGGGTATCGTGTTTCGGATGTCCAACTATCATCACTACTGACCAGGGCAGACGATTTGAGTCGGTCCTGTTCAACGGGATTTGCAACATTTGCTGCATCCGGCGCATCCGTACCACAGCATATCACCCGCAAAGTAACGGTCAAGTTGAGCGCTGACACTGCACTTTCAAGGCGGCTCTTCGATGCCACGACTCTCTATGGACAGAGGCCTTTCCCCTTGTGCTACTCAGCATTCGTGCGATATATAAGAAAGACCTCAATGGCACAATAGCCGAGTTCGTATAAGGCCAGAACATTGTTCTCCCTGGAGAACTTGTGAGCCCTTCTGCTTCTCTCCATCAGTCTGACTTACCTTCCTTCATGTACAGCGTCAGATGCCACTTCATCAACATCCATATCCCTCTGCCTGCCGGCCATTCCTTCCCTAAGGTTCATGTCTCGAAATCTCTGGACAATTGCGAGTACGTCATGCTCCAAGATGACACTGTCCGTTCTCACCTCCAACCTCCATATACCATCCCGTATCGAGTTCTCTGGCGCTCAGCCAACGCCTATGACATCCAGATGAAAGATTCAGCTGTTACAGTCTCTCTCAATAGACTTAAGCCTGCTCATGTCGAGCCTTCTTCTACCCCCCTTCAGGCCACGACCATGCCACTCACTGTCATGGCGCACGATGCGCCAACCACTCCCTCCATGTCGGACTTACACACTCGCTCGAGTGACTTCCAGCTCCAATTGTCGAGCTCTCCTCTGACCTTGCCCTCTACTCCGGTCTCACGCACTCCGTCGAGTAACCACATGCTCCCCATGTCGAGCTTACCTATGATCATGCCCTTGCCGCCGGGCTCTTCGCCGATCCCTTCGACCTCTCCACCATTGCCTGCCTCGCCCTGTCGAGGTTTCTCACCCCCCCCCCCCCCATCTTGAATGTAACCTCGCTCGAGGTGTTTGTGCCTGTCCCCCTGGACATAATCCACATCTCAATAACATTGCGTGATTATACTCTGTTCGTCGTGTGTTTCTCTTCATCCAGTGCTCATGACACAACCTCTGCCATTCCCTGCCATCTGGTGAAATGTGTTCCCCTCCAACCCAACGTCAACCTGGACATGCTTCGTGTGTTCGCCACGCCCACCGGAGACATCATCGTCATCACTCCGTTCCACCGGCCTACCTGTCGCCGTAGTATCAGCACACCCAGTACGATGCCCAGCTCACTTCAACAACTTCCAGGTTCAGTGGCCGAACCTTCCTTCACGACATCTACCCACACAGCTCCCCGCCGACGCTGTCGAGCTGATGAGCTGACCGTTGTCCGGCTCCCCCGCGGACCAGCCCTGCTGACGCCATAGTCACCCCCCCCCCCCCTCCCCGGCCTCTCAAGAGTACTCTGTACTGCAGGGGGGGGGGGCTATGTGGCGCCGATGAAATTGACACCAACATCAATATGCATTCACCTTTGGACTCTAAGCATTATCTTTGGCTGTTCCGCCATGTTCAGTTCAGTTCTTTCTGAACCTTGAATATGTTAAGGTTAATAAACCAACTATTGCTAAATGGGTGTGATTGTTGGTGCAACCAACCTGGTAATCCTCCTCAAGCAGCTAAAAAAATAGTAAGTAGGTCATCCTGAGCCCAAGAACAAGTGTTTTCATTGTGAATGATGCAATATTTCATAGAGCAGTAAAAAAGTAACTTTAAATGAAACTTGCTGCTTCTCTTTTAGTTTTTGCACCTGTTATACTACAAGAAATCAGACAGTCTCTATAAAATGGACAGAAGAAAGGCTGACGACAAACTTAATAAAATAACAAACAAAGTTTCCTTGAAGGCATTAGAAATCTACCAGGAAGAAAGAAAGATTTGGATATCCATAGCAGAAACAAAGCCAGCCGCCTTGCACAGCAACAAGAAAAAACAGTGTGGGAGGATAAACCAGAGATGATACATCTGTAGAACCGACATAATAACAGAACAAAATGAAAATAAAAAGATCACTACAAGAGGACTTATGGGGTCATGGCTCTTCTGACTGGTTGTGAATACCTCTCATCATTACGAAGCTGTGATACCAAGTAGAAAGAGTGTACCTGGGGTCTGAGAGAGGGGAAAGAAAGGGGAGGGGGGCCAGAAAATCAATGTTGGTTTCACAATGAATGATGAAATAGTTTAGAAATTTTTCACCAAATGGCTCTGGGTACAGCTCCTACTAGCACCTATTACATTTTCTGGCTTTCTTCAAACTGATGCCAAATTGACATATTTGGCAGGGCAGGATGGGAGTACGGTTCACAAAGATTTTTTTCTACAGCTATCCTCTTATGTCCTCACTGAGTATGTCCATGCCAGGGATATTAAGTAGCTTCTGCATGTGTGATTGTAGGATGTGTCCTGGAGCACCACACGCAGAATCTTAAGGAAGAGGAGACCACACAAGCTATACAGATGACTCGATAAAGGACATTAGCCCAGTTGTGTATGGTTGTCTATCTCTTGAACTCCACTTTCCATGTACTAGAGATTAAGTTAACCTGTAGGAAAGGGTGCAAGTGCAAGGGTGGGGTGGGGTTGGCAATACTGGAAAAGACCTTCCTTTTTCTTTTGTAATGAATCAGAGGAATGGTGGTGGTCATTTTGTAGCAGCAGAGTTGCTAGTTTTTTCTCATTTTTAAAATTTACATAATAATTTATTTTTTAATAATATTTTGTTTGATTAATTCATCAATATCATCTTGTATAGTTTCCCACCACCGGCAGGGGCTGATTAGAACACAACCCTTTCCATCCTCTCTGATCTTCCCACCACTTGTCTGTCACTACTCTGGCCCAGTGTTCTCCTCTATTCCAAATGTGTTTTTTCTCTTGTTCCTTGACATTTATCTTGGTCTCTTGCCCTCAGGCTTCATCAGGTGCATTTTGCTAGGCATCCTTGTCTCATTCATTCTCTTCATTTTAATTTCCTTTCCTCAGTCATCTCTTGAAGGAATTGTTAATGTTTTATGTCGCTAACACTTCCTTTTCTCATCTTTTTTCATTTTTGTTATATCTTTCTGACTTCTCAAAAACTTCACTTCACTTGCTTGCACATCAATTTTCTCCATTCTCTCCACAATTCAAGCTTCAGTGGCATACAATATAACTGGTGTATAATGTAGCTGGTATATGACCTTCTTACGTTTATGGAGGTCTCTTGTGTTCCATGTCATTTCTCTCACACTCCTCATAAAGCTGTCAGCTTGCCTTGCACAGTTGTTCATCTCTTCATCATTCCTTCCAATTTCAGGTATTATACACCCAGTCGTATAATCTTTCTGCCACTTTCAGCTGCTCTTCACCCAGTGTCATGTTTACTATAAGCATATGCCCATTTGTTGTGATGACCACCAGTACACATTTGTTTGCATTTACTTTGGGGCCATGGTCTTGTACAACTTCTTCCCACACATCTAATTGCTTGTGTATTTTCCACCCACACCATCAGCAAACAATGCTGCTGCATATCCCATCATCTTTTGTGTGTACATCCAAGACAGCAATATTTCTTCTTCCAGTATTCTGGTTGCTAACTGTATAGCCATCCTCAAGGTGAGCTAATTGCTGAATTAAAACAACTTGACACATTGATGTACTGTGGAGTAAATGCATGTGCTTCAAAGATAAGACAGTAGGCACAACAGCATTAGTCACAGATAACATTTTATGTGTCTAAGAATAAAACGTAGCAAGTGCTGAGTAAGCAAACCCACAGTGCTTACATATTATGCAGTTAATTATTAAAATGAATGGCATGTGCTGGAATATCAGACAGCAGAGCCTCAGAACAGTAATTCATCTGGGAGCATAGATGTAAAACAAGTGGTTTTCATAATTAGTCAATTTAAAAACCTTGTCTTGCTACAGCAGTTTGTCTGCTAATTATAGCTGCACCACTGAAGAAATACTGTTGACCAGGATGCACACCTGAAAGATGAAGGAATTTCTATCTGCTTGGAAAACTTAAAGAAACACAACATTGCTGTAATCTCTTGCCACTTGTATCATTACATCATGATATCACTGTATAAAATAATGAAGATAGCGCACTTCCTTGTTTCAGACCATTTCTCTTTATCAGGCATCCTGTTCAATCTCTTCAAACTCTCACACAATCTATACTTCCGTGGTACTTCCCTTCCCTTCCCTCCCATACTTTACTTCAGCCTGTAGTGTTGCATGCCTACTCTAAACTGAGAATGACGATCATCAGATTTCTCTCATACCCTTAATGATGTTCTGCAGCTGTCCCATTGCAGATATGAGAGCTAGACTCATTCCAGATTTGTGTATCTAGAAACTTCTTATAAAATTTTGTACAGTTGCAGATGGGGGCAATGCCCCTACATTCTCTTTTTGCATCCTTTCAACTTCCTTCTTGAATATTATTTCAATCTTCTGGAGTTCTTATTTCCTTCCATAGAGCCACTGAGACCCTAACCCTTCTGCCGCACTGATAATTTCCACACTTAATTCATCCAGGCATGGTGCCTTTCCTTCTTTGATGGTCCTCAGTGCCTTCTCCATTTCTATCCACATTAGTTCTTTTTTCCATTTCCATTTTCCCATTGTCTCTTCTATGTCTCTATCCTCCTCCACTGGTTCATTTCAGCAACTCATCAAAAGATGTCCTCCACAGCTCTTTAAGGACACATTCCTTCTATAACTCATTCCTGTCTTTATAAACCATTTTTACATTCTCTGTCATTCCTCTTTTCACACTTCTGATCATTCTATACAGTATTTCTTTATTTCCTTCACTATCTTCTATCATTATGTGTCATCTTTCCACGTTCTCTTTTCCTCTACAACCACTTTTTGTGCCTTTCTCTTTCTCATTTTATATTATCCCATTGCTTCTAGTGCCCTCTGTGGGAACTGTACCCTAAATTCCTTCTTCATCTTCAAAACTGCTTCTTTAACTTCATAATTCCATCAAGGTGCCTCCTTTTATCTCCTTCTATTGCTAGTTCTGTCACGCACCTTCTCCACTGCTTCTACTAATGATTTTTTAGAATTCTTCCATGATTTACAGCCCACCAAGTGGACTTTTGCTTCATTTTTCTCTCATGTTGTTCTTGTCTCTGCTTCTCTTAGCTTCCATGCTCTTTTTTACTTTTCCTGTTTCATTTCTCACCTTTGATTCTCTGATGTTCACTACTAACAGTTGATTATCAGTATCTGAGACCACAGATGGTATTATATTAATATCTGCTATGTTTCTCACTATTTCATAATCTACTAGAACATAATCAACTACTAATTTTTGACACTAATCACTGCCAAGTCACATTGCCTTATAGCTTTCTCTTTTTGTCAAACCACAAGTTTCCAATCTTCAGTCCTTTTCTTTTTGCAAAAGTACAATAATATTTCATTCCCCTTATTTCTACTTTCCCAGCAATTTGCTCCAAGTACATTTTCATATCCATATCTCCTAGACCAACATGTGCATTCAAACCTCACATTACAATTGTATTCTGCCCTGTCATCTGTTTTTGTAATTCTTCTTCAAACTCCTCTTTTTCCTCTGATGAGCATCCTATCTGTGGGGCGTACACTTGTCATATCACTGTTTTGTCCTGCATTGACATTTTGGTATTCTCTTATTTATTTCAGAAGAAGAAATTGGTTGACAAGACACATCTTGAGGCATCAAGGAAATGGCACTTTGACAATGGGGTGGGGGTGGGGGGTAGGGGGGGGGGAGAGAGAGAGAGAGAGAGAGAGAGAGAGAGAGAGAGAGAGAGAGAGAGAAAGAGAGAGAGAGAGAATATTGGAACTGTAGAGGAAGATCAAAGCTTGACTTAAGCAAGCAGACTGAAATGGATTTAGACTGCAGTAACTCCACAGGTGAACAGCTTCCACAGGACATACTAATGTGGAGAACTGCACCAAACCGCTCTTCTAACAGATGACCACGCCAACATAAGATAACAGGCAGCTTCAGTGGGTTTTTCTGGAATTCAAATATGACACATTCTTATGACAAAATTTTCAGTTTTCTTGGTTTTCCACATATACAAGCAAAATAAAGTGTGGAAAACATAACATTTTGACACTAATACAAGGTCTGTTTAAAATTTCCTGAACTTTGTCCACAATTTTTTTCTGTCCTTACCTTCTACTTATTGTTCATGGTCTTCTTCAAAGTACTGTCCTCCTCAATTGATACACCACTCCCAACACTGTTTCCACTTCCATAAGCAGTCTTGGTATGCCTCCAGCTCGATTGTGCAAAGCATTATCTGCGAATTTTCTTTTATCTCATCTATCATTGCAAAGGTCTCATCCTTTCCATGGGGTTTTCCACAGGAGACAGGTCTGGAGAGTACAGCGGATGAGGCAGCACACTGAGTTCATTTTTTGTGCAATAGTGACACACCAACAGGCATGAATGTGCAGGTGCGTTCTCGTGATACAAGAGCCACAAATTGTCTTGCCACATTTCAGGCCGTTTCCTTCTCACATTTTCTTGCAGGTGTTGCAGTATGTCCTGATAATACCATCGATTAATAGTTTGTCCCTGTGGCATGAATTCATGATGAACTATCAGCATGTCTTTGACATCTGACCTGACTTGACAAGCTTTTTTTGGTGTTGAAGCACCTTTCCCAACATGTTGTGAAGATTGATCCTCGTCAACAAAATAACCATAGACCCTTGTCTCATCATTAATTATGATTTTCTTAAGGAACATCTCATTTTCATTTGTATGATCGAAATGCTCTTCACAGATTGCAAGGTAAAAGTCTTCCTGCTCGTGCAGTGGGATGAAATTGGAGGCAACATAATGCATTCCAAGATGCTGTGTCAGTATTTCATGACATGACACAACTGAAATGTCACATTCTTCTGCAATCTCTTGGACAGTCGGTCTTCAATTGGCATGCACAATTTCATTGATGTTTCTGAAATGAGCATCACCGGTAGATGTTGAAGGGCATCCTGAACAAGGGTCATCTTCAGTTTCTGTCTGGCCATTTTGATACTTTGTGAAGCATTTGTAACACTGAGTACAGCTTAAGCACTCATTACCATAGGCTTCCTGTATAATTTGATGTGTCTCTGCAAATGTCTTCTTGAGTTTCATGCAAAATTTAGTGCAGACATTTTGCTTCTCTAACTCTGCCATCGCAAAACTCACAAACTGTGCAACACAATATTCTACTCAATACAGCACTGAACAGTAACTAGAAGATGTACAACAATGAAACTTCTGGCTGTTACACATTAAATGCAGGTGTGTGCAGGGATACCAACCGCATTTGCTCCAACACATCGTTGGCATGAAATTACGATTGCTCTCATGAATTTTTTGAACAGATCTTGTGTGTGTTGAATTATTGCTTCCAAAAGTGAAATGAAAAAAAATGTGTCTCAACCTATGACTGTCATCTCCTTTCAGTCTGTCTCTCACAGTTATACTAACTCCATGTTTGGTGTTCTCCTTACTGCCTGTCCAGTACAGTTCAAAATCCTTTCTCAGTTCAGACTTTCCTTCTATTCTCCATCTTGTTTCTGACATCCTTAACATTACTAGTTTTCATCATTCCAATACGGTAACAAGCTCATCTACTTTCCCTTTCAAAGATCATGCATTTCATGTTCCAAAACATAATCGCTGTCCATTGTTGTGTCACTTATCTTTATATTTATTTTTCATGTTGAGATGTGTTCCACAAATTAAAGCTTCTTTTTTACTGATTGTGATCTTGTTTCACCAGAGCCCAAACTTCCTAGCACTTTTCTGGGTTCCTGTAGGGCCTTCACAAGTATTGTGGTGGTCATGAGGTACTAGTCCACAGTATTCTTCTCCCAGGTTCAATTTAAGGCCAAAGCGACACGAGCTTCCACTTGGGATAGCAAGCTGGGGGGGGGGGGGGGGGGGGGGTTGCCAGAAGCAGAATCAACTGTAAGATTTTTATACAGGACATGTCATCACAGTTAATAGTGCCAGCTTGTGACACCAAGCTGAAAGGGGTACCCAAGAGCAAACTGTGTATACAGTGCATCTCGCAATTAGCAGCAGAAACTAATATGGGTGAAATGGTATATGTGAAAAGGAAAGAAGAGGGGGTGGGTACCAAATGATAAGTCACTTAGATGGAAAAATGTTCTCAAAGTAGTCCTAACTTTGCCATTGAGGCAGTAATGCTACTTTATGTAGTTGCTCATCTCCCAAAACTTCAGTTAGTGGCTGGACTTTGGTAGACTCTAGATAATTATTATATTAATTGAATAGTAAGTAAAATGAGTTGTAGTTGTTATTCTTGTTGTGGTCTTCAGCCCAAAGGCTGGTTTGATACAGTTCTCCATCTATCCTTTGCAAGCCTCTTCATCTCTGAGCGACTACAGCAAGCCACATCCATTTGAACCAGCTTATTATACTTGTCCTCTGGACTCCCTCTGCAAGTTTTACCCTACACACTTCCTCCAATACTAAACTGACAATTCGTTGATGTCTCAGAATGTGTCCTATCAACTGACCAATTGTTTTAATCAAGTTATGCCACAAATTTCTTTTATTCCTAATTCTATTCAGTACTTCCTCATTAGTCATACAACATACTCACCTAATCAACATTCTCCTGTATAACCACATTTCAAATCTTTTCTTTCTCTTCTTGCCTGAACTACTTATCGTTCATGTTTCACTTCCATATAAAACTACACTTCAGACGAATGCCTTCAGAAAAGGCTTCCATACACTTAAATTTATATTTAAGATAAAAAATTTCTCTTCTTCTGCAATGCTTTTCTTGCCACTGTGATGCTGCATTTTTTACCCACTCTACTTTGGCTATCATAAGTTATTTTATTGTCCACCTACTACTTTTAGTTTCTCATTTCCTAATCTAATTCCCTCACCTTCACCTGATTTAATTCAGCTACAGTCCATTACATTTGTTTTGCTTTTGTTAATGCTCATCTTATATCCTCCTTTCAAAACACTGTCCATCCCATTCAACAGCACTTGCAAGTTCTTTGCCGTTTCTGACAGAAATCCAATATCATCTACAAATGCAAAGTACTTATATCTTGTTTCTAAACTTGAATTCCCATTCCAAATTTTTCCTTGCTTCCCTTGACAGCTTGTTCAGTGTGCAGATTGAATAATTTTGGGGATATGCTGTAACCCTGTCCATCTCCTTTCCCAACCACTGCTTCCCTTTCATGCCCTTTGACTCTTGTAACTGCCGTCTTATTCCTGTAGAAGTTGGAAACAATATTTTGCTATTGTCTTGTGTGTTCCAACGTTTCTCTGGAACCCAAACTGATCTTTTCCAAGGCTGGTTTCAACCAGTTTGTCCATTCTTCTATAAAGAATTTATCAGTATTTTGCAAACATGATTTATTAAACTGATAGTTTGCTAATATTTACATCTGTCAGCACCAACTTTCTTTGGAATTGGAATTATTACATTCTTCTTGAATATGATGATGTTGCTTTGTCTCACGTACCTTCTACACCAGATGGAATAGTTTAGTCATGTCTGGCTCTTCCAAGGACACCAGCAGTTCTGAGGGAATGTCGTCTACTTCAAGGACCTTGTTTCAGAGTAGGTCTTTCAGTGATCTGTCAAATTCTTCTTGCAATATCGTGTCTCCCATCTCATCTTTATCTGCTTCCACTTCCCCCCAAGTACACTTCCCTTGTAAAGCACCTCTATATAATCCTTCCACCTTTCCTTTCTGTGCTTAGTATTGGGTTTCTATCTAAATCTCAGCTGTTGATATTCATACAGCTGCTGCTCTTTTCTCCAAAGGCCTCTTTAATTTTCCTGTAGGCGATATCCCTCTTTTACCTCGTTATATATGCTTCTATAGACTTACATTTGTCCTCTAGCCACTCCTGCTTAGGTATTTTGCATGTCCTGTCAATCTCAGGTTTTAGACATTTGCATTTACGTTATCCTGCTTCATTTTCATATTTTCTCCTTTCATCAATTAAATTCAATACCTCCTGTGATATCAAAGAATTTCTACCAGACCTTGACTTTTTAGGTATTTGATCCCTTGCTGTCGTCACTATTTCATTTCTCATAGTTACAAATTCGTCTTCTGTTGTACTCCTTTCACCTAATTCATTCAATCATTACCTGAAGCTCACTTTGAAATTCCCAGCAACCTCTGGTTCTTTCAATTTATCCAGCTCCCATCTCCTTAATTTCATATCTTTTTGCAATTTTTTTCCGTTTCAGTCTACAGTTTATAACTAATAAATTATCGTCACATTCTACATCTACTTCTGGAAATTCCTCACAGTTTCAAATCTGATTACGAAATCTCCGTCTTACCACTATATAATCAATCTGAAACCACATCCAACTATCTCATGGGCACATCACATCTGCGCAGACGGCATTTGAACATACAGTAGACTCTGCGTATGCGAACAGGAGATCCGCGCGGATGAGATGTGCGCAAACCTGGGCGTCGGAGTTGGGGACTTGAGAGAAATTGCTCAGATCTGTGGGTTCAGATCACACCTATGCAGACAAGTTGGACCCTGTGGACAGGAGAGAGCCGCAAATGTGGCGCTATGACGTGATTAAGAGAGCTGTGTGTGCAGGGTGAATTTTAAAATGACAGATACACGTCAGTGTTCTAGACACTTCACTGCAATTTATCGAAATGTATAATAGTCATTCAGTCATACATGTTTGTTGAAAATTAAAAGCAGGGAATACGGTGATAGGGATAAGGAGGCAGCTGCTTATAATTCTTCAACAGATAAATTACGAGAGGTTGACCCTACGACAAACGGGGAAACAGTAGATACATAATAATAATTTTAAAAAAAATCGTTGGGACTGTTTACCACGAAGAGCTGAGCAAAGTACCTAACGAAATCTTCGGTCTGGTACCGAAAATTTTTCGAATACTCATGTCCTATGCCATAATCTAACGTAAGTCGCGACCGCGTAGAGGGAAAAAAAAGATGAGAGTGGCAGTCAGAATATTGTGTTAAGCTGATAATGGAAGATCTTGGATCAGCGCCTTCAGGAACATAACTATTATTACGCTTCTTTTACTTCCTAGTATTCTATGTGGTTCATAACAAGAGTGATTTAGAGGTGAACTGTAGAATTCACTATCACACTACTACATGGAAAACTTTCCAGATATAATATGGATCTCTGTCTAGATTTCAGAATGGAATTTTATATTCTGATGGGAAGGCACACAACTTGAAACCTCACATAAACCGGTTCACACAAGCAACAAACATGTCGCCACAGCTACTAGAATACTGCAGTCGCAAGTGGGAACTCCCGGTTTTTAGTGGCGAAACTTAAAAGTCACAACTGTTGTCATCCCACAAAAAGTTCAACTTGGTTTGTGGCGCCACTTTTCTTCCACTATTGGCCCCATTTGGCAGTATTTCGAAACATTGCTGCTGTACACCGTTCGATTTCCGCAGCTTCTGGAATTACAAGAACAACAACCTATGTTTGATTTTCTGCAGCAGTGTGTGTGTGTGTGTGTGTGTGTGTGTGTGTGTGCTGGCGCGCGCGCAATATTTACAAACCAATGACGTACCCCAGAGTCTTAAAAGATATTTTGGGTGAATAAATAAATAAACTCAATATCTGTAATAAAAAAGGGCAAGTTGTATGGTATTTGATTCGTGAGACGAAGCATTGTAGAAATTGTGGTTTATATGCAGGTCATAGCTCCAGAGTGCAATGTATCAATAAGATTCTAAAATCTTGGAAGAGTGGCGCGTCTGCAGATGATATTTACATGCCAGCTGTTGGTTAGTTTGCCGCTGCAGACAGCATTCTCGTCTTTGAATACTATTCCTTTTATAAATGTGTTTTGGCCCCTGATTTATCAGATCCAACTTACAGGTTTTGTCTTCCTTGTATTTTATTTAACTCTTGTCACATCTCTAATGCCATAACATCTACATCTACGTGATTACTCAGCTCTTCACAATTAAGTGCCTGGCAGAGTGCTCAATGAACCCCCTTCAAGCTGTCTCTGTACCGTTCCACTCTCGGACGGCCCGCGGAAAAAACAGGCACTTAAATTTTTCTGTGCGAGCCATGATTTCTCTTATTTTATCGTGATGATCATTTCTCCCTGTGGTACCAACAGAATGTTTTCGAGAAAAATGGTGATTGAAATTTCATGAGGAGATCCTGTCACAACGAAAAACGCCTCTCTTTTAATGATTGCCACTGCAATTCACGTGTCATGTCTGTGGCACTAACTCGCCTGTTTCGCTATAATACAAAACGAGCCGCCCTTTTATGAACTTTTTCGATGTCAAAATTACAAAGAATGTAGCAACCAGTCGCGGAAACATAAGTCTTACTTCACATCTACCCGGCAGCCGACAAGCCGGCGTTCTTGCCGGGCCGATGCAAGAGCCGCGTCTCTTCATACTCGCCCGTCAGCAGCACGGCATGCCGTGCCGCGCCATCCTTCCGCCAGCAGTTGCTTTCAGACGACAAATGGAGCCCGACCAGTTATTATCGTGGCTTGTCTTGTACAGACGTTTGAAGAGAAGAAGAAGAATAAGGTTGCATTGGGTTCATCCATTCAGTGTGAGAAGAGACGAAGTGGGTGCATTCTTTGTTCTTTTTGAGGAATTAAGGGGAGATGCAGATAAGTTTTTTAATCATTTTCGGATGAGTTTACGAACTTTTGACGATCTGTATGATCGAATGAAGAGTTCCATTCAGCGCCGCAACACGTCCTTGCGAGAGTGTATCCAGGCTAAACGAATGTTAGCAATTACAATCAGGTTAGTGGGATAAACAATAGTTAAATTTTTTAAAAGTTTATCATTCTGAAGCATGTACATTTTTGTAATCATATTTAAAAAATTGAAACATAGCTTAAAAACTGAACGACCCAGCACATGACTTTTCAGAGGTTTGTGATGGCGTAGAGGAACATGTCCCTGAAAATTGCTCCACTGCTTGTTGGTAACACTGTGTGTCGGTTGTGGGTCGTTGCCTGTTGACTTCTGCATTTGTAATTGGTTGTACCTCATGAAGGCGTAATCATGTGTATTCACATGATGTACTAGGATGAGCGGCAGTATTATTTTTATCCCACGACTTTTTACGCTGTTTAATTTCAGAAACAATCTGCATAGCTCTTAATTGAAACTCATCTATCTCATCGTCGTCAATTGTTTCCAGCGTTGGAACTATCCCGCTGAAAAAAGACATTTGACGATTGGATTTTCTGTGCAGTGCATTGATCAGTTCTACCTCTACAGGGTCAAGCTTCCTCTTTTTGTTACTGCTTGATTTCGGTATGTCAGATTACTTACTTCCTCTGTGAAAGCCTCATTACAATCAGCTTCTGGATCCTGAGTATGGGGTCAGTGAAGGAAAAAGTGTCATCGGAAACTGGTCTTTCCGTGGTCCCATTTTCTGTCAGCGAGAAACTGTCGGCAGTCGGACGTGCTTCTGTTGTTTTCTTCAAAAATTGAAACTGTTGGCTGTATATGTACGTTCTGAGTGGTTTCCTCTCACTCTCAGATTTTAGAGATGACTTGTACATCCTCTCGCTTCTTTGGAAAGAATCACGAATATTCGCCCACTTCATCATAACCAATTTGCCTGAAACAAAAAGGATATTCATCAATAGTGCTGATGGCTGTGGCAGACTCAGACTATAATTTTATCTACGCACATATTGGCAGTTATGGCAAAGAGATTGATTCTACTATATTTAAAGAGTGTTCTTTGTGGAAATCACTGATGGAAAAGAAGCTGGTAATTCCTGAAGACAGATGCCTTCCTGGTACAGTAACTCCAAAGGTACCTTATTTTTTTGTTGGTGATGATGCGTTTGGACTGCATCAACATCTTCTACGACTGTTCTCTGGACACCAATTAACAGTTGCTAAAAGAGTCTTTTATTATCGACTGTCAAGAGCCTGGAGGTATGTAGGGTGTTCATTTGGGATACTGACTAATAAATGGAGGATTTTCCACAGAGCTATAAATTTAAAACCCGGTTTTGCTCTTGACATTGTTAAGGCATGTGTTGTTTTGCAAAATTTTGTTCTTAAAAACGAAGGCTACAACTCCAAGGATACTTTGTCCATAACTAGACTTGAAAGTATAACAAGAAGTGAATGTGCACGTGGGGGAATTTCTGCCAATACTGTACGAAAAATCATGACGGATTATTTTATAACACCTGAAGGATTTATGACATGGCAATTATCTAAAATTTAATGTGCCACCGATTGTAAAAAATGTTGTGGATGAAGGATCTGTGAAATGGCAATTATCTAAAATTTAATGTACCACTGATTATAAAAAAATGTTGTGGATTTAACATAAAAAATAAAGATATGTACTTACCATAGTAGTCTCTATCCTTGTCATACATCCGTTCAAAACCTTTGTTCAATTCTTTGCAGACTTCAATCCATGCATTCCTGGTTTGTATTCTGTCCCTTATAACTACTTAAAGTCTTGTCCCATAAACTGATCGATCCTGCACTAATGTTATCAGAATTTCGACATTGATTTCCACCATGGCACACCAGAAATCTTCAGAACAGGCTGAACCACCAGAACAAAGCAAAACGCAACTGATTGGCAGACGACAGTAGATGTGAAACCCTCTGTTGCCTGGCCCACTACATGCGCTGGGTGTTCCCCACGACAGCCAGCACCGGCCCGACACAGTGGAGGCCGCCGGCATTCCACTGATGATGATTTGTATATCCTTAATAATTACTCAAAGGGAAACAAAGAATTACAGTAAGTGGGAAGCATGTGCATTGTGAACACAACTTCCATTTAAGTAACTGTTTTAAACGGTTTTTGATAGGATAACGTTTTATGTGATTTAGTTTGAAAATGGTATGTACTAACTTTATAATATTTTATCGCCACACTTTGTTAACCAGACACACTTACAGGTAAAAATTAGAGTCATATATGAAAACAAGATATGAGATTATTTGAATTATTTCAGGTTTTCTTTTTAAGGACATAATAATTTTACTATTGTCAGTCCTTACACTATTTTGAAGTTTTGGAATTCCTTTCACTGATAACCCACAGAAACATAATTAATTGTTCATTACAGTATGGAACAACCCATCACTTCCTGCAATCTTATGTACATTTTCACACATGTCAGTAACACTTTTAATCACGTTTTCAGCAAGCCACTCTTCATTCCTCTTACAAAGATCTTGCCTCCACTTCTGTATTCATTCATTAGGATTTTTCACATACAGATTTTTGTTGGTTTAACAAAATAATTTGGTAGACTAGGGAAAATTCTTGGAGCTACACCTGCTCTTGGCTTTTGTCATGATCTTGGTTACTTTTGTCCATTTATTTGCAAACCCTGAAAAATACATATTGTTATTGATGTTAATGTGAAAAAAACACAGAAAAAAGCACATATAGGAAACAAACCGAAAATAACTCAAAGTGCAATTAATAAATTTTCATTACTGCAACAGCCCTCTTAGATTTAATAATTTCATTAAATATCTGCAAATTTCATTATCACACCATCAGACACAGTCTATTGAATTGCACACTCATAGTTGCTTTTGTTAAAATATCAGCCAAATTCCTTGGAGATAATGTATTGAACATTCAGATGTCCTTCGTTATACAGCTGACACATGATATTGTTTTTAATAACTGTACACTTCAGTCACTGAAGTACCCACTTCTCTGACAGATGTATGCATGATCAATGATCTTCATAAACTATTAGAAGTTTCACAAATAGTTTTAATTCCTTAACAGCAGGGTGTCTGTTGTAGCAGTGGTCAAAGCAATAATTCTGTTTCTGTTGAAGACAGTAAAACATGTATCTGTCTCCATGTAGCCCAATAAACAGTATTTCCAAAACGTGGAAGATGCAGCCTGTTGTAGATCTTCTGCCTTCTTAATTTCGTTATTCAGAATCAACGTGGCAGAGAAGAGCAGTCGAATTTATGTCTTTGTAACACAGACTAGTATCAACAGCTCCTTTAATATACTGAAGAATTTATTTAAAACATTTCCAGTAGAACTCTTTTGGTTTTGTTGGAATGCATTCTAAAATAGTTAAGCAATGACATGAGGAGCAGCTGGAACAGGGCCGGCGATATACAGACTGACAACAGGACTAAGATCGTCGCAGACAGACGTAGTGATGACTGGAGTGCCAGACGGGACAAAGCCGGCGACATCCAATGGTGTCACACGCAAGGGTTAGGCCGAGAGTGCCAGGACTGTCCCCACGTAGCTCTATGAATAAGAAACTGACTGGTGCACAATAACTTACAAAAGCTCAGCGCAACACACTCATTCGAAGACTGTGGTTGAGACTAACTGTCAGCAACCAAAAAATTGGTGCACATTTGGAGAGAACGGAAACACCTATTATTACCAAAATACACATCTAATCGTTCCACCAATAAGTCCTACTCGCTGTCCTGAGGACGAGAACCTTGGAAAAACTGACAACACAAATGAAATATTTCTGTGCCATCACTTACAATAACATGAGCACTGCACTACGTACTGTGTACGCCATATGCTACAAAGGGCAGCTCCAGCTGTTGATGGTGTGTGGGCCAGTCCTCTTTCTGGCTGTCAAATTTGGTTTAAACGCGGGAGCGTCTTGTAGACTTGTGGCCTCCGCAGTCAAAATCTTAGTAAGCTGGGTTATACCCTGTAATGATGTCTGGCCCTACAGCTGAAGGACGTGACTCAAAGACGGTTCCGACGATTGGACAGATATGATAAATCAAAAGACACTCAAACCTTAATCAAAAATACACTGCCAGTGAACTGAAACCTGAACCTTCACTGATTCGTCACAAAAGTACCACCAAAAGCACTGCAGACCAGCAGCATCAATTAAGAGAATTCATACTTCTACAACACGCGAGTGGACCGCCTGAACTATGCAGAAAAGACAACAGCTACTAAAAAACTTGTTTCATGAACGTGCAATGACAGAGAAAGTAGAGATGGGCAAACTGATTCATCTTTGGGATCTACTTCACTGGTGAACATTTGTTTGGAAGCTGTTCATTTTTTTCTCGTTCACCATGTCTTTCTTAACTTATTGTGTGCTACATGGATTTCAGATAAAGTTCCTAACATAAATTAAGTACGCATAAGTATCGCTTCTACACGATAAATTCATTGATTACCTAATGAAAGTAGATTGTTAACATCGATTTCCTTTGCTGCATGTGTTCTCAGAGGACATCACATCAGTCTGGTGATGTAATGGGCCAGCGACCATAGGCAGCACAGAGAACCCAGAACAAGCTGAACGGAAGTAAGAATTATGGAATCTGTTTATGACCCATGGAGGTCATTTTTTATTGACCAATTTCCATAGGAAAAAATGAGGGATTTGTTGTGGGACGTCTTGGAATATTCCCGTACATTTTCATGAAGTTCCGATACGTGTCGGCAATATACGTAGCCTTAACACAAATGCGTTACAAGCAGAGAGCTCTCATGAAGTTTCTTTTGGCGGAAAAGCAGAGCATCGCAGTATTCATAGGAGCCTGCGAAATGTCTATGGAGACCTGGCAGTGAACAAAAGTCACGGTTAATTGTTGGGTGAGACATCTGTCATCATTGCAATAAAGTCGCTCATACATATCCGATTTCTCGTTTACCAACTGGCCACACGCTGCTGTGATTCCTACAATGATGGGACATGTGGACACTATCATTTGAGATGATAGATCACAATCAGACATCACTAGACGTCTCTGTTGGCAGGACTGACGTACTCGTCCACACTTGAGATACTCTAAGGTGTGTGCCGGCCGGGTTACTGGCCACATAACAGAAGGCCATAAAGAGCAACGAAGGACCATCTGTGTGGAATTGTTTGCACGTTACAAGGCTGAGTGTGAAAATTTTTTGTCGAACATCAAGACAGGCGAAGAAACATGACCTCATAACTTCAAATTGGAAACGAAACGGCAATACATGGTTGGCGACACAAGAAAGTTCAAAACCGTACCCTCAGAAGGTAACGTCCTGAAGACGGTTTCGTGGGATTTATTTTGTTTGAAGTCCTCCCTCATGTAGCAACGATCATCTCTGAAGAGTATTGTGTTACCCTCAGGAAATTGAAAGAATAACTTCAGTGTGTTCATCGAGACAAAAATGCAAACAAACTTCTCCTCCATTACAATGCAAGGCGTCACACAAGTCTGAGAACCAGAGTGAAGCACACAAAACTTCATTAGACTGTTCTTCCTCATCTGTCCTACAGCCTGAACTTCCTACCTTCCGCCTTCCATCTATTTGCCCCAATGAAGGATGCTCTCTTTGGGAGGCAGTGCATGGATGATGGAGAGGTTATTGATGCGACAACACGTTGGCTCTAACGTCGACCACTAGAGTGGTACCATGTAGGGATACAAACCCTCGCCGTAAGGTGATGTAAGGCCATCGCGCTGAACAGAGACTACATAGAAAAACGGGTTTCTGAAGCCAAAAGAGGGCGGAATAATATAGTGTAATGCAATCGTGAAGAAAATACCTGCTCTCAGAAAAAAAGTGTTGAATTGCTTGTTGAACGCCTCTCGGGTGTTAGTAGCGTGAAATAACTGGAAGTAAACTATCAACTGTCAAACCAACATTAATAGTTTCCTTTTACAATCTGTGGCTGTGTAAACGCCTCTGTAGATGTTAGTAGCGTGAAATAACTGGAAGTAAACTATCAACTGTCAAACCAACATTAATAGTTTCCTTTTACAATCTGTCGCTGTGTAAATTACGAGGGCAGTTCAATAAGTAATGCAACACATTTTTTTTCTCGGCCAATTTTGGTTGAAAAACCCGGAAATTTCTTGTGGAATATTTTCAAACATTCCCGCTTCGTCTCGTATAGTTTCATTGACTTCCGACAGGTGGCAGCGCTGTACGGAGCTGTTAAAATGGCGTCTGTAACGGATGTGCGTTGCAAACAACGGGCAGTGATCGAGTTTCTTTTGGCGGAAAACCAGGGCATCTCAGATATTCATAGGCGCTTGCAGAATGTCTACGGTGATCTGGCAGTGGACAAAAGCACGGTGAGTCGTTGGGCAAACCGTGTGTCATCATCGCCACAAGGTCAAGCAAGACTGTCTGATCTCCCGCGTGCGGGCCGGCCGTGCACGGCTGTGACTCCTGCAATGGCGGAGCGTGCGAACACACTCGTTTGAGATGATCGACGGATCACCATCAAACAACTCAGTGCCTTACTTGACATCTCTCTTGGTAGTGCTGTCACAATTGTTCACCAGTTGGGATATTCAAAGGTTTGTTCCCGCTGGGTCCCTCGTTGTCTAACCGAACACCATAAAGAGCAAAGGAGAACCATCTGTGCGGAATTGCTTGCTCGTCATGTGGCTGAGGGTGACAATTTCTTGTCAAAGATTGTTACAGGCGATGAAACATGGGTTCATCACTTCGAACCTGAAACAAAACGGCAATCAATGGAGTGGCGCCACACCCACTCCCCTACCAAGAAAAAGTTTAAAGCCATACCCTCAGCCGGTAAAGTCATGGTTACAGTCTTCTGGGACGCTGAAGGGGTTATTCTGTTCGATGTCCTTCCCCATGGCCAAACGATCAACTCTGAAGTGTATTGTGCTTCTCTTCAGAAATTGAAGAAACGACTTCAGCGTGTTCGTAGGCACAAAAATCTGAATGAACTTCTCCTTCTTCATGACAACGCAAGACCTCACACAAGTCTTCGCACCCGAGAGGAGCTCACAAAACTTCAGTGGACTGTTCTTCCTCATGCACCCTACAGCCCCGATCTCGCACCGTCGGATTTCCATATGTTTGGCCCAATGAAGGACGCAATCCGTGGGAGGCACTACGCGGATGATGAAGAAGTTATTGATGCAGTACGACGTTGGCTCCGACATCGACCAGTGGAATGGTACCGTGCAGGCGTACAGGCCCTCATTTCAAGGTGGCGTAAGGCCGTAGCATTGAATGGAGATTACGTTGAAAAATAGTGTTGTGTAGCTAAAAGATTGGGGAATAACCTGGTGTATTTCAATGCTGAATAAAACAACCCCTGTTTCAGAAAAAAAATGTGTTGCATTACTTATTGAACTGCCCTCGTAACTATGCATCAAAGTATCATACCATGTGGGAAGTGAAGACTTATTTGGAAAATTAATGCCTTCCTCTCAGGAGTCGAGAAACTGCGTACTAACATTAGGAGGCTTGTGTCGAATTAGCAGAAATCATGGCTTTGAACATCTTTAGAATCGAAAAAGATAACCAGCTTATGATCAGTCAGCAGCAGAAAAGCGCGACAAGGTACGTGCATAGAATCAATCTTCAATAATTTTAGAAAGGGAATTGCTGAGCGAACACAGGCAGCCATTAACAAACTATCAGGAAAATCATCAAATCAGTAACTTACATATTAATCAATTTTACACACAAATTTATTTGAAAACAAACTATAAATCTGTTACTAATGTTATGCATGTTTTCGTCATTTAACTTACTACAGTAAATGGCAGGCAAAGGTAAATAGTAGCTTTACAGGTCGTATTATTAAAGCTAATGCAGCAATAAACTATTAATAATTAAACTGAAAGTAATAAAGGTTTTTGCTGAGAAGCTACTTCCAAACAATTGCTTGGAGAATAAAAGTAAGTATGATACGCCACTCTACGATTTTTAAATGGAGAGGCACACCTCCTTCTTTACCTATGGAGCTAAATCATGAACAACTGCTGTTCTTGTGCAAAGAAACCAAACAGGAGACAGCACAGGGAAACAACCAAAGCTGAAAAATAATAGGATGATTAAGTGTTATGTTTCATTTTTGGAGGAAATGCGAAAATCGCAAGTTTCATGTAAACTTTCTTACACTACAATAAAAATATGGTATAAATTTACCTTAAAATCTAGTCGTTAAATCAAGCAGACAAAACCTGAAAAAACCGACAAATAACAAGAAAAGCTAGCAACTTGCCTTATGATGAATGTGTTCTAAGCTGATCAAAATTATCGGGAGATGAGTAAACTTCAATGTTTACTCCATGTAACTTATATAATGGAATTCGGAATGAGTGACTACCCAAAAAACAATGAGATGGAGCTGGGAATGAGATAGGCCACGTTCCTTCCTGGAATGAGCACCAGTTATGACAGTTCTGGGAACGAGGACCAGCCACAACCATTCCACAAACGAGGATAAAATGTTACTGGAATGAGAAATGCTACCATTCAGGAAACAATGATGACTCACGACCGTTCTGACTGGTCCTGAAAAGACCGAAGTGAATGTTCCTTAGCAGTAATTCCTTGATCCTATTGTTCACTTTAGTTGACTGATCCTTTGGACCCGTTCGTTTGCAAATGACCCACCTCTATTAGAATTTGGCCGTGTTGTAGGAATCATGGACTGCGATGAACACCACCGCATGCAGACTATTACAACACAAGAAGTAAGGAGACACTATTCCACAGAATGAGTTAGTACATAAGCAAAAATCCAATCAGTTAAAACGCCTTGAACGAACTTGAAAAACGATATGCTTGCTCCAGCAACACGAACACAGCAAGAAATACTAAAACAAACTTGAAGAATACTGAACAATTTTTCCTTGACGCCAAAGTAACATGGTGGACGAGATGAGTAGAAAGCAACTTCAGGCCTATAGACACAAAAGCAATATAACGTATGTGAGAAATAGACTCCTCGGAAACGTAATTTGGCGGACGAGAGAAAAACACCAGAAAACCATATAAAGCCTTTTAATTCGTCGCCAATGAAATATCCTTTGCCCCAGTGGTTGGCTGGCAATATACTGAAGTGCGCCCTTTCAAATAACAACTGTTTATTACAAGAACCAAAGTAAACACAAATTCTGAGAATGAATGTCTACACAACTTGAGATCAGCAATTTCATGAGGAGCAGAGAATATTAATATAGACATAGCCCTAAGAGCTTGGGCTCATGGTCAGTCCACAGAGAACAGCAAGGTGCCGTAACGACATGGTCCGAAAAGGGAATGAGGTCGTAGGCATTCACACTCGAATACTATGAAGTGGTGTTCTCGGGAGCGACTGATGCTGAAGTGTAGCGGTGGACGTTGCTCGCGGTGAGACACCTTTGCAGGCAGTGGCAGGTGGAATCCGCAGCAGAGACTTGAAGAAGCTGTTGGTTGGTCAGAGCCCAGAACTTAACTGGCTTTCGAAGCGCTGAGTGCTTGCAGGATTCTCGAACATTTTCTCAGTTCGAATATAATGAATTTCCTTGAGACAGAGAAGTTGCTGTCCATGCATCAGCACGGCTTTAGAAAGCATCGCTCCTGTGAAACGCAACTCGCCCTTTTATCACATGATATCTTGCGAACCATGGATGAAGGGTATCAGACGGATGCCATATTCCTTGACTTCCGGAAAGCGTTTGACTCGGTGCCCCACTGTAGACTCCTAAGGTACGAGCATATGGGATTGGTTCCCAAGTATGTCAGTGGCTCGAAGACTTCTTAAGTAATAGAACCCAGTACGTTGTCCTCGATGGTGAGTGTTCATCAGAGGTGAGCGTATCATCTGGAGTGCCCCAGGGAAATGTGGTAGGTCCGCTGTTGTTTTCTATCTACATAAATGATCTTTTGGATAGGGTGGATGGCAATGTGCGGCTATTTGCTGATGATACTGTGGTGTACGGGAAGTTGTCGTCGTTGAGTGACTGTAGGAGGATACAAGATGACTTGGACAGGATTTGTGATTGGTGTAAAGAATGGCAGCTAACTCTAAATATAGATAAATGTAAATTAATGCAGATGAATAGGAAAAAAATCCTGTAATGTTTGAATACTCCATTAGTAGTGTAGCGTTTGACACAGCCACGTTGATTAAATATTTGGGCGTAACATTGCAGAGCGATATGAAGTGGGACAAGCATGTAATGGCACTTGTGGGGAAGGCATATAGTCGTCTTCGGTGCATTGGTAGTATTTTGGGAAGATGTAGTTCATCTGAAAGGAGACCGCTTATAAAACACTAATACGACCTATTCTTGAGTACTACTCGAGCGTTTGGAATCCCTATCAGGTCGGATTGAGGGAGGACATACAAGCAATTCAGAGGCAGGCTGCTAGATTTGTTACTGGTAGGTTTGATCATCACACGAGTGTTACGGAAATGCTTCAGGAACTCGGGTGGGAGTCTCTAGAGGAAAGGAGGCGTTCTTTTCGTGAATTACTACTGAGGAAATTTAGAGAACCAGCATTTGAGGCTGACTGCAGTACAATTTTACTGCCACCAACTTACATTTCGCGGAAAGACCACAAAGATAAGATAAGAGAGATTAGGGCTCGTACAGAGGCATATAGGCAGTCATTTTTCCCTCGTTCTGTTTGGGAGTGGAACAGGGAGAGAAGATGCTAGTTGTGGTACGAGGTACCCTCCGCCACGCACCGAATGTAGATGTAGATGTAGACCTAGTGTGCAGGAACGGCTCTGGCGAGAGCGACCAAGGGGGTGGGCGCATTGAAAGACAGTGTTTGTTGCTTTGAATGAGGCCATTTATTGGCAGAAAACTAAAAATTCAAATGGGCAACAAGAGTCAGGCCTGAGGAGGCGAGGGTGAGCCAAGACGTAGTGGTGGGCGAAACATTGTTTGCCGCAAACTTAGGCAACGTTAAGGAAAAGTGGTGGATGCCATTTGGACAAGTCCGAATGGAGTGGAGCACCAGGAAGAGAAGATGATGTTCACGGCTACAGGGCGTGTGGCAGAGAGCGTTCGGCCGATGGGGGGCAGGGTACATCCAGCACGGTCACGCAGCTTCCTCCGCCCTGATTGGTCAGGAGCCGAGAAAACCGCGGGGGCAGCATGGCAAGTTCCAAAGCGTTGGTTGGCCATTTGCACCTAAGCGGCGTTACCTTGTCAGTACACGATGGGGATGCGTGATCGAGACTGCCCACCTTGGTGCTGACTTGCTGCTACTGGATCTTGGGACGAGAAAATCACAGGCAGCTGAAGCTAGCGGCTAATGCTTGACCATAGCAAGAGAATGAAATAAAACTTTTGAAATAAAATAACGATAGAATCCTCTGTTATCTGGCTCAACCTTACACTCCTCCCCCTCCCGTAGGAGCGGAGAACGTATATGATTTTGCTCAATGTGATTGTTATCTGAATGTTGAAAATTTTAGTTTGCAAAGATGAAATAGACATTATTTGATTGTTCCCAAAGAAGATGGCAGGGGCCTTAAACTACAGAGGGAGGGGGGGGGGGGTGCAGAGACTTTGAAGGCCTCCTAGGGGTCACAAAGGGGTTTACACACTTCAACAATATGATGTTTACACAAGAACAAGGAATAAACAAGGAATAAAACAAAATTACATCAGTTAACAAGTGTGAATAAAACACATTGGAAAGTAATACTTTGAATTAGGAGTAAACGCCAAGCGTCTTTGTCTCCAAAATGAATTTAAAAACATATGCATATCACCACCGAAGTTACACACAATGCTGAGTGGCGCGATGCGGCGCGTTGCGTTGTCTTCGACGGGCAGCGCACAAGCTGCCGGCTACAAGGGGGCATGGTGGTGGCCAGACCCGTCCACTGGAACTCAGAGCAGTGGGGTATGAGGGCAGTTTCCCACGTTTCACACATATTTAAAAAGGGGGTCAACATTAGGGAAGCACTTCACTATGCTGCACCAACTTTCACATTAGTTAATAACACAGTTGAACTCTTAAAACTAAGGGAGGGAACATGCCTTCATAGGTTTTTTTATTCAAATCATGGACGATATTGCCATGAGGCTGGGGTTCAGGAACTATTGGAGGGAACGGCCGTAACCGTTTGCAAATCCAATTTTATACAAGATCCATATCAGTACAATAATAAAAATAACAGTGACTGGGGTTACTGTGACACTGGGTATAATAGTGGTATGTAGTGTAGTGGCTGTCTGCCATTCACTTAAATGTGCTAACAGGCGATCGTAAGAAATCTGTCCTCTCTCATGTTTTAAAAGGTCATCGATTGATGTCAAAAGGTGATCATTCGATATATTGTATAAAACAGGTAATTCAGTTGACAAAGGAACCACGAATGAACTTTCAGGTAGAAAAAACATAGGTAAATGGGCGCGAATACTGACAGAGTAAGTCATACTGGCATGAAAGGTTACAAGTGGCATAATAACATCACAATAGGAACTACACTCCTGGAAATGGAAAAAAGAACACACTGACACCGGTGTGTCAGACCCACCATACTTGCTCCGGACACTGCGAGAGGGCTGTACAAGCAATGATCACACGCACGGCACAGCGGACACACCAGGAACCGCGGTGTTGGCCGTCGAATGGCGCTAGCTGCGCAGCATTTGTGCACCGCCGCCGTCAGTGTCAGCCAGTTTGCCGTGGCATACGGAGCTCCATCGCAGTCTTTAACACTGGTAGCATGCTGCGACAGCGTGGACGTGAACCGTATGTGCAGTTGACGGACTTTGAGCGAGGGCGTATAGTGGGCATGCGGGAGGCCGGGTGGACGTACCGCCGAATTGCTCAACACGTGGGGCGTGAGGTCTCCACAGTACATCGATGTTGTCGCCAGTGGTCGGCGGAAGGTGCACGTGCCCGTCGACCTGGGACCGGACCGCAGCGACGCACGGATGCACGCCAAGACCGTAGGATCCTACGCAGTGCCGTAGGGGACCGCACCGCCACTTCCTAGCAAATTAGGGACACTGTTGCTCCTGGGGTATCGGCGAGGACCATTCGCAACCGTCTCCATGAAGCTGAGCTACGGTCCCGCACACCGTTAGGCCGTCTTCCGCTCACGCCCCAACATCGTGCAGCCCGCCTCCAGTGGTGTCGCGACAGCGAGAATGGAGGGACGAATGGAGACGTGTCGTCTTCAGCGATGAGAGTCGCTTCTGCCTTGGTGCCAATGATGGTCGTATGCGTGTTTGGCGCCGTGCAGGTGAGCGCCACAATGAGGACTGCATACGACCGAGGCAGACAGGGCCAACACCCGGCATCATGGTGTGGGGAGCGATCTCCTACACTGGCCGTACACCACTGGTGATCGTCGATGGGGACACTGAATAGTGCACGGTACATCCAAACCGTCATCGAACCCATCGTTCTACCATTCCTAGACCGGCAAGGGAACTTGCTGTTCCAACAGGACAATACACGTCCGCATGTATCCCGTGCCACCCAACGTGCTCTAGAAGGTGTAAGTCAACTACCCTGGCCAGCAAGATCTCCGGATCTGTCCCCCATTGAGCATGTTTGGGACTGGATGAAGCGTCGTCTCACGCGGTCTGCACGTCCAGCACGAACGCTGGTCCAACTGAGGCGCCAGGTGGAAATGGCATGGCAAGCCGTTCCACAGGACTACATCCAGCATCTCTACGATCGTCTCCATGGGAGAATAGCAGCCTGCATTGCTGCAAAAGGTGGATATACACTGTACTAGTGCCGACATTGTGCATGCTCTGTTGCCTGTGTCTATGTGCCTGTGGTTCTGTCAGTGTGATCATGTGATGTATCTGACCCCAGGAATGTGTCAATAAAGTTTCCCCTTCCTGGGACAATGAATTCACGGTGTTCTTATTCAATTTCCAGGAGTGTATTTGCTAAATATCCGCTGATCAAGATTACAATCTCGTATGTTTGCGATTGGAATTACGTTCATAGCAAGGAAGTGTAAATATCGTGGGTTGGTCTAATAATGCGGGCGGGAGTCAGCGCAGCGTCTACGGCAGATGACTTCAAGGCCGCTTCTCGCGCTACATCACTGCACTACACAGAAAGTAAGCGGCGAGTCTAAGCAGACGCTGTTTACTGAGCTGACTGTACTTGGCACTCTCGATTACTTGCAGAACGGAAACTCCACATGTTTTGGGCTCCTGCACCCGATGAACGTATTTATGTGATTCAGAATGAGAAGACTGATTAAGTTGCAGGGGACAAAGCTATGAGATCAAACACTCACATCTACTGGGTGTTCGGACACTTGTTCGGATAATTATCCGAACCGCAGATTTTTTCCCAATGGTAATACCTCAGAAAACAGTTAATGGTCCACTGCCATCAAGGGAGGAGCGATACCTCTATAAAATGGCTGTAAAAGTGTGTCTAATATACAGGGTTATATAAGTTCTCGTGGTACTGCCGGAAGGCATAGCCAAGCTACCCCTCCATGACAGAAGAAAGGAAAAAGATAGAATAGAAACGTTGACCTGGCAGTAGGTATGAGAAAAATGGGGGGGGGGGGGGGGGGGGGAATGTCTGCAGCGACTAATACGGCAGTAGGGCGTACCATCCACAGCGACTTCCACAGCAGAATCGGTCGCCTACCCCTGCCTAGCAGGAGAGTAAGGAACCGAGTCAACGAAATTTGGCCTCTACTAAACTGGCTTTATCGTGGGTCAGAGCAGGTCTGATCTTAGTTAATCGGCAGTGAATCGACTACATAGCACCTTGGGAAAGGTATATGATGTCCTTAAAAACAAAATAGATGGGGCACAGGTGTGAGTCAGTTGTGACGTAGCGATCGTGTAGCAAATTGCTCATGGGTGCAGGTAATTACTAATACTATATGAAGATGTGTGGTGGACTTTCGATGAAACTTCTCGGGCGGCTCGTAAGCCATATAGTAAAATCAGTCACAAACCACGAGGCTCATAGCCTCGACAGTAGGAAGTATTAGTGTGGGAGAACAGTGTCAAATATCCAGTGTCACTAGTGTGCGAATGTATGTTTGTGTTGTTGGTTGAGAAACAGCTCTGCTTAACTCCGATGCCAGGGAAAAGTAGGGGGTAGCAGCGCTGTGAAGCAATTCTGCTTAGCCCTCTCCCCGGGGAAAAGGGGGGGGGGAGTGTTACCGCAGATGTACATTGACCCTGGTTGAACCTCGGATTGCAATACGTTAATACCCTAAATGTAGTCAGCGTGCAGGACAAATGCTAGAGAGGCCCAGAAGGCTGAACGCGGCAACAAAAGAGAAATTCTGACTGTAATAGTCGTATTGTAACGTAGAAGGCTGTAACTAGATGGTACAGTCAGGTTTCCATGCGAGGGCCTGAGCAAGAATGGGTGGATAGTCTAAGGGCATGATACTGATTGGACCTCTGATTACAATAAGTGAATAGCCGAAGAGTAGGCAGAGTGCAGGACGAATATTGCTTCATATCAGTATTGGAAGAAGCGTAACGTCACAAGAGCTGTAAGCCGCGCAGTATGAATATTGCTAGATTGTAGTAGTCATATTGAAATATACACTCCTGGAAATTGAAAGAAGAACACCGTGAATTCATTGTCCCAGGAAGGAGAAACTTTATTGACACATTCCTGGGGTCAGATACATCACATGATCACACTGACAGAACCACAGGCACATAGACACAGGCAACAGAGCATGCACAATGTCGGCACTAGTACAGTGTATATCCACCTTTCGCAGCAATGCAGGCTGCTATTCTCCCATGGAGACGATCGTAGAGATGCTGGATGTAGTCCTGTGGAACGGCTTGCCATGCCATTTCCACCTGGCGCCTCAGTTGGACCAGCGTTCGTGCTGGACGTGCAGACCGCGTGAGACGACGCTTCATCCAGTCCCAAACATGCTCAATGGGGGACAGATCCGGAGATCTTGCTGGCCACGGTAGTTGACTTACACCTTCTAGAGCACGTTGGGTGGCACGGGATACATGCGGACGTGCATTGTCCTGTTGGAACAGCAAGTTCCCTTGCCGGTCTAGGAATGGTAGAACGATGGGTTCGATGACGGTTTGGATGTACCGTGCACTATTCAGTGTCCCCTCGACGATCACCAGTGGTGTACGGCCAGTGTAGGAGATCGCTCCCCACACCATGATGCCGGGTGTTGGCCCTGTGTGCCTCGGTCGTATGCAGTCCTGATTGTGGCGCTCACCTGCACGGCGCCAAACACGCATACGACCATCATTGGCACCAAGGCAGAAGCGACTCTCATCGCTGAAGACGACACGTCTCCATTCGTCCCTCCATTCACGCCTATCGCGACACCACTGGAGGCGGGCTGCACGATGTTGGGGCGTGAGCGGAAGACGGCCTAACGGTGTGCGGGACCGTAGCCCAGCTTCATGGAGACGGTTGCGAATGGTCCTCGCCGATACCCCAGGAGCAACAGTGTCCCTAATTTGCTGGGAAGTGGCGGTGCGGTCCCCTACGGCACTGCGTAGGATCCTACGGTCTTGGCGTGCATCCGTGCGTCGCTGCGGTCCGGTCCCAGGTCGAAGGGCACGTGCACCTTCCGCCGACCACTGGCGACAACATCGATGTACTGTGGAGACCTCACGCCCCACGTGTTGAGCAATTCGGCGGTACGTCCACCCGGCCTCCCTCATGCCCACTATACGCCCTCGCTCAAAGTCCGTCAACCGCACATACGGTTCACGTCCACGCTGTCGCGGCATGCTACCAGTGTTAAAGACTGCGATGGAGCTCCGTATGCCACGGCAAACTGGCTGACACTGACGGCGGCGGTGCACAAATGCTGCGCAGCTAGCGCCATTCGACGGCCAACACCGCGGTTCCTGGTGTGTCCGCTGTGCCGTGCGTGTGATCATTGCTTGTACAGCCCTCTCGCAGTGTCCGGAGCAAGTATGGTGGGTCTGACACACCAGTGTCAATGTGTTCTTTTTTCCATTTCCAGGAGTGTAGAAGGCAATGACACACAGATAAAAGAGATAGGTAGGGGATCGATTTACGAAATCGAAAACTGAAAGAGTGAACCAATCAGCTGGGCACACTGTGGGCGCTAACCACAATATGTAAGGCACACGGCGCTGGAGGAAATACTTTTCCTGTATGAAGGTATAGTGTACAGCGCATCGTTGACATGACGGTATCGCCTACTTAACTGTTTATGCGACAATACTGTAGAGGACAAGGGGTTATTTTTAGGAAATACGGTGCGAAATTGTGATTTAGTGTGTTTCAGTCCGCGATGCGCCAACCTCACGGCACATGGCGGGCGAAGGCTGTCCAGCGCGTTACGCAGGTGACACAGTTTTGCAACGAGCGTCGGCATGTGTGTACGTGCGCGGCAGCCATCAACAGCCAGAACGCAGTATTAGCAGAATTACGCAGGCACGGGCCGCGTGTGGCGCGGTTGCGTTAGCCAACTCATCGAGAACCTTCTAATAAACACAGCACCACGTAACCGGTGGATTCTGTTGTGGGTTGGCAGGAGAGCCAACACCGGGTACTAGAGGAAGCCGAAAGGCACGCGTTTTAGCTCACGCAGGCTGGCGTGAGGTCTGGAACAGGACAAGGAATTAAGACTTTAGAAAAACGGACGTAGCTGGTGGAATACTTAACTTTAATCCATTAATGATGAGCGTCGCTCTTGACTGTACATGATTCAGTATCAATAGTAATTGGTAATGGCGCCTTGCTAGGTCGTAGCAAACGACGTAGCTGAAGGCTATGCTAACTATCGTCTCGGCAAATGAGAGCGTATTTTGTCAGTGAACCATCGCTAGCAAAGTCGGTTGTACAACTGGGCGAGTGCTAGGAAGTCTCTCTAGACCTGTCGTGTGGCGGCGCTCAGTCTGCAATCACTGATAGTGGCGACACGTGGGTCTGACGTATACTAACGGACCGCTGCCGATTTAAAGGCTACCACCTAGCAAGTGTGATGTCTGGCGGTGACACCACAGATTCAGCAGTGGTCTGCACTGTTTAAGGGCATCAGAGGTGGGCGTCTGCATTCGGTTCGCCGATTGGGCGTTCGGTCGCTGTTACATCGTCGTCATCAGTTACGGTGTCCCCGAGGACTGGGGGGCGGAGGGCGTTGCCCGCTGCTGCACCGGCGACTCCCGGCGTCGTCACGAGCCGCCGAGTCTGAAGGGGCCGAGCTTGGCCGGACGTCGTGCCGTTAACCTCCTACCGCCTGCGCAGCTGCTGACCGAGCACGGCGTCGTGTTCCCCGGGCTGCGTACATCAGCACGTCTCCACCACGACACGAGCGGTGGGGCTGAGCTACCAGAAACTGTATTGGAAGAACCAACAAAAAGAGGAAGATGCTAAAAACAGCCACCTTCTTCTACCCAGCCACACCCTACAACCCCGACCACATCACCCGCTCCGGTCATCCTGTTACAATACTGCGATTCCAAGACAGCTACCACGTAATTCGTCTTAAAACTCGACATCTCTTTCAAGAAAGAACCATGTTGTGCGACCAAATTCGCCGTCTTCATTCTCTCACCATTTTGTGACTAAATTCGCTGTCTTTATAATTCTCACCATTTTGCGACTACATTTACCGTCTCTGTAGCTCCTTAGTGCTGGCCTCATTGGGCCCAGCTAGTTGCTTAAAATTCACATCTGTCCTTGGATATACTGCAGTGCCCTGACACACGTCATACAGTTAAATAATACTGCTTCAGTAGTCGGTGATCCTTCAGAAAATACACTCCTGGAAATTGAAATAAGAACACCGTGAATTCATTGTCCCAGGAAGGGGAAACTTTATTGACACATTCCTGGGGTCAGATACATCACATGATCACACTGACAGAACCACAGGCACATAGACACAGGCAACAGAGCATGCACAATGTCGGCACTAGTACAGTGTATATCCACCTTTTGCAGCAATGCAGGCTGCTATTCTCCCATGGAGACGATCGTAGAGATGCTGGATGTAGTCCTGTGGAACGGCTTGCCATGCCATTTCCACCTGGCGCCTCAGTTGGACCAGCGTTCGTGCTGGACGTGCAGACCGCGTGAGACGACGCTTCATCCAGTCCCAAACATGCTCAATGGGGGACAGATCCGGAGATCTTGCTGGCCAGGGTAGTTGACTTACACCTTCTAGAGCACGTTGGGTGGCACGGGATACATGCGGACGTGCATTGTCCTGTTGGAACAGCAAGTTCCCTTGCCGGTCTAGGAATGGTAGAACGATGGGTTCGATGACGGTTTGGATGTACCGTGCACTATTCAGTGTCCCCTCGACGATCACCAGTGGTGTACGGCCAGTGTAGGAGATCGCTCCCCACACCATGATGCCGGGTGTTGGCCCTGTCTGCCTCGGTCGTATGCAGTCCTCATTGTGGCGCTCACCTGCACGGCGCCAAACACGCATACGACCATCATTGGCACCAAGGCAGAAGCGACTCTCATCGCTGAAGACGACACGTCTCCATTCGTCCCTCCATTCACGCCTGTCGCGACACCACTGGAGGCGGGCTGCACGATGTTGGGGCGTGAGCGGAAGACGGCCTAACGGTGTGCGGGACCGTAGCCCAGCTTCATGGAGACGGTTGCGAATGGTCCTCGCCGATACCCCAGGAGCAGCAGTGTCCCTAATTTGCTGGGAAGTGGCGGTGCGGTCCCCTACGGCACTGCGTAGGATCCTACGGTCTTGGCGTGCATCCGTGCGTCGCTGCGGTCCGGTCCCAGGTCGACGGGCACCTGCACCTTCCGCCGACCACTGACGACAACATCGATGTACTGTGGAGACCTCACGCCCCACGTGTTGAGCAATTCGGCGGTACGTCCACCCAGCCTCCCGCATGCCCACTATACGCCCTCGCTCAAAGTCCGTCAACTGCACATACGGTTCACGTCCACGCTGTCGCGGCATGCTACCAGTGTTAAAGACTGCGATGGATGTATGCCACGGCAAACTGGCTGACACTGACGGCGGCGGTGCACAAATGCTGCGCAGCTAGCGCCATTCGACGGCCAACACCGCGGTTCCTGGTGTGTCCGCTGTGCCGTGCGTGTGATCATTGCTTGTACAGCCCTCTCGCAGTGTCCGGAGCAAGTATGGTGGGTCTGACACACCGGTGTCAATGTGTTCTTTTTTCCATTTCCAGGAGTGTACAATGGAAGAACAATCTCAAAGAATGCACAGGTTTTGAACTGCGATTTCCGCTTACTGGCGTTTAAGCTGCGAGCTAGATGCGGTTTGCGTTTGATAGTGCTCGAACAGCGATCGTCAGAGAGCATAGAACACTGTTCTCGTGAACTCTTCTTCGACACGAAAGATTAAAGTACATGGAATGGGCTGTGGCACGAAAACTAAAGGTGTAATGAACGTTGCGGTCAGCTGAAGTCTACGCGGTTGTTGGCCACTTCATACAAGATACATGGCTCTTCAGGTGTTTTTCGGTTGAAAGCTGAAAGAGGAAAGTGGGTAGGACGGACTATGCCACGAAATCGAAAAGTTAAGGAACGACATAGACGGCTAGGGATCCGTGCAATTTCCAGTCACGTTAGGCAAGGTGCGTGTCCTTGCAGGTTGTCCTCTTGTTTATCTAACGAACGAGATGCACGGCCAAAATCTCTTGACCTCTGGGGCTTATTCACTCTCTTTAAATTATCTATAGTGGGGAGGCATGTGGCATGTCCCTCCCAATAAACATTCAAACACAAATGGAATAAGGCATGAATAAATCTTAAGTTACCCTTCCAAAATAGTTTCTTATCTAGAACATTATTAGTAAACACTTAAATAATGGGCAATACTCGGGAACTTACTCTAGCATAATTGAAATCCCACAAAATGAATAACTACCCTCATAACTCTGGCAACAAATTAACACATAGAAACATCAGGCTCATTGACACAAATGCTAAATTACTGGTGCTGGCAAAACTCTAGGGGGGTTGGCATGGTAAATAATTGACAAAAAATCATAGACAAAATGAATACATAAAAATAGTATATAGACATAAGTATTTGGCAACCCATCATAGTGACACACATGGTTGCAAGACTGCGATAGAAGCAGAAGTACGAAAGACAAATGTTGATGGTGTTGGGACAGCAACCAGCCACAAATTTACTTTCATCAAAATTTGTCTTCAAATAACAGCCATGGTGTCCAACCATGTCATCATATGACAAAATTGCAGTACGAAATACTGTCTCTCTTTCACAAAACTCCCTTATTCACCAGTTATACTTCATAGCAAAATAAATATAAGTATTATCTATTATTCTCATTATGCTCTTGCTTGCATCTCCATACTAATTGAAAGGTCTTTGGTATGTCTATCTACATGAACGCTGTCATTATGTCGTGACAATGTCATTAGTAATGCTGTATAATAGTACAGTGTCAAGTAAATATTTCCTCTAGCAATGTTTTAGTGTAAAGTGGTTTCATCTCTCTTTCAGTTTTTAGATCGATAATTGCCATTATCCGATTTGATATTATTAAATGTTAACTTCCTTTGTACGATATCTCCTGCATTAATTTGTACTCCTTGTCTCATAACTAAGTAATGTTGATTCTTGGCAGCCTCCTAACTAATTGTTGCTCCTACTGTTAACTCTCTCACCTACCTGCTTCGTAATACTCGTTGACAATGGTTCGACAATACTGGTTGCTTCTCAGTGGCGTCGACATATCTTACCTGTCGGTGTTTTGGTTACTGAATAAAATTAGACTCCATTTGCCACGTGTAGCGTGTATAAGAAAGAAGGTAATTTAGTGTTGACAATGTGCGTAAAGTTATTCAAAATATTCGTGGTATAGTGGTTAAGAATTCTATGTTGAGAATCAGTGATGCTTGAGGCACTGGAGATGCAGCAGGTGACGCGCTCATAAGATTGCAGGGTGCTGACATTGCAGACACGACTGGCTCTAACCGGTGCGAGAGCAGTGCTGGTAAGCGCGGAAAGGGATTCATCCCACTGGCAGGACGTCGAGCGCTAAATACAGGGTGTTTCATAAATGACCGGTATATTTGAAACGGCAATAAAAACTACACGAGCAGCGATAGAAATACACCGTTTGTTGCAATATGCTTGGGACAACAGTACATTTTCAGGCAGACAAACTTTCGAAATTACAGTAGTTACAATTTTCAACAACAGATGGCGCTGCGGTCTGGGAAACTCTATAGTACGATATTTTCCACATATCCACCATGCGTAGCAATAATATGGCGTAGTCTCTGAATGAAATTACCCGAAACCTTTGACAACGTGTCTGGCGGAATGGCTTCACATGCAGATGAGATGTACTGCTTCAGCTGTTCAATTGTTTCTGGATTCTGGCGGTACACCTGGTCTTTCAAGTGTCCCCACAGAAAGAAGTCACAGGGGTTCATGTCTGGCGAATAGGGAGGCCAATCCACGCCGCCTCCTGTATGTTTCAGATACCCCAAAGCAATCACACGATCATCGAAATATTCATTCAGGAAATTAAAGACGTCGGCCGTGCGATGTGGCCGGGCACCATCTTGCATAAACCACGAGGTGTTCGCAGTGTCGTCTAAGGCAGTTTGTACCGCCACAAATTCACGAAGAATGTCCAGATAGCGTGATGCAGTAATCGTTTCGGATCTGAAAAATGGGCCAATGATTCCTTTGGAAGAAATGGCGGCCCAGACCAGTACTTTTTGAGGATGCAGGAACGATGGGACTGCAACATGGGGCTTTTCGGTTCCCCATATGCGCCAGTTCTGTTTATTGACGAAGCCGTCCAGGTAAAAATAAGCTTCGTCAGTAAACCAAATGCTGCCCACATGCATATCGCCGTCATCAATCCTGTGCACTATATCGTTAGCGAATGTCTCTCGTGCAGCGATGGTAGCGGCGCTGAGGGGTTGCCGCGTTTGAATTTTGTATGGATAGAGGTGTAAACTCTGGCGCATGAGACGATACGTGGACGTTGGCGTCATTTGGACCGCAGCTGCAACACGGCGAACGGAAACCCGAGGCCGCTGTTGGATCACCTGCTGCACTAGCTGCGCGTTGCCCTCTGTAGTTGCCGTACACGGACGCCCGACCTTTCCAACACGTTCATCCGTCACGTTCCCAGTCCGTTGAAATTTTTCAAACAGATCCTTTATTATATCGCTTTTCGGTCCTTTGGTTACATTAAACCTCCGTTGAAAACTTCGTCTTGTTGCAACAACACTGTGTTCTAGGCGGTGGAATTCCAACACCAGAAAAATCGTCTGTTCTAAGGAGTAAACCATGTTGTCTACAGCACACTCGCACGTTGTGAACAGCACACGCTTACAGCAGAAAGACGACGTACAGAATGGCGCACCCACAGACTGCGTTGTCTTCTATATCTTTCACATCACTTGCGGCGCCATCTGTTGTTGAAAATTGTAACTACTGTAATTTCGAAAGTTTGTCCGCCTGAAAATGTACTGTTGTCCCAAGCATATTGCAACAAACGGTGTATTTCTATCGCTGCTCGTTTAGTTTTTATTGCCGTTTCAAATATACCGGTCATTTTTGAAACACCCTGTAACTCCAGAATAATTCTCTGCGAAACACAGGTTCAGTGATTATTTTATAGTAATAACAGCGACTGTCAATGTAACTCGTATACCTAATGTTGTATATAGAGGCATGAGATGACTTCTCAAGTAACTCTTTGCAGGTCATGGGTTCGATTCTAGTAGGAACTGTCTCTTTCCCAACTGAAGTAGGTGGCAGTTTTAGATTTTACTTGGTTTATTACTCTGTTGAAAGTTACTTGCGTGGTGTTCCATTGGAGCGTTTATCTCTCCCTTCTTTACACTACTGATTAGTATGTACATAAAACACTCTCAATGATATTGTGGCAGCAGATTAAAGATTAACTTCAGTAATAGAAGCATTAGCGAAGGTAAAAATGGTGTCATATAAGGTGTAGATGTTTTGTGTACTTCTTGCTTTTGCTAACGTTTATCGTAGCCATTGTTGTATACTGCAATAGGTGACAAGGCTTTGACACTCTGGGAATGCAGGAGTGTGTGCTTTCTTAGCCATCGTTTCTCCTGCCTGTGGCTGGATACAAAACAGATGACTGGGCTTGGTCCCAATGGGGGGTGTGGGGCGGTGGTGGAGAGCAGTAAAGGGCCTTTGTACATGGAGGCTGGGTAGCTTTCCTTGTACCTTATGTTGTTCACAACATTTATTCATGGCTGGCCTTCTTTTCAAAAGGCGCAGATAACTCAATCATTAAAATTCACGGAACTGTCACGATTCATTTACTCACTTGAACATTCTGCTCTTCTAAAATGTACGTAATTGATGGGTGTTATATTTCTATATGGACTGTGATGATGACTTGACTTTCTCAAATATCGTTTACTTGAAACTCAGGGCTAATAACTTCTGAGATTGATTGTGGGGTACGCAGTTAGAACTGTTATTCTGGGTTGGTATTAACTCGGTTTTTACTCTGCTTTATGTGCTGATGGCATTTCAAACTCGATCCTTTTGGCTAACGTGTTTCCCACACAGCGGTCACTTTGCAGAATAAGTACCTCGGTAATCTTCCTTGATGCCATATAGATCTGTTCATTAACCGCAAGAGTGGCAATACAACATAGGTGAAGACCGATTTGAGACCCCACCGTCTCCTATTTGGTGGATTAGGCGGTATTTACAAAAAAACTTTTTTCCATGCTGAAAATTCAAGTAAATGACAGATATAGATTTCCAGCCTAAAGTGAAACTAGTAGAATCTGTAAGGCAATATTAGGCTGGTGAGTTTACTTTTATAACTACCTTCTTTGGGTCTGTTGGTTACTTTGCAACTGTATATTGGAAAGTGCGGAAACATAGCATGGGGGCTGACTCTACCGTGGCAGAGGCATGTGGCCCGTGGGGAGGAGGGATGGAGAGTGAGTGGTACTGCATCACAAGACAGTGCGGGGAGGGGCGGAATCCTAATGGCCGCTCACTCGGTGGGGAGGGCAAGGCTTGCTGTCTATAAACAAAGCTGTGTGCAGCTATCTTGCCTGGCATTAACCAGCGACTTTCTCTGTTGCATTTGGTATATAGGAACACATAGTATCATGAAAACTTACCTTGTTGTTTCTCCAGTGGCATATTAAGAATCAATATAATAGCACTTAGGGAGGGCTCCTTTTACTTTTAAAGTATCGTATTTGATGTTTAACATGAATGTATGTATTCTTGTTAATTGAAGACACTGTCTCTATAGCCTGGTGTTCAGATTGTTTTTTTCTCTTTTTAACATTGTTATTATGGGTGTCTGAGCTCTTAGCATAAACATACGTGTAATGTGGTGTACCCACCGTAAGTGGAAGGTGGCAGGTTGTCTCTGATCTTCTGCTAATGGCAGTTACGAATACATGTGACTAACATGCTTTTATGGCAAAGCTTTAACAGCTGTTCCTGTTCACTGTTTACTAAATCAATATGTGAGGTGTCGTTCCATTTGACATAGAAAAGATTAACTTATTCTCATTCTGTGTTCTACTGACAAGGACAATTTTTTCCCTTCAATTCCCTTACTAAAGAGTGATTGTGTTTCCAGCTCTTTACCACTACAACATTACTGAAGACATTGAATTATGCAAGACAAAATGATTACGAAAAATTCCAATCTCTTCTCATTAACATATGACATCCAAACTTCTATTACAAATGGTTGCCAATACTTATGATTACTTACAAATAACATGCACAACTTAAATGAATACATTGCATTGACGGCAGTTTCCCATCAGTTAGTTCTCTTGCTCCACTAAAGACTTTTCAAATTAAGTACATGGCATGTTGGACCTAGTCCCTGGATCGTAAACCGTAGGGGTGTTTTGATCTTAGAGCATATTTAGGTCGTGCTATAGGTGGTCGCACTACTTTCTTTCTTATCTTCTTGGTTGGGGCTACTTGTGTAGCAGGCTCTGCTTTACTGTCAAGCGGAGGTGGCTCACAAGGGAACCTCCCCATCGCACCCCCCTCAGATTTAGTTATAAGTTGGCACAGTGGATAGGCCTTGAAAAACTGAACACAGATCAATCGAGAAAACAGGAAGAAGTTGTGTGGAACTATGAAAAAAAAAAAGGAAAATATACAAACTGAGCAGTCCATGCGCAAGACAGGCAACAACATCAAGGAGAGTGTGAGCTCAGGAGCGCTGTGGTCCCGTGATTAGCGTGAGCAGCTGCGCAACGAGAGGGCCTTAGTTCAAGTCTTCCTTCCGGTGAATAGTGTACTCTCTTTATTTTCGCAAAGTTATGATCTATCCGTTCGTTCGTTCACGTCTCTGTTCACTGTAATAAGTTTAGTGTCTGTGTTTTGCGACTGCACCGCAAAACCGTGTGATTAGTAGATGAAACTCGCGAGCTATATTTGCTGGATTCATATTGCCCACGGAATACATCTCACGTATTTAATGCACTCTCGTCCAAAGCAGCGAACAGTCAACTGCCAGACAGGGAGCCTCGTTAGCAGGAATACTCTCTCTTCCGTGCGCTGTAGTCGACTGACGTCGTGTGTTTCGATGTTCGTTTAGGTGTAGCGTCCCCATACTATTTTTTTTATCTCATTTTGTTCGCTATTGTTCGTTGCATCTGCTCGGGGTGGACGTCGTAAGACAACCGTTTATTGATCGATTAACTCAGTTTTTTTTTAATTGCAGAGGGCACGTAACCCTCTGACCGAACACGCTGAGCTACCGTGCCGGCAGCATACTACGGCGCAGTTACCTCGCATCGGACGGACGGAAGGACAGATAATAATTGTCTGAAAATAAAGAATTAAACTATTCACTCGAAGGAAGACTTGAACCAAGGCCCTCTCGGTCCGCAGCTGCTCACGCTAACCACGGGACCACGGCGCTCCTGAGCTCACACTCTCCTTGATGTTGCCTATCTTGCGCATGGACTACTCAGTTTGTATATTTTGCTTATTTTTCATAGTTCCACACAACTTCTTCCTGTTTTCTCGATTGATCTGTGTTCAGTTTTTGAAGGCCTATCCACTGTGCCAACTTGTAACTAAATCTGAGGGGGGTGCGATGGGGAGGTTCCCTTGTCAGAACCCTTACACAACTTTAACCTGTCAAAATGAACGATCACTGTCCAGTCTGCTAACTGCTGCTGAGTCGTATCTTCGACTACTGATTGAAAATGATACGGTAAACGATATGGCTTTTGCGCAATCGGCCGAGCTTCACCGGTCGGAATTTCGTACTGAACCAAATCTGCAGCTGGTAAAAAACTGCCTCTCTTCAAACAACCAAGAAAACTCGTCTAACACTGGCTGTAACATCTTTTCTCTCCGACACCTAAATGACTTAACTTCTCTGACAACTGATGCCGTAATGGCGATGCCATATAACGCACTTCTCTAACTGGAAACTCCTTGTTCTCCCGTCCCTTCTCGTCTTTACTTTGTTGAATCTCAGCTCGTCCTACTTCTTCCAAAATCTCCTGTCCACTAGCGACAATAGTACTTTTCGGTATTATAAGATCTTTCACGCCAAAATTATCTGTTCTCACAGGTATGGCGAAACTTTTCTGTTTTCTTTCCGATCGACAAATACTTCTCTTAATGTGAACTTGATGACGATCTAACACATCATTCTGGGTGAGTGGGTCAACCAGAATGTCTTTCCTCGGCCACCTCTGATTCTTGATATCTATCCAAAGAATTTTTCCACTTCTGCCTCTTATCCTTCCACGGTCGGTAGTTTTTGTCGCCCACATGTCGTTTTTATGGGAAACTGTGAACGGTGGCTTTCACAGCTTTCTCGCGTCTAATGGGTTGGCGAACTGCCAAAACGATGAATTGCTTCACCTAACTGCACAGTTCGCGTCTGATAATTCACTATCGATTGATAATGGTGCGGGAAGTCATTCCCCCCGTCCGCAGCTCGTGGTCGTGCGGTAGCGTTCTCGCTTCCCACGCCCGGGTTCCTGGCTTCGATTCCCGGCGGGGTTAGGGGTTTTCTCTGCCTCGTGATGACTGGGTGTTGTGTGATGTCCTTAGGTTAGTTAGGTTTAAGTAGTTCTAAGTTCTAGGGGACTGATGACCGAAGTCATTCCCTAGTATGATGCCGAAATCGCGTTTCTTTAGCCTCACTACTTTCATCTCCTGACTGTAACTATTCTCATCTACACTCCTGGAAATGGAAAAAAGAACACATTGACACAGGTGTGTCAGACCCACCATACTTGCTCCTGACACTGCGAGAGGGCTGTACAAGCAATGATCAACGCACGGCACAGCGGACACACCAAGAACCGCGGTGTTGGCCGTCGAATGGCGCTAGCTGCGCAGCATTTGTGCACCGCCGCCGTCAGTGTCAGCCAGTTTGCCGTGGCATACGGAGCTCCATCGCAGTCTTTAACACTGGTAGCATGCCGCGACAGCGTGGACGTGAACCGTATGTGCAGTTGACGGACTTTGAGCGAGGGCGTATAGTGGGCATGCGGGAGGCCGGGTGGACGTACCGCCGAATTGCTCAACACGTGGGGCGTGAGGTCTCCACAGTACATCGGTGTTGTCGCCAGTGGTCGGCGGAAGGTGCACGTGCCCGTCGACCTGGGACCGGACCGCAGCGACGCACGGATGCACGCCAAGACCGTAGGATCCTACGCAGTGCCGTAGGGGGCCGCACCGCCACTTCCCAGCAAATTAGGGACACTGTTGCTCCTGGGGTATCGGCGAGGACCATTCACAACCGTCTCCATGAAGCTGGGCTACGGTCCCGCACACCGTTAGGCCGTCTTCCGCTCACGCCCCAACATCGTGCAGCCCGCCTCCAGTGGTGTCGCGACAGGCGTGAATGGAGGGACGAATGGAGACGTGTCGTCTTCAGCGATGAGAGTCGCTACTGCCTTGGTGCCAATGATGGTCGTATGCGTGTTTGGCGCCGTGCAGGTGAGCGCCACAATCAGGACTGCATACGACCGAGGCACACAGGGCCAACACCCGGCATCATGGTGTGGGGAGCGATCTCCTACACTGGCCGTACACCACTGTTGATCGTCGAGGGGACACTGAATAGTGCACGGTACATCCAAACCGTCATCGAACCCATCGTTCTACCATTCCTAGACCGGCAAGGGAACTTGCTGTTCCAACAGGACAATGCACGTCCGCATGTATCCCGTGCCACCCAACGTGCTCTAGAAGGTGTAAGTCAACTACCCTGGCCAGCAACATCTCCGGATCTGTCCCCCATTGAGCATGTTTGGGACTGGATGAAGCGTCGTCTCACGCGGTCTGCACGTCCAGCACGAACGCTGGTCCAACTGAGGCGCCAGGTGGAAATGGCAGGGCAAGCCGTTCCACAGGACTACATCCAGCATCTCTACGATCGTCTCCATGGGAGAATAGCAGCCTGCATTGCTGCGAAAGGTGGATATACACTGTACTAGTGCCGACATTGTGCATGCTCTGTTGCCTGTGTCTATGTGCCTGTGGTTCTGTCAGTGTGATCATGTGATGTATCTGACCCCAGGAATGTGTCAATAAAGTTTCCCCTTCCTGGGACAATGAATTCACGGTGTTCTTATTTCAATTTCCAGGAGTGTATTTTCAGGTTCACCACACACGTACCTGCAGGGATAATTGTTTCTTCTGCAAGACCACTAATATGAAATCGGGATGGCTACAGCGCTCTTCGATCATTTTTGTCTACAAATAACACATTCACTTGCGCACCAGTATCAATTAAAATCTTAACTAATTTCTTCCCAAGTATGCCACTTACACTAATATGCTCCACCGCCATTTGCAGGGATGAATCCTAGCACTGGGGTTGTGATTTGACGTATATGAGACGCAACAAGATCAAATGGAAGCACAAATTGAACACATGTTTGTTTAAAAAAGTACCAAGTATTCGAATCTATTTTAAAAGTATACTAAAATGAATGAAGTTTCCTAATTTCCGAAATACGTCTGCATAGAGATGCGAAATTTAAGAATGTAAGGCTCTTTCCTGACAAGGTGGAGCGAGTTTACATCGAGTTATTTGCATTAGATAATTACATGAAACTTTTAAAGTAGCAGACAGTACGATTATTATTTAATTCACGTAATTTTTCTGTCAGGTCCTGCTAGCTTTTTGCCGACTACTGTGTACACTTTGCACGCTTACTTTTGATTAGCACAGTATTGTCTACACTCGAATTTTGGTATGATTAATTGCAATAACCCATATCACTTAAAATACGGTAGGAATTTCATTCGCACATTAGTTTTTAACTCTGATAGCACCTCTAAAAGTGGTTGAGTTTGCAACATTTGATCAAATATCACCACCTGACAACACATGTTAAGTATCTAACCGCAATTATTCGACCTACCTCTGATTCATACTTAATATATATTTGATTGTCTTGGTAACCTGGAAAAGGAACGTTCAAAATTATACACACTGACAGTATCTCCACACTATTTAGCCTAGGCCTATATTGCACGATTTCCAGGACACTATACCTTTTTCAAATGAGTTGGAAATCCAAATACTGTCGGTATAGCATCGTCCTTCAGTTGACGTCTATTTACATAATTTTCCATGTAACAATTCTCTTCAAAATGAAGAGAGCACAGCAAATGATTTGCTGTCGGTTGGAAGTTCTCTCTCCGAGTAGCAACTATCCATTTTCGATTAAGAAAATAGTTTGTAAGGGAAAACCTAAACAAAAACAAACGCTCATGATGTATTATTTCTCCATGAAAATACTATATACAAGCAACAGAAAGTAACAAACAACCAGAAATGACTGACCTATGAAATGTAACATTGTTTCCGTCTTTGTCCTTGCTTCCATTATACTGTTACAATTAAAAGCAGCACACAAACGAACCCTGTTTACGCACTGTTTCTCTGCAAATGGCGGCTTCTATCACGTTCAATGAGGGGACGCGGTCTAGTTTTTATTTAGTAAGTCTATGGTTCTCTCTGACTCAGGCGGCTGTGTCACTGCACTGCGGGCCCTGCATGTTTCTAGTGAGACAGTCACGTCCCGTACAGTGCGAACGTGGCGGCTGGCTGGCACATTCTAGACGCGCGAAATGCTCGGCCCTAAAATCGTAATAAAGTAGAAGCGTACCGCCACGGCTACCGCTCACTGTCCGTAAAGAAGTGCTAATGATGTAACAGCATGGGGCTACTGGCAAGATACTTTCACTGGAAGAATTTAAATTAGCGACAACGAATCCCGATTCAGACACCAGTTTGTGCAGGAACGGCTTTGGCGAGAGTGTCCAAGGGTGTGGGCGCATTGAAATACAGTGTTCGTTGCTTGGAATGAGGCCATTTATTGGCAGAAAAACCAAAAATTCAAATGGGCAACATGAGTCAGGCCTCGGGAGGCGAGGGTGAGCCAAGAGGTAGTGGTGGGCGAAACATAGTTCGCTGCAAACTTGGGCTACATTAAAGAAAAGTGGTGGCTGCCATTTGGACAAGTCCGAATGGAGTGGCAGCTACAGAAACAAAGCCCTCGGCGCCACAGCACCAGATAGAGCAGATGATGTTCACGGTTACAGGGCGTGCGGCAGAGAGCGTTCGGCCGATGGGCGGCAAGGTACATCCTGCGTGGCCACGCAGGTTCCTCCGCCCTGATTGGTCAAGAGCCGAGAAAAACGTGGGGGTGGCATGGGAAGTTCCGAAGCGTTGACGGGTCAGCTTCGCCTAAGCGGCGTTACGTCATCAGCACACGAGGGAGGCACATGATCGAGACTGCCCACCTCGGTGCTGCCTTTCTGCTACTGGATCTTCGGACGAGAAAATTACAGGCAGGCGAAGCTATGAGCTAATGGTTGAACATAGCAAGAGAATGAAATAAACCCTTTGAAATAAAATAACGATAGCATCCCCTACTGTCTGGCTCGACCTTACACTAGGTAGATGCCTGCAAAGGGATACATCTGTGGTGTCATGTGGACACATGACTGTGCAGCCATAAGTACGACCTGCAACCAGGGTGCTGTGTGCTGTGACTTACATGCCACATAGTGGCGAGGATGGCACCCCCCAGACACTGTGATGGCTGCAGATGTCCTCACTGTACTTGATACACTGGCTGTTTACAAACGAGGTTTGAGGTGAGGCAGAGGATGTTCCTGGCCTGTGAAGCATAGACTGAAGTGTGGTGGCCAAATATGCTGTATACACCACAAATGAAATAACCCCTTTTGCCGGCCGAAGTGGCCGTGCGGTTAAAGGCGCTGCAGTCTGGAACCGCAAGACCGCTACGGTCGCAGGTTCGAATCCTGCCTCGGGCATGGATGTTTGTGATGTCCTTAGGTTAGTTAGGTTTAACTAGTTCTAAGTTCTAGGGGACTAATGACCTCAGCAGTTGAGTCCCATAGTGCTCAGAGCTATTTGAACCATTTTTTTAACCCCTTTTGTGATACACAACACAGAAGAGGAGGTCAACAACAGCAGCATTTCATATATCATAAAACTTTGTTCTCAAAAGGAGACAATGTCGTTCAGGCTGTTCAACACACCCAAGTCCTATGCAATGAAGCCAAGGCCTGGTTATCATGAACAAGACGAAAAGCAATGAAGGCAAAACACAAACGATGATTTGCAGCCTCAGTAATATTGGAGCACTGTGTGAAACAGTAGCCATTAAACTTCTGGGCGTTTTCATTGACACTACATTAGTCTGGCAACAGCACACTAAACATGTATGTTTCAAACTTTCACAGGTCCTATATCCCTTGATGGAACTAAGATGTTATTATCAGTACAGTACATTCTACAGTGTACAGTGCACTGTCCACAGCCACATCAGTTATGGATTGTGGGACCATTCTGCAAGCTGCAAGAACGTACTTTTATTGCAAAAGAAAGCAATGAGGATCATTACTGCACCTGACCATTGTAAACCAATTTTTCCAGATTAGTAGTTCTGACTGTTTTCGGCCAGTATATATTCAACTGCCAAATTCATCTGAAGATAAATCACAAGACCTACAGAAAGAGTAATGAAGTTCATCAACAATGTACTCACAATAGAGACAACATAGATAGGCCAAGAGTCGATTAACAAAGACGCAAAAACCTTCCTAAAGGTTGGCCTAAAACTATTTAAAGCGCTGCATAAGGACATTCTGTCTTTGCCACTGGAGCAATTTAGGACTAACGTTTATGCAAATTAAAAGAAGAATCTTTGGACAGTACTGATGCATTCTTCTCTGGTCACAGCACAGTGTCTACCTGAGCTGCAACTCAGTACCTTGACTACATCAGTAACTCTGTCATTTAATTACATTATGTTCTTATAATAATATTGTAGTTGTGTTATTCTAAAGTATATTATAATTTAGCTGTTAACTTTTACTGTTATTATTATTATTACTAGTATTATTGTTTACTTTTTTATGGATTTCATTGCACTACTCTAGTTTCTTACACAAAGTTTTATAGAAGTTGTTGTTAGTCAGTAACACAATTTGGTGTAATAATAATTAAAAACAAACTCCTTCCAAACAGGCCTTGGAAGGCCCAATGGTACCGACCGGTTGCTGTGTCATCCTAAGCCCACAGGTGTCACTGGATGTGTATATGGAGGGGCATGTGTTCAGCATGCCACTCTCCCAGCTGTATGTCAGTTTATGAGACCAGAGCCACTACTTCTCAATCAAGTAGCTCCTCAGTTTGCCTCACAATGGCTCAGTGCACCCCTCTTGCCAACAACGCTCAGCACATTGGATGGTCACCCATCCAAGTGCTAGCCCAGCCCGACAGCACATAACTTCAGTGATCTGACGGGAACCGGTGTTACCACTGCGACAAGGCTGTTGGCAATAATAATTAATAAGATTATTTAATAATACAGTGATTATACAATGATTATTAAAATCTGTTATTACATGAAGGGTATTTTGCTTCTCTGTCTGCGCCATATCTATTCATTCTTTCAGAATTTCCACTTCTGAGAGTACTCCTCGTGTAGTCCTTTCATTGATCTTTGCTTGTTGTTTGCGTCGGGTATCTTGCAGTAGTCAGGTTTCTTTTGTTTTGTTTTTTAGGTCATCTATTGTAATTTGGAGTTCTGTTATATCTTCCTTAATTTCTGTGACCCATTTAATGTTGCTCTTACTATTCCACAGTTTTCTATTATTCTCTTACTAATTCTGATTTTGGGTGTTCTTATCAGATGTCGAGAGAACGAGATGTATTTCTTCCTGTTTGTGTTCATTACTGGTTCTATTTTCTTGTATACTGTTTCATTTGATACTATTCTCCAAAGCCCATTTGCTTGATATTGTTTATTTATACATGTCATAATTATTCTTTTTTCTGTCTTTAGTATCTTGTCAATTCCAATGTATTAGCTATTTTGAAGGAAGTTACATCTGTGCGTATTATTTCTGGTTGTATAACTAGTTTATAACGTTTTAATATTGCACCTGCAGATAGCCTGTGCCTGTGTTTAGTAATGTAATTTGCTTCTCTGGGTTTTTTAATTCTGTTTTGCAATGTTGGTTTCTAAATTAGATTGTATGTTATAATTTCACCTAAATATTTAAGTTAGTTTTGAGTTTTGATTTCCTGTTCTTCTATTGTAATTTTGTTAGCAAGTGGTGGATCAGTTAGCATAATCTCTGTTTTTTCAAATGAAATGCTAAGACACATTTCCTGTGATATTTCTTGTAGTGATTTTTACTTGTTGTCTGGTTTCTTGAAAATTGTTGGCTAGGAAAGCAAGATCATCAGTAAATCCAAAGCAGTTTAAACTTTTATTTGTTCTTCCAGTTCTTATGTTCTTTCAGTTATGCTACTCTCGAACATGAGTAGCTTGACATTTGGAAGCAGCTGGAAATCATCCTGACTACTGTCAAATGATTGGCAGGTACTGCGAGTCGTTGTGTTGAAAGTGCTCCTGAGAGTCATGCACCTATGTCAAAGATACCTCAAGTTCTACCTCTCCTGTGGATCCTTTCTCCTCCACAGAAAGTATGAGATTTGTCATTACTCATCCACTCGATGGTGGTGGCGTTTCAATGACAAAGATAGGCGTCCTGTGCAGGGTGGATGGGAACCAGGGAGGACTCAAGGTGTTGTACCAATCTCCCTAACTAACAAATTTTAGGTGCTGTCTTTCATTGAAACTGAAACTGAGCTACTGCACTCACTGTTTTCAGAAACCTCTTTTGTCTGTGTCAAGAGGAGGCAAATGCAAAAGGGTGGGGGTCTTTTGACCATCGACAATTCAAGCATATGGTGAATGCCAGTTCCACTTAGGATAGGGAAATGGCAGCAAAGGACAGTAAAGGACGCCAGGTGCAATCATTGTCTATGCCAGGGGCCTTATTCATCGTGTTGAAGAGGCTATTCCAGCTGCCATTGGGGGTACAGTGCGCGACCAACTACAGATTATGATGCACGTTTTATACTAAAGCTTTAACTCCGGTATTAAGCGGAATTTCTTCAATTTAATGTATCCCAATTCTTTAATGATTTTTTATTTTTAAATATGAGCATGAGACTGGTGATTTTTATTATTTAAATATCACACACAACTATTAGTATGTGGATTAATCAGAGGTATCACTTATTATCATTAACTAAAAGAAAATGAATAAAGTATTTCACACACACCACTTTTAGTTGTTAGAACAATAATTATTTTTATCAGAAAATGCACACAATACTATCGAATGCGTAAGGTTATCACTTCACTTCTTAGTTTATTCTACTCTTTTTTTACCTTTTATTGCTTGAAGTGAAGGTCAGTAGACTTGTAACTTGCTGAAAAGCGTTTAATTGGAGTTGTTGTAATCTCAAAGAAATTTTTAACTACCTTCGCATCTCGTGAGAGATTCAGAATGACTTAATTTAATCTCGTGCATATCGCATTGGCATTGTAAGAAAAAATGTAGCAAAAAAAATCTATAACATGTATGAATTGGGAATTTGTGATTGCTACTACGAAATGAAAGTAGAACTGTTAAATTAAACAATTATTATTTAACAAAATAACATTTTTGTACTGAAATCTAACATTTTGTGAATAATTCTCACACTTTTGAACATAACAAAGAACTGTGCCGTATTTCAGCGAAATTGCAATAATCTTAGCCCAACTCTGGACTGAAAGAATGAAGTATTCATAATAAGTTCCAATCGGTAGTCGCAATTGGCGATAATAGTGGAATGATTAAATAAATTCCTAACAGGAATACAAGTTTAGTTCATTTGCACAAAATAGAAGGATACATGAGCCTGATAGCGTAAGATGCCGTCGAAAAGGCGCGCGATTAAAGAAGAAGAATAGAAAGAAAGACAGGCGCGCATTCTTATATAGAACATAACACAGATAGTAATGATATGGCGCTCACATTGTTCTGGGCATACATATTCGCTGACTTCCAGCGCAGTTCATTGACTTAATGCTTAAATTAAGGTCGCTTTAGTATAAAACGTGCATCATAATCTGTAGTTGGTCGCGCACTGTACCCCCAATGGCAGCTGGAATAGCCTCTTCAACACGATGAATAAGGCCCCTGGCATAGACAATGATTGCACCTGGCGTCCTTTACTGTCCTTTGCTGCCATTTCCCTATCCTAAGTGGAACTGGCATTCACCATATGCTTGAATTGTCGATGGTCAAAAGACCCCCACCCTTTTGCATTTGCCTCCTCTTGACACAGACAAAAGAGGTTTCTGAAAACAGTGAGTGCAGTAGCTCAGTTTCAGTTTCAATGAAAGACAGCACCTAAAATTTGTTAGTTAGGGAGATTGGTACAACACCTTGAGTCCAGGTGTTGTACCAGGTCGCCGAAGTGGCGTCAAATCGAAAGACCTGCACCAGGCGAACGGTCTACCCGACGGGAGGCCCTAGCCACACGACATTTCCATTATCGTTAAATCTTAATACTTCGATAGAAAAATAAGATAATATATTATTGTGTCGTAGACAGGGCACAATATTATAGTTTGAACAAATGATGTCTGTTGTCTGCAGTCTGAGGTCATACTTGACTCATACCAATGATTCGCAGAGAATCTTGAAGAGAGCAGCCTTGTGCATAGAGTTTCAAACAAGCTCACAATTTGCAGCTTTGTTCGCAGAACTTATCGTGGCCCTTTAGTTCTGAGTTGAGTGGAAAGATTGAACGAGAAAGTTCGAAGGTTCTGTGGGTTCGGTTTTTTGGGGGAAGAGACCAAACAGCGAGGTCATCGGTCTCATCGGATTAGGGAAGGATGGGGAAGGAAGTCGGCCGTGCCCTTTGAAAGGAACCATCCCAGCATTTGCCTGGAGTGATTTAGGAAAATTGCGGAAAACCTAAATCATGATGGTCGGACGCGGGATTGAACTGTCATCCTCCTGAAGGTTCTGTGACAAGCTAGGCTGCGACTTCCTTGACTTGCGCCATAGGGTTGACAATTGTAGGATCCCCCTAAATGGGTCAGGTGTGCACCACATGTCACACGCTGCTATTAAGGTAGCTGACTATGTATGGGATGCACACACAGGTATTTTAGATTGGGTGACTGTTCATCCAATATAGATAATGATAGCTGTAGGAAACCCAGAAGTGTCAGTATAAGATGAAAAGAAATGCCTCCCATAGGTGAGAGTATTAAAATCCTAGTGGTTAACAGCCAAAGCATTCACATAAAGTACCAGAGATTGAAGCTCCTGAAAAACCTGAAGCTCGCATAACACTAGGTTTAGAAATCTGCTCAAGGCCTTAAATTAATAGCAGTGGGATTTTTGAAGAAAATTTAAGTGAATGTTGGAAGGATAGGCAAATAGGAAATTGGCTTGGTGTATTTGCCACAGTAGACAAGAAGCTCAAATCCAGCGAGATAGAAACTGAAGCTGCATATGAGTTGCTCTGGGTGCGACTCAGTATCAGGGGAAAGAATAAATGATAACTGAATCTTTCTATCGCCCATTGCACTCATCTCCTGATGCAAAGGAAAGCTTTAGAGAAAAACTCAGTTCACTTGTACATAAGTTCCTCAATTATACTGTATTCATCGGTGGAAACATTAATCATTCAACAATTAACTGGGAAAATTAAAGTTTCGTTAGCAGTGGGCGAGATAAGAGACATCTTGTGAAACATTACTATAAGATGAAACTTCCTGGCAGATTAAAACTGTGTGCCCGACCGAGACTCGAACTCGGGACCTTTGCCTTCCGGGCAAGTGCTCTACCATCTGAGCTACCAAAGCACGACTCACGGCTGGTCCTCACAGCTTTACTTCTGCCAGTATCTCGTCTCCTACCATGGTTTTGCCATGTGCATTCCACTACTTTTATTTATGAAGCATCATCAGTGGCCTTTAAGACATGTTTCTTTTTATTATAATAAATGTGTTATGTAGTATTATAATATATTATTATGTAACATTTTGTCTTGTTTTCGGCTTTGAGACAACTTTTAGAGCACAAATTTCATTAGGTTAAATTATCGTTTGGTGTTACTGACGCTTTCAATTGTTGTTAGTCCATATGTGTGTTTCTTGTGATGTGTTCACTCCGTCCCCATGCTCCAGCTGGCGGATTTATGGCGTTTTACACACACATTTATTACATCACTTGCATTTTTCATTTTGTGATCGACATGTGCGTGTTGTTACATTCATTGTAAAACCTGTTTCAAATTGAGAACATTGCTTCATAACCATCTGTTCTGGTTTCCCATTATAAATTCTAGATTCTTATGATTTGAACAGGTCCTCTAATGTGTTTCTCATTTCTTGGAGCTCCACTATTAAAATCGTTTGTTTACTCAGTTCATCTTTGAAAGTCTTGAGATTCCCATTATTAAGCAGTGAGATTATATTGTGTATTGCATGTAATTTATTTGCTTATTGAAATGCACCAATTCATTACTGTTTTCTAGATGGCTACCCTCTGAATGCAGTGCAATCTTTACCGCATTTTTGAAGAGGATGTTGGTGTTTTTTCCCTGAAAGATTTTTCTGTATTTGGCTTTCAAATGTAATTACATTAGTTGAAGGAAGTACTGATTTGCAATGAGAGTTGTTAACTGCAGATGGTGTTTTTGGTCTGCGAGCTGTTCACTTCAATGCTGCAGTTTAAACTATGGCACTAATATAGGTACTTAAAACAACTTCTTCTTCATCTAGGAAATCAGGCCCTGTGGACTGCATGCTGCTACAAGTTTCCTCCTCCAATGTATTCTGTCCATTGCTGCTATCCGCCAACTGTCCACATCTATTGATGCTTGGTTCAAATCTTCATGGAGGCCGTCCCTCGAATGCTTCCTGGGTCTCCCTGGAGGTCTCTTTCCTGTATGTGCGAAATCCTGGAGCTTCCGAGGCCATCTGCGATCTTCCATCCAGGACACATCGCTGGCGCACTGCATTCGTTTGAATTTGACGGTTCCTGCTATGTTGGGTTGCTGGTATAGTTCCTCAATCTCTCGGTTGTGTCTGATCCTCCATTACCCTGTGTCTGCATCCAGAATCGGACCATAGATCCTCCAAAGCACTTTTCTCCCAAAACCAAGGACCTTATGAAGGTCCTGTTTCCGGATACTCCATGCCTCACAACCATGTAGAACAACAGGCTGGATCAGGGTTTTGTGTAGTCGAATCTTGAACTGTCTGGAGAGATATCTGGACCAAAGCAATTGTGCTAGGCCGTGCTAAGATAGATTTCCTGCTTGTGTCCTGGCATTGACCTCTGCTTCGCATGACGAATTCTCAGTGAAAAGTGCCCCTAGGTATTTAAATTCATGCACACCCTTGTAGGACTGGTCCCCCACCTGCAGTGATTGTAGATGACCAGCAGTCTGACTTTGACTATGCATCAGAACAACATATTCTGTCTTGGCTTTGTTTATGTTTAGCCCAAATTTGTTGGCAGCCGCCTTTAGTGCTCTGGTCATTTGCTCTAACTCCTCAGACCTAGAGAGTAAACAGGTGTCGTCTGCATTGTCTAAGGATGCCAAACTCTCCCCTTCGATTTCAATCTCTTCATTCTCTTGGAAAGTCTCGCATACTATTTTCTCGAGGGCAAAGTTGAGCAGTATAGAGGACAACCCATCTCCTTGCCTGAGTCCTGTCGCAATTTCCAATTCCTCAATTACGCGATTTCCAGTCTTCACCCTTGCACGTGCTTCACTGAGACAGATTTTTATCAGATTGATGAGTTTTTCTGCCCTGCCTAACTCCCTTAAACAGCTGAGCAGGCTCTTGAGATGTATACAATCATAGTCCTTCTTAAAATCAACGAATAAAATATGCAAATATTTATCATATTCACTCAATTTCTCAGTGAGCTGCCGAAGACTGAAGATGTGATCTACTGTTGATCGTCCTGGCTGTAAACCTCCCTGGTACTCCCCAATCACCGATTCTGCTACTGGCTGAATTCTATGTATGAGGCAATTGGACAGGATCTTATAGCATACGTTAAGCAGGGCGATTTCTCGATAGTTGTCACATTTCAGTTTGTCGCCCTTCTTATATATTGGACAAATCAGAGCTGTTTTCCATTCTTCTGGTAGTTCTTCTTTGGTCCATATTGCCTGTATCAATTGGTGTATTCTTTCAGCAAGTTTCTATCCTCCTGCCAGGATCATTTCAGCCTTTATTCCATCTCCACCTGTACTCATATTCTGCTTAAGGTATCTGATTCCAGTTTTTATATCACACAGGGTAGGTGGGGGATAATCTGCATTGGCTGTAATTGGGTACTGAAAATCAAACTGCAGTTCGGGTTCATCACAATTTAGTAGCTGTCGAAAGTACTCTTTCCACCTATATAGCTATCGTTCGTCAGGATCTTATCATGGAAACATGTTTACAGTCTTTATATTATTGTCATAGTTAAAACTACACTATGAAAGTCATTTATTGTGGTAATGTCACATTATCTTGGCACTACCTATCCAGCCTTGGGTGGTGAATGACATAAACTTCGTACTAAATTGATAATCCCCCTCTCACTGTTTGGAACTGGGCTTATGCGAAGTAACGTTATTTGACAAAAATACAGCGTGAATACACTCTGAGGTGACAGTGACGTGATGTGACACTCAGTTGACAACTAGCATGAATTGGGCTTTAAGAATAATTCACACTAATCGCCACATTACATCCTGTTCTGTCAAAACATTCTGCAATGCATTTCAAATGGCGGCATCCATACTGGTTTCCCCATACTGTCACGTCACGGCACTGTGTCAGGAAGAATGTTTTGATGGTTGAAGTCACCTGTGAGCTGTTGATCATGTAATCCCAAGCTCATTTCCTCCAAACACATGACCATGCACATATGTCCATATTTCATTTCATGGTGATTTTCGTTGTTAATATCATTTGTTTATGTTCGTTATTTGTTATTAATTGTTCCATTTCGTTATTTCTTTCATTTAAATTTATAATAAATCACGAAAGATTAATTGGAACATTGAGGTAGCAGTCTGAGTTGTATTACATGAGTGTACTAGATTATTTGCCCACTACTACATTTATAAAGTGGATTTTTATACATACCAGTATCATATTTGATATTTTACAATGAAGTGTATTGCAATATGGCTGCAACTTGAAGCGAAAGAAAGTTCTGTAGGTAGAATTGGATTCATTACTAGGTGAAATTTTCTTTAATGTTGTCATGCATTTGTAATGTTTCAAAAAGAAATGGACTGAAACTTTCATACACTGCAAGTTATTTGTTTAAATATGTGTTTATGGCAGGCTTAAGGCCAATTCACACAGGCCGTCATGGCACTGTCACATCATGGCAGCGTCAATTCAAGGGGTTCTCACACTGTCTGTCACATTATGCCACATCAAGTGAATTCAAGTCTTATGATCTCAACTCGCATGGCTATTCTCAACTGTTTCTTTCACAGAAATTGCGAATTTCACAAGAGATTCTAAACCGATTTTATGGGCAAAGTGCACATACACAACATGGTAGCTTATTTGCGTCGGTGCTGGTGTCCACTTTTGTACGAAAATGAATTTATTGCACTCAAACAGTTTGGAGCTTGCAGAGATAGCTTGTGCATTAGAGAAGGAAGAAAGATGTGCAAAACAACACCAAAAGTGTGTAGGTCCTAAAAATGTCATTACATAGTATAGAAGGGTATTTTATACACTACACAATTAGCTTGAGAAAGAGGAATCTTCATTTTATGTTTTAGAAACTGAAAGTATCCGTTTTTTCATTTGTTATATCAAACAATATACAGAATCACTAGAAGAAATACAGTGTTATGAGCTGCCATCATATAGCGGAAAAATTGGTTTGTTTAAGATCAAGTTTAGTTGCTACTCCAGTCAAATTTTTGTACAACACTTATATCTCCCTCAATACCTCTCCCATCGAGATTTATAGGTTTTCTTTACATCTTACATTTGGCTTTTGATAGTTCAAGTGCCTAATTTATACTCGTGTTAGCTAGTGAAATCACATAAACATTGACCACTCATGCCTGCAAAACTCTTTCACACAAAATCCGGGTAGGTTGTTAACAATAAATAAAGCTGTCATGAACACATATTTAAACAAACAACTTGCAGTGTCTGAAAGTTTCAGTCCATTTCCTTATGAAACACCACAAATGCCTGACAAGGTACAAATAAATTCCGCCTACTAAGCAACCTAATTCCATCCACAGTACTTTTTTCACTACAAGCTGCAGCCAAACTGCAAGGCATTTCATTGTAAAATATTGTATACCGGACTGGTATCTATAAAAATGCTCTTTAAAAATGTAGTAGAGGGCAAGCAATTTAGTACACTCATGTCAGACAATTCAGGCTGTTGCATCACTGCTTCTATTAAGCTTTTGTCATTTATTTTAGATTTTAACAAAAGAAATAGCGAAATGAAACTATTTATGGCAAATAATGAACAAAAACAAAGTGAAACAAAATATGGAGATCTGCTCATGGCCATGCATAGAGAGGCTATGAGCTTGGGGGGGGGGGGGGGGGACGTGATCAACAATGGATGGACGACATCAGCCGTCAATACTTTTTCCTGAGAAACCTTGACAGTGCCGTCATGTGATATGACAGGACAGGACCACCAATGTGGATGACGCCATTTGAAATGCGTTGTAGAACGTTTTGGCAGGGCAAGACGTGATGTGACATGCTGGGCAGTGTGAACTGGCCTTTATTTGCTGTTAAGCAGCTTTCTGGATTGTCTGTGAAACAGTTTTGCAAGCAACAGTAGTCAATATTTATGTGCCTTCACCAGCTAACCCAATACAAATAAGGCACTTGAACTATTAAAAGCCAAATACAATATGTAAAGAAAAGCTATAAATCTTGAAGGGAAAGGAATGGAGGGAAATATGATTGTTGTACAAAAATTTGCACTGGAGAAGCAGCTGAACTGAATCTTAAACAAAACCGATAGCGGCTCGTAGCATTCTGTTTGTTTTTGCTAATTCTGGGTGTGCTTTAACTTAAAAAATGAAAAAAACTGGTGCTTCGACTTTAAAAATGTACAATGCAGATTCCTCTTTCTCGAGCTACTTCTATAGTGTGCGAAATTCCCCTCCTTTACCAGATAATTACATTTTTCGGACCCACACTCTTTTTTTTATGTTGTTTTGCACTTCTGTCTTCCTCCTCTAACATACAACAATTTGAGTCCAACAAATATCATTTTTGCTCAAATATGCAATCCAATATCCACATATATAAGCTGTCACATTGTGCATGTGCACTTCATGCACAAAATCAGTCGACAATATTCTTGCAAAGAACCGCAATACCCACGAAAAAACAGTTGAGGACAGCCATTCGAGTTGATTGACTTTTTGGTTTGATTTGATTTGATTTTTTATTTGGTCCTGTTGCTTATATACTGTACTAAGTGTGTGCTAGTAATATAGGACAAGTAAAGTAAAGTAATACAAAATTAAGCGAGCATTTTATATTCATACAATTACTTGTTTTCTATGAACGATTGATTGCGGACAATATAACAACCTGTATTTTACTGGTATAAGTTCAAGTGAATGCTGAAAATAACAGAACGAATGGACGTACACATTTTTATCTGAGTGCCACAAACAAATAATGACATTTACATTTTGTAATTATGATTTAAATTCATCACATAAGTAAGTTCAGTTGATACTTAAAACTGCAGATTGGCTCTGAGCACTATGGGACTTAACATCTTAGGTCATCAGTCCTAATACTGCAGTATAAATGGTAGTGCATATTATTATCTATGATACAAATAAATTTACATTTCATCATTAAAATTTATGTTAAAAGAACCCAATTTTCTCTTCATGACATAAATAAAGATTTTTTTGCTATGTTTTCACTCAAAAGGATGCCTTATTATTCCAGGAATTCATTCATTCTAAAATAAGTTTGTTGTCTGAGGAATGTTTCTATTTTTCCTTTGAATACCAGTATGTTATTATTTTCTTCTTTTATATTGATGGAACACTTGTTATATACTTTTATTCTTGACTCAGTTAGTCCCTTATGGGCTTTTGTCAGAGTTGCAGAACATTGTTCGAAATTTTTTCACTGTCTTGTGTTATGGTTGTGGTTGTGAATGTCACAGTTTTTCTGGAATAATTCCTTGTTGCTGGCTACAAACGTTATCAGTGAGTATATATATTGATTTGTAACAACAAAAAATATTCTGAGACTGTTGAAGAGATTTCTGCAGGATGTTCTGTTTGACATCCCACATATCAACCTCACTGCTCCTTTTCATAGTTTGAAGACTTTCAACCCCAGATGCATTTCCCCAGAAGATAATACCACAGGAGATTACAGACTGGAAATAAGCAAAATATGACAAAAGCAATATTGCTCTGTTAACAAGGTGAGAAGTAGCTTTCAGGGCAAAACACACAGTGCTAAGTCTTTTACAAGCTGGTCAATTTGCTCTGTCCATCTTAGCTGTCTATCTGTCTGATGTCTAGAAATTTTGTATGTGTGGTTTCATAAGTTTTTTGGTTGTTTATCTTCATTTCAGGAACTTAGAGTTTTTTATTTAAAGTTTAAAACTGTATTATGTTACTTGTTGAAAAATTTGGGATTAGAAGCCGGCCGCGGTGGCCGTGCGGTTCTAGGCACTGCAGTCCGGAACCGTGGGACTGCTACGGTCGCAGGTTCGAATCCTGCCTCGGGCATGGATGTGTGTGATGTCCTTAGGTTAGTTAGGTTTAAGTAGTTCTAAGTTCTAGGGGACTGATGACCTAAGATGTTAAGTCCCATAGTGCTCAGAGCCATTTGAACCATTTTTTTAAGGGTTAGGCTATTTGCTGTGAACAGTTGCTGTCCTAGGTTAGTGACTGTATCCTGCATTACACAGTTGGGACCCTTGATCAGAATACTGGTATCAACCACAAACATAACTATTTTTGCTCTGTCAGTAATAACTGGTAGATCATTACTGTAGATCAGGAAAATCAGTGGCCCAAGGATCGAGGCGTTGGTTAATCCGTATTTTCCATTTCCAGGGTCTACATCCATTAAGATAACTTTTTGCTTCCTGTTGTGTGGATAAGATTCTATCCATGTCAAAGGTATGTCTTTGATGTCACAGTGTGGAAGCTATTTAGCAATGTTTTATGATCTACACAGCTGAAAAGTTTAGCAAGGTCACAAAAGTTCCGCATTGGAAACCTTCTGAGATTTAATTCACCCAGAGTTTCATCTGTTAGGTTAAATATAGCTTTCACATTGGAGAATCCCTTATGAAAATCAATCTGTGTAGATGTCAGTGAGCCATTTTGTGTCACATGGCCATAAATCCTATCATAAACTACTCTCTCAAACACCTTTGAGAACACTGGCAGCAAAGAGCTAGGCCAATAATTGGATGGTACATTCTTTGTCCAACTTTTGTGATGTGCAGCAGTACTGCATGTTTAGGTCTGTCTGCAAACTGTCCCAGTTTTTATTGACTGGTTACATAAATAGCATAATATGTGACTGATTAAGTCTACACATGATTTTAGAGACTGTTTGATATTACATTGTACCACAAACATCCAGAGCTCTTAAGTAATTTTATGATTTTTTCAATTTTCGTTAGGAGTTATGTTTTTGAAATGGAGTTCTGTGTTTAGTCTGATATGCAAGTGATTTAGTGTCTCTATGGCTTCTGTAGGAGACTGTTTAGTACGGTTCCCTGCTATTTTGGCCACAGTGAGAAAATTATTCTTGTCTGAAGTACTACTAGAGGACTGTGGAGTCCATGCTTCTTCACACTTCCTATTTGTCTCAAATTTTATGATGTTCCATATGGTTTTTACTTTATTGTCTAACTTGCTGATTTTTTCTGCATAATGCATTTGTTTGGTCTTCCTTATTACACGTGTTAGAATTTTACAGTATTTTTTGTAATGTAGTTTCACTGATAGCTTTGTACTAGCCCTTTGTTCTATATACAGGGATGTCTTTTTAGCACATGATATTTTGATGCCAGTTGTTATTCACTATTTGCTTCTGCAAGAGTTTGATTTCATTTTAACCTGTCTTTGGGGAAAACAGACTTCAAAATATTTGAGAAGTAAGTTCATGAATGAATTGAATTTCTCATTCATTGTAACTGCCTGGTACACTTCCTCCCATTATTCATGGTGTAAACTGTTTCTAAACAAGCTAATAGATTCTGTATTTATTATTCTAATATGTTTTATCCGGATATGATCATTTACTGTTTTTCTACTGGCGAGTTTTAAGATTGTCAGTTGAGCATCGCGATCAGTGTGATTTTACATCATTGTAATTTATGGTGTCTAGGAACAGATCATCAATCAAGGTCTTGCTGTGCCTATTTATGCACATTGGAAGTGAAACCATCGGGAGTAGGTTGAAAAAAAGAGACCAAAGATTCCAGTTGTTTATGACTGTTACTATTTGAAAGGAAATTAATACTAAAATCGCCAAATACTATTATCTGACTGTTATTCCTACAATGTTTGGTAAGAACTAATCCTAGCTGCGAGAGGAACTTTTTAATGTTTCCCATGGGTGCCCTGTAAACTGCATTTATTATGAGGAATTGAGTTTCCATTTCTAATTTGGCACCACAGCATTCAAAATTTTGTTCAATACAGTACTGAGCTACATCTATGATTTGTGATTTAAGAGTATTTTGACTATTAATTGTTACCCCACCTTGACTTGAATTGGTCCTGCAGTAGTGAGAAACAGTTCTATAACTATTTAAATGTATTTGATTGATTTCAGTAGCTTCCACGCAATGTTCAGTTAGGCAGAATACATCAGCAACAGTTTCATCGGTGTCAGCTGTTTCTTGAAGAAGAACAATAGTTCTTCTTCTTTATTTAAAAGACTTCTTCTATTTTGGTGAAATATTTTTAAGCTATTCATGTAACCTGTTGTACTTCTGACAGGTTTCTTACTGTTAGATTTGACATGAGCTAAATTATTATTACAGGGTTCAACATTTACTCTGTAACTTTCTCTATCCTTTAGTTGGAAAAAAGGCTTTCTTTGAGTGTTAACTACTACAGGAACATGCTGCAGTTGCAAACAATTACTTTTTCTCCTTTTTTAATAGGAGTTACAACATTTTTTGTAGCTTCTCTAGCATCTGACTTGAGAGAATTGCGTGTGATGGTTTCGACTATTTTCTGAGTTATGAACTTTTCCCTAGGCCATTCAAATGAAGGCCATGTGTGGTGTGGAATCGTTGGCCAAAACTATTGGTATCCAGAACATTCACATTTGCTAACTGACTGCATATGTTCGAGTGCTGTTCACTTGCAGTCCTGATCTCTTTGTTAACACTTGACTAGGGTGGTAAATCATATCGGTATGGAATGTTGACATATATTTCATTTATGTGTGCCAGATAATTCAAGCATTTCTTTAATTCTTGCAAGGCTACTGATTTTACATTCCAGTACACGTCGCTTGAGCCACCAAATGGTACAACATAATCCTCTGATAATAACTTAACGATTTCCTCCGAATGAATGTATTTTGTTACTTGAGACAGCGAAGTCCTAGGCTTGACAAAACCTGTTGCTTCCACAGTTTCTGCCACTTCGCTTACCCAAGAAACCACCCCCTGACAGTGACTGTCAGCAGGAATCACAAGCTTTCTCAGGCGATTACAGTCTGAATCATGTTGACAGATGTTTTCAGGAACAGGAACAGTACCATACAGAATTTGTGTATCTTCATGTTGATGTGTAGAAACAGTACTGTTCCCCAGAGCAGTTATTGGCAGCACTCTGTGTTTAAATATATTCAGTGTGTCCTACAAGAGCATCATTGTCACTATTGTCACCGAGCACTTCAAATCTGTTTGTTATAGGGATATTTGTTGGCCTATTTAGCATATCAGTCCACATGTTCCTGTTTCCTTTCAATGAGGAGTCTATCTTTGCACATCGAAAGTGAAATTTTGACTCACACTTCACAAATACAATATCGCTTTTAGCGGTTTTCCTGCATTTTTTTACACACCCCATCACGTTTGTAGCCTAATGTCCTACCACCAGTATCTAATAACAGTTCACTGTTTCCTTTATTATCGCGTTTACTGTTTTGCTTTTTAGATTGTCATATTTATATTTTAAAGCATTAATCTCTTCTAACAGCATGGCAATGATATCATCTTTGCAGTCTTTCGTTATTGTTTTGCCAAGACCATATACATTACACTCTTTGCAGCACCATTGTTTTCGTCTTGTATTGACGTGTAAAATGATTCATAGTTTTGCAGATCATGCACCTTATGCCCTTTACAGCACGTGTCCTGTAGTAGCAAAGTTCAGATGTCTGCTCTGGCAGTTCGTACAACGATGTGCTTGTCCCATGTGCGGTTTCATTTCCGCAAATCTGTGCCGCCCTGTTTCTTCTTACAGAAACATTTTTGATAATAAAACACGCAGTATACACTTGATCAAGTTTTACGTCAAATTTGTTACACGTCAAGCACTTTTTATTACATCTGATGCATTTATTCTGGAAACATACTCGCAATTTACGCTCGGCGCCATCTTGTACTCCGGACAGTGGTCTCATTTACATGTAACACACCTTCCGAAAGACGAACGGCGATTTTTGGAAACCGTTTTTCGCTGTCGTTTCAGAAGCAGATAACCTAGCCCAGTTAAATATGACGCCTGGAAAACAGCTGTTGCAGTTTTTGATTTAATCAGCACAATCGCTAATACTGTTCAAAACAGCTTCATTGTAATATTGCTGCCTTTCCTCATTGTAAAAAAAAAAAAAAAAAAAAAAAAAAAAAACCACTCCGTCCATATTAACCTGAAATTTTTGAAACGAGACGAAACCTGGCAGCTCAAGCACGTTTCAAAACTGGTTGCGTTTACATTGCAGCGAAAATCAGTTGCGAAACTGGAAAACCGGGAACTAGAAGGGGATTTCCATAATGAACACCCAGATGCGTTATGGGGAAATCGGTTCACGAGATTCGGCTCTGGGAGCCCCATGCAAATTGAGTGAGTGTGAATACACCTTCACGAGACGGCCAGTATGAATTGGTCTTCTGCCGTGCCACCTTTCTACGTTGCGCCAGCTCCAGGTCTCGACTCCGCTTGGCGGTCCGTTTCATTCCGTAACGTAATGTGAATCGGCCTTAACCTATCGTATCGACTTGATAACTTATAACCTTTCTTCTTCGCATATAATTTACTCTCGAGAAGTATTTATGTGGTTATGGAGATATTTTAAATTTGGAAGATGATAATTTCCTTCTTACAGGTTGGTAGTAACAATTGAATAACTGACAGCGTTAGATGGCGGTAACATTTTCCCGCGGAATTTGTGTGTTGCGTATGTGCGGTGCCTAATAATCAATCACGGTGAATAGCAGTCATTTCAGCCAATACTGTTGATAAATATAGTTTTTTTAATTCAAAATGGCAATGGAAGAGGCGGATGTTGATCAGAGACTGAGAGGCTATCAGAGAGAATACCTAGACTTTCTCGACGACGAGGTAAATTTGTTAGTTAATCATGATGTGTAATTTGAGTGTGTGATCCTTTCTCAGTAATGATTAGGTTGAGTAACTTATTAATAAACATATTGCTTACATGTCCTATCATGTATAATTGTAGTAGGAGACAATTGCTAAGAACACTGCTGGGAAAATAAAAATATCTAAGATTTTTCCTGCGCCTTAGCAAAAAAGGTTTTACAAACATTGCTGTCCTTTGTGTATGTTTTCAGTTCTCTTGGTTGTTAACGTTGTTGGTATTTGTTGTAGGAGGACCAAGGACGTTATTCAAAATTAGTTAAGGATATGGTCGCTGATAAACGGAGACGGTTGGTTGTTAATATAAATGATTTGCGGAGGAAGAATCCGTTGAGGGCAGCAAGGTATTGTTTAATATAAGTGTAATTCTAAGTAAAAACAAACTCAACTTGATTTATGTTTTGTTAACGCTGCTTTGCGATTTAGCCCATTGATGATACTTTTAACTGACCAATGGGCTACTGATCAAGGCTGCTTGTAGCATAAAAACTTTCTAACTTCTGCAGTCGTTCAGTTTCGTGCCTCCACTTAAATGAAAATAAAGTTATTGTTTTGTACTTCAGTCTGTTTTCCTGTTTCTTTTAGTAACTCGTAATATGCGTTGGTTGTTGATCATCTTTCAGTCTTTTAAATGGTTGTGACAATGAGAATATCAGGCTGCTGTATGTTGGAACCAGTAATACACATGCTTGTAACCTTTTCTTCTCGGACACTTTGGAGTCACATTTTTGCAAACTGCTTCCTTTACGAAAAGCATTCAAATTCATATTTACTCGTTTGTTTCATTCTTTGTATGTTCCTTCCTATCCAGTTGTCAACTATACTAAAGATAAAAACTTATCAACTGAATCCATTAGTCTATTGTTAATCGGTTTCATACTTGCTGCTACTTGTTTTCCCACTCTTAATGACAAACCAAAGGTAAGGTTTCTCAGATATGATATTCTTTATTAGTTTTCCATGTTTAAGAATTTTCTAACTTCTTCTTTTAGTGGTGAGAATAGTTGTGGTGATACGGAATCATTTGTCCTTAAATTTTCTTCATTTCTCATTCTAGTTAGGTTTAGTGGAAGCTTCAGCTTTGACATATATTGAAAGCTACATATTTACTTCCTTTTCTATTTGCAAGTTTTGAATTTTTCATCATCAGAAAGTTTTGTTTGCTTGCCTCTGCTTAGTTCTTTGTTGTGGGCCAAGTAATAAATTTTAACACCTAAGCTGTAGTATTGTATGGAGCACAAATGAGCTGTAAATTTTGACCGAACTGAGCTCTAAATGATGGTACTGGACTGCTGCTTCTGTTACAAATATTTTCTCCTCCTAAGAACAGTAACCAGGAAAATTTAGATATTTCAGTGTATTGTACATAAAGTTATAATTTTCAGACGGAAGTGTCAAGAAGTAGTAGGCTTGACGTGTGGTTACCAGCAAGCCATCTGGACACTGTTTAGTGACAACCAGAACTAAGATGCAGAAGCAGGTCTTGTAGTAAAGATTAGCTTTGTGGTAGCTATTAGAATGTTCATGAGAAAATTTTAATCGACCAAGTTTTCTACTCTAGCAATAACTGTGTACAGATTTAGAAGAAGTTGAGTCAAAAGCTTTCTCAACATCTAAAAATGCCAGACAGTGGTAACAAGACTCGTTCATTTCTACTTTAAGTTAATGACTTGTAACCAATATGTTGTATGTGCTGAATCCATTTCTAATGTCAGCTTATTCTTTTGCTGGAGGATCAGTTGTTCGTAATGGATTTAGTGAAAATTTGTACATTATAAGAGTAGCCCCCCCCCCTCTCCCCCCTCCATGAACCATGGGCCTTGCCCTTTGGTGGGGAGGCTTGTTGCCTCAGCGATACAGATGACCGTACCGTAGGTGCAACCACAATGGGTGAGTATCTGTTGAGAGGCCAGACAAACTTGTGGTTCCTGAAGAGGGGCAGCAGCCTTTCCAGTAGCTGCAGGGGCAACAGCCTGGATGATTGACTGACCTGGCCTTGTAACACTAACCAAAACGGCCTTGCTGTGCTGGTACTGCGAACGGCTGAAAGCAAGGGGAAACTACAGCCGTAATTTTTCCCAAGGGCATGCAGCTTTACTGTATGGATAAATGATGATGGCGTCCTCTTCGGTAAAATATTCCGGAGGTAAAATAGTCCCCCATTCGGATCTCCGGCCGGGGACCACTCAGGAGGACGTCGTTATCAGGAGAAAGAAAAAACTGACGTTCTACGGATCGGAGCGTGGAATGTCTCGATATATGTATTTCTGTGTTCCACATACATTAAGTACATGTTTCTTCAGTGCAAGGGATAAACAATCTGTGATCATGAAGAATGGAATTTACAGTATTTGTTATGTGTTCATCCTACTATATAAAATAGAATGGTCGGCCAATCTCTAATAGGCCCAAAGAACATTATAGAAACTGGAGATTAAAATAGTCAGATTAATTCTCTGCTGGGCAGTGCTTAAACCAGAACCGCAAATATACAATTGATGCAGATGTCCTACACATAGAGCGAGAGGGCACAAAGTTTGCCCAGTTGGAAATTAAACAGATGTGTGTGTCCCCTAATTTATTGCAGAATGAGCAGACACAATGCAACTGAAGGGGTCTGCAGAAGAAAATGCTAACCCTCAGTTTAGTAAATATTAGATCGTTCATATTATCTTTTTATTTTTGACTGCAGTGTCATCTATATAATTTCTTCCATCGTGTTGTATTCATGTTCTTGTCTTCAAATGTAATCAAATATCAAACTGTTTAACACTTCCTTATGCCGATCTCGTTAATTATTCATTCCTCTTAGGTAATGCCACAGCATCTGTCGTCAGAAATAATAATAAAAAATACCCCTTCCTTTGCATATAACTCTGTTCCATCGTGTGATTAGTAATCATTAGAGTATTTTGTCTCTGTGAATATCTTAATATTGTACAATACAAATGTAACCATCTCAAAATCATCTGAAGTAACTTTTATCATTTGTGTCAAGAAGGAACAGGTTAAGGAACTGATGTGTTTATCACTGTTTGGTTGCCACTATTCTAGTAAGTTGTGTATTGGAAAAAGGTGTGCAACCTGAAATCCAGGACCTACACAATAATAATACAGTGTTCTGAAAGAAGGCAGAACTGTTGTTTTTAACACAGGGTAATTACTCATACCCAAAGTGTAAGGAGCCAGCCTTGCATCCGGTTCCCACTTTTGCCCTCTGCCGAGAGATGTGCAAACATGTTGCTGTCCAACAGTCCTTCCTGAGTGCAGTCGAACCAGTCAGATGTTGCATAGTGGAAGATGTGTATTAACAATACTTCCGTTACATATTTCATACAGTAATGCACACACTTGTAAGATACAGTCTCCTGATGCCAGGACAATGGTTTGTAACACATGTACCTTGTTGCAATTTTTGTCAAGTAACAAAAGTGTTACATTATTGACGTCCTCTTCCGTCCCAATGGTGCCTCAGAAAAAATATATGGTTACACTGTAAAAAGCCAAAGTGTAGACCGTAAAATGGTAGCTATAAAGGTTAAAAATTACTTTGTAAATATTGAAAAATTCTTCACATTGTTGGATATATACAGCAAAAACATCATCTCAATATATTTACTTATTCTTGAGATATATATGGGATGACCCAGCTGATGCATCTTGCATAAAATTGTAGATAGGCCTAACTGAATGAGCTTCAATCACAGGCCTATTTTGCCGGGGGGGGGGGGGGGGGGTTGCTCCATCTTGCTGAAAATTATCCATGGTTGTTAGTCTTCTAACTGTGGGGCTTTGATAGTGCGTGATTTCCTAGCTGAACTATTCCCGGATCGTTGGATTGGAAGGAGCGGTCCAACACCCTGGCCACCCTGCTCTCCAGACATTACGCCCCTTGACTTTCTTTTCTGGGGCTATATGAAGGACAGAGTCTTCGTCACACCAGTTGCTGATGTCGATGAACGGAAGGCTAGGATACAAGCTGCTGTGGGTACTATGACAGAACACGTTACGAAACACCTGGCGGAACTGTAATACCGCTTAGACATTCTCCGAGCTGCCAAGGGAACACACACTGAGGTTTACTAATGTAAGTGGTCTTAAAAACTAGTAACACTAACCTATGTAACGGCATCAAATGTAAATTATTATGTCAAGCGGTTATTCTGTAATAAATTGTTACCAGGGCAGGACTTTGTGCTCACCCAGTACATAAATGATCTGAGTTTAAAGGATTGTTCAAAAACTGTAATATTTGTTAATGATACAATATTGATAAAGGCTATATTTATCTGACAGTTTCAACAGAAAGACTGAAGATTAGCAAATGACCAGACCAGGGACAAAGGGAAATGAGGAAAGAAAATGAATCTACAGAGAAACCACGGAGCCTGCCTCTATATCTCTATCTCTCTCTATACATGTATATATCTCTCCCGGTGCTCCTTTGGCAGATATTTGCAATTTCATTTTTTTGCAGTATGTAGTTGGTAGCCTAAGTCTAATCAAAAACTAATAATCACTTCATTTGTGTGATTCCCAGTGTTGGCAGAAAGCATAGATTATTTTTAAAGCAGAATTTTATGTATGATTGAGTGGTCCCAAATTAGTCCAGTGCATGATTTTAGTTTCATCAATATGTATGAACATGGACAGTAAAACATGAAGAATAACCAGGATGTCTGCAGCAACTGACATGTGCTGCTGCATGGCATTAGCAGTCAGTGCAGGCCATGGCATTGCTGTCGCAGCTGGAACACTGGTTATTCTTCATGTTTTAATGTGCCTGTTAGTACATACCAATAAAACAAATACCGCGCTAGGCAAATCTGGGACCTCTCTGTCTAATGGACAGGTAAAATTCTGCCTTAAAAATAATTTTGTGTATAACGTGAAACAGAGAGATGCTTTCTGTTGACGCTGAGCATCAAATGAGACATGACAACCGGCATTTGTTAGAAAATGCAGCTGATGACTCTTACAAGGGAGACAGTAATTTTGATAAATTTGGATTGTCTTCAGAGTGATGTGCATTAGTAAATGGTACATCAAAAAAATATTTTCTTTTAGTGAAGAGTCAAGAATGGCAGTGGCAGAAACAGCATGGTAAAATCCAATACAAACACTGACTCCACAGTAAGGATCACGTATTATTGTTTCTTTTAGTGACATCATGTTAAATATTTATTGTGACTAACATTCTTAGCTAAAAAGGATTTTGTCACTACTATATACAGTTTAATAATTATGCAAAAACTGCAACAAAATCTAAGAGTTGAAATACTGTCACTGCACCCCTTAATTGTCTCAGTAGGTCTGATAAAGCAGACTGGTTCTACTGCTGGTTAACAACAAACAGTTTCTTAGTTTCACAATCATATCTTAAATTATTTAAGAGTAAAGGAGATGATTACACACGTAAGAGAGGTGGGGGAGGGGTAACTGACAGTTCCCAGGGAGGAGAGGCAGCAATTATTTTGGCCTACTGTGTATTATGTATCTGCAGTGATGAGAGTTCCTTGGCTGTCAAGTATACTAAAGATCTCACAATGGCCTCCACAGACAAATACTATACTCTACACCATATCTATGCGCACGTACACACACACACACACACACACACACACACACACACTAATCTTTCCATCATTCCCCCAAAGCCAGCTGCTAAGGAGCACCCTGTCATCCTCAACTGTGTCCTTCACCAGGGCTTCTGGTATCTGTCATCATGCCCGAAAGTGAGCAGCAGCCTAATCATGATCTTTTACCTCTCCTCTTAAAGTGGTATACTGCTATCCATCCTAGGTTGGACTCCAGCCCGGTCCATTTCTGTGCTACTCACAGTCTTACTAGTTGCAAAACCTGCGTTGAATCACCTTCCCAGCACATTCTACTCTAGTGCTGTCACAGGTTTATTGTAGCCAATCAGAGGCAAGACAACCTGTGAAAGCAGACATGTCATATACCTAATTTGCTGCAATTTCTGCACAGCATTGTATGTAGGCATGACTACCAAGCCAGCTGTCAGGTACAATGAATGACCACTGGCAGACTGTTGCCCAAAGCAGAGTTGATCACCATGTTGCTGAGCACAACATGCTGGAGCTCAATGGCTGCTAGTTGTTCCATACATCTATTGAACGATTCTTTTACCAAAATCATCTGGGATGAGTCATTGTACAGGCTATTTATAAATAATTAGTGTTAATGTTAAAGAATACATTATTTTTAGTTCAGCTCATGCAACTGTACTTTATTTACTGGCTACCAGTTTTTAAGTAGAAATTTATCAATGGAATAGGAGGAGATGTCCAGAAGATACAATTATAAATTAGATTTAAAACTTGCTTCATTGAGCTGTGGGGCGTTTTATGTTATTGGGAAAGTGAACAACAATTTTAGTTGCTGCACATTGAATTTCTTTCTGAGCCACTGAAAGCTTTAACAGTAGGTAATAAAGATAATTTTCCTCTCTAGTGTTGTAGGTATTGACATCACTGTTCTTCTCAAATTAGGATGGGTATTTGCAATGAATTTCATTAGCGTACGTATGTATTGTGACAGTGCAGTTACAATGCTCAGCTGCTTGAAGAGGTATCTATAAAACGTCTGTGGGTGGATACCACATATTATTTTTGCTGCTAACTTTTGTGGAACCAATACTTTCTTTTTCTAAGTGATATGTTACTCCAGGAAATTATTTCGTTAAGACATTATTGAGTTGAAACGCTCAAAATGAGTCAGGAGGTCGATATGTTTGTTTCAGAGATCAGCTGTTATATGAACAGCAAAAGTAAGTGATCTTATTTCTTTGAGAAGCTCAGTGATATGCTTCTTCCAATTAGTATTTGTCAATACATAGCCCCAAAAATTTGCAACATTCTGTACTATTTACTGACTTTGCTTATATGCTACATAAATCATTTGTACGACTACTTATTGTACAGAACAAAATGTATTATGTTTTTTCAAAATTTAGGAAGAGTGCATTTTCAGAGATTCACGTAACAATTCTTTGGAAAATACCTTTTACCGATTGTTCTGTTGCTTTCTCTCTGTTTGGATTTATTAATACTAGTATTGTTTGCAAAAAGTACCAGTTTTGCTTGTTGAGTGTTAAGTGGCAGTACGTTCACATTATAAGAAATGAGGGACCCAAAATTGAAACCCCACCCTCTCCTCCCCAGGTCACTAAAATTTTTCACCTTTCCGACATTGAATTTCTCAGAATAAACTTTGGTATTCTGTTTAAGTATGATTCAGACCAGCTATGAGTAAAGCTGACAATTCCTTAAAACTTGAGTTTTCTAAGAGAGTGACACGGTCTACACAGTTAAACACTTTGGAAAATCACAAAAAAATACAAACTGGTGATATATCATTATTTAAGGCTTGAACTATTTGACGAGTGAATGTATAAATAGCATTCTCAGAATATGTCTTACCAACCAATCCCTTCTTCTAGTAAAGTTGTGCCACAAATTTCTCTTCTCCCCAATTCTGTTCAATACCTCCTCATTAGTTATATGATTAGCATTCTTCTGTAACACCACATTTTGAAAGCTTCTATTCTCTTCTTGTCTAAACTATTTATCGTCCACGTTTCACTTCCCTACGTGGCTACACTCCATACAAATACTTTCAGAAACTAATGACACTTAAATCTATACTTGGTGTTAGCAAATTTCTCTTCTTCAGAAATGCTTTCCTTGCCATTGCCAGTCTACATTATCCCCTCTACTTTGAGACTTAATTCGACTACATTTCATTATCCTCGTTTTGCTTTTGTTGATGTTCATCTTATGTCCTCCTTTCTGAAATGGAAAAAACGTATTAATAATGTCTGTAAGAAACTGAGCTCTGTCATATTCTTAATGATGCAGCTATCACAGTATTCAGACAAGAACCTTCTGTGTACAGTGTATTATGGACTTTTCGAACCATACTTACAGTATGGAGTGACGGTGTGGGGAAACTCAAACAAGAGACAAAACGAGTGTTCACATTACAAAAAAAAGCAATTAGGACCATCTTAAGAAGAAAGACCTCTGAAACATGCAGAAACTGTTTCAAGAATTTAGGTATCTTAACTTTTTCATCATTATATATATACAAAACAATAATGTACATCACAAAAGGTAGTGAGGACTGGATTACAAATGCTAGTGTACACACCCACAATACAAGAAAGAAGAATGAAGTACGGAGCATACCCCACCGACTGGCAATGCCAGAAAAAGGACCCCAGTACTCTGGTATCAGACTACTAAGAAGTCTGCCCAAAACCCTGCAAGATAGTGTACTTCACAATGAATTTACAAAGAAACTTAAAGACTATCTCATTGAAAAAGAGTTTTACAGTGTTGCAGAATACTTATGCCATTAAATTTGTATATATTGTTACTCATTATCAGTGATGTAAAAATGTAAGCTAAAGGTGTAGAAAAATAATTGATAAAGAATTTTAATACTTTGACATGTCCTATATTACACGTACATTTACTGTACACGATGTAATCTTACAGGATCAAATAAAATTCAATTCAATTCAAATTCAAGACACTGTCCATTCCATTCGACTGCTCTTCCAAGTCCTTTGCTGTCTCTGACAGAATTACAATATCATCGGTGACCCTCAAAGTTTTTATTTCTTCTCCATGGGTTTTAATTCAAACTCCAAATTTTTCTTTTGTTTCCTTTACTGCTTGCTCAATATACAGATTGAATAACATCGGGGATAGGCTACAACCCTATCTCACTCCCTTCCCAACCACTGCTTCCCTTTCATGCCCCTCGACTCTCATGACTGCCATCTGGTTTTCTGTACAAATTGTAAATAGCTTTTTGCTCCCTGTATTTTACCCCTGCCACCTTCAGAATTTGAAAAAGAGTATTCCAGTCAACATTGTCAAGAGCTTTCTCTAAGTCTAGAAATGTTAGAAACGTAGGTTTGCCTTTCCTTAAATCTTTCTTCTAAGATAAGGTGTAAGGTCAGTGTTGCCTCACGTGTTCTAACATTGCTACGGAATCCAAACTGATCATCCCCGAGGTTGGCTTCTACCAGTTTTTCCATTCGTCTGTAAAGAATTTGCGTTAGTATTTTGCAGCCGTGACTTATTAAACTGATAATTCGGTAATTTTCACATCTGTCAACCCCTGCTTTCTTTGGGATTGGAATTATTATACTCTTCTTGAAGTCTGAGGTCATTTCGTCTGTCTCAATTATCTTGTTCACCAGATGGTAGAGTGTTGTCAGGGCTGGCTCTCCCAAGGCTGTCAGTAGTTCTAATGGAATGTTGTCTACTACAGGGGCCTTGTTTCGTCTTAGGTCTTTCAGTGCTCTGTCAAACTCTTCACGCGGTATTGTATCTCCCATTTCATCTTCATCCTCTTCCATTTCTGTAATATTGTCCTCAAGTACATCGCCCTTGTATAGATGCTCTATATACTCCTTCCACCTTTCTTCTTTCCCTTCTTTGCTTAGAACTGGGTTTCCATCTGAGCTCTTGATATTCATGCAAGTGGTTCTCTTTTCTCCAAAGGTCTATTTAATTTTCCTATAGGCAGTATCTATCTTACCCCTAGTGTGATAAGCCTCTACATCCTTACATTTGTCCTCTACCCATGCCTGCTTAGCCATTTTGCACTTCCTGTCGATCTCATTTTTGAGACGTTTGTATTCCTTTTTGCCTGCTTCATTTACTGCACTTTTATATTTTCTACTTTCATCAATTAAATTCAGTATTTCTTCTGTCACCCTCGTTATTTTACCTACTTGATCCTCTGCTGCCTTCACTATTTCGTCTGTCAAAGCTACCCATTCCTTTGCTACTGTATTTCTTTCCCCCATTCTTGTCAATTGTTTCCTAATGCTCTGCCTGAAACTCTCTACAACCTCTGGTTCTGTCAGTTTATCCAGGTCCATCTCCTTAAATTCCCACCTTTTTGCAGTTTCTTTAGTTTTAATCTACAGTTCATAACCAGTAGATTGTGGTCAGAGACCACATCTGCCTCTGGAAATGTCTTACAATTTAAAACCTGGTTCCTAAATTTCTGTCTTACCATTATATAATCTATCTGAAACCTTTCAGTATCTCCAGACTTATTCCATGTATACAACCTTCTTTTATGATTCTTGAACCAAGTGTTAGTTATGATTAAGTTATGCTCTGTGCAAAATTCTACCAGGGGGCTTCGTCTTTCTTTCCTTACCCCCCCCCCCCCCCCCAATCCATATTCACCTACTACGTTTCCTTCTCTTCCTTTTCCTACTATCGAATTCCAGTCACCCATGACTATTAAATTTTCGTCTCCCTTCACTATCTGAATAATTTCTTTTATCTCATCATACATTTCATCAATCTCTTCGTCATCTGCGGAGCTAGTTGGCATATAAACTTGTACTACTGTGGTAGACGTGGGCTTCGTATCTATCTTTGCCACAATAATGCGTTCACTATACCGTTCGTAGTAGCTTACCTGCATTCCTATTTTTTTATCCGTTATTAAACCTACTCCGGCATTACCCCTATTTGATTTTCCCTGTCATCACCTGACCAGAAGTCTTGTTCCTCCTGCCACTAAACTTCACTAATTCCCACTATATCTATCTTTAACCTATCCATATCCCTTTTTGAATTTTCTAACTTACCTGCCTGATTAAGGGATCTGACATTCCACGCTCCGACCCGTAGAATGCCAGTTTTCTTTCTCCTGATAACAACATCTTCCTGAGTAGTCCCCGCCCGGAGATCCGAATGGGGGACTATTTTACCTCCGGAATATTTTACCCAAGAGGACGCCATCATCATTTAACCATACAGTAAAGCTGCATAGCCTTGGGAAAAATTACAGCTGTATAGTTTTCCCTTGCTTTCGGCCGTTCGCAGTACCAGCACAGTAAGGCCGTTTTGGTTAGTGTTACAAGGCCATATCAGTGTAGCATCCAGACTGTTGCCCCTGCAACTACTGAAAAGGCTGCTGCCCCTTTTCAGGAACCACCCATTTGTCTGGCCTCTCAACAGATACCCCTCCATTGTGGTTGCACATATGGTACGGCTATATGCATCATTGAGGCACACAAGCCTCCCCACCAACGGCAAGGTCCATGGTTCATGTGGGGGGGGGGGGGGGAGGGGGGCTACTCTTAAGTACATTAATTTTTCAAATATTTTGGAAAAATATGTCAATAAGGAAATTGGGTGACAATTGTTTCAAGCCTATCTTGTTGCACTTCTTATGAAGTGAAGTGGTCTAATGATTTTATATTTGAACCTGTCTGGAAAAATTCCCTGTGCCAGTGATCCATTACATATATCACCAATGACATTACGGCTGAAGTTGGAACTCTGTTTGAAATTTCATGTTACTAACATGATAATTTGGTTTTTAGGATTTTTATAACTGTATTCATTTCAGTGAAGGATATTTGTTCCACTTCTTGGTCCTTAAAGTTTAGTGGAATTACGTTTTTAATATATCATCTTGCTTCTTCAGCTGAGTCACTTAGCTACTATGATTGGAAAGTGATTGTTTAAAGTACTTGCAACATGCAAATTATCAGTCATGACGATGTCGTTTAGTTTGGTGTAGAATTTTGTACACTGACTGGCTGTCCTGTCTCCCATTTGACAATGCCCCATATAGTTTTAATCTAATCATCTGCATTATTTATTTCTGTCAGGACATGCTTCTGGATATTTAATGATTGTCCTTAAAACACTGCAATATTTTTTGTAGTATGCAAACACTGTCACATCTTGACATACTGTGGCCTTTTTGTGAATTTCCTTCTTCCTTTTAAATGCAATTTTTTTAAAAATAGATCTTAGAGATAATGTCCTAGGAAAGCAACTTTCAAGTATTGGCATGCATTTACTATGGAATAAATTGAATCTGACTTGAGCATCACTTTCTACTTGTATCTCATCCCATACCACTCGTTTTAGCTTACTCTTAAAACATTGTATCCTGTTGTTATTAAGAAGTGTCACTGCTCTGTATGAACCTGCCTCAGAGTTGTAAGATGCCATACTGTTTGTTTCCTTTAATTATGCATCATAATTAGGTAGTCCATTAGCAATTGGGTACATACACTATGTAATCAAAAGTACCCGGGCACCTGGCTGAAATTGACTCACAAGTTCATGGCACCCTCCATTGGTAATGCTGGAATTCAGTATGGTGTTGGCCCATCCTTCATAACAGCTTCCACTCTTGCAGGCATACGTTCAATCAGGTGCTGGAAGGTTTTTTGGGAGTGGCAGCCCATTCTTCACGAAGTGCTGCACTGATGAGAGGTCAGTGAGGCTTAGCACAAAGCTAATGAAAACTCCATAAAGCACAATATTTATAACAACAGCATCACATAGAAACACTCTGGAAATTAGGGAGAGGACTACACTGTATTCAAAACAACCTTTGTCAAATCCTAAAAAAGCAGACCCACACTAGACAGGAAAAGAAAATGGCATAGGCACAGTCCTTTAACAGCATTTTATGGGAAAGGAAGACATACTATGAGGGTTTCGAACAGCTCAGAGGGAGGCTGCAGGTGTGTAGGCTAGAAATACAGTAGGAAGGGGTGAGGGGCTCTGGTTAGGCATGCAAGTACTAGAATAGGTTAGGTGAGGCACATGAAGATCTTCATCATCATAATCTATATCTAGACTTGACAAACCACTGTGAAGTACATGGCAGAGGGTACGTCCCAATGTACCAGTTGTTAAGATTTATTCCTGTTCCATTCACATATGGTGTGTGGGAAGAATTAGTGTTTTGAGTGCCTATATGCATGCTGTAATTATTCTTATCTTATCCTCATGATCACTGTATTCCTGGAGACGTCATTCAAAGCCAGTTCTTCAAACTTTGTTAGTAGACTTTCTCGGGATAGTCCTAGAGTCTGCCTGTTCAGTCCTCTCAACGTCTCAGTGACACTCTCCTATGAATCAAACAAACTTGAACCATTCTTGCTGCCCTTCTCTGTATACATTCAGTATCTCCTGTTAATCCTACCTGGTGCAGATCCCATGCACTTGAGCAATATTCTAGAACTGGTTGTCTTGAGTGATTTGTAGGCAATCTCTTTTGTAGACTGATTGCACTTCCCCAGTATTCTACCAATAAATCGAAGTATACCTTTTGCCTTACCCATGACTGAACCTGTGTGATCATTTCAGTTCATATCCCTACAACGTGTTACATATCCCTACAACATGTTACACCTAGGTATATGTATATATACCTGGATGTGACCTCCACTTCTCAGAGGGTTCCATCCACCAACGGTACCTGCATTTTGACAGCTGTCATTCCTTCCACACCAGAAAAACACTCCCATACAGCCAGGCCACCTATAGATGGCTTAGCTACAGTGATGAGAATGCCCATAACTGATACACGGAAAGTCTCGTGAAGGCATTCACAGGCAGGCATAACCCCCTCGCCCAAACCTGGAAATGACGGATCCCTCCTAAATTGGTATTCCATCACCCACTCAATCTACAAAACATCCTAGTCCATCCCTAAGCCAATCCCAACCCCTAGCCACAGGGGTCATATATCTTTATAAGACGCAGGTGCAAGACCTGCCCAATTCACCCACCCAAACATACGACCCCACTCCGGTCAACAGACTTATCCTATCCCATCAAAGGCACGGCCACCTGTGAAAGCAGGCGTGTCATATACTAGCTCTGCTGCAATCACTGCACAATATTTTATGCGGACATGACCATTAACCATCAACAGTTGCCCACCAGAATGAATGCCCACTGTCAATCTGTGGCCAAGAGCAAAGTTGATCATCCAGTGGTGCAGTACGCTGCTGAGCACAACATGCACACGTTCAATGGCCACTTCACAACCCATGCTTCTGGATCTTTCCCTGTGGCACCATCTTTTTTGAACTGCATAGGCAGCAGTTATCTTTAAAACACATCTTGAAGTCCTGTAATCCTTCTGGCCTCGATCTCCGCTAACCTGCTGTTCCCATCTCGTCTGCCCCAACAGTTTCCTATTCCTCTGTCCTGTCACCCACTTCCAATCCACACAATACACATCCTCCTCTTCATGTGCTACACTTCACCATCTCCAGTACTAACCTGTGCACCTGCCACTGCTCCCTCCCATATTTCTAGTCCATACACCTGCTGCCTCTCTCTGCAGAGAAATAACATTTGGTTTTTAAATATTTTTCAAAGTTAGCTTCTGTAGTTTTTAGTCCTGGAATTTATACCATGTTTTATTGCTAAGCTTCGAAGCCATGTAATGCATGGATTTTCAAACAAACTATATCTGTGACAAGGTAACATGTTGTCTGACCAGTATCTTGTTTCATAAGCCTGTTTAAAAGAATTTCCTTGAAAGAATTTTTCTTTTTTGTCGTTAAGTCAAAGCTTTTTGATATTGGATTGAATGATAATGTATTGTCTGCTCTCATCATCTGTGTGATTGTTTTTTTCTATAGCTTGAACAAGCGAATGGCTTGCTTTTCCTACACCCCAAAAAATTGTGCCATATCTGACAACTGATATAAAATATGCATGATGAAAACATTTTTTTTTTTAACAGCTACATCAGTTACTTTGTTTAGAACTCTCACTGCAGAAACAAAACTAGCTTCACTAAGCAATCCAAATGATCAGTCTGTGATAAGCTTTTATTTATAGTAATTGCTTTGATCAGTTATTTGCCCTCATAATTTGACTGATTTTTTTATATATAAAATCACCAGTTTGTTTGGTCCTGAAGTGTACAGTTTGTGATTTTTTTTTTTTTAAGGTTCATTTTCATAGTCTTGTTTTTTCCACAATTTCAGAGTTCTTGAATAGTTCGTTTTGTATTCTGTGCTAGTCCTTCGTTGTTTTTACAGCAAACTACTGCTGCTGAGTTGTCTGCCTACAGTAAATAAAAGAGCCAGTGGCTGTACGGTTTCATGAATTCGTCATTAAAGAATGTGCAGTATGCTAAGTCTTGAGCACCCAACAAAATTGTTGGGCCTTTTAAATGTCTGATGTGTCAAAGTTATTCATTAGCAGTGTATCATCTTCATGTATTTCTCTTGTTTGCAGCTTACTGAACAACCCATTCGAAGAACAAATAGCATTCCAGGCAGCATTGAAGGAGTATGTTGGAAGCATTGATCCAACATATGCAAAAGAAGTTGATGATTTTTTTGTTGCATTTGAAGGCAGTTTTGGCAGCAAGCATGTGACGCCACGAACACTACTTAGCAGGTTCCTTGGTAATTTGGTGTGTGTTGAAGGCATTGTGACAAAATGTAAGACATATTTATATAAAAAATATTCACTATAATAATTTTTAAGATGTGGCTAAAAGATTTCTCTGAAAGGATAAGATTATTTTACTTTTAGCCATCATGATTATTATATGTAAAGGAATGATAATGGTTTTCCCATGTTGTTTAATTCCTGCAGTATAAAAGCTTAAAGCCTGTAGCCCTTCAGATAAACTGTAACAAAAAGCAAGGCAGGTACCATGTTGTTGGGTAGCAGATGTGTTAGCAGACACATTACTCTTGAGCTGGCTGGCGTATATCTTGATTTTGATCTAAAATTACGTTCTGAAATATAGCGTTGTTCTTTGTCACATTAGCCATTTCAAGTAGGTGCTGCACTTGGCTGGCATGATCAGAACTATTTCAGAATTCTCTCAACCTTCTTCAGCCGGTAGGTTTATATAACTATTATTTATAATGCAGTGGCTTGGCAGGTGTTAGGCATGCATGTGTGATCATGGCTGGGTCAGCAAAGCAGTGTTCTTGGCATGGTTCTTTTGTGGCCAAAAGTGTGTAGTGGTGAGGAATACATTGAAACATCCAGTAAAAATAGTGATGACAAAGTTTTAGTGGTAGGGGTATCAGTAAGATGTATGATCCAGCTGTTGTGGTAACTATCTGAAACAAAGGCAGTAGTGATATTTAAGTTTGCCACAAATATCAAATGACTAAAAAGTGCATATACGATCAGTGCATGGCTTTACTTTGGACCTCACAGTGATGGTTGTGGAGAGCCATGTTGTGGAGATTGGTGCCTTGTCACTCATGCAGTGTTGACAGTGAGAGAATCGGCAAAAACTGTCAAACACATTTGATTAACACACAACAGTTGTCATCATATTTGTCTGATAAATGGCCTGATGGCATAAAGGTATACATTATGTCATTGTAGGTATCTATTCTCTTAAAAGATGGGTTTGACAATGGTGTTACAGTAAGTATTATTTAACTGCAAAGCTGATCCGTTTGTGATACAATGCGATGGTTGTCAAGATTGAGAAAATTAATTGAGGTATTTTAGGAGGTCAAGACCTTGGCCCTCATTGTGACCACAGTTCTTGGAAGTATTGTCAGGTGTTGGACCAGACATGTTGGTGGAGGTTTTTGCATTCCACGAAGGCCATCTGTCTGATTTGTGAAGTTTTTTATAATGGATGGAGGCGTTTGGGCCCTCGGGGGAATAGATGATCTTTTTATGTGCATTTTGCAGATAAAGATAGGAGAATGAAAAACTGAGAAGGGCTTTTTGTGCAGCACCGATTAAGAAAGTGTTCAACACATATCAATTATGTAATAGGGAAACTGGAGTGTTGGGACAACCTCTGTTAAAATGCTACTTAGTGAATGTCTGTGTTCAACACTTTTTTTTGCAGCACTGCTGGTTTGTTTTTTCTCAATTGCTTTTAGGGCAATGATTTACTGTTCTTTGCCTATGTTTTATATGGGAACTCTGTTTTGGAAGAGCTCTGAACGTTATCCTTTTCCTAATAGAACATAGAACACTCTGTTTTGGAAGAGCTCTGAACGTTATCCTTTTCCTAATAGAACATAGAACTAACAGTGGTCCACTGTGCTCATCATTGTTATTATAAGCAAATTGTACCCCTTAAATTACTGATAATATTTTAATCATTACTCTGTTGGCAGTGTTGTGCACAGTACTGGGGAGTGCAGACAATTTTCAAGCTGTTAGCTATTTATAGAACTATTTGACTCCAGCATATGGGCTATGATGCTGGTAACAATGTGTGTAATGCCTTTAGATTTTCCTCTTCATATTTCACATATGAAATCATGTTAAATCATTCACCTGGGAGATTAAGCTTTGATGTGACTGTTATCTAAATTCACATTCTTTTCCTGTGTGTGGGTTGTTTCCCATCATCTGTGCTGAGTGTGCAGAATTGAAAGATAATTCTTGTTGTTTTAGGTTCGCTGGTCCGACCCAAAGTTGTTCGGAGTGTGCATTATTGCCCAGTTACAAAAAAGACCTTGGAAAGAAGATATACTGACCTGACATCTTTCGATGCATTTCCATCAAGTGCTGTTTATCCGACAAAGGTGAGGACAATTTAAAAATGAGAATAGAAATTAGTACATGGCATGCTATCTATATATGTGAGTGTGCAAATTTGTAATTTATAAATGAGTTAGTGACAGTGGGCCTCATGCATAACATGTGACTTATCTTGTATTGGCTAGAAGATTAGTTAAAATGTTGTTAATGCAACTTACTAAGTTAACCCTTGAGTGGGTGTGCTGTTTTTTATATGAGCGGGCACATGGCATGCTTTGTACTTGGCTTAAAAATAGCTGACTTTAGGTTATCAAGGTAAACATGTTTGACCAGAGTCACATTTTAATCTTAGTTTCATCAAACAATATAAAATAAACTTATATTATATGGGCTAACTCATGGTTTTATTAAGCAGTATTAAACTAAACTTTCATTATATCACCCTGTTGCCGCTAACAAATTTTACCCTGCAGTAATGACTCACTCGAAGCATTAAACGGTGCAATTGCATAAGATCCCAGCCTACCACTTATTCGAGTGGTAATTATTTTGTAGACAACTGTCCCATTGTGAAATTGCGCTACTATCTTGGAATCTGGTTCATTTTCTTGCACAAATTCTAATTTTTTTCTCACCGAGCTTACTGTTTATTTTACTGTTGCTCACTTGGACATATGAGAGCATAGTGTATCACAGTGTCAGCAATAATGAAGGAATAGGTGCAGGCTCACAATTGTAAAACAATGGAATGCTACAAGGCAGTATTATTTGTGGTTGGCACACTTTATACATAGCCCCCCCCCCCCCCTTTCCCCAAGAGAGGGTTAAGCAAGTGATTTTATGTGCAAGATTATATATATATCCACCCTATCCACAAGAAAGGTTTGAAGACAGACCCTAACAATTACAGAGGAATATCACCGCTGGATATAACATAGATGATTATTTCTAAAGTCCTTTTGAACAGGCCAGAGCCGCAATTGGACCTGCAAATCAGGGAATGCCAGGGAGGTTTTAGAAAGGGTAGATCATGTTCGGAACAAATACTAAACCTCAAAAACATCATGGCATACCAAAAATGAAGGGCAAATACATACGTAATTTCGTTCATTGATTTCAAAAAAGCATATGATTTGATTGAAAAAGAATCTCTAATATCAGTCCTGGAAGAAATGGGTTTGAATAAGAAAACAACTAATATTATAAAAGTGACCCTTACAAATACATTTTCGAAAGTTAAATTTATGGGGGAATTACCGCAACCCTTTGAAATAAAAATGGGAGTGTGACACGGGGATGGGCTCTGACCGTTGCTGTTCAATTGTGCGCTTGAGAAAGTAGTCAGAGAATGGAACACAAATATTAAGAGTGATTTAAGACTGGGTTGCAAAAAGAAAGAACCTTAAAGTAAATTGCAATGCTTTTGCAGATGATATGGCTCTGTTTGCTGAAACAATGGAAGTAGTACGGGAGCAATTCCTTGAACTAAAGAAACAGGCACATGAAGTAGGTCTTCACATCTCCTTTGAAAAAACTAAGATGTTGACAAACATGAAGCACTCGTGTAAACACCTCAAAGTTCAAGAACAAAAAATTCAAATAGTAAAGGAATTCCAATATCTCTGAGAATGGATTAGTCGGAATGCTGGGGAAAGCAAAGCAATGGAATCCAGAAAAATAAACTTGAATTGACCTTCCAACTATCAAAAAAATACATACAACAAAAAATCGTTCATGGGGGTCCAAAATTACACATTACAAAACAGTGATTATGCCAGAAGCACTGTATCCAGCAGAAACACTAAACACTAATTTCAGAGGCCAAATGGAGAAGCTTGAGCCAAAGGAAAGAAAAATCATAGGACCAAAATTTCAAGACAATAAGATTAGATAAGTCAAAAATGAAACTCTCTACAAGAAAATTGAAAAACTTTCAGACACATAAAAAAAAAAAAAAAAAAAGAATGAATTCCAACAGATTAACCTAAAAAATCTTTGACTTTTTCCGTAACCGCAAAATGAAACCAAACTGGTTTAAAGAAACTGAGAGAGACGTAGTAGAATTAAAGATTTCAGAAAATTCACTTATTGGTCGAACAGCTAAAGTAATTGCTAAAGATGAAAACGTAATATTCCAAGGCAAATCTATACAAAAATCCAAACTCTTCATCTCAGAAGAAGAGAGGAAAAGATGATCAGACAGAATGAAGACATACTGGGCCCTAAGAAAAGAACAATGCACAAAGAAATGATTGATCCAGTGTACCCCAAAGAGGGTGAAACGAAAGAAGAAGAAAACAATAATGTAATTTTAAATGTGAATATTTTAGGCTAGGTTTTGCCATGATCATTGTTGTATTCTTCAGGTTGTAAAGATATTATTTAAAACATGCTACAGGAAATATTTGTACCTATCTACAAAATAAAATACTGACAGCTGTGAAAACACTGCAATGGATAAAATATATGAACTAAAGAAATGAATCTCCATTTTCATTGTATTGTAGTATTTATACGTACTTGTCCAGTCCCGGAACAAAACCTAGCCTCCATAAATAAAATAACAACATATAATAAAAATACAAAATGCTTGTAAGTAGATACATTATTTTTGCATTTCATGGCAAGATCTGCAAACCTGGACAGAACATACATGGCTTTTACAAACTGGCTTTTTGCAAATTGACAAATGTTCCTGGTTTTTCTGTCCCGACTATGATGGCCGAGACTACACAGTTTTCTTTGTTTTCCTAGTGGCTCCACATCAGCAGGTGGAGGTATGGTTTGTTGGCTAAGGTAAAGGACGCTTCTTATCTTGCCTCAAAGAATTGTAGGTAGCCTTGAGTTATACATTCCTATTTTCATGTGGGTTCTGCTACTGAATATGCCAGAGATTTAAAGAAGTTGGCACAGGTACATTTTGTCCCTTTCAGCTTGAATAAAATGCTGCTGTTTAAGGTGGTGGTATCGAGAACACAATTAAAATTACCTCCTGGGCCAACATCTGGTTGTGTTCCTAGTTGAGTAACTGTGGCAAAATTTGCGATACACATGTACACCCTCTTTTTGACATGTTGTAAAATTCAACAATTTCCAGTTTTCCAGATATTGGATTTACCTCTTCTTCATTATGCATGGTAGACAGTAATGATCTTTTTTTTTCCGGTGTTTCATTGAAAGCAACTGTAATCTTGTCAGGCTGAAACAGGAACCTTGAATTGCTCTGCGATATCTCTTTAGCTGAGATGAAGGAAGGTGGATTGTGAAGTAGTCAGATGACGAGTAGTTGTGCTGGCAGTTTTCACAAAAGGTTGTCCACAATTCTCAGAAAGGAGGGTTTTATCCTTTCGTTTTTGTTCTTCATGGGTGGATTTTGAGTCAAATCTCAATCATCGTAACATAAATTTCAGTCTCATCTCTTACAGCATGAAACGAAATATTGGGGGGCCAATCCTCAGACTGTACATGTCATCAGGACTTAGATTTGAATCTTTTAGCACTCATGAGAAGAACAGCTTCATATGTGGATACCATGTGGGTTATTTCTTCGTTGGCGCAAAAGACAAAAATCTCAACCATTGTCAGTTATAAACAGCGAAAATAAGTCCACATCAGTGACAGCAACTGTAGCATCTCCTTTAGCTCCAGGGAGATGGATAATAATGCTCCTAAAAGATACTTTGGCATGCTCTTGGGACAATAGTTTTATCTGTCTAAATAGTTTTTTGGTCTTTCCCCAAACGGAAAGTTCTACAGTCATCAACAGAAGATGATAAAGGCTAAGTTGGTGGAAAATATTCTTGGAGTGAGGTTTCATTTTCACAAAGGACACTGAATTGCTCCTCTTCATTGTTGTCATGAATTTCTACACTATCTTCACTACTACACAGTTCTTCTTGTTGCTGCCTCTGTAGCTCTTGTAGACTATCTTCATCCTTATAAAAGTGCGCCATTTTTCTACAAAAGAAAGAAGTCAATCAGAAGAGCAAACACGCATGGAGTAACAGGTTAAACACTTACAAAAAAGTAAATTTTCCCCAGTGCAGTTCCCAGGTCCTACTACAAAGAGCACTTCCGAGCTTCAATCATTCGAGCAGTACATATATTTAGGAAACCAGTGAATTCCAAAATAGCAGTAAGTTAGTGAACATCGTGCATCCATAAGTGTTTACAGGAGAAATGGTTAGGAATCTATGAAATGGGTGAAAGGATTTGACTGAGCTGACAGATATAACTGGTGGAATGCCATGACGTGTTTGGCAGATGTGTGCTTTTACAGTGTACCTTTACATGGGTGGCACAGCCCAGCATTGGTTAGAGGCCAATGAAGAGAAGCTCAATACTGGGACATATTAGCAGCAAGTACATTTAATGGAAAGAACAATTGAAGAAGAAAACCCAATGTCATGGTGAAGTGACAGTCTTACACACAAAATGTTTTATCTCTTTGCCACTTTGAGAGTCTGAATACGGCAGAAGATAAAATCTCACATTTTATGAGTAACAGAAGACATTTACCAAGCTGTTCTGTTAAAGGATGCCACAGCAGAGGAATTCATCAGATGGTGTGAGTGCATCGAGGAAGTGCAACAGAAGAGTGTCCATGAAAAAAAGGCATGAACAACTCCTGAATATGGTCCGTATTGCAGTTGTAGAAGACTACCGTGATACCCTCCCCCTCTTATGCCATGTAGCACGAGACAAATACAGCAGTTTATGGCAGTCATAAATGTTGGATCAAGTACACAAGATTGCAGCCCCATAAATCAGGAAGCAATAGAGGATGTTGAAGAGAAGGTATATCAGTATTTAGCACCAATCTCTGCCGCCAGATGAAAGCACTGTGAAGAATAGACTTATCCATCTTGAACTCTCCAGCAGCCATCAGATAACAATCTAGCATCTGAAAGTACAGATAGTCACCTCCTCTGCCAAGTATAATGCTCCGCAGAAGAAGACACATTTGCAGGATAGAGGATAACATGCAGCCCTGTTTTCCAATGTGGACACATTGCACACTACTGCAGAGAAAAATGTGTTAAATGACTATTACACTGCTAGACGTCAACTGTCACAACAGTCCTTGTCACACCAGTCAATTGCAGATGATTGTAGTCAATCTGTGCGGTGCAGCCTGTCATGGGGCCGTGGATGAGGTTACTCACCAACATCGTGTAGCCATTGCCCGTTGCCTTGCAGAGCTACTAGCTGCCAAATTGAGGAAAACTAAGTGAGGCAACCATGTATGGAGGTAATGCTGCCATAGGTAATAATCCTGCATGGATGACAGGAACAGAGGTGTGAGGAAATCTCATTTCAGAGGCCAACTCATCCTGCCACTAGTAAACTTCAGAGCTTCTTTTTCTGTAATGTCGAATGCTTATCATCACCAGCTAAAGAAGATAATGTTCTGTGACATGAAAGTGATTGTGCTGAAGGTCAGAATTGGAAAATCTGTCCAGCCGACAGAACGCAGGCCTTCAAATTTATTGTTATAATGGAATGCACTCATAATGCTAGTCTACATCTATATATCTACATATATACTCTGCTGGCCATCAAGCGGTGTGTGACAGCGGGCACAATTCATGCCAAAGTCATATTCCCTCGCTCTGTTCCACTAGCAGATCGCGCGAGGGAAAAACGACTGTCTGAGCACCTCAGTACGAGCTCTAATTTCCCTTATCTTTGAATGGTGATCATTGTGCGATTTGAAAGTTCGTGGTAATAATATATGCTCTTCATCCTCGGTGAAGATCGGATTTTGAAATTTAGTGAGCAGCCCCTTCCGTTTAGTGCTTCGTCTATCTGCAAGTGTGTCCCACTTCAAACTTTCTGAGATTTGTAATGCTCTCACGATGGCTAAACGTACCAGTAATGAATCTTGCTGCTTTTCTTTAGACCTTCTCAATCTCTTGAATCAGACCCAACTGGTAAGGGTCCCATACAGTCTTGAGTGTGAAATCTTACAGGCATTATAAACAGTCATGCACTGTGGAAGAGCTGAGGTCCGGATTGACAGAGCTAATCCAACAAGCACACACATCAAAGATTACTCTGGGTAGTTGTTTGCCATTATCTCACTGTCGTCAGTGAGACGAGTCTGTTGTCAATGTAGATGTTCAGTTAAAAAGTGAAGCTTTTGTCGATTGCATAACACTTAGTCTCCCATAAAAATCTATGTACTTGCAGTGATCATGAGCATTGGAAGTGGTTAAGGAGAACTTTGGATCACTTTCCGTCATGAGCTGCTACTAATTAATTCCTAAAGTTAAATGCACAGGAACAGTCGAAACTGTCAAGAGTGGGCAGCTCAGTGCCATTACTGAACAATTATGTTTTGTTACCATTAAAGGCAACCCAGTGAAGGAAGCTACTACCAAACTGGAAATAGAGTAAGGGCTTGCAGAAGAAAAAAGTCAGTGCATATTAGCCATTCTATACTAATTATCTATGCTTTCAAATCTAGAGTGGAAAAAATACTGTTTAAGTGGCCCACAGTTAAATACCATATCAACTCTGAGAATCATCCATCAATTATCCAGTACAGTAAAAGATGTCACCAACTGAACGGTGCATAGTTTTAGAGGAAGTGGAGAAGATGCTGCAGTATGATACCACGGCCCTTCAGATCCTTAGTTTTATCCAGCGGCCCTTGTGAGAAAGCATGCATGGCATTTCTATGTTGACTACTGACAGTGGAACAAATCATGAAATCATGAAAAAAGTTTATGCATTGATATGTTCAAAGAATTAACAGAAAATTTTCTTTTTATGAATAGAATTCTATTGTTCATCTACATCTGTACTGTCAGTAGTCTCCATTAGGCGGTTACACTTATAAGACCAGCGCTTGTTCTAGTCCCCGAAACACTCCTGGAGCTCAATCTTTGCTATAGCTTCTAGTGTTTTCAGTAATGTGTTTTAACCTTGTCTATGCCTATAAAGTGATGGCCCTTCAAAGTTTTTTTTTTTTTTTTGGGAACAAAAAAGTTACATGGGATCATATTGTCGCAGCAGAAGCTGAGTAGCACCATAGTGTAGTGGGTATGATACGAAACTGTTGCATGGAGGGTCTTGAGTTCAAAACTCACCTGGACTGTACAATTTTAATTTCAATATTCAGTTAGAGTACATTCTAGAGGTATCCATAAATGTCAAGCATCATTGTACTGGAATGTTCTGTAGCTGTATATATACTGTATGTGTTCTGGCCAGAGGCAGTTTGCTCCACGCTCTTGTCTGTGCAAGTGCTGAATAAACCTTCGTTAAGTGAAGTTAGTGTTAGTCATTCATCTAATTACACCATTACGTGACAATATCTACTGCATAAGGAGGCTGAGACATCAGTATAGTATTGTCTTTGGCCAAATATTCACAAACGAGTGACCAAGTGTGAGCAGGTGCATTATCTTGGTACAAAAGCCATGTTTTTTTGTGCCACAAATCATGGCCTTTTCTGGATTGCTTCATGCAAATGGCATTGGAATTGTTAGTAGTACTCCTTAGTGGAGAACTTGTGATCAACTCTGCCATTAAAATCAAAGAACACAAGGAGTATAACCTTCTTTCTTTAGGTCTTGCCAATCCAGAATGCGCCCATTGTGTTAAGACACGTGAGCAACTTGATTTGCTGTTGTTTCTTTTAGCAAGTCAGCAATTTTGGGACAAATTTTTCTACACATTACACGTCCAAACCAGGCAAAAAAATTCATGGTGTGGACCAATTGATCAGCAGCGGCTTCTCTGATTATGGTCAGTTTATCATTCATAATCATTTCTTTCACTTTCCCCATGATTTCACTGTTTGTTTATATCCTGGGTTGTTAAGGGCACTCATCATCTTCAGTGTCTTCACGACCTTCTTCAGAATGCTGATATCGCTTGTAAAATGTTATTTTAGTTGTAGCAGACTTACCAAAAGCAATATTTAGCATTTCTAAGACTTTGCTGCATTTTATTCCATTGTTACACCGTAATTTAATACAAACTCTCTGATCCATATTTGCACAAAATAATCACCAATACTACTAAAAAAATCTTAACTTTTTTGACAGCTGCAGCACACTAAATGCCACACACACACACACACACACACACACACACACACACACAAAATCTTATATGCCTAAAGCTGTACAGATATTTTCTAGAGATATTTTCCAACAAGGATTAACACAAAAAAATCACATGAAAAAGGACTAACACAACATGCAAACTTACAAAACTCCAGTCACTTTTTGACCACATATTGCAACAGGACAAATACATTTTTTTATATTTGAAGATGGTATCTGTTCTTTCGGTCATGTCCAAAAGAACAGATACCATGTGTGGGTCTCACGGGAAGCGTGCAAGAGAAAAGTCCCTGCAGTCACACTATCCTCTGTGTCCTTGGTGGCTCAGAAGGATAGAGCATCTGCCATGTAAGCAGGAGATCCCGGGTTCGAGTCCCGGTCGGAGCACACATTTTCAACTGTCCATGTTGACTTACATCAACGCCTTTATGCAGCTAAGGGTATTCATTTAATTGTAAATACATTTTTATACTCAGCAACTTCTTCTAATGTTTGATTTGTTCGGTTTCTGGTAATCCTAATTACAATCTTATAGTGAAATTAGGTATAATTTGTTGGTTTCTGTTACTCTTAATATCACCACAACTGATTCTGTAATTAATTGCCCTAAACACAGCATTCACCTCATAATGGTTAGATTCATCCACAAGAACATTGAATTGTTTTGGCAACATTGTAAGAGTTTATATGCAATCGTTATTCATTTGTGATGTGTATACTTCTGCAACATATTTTATGGTAAATATTGTTAACCATGAGCATAAAATGTGGTTGCTCTTTTTCTGGTATAGATAAAACTTTTTTGTACAGTGAAATTATGAGTAGTCACTAGTTGGAACCAGTCACTGGACTAAATAAAGTTGCTGCTGCTCTGGCTGAATTTTTATATTATGTTGGTGCTTGAGTTAGCATTTCGTCATTTGGAGATAGGCAGTGGACCGGTGGATGCTAGAAAATGGAGTGCCAGGTGGAGAAATCAGAACATTTCTGACATATTCTTCTGTTTGAGTTCTGTAGAGGGAGCGACTGTAGCTGAGGCAGTGAGAAAGATTTGCACCGTGTATGTGGATAATGTCACTGAACAGACCACGGCAAGAAAGTGGTTCTCTCATTTTGAGGAGGGTCGTTTTGACATGATTCTCCACGTTCAGGAAGATACCAGGGTTTGATGAAGATTGTTAATGAATGTATTAATCCACAATGATCCACGCCAGTGTACTCGAGAACTGGCTGATGTGATGAACTGTGACCATTCGTGCAATGGGGAAGGTTAAAAAATAGGGTGTGTGGGTACCGCATCCAATAAGCCAAAATCACAAAACTCAGCAGGGGCTGTATGTGCGTCTCTGCCTGCTAGTCGTAAATTGGCTTATGAACAACAGGGACCATTCCTATCCTGTATTGTTAATCATCATCATCATTTAAGACTGATTATGCCTTTCAGCGTTCAGTCTGGAGCACAGCCTCCTTATAAAATTCCTCCATGATCCCCTATTCAGTGCTGACATTGATGCCTCTTGTGATGTTAAACCTATTACTTCAAAATCATTCTTACCCGAATCCAGGTACCTTCTCCTCGGTCTGCCCCAACTCCTCCTACCCTCCTGCCATCACAACTAAGTCATCTGCATATGCAAGACTGCATATTTTGTGTTCACATATATTAATATCACCCAGCCAGTCTATTGTTTTCAACATATGATCCATAAATAATATGAACAACAGTGGAGACAGTTTGAAGCTTTGTCTTACCCCTGAAACTACTCTGAACCATGAACTCAATTTACGGTCAACTCTAACTGCTGCCTGACTATCCATGTAAAGACCTTTAATTGCTTGTAAAAGTTTGCCTCCTATTCCATAATCTCGTAGAACAGACAGTAACGTCCTCCTAGGAACCTGGTCATATGCCTTTTCTAGATCTGTAAAGCATAGATACAATTCCCTGTTCCACTCATAACACTTCTCCATTATTTGCCGTAAGCTAAAGATCTGGTCCTGACAACCTCTAAGAGGCCTAAACCCACACTGATTTTCATCCAATTGGTCCTCAACTAATACTCGCACTTTCCTTTCAACAATACCTGAGAAGATTTTACCCACAATGCTGATTAAAGAGATACCTGTGTAGTTGTTACAATCTTTTCTGTTTCCATGTTTAAAGATGGTGTGATTACTGCTTTTGTCCAGTCTGATGGAACCTGTCCCGACTCCCAGGCCATTTCAATTATCCTGTGTAGCCATTTAAGACCTGACATTCCACTGTATTTGATGAGTTCCGAGTTAATTTCATCCACCACAGCTGCTTTATTGCGCTGCAATCTATTGACCATTTTCTCCACTTCCTCAAATGTGATCCTATTTCCATCATCATTCCTATCCCATTCTACTTCGAAATCTGAAACATTACTGATCGTATTTTCACCTACATTGAGCAACTCTTAAAAATATTCCCTTCATCTGCCCAAGGCATCCACAGGATTCACCAGCAGTTTTCCTGACCTGTCCAAAATACTTGTCATTTCCTTCTTACCTCCCTTTCGAAGACTGCTAATTACACTCCAGAATGGTTTTCCAGCAGCTTGACCCATAGTCTCCAACCTGTTTCCAAAGTCTTCCCAAGATTTCTTCTTGGATGCTGCAACTATCTGTTTGGCATTGTTTCTTTCTTCAACAGAACTTTCTCTGTCTACCTGAGTTCTAGTATGTAGCCATTTTTGATACGCCTTCTTTTTCCTTTTACAGGCTGCCTTGACTGTGTCATTCCACCAAGCTGTTTGCTTCATCCTACTTTTACACACTACTGTTCCAAGACATTCTTTAGCCACTTCTAGTACTGTGTCCCTGTACCTTGTCCATTCCTTTTCCAATGACTGTAATTGACTACATTCAGCTAACTGGTACCTTTCTGAGATCGTTGTTATGTACTTGTGCCTGATTTCCTTATCCTGAAGTTTCTCCACTCGTATCCTCGTACATATGGACCTGACCTCCTGCACTTTCGGCCTCACAATCCCAATTTCACTGCAGATTAAATAATGATCAGTGTCATCAAAGAATCTCCTGAATACACGTGTGTCCCTCACAGCCTTCCTGAATTCCTGATGTGTTGTTATACAGTCAATGACAGATCTGGTTCCCCTGCCTTACTAAGTATACCGGTGAATGTTCTTATGTTTAAAAAAGGAGTTTGTGATTACTAAGCCCATACTGGCACAAAAATCCAAGAGTTGTTTCTCGTTCCTGTTGGCCTCTATATCCTCACCAAATTTACCCATAACCTATTCATACCCTTCTGTTCGATTTCCAATCCTGGGTTTAAAATCACCCATGAGCAGAACACTGTCCTCGTCCTTTACTCTAACATCATCATCACTGAGTGCCTCATAAAAACTATCCATCTTATCTTGATCTGTCCCTTCGCAATGCGAATATACTGACACAATCCTAATTTTCTTGCTAGACACTGTCAAATCTATCCACATCAGTCATTGGTTTACATACCTTATTGCAACTACGCTGGGTTCCATTTCTTTCCTGATGTAAAGCCCTACACCACATTGTGCTATTCCTGCTTTGACTCCTGACAGGTAGACCTTGTATTCTCCCACTTCCTCTTCTTTCTCACCCCTTACCCGAATGTCACTAACAGCTAAAACGTCCAGCCCCATCTTATTTGCAGCCTCTGCGAGCTCTACCTTCTTGCCAGAGTAGCCCCCATTGATATTAATAGCTCCCCAACTCATAACCATTTCCAGAATGAGATTTTCACTCTGCAGCGGAGTGTGCCCTGATATGAAACTTCCTGGCAGATTAAAACTGTGTGCCCGACCGAGACTCGAACTCGGGACCTTTGCCTTTCGCGGGCAAGTACTCTACCATCTGAGCTACCGAAGCACGACTCACAGCCGGTACTCACAGCTTTACTTCTGCCAGTACCTCGTCTCCTACCTTCCAAACTTTACAGAAGCTCTCCTGTAAGAAGGTTCGCAGGAGAGCTTCTGTAAAGTTTGGAAGGTAGGAGACGAGGTACTGGCAGAAGTAAAGCTGTGAGTACCGGCCGTGAGTCGTGCTTCGGTAGCTCAGATGGTAGAGTACTTGCCCGCGAAAGGCGAAGGTCCCGAGTTCGAGTCTCGGTCGGGCACACAGTTTTAATCTGCCAGGAAGTTTCATAACCATTTGTTTGCCAAGTCGTATCTTAGGAGTCCCTGGTTTGTCAGTTAGAGGTGGGACTCCGTCACCTCCAGAGGTCCGAGGCATTTTGCTCTGATTGTTGCCAGCATCATATTTAAAGTACCAGGGAAGCAGGTTGCTAGCCTTACTTGCCCCGAGTCCCATTGGGTTTTACCCCTAACGGTTGAGGGACTAACCGATGAATTTGGTAGTCTTTGCCGTATGAGCACAAAGGTGACCACGACTCAGAATATGTCCGAGATGCCCAGCCTTATTCCAAAGTAATTGGTATCCCGACTGTCGGGACCACTTACTTGGCCACTCATACGTTGCCCGTGGTTCATGAACTAGGACATAACTACAGGAACCCACACCATGAACCATGGTTCATGGTGTGGGTTCCTGTATTGTTACTGGTGATGAAAAATGGTGTCCTTATGCTAACATAAGCAAAAGAGAGGAATGGTTGATCCCAAACAAAGCAGCAACTCCCTGTACAAAGACCCACGTACATCCACAAAAGAAAATGTGATGCAGCTGGTGGAACAGCGATGGTGTGTTGTACTACAAATTGCTTTCCCAAGGTGTAACCATCACTGTTAATATTTTGTGCTGACAACGAGACTTACTTGCAGATGCAGTCAAAGCACGCCGACCAGAAAGACTGTGTGGTGCTTCACCACAATATTGCCTGACTGCATTCTGCTAAACTGACAAACAGCATGGTAAAAGAGTTACGATGGAAGCCATTCTGCACGCACCTTATTCACCTGATCTTGCACCCTGGAATTTTAACTTTTTCCGCTCTTTTGAACAACTTTCAAGGAATTTCCTTTCCGGATGAAAATGCACTCCGAATGTGGTGTCACCGCCAGACACCACACTTGCTAGGTGGTAGCTTTTAAATCGGCCGCGGTCCGGTAGTATAAGTCGGACCCGCGTGTCGCCACTGTCAGTGATCGCAGACCGAGCGCCACCACACGGCAGGTCTAGAGAGATGTACTAGCACTTGCCCTAGTTGTACAGACGACTTTGCCAGAAGGGGATCACTGACAAATACGCTCTCATTTGCCGAGACGATAGTTAGCATAGCCTTCAGCAAAGTCAATTGCTACGACCTAGCAAGGCGCCATCACCAAGTTATATTGAGATGATAATACTGTATCAACAAGACCAATGTTCACCAATTGTGATCCTGTTTCAGACCTCACGCCAGCCTGTGTGAGTTTAAGCGCGTGCCTTTCGGCTTCCTCTCAATTGTGTCTAGGCTGTCTTGTCTAGACACAACACCGAACATGACTTGATGACTTCTTCACGTCAAAAGCACACGATTTCTACTGTCGTGGAATTGAAAAGTTACCTCAGTGTTGGCAGACTGTTTCAGATAGTGAAGGAGGATACATTATTATTGATGACTAAAAGTATCTGTTATGTGTATCTGTTGTGTTTATTAAACATACGGAAAATATTACCAATTTATGCACAAACCCAATATTTCAGAAACAAGCTATGGTGACGATGGCATCTAAGATGAAAGTGGAGTACCGTAAACCAATATTTCAATTGTTGAGAATTTTGCTAAGCCATGCGTGTGTCTAGAGTTAATGTCTGCCACCTCCTTCATACTGGAAACAAATTGCAATTGCTTATTACTAAACACAAATCGTGTTAAATGTAAGGGAATGAAAATAGACTATCCTCTTGCAGCAGAGACAGTCAGTCAAATGTCCAAGCAAAAAAAGGTTGAAACAAGCAATATTAAGTCACTGTTTCTATTCTTTTGATGAATTTCTGAAACTAAAAGTGCGATTTTCCCAAAACTTCAGTTTATTACTCTCTATGTATTGCATATCCTGTACTAATCGTGCAGCTGTGATCTTTTTGCATAATTTGCTCCTCAGCTGCTCCCATCACCACCTTGCCCCCTCCCCCCCCTCCCTCCCTTCACCTCTAAACCATGGATGCTTGCATGCCACAACACTACAGATAGCCCTGCAGTAGGTGCAGCCACATCAGAAGTGGAGAGGCTAAACTATCATAGTTCCTAAAGCGGGGCCGCAGCCCTTTCATTGATTCCAGAGGCAACAGTCTGGATGATTGACTGATCTGGCCTTGTGAAATTAACCAACATCGCCTTCATGTGTTGATATTGTGAATGAGTGAAAGCACATAGAAATTTCAGCCATTATATTTCTCAGTAACATGGAGCTCTATAGTGTGGCATAATGATGATGGCTTCCTCTTGAATAAATGTTCCAGAGGTGAAATAATCTCCTGTTGGGATATCCAGGTGTGGAGGTTACAGGAGGGTCTTGGCATCAGAAGCAACAAAAGTGATGTTCTACAAGTCAGTGTGTGGAATGTCTGGCATCAGGGACTGCTGCAATCCCTTAGAAGCCACACACTTTTGCACTTTTTTGCATAGCTCCTGACCAAAAGATAATGAAGAAAAGCGAAACCTTTTAACTGATGTTTGTATTATCATCCTATATCTCAACATTTGTTTAAAGTTTTTTGAAAGCTATAACATATTTACAGAATCATTATATTTTGAAAACTAGAAGATTCAGAGGTAGAGAAAAAGTTTTTAATTGAAATAAATCAGAATTTATAATAAAATAAATGTACAAAACTATTTCATTGAATTTATACAACTCTTTCCATTTGAGCAAAATTTGTTGTGTGATATTGCTTGAAACAGTCAGGTAAGCACAATCCAATTTCATCTTCATTGAAAGCTTCACCTGATTTTTCGAGTATTTGTTTTCCCGGGTTCGCCATAAAATTAAACAAGCTGGTTCGTTTGTGAGAGACAGGCCAAAGTTTCTTGTACAGATTGTAAGAATTGACCAGGCACATCATAAATACATGAAAAAATACCTTTTTCCACCATTTCATTGTTAATCGTTGAAAATAATAGTAGGTTAGTAGCTGATCTCAATGATCAACACCAGTTTTATTTTTATTGTAATCAGGTATGAGATCAGGCTTCAGTTTTTCTACCATTCCAGTCTTGGATTTTGTCTTTGTAACACTACTTGTCATTGCATGTTTGGTAGATAAGGCACACACATCCCTAGTGTCTTTCCAGTGAAGTGAAGTGCTAACACAGGATTTTTCTCTCTTGAATACTATTTCACCTCTTCTTAGCTCATTTTGTTTGAATTCCTGTGGTTGGCCTCTTCTGTTTCTTATTACTGTACCAACAGCAGAGATGCCGCCATCAAACAATTTTTCAAACAATTTTACAGAAGTATAAAACTAGTCCATGTGCAGTGTATGACCCTTACGTAGATAACTGTTGCACAAACGTAGCACCACGGGATCTGCAGTATTGTGTGTACACTTCACAGTTCAAAACATATCCTGTTGCTGAATCACTTAGAATGATAACTTTTATACCATACCTGCTCGGTGTGTTCTTGATATATACTCGAATTCGAATGCTCTCTCTGAATGGACATAAACCTTCATCATCTGTGAGATTCTTGCCAGGATAAAAACTGTTCTTGCTGAATGGACATAAACCTTCATCAGCTGTGAGATCCTTGCCAGGATAAAAACTGTTCTTGCTTTTCAGTTCAAAGTTATCAAAAAAGGTCGGATTTTTTGTATAGGATCATGGTTTGGTTGACCCCTTCGTACGTAATTATCATTGTTATTCACAGGAAGCATAATGTGAATTGACCTAAATCTGTCTCTTTTCATTATTTTTGCAGGTAAAGAGGGATCTAGCATTAGCTCATTGCTCCAATAGTATGTAACATTTTGTTTGTGTAAAAGGCAAGTGTGAATAATTATAGCAAAAAACTGATACATCTCATGTAGTGTTACAACAGACCAATTGGCTCAAAGCAACCTGGAAGTTATTTTGCCTTCACAATTTGGAAATTGTTGCTGCAGGATAGCAGTTTGTTTCTGTCTTTGTTTTTTATGACATTTGCGTCAATAAAGACACTCCAACAGTCAAATTCAGTGCTTTCAGCGTTCTGAGGTGCCAAGACATTACCTACGCATTCAAAGAGTGATAATTGATGTTGAACATAGTTATTTACCTAGTAGTCAACAACGTTACTTTGGGACTCCTGCTGTTGTGTTCTGCCTCTGCCTTGTTGAATGGGAGCTTCACTGTTCTAATACATCTGATGGCTCATTTTCATTTTCGGAACACTCGTCGTTACCTTCAAAATAAATGAAATGGGTCAGTGAAACTGCGGAGAATATAATTGTGATCCCTGAACACAATGACTGACCATTATAATTACCATCTATTTCAGAAGAACTATTTTCAGTTTCAAACCCATCATTGTCAATTTCAAATCCAGATTCTTCGAGCAGCCTATAAATTTTCTTTTCAATCAAACTGTCCCCCCATTGTACAACAAACATTCGCAATAAAGAGAACTACAGAAGCACACTGGAAGAACGAATGTGCAGGAATTGTTTTGGCGCCTTTTTAGAGTCGGATAGCACCTAGAGGAGGCAGCCATCTAGAGGTCGTCTGAAGTACTTCAAGAACGAAAAACTCAACTCCAGACGCCACCACACAGATATAATGCACAGCAACCTGAAATAAAAATCAAGAAGGCGGTGCTCGGAAAATCTGTGTGCCGACTGTTACGGCAATAAATGCGCGCTCGTAGTTTCTGTGGGCAGCGACCGGAATGTGTTAATCTGGTATGTAGGTTAGAGAATTGGAAAAGAGAAATGGGTGGGAGTGGGTCTAGTAATGAATAAGAGAGTAGGAATGCGGGTATGCTCTTACATGCAACATAGTGAACATATTGCCAAAGTCAAGGTAGACATGAAACCAGTACCTACCATAGTAGTAAAAGTTTGCATGCCAACTATATTCACTGTTGCGAAATTAGATGGCTCCACGTCACACGTATTGGCTGTTTATGCTCTACCCCACTTTGCTCCTGTCCCTGCAATGTTGCCAAGTAAGGCTGACCAGTCATCTGTGTTCCATCAACATGTTCTGCTTTACAGATAGTCACGAGTGATACAGAAGAGAAACATCGTGTTCATGGCATAGTTATTAGCCCAAGTTGCCTTGGTGTATGCTGATACTGAATGGACATCAGTCAAAAAATTAAATATGTAATGTCTAATATCCTAAAGATTTCAACAAACTTCCTCATGGTAAAGAAGCTAGATGGAACATTTACGTTGCCTAAGAACAAAAATTGATGCCAGAAGCATGTGGGGTCTCAGAAAGACCACTGTAACATGTCAGCTTTCTCATAACTAATTCAGAAGCTGTAGGTGTGAGTGCCATCTATGACTTGCCATGAAAGGGCCGTAAAAGGGAAAGTAAATTTACTTAAATGGAAAATTTTAATAAAGAAGTGGTTTGTAGGACTCTTCTAGAATACTACGATAGACAAGAGTATCGTACTGCGAGTAATGTTGTGTCCAACTAAAACACAATACCAAGAATAGTGGATGGGCAGCAAAATAACTGATGATAGGCGAGGTAGAGTGAAACTAAAATGCAGACTTGCAATAGCAAGAAAAGTTTCTGAAAGAGAGAAACTTGTTTACATTGAATATAAATTTAAGTGATATGAGGTCCTTTCTGGAGGTACTGGAATGGAGTGTAGCCTCATACGAAACTGGAATGTGGAGTTCAGACACAAAGAGAATAGAAGCTTTATTGATGTGTTGTGCAAAAGAATAGTGAAGATCATATGGGTGGAAAGAATGGCTAATGAGGAGGTACTGAAATGAATTTAGGAAAAATCAAAGTTACGGCATAACCTAAAAGAAAGGATTGATCAATAAGACACACACCAAGGCATCAAGGAATCATCAATTTGATGAAAGTGTTAGGGGCAAAAACTGTAGATGGAGTCGGAGACTTTCCTGTAGTAAATAGGCTTAAATTGATGAGAGTTGCTGGGATTAGCAGAGATGAAGAGGTCTGAAGAGGATAGACAAGCATGAAGAAGAAGAAGAAGAAGAAGAAAACATTAATGCTTTTTAATAAACTTGGAATATTTGCATTATTTAATTACAACTAAAACAAGATTACTGATATCTCTTGTGACACAATGTCTCCTTTCTATAATTTTTTACTTGATATGGTTCTGTTCATCACTACAACCATTTATTTCATATGTTGTATTTTACTGATAATATAGATGTTCTACTGGCATATCCTGTATTGTAAAAGTGACAGCTGATTTCATCCATGTGAAAAATAATAAGTGAAGTCACATACGTAATAATTTTCCACAAGAAATAAAATAGAGAGACTGCAATATTGGGTTTCAACTTTACAGCTGTGTAAATAGAGCACTGTTGTTTTATTTAAGGCTATCTGGAAGTTCACCGGATTTTTTGTATTTTCCGTTACTTTGTAGTTTAAATTATTTTTGGAATATTAATTGTAGTTCATTGTTATCATAGCCTGGAGTACTGTATTGTAATGTGTTTATGCTTATTTATATACGTATCTATTCTCTCTGGTAATTAATTTACCCATGTACTTTGCAAGACCACATTCAACTAAAACTGCTGTAGTTCTGCTAAATCATGTCATAGTTATTCTGTCTCATCATACTTTGTAATTACTCGTAAGAGCATTTCCAAAATTGAATCTCGTTGATGTAACATTGTAGTGTTTGCCCATTCTTTCTTATATTATCCCCATTACTTCAGCTTATTGAGACGTAGCCTGCATCATGCATACAATTGATGAACATGATGTAAGGGGCAAAAAAAAAGGGGGGGGGGGCACAAAATGATTGAAAGAGTACCCAGATTCTTTCAAACTGTGTTCACATCTAAGAACACAATAGTATTTTCTATTGTTGTGTGACAGTAACTTTGTTACACTTCCAGTTCCACTTGACTTCTTATTTCATCCCTCATTCCCTCTCGAGAGTCAGACCGCCATTTACCTTATCCTGTTACTGAATGTTATGCTAAATTTTTGTCCTTTTTATTACTGGTAGTTAAAGAAACACATGAGTATGAGAAGTTATTTCCATTCTTGAGGGTACAGTACTTTCCATATCTCTAGAAAGTTTTAACTTTTTTCTGCACTTTAGGTGCCATTATTCACCATGTAGATTTTCTTTATTAATGTTGGATAACATTAAAATCACAGGAGACAGTATGACTGGCCAGTTACAGGATGAAATTCCTAATTCTGCTAGTGAACCAGGGAGTATACGTCCCGGGACAACCGGGAAAATCCCAGGAACTTTTTAGAATTCCAATATTTTTCATTGCTTTAGTTTTGAGTTAAATTTTTGTAATTTTTACTGGTCAGAATGATACTCTACAAAAGAATTTTACTGTAGCCCACTGTTACAAAACAATACTGTAGCAATAAAAATATAAACAAGAGAAAAACACAAGTATAAAACGTAATTTGCAAAGAAAATGCTCCATTCGCAACAACAAGACAGTGTGTGCACACACAAGCGTCTGCCGAAAGCAAAATGTGTCAGAGGCTTTAGGACAAAGATAGTGCAATACTTCGTAATAACATACAGCTTTCGATTAGAATGGTAATACAGCTGTTTAAATTTGGTTTGTTTGAGCAGATGCCAGTGGGCTCGTATGCATGAGCAGAGCTGCCCAGAAAAATATTTCTGGTGTGCCCAAGGTTCCACATTTGCACATGCACAGAGCGATCATAATTGAGTGAAGAGAAGTCTCCACGTGACCTGCATTTATGTTTTGTGATTTTGCTGTTCTCTCTTCGTTGACATCTCTCGCATCAGATAAAAACAAAACAGATGAGCTATCACATGAATTAAAATACATTCACATGATACATTCTCCCCCATGAGCCATGGACCTTGCTATTGGTGAGGAGGCTTGCGTGCCTCAGCGATACAGATAGCCATACCGTAGATGCAACCACAACGGAGGGGTATCTGTTGAGAGGCCAGACAAACGTGTGGTTCCTGAAGAGGGGCAGCAGCCTTTTCAGTAATTGCAGGGGGAACAGCCTGGATGGTTGACTGATACTGCCTTGTAACACTAACCAAAACAGCCTTGCTGTGATGGTACTGCAAACGGCTGAAAGCAAGGGAAACTACAGCCGTAATTTTTCCCAAGAGTATGCAGCTTTACCTCTTGAGTAAAATATTCTGGAGGTAAAACAGTCCCCCCATTCAGATCTCCAGGCGGAGATTACTCAGGAGGATGCTGTTACCAGGAGAAACAAAACTGACGTTTCGTGGATAGGAGTGTGGTATATCAGATCTCTTAATCCGGTAGGTAGGTTAGAAAATCTAAAGAGGGAAATTGATAGGTTCAAGTTATAGTGAGAATTGGTGAAGTTCGGTGGCAGTAGCAAGATGATTTCTGCTCAGGTGAATACACAATCAAATAAGAGTAATGCAGGAGTGCGGGTCAGCTATTACAAACAGCATAATGAGCGCATTATTGTAGCCGAGATAGACACAAAGCCCAAGCTTACCACAGTAGTACAAGTATATATGCCCTCTAGCTCTGCAGATGACAGAGATTGAAGAAATGTATGAGGAGATAAAGAAATTATTCAGATAGTGAAGGGAGATGAAAATTTAATAGTTGTGGGGGACTGGAATTCAATAGTTGGAAAAGGAGGAAGAGAAAAAGTTGGTGAATATGGAATGGAGGTAAGGAATGAAAGAGGAAGCCCCCCTGGTAGAATTTTGCACAGAGCGTAACTTAATCATAGCTAACACATAGTTCAAGAATAATGAAAGGAGGTTATATACGTGGAAGAGTCCTGGAGACACTGGAAGATTTCATATAGATTATATAATGGTAAGACAGAGATTTAGGAACCGGGTTTTAAATTGTAAGACTTTTCAGGGGCAGATGTGGACACTGACCACAATCTATTGGTTATGAACTGTAGATTAAAACTGAAGAAACTGCAAAAAGGAAGGAATTCAAGGAGATGGGGCTTGGATAAACTGAAAGAACCAGAGGTTGTGGAGAGTTTCAGAGAGCGCATTAGGGAACAATTGACAAGAATGGTGGGAAGAAATACAGTAGAAGAAGAATGGGTGGCATTGAGAGATGAAATAATGAAGGCAGCAGAGGATCAAGTAGGTAAAAAGGTGAGAGCTAGTAGAAATCCTTGGTTAACACAAGAGATACTGAGTTTAATGGATGAAAAGATAAAATATAAAAATGCAATAAAAGAAGCAGGTGAAAGGGAATACAAACATCTAAAAAATTACTTTAATAGGAAGTGCAAAATGGCTAAGCATGAGTGGTTAGAGGACAGATTTAAGGATGTAGGAGCATGTATCACTACAGGAAAATTAGAGACCTGTGGAGAAAAAGACAACTACCTGCATGAATGTCAAGAGCTCAGATGGAAAACCAGTCCTAAGCAAAGAATGGAAGGCAGAAAGGTGGAAGGAGTAAATAGAGGGTCTGTACAAGGGCAATGTACTTGCAGGCAGTATTATGGAGATGGAAGAAGACATAGATGAAGATGAAATGGAAGAGTTTGACAGAGCACTGAAAGACCTAAGTCAAAACAATGCCCTGGGAGTAGACAACATTTCTTTAGAACTACTGATAGTCTAGGGAGAGCTAGCCATGACAAAACTCGTACCATTTGGTGAGCAAGATGTATGAGACAGGTGAAATAGGCCCAGACTTCAAGAAGAGTATAATTATTCCAATCCCAAATCAAGCAGGTGTTGACAGGTGTTCTAATTACTGAGCTATCTGTTTAATAAGTCACAGCTGCAAAATATTAACCATGATTTCTTTACAGATGAATGGAAAAACTGGTAGAAGCCGACCTCTGGGAAGATCAGTTTGAATCCCATAGAAATGTTGGAACAAGTAAGGCAATACTGACCTTAAGACTTATATTTGAAGACAGGTTAAGGAAAGGCAAACTTAAGTTTCTAGCATTTGTAGACTTAGAGAAAGTATTCAGTCTTTATATTGAGCAAGCAATAAAGGTAACAAAAGAAAAAATTGGAGTAGGAACTAAAATCCATGAAAAAGAAATAAAAAATTTCAGGTTTTCCGATGACTCTTTAATACTGTCATGCACAGCAATGGACCTTTAAAAACAGTTGAATAGAATAGACAGTGTCTTGAAAGGAGGACATAAGATGAACATCAACAAAAGCAAAATGAGGATAACAAAATGTTGTCGAATTAAATCACGTGATACTGAGGGAATTTGGTTAAGAAATGAGACACTTAAGGTAGAAGATCACTTTTGCTATTTGGGGTGCAAAATAACTGATGATGATCAAAGTAGAGAGGATATAAAATGTAGACTGTCAATGGCAAGGAAAACATTTTTGAAGAAGAGAAATTTGTTAACATGGAGTATAGATTTAAGTGGCAGGAAGTCTTTTTCTGAAAGTGTTTGGATTGTAGCCATGTATGGGAGTGATACATGGACAATAAATAGCTTGGACAAGAAGAGAATAGAAGCTTTTGAAATGTGACTCTACAGAAGAATGCTGAAGATTAGATGGGTAGATCGCACAGCTAATGAGGTCTGGAGTAGAATTGGGGAGAAGAGGAATTTGTGGCACAATTTGACTAGAAGAAGGGATCGGGTAGGACATGTTCTGAGGCATCAAGGGGTCACCAATTTAGTATTAAAGGGTAGCGTGGAGGGTAAAAATCAGTTGAGGGAGACAGAGAGGAATACACTAAGCAGGTTCAGAAGGATTTAGGTTGCAGTAGGTACTTGGGAGATGAAGAAGCTTGCACAGAATAGAGTAGCATGGAGAGTTGCATCAAACCAGTCTCTGAACTGAAGACCACAACAACATTTACGGAAGATTGAAATATGTTATTAGTTTCAGTTTTCTGATTTTATTTTATTTCCACGTTATTGACAAACAAGCATTAATCACTTTGCAAAATACTGAATTTATTTTTGTCTGTTTGCTAAGGAAATTTGTCTTTGATTAATCTTTTCTGCATAGGTGGTAAATTTATTTGAAATGAAGTATTTTATTCCACACTGTTAGCTAGTTGCAACTGTTTGCTGAGTTTCAAGTAAACATTTCCATCTCTGGGCACATATGGCTTAATGCCATAATAAAGAACAGAAAATGAGATAATACAGTAATGGTACTCCAAGAAAAGAGGCATCCCAGAAACCACACTGGAAAGCTTTAACAGAATTTTAAATATGTGCCTTCCATGAAAGACAATCTTTTTTGATCGCATGACATGTTTTAATACTAGTCTAGTTCCTCCTGTAGGCCTGACATTATTTCTTAAATTTGTGTGGTTTGCGTCTTAAATTTTCAGGATGCCATTCTTCAGTAAATTATAGACTGGCAACACAATGTGTTTTATCATTGTAACTCCCCATGAGGCTTTGTATTTACTCCTGGAATAGAGTATAAACTGCCACTTATAAAGTTTCTTGGTTTCACAAGTAGCGTTATTAATTTTTATGCAGTTTGAAAAGTCATTAGAAGCTTATTGTTGTTCTTAGTTCTGGTAAATACAAACAACTGTCTCTCTTTATTTTTACAAGAAATTTCTGTTCCTTCTTACGAGCTTTCTGCAGTCCCCCATTGCTGTGCGGATGTATACTTGATTGGAGATGATAAATAACTGTATTGCAGAGTGCAAATAAAAAAAAGAAAATCTATGTTAAAGTAACTACATAGCAAAGTATTATGGTACTTTGAGTTGTAGGTTCTAGTTTTGAAACAAATGTTGTGCCAAGGACTGCTTTTTAATTTTGAATTCCTTCTCTGACTTAAGTAAAAACCCTAAGTACGATAACTCCATGTGACCCCTCCAAACAAAAAGCCATACTGTTGCACATGGTCACATGATGCCCCACTGCACGTGAAATTCCAAACAGAAATGTGATGAAAGATGTATGGGCAGAGCAAGCACCAAGAATGGGCTTGCAACGTCGTCATAGCTGCGCATGTGCAGTAACGCATGCCTTCTGGCACTTTCTAGCACCTGCTCAGATGAACTTATCTCCAACAAGTTGTGGGAGGATATTGCTAATGGCAGTTTGGGAAACATCAATTTCAAAGTAGATTTCATCTTATGCAAGATGAATTATGTTAACTGTAAGAATGTGTGATGAATTTCTTAAATCAAAAAGCATGTGACTCTTTGATAATACTCAGAAAAATTTCAGGCCCAGAAGACCAGACACTTACGTTGTCATTTAAAATTTTACTGGCACATTTGTGTTTGATATAACTTAAAGGGGTAACACATGACAAATATTATCTGTGAAAGGTTAGCTTTTCTTGTGCTATACTGTATGTGTATTAATATAAACCAGAAACTTTTCCTATTTGTGTGTTTGCACTATTTAACAGTGATGTTGCTATTTGCTAACTACATCGAGCGTCCTATGCTCTCAATATGTGCTGTCAACTGCTGTGATTCTATAGCGGGATAATATGATGTGAACTATGCTTGGCTGACGAAAGCGCATCACAGAAACTAATGTGCTGTTTCTGGTTGAATTTGTATTTATACTTTTGCAGTTTCGAAAATATGCTGTGTACATGTTGTTGCACATTAAAGATCTTTCCTGAACGCATTATTTTTTGCCGGGTTTTTATTTCGCGTTCTTTCATCCAAAAAGTGCTGGGAAGTTCTGTGCCAGTATATATTTGCTATTCAAAGGATTATTCAGCTTTACAATTTTGAGAGAAGCATACTGTCACTTAACACGGAAAAAAATGTTTTCACACGGGAAAATGTGCATGTTTTCACCCAGGAAAATTTGTATTTTTAACTAGCAAAAATCCGTATACAACCTGTAAACACATTTAAAGGTAGAAAAAGTACTAATCCTAGCTTTTGGGAGCAAACTGGGATTGGCTGTGAAAGAATGGGGCTGGGTTGGGGGGGGGGGGGGGGGGAGAGGGAGAGAGAGAGAGAGAGAGAGAGAGAGAGACTTTGATACCTTCCATTTGCTGTATGTGCAAATGGACATAAAGATTAAACAGGTGTTGGGAAGTATAGGTCAGCAATAGTATGTTGGTAAGCTCTGTGTGTGAAAGTCAGTGAAATAATTGTGCAGAAATAAGGGAGAATTTGCTTGCAGGATGAAGATGGAAATCCACTGGAAACAGAGTATGGTCTTTCAGTTTACAAGGATCACCAAACATTAACAATTCAAGAGATGCCAGAGAAAGCTCCTGCAGGTATGTGGCTATCCGGAAGTTGCAGCATATTAAGCCACTGAAATTCTGTTTTGTTAGATATAAATTCCTTAATATACCTATACTTTCATTGTGAAATTCATAATTTTTAATTCGCATTGTTTCATACAAAAAGAAACAGATATTCCCAATTAAAGTGGCCCTGGTAGTTACTAGCTGTGTGTGTGTGTGTGTGTGTGTGTGTGTGTGTGTGTGTGTGTGTGTGTGTGTGTTACTATGTAGCTTTGAATTTTTAGGTAGATCAACATGCTGTAAATAAGAGGAAAATATAGTGACGTAAAAACAGCAGTGAAAACCAGCATTGCTCAAAGCGTGGAGGCGAAGCCGACGTTTATTTTTTTCGTAAGCTGTATTCAGATTTTGAAAAAGGGATTGTGTTTTGCTAAACAAAAGGGGGCCTTGATAATGGAAAAAACAGTAGGTTGTTGGCAGATGATGCTTTTGTTTATTGTCTAGTAAAGTCATCAGAAGATCAAAGCAAGCTGCAAAATGATTTAGAAAAGATCTGTATGGTGCAAAAATTGACAATTGATCCTAAATAATGAAAAGTGTGGGATCATCCACGTGAGTGCTAAAAGGAATCTGTTAATCTTTGGTTACATAATAAATCGGCCAAATCTTCAGCCCATGAATAACCTAGGAATTACAATTGCGAACAACTTAAATTGGAAAGAACACATCGAAAATTTTATGGGGAAGGCGAACCTAAGACTGTATTTTATTGGCAGAACACTTAGACAATGCAACTGATCTACTAAAGAGACTGCCTGTTTTTGAAGTACTGCTACGTGGTGAGAGATCCGTATCATATAAGATTAACGGAGTACGTCGAGAAAGTTCAAAGAAGAGCAGCATGTTTTGTATTATCAAGAAATAGTGGAGAGAGTGTCACTGACATGATAAAGGATTTGGGTTGTAAATCATTAAAACAAGGATGTTTTTCAATGTGGTAGAATCTTCCCATGAAATTTCAATCGCCAACTTTCTCTTCAGAATGCAAAAATATTTTAATGCCAACCTGCATAGGGAGAAATGATCATAATAAAAGAAGAGAAATCAGAGCTCGCGTAGAAGGATATAGGTGTTCTTTTATTCCGTGCGCTGTTCGAGATTGGAATAATAGAGAATTATTGTGAAGAACGTTCTATAAACCCTGTGTTTGGCACTTATGTGATTAGCGTACTTAATTTGAGATGTAATTTCTTCTAGTGTTTAATGTTCCTGCATATTATAAATTTCTATGCATTTCTGTGTTACACAGAACACAAAAATAAGAGTATGCATTGGTTATATCCGTTTTGTGGCATACATCGGCAAATCAGATTGAGTGCTATGGATTTAAACTGTTCCTCAAAGTGAAGCTCTTGTTCTGGTACCTGAGACAAAACGAATATTTTCATCTAAGAACATAAAAACTTTCAGTTTACTTGGCTGTACGTTTATCCACTTGTAAATTGATTTCCTTTTCTTTTTTTACTTCTCCCCACACTCAGCGTTCATTGTTTCACTGCATTGTAATTTTTTCAGTGACATAAATATTACAGGGTGTATACGATCCGGGAAAAACCCGGGAATTTTTTCATCCGGGAGAAAACCGGGAAAAACCCGGGAATTTTTCGTAATTCCGGGAATTTTTCATTGTTTTAGCTTTCAGTTAAATTTTTGTAATTTTGACTGCAGAATTGATTCTCTAGCAAAGAATGTTATTGTATCCTGCTACTGGAGAATGATACTGCAGCAATAAAATATAAACGAGAGGGAAAAAAATAAAACTTTAGTGGCAAAGGAAATGTGCAGTTTACAACAACAAAAAACCGTGCACGCACAAGCGTCTGCAAATAGCAGAAATATGTCAAAGGCCGTAGGACGCAGACTGTAATTCTTCGTAACAATAAACTGCTTGCTATGAGCATGACGTCACAACTGTTCACATTAGGTTCGTTTGACCAATTGCCAGCGGTCTGTTGCGCATGCGCATTTGACTCGCGTATTAAGCAGTACCTTGTCCCGCTACTTGAAGTTTGGCTGTTAGCTGTATCGGTAGTAGCAGCAAGCAGCCAGATGCAAAGGAGAAAATTTTTCTCGCGCACCCTAGCTGCCAGATTCACGCTTGCACAGAGTTGTCTGAATTGTTGTGGGGAGGGGTTAACCTCCACGTGACCCGTGTTTAGGCTAGGCGCAAATTGAGACGCGTATAGCGTGTGCGGCGCAACGCAGCGCAGCGCGCATTTTTGTAACTTCACTGTTTAAAATGGGAAAGCGCAAATTGCGAAGCGACGTGACTGGGACGCGACACGCGCCTGCGCCAGGTCGCGCGGCGTTGTGGTTGTGGCACAGTTTCTCGCGTCGTGCGTGCCTCGCTAGCACCGTGGGAAATTTGAGGCAGGGAGCGGAAAAGTAGCCCGGCCATATGTTCAAATCGGAACGGTGCATATGAGCAGCCCATACGATAAATTTTGCCTTACTGTATACTAAATTTTATTGCCTTTGGGTAGTGTTTCGTTTTTCGTCATTTAAGCGCTCCATATTTCTTCGTTAGTACATTATACTTTTCTGTTATTTATATCTGTATAGTTTTGATTTCCTTCTGTCAAGAAAAATGCGTACTTCAGTAACTGGTGAGTCATTGGCCGCTGGAATTGTATCGTATGCCTCCGCGATGTTTTCAGATCGCAAAAAGGGACAACGGGTAGTGAATAAGGAAGCAAGGATTATTATAAAATCATATGATTAAGAAGCAAGACAGGAAAGTAAAACAAGGTTATCTTCTAGCTGCCTAGTATGCTGGCGTATCTGTACGATCTGTTACAAAAATTTGGAAAGGAATAATCTCCACAGGTGTGACCTCTTTGTGCTCCTGGTAAAAAGTATCCAAGATCTGAAGCATAGAAGTCTCACTGTGGATATGGGTGTAATAATGTAATATGACACACTGTACTACATGCATGTGAACATTACATTTTCACTGCAAGCTAGAAACAATTGAAAAGCAGTCACAAATAACAGTGTTTTAATTGGTTCGCCGTGATGAGGAAAAGCATTTCAATTGTTGCATGCACATTATCAGCATTAATAAACTAATTATACAACAGGCTATACAAATGAAGAAAATGGTCGGTATTATTACGAAAGTAGGAATATCCCAAAAGACTGTCATGATTAGATATATTTAATTTGTTGAAATGTACTGCTGACAAAGGCAGATCTACCTTCATGACAATGTTTTTCAAACTCCAACTCACAAGGCGTACATGGCTAGCTAGAGCATTTCTGTCACGCGCATTTTCCTCTGCTGCTGACAATACACTGACCATTGTGTTGTGCGACAGATCAACTGTTTACTTTTCTCAATACCAAAACGGGGATTCCACCAAAATTCCAACAGAATTGGCAATTTATTTTTCTGTGAGTTGTTAACCTTTTCTCATTCGAAGGAGCATCACCGTTTGTGAGTAACGGCCACATTTCTCTTGGTGACTGGTTTAATTGTACTTCCTTTGTCACAGTGTAATTTGCCAAACTCATTCCACAGCAGCTATTGTGACAGAATTCCGAAACGGAGTGCCTCATTAAACAAGTAATTGGCACAGAGCTCAATAACTTAGAAAAACCTCATAGTGTAGGTTTGCAGTAATATAAAAGAAGAAATTTCATGTTTATTTTCATACTAGGAAGCTCTTGTTTCGCTAGCTGTCGATAACTTTTAAAAATTACAGTCACTGGAGTGAAAGAAATAATAAGGGAAGTGTAAGTACTGATATATTGCCATAGATGAGAAAGTTCCGTGTGTTTAAGAATTGGCAAAACACTCTCCTCCTTGTGTACTATCATTCGCCAAACTTTCGTTTCGATGTCTCGAGCGATTTAGGAGATATGAGAGATGTTGCGAGTATTTCATTCTCGCGGACGTGAGATCGGAAGTGAGCGCGCTACATAGGATCCATTTTCTCGAGATCGGAGGCAGATAGACCTCCTCCCAAGTCTAAACAAAAATTCAGTATGTTAGCTAAATTTCATACGCAGCAACGTATGGTGTAATACTCACCAAACGCAAAATCACAGCGACCACTAATTTTCGTTGCAAACTTTTTGAGTTCTGCGTAGTGTCTGACTAAAATGTGTACATCGCAATAAGAATGGTCATTAGCGAGATGATGGGCACTTCGCCACGAAGATGACATATAAAACCACAAGTAAGGCAAAAATCAAATATTTTCAGTGAATAGTTTGAGTTAAATCGTTTGAGATAGGTAACAGGTTGCGCGCGCTTCGGTTCTGTCTGCGCAGAGCGTCGCCAGTCGGCGCGTGTGAAGTATGGCGTACACGTCCCAACATGCGCCGGACCCGCGCGACTCGTGCGGCACGTGCGTGTTGCGCTGTTGTGTCGTGTCACGTCACACGTGCAATACGCGTCTCAGTTTGCGCCTAGCCTTACTTTAAGTGTTTTCGCTGCTTCTCTTCGTGTACAGCTCCCACGTCAAATGAAAACAAAACGGATTTCTGTGGCCGGGAGCTATCAAGTGAATTAAAATACATTTACATAATTACGGATGTCAAAAATATATTATTAATTTACGTTTTCTGATTTTATTTTATTTCCAAGTTAGCAACAGTCAAGTATTAATCGCCTTGCACAACAGTGAAGTTATTTTTGCAAGTTTTCTAAGAAATTTGGCTTTATTAATTTTCCGCCGAGGCAATCATTTTATTTGAAACGAAGTGTTTCATTCTACAGTATTGGCTAGTTCCAACTGTTCGCTGAATTTCAAGTGCAATTTCAAGTGCACGTTATCATCTTCTGCCATATATTGCATTATGCCATAATAAAGAATCAAAAATGAGATCGTAGAGTACTGGTACTCCAAGAAAATTTACATCCCAAAAACCACACTGATAAGCTTAATATCAGATGGGACCTACTTCACTCTGAATCTGGAAAAAGCCAATTTGCACTTCAAGCCGAATTATGCATTTTAGTATGGTTTACGAAATTCCGGTGCTCTTTGGCGTATCCTCTGATGCACTGTTTCTTTTATGGTGTAATGTAAGCTCAGTGCTTTATACACACGGACATACGGGCTTCCTACACCACTGCATTTGCACACGCACAATAATGCGTTTTCTGGCGCTCTCTGGCAACTGGTAAATTGAACCTATTTCTAACAGTCTCCGGGTAGTGTTGCGAACGGTAGTTAGAAAAGCGTTACATTCAAAGTAAATTTCTTTTCACGCAAGATGAATTATGTTGCATGTAAGAAAGTGGGATGGATATCTAAATCACAGAGCGTTCGAAACTGAACAGTTTGAGGACCAGCCACTTACAAGAATTTGGAACCCAGACATTTATGTCATAATTTTAAATTTACTGGCACATTTGTGTGATGTGTCTTAAAGTATAATAAACGCAAAAAAAGACCAATATTACATGTGAAAGCTTAGCTTCTGTTGTAGCGTGTTTATCTTAGAGACTAACATGTGTGAAAGTGTAGCTTTTCTTGTAGATATACGGTACTGTGTACATTAATGTAAACCGTTAACTTTTCCTCTTGCGTGTTCGCGCAATGTGACCAGTGATCTTGCTATTGGCTGACTATAACATGTGTCCTATGCTCTGAATAGCTGCTGTCATCGGCTGACGAGATCTCGTGGCTTGAGATATGACTTGCTTACAAAAGGACATCGCAACCTCAGTTTCAACGCTCCGGAAACTAACGCGTTGTTTTTTATGCAATTCGAATTTATACTTTCGTAATACGAAAATATGCAACATATCTGTTGCTGCAAATCAAAGGTCTTTCCAAAACTTCTTTTTTTATTTATTTTTTTATTAAAAGTCTCTCCAAACTTCTTTGTTCCGTCTTTTCTTTTTTTTTCCGGGAAGTTCTATGCGATTGTATAAAACGTTAACCATTCAACGGATTGATAAGTTTTACAGTTCCAAGGGAAAATCTACGGAAAACCTACTGTCACTTAGCACAGAAAAAGTGTATTGTCGCCCGGGAAAAAGCATATTTTTTAAACGGGATATCCGGGAGAAATCCGGGAATAATCTGGGAATTTTTTTTCCTTGTCCCCGTATACACCCTGTATTAATGCTGTCAAGCTTTTCCAGTTTTTAATATTGCACACTGAGGTCTGTCCTGCTAGCAGTTACAAATCAGGCAGTTTTGACACAACACACAACACAGTAGTGGTTGCAGAATTATTTGATTTCTATTTTGTTCATCTGCCCAAATATTTTGAACCCATTTTCCTTCACCTCAATTTTTTTCTGAATTCAAAATGAATGTTCGTAAGATCCTTTCGATTATCTAGCACTGTGCATTATTGATGCATGGATGTTTAGAGCCATTTATTGTATTATTCAGGGTGAGGCAGTTTGCTCGAATAGAACTGATTGGGGGGGGGGGGGGGGGGGGGAACAAGTAATAGAAAATTGTTATGAGTAAGATGTAACACTTATTTTAGATAGGTTTCTGAGAGTGAGACAGTTGAAATTAATCTGTAGTCTTCAGTTAATCATCTGTGCATAGAGTAGTCTGATGTGATAAAACTTTAAGAAGAAATGAGTCAGCTGTTAGCCAAACAAAGGCTCAGTTCTTTTCCGCATAAAAACTCTGGCTGGGTTGAAATATCACACAGATAGAAGTTCAAACACTCAAAAATCACCGGTGAATGAAAACAACTAGCAGTTGACGGTTAAAAACAAATTTAAGTTCTTTATGTAAGTGAAGAGACTGAACTGCTAAGCGAAAATAAAATGATCATTTCAGTTGAATCGTGCAACAGTCTAAATCAAATGTTAGGAGAATCAGTGATATTGAGAAACGGGGCATACCATCCAGTGCATGTGATTGTGGAAGTAAGGTCAAAGACTATGTCGAAAGAAAGTAAAGTAGCATAAATACAAATGTAGTGTATAATTTTAGCAGACAGTCATGGCAAAAACATGAAAAGGCTTTTTCAAAGAACGTAGTAATTGTTGCACAACAGATATTGTTAAGACAGGAGTAACAAAGAAAAATAGTATTGTGTCTACATGCCTAAATGTTAGAAATAATCATTAGGTGGTGTATGTATATCTGTTTCAAAAGGAAGTTGCTAGAATGTAATAATGGAATAAAACAAATGTGTTTTTCATTCAGAAAATACAGCATAAACCAGACACATGCCCTCATACCAGGCACAGAAGGCTTGTGAATTATGAAAAAAGTACTTTATATGTAAAAAGGTAAATGGAACCATTACAAACAGAGCAAAAGTGAATAGTGTTATTCCACATGTCAGAGCAGCATTGTCAGCATAAAAATTTCTTGTAGACTGAAAGGGGAACTTCACGCAGCAGCTAGTAAATGAAATAATCTTCATAAGATTAGACATTTCAAACTGCACAGTAGAATTCTTAACAAGAGATACAGGCTTCAAAAAGCATGTTCTTAGAAGCAGAAATGGATAACTCTCGCAATAAAATAAAAACTATCTGGAATTTCATAAAGAAGGAAATTGGGTAAAGTGCATTTTGTAGAGAAAATATCCGGATTAAAAAAAAAAAAAAAAAAACAGTTCTTGGTAGAATATTTTATACATTATGAAGACACACACAATGCTGGTGTAATATTCTACATAGTTATTATTTTCTTTTACAAACCAGTTTTCAGCTATTATACACCATCAGGTGCATATGTATCAGTTTGTAAAATAAAATTATAGATATTGCAGAATATTACATCAGTGACATACGTGTTTTCATTTATAAAGAGGATCATCATCTTAGTGGTCTAGAAACAGTTAATGATAAATTCAACAGACCTCTTTTAACAGTAACAGAGATAATAGTATCACAATGCTCCATAAATCAAGCATTGAATTTTCTGCAAGCTAGTGTACCTAGCACAGTGCAACAAATCCAAGCAAGCACTTTCACTGTACAGGAAATTTAAAGAATCATTAGCTCTGAAAAGTAAAAATTTTTGGGGGGGGGGGGGGGGTTAACTACATATAGTAACTTATTAAAATACTACTACAGCCATGTGAGTAAAATCCTTTGACATATTTTTTAGGCGAAGCATCATTCCTAAATGATTCAGGCCTGCACTAGTAAAACCACTGTATGAGAATGGAGATAAGGCAAGTAGCCAATCTCACAACTCACAATTTTTTCCAAGATTTTGAGAAACTAATGCATGCCAGGATTGTTAAGCATCTTAATGACCATAATATCAGGGCAACCTATAAAAAGGAAGTTTGACTGCGTCAGTCGCCAAATACTTTCACATAAAGATACAGATGTAGATATAATTGCTGCAACAGGGGAGTGGCTTTATTTGTACATTTCTGATAGAAAGCAAAGTTGTGTGGGATAGTCCAGATGGTGTCTCCGCATGTCAGAATGGGGTACCATTCATGTAGAGTGGCTCAGGGTTTAGTTCTGGGTCACCTGCTTTTTATTATTTTTATTAATGATCTACCTCTTTGTTCAGAATAAATTCACCATCTTTACTGATGATACTAGATGCACTTGAGGTGTGAGCTAATAAGGGATATTGTGAACTGGCTTAGCACAAATAATCTTTCTCTTAATTACATTCATTTTCACACAGCTTCTAAAGATAAAGAAATATGACAAAAACTATGTGACCAGCAGATAACTATGATGGATATAGGTACTCGAGAATACCTGGGCATACATATTGATATAGGGAAAAAACTGGCCAGACCACACCATCAATTTGTGCAAAAGACTGTTCTGCAACTTATGCTTTACACATCATTCGCCCTTGTAGAGATACAAAAATTATTAAGTCAGCTTATTATGGTTATTTTTATGCCATTGTGGCATGTAGAATCACATTTGGAGATAGCGGCAATGGACTAGAAAAGTGCTATGTACGTAGAGAAGATTCATAAGAATCATAAGTGGAGTCTACCTTAGAGCCATAGTCAAATTATTATTATTATTATTATTATTATTATTATTATTATTATTTCTATTTTTCTCAGACCTTAGGTCTGGTTAAAAATGGAAAGTGACGCGGATCTTGATCAAGCGTGACTTCCTTTTAACTGTACGGTATATGTTACATTGCATTTGGGAACTTTCGGGTAGTTGAACAAGTATCAGTAATTACAGATTCCTGTAGTTGTATATATACGTTTGGATGTAGCTGTTTTTCTTTGATGTACTGGTGGATATTGTGTGGTATGACTCCTGTAGTTGATAGTATAATTGGTATAATGTCAACTTTATCATGATGCCACATGTCCTTGACTTCCTCAGCCAGTTGGATGTATTTTTCAATTTTTTCTCCTGTTTTCTTCTGTATATTTGTTGTATTGGGTATGGATATTTCGATTAGTTGTGTTAATTTCTTCTTTTTATTGGTGAGTATGATGCCAGGTTTGTTATGTGGTGTTGTTTTATCTGTTACAATGGTTCTGTTCCAGTATAATTTGTATTCATCATTCTCCAGTACATTTTGTGGTGCATACTTGTATGTGGGAACGTGTTGTTTTGTTAGTTTATGTTGTATGGCAAGTTGTTGATGTATTATTTTTGCTACATTGTCATGTCTTCTGGGGTATTCTGTATTTGCTAGTATTGTACATCCACTTGTGATTTGATCTACTGTTTCTATTTGTTGTTTACAAAGTCTGCATTTATCTGTTGTGGTATTGGGATCTTTAATAATATGCTTGCTGTAATATCTGGTGTTTGTTTGATCCTGTATTGCAATCATGAATCCTTCCATCTCACTGTATATATTGCCTTTTCTTAGCCATGTGTTGGATGCGTCTTGATCTATGTGTGGCTGTGTTAGATGATACGGGTGCTTGCCATGTAGTGTTTTCTTTTTCCAATTTGCTTTCTTCGTATCTATTGGTGTTACGTGATGTAAAGGGTTGTAGAGGTGGTTATGAAATTGTAGTGGTGTAGCCGATGTATTTATATGAGTGATTGCTTTGTGTATTTTTCTAGTTCCTGCTCGTTCGATAAAGAATTTTCTTAAATTGTCTACCTGTCCATAATGTAGGTTTTTTTATGTCGATAAATCCCCTTCCTCCTTCCTTTCTGCTTAATGTGAATCTTTCTGTTGCTGAATGTATGTGATGTATTCTATATTTGTGGCATTGTGATCGTGTAAGTGTATTGAGTGCTTCTAGGTCTGTGTTACTCCATTTCATTACTCCAAATGAGTAGGTCAATATTGGTATAGCATAAGTATTTATAGTTTTTGTCTTGTTTCTTGCTGTCAATTCTGTTTTCAGTATTTTTGTTAGTCTTTGTCTATATTTTTCTTTTAGTTCTTTAATATTTGTATTATCTATTCCTATTTTTTGTCTGTATCCTAGATATTTATAGGCATCTGTTTTTTTCCATCACTTCTATGCAGTCGTTGTGGTTATCCAATATGCAATCTTCTTGTTTATTGTGTTTTCCCTTGACTATGCTATTTTTCTTACATTTGTCTGTTCCAAAAGCCATATTTATATCATTGCTGAACACTTCTGTTATCTTTAGTAATTGGTTGAGTTGTTGATTTGTTGCTGCCAGTAGTTTTAGATCATCCATGTATAGCAAATGTGTGATTTTGTGTGGGTATGTTCCAGTAATATTGTATCCATAATTTGCATTATTTAGCATGTTGGATAGTGGGTTCAAAGCAAGGCAGAACCAGAAAGGACTTAATGAGTCTCCTTGGTATATTCCACGCTTAATCTGTATTGGCTGTGATGTGATATTATTTGAATTTGTTTGGATATTAAGTGTGGTTTTCCAATTTTTCATTACTATGTTTAGGGACTGTATCAATTTAGGATCTACTTTGTATATTTCCAATATTTGTAGTAACCATGAGTGGGATACACTATCAAAAGCTTTTTGGTAATCAATGTATGCGTAGTGTAGCAACCTTTGTTTAGTTTTAGCTTGATATGTCACCTCTGCATGTATTACCAGTTGCTCTTTACATCCTCGTGCTCCTTTGCAGCAGCCTTTTTGTTCTTCATTTATAATTTTGTTCTGTGTTGTATGTGTCATTAATTTCTGTGTAATGACTGAAGTTAATATTTTGTATATTGTTGGTAGGCACGTTATGGGGCGATATTTAGCTGGGTTTGCTTGTCTGCTTGATCTTTAGGTTTCAGATAAGTTATTCCATGTGTAAGTGTATCAGGGAATGTGTATGGGTCTGCAATGTAACTGTTAAATAATTTAGTTAGCTGTGAATGTGTTGAGGTGAACTTCTGTAGCCAGAAATTTGCTATTTTATCTTTTCCAGGGGCTTTCCAATTGTGAATAGAATTAATTGCTTGGGTGACTTCATGTTGCAAAATTATCACTTCAGGCATTTGTGGTCCCATCTTGAATGTGTCTGTTTCTGCTTGTATCCACCGTGCATGCCTGTTATCTTGTACCGGGTTTGACCATATGTTGCTCCAGAAGTGTTCCATGTCTGTTATGTTTGGTGGATTGTCTATTTTAATGTGTGTGTTATCTATTGTCTGGTAAAATTTCTTTTGGTTTGTGTTGAATGCTTGGTTTTGTTTCCTTCTATTTTCACTTTTTTTGTATCCTCTAAGTTGTTCGGCCAATGCTTGTAATTTCTGCTTCTTTTCATCTAATTGCTCTATCGCTTCTTGTTGTGAGATTTTACCTAACCTTTTTCATTTTTTGTCTGACATTTCATTTCTTATAAATTGTGTTAGCTGTCCGATATCTTTTCTCAGTTTTTCTATTCTGGTCTGTAGCCTGTGTTGCCATGCTGGTTTTGTGGGTTTCTACTGTGTGTTGGCTGGTTCTGATCTCTGCCTAGTGTGTATATTTAGTGTAGTGAGTGCTCCTATATAAACCAGTAGTTGTAACTCTTCTGTAGTTGTATTTTCATTTATTTTGTTGTGTATGATTGTGTTGATAGTTGTTTCGACTTGTGGGTTATTTGGTGGTCTATGCAAGAATGGTCTAATGTCTGTATTTGTGTCTTTGTATTCTATATATGTCAGCTGAAATTTTTCTTCTATATCTAACATGTGTGTCACTTCGTGTTCTTTTTGTGGTTGTTCTCATGGCTGTCTTAAGATTTCGTTTTCCTCTGATTGTTTAATTGATGCGTGTTGTTCTTTGTTTGTTTTCTCTGGGATGTTTGAGTCCATTACTGTATTTTCTTCTTCTTCTGATTGCACACTATTTTGTTCTAGTATTTGTTGTACTTGTTGTTTGATGTTTTCTAATTCTGACTGGGGTATCCTGTTATTTTTGATTATTACACGGATCTGATCAGCTAGTCGTTTTTCTATTAAAAATTTTAATTCTGGGTATCTGGTAATTAATGTTGTGTATACTTGTGTATCTGTATCCAGTTGTGTTGGTTCCTAAGTTTGTTGCTTGGTAATAACAGAACATGAGGTGTCTGTTAACTTCATCTGACCATCTCATCCTCTGTCTTTGTTTTCCTTCTAGAGTGGTTGCAGGAAGCATATTCTGCAAAACACCTCTGTTTGGGTTTAAATCATTTTCCGTGTGGCTAGCAGTGTCGTTACCATTGTGGACGGGCATAGGGTTCAAGCGTCGTCCCCGACCATGTCAGTGCTTGTCCGAGGCTTCATTAGTTCTGTCCTGAACCAACTAATCAGACTAAAAGGGGGGTTAGCCCTATTAGTGGGTTGTTCTTTTCATCACCTTTTACGACTGGCATTATTATTATTATTATTATTATTATTATTATTATTATTATTATTATTATTTTAAGAAACTTGAAATCCTCACATCCACAAAGGGCACGCAAACCTCAGTGTGGTACAGAAGTTGGACCGTTTTAGCGATTTTAAGATTTTTAATTTATATATATAAGACAAGGTCTTTAAATGTGTCTGCTTGTGTCTGGATATGTGTGTGTGTGTGTGCGCGAGTGTTTACCCGTCCTTTTTTCCCCCTAAGGTAAGTCTTTCTGCTCCCGGGATTGGAATGACTACTTACCCTCTCCCTTAAAACCCACATCCTTTCGTCTTTCCCTCTCCTTCCCTCTTTCCTGATGAGGCAACAGTTTGTTGCGAAAGCTTGAATTTTGTGTGTATGTTTGTGTTTGTTTGTGTGTCTGTCGACCTGCCAGCACTTTCATTTGGTAAGTCACATCATCTTTGTTTTTAGATATATATTTCCTACGTGGAATGTTTCCCTCTATTACAACTATATATATATATATATATATATATATATATATATAAAAATACACACGCACAAAGATGATGTGACTTACCAAACGAAGCGCTGGCAGGTCGAGAGACACACAAACTAACACACAGAATTCAAGCTTTCACAACAAACTGTTGCCTCATCAGGAAAGAGGGAAGGAGGGGGAAAGACGAAAGGATATGGCTTTTAAAGGAGAGGGTAAGGAGTCATTCCAATCCCGGGAGCGGAAAGACTTACCTTAGGGGGAAAAAAGGACGGGTATACACTCGCGCACACACTCACATATATCCATCCACACATATATGGGAATGACCAGCAACAAACTGTCCATTCCCATGAATGGACACAGGCAGACAGTGTTTGTTGGTAATGAGGATCACCCTGTGGCTAAACATGCCTTGGTGCACAGCCAGCACATCTTGGCACAGTGTTACACCGTCTGGGTTATCTGGATACTTCCCACTAACACCAACCTGTCAGAACTCTGGAGATGGGAACTTGCCGTTCAGTATATCCTCTCTTCTTGTTATCTGTCAGGCCTCAACCTCCGCTAATTTCAAGTTGCCGCCGCTCATACCTCACCTGTCTTTCAACAACATCTTTGCCTCTGTACTTCTGCCTCGACTGACATCTCTGCCGAAACTCTTTGCCTTTACAAATGTCTGCTTGTGTCTGTGTATGTGCGGTTGGATATGGGTGTCTGTGCGAGTGTATACCTGTCCTTTTTTTTCCCCCCTAACGTCTTTCAGCTCCTGGGATTGGAATTACTCCTTACCCTCTCCCTTAAAACCCACATCCTTTCGTCTAACGTATACAGAGAAGGGCAGCACAAATGGTCACAGGTTTGTGTAATCGTTGGGAGTGTGTCACAGAGATATCGAAGGAACTGGAAAACTCTTGAAGATAGACATAAACTATCCCAAGAAAGTCTATTAATGAAGTTTCAAGAACCAACTTTAAATTATTGCTCTAGGAATAAGCTACAACCCACTATGTATCGCTCACATATTGATTTTTAGGATAAGATTAGAATAATTACTGCACACACAGAGGCATTCAAATAATCATTCTTCCCACGCTCCATACTAAATCAAACAGGAAGAAGTCCTAATTACTGGTACAATGGTATGTACCCTCTGCCATGCACCTCATGGTTTGTAGAGTAATGATGTAGGTGTATAAACATTGTGTATTGCTGTAAATCTACAAAATTTGAGATGTACATAGAAGATTCCACTTCAGGAATAAAGGTACTAAGAGAAGACATCTTTTGTCAGGTATCCATATAAGTGTTAAAAAGACTGAATAATCTACAAAACCACTTACTGTGTTATTGTGCAAAAGGTACACAGAGTGATTGAAAGAGTCAATACTATTTATGATCTAAGTTTGCCAGTGTCATGGTTTCATTCTAGCTGCCTCATGATTGGTTTCCTGACATTTTATGGACCCTGTTTCGTACCATTCTCACTGCATGAAAGAATTTTAAGTGTGAACTGCCAGATTTACAGTCAGTGTTATTAGTCTAGTTATGCTTGAAAAAATGGGATTTATGCAGAAACCCAGGCACAGCATACCGATTTCATATCTACATATATGCTCCAAAAGCTGATGCGCTTATCTTAGAGGACCAAATGAATGTGTCTGTAACTCGGAGTTCAAGGATTTTTGAAGACTTGAGATATAACGCAACAAGCATATAAAAGCCATGACGCTTTATAGCATTTTTATCCTTCAAAATATGGAACTTCAGTTATTTTTTATGTCCTTCAATGATTTCTCACTAGTGTCTAACTAAAAGCTGAAGTTAAACATGAAAAACATTAAATATCCAGAAGAAATTTACTTAATAATGCTACATACAGTACACTGTACCCAGCTGATGTAACTTTCAGAAAAGTGATGATTTTTTGTAAACAACAAATAAACTTTTTCTAATTGTTCAGTATTATGCTGTAACTGAAATTATTCTAAATGATAGTTTTAAATTATTAAGACTCAGAGACAAATTTGGGCCAGTGACTTCCACCATTCGGCCATGTTTTAGCCTCTGGCTGTGTGCGGCACTGTTAGACTCTTTCTACACAATATGTTTTTGTTTTGTACACAGATTTTAAACAACTGGCTTTTTGAGACTTTCCACAGGGTTGATTGTCTCGATGCCTTCAGGGAAACTGATTCACCACTTCATTGAGGTACAACTTAAAATTTCTTAACGTTACCCTGGTATTATATGCAAACTTTGCAATGTATTTGCATATCATTTGATCTGTCATATTATTGTATCCCATATGCTGTAACAAATGCTCAAATTAATGGCTTCTTCTTTCCTTCGTTGTTCAATGGAACGTAATGGACATGTTCATAGTACTTTGTTGGATACACATTAGAGATGCAGTCTCGTTGCCAGCAGGTACATATTCAACAGTCTTCTCCACTTCACCAAGAATTTCGGGATGGAGCTTGATTATTTTCCTCACTGATGATAATTTCTTCCCAAATAGCTCATTAGCAACCAGAAGTTTCCTGTATGAAATTTCTTTGTTGATTTTGAAGTATGTAAATGATACACAGAACAGTGCAAATGTAGATTTTCTTGAATGTGTGTTTACATTACTGATGTTTCATACACTCCATCTATCAACAATAAAGTCGCCCTATTTTTATTTGGTGGCTGGACCAGAAACTGGATGAATTTGTAATTTGTGTTTTGCTTAACAGTATTGCTCATTGATAGCTATATTGTATGTGCAATTTGCAGTAGTAAAAACCATAAGCGAGAAACTTTTTCGAAAGTTCAGACATGATGGTAGATCTCCCTCCCTGTGAGGGAGTTAATATTTCTTTCAGAGGATCATCTCTTAATGGGATTTCGCAACATTTTGGATATTATAGATAGTGAAATTCCTGGAGTTTTGTGCTATCAGTGGTAATGGCTTGGACTCCATCAAGCAACTTAAAATAATATCCTCTTTTTCATTTGCAGGTCAGCTGCCAAGATCTGTGGATGTCATTTGTGATAATGACCTCGTGGACATTTGTAAGCCAGGAGACAGAGTACAGATAGTAGGAAATTATCGTTGTTTACCAAGCAAACAGGGTGGTTTCTCTAACTGCACATTCAGGTCAGAAGATTTATAATTAATTAATTAATGTGAAAATGCCTTCATAATTAATTCCAGTTTATAAGATATCATTTTGGTTTGGTGTTCATATCTAGGTGCATTTTGGTTGGGTTTTCATATCTATCTGACATTGTCAGAAGGTAGTTCTTCATGAAGATGTGACCCTCATAAATTCATATATTCTCTTCAGCCGTATCAGGACCTATCTGCCCTTCTAATTGTGCTACCTCCGTAATTTTCAGTGTTTTATTATCTGTATCCAGTTGCAAAAAGTAGAGAAATCTGTAGAGTTTAATGAAGAATTTGGGGTATGTACATTTGAATTTTAATTATTCTTTCTGGTTGCAAACTTCAGCCAGCATACTGTTTACAGTATTAACTTAAACTAAGTATTTATTAACTTTAGTAATGTAATCTTTATTTATTTTATCGCAAAAAAAAAAAAAAATCCACCTGAACAGAGACAAAATCCTCATGGCAGAACCAAGGCAGGTAGACAAACAGACCTAGGCACACTACTGTTTGCAGATGACTGGGTGCATTTTGCAGAACCTGAGGATGCTTTACAGAGATCAGTGTATAACCTACTCACAATAGCAAAAACATGCAGCATGGAGATCTCTCTCAATAAAATGCTACATAGGGAAAGACTACAAGAGAACCGAGTTTTGAACAGACGACATAACCCTTGAGCAAGTAAGAGCATTCAAATAACTGGGGTACTACCTCAGCAACATTGAAGACAATGGTACGCAACATAAAATCACAAACTTCAGATACGCCATGGGACTGATAAATACCTTCTTCAGGCAATCTCTGGTTCAGCCGCACACCAGACTAAAGCTTTACAAGCTCTGGCTACACCTATCCTGTTGAGGTGTGGCCAATCTAAAAGAGATGGTGAATGGAGACTTGAGTGCTGAGATGCAGTTCTGAAACAGGAAAAGATTTGATAACATGCATAAGGATCTCAAAGTAAAATCAATCACAAGACAGTATAGAGCTACTGATCATCTTGGAAAGACCATGTACTATGGAGGAAGATTGGCAGTAAAAAAAGTACCAACCCACAGACAGAAGAGTTGGTTGAAAACTAGCAAGATGCTGGACTGAGACTGTAATAGGCCACTAGGTGCAATACTGGATAGGAAGAAGAAGAAGAACTGATTTTCTCATTAACTTTGTAAACGTAAAACAAGTCAGCACATGAGCTAATTGAAGTTTTCCAGTCTGTTATAATGTTATCTATTTTTGAGTGTGTATAAAGACTACCATTTCAGGATTCACAGCTGGTAAATGAATGCATACCTAATGTGTTCAGTAACCATTTGTCTTACATCTACATCATCTACACCCATACTCTGCAAACCACCGTGAAGTGCGTAGCAGAGTGTACGTCCCATCATGCCATTTATGTTTTCTTTCTGCGTTCCATTCACATATGAAGTGTGGCAATCTGAGAATATGAACAGAAGCTGTAAGTTGCCAGTTAAGACAGAAGAGCAGTGTTTGAATGTTTAAGAAGAGTAGCAATGTAGGTATATGGATAGTTAGGATGATATTTGGACAACTTGTGGTTGTGTTGTAGTAGGTGTGTTGTAGTATAAAATAAGATGAGCAGGAGCAGAATGTTTAGCCCTGCTTGAGAAACAAGAAAAATAAGGGACTTTCAACAGCTTTGTATTTTTTCGTTACCCACAATCTTCATCTTTATTTTAATGTTAAATGTGCTTTTGTATTTTCTCGAGTGCCCACACCTGTGTGCTCTCTCTCTCTCTCTCTCTCTCTCTCTCTCTCTCTCTCTCTCTTTTGTTTATAGCTTCTGAATGTCTCATAAAAGTTTTGATCTCTTTCTTAGAGATACACTTGCATGCTCTGCTGTCTCCTTCCATTTACAATGTGTTTATTTATTTTTGTGCATTTAAATTTTCAATATGTATGTTCCACACAAGATACTGGACAGAAAATCTTTTTACTTGTTTGTTTCACAACTTGCAAATGTGTCATTTAATTTTTATAACAAATTGGGTGCTTACCAGGAATAGTTACAAATTTGAGCATACTAAAATTAAAAGTATGCATTACATGTTCTCATGAACAAGATACTGAAAGATTGAATAAAAGCAGTTTTGTAGTAGGTAGGATATCGCAAATTTTCGAAAGGTAGGCCCAACGTAGTTCAGAAAGAGATTCTGCATGTCTGGATAATATGTTGTGTAGCTCTGTTCTTCTGTGATACACACTTTTTGGCACACTGTTGTGTGACTAGCATGTCTATTTATTTTGCATATCTAGTTCAGGAGGGCAAAATTGAGGAGCAAATCTCCATGGTCATGGAATGTATCAGTACATGAAATTACAACAGAAAAGTAATAAATAATAGATAAAATAACATGTTTATGAATCTTAAGTAAATGACAGTTCATATAAACACAGTCAAAATACAACAGAGGAATTAGCTTAATTTTTCAAGGAACTCCTCGTATGCCACTGTTTGATCTGGTGCTGTATTCATGGACAATTTTGTTTTCTTTTCTCAGTGTACTTGCTTTTTGACATGTGTAGCTACTGTAAATACATACATGCAGGGGGAGGATAAGATTTTTAAATGTTTAAAGAAAGGTTTGCATGGTTCTCTGCTGCTTGATTGTTCATTATTCTTAAAATTGTGTTTTATTTTCTGAAAACTATTTTGGTTTGGGTTATATCCATGAAATTATACTGTAACTAAGTAATGAATGGACACTAGCAAAATGTATGGCTGTAACTCTCAGCAATCAGGTTGTTGCAAAGAATTTTTACTGCATCGTTCATTTTTGCTAGTTTTTAAATTTAGTAACTAAATATGACAACTTCATTTAAGGTTTTCTTGTATACGAATCCCAATAAATTGTTTCAGCAACAGAACTAATATTTTTGTTAACTGTGTATATTGTTGGTTGTGTTGCATTTCTTATTTTGATCTGCATAGAAATTCCAGATTTGTTTTCTGGGGATTTACTGTTAGTCTGTTTCTGGTAAACTACCTGCACTTCTTCCCTAATATCTTTTGCAGATGCAATAAGATCTTCCTTATTATTCCCTTCGATCAATAGACTGGTTTCATCTGCAAAAAGTACTGGTTCTGAATTTCTAATGTGTTATGGGAAGTAAGACATGGAGCTAAAATTTAACCCTGTGGAACAACATGGTTCTGAAATATGTACATGGGGATTATTGTCTTCCAAATACTTTCTCTTTTTGGTCTGATAGTGACGTGATTCACTCATTTGGTACGCATCTTAACCATATCATTAGGCTTTCTAAGGAGACTTCTGTTAAGTCTAAAAATATCTCTACAGCTTTTGTTTAATTGTCCACTGCATTGAAGACATGGTTTATTAGGGCAAAAGTAACTGTTTCAGTTCAGCATTTTGGCCTGAAGCTATGTTGACATCCATAGACAATATTACTTTTGTCGAAGGATGTAGTCAGTTGCGAAAGGAGTGGTTTTTCACTGTTTTTTGAAAGTCCTAACAGTAATGACACAGGCCTATTGTTACCTACACAAAGCTGATTACCTTTTCTTATATAGGCTTTTGCTGTTTTAGCTGCTTAGGGAAAACGTCATTTGCTACATATGCAAATTTTCCAAACAATGGTCAGATATATTTTTTGTCAATTTAGTGGTTATAAAAGGTATTAATGCTGTTTTGTGACTTTATAATGAAAATCATTCACAAGCATCACACTACATGACAAACTGAATCCCTACAACGCAACCCAGCAGGCTGGAAACAGTCAACATCATAGGTTTCTGTTGTCATTTTTCAAAATCAAATACACCCATTGGCCAGGAATAATTTGAACAATAATTTGTTCGATCATATGACATTTTCCCATTGTTGTATCCAGTTTGAATGTTAATAATGGACTATTGTATCACTGATACTGCTATTTCCGTTTAGTTTTATACTTCTCATATGCATCGTCAATATTTTTTGTTTCATTTTTAGGACAATTTTGATTGCTAACAACATTTCACCATTGAGCAAAGAGAACACACTTGCCTTGTCACGAGGTGATGTGGCCAAATGTAGAAAGCTTGTAAATGCAAAGAGCACTGGTGATATTTTTGAACTACTTAGCAAATCTCTGGCACCATCAATTCATGGACATGAATATATTAAGAAAGCAATTTTGTGTATGCTGTTGGGAGGTGTAGAAAAAGTATTACCTAATGGAACAAGGCTGAGAGGGTGAGTATGTGCTACAACTAATTAAGACTTGAGAGATTGATCAATTTCTCTGTAAATAAGGAGTTTGGTTTTGTCACTACAGTTCTTAAAACATACAATCTGCTATCGGACATACTACTACCTCAAAAAATTGCTGCACAGAGCAGGGAACATACAAATTATGTGAAACTTGACATATGGAACATATGTGGCCCAAGTCCTTCACATAAAATGCTGTAGAGGAGAATTGATTATTGGATGCTCTTGTGTGCTAGTAGTAAATGTTTCCTAAGATACCACATGATGTTTAAATGGGAGAGAATTACCTGCTGCATTGAATGTATTTTTTTGTTTCGTGGAATTACAGTCCTTAACACTCTAATGTTCAGGATAGAAGGGCTGAACAGCAAGTAATGAGTCATGAACATAGTCCTGGATTGAAATTGCTTTAGCAAGTGATGGCAGATGTATCTTATTCATAGTGATATCTCATAGAACTTAGGATCAGTTGCTGGCACCAGTGGCAATGCAGCCAATATCAAAAAAAGTATAACAGAGTGAAAGAGTGTGTGTGCGTGTGTGTGTGTGTGTGTGTGTGTGTGTGTGTGTGTGTAATTCATCAGAAAATTTGGACTTAGATGTGCTTGTTCTTAAAGCTCTGCGAGTAGGCTTTCATGAGATAGTTATGCCCTTATCGTAAAGTGTCTAGCAGTTCAGGTTTTTCAGTATCACTGTGATGCTATACAATTTATACTGTTTTGAACTTTATTTTGCATTGCCACTATTGGAATAGCAGACGGTAGAGGTAGTGTGTTTGTAGATCATTGAATTCTTGTCTTGTTGCTTTTAATACTATACTATTGTATTATTTTTTTATATGTTCAGAGACATAAATGTTCTTCTTATTGGAGATCCCAGTGTTGCAAAATCTCAGTTACTCAGATATGTGCTAGCTACAGCTCCCAGAGCTATACCGACGACAGGACGAGGCTCAACAGGAGTTGGTCTAACGGCTGCCGTCACCACAGATCAGGAGACTGGTGAGAGAAGGTATGTGATAATCTTGGAAGACATTATTTCTCATACTTGTTGTAATACCATAATCATGAAATGATAGCATTTACCCTAACTTACTCTTATTATTTATGTAGTAGGTCTCCATAGTTTTCGTGTTTAAGGGAAAAATTGAGATTCCTATCTGAATTATGAAAGCCATAATAAACAATAATTTATGACAATTAAACAAAAATCTTGATAATGTTGAAAAGAAACTTATTATTATTTATTATTATTATTATTTGTTAGTTTTTAAGTGCATGCAGTTCAAATTTGTACTGTAAGTGGGCTGCTTCCTCTTGGCACCTATAAGAGCATTGTCAGTTTATGAAAAATTGGGAATTGAGTTTTATAAAAATTGGGATTTAAGTTTTATTTTGAAGTACATCATGAGAGTGTATAGGGAATTTGAATGTAACAGAAACAGTACCTGATGACAGCGGATACAAAAATGGCAAATGAAATTTCTGGCCCCCAAAAATTCTTGAAGCATGTGTCGTCCCAGAAATGTCTGCCAAACTTTCTCATAGTATACAAAAAATTCATTTGTTTGATTCAGGTGCTGCATTTGATTATTTATCTAATAATTGGAAATTATTTCATGTTTACAAACAATTTTGCTTCTATACATGCTGAAAACCAAATAACGAGAAGCTGGAAAAAATTGAAAGCTGCCAAGTCTGGCACAATATTTCAAAAAAATGAGCCACATTTCATGTATCTGGCATAGTAAATAGTGTAATGTTTCATTGTGGCTGTCTGATAATCCACTCATTGCCATAGAACACAAGAGGTAACTGCTATGCTAAGTCTGAAGTTAGGAAATGGCATGGGAGATCTGTTTGCGAGGTAGGTCTGGGGAATAGTACCTGTCTGGTGATACCCTCGGCATACTGAGCAAGGGAAGTTTTTCACAGCAGATGCGCCGTCGCCAGGTAGCCAGGCTAAATGTGAGGGATTTTTTGGTGTGAAAGGGATGACAACTCTCAAAACACAGGTACTGTTGATGTTTTCAGGGTTTAATGTGGACAGATGTGTGGAGGAGCCATCAGAGAGAAGGTCAGCATCTAGGAAGGTGGCACACTGGGTAGAGGAGGACAAAGTGAAGCAAATGGGAGAGAAGGTGTTTAGGTTGTGACGGAACGGAGATAGGGTGTCTTGGCCCTGGTCCAGATGATGAAGATATTATCAGTGATCCGGAACCACTCTAGGGGTTTGGTGTTTAGAGGGGCTAGGAAGGTCTCCTCTAGATGGCTGATAAAAAAGGTTGGCATAGCAGGATGCCCATGGCTGTGCAGTGGAGTTGTTTATATACCTTCCCTTCAAATGAGAAGTAGTTCTTGGTTAGGATAAAGTTAGTAAGGTGTATGAGGAATGAGGTAGTAGTCTGAAGAACACTGGGAAAGGTAGTGTACAATAGCAGTAAGACTGTGGGCACGATGGATGTTGGTGTAGAGGGAGGTGGCATCAGCAGTGACAAGTAGGGATATGGGAGGTAAAAGGGTGGGGATGGTGGAGAGTCTGTGAAGGAAATGGTTAGTGTGTTAGATATGGGAGGCTAGATTACGGCTAATTGGCTGGAGGTGCTGGTCAATCAGTGCTGAAAGTCTTTCAGTGGGGGCACAATAATCAGCAAAAATGGGGCATCAAGGATTGTTAGGTTTGTGGATTTTGGGGAGCATGTAGAATGTGGGTGTGCAAGGTGTCATGGGGGTAAGGAGGGAAATTGATTCAGGGGAGGTGTTCTGGTAAGGGCCTAATGCTTTAAGCGGGGATTGGAGTTTGTTGGGCTTCTTGTATGGGATCACTCTGTCAGTTTATAGATGAAGTAGTCAGATAATTGGTGGAGGCTTTTTGCCAGGCAGCCACTGCAATTCATAACAACAGTGGTGAAACCTTTATCTGCAGGTAGGATGATTAGGTCAGGATTTGTGTTGGGGTTATATGTGGCTATTCGTTCTTCTGCTAAAAGGTTGGTGTTCTGAGGAAGGGACCTGGGGAAGGATTCTGAGGCTAAGTTGGAGGTAAAGAATTCCTGGAAGTTGACCAGCAGTTGGTGAGGTTGGAGGGGATGGGCAGGGGATCATGGTTGGATGGTAGTTTGAACTGGAAGAGACAGGGTCCATTGTTGGAGTTAGGGTGGGTTTGGCGGCAAAGAAGTGCTTCCATTGCAGGGATTGGGAGAAGGAGAGCAGGTCTTTAGGGCTGAAGGTGAGGCCTATGTCAAATTCAATTGCTAGGTTAAATGTATTGCAACCACAACACCCCTTGAACCAATGAAAATTTGTTAAAGTTTTCAACTTTGACCAACAAGAGCTGGATACTGCATCAAGCACAATAATGACGCGTTTTGTGTCGTTGAAATGTCCAACTGTTATTTGGTTGCTACTGCAAATGTATATTTTTCTTGGAAGTATAGTGGTGTATAAGAGCCTATCTGTTTACTAAAATTTTGGACTGGCAGACATTAAAGCGCTTGTGTTCGCAGTGCAAGATTTTGAAAATAGATGTTATTAGTTTAGGTATACTATGTATGTGTTTGATGGTGTAAATAGAAATTTACATCCATAACCAACCACCAATGATTTTAGTAATGCTATAGGTCATACTCATAAAATATTCACAACTATTACTGTGTTAATTTGTTTTCATATGCATGGTATAGTTTGTTAAATTTTATTTATAACGTTCAAAGTACATTTAAAAACAGCGACTTAGTGCTGATGGAGAGGAACAGTGAAGCATGCATGATGGTGTGTTTGGTATCAATATAATTATAGATAGCGAAAAGGAGTTGGCACAAAACGTAATGCTTCAATTGCTGTAGAGTACCTACGTGAGCAGAGCACTGCAAGCGCTTGCACAATCCTCGAGCATTCATGTGGCTCGGGTGTGCGAGAGAGAGTGTGAATATACCTGGAATTTTTGTGTGGAAGTTGCCAAAGATTGCTAGTGCTGTCTCACCTGACAGCTATGTGAACATTTGTACATGGCCATGCTGGCAGCACAACTGACTGAGCTGTCATTCATGGCTGTAAGGATGGAACAGCCGAGTGAGCCATATGGATACCACAGCAGAGCGAGCTGCTGTCCATAGACACAAGGGCATTCACTTGACATGGGGCTGCAGATCTGCAGCGTCTGAATGCATGATGCACTTTATGTGCCACCAGAGTTTGGCAGAATTTGAGTAATGAATACAGACAAGAAGTACTCATTATTCGTGAATAACACATACTACCCAAAACATTGTTTACTTACACGAATAAAACATGTTATGAATAATAGATACATCCGAAATCCGGTGAAATTTTTTGCTCCAAATCTATGTCATTTATTAAACGAATATAATTTTTGTTACTTTTAAATTAGTTTTCAGAAAAACTCGTTTTGCCAAACATCTCATCAGAAACTTTGAGTTTTGGAGGTTACCTGTTGTGATGCTGAAGAAAATATGTCCTTCACTTGCAAAGTGGATATCATTGCATTATATCATCTGAAATCGTCTTTATTCCGTGATAATGATGTACGATTTTTAACTCTCAATCTTATTCAGAAAAGAATGAGAAATCATCAATTCCTTTGTAGTTTTTCCAAATAATTTGTTGTGATTCTACATCGGCTTCGCTTTCCAACTCAAATTTGAAATAAAATATTCTTTTTATTTCGAAACTTTGTTCAAAACTCGTTACCAAGTTTCTGTGACATTCCTTTGGCTGTTGTGTGTGTGTTGTTTCTTGTAAGGCTCCCTTGGTCATGGACAGCATTACAGGTGAACTGTTCGGTTTTAAATTTGGATAAGACATTGCCACAATAATTGCAGTTGTAGAAAGGCGAAAAATGTTTTTCAATAGTCTCTTGACACTTTCTTGATAGAAAAGTTGCCAGTGTACTGCAATATTATGAACTCATTTATGACCTGAAACTCAGTATCTCTTCTGAAATTTTTGAATCTGAAAGCACTATGTAACTGCGTAGATGTATGTCGAACTGAAAATCTATTTCATATTCTAATGGAAAGTATATTCAGTCAGGTGTATATGCCCTGGGACAACTGGGAAAAGCCCAGGAATTTTTTCATCCGGGAAATATCAGAGAATTTTTTAGGATTCTGGGAATTTTTAATTATTTTGGGTTTCAGTTAAATTTATGTAATTTTGACTGGCAGGAGCTAATGCTCTAATGAAGAATTTTACTTTAGCCCACTACTGAAGAATCATACTCCAGCAATAAAACATAAACAAGAGAATAACACCAAAATAAAACTAGTTGAAAGGAAAATTTGTTATTTACAACAACAAAGTGTAGCGCACATACAAGCAATTGCTGACATAAAAATGTGTCAAAGGCTTTACAATGAAGACTATGCAACACTCTGTAACAACAAACTGCTTTTGATGAGCATGACATCACAACTGTTCACATTGCTAATAGGTCATGGGAAAATATTGCAAATAGTGGATTAAAAAGCATTACATTCAAAGTAAATTTCCTTTACGCAAGACAAATTATGTTACATGTGAGAATGTGCTTTGAATTTCTTAAAACATGGAGCACTTGACTCTCATTCAAAACTTAACTCTTTGAAGACCAGTCAAGAAAAATTTGGACCCAGAAGATCAGCCATTTACGCTGTTATTTTAAATTTTCCTGGCACATTTGTGTTTGATATATCTTAGAGGATAACACATGATAAACAAGTTCAATCTTCAAGATTAGTTTCTCATTTTTTTTTTTAGTGGATCATGCAGGAGATACGGGTGAAGAAAAAATTGCCTTGCCCGGTCACTCACATGTTGTTGGCTAGTCGGTAACCCTGCATTCTACCATCCAGCACTTGCGGTACTGTTCTTGCTACATCTCACTCCACGAAGGATGCGGCCATGCAGACATGCGACCTCAAATTCAGCACTGCAGTTGTCAAATCGCCCAATGTCTAGGTAGCATCCCCGTCTCCTACTCCAGCTGTGCAACAAGCCACCAAACTTTCGCCTCATGGGGTGAAGTCACCTACTGCAAAATTGGCAGACAGAAGGAATACTCCTCTACAGACTTCTTACACCCCTCCAGCCAACAGTCATCTTGAGTCTCACTCCACTAACCGGAAAGGCTCCAAGAAACCAAACAAAGGCAAATGATCTTCTTCTTCACTGACTCTTGAGATCTTCTTGGGCGGTGTCATCCTGTCATATGCTTGCCTGGCCAACCTCTGTGTCACCGGTCTGCACAGACAACCATTTTTCTCCCTGGACTCTGCAGACAGACAGAAGGAGAATGCCGATGCCTGTGTAGATCTCATGGAGCAGGATCCTCCAGCCTCTACAACCCTATAGCAGTGAATTATTGAAGGCTGGCAGTTGGCAGCTGCCAAGGTGACACTCTTTCATTTTTCCACCCCCCCCCCCCCCTCCCCCTTCTTTCTCATGACTCTCCTCCAATGGAATGTTCACGGCCTTTGCTCCAACAAAGAGGACTTACGGCTGCCCTAGGAATCAATATCCACTTGTTCTCTGCCTCCCAGGAAACAAAATTTTGTCTTCACTACTGCTTTGAGCTCTTTTATTTCTTCCCAGTCCGCTTTGACCTTCCCCCAATGGAAGGCATTTCATCTCACGGGGGTCCTGTTGCTCATCTCGGATGATATTCATAGTCAGCCCATCTCCCTTGACTGCCCGGCTTCAAGCTATTGCAGTACGCATTTTCCTTTTTCACTTGACCTTTCCCCTTTGTCCAGCTTACATCCCTCAGTCATCCAGCATCACCAGGACAGACTTCCAGCTTATTGGGCAACCCTCTCACCCTTTTCTGCTGCTTGGTGACTTGAATGTGCACCACCCCCTTTGGGGTTCTTCCAGAACCTGTCAGAGAAGTGCACTCATGGCTGACCTCATTCATGTTCCTCATTTGTTCTCATGATCTACATTTAAGATTCCTATCTTGAGTTTTATTCTTTCTGTTTTCACTCTACATGTTACTTGATTGGAATCACCTGAAATTGTAAACTTGTTTAGGATCATCATATCGTATGAAATTTCTTTAGTATTTGATAAATTCGATTCTCTCTCTCTCTCTCTCTCTCTCTCTCTCTCTCACACACACACTTTTGCCAAGTCCATGTCTTGTTTGTCCTCAACACATTGTTACTGAAGAAAACTACAGGTAATTTTCAACATATTCTATTACTTGCATAACCATATCTGCTGCCATCCCCACATTTCTCTCAGAGTTTTAGTTTCTGTATCACACCTGCATTATCATACTTTATTATTATATTTTAGTGGAGTTTTGTCAGTTATTGGTTGATATAACTCCTCTGAGGCCTACACCATGTTGTTTCATATACTACTTTTAAATTTATTTATTTACAATAAAGCATGCAACATAATTTTCTCGCTGCTCCACTCCTCTGTAGTGAAACATGCTGATTCTAACTATATTCAGTTCTCATTTTTTCACCCTGTTAATGACAAAAAAACTAAACTTAACTCTGTCTGAACATGCCATGAAGGCCCAATGGCACAGACCAGCCACTGTCTCATCCTCAGCCCCCAGCCGTTACTGGATGCAGGTATGGAGCGGCATGTGGTCAGCAGAACTCCCTCCCAGTCATATGTCAGTCTGAGATCGGAGCTGCTACTTTTCAGTCAAGTAGCTCCTCAGTTTGCCTCACAAGGGACGGGTGAACCCGCTTGCCAACAGTGCTCGGCAGACTGAATGGTCACCCATCCAAGTGCTAGCCCAGCCCGACAGTGCTTCACTTTGGTGATCTGACAGGCATCAGTGTTTACCACTGCGGCAAGGTTGCTGGGCCCCGTTCATGACAATCCCATGGTATTCATTTTCATGTTGCTTATCTCCTTTTCCAACTCCAATAATTAGTTCTTGTCATTTATTGTTCCTGAGTAAAATAGGAGAAGCAGTTCCATGCTAAGGTTCATTTTGTTCATTTAGCCAGAATTCAAGCAGCTAGGTGAATAATCAGAGGTAGCTAGTTTTGTTCCATGGCCTAAACCATTTTGTCATAGTTCTGTCAGTACATTACTTCAAGCAATCCTTTCACTTAGACGAGCATACTAATGTTCCAGAAGCTCATATGGCAGTGGTACCTACACAACTGTACCAGTGGTACACTGGCCTACTTTGACTGGACAGTATAGAAAGGAACCAACCAGGGTAGATCTAATGTCATATCAACACTGTGCAGCTGCTGTTACTCATAAAGTTTACCAATTATCAATGGGCTTCTCCTCAAATTTATCTCTGAGTGTCTTTAATCTTCTTGAATGGAATCATTTGGGAATGAACACAAAAAGCTGATTGTTAACAGACAAAAGTGGATTAGAGGCTCTGTTGATAGATAATCATCAAGTGAACTAATAATCTTACTGACCTCCAGCCCCTGTTTTATAAATAACAGAGCTCTCAAGCCGGTTTTGTCTTTTAAGATTTCAGTTTTTATGGGACATACAAATCCTCCAAATATAAAAAGATGTAGTCATTCGTTCACCATGCTGTCTGCAGTGCAGGTTTGTGTGCAGCCTATCAGTAGAATGAGATGTTCACTCTGCAGTGGAGTGTGCGCTGATACGAAACTTCCTGGCAGATCAAAACTGTGTGCCAGATGGAGTCTCGAACTTGGGACTTTCGCCTTTCGTGGGCAAGTGCTCTACCAACTTAGGTACCCAAGCAAGACTCACGCCTGTCCTCACAGCTTTACTTCTGCCAGTACCTCGTCTCCAACCTTCCGAACTTCACAGATGCTCTCCTTTGAACCTTGTAGAACTAGCACTCCTGGAAGAAAGGATATCATGGAGAGATGGCTTTGCCTCAGCCTGGGGGATGTTTCCAGAATGAGATTTTCACTCTGCAGTGGAGTGTGTGTTTGTATGAGACTTCCTGGCAGATTAACTGTATGCTGGACGAAGACTTGAACTTGGAACCTTCGCCTTTCGCGGGCAAGTGTTCTACCGATGTTGGAGATGTGGTACTGGCAGAAGTAAAGCTGTGAGGATGGGGTGTGCATTGTGCTTGGGTAGCTCAGTGGTAGAGCACTTGCCCGCGAAAGACAAAGGTCCCGAGTTCAAGTCTCAGTCCGGCACACAGTTATAATCTGCCAGGAAGTTACAGCCCATCAGTGGTTGGTCCCATAAAGTGAAAGTAACAGCTACATGGTGTAAATATCTGAAATGGAAATTGAGATTTGCCCAGATCGGTTGTCTTAATATTCACTAAGATGCAATTGAGGACTATCCCCATTGTATTTAAGTTGTGGTGTTACATAATTTTTTCAGAAATTTGGGTTTGAATAACATTGAAAGGATGTTTGTTTGTCTGGTACTTCTGAATGAAAGTGTAGCAATTAGTATTCATTACGGAGTTGAAAAAAGTTTTGGAACTGTCTCCGCATATAATTTTTACAATTAATGTAAAAAGTTTGGAGCATTTGAGTCTCAGGTAATAAGAGATAAGACAGTGACTTGTTTGATTAGGAATATCACTTATGTTAATCACTGTACATGTTTTATTTTTGTCAGGTTAGAAGCTGGTGCTATGGTTTTGGCTGATCGTGGGGTTGTCTGTATTGATGAATTTGACAAGATGTCAGACATAGATCGTACAGCTATTCATGAAGTCATGGAACAAGGAAGAGTCACTATTGCGAAAGCTGGAATACAGGCTCGTTTGAATGCTCGTTGCTCTGTGCTTGCAGCAGCAAATCCGGTTTACGGAAGGGTATGTACACAAAAATTATATGTTGTCTAAATGCTACAGTCCCTGTATAATAGCTTTATTTAGTGTTTGTAGCTGCTGTTTAATCGTTTAATTCTTGGAAGGACACATTCCTGTAACTGCAATAAGTTCACTTAATTTGACAAAAATCTTTTGCTTTAACAAGTTTCTTGTGGCGGATGTTTAATGGAGTAGCTGTGTATTCTCATGTAAGAAACAAATGGAGTAGCTGTGTATTCTCATGTAAGAAACAGAATGCAGAAAGTTATCTTAGGCTGTTCTAGTAATAGAAAGAGGAATGCCACATCAGCTGCACAGACAGAAATTACAGTCAGAGTCCTGCAAAATTTGATCATCAGCCCACTACTGTTCTTGCTTTATATTAATGATTTGCTATATTATTTGAATCAGGAGCCAGAATTAGTTTCGTGTTTGCAAATGATACAAGCATTGCTGTGAAGCTGAGCAAAGAAGAGTCAACAAATTTGTTTTTGGAATGGGGCCACCTTGAGAACAACACAATTTTTTTATCTTTCATTTCCCAGAGAAGTTTCGCTGAAGTTTCAACATTATCTGTGGGCATTTATAATCTTTCTTGTTAACACATCCTGGATTTTTGTTTTCTATTACGATTGGACATTTTTTTGGTTTCACCATTATCTTTACTGTCATTGTTTACAAACTGCAGAAACAAGATTTTGTCCCTTTGTTTGTAAACAGCAACATATTGTAAATAGTGACAGTGAAAGTTACTTAGTGCAGGTCTTCACAGTAAAGATAGTGGGGAAACCAGACAAAATGACAACTATGAAAGAAAATAACTGCAATAAAAACATAAAAATGCAGGAAAACTACAGCATGCGCTAACAAGAAAGATAATAAAAGCCCACAGATGATGCTGAAACTTCAGGGAAATGAAAGACAAAAATTGTGTTTTGCTCAAAGGAGACTCTCTCCAAATACAAATCTATTTGTCAGCAAACACAGACAGAAGAGCTTCAACCTCAAGGAGGATCAACAGAGAAAGTAGTAAACGTTTTTTTTAAAGTTGCTGAATAGCTTTTCAGGAATGGGCTGAAAGAAAGAAACACGCTTCACCCAGTTTTGTGTTGTCAAAAATATTTGATTTCCTATTAGCCTGGTATACAACAAGCAAATATTAAACAGGGTAGAAAATTTTACATTCATAGGTACACAAATGGATGAAAACTTAAACTGGAAAAGTGGGTTTGCTTCCTCTCCACTACTATAGCTGGAGTCATGAACAACCCCCCTCCCACAAATCTTTTTGTGGATACGTGCATGGCGAACATGGGACCCTGAGCTCATGCAGCTCTTTCCTTTCTGGGCTGCATACCTTCCCTTTCCACATCCCTCCCTGTCCCTGATCCTTTCCCGCCCCACCCTGCCCCAACCCTTCCCCTTCTTCCTCTGTCTGGGAGTATGTTTTGCATCTTCGTCCAGAGACAGATGGTTGTGAATGAATGAAGTGGTTTCTCTTCTTTTATCTCTACAGTTTAATGTATCTATCCTTACTTTGTCCTTATCTTTCCTTGATTCTTCTCTTTACCTTCTTCTTTACTGCGGTGTTTGAGAATTCTTCTCCTCTCTCCTTTTCTTTGTTCCTTCCTTCCTTCCTTCCTTCGCATGTCTGAAGGCCGACCCATGTGTAACCGGTGACGGGGTAACCCATAATTCCCCACACCAGGTAGACAAGTAGGACACATATGTACCCCCTGGTAAAGGCCAGGCCCAGGGTGGGATGATCACACGAGCTGATACCTTCCCATAATGCTGATTGGTCCCTCTGTCTGTTTCTTGCGAGGTGTGGCCTGAGGTGTGGACAATTGCCTAAGGAAGGAGTGCCCTCAGAGAGGGCCCACACTAGGAAGGAGCGCAGCATCAGAGACGCCGGTAATTGTGGGGACACTTCTGCAATGGTCTCTTCTACTTCAACTTTTACCCACAAGAGAAAGCTGGAAGAGTCTCGGCCACAGAAAATTCTTCAATCAGTGCCAAAGTTCCTAATTGTTTCACACACTGATGAAAGTCAGGACTTCTCAACAGTCAACCCTTTCATTATTCAGATAGGTGTCAACGCAATTGCAGGTCCTGTAAAGTCTTGTTTCAGGTTACAAAATGGCACCTTGTTGTTGGAAACAGACAGTGCCCTCCAGGCACACAAATTGCTTCGAACTACACTGCTACACACTTTCCCTGTCTGGATGGAAGCACACTGTACTTTAAACTCATCACGCGGGGTGGTTTATACAAGATCACTCGAGGGATTATCAAATGAGGACGTTCAAAATTATTTGTCTTATCAGGGAGTAATGATCATACATTGAGCAATGAAAAAGGTTGAAGAGGAATTGGTATCGACCCGCTCTCTCTTTGTGATGTTTGACAGAGTTTAACTTCCACTGAACGTTAAAGTGGGACATGAGAATTTCAGTTCGCTGTTACATTCCGAACCCTGCGCATTGCTATCAGTGTCAGAGGTTTAATCATAACAGCCAGAAGTGTTTCAATATGGCCAAATGCATTACCTGTAACAGGGATGCCCATGAGGTTGATTGTCCACCCCCATCCCCTCATTGCATCAACTGTATGGGTGACCATGCTGCTTCCTGTAGAGATTCCCCTATTTTTAAAGATGAACAAGTTATTCAGCTCGTATGTCAATCGCCAGTAGAAGCCCACTGTGCTCCCAGCAGGTAAATATAGCACTGTCCTCGCCTCTCCTCGACCTACTAAGGAGGTAGCCATGCAGACTTGTGATCTCACCTTTAGCGCTACAGTTGTCAGATCGACCAGCCCAAAGATCGCCCATTCAACCTCCCCACCGTCACCTGCTCAACCTTCATTGGCTCCTGCTAAATCACAGGCCCCAAAATTGGACGCCCAGACTTCCAAAAAAGAACCTACTCGTGAAGACTTTTAAGTACCCAGACCTCACAACCATCAACTCGTCCTTCATCCCAAGTGTCTCTCTTCTACAGCACCACCCAGCGGTAGCAGTCTTCCATGTCGTCGAGATACACCACTGGCGGCCAATCAACCAGCCAATCACTTGCAGTATGAGCTGCCCTCCGAACAACCTATGGATCAGGATCTTCTGCCTGTGGCTGAATGCCATTCCACGCCGCCTGCCACTGGCTCTCAGAGATTACTGAGTTGACGGCAACCATGGTGAGGCTTTTCCTTCTTTCATCCACCCTATGTCTATTGCTCATTGGAATATCTGCAGAATTCACTCCAGTCAGTACGAACTGTCGATCCTCTCACGATCCTACTCCCCAGTCATCTCCCGTCTTCAGGAAACAAAGCTACATTCCTATGACCACTTTGTCTTCCCTCATTTCCAATCAGTCCAATTTGATCTATCCTCTGTCGCTGGCATTCCAGCACACGGGGGACTTATGATTCTTCTCCATGATACTATCCATTATCACCCAGTCCACTTACACAGTTCCTTCCAAGCTGTCGGTGTAAGTCTTTTCCTTTATGGATTCACCTTCTCTCTTTGTACTATATACAATCCATTGTCCACATCAATGGCAAGAACCGATCTCCTTCATCTTCTTGGTCAGCTCCCACCTCCCTATTTGCCAGTTGGGGACTTCAACACCCACCACGTGCTTTGGGGAATCCGCGTCCTTCTCAAAGAGGCTCCCTATTGATTTACCTCTTCCACCAAGCGGATCTTGTTTGCCTCAACACTGGGGAACCTACATTTTTGTCTGCCTCCAAGTCAACGTACTCACATTTTTAACATTTTGATCGGTACTATTTGGCTAGCTCGTCACTTTGAATGGTTCGCTCTTGTTGATACACACTCGAGTGACCATTTTCCATGTGTCCTTCAATTATAGCCACAACTGCTATCTATGCAAGCAAGATGCTGGAAGTTTTCCAAGCTGATTGGACACTTTTCTCCTCTGTAGCAGCATTTGATGATTGCCAATTTCCTAGCATCGACGATTAGGTCACTCACGTTATGTAAGTTATTCTTACATTTGCGGAACGTTCAATACCTTGTACCTCCCCTTTGGTCTGGCGCCCCCCAGTTCCTTGGTGGAACAAGGCGTGCTGTGTCACAATAAGCAAGCAGAGGTGTGCTCTTCGCATTTTCTGCAATCGTCCTATGTTGGCCAACTGTATCCGCTATAAGCAGTTACGTGTGCAGTGCCGTCATATCATACATGATAGCAAGAAGGTTAGCTGGGATTTCTTTACCAGCTCCTTCAATACCTTCACTCCCTCATCAGATGTTCAGAGTCGACTCCGACGGCTATCTGGCACATCCAGCTTTTCCCCGACTTCTGGGCTAATTGTCACACAGGATATCTTAGTGGACCCAGTCACATTCTCTAACTCATTAGGTTGACACTTTCCTGAGATTTTCTCCCGAAGAAACAGTTAGCGGAATAGGGACCTCTTGCTTTTCCATTCATGTAAGCTGTAGTGCTGTTTTTTCTATTGGGAACTCAGACATGCACTCTCCTCCTATCGCTCTTCTGCTGTGGGACAAGATGGTATTCGCGTCCAAATGTTGCTGTGTCTATCGTACCATAGTCTGTGCTATCTCTTCCATTATTATAATGGACTATGGATTGACAGTAACTTTCCCAGAAGATGGCGGGAAGCTATCGTCATTCCTGTCCCGAAACCTCAAAAGGACAAACCTCTCCCCTCCAACTATCGCCCAGTCTATCTCATGAGTAGTGTTTGTTAGGTTTTGGAGTGTATGGTAAATTACCGTTTAGGCTGGTGGCTGGAGTCCCGAAACCTTTTAACAAATGCCCAAAGCGGTTTCCGAAAGCATCATTCCACAAATAACCATCGTGTTGCCCTCTCCATTTATATCATGAACACTTTTTGATGAACTGCAGAGAGATTTTGTTCCTTAATAACTGTCAGAAGTAGCTGTCATTTGAAGTAGTCTGGACAGCTATACAGATTTAAAATCATATTCATTTATGCAAGGTATGTTTAGACTATACTCGTAACACTGACAATTTTTATGGTACAGACTGTTCTGTAAGTTTCAGTGAGTTGGTCTCATCCGTATAAATAAAAATTTGCATGTTCACTTTTCATAGCATTAATGGTACATACATACATACATACATAAATACATACATAAATTCACTTTTACTGGGTATTTCCAAAGCTGCTGCCTCAAAGGGTCGAAATTAGCCAAGAATTTTTCCACGAAACTTTCATACAGAATTCAGTTTCCTGCTCCAAGAAAGATCTATCTTAGCACATAAGTCGAAACGCAAGGTAACCAACTCTGGAGCACTAAGCTCCACCTTTGAATCTGTTGTGCAGCTCATTTATTATATTAACATTATGTAAAGGGTAGATTGCTAGTCACCTCATGTAGGAGATGCTGAGTTGCAGATGAGCACAGTGAAAAAAGTGCTGAATGAAGCTTTTGGACAAAGCAGAATACACGCACACATAGCCACTGTCTCTGGGTACTTGAGCCCGATTGCAATTGCATCTGCATCTGATGTGACCAGCAATCTGTTGGAGTGGATGTTGAAGGTAGGGAGGCGGCATGGGGTGGGGGATAGCAGGGTAGGGGTAGAGGAAGATGGTGTGCTGCTCGTGGGGATTGAATAGAGCTTCTACATGCAGTGCTTGGGGGGGGGGGGGGGGGGCAGAAGAAAAGTAGAGAAGGGAAAAAAACCAATGGGATTGCTGGTGGGACAGAAAAAATGTGTAGTCTGAGTGGGAACAGGGAAGGGGATATGTGAGTGGAAGAAAGGGACTAGCAGAAGTTAAGGCTAGGGGGATTACAGGAACAAGGGATGTGTTGTTGTAGGGAGAGTTCCCACCTGTACCATTCAGAAAAGCCCTTGTTGTAGAAAGAATCCAGATGGTGAAGGGTGTGAAGCAGCCATTGAAGTGAGGCACATCGTGTTGGGCAGCATGTCCAGTAATTGGATGATACAGGTGTCTCTTGGCCACTATTTGTCAGTGGCTATTCATGTGGACAGACAGCTTGTTACCATGCCAATGTAGAAAGCGGTCAAATGGTTGAGGCTTAGTTTGTCCGACACATGGCTACATTCACAGATAGCCCTGTCTTTGATGGCTTAGGAGATGCCTGTGCTGCTTTCTACATGGACATGACAATTAACAAGCTGTCTGTCCACATGAATGGTCACTGCCAAACTATAACAAAAAAAAAAGCTGGAATACGCAGTTGCTGAATGTGCTGCACAACGTAATTTGCTTAACTGACTGCTTCACAGCTTGCACCATGTGGTTTCTTCGTACCAACACCAGCTTTTCTGAATTGTACGGGTGGGTACTCTCCCTAAAACATATCCTTCACTTCTGTAACCCCCCAGTCGTAATTTCAGCTAGTCCCTGTCATCCACCCTTCCATTCCCATACCTGCTTCCTCGCAAGCACTACACACACACACACCTTTTGTCCAACAAACAGCCCCAGGGTGTGTGTGTGTGTGTGTGTGTGTGTGTGTGTGTGTGTGTGTGTTCCATGTTGCTGTTATTCCATGGAAGACTCCCCATTGTTTGATTGCTGCATTTACTGTGCTCCGTTCCCCATCACTGTGTATTCCTTACCCATTGTTAATGACAGCTCGGGTTGACAGTTTATTTGCTGTTGCTGATTCTTTTGTCACAAGTGAATGTACTAGGGGGCGTCCGAAGAGAACTGGAATTGAACTGTTGCACACGTATGCACACTTTATAGTTAAGCATTGTGCTACTAGGAAGTGTTAGTTTGGGGTCTCCCACATCACTGAGTAAGCTAGTGTCAGTCAGAGTTAACTGATATGTTTGTTGTGTTCTGTTGTTTGCATTCCTGTTTCAAGCCTTCGGTGATTAATGATAACGCCAACACGAAAGAGCAAAACTTCTGTGTGAAATTTCGTTTTCTGTTAGAGAAAACTGCAGCTGAGACTATTGGGATGCTTTGGCAAGGCTTTAATGATGATACATTGGGGAAATCGCTGGTCTACAAGTAGTTTTCTCTTTTCACATATGGCAGTGTGTCATCTGTAGACATGCCAAACCCCAGTCATCCTTTGACAGGAAGAAATGGTGTAAACATTGCCTTAATCAAAGGTTCAATTGATGAAGATCGTCAAAGGACCATTGACCAAATTTCTAAGGAAATGAGTGTCATGGAGAGAGCCATGGAATTTTAAACGAAGATTTGCACATGAGTCAGATGTCTGCAAAATTGTTTCCTTGCTTGCTCAGAGATGACTAAAGAGAACACCACACAAATTTTTGCCGTGGTTTGAAGACTGAAGTGCAGAACAATCCAAATGATCTTAAAAGAATTGTGACTGGGGATGAAAATCGTTGCTATGGATATGATCCAGAATCAAAGCAAGCACCAATCCAATGGAAAACTCAAACATCACAATGGTCCAAGAAAGCACATCAATCCAGCCACACAGCTGGCCTGACATTGCGTAGGCTCTTAACTTTGTTTATCAAGCGACTGTGCAGAACTATCGAACGCCTTCCGGAAGTCAAGGAAAATGGCATCTACCTGGGAGCCTGTATCTAATATTTTCTGGGTCTCATGAACAAATAAAGCGAGTTGGGTCTCACACGATGATTCCTACAGAGTAAATTCTGGGTTTCCAGAAATGACATGATAAGCGAGCAAAAAACATGTCGAGACTTGTGGTACATGGCTGTTAGAAGGGGGACAAGTTCTTCCACGTACTCTGTGTAGAATCGAATTGGTATCCCGTCAGGTCCAGTGGACTTTCCTCTGAGTGATTTCAGTTGCTTTTCTATTCCTTGGATACTTATTTCGATGTCAGCCATTTTTTCGTTTGTGCGAGGATTTAGAGAAGGAACTGCAGTGCGGTCTTCCTCTATGAAACAGCTTTGGAAAAAGGTGTTTAGTATTTCAGCTTTATGTGTGTCATCCTCTGTTTCAATGCCATCATCATAATCCCAGAGTGTCTGGATATGCTGTTTCGAGCCACTTGCTGATTTAACGTAAGACCAGAACTTCCTAGGATTTTCTGTCAAGTCGGTACATAGAAGTTTACTTTCGAATTCACTGAATGCTTCACGCATAGCCCTCCTTACGCTAACTTTGACATCGTTTAGCTTCTATTTGTCTGAGAGGTTTTGGCTGCGTTAACTTGTAGTGAAGCTCTCTCTGCTTTCACTACTACTACTACTGCTATTATGAGGGTAGTCCAAGAAATAAGTTCCGATAGGTTGCGAAATGGAAACCACAGTGAAAACCAGAAACAGTTTTATTTGCAACAGCTAGGTACACCTTCCACCGACTTCTCTATATAGTTGCCACTCCAACTTCAAGTTTTGTCTTAGTGTTGTATCAGCTTTCCTATCCTCGTCATAGAAAGCAGACGCATGTGTTTTCTGCCAGTTATCTGCACTGGTCTGCAGCTCATCTGTGGAAAAATTTTGTCTTCATAGCCAGCGGTTCTTGTGAGCAGAGATGAGACTCAGGGGGAGCCAATTACGGACTGTATTGTGGGTGATCAAACACTTCTCATTGGAAATGCTGCAGGAGCGTCTTCATTGCCCCTGCAGTGTGCGGGCAAGAATTGGCATGAGAAGGGATGTTGTGTGGGCTGCATGACACAGGCGAAATCTCTAACCAGGCCACATACTGGGTGGGAGACGCTATTCCGTACGCATCTTTACGTGCTCACTGTTCACTCAAAATTGAAAAGACGTGACACGATCGACAGGAATATTAGAGAAACTGCCCAACACATCTGAGCAAAGCTTTACCGGATTTTCCCAGTGGTTTCCATTTTGCGACCGATCGGAACTTACTTTCTGGACAACCCTCGTATTACGGCAGTGGCATTTTGCACAGGGAGTTCATTCCTCCAAGGCAAGCAGTCAACCAATATTTTTGTCTGGATGTGTTAAGAAGATTACACAAGTGTGTGCAACAAAGGAGGCCAGAACTTTGGAGAAATGGGAACTGATTTGCTCCATCATGACAATGCTCCACCCCACTCAGCTCTGATGATCCGACAGTCCATGGCAGAAACAACATGGTGCCTGTGCTTCATACACCTTACTCACCCAATCTGGCTCTGTGTGACTATTTTCTGTTTCAATGGATGAAGCAAAGTTTGAAAGGAATGAGATTCAGTGACGTGGATGACATATTAAAAAAAACATGTTCTTGGCTTTAAAAGTATCCTGCCGGAAGAGTTCCAGAATGTTTCAGCAGTGGCAAAAACATTGAGACAAGCATATTAATGCATATGAACAGTAATTTGAAGGGGGCTAAAGTACTGTGAATGTAGAGTTCAGTAAACATTCAAAATAACAAAAATCCTGGTTATTTTGGGTTCCCCACATCTCAATATGGAGTACAGTTCTCCCACCCGAGCAGTTGTCGATTCTAGAGCTTGAATTACTGAGGACACATGCATCTCGCACAGGAAATATCTTAATGTATTGTCTCGGAATGGATTGATTGCCATTATAAAAGACATGTTCACATTTTGAAAATTGATTCTTGAAATCAGCAACAGCCACTGTTACTAATGTTATTTATTTACACAAATACTGCCAAAAGCAGTTTTGAACCAACAGATTCATCTGCTGATGCCTGTTCCAATTTATGTTACATTTGCTGTTGTTTACATTAGTGGTTGGCTGTTTCTTCCCTTGTGCTGAAAGTTTCTAGGGGTGATGGTACCCTACAGCAAAAGAAGTTAAGAGAAATGGCCTACTTAACTGTAACTGTACATAATAACGAATGAAAATAATGTAAAAAAAACTCTTCACAGTAAAACACTTTTTTTTTGGTTACTTACATCAAAATTACCACGTCTTCATGTTATACTGTTGACTGTTGTGTTTACAGAATAGCTAAAACATATATAAAAGCGAAATCAATCAATTTTTGACAAAATAATGTAATTGGATAGATGAAAAATCTACTCACCAAATGGTGGCAGAACACACAAATAAAAGGCGGTTATAATTAGGCAAGGTTTTGGGGCCAGTGGCTTCACCTTCAGACGGAAGGGTTGAAGTGGAAGGAAGGGGGGTGAAGGAAAAGGACTGGATAGATCTAGGGAAATATGTAGATTCTGGGAAAGTCGCCAAGAACTCTGGGTCAGGGGAGACTTGATGACATCTTTACCATATGGACTCAGAGTGAGGCTGCCTTTCAAAATTCCTGCAATCTCTGAATACCATCTCTCAATTATATTTAACATGGTCGTATTCTGAATCATGTGCCACTTTTCTTAATATTGATCTCATCCTCAACAAACGCCAGCTACACACTTCTGTCCACATTAAACCTCATAACATACAGTACTTACATTTGGACAGTTGCCATCCTTTCCATGTCAGTCATTCCCTCCCATATAGCTTTGCCATTCAAGGCAAATGTATTTGTTCAGATGCAAACTCTTTGCAGCAATACACTACCATTCTCAACTCAGCCTCCAGCCTACTTCAAAAACAGGTTTCCCAGGCCGTCACATCCAATTGCGGTACTGCTGATCCCTCCAAAAATCGTGGCCTGAAATGAGATCCATTCAGTCTGAGATTTTGCCTACCACACCTAGAATAGCTTTTTGCCGCCCTCTTATTTTCCGCAGTATTCTTGTCAGACCCTATACTCCCCTGCACCCATCTCCCTACCATATGGCTCCTACCCCTGTAACTGCCCCGTTGCAAGACTTGCGCTATGCATCCTCCTCCAACTGCCAACTAGACCAGCCCTGTAACTGGTAAAACATATACTATCAAGGGGAGAGCCACCTGTGAAATGACACGTGCCATATACCAGCTTTTATGTTAACACTGTTTGACCTTTTATATTGGCATGAATACCACCAAATTATCAGTTAGGATGGCTGAACATAGGCAGAGGGTGTATACTGGCAAAACGCAGCATCCTCTTGCATAGCATGCTCTACAACATGACAGTCGTGACCTCTGTGCCTGTTTCACCACATGCGCCATTTGGATTCTTTCCCTAGACAAGAGTTTCTCAGAACTCCGCAGATGGAAACTAGTGCTAATGTCCTTGGTTCTTGCCACCCACCTGGCCTTAGTTTATGTTAATTTTTTCCATATCAGTGTTTCTTCGCAGTAACTACTCCTTTCTTCACTCTGTTTTAGTTTTCTACATCTTTCATTTTCTAACCTGTCTATTTTTTGCCATCGCCGCCCTCCCTCCCACCTTTGTTACATATAATGCACTAAGCTTTTCACTCTTTATTAACTTGTACTTGATGTTTAAGCCATAATCTCTGCCTTGCATTTTACTGTGTCTTCCACCTTCTCAGGTTTTCAAATCTTGTCCTGAGTCTTTGCTTCCATCCTGTCAGGTAAGTCTCTTGTGACCCCTGGTTCTGTGTGACTTTCTCAAAATCTACCACTTTTCGTAGACCTCTCCAGTTCTCGTCCTTCGCACGTATTTCTTCCCCTTCAACCCTTTTGCCTGAAGAGGGAGCCACTGGCTCTGAAAGCTTGCCTAATTATGACCTTATTTTATGTGTGTATCCTACTGCCACTTGGTGACCAAAAAATACATAAAGCACATTTTTTATTTATGAATATACATGTAGTGACACACACACACACACACACACACACACACACTCTCTCTCTCTCTCTCTCTCTCTCTCTCTCTCTCTCTCTCTCTCTCTCTCTCTCTTTCTTTTTTCTCATTCAGATGTTATGCTATCTGTATTACTGACTGACTCTCCCAGAACCTGGTACATTTGCATGTTGCTGAACTAATATCTTACAGGGGCAACAAAAATGTGATTTTTAATACGTCCTGTGTTTATTGATCGAATTTAAACATTTTAAATTCTGTCATAATCTGCTCATTAAAAGGTATAATCTAATATTGAACATGTAACACAACAAGACAAGTATTACAATTTGGAAGTGTGTTTGTCATGAGCATAAATATCTGAAATTTATTCATACAGTATTTGAGGACCTATACAATGCCCTACATATCGCTCACATCGGGATTGTGAGGATAAGATTAGAATAATTACTGCATGTGTAAAGGCATTCAAACAATTATTCTTCCCAGCTCCTTACGTGCATGGAACAGGAAGAAACCATAATAACTGGTACAATGGGCTATACCCTCTGCTATGCACCTCACAGTGGTTTGTAAAGTACAGATGTAAAAATGAAAGCAATTAGCAACTTCCAACAAACTTTACACATAGTTTCCAACCTTAACAAAACTTTTCTTGCAGAGACATCCCACAAAAGGATGAAAGGAAAAAAGTTTGGCTTGCTATATTTTCCCTGATCATGCAGTAAAACTTCACCATCAAACATGACACTTTAACTTATTACTAACTTACTACCAAGTCTATTCACAACACAGTACACAGATGTGTCAACGTATCCCATTGAATGTACCTGCAAAATTACATCATTGTATGACACATAGTTCAGGAGATATGTCATAAACATTGAGATGCTGTGGTGTGACATATCACTTTGGGTAAAGTTAGAGGTGTGTGTGTGTGTGTGTGTGTGTGTGTGTGTGTGTGTAGGCCCAAGTCTTCTTCTAATCGACAAATGACGCTCATAGCCTTGGCAAGTGTTTTTCCGTTAGCTAAACAGTCAGTTTTGATTCGTAAACTTGGCAGAATTTTTTTCTTTTGTGCATGTGCCTTAGTTTGCACGGACACAGTATATATGCAAGACAGGGCAACAAGGGCAGTACTTCTGCATGTTTCAGCACCTGCTAATTGGGTAATTACCCCATGCCGCTTCTGTCCCGGTTCAGAAATGCACTGCGGGCTGTGGAATTAAGAAGGTCGTGACAGTAATGAAATCGGCACTCATTAACTCCTAAAAGGGTACAAGATACAATAGATAATATCTTAAGAAGATGTGGATGTCATTTAGTAGTAGTAGTTTTTTTTTTTTTCTAGAATGACATTTCAGTTATTACAGAAGAAGATACACTGTCGATTGAGTCTGCAGCTATGAAACAGCTCCACACTCGTTCTGCCAGTGGCTTGCTGCACGTATAAAGGTGAATAAAATTCAATAAACAAAGGCGACAAAAGTTCTTTGAACAACTAACTGGGATATGCAACGTGGGTGAGCAATTTGCGTTTGCTTAAAATGGAGTGCGAATTCCTGAACTTCCGACCTATTTTTAGCACAGTTTCACACTTTTCCTGAACTACTTCTTGCTGATGTGCTTGACATCCAACACATTAGATCATATTTTGTAAAGTAATCAACATACATGGGAGTTCAACTCTTCATAGAATTGGGGGTTTACTGGTATGCTCGCCAATGTGACAGCAGAAAATTTACAATCTATTGTAGTTCCATTACATCCAGATTATAATAGATGAGTGCTGATTACGATTAAAATAAGCACATAATGAAACCAGTTTGTTAGAAGTTACAAAAAGATATTACGTAAATATTGACGGTATTCAAAGGAAACAAAATAAATGATAAATAATTGTACATAAATAAATGTTATGGTGGTGGCCATTACATTAACATATTATAGTCATTTGAAAGTTTACATTATTTCAACTTTTGTATTAATGTATGTCTAAGCAGGCGTTACATTTTAGTGTAGTAGTTCACATTTGTGTGTGTGTGTGTGTGTGTGTGTGTGTGTGTTTGTTTTTGACATCGGGAGTAGTGTTTATGTTTCAAACTGGAAAGCAGGCAAATGCAATTTTTGTAGAAAGCCTGCATTGGCTAATGCAACACAACACAGCCAGCTCAAGATGAAACTCTACACAAAAATACAACAGCCTGCTTAGTCATACATGAACACAATAGCTGCATTAATGTAAACTTTCAGTTAGTAATCACATTTTAATATCATGTTGACGAACAATTTTTATGCACAATTGTTTCATAATTATTTTCTTTCATTTTGTGTGCCATAAATTTACGTAATGTGTATTTCCATAACATTTCCTGGTTTCTTTGTTTATTTTAATTGTAATCATGTCTCATTCATTGTAGACTACATGTAATGAAATGTTTATACATTGTACATATTTTGCTGACATGTCAGTGTAAATATCAACATTTCTTATTGAGAAATTCTTTGGACTGTTTTAGATATGATATTGCTATCTTTGTACGTCATCTTCCACGTGACAAAAACATTTATCTCTGTGTGGTGCCTTACACTGTGTGCATATTTTAATACAAAAAAGTGTGTTATGTATTTTTCACTATGTTATGTACACTAGCAGTCAACTTTGCAGCATAATGATGCAGGAATTTCAACGTAAGCGACCTAAAGCTCGGTTGTCTTTGAGATTAGTGTACATTGTTTTTATTTGTTATTACATACGGGTGCAGTTTAATGCACCTTATCTCGTTTATTTTATTTTTCTTCTGTTGGGCACTTACCATCCCAAGGAACTTTCACAAAAAAGGGAGAAAACTACCAACTACTAATATAAACGACAACAAATTAAACACAAAGTGCCATCTTAAGGTAAACCTGTTGGTTCAAAACCAGTAATGGCACTATTTATGCAAATGAATACCATTATGAGCATTGGCTGGTTGTCCTTCTTTTCAGAGATCAACTTGTACTTTGAACACAACTGTGGACTCAGAATGTCAGTTTCCAACAATACAATTTCATTTACTTGAATACTGCAATAATTTCATTTATATCTCCTTTTGTTTGTGTGGTTTAATATAAAATTACTTACTAAAGATGTCGTAATAAATACTTGATTGACATTGAGAATTATTTTTCCAATAATCATTGTACACTAAATAAATAAATTAAAACTGTGAATGGCCACTGATGATAAAAATAAAACATTTCTTTTTGTCACCATGGGCTTCAAACCAGTTCATCATAGTGTATAAAAAAGAAACTAATTTGAATAGTTATACAGTGGAACTTGAATTCCGTGGTGTAGTACATTTGAGATAAAATTGCAGTTTGTTAGTTTCATATTTTTTTGTAATTTCTGTTGCAGTATGACCAGTACAAAACTCCAATGGAGAATATTGGTCTTCAAGATTCTCTTCTTTCACGTTTTGACTTGCTATTTGTAATGCTTGATCTTGTGGATGGAGAGCAGGACAACAGGATATCTGATCATGTAGTACGCATGCACAGATACAGGTAACTAAACAAAACAAAAAGAAATAGTTAAAGTAAGAGATGCAAAGTTTCAGTTAGTCACTAACGATCTTGTATATGCACGTTTACAATACATATGAGGAAACTAATTGTGTGTAAATATTTGACCTGGCATAAATATTTACTGGTTTTTCCCTCTTACAATTTGCATTAACCGATTTGTTACTTTATTCCCGACTAACACCAATTTATGACTTGGGGCTCTCTTTTCCACAAATACTTACTCAATGTGCTGGCTGCCATTTGTACAATTTGTGGAACTATATGAAACTGCTCAGATGATACATAATTGTGTGGACACCATAGTACTTTGTTAATTGTACATAAGCACCATGAATCACCAGTCCAATATTTATCAAATTTTGTGAAGATGCTCGTCGTGTAACTACCATTAAATGATCAAACTTTCATTCCATTCAGAACTAATGACCACTATCATCAGTGTGAAGCACGAGAACACTCCCACGTTTGTTGCGACATGGAAGTAAATTGCCTCCAAATGTCATCTTGACGAATTTCTTCTTGTGTCTGAAACGTTTGCTATGTCAGTTCATTAAGATTGCTGATGAGGCTGGTATGAAAGCAGGTGTCTCTTGCCATTACATCCCAGTTGTGACATTTGGATGTTAAATCAGGTGACTAGGCAGGGATACATTCATACATTCCTCAGGTTGATTGTGGCATTAACAGCATTGTGGAGGATGTTGCATTATCCTGCTGGAACATGCTGTCTTGTACGCTGTTCATGAAGGGTACAGCAACAGGGTTTACCAGTCTTGCCACATCCTGACAAGCACTCGGCTTCATTGTAACAATTACCCAATCAGTTTTGTTCTCATATCTGAAAGCTCTGCATGTGATGATTCCAAGAGTTGGTCATGTAGGGTATAGAGAATTGCTACTTATCTCAAGAATCGCTACTTAGCGTGACTAGTCAGCAGTCCTCTACAGAGGCATAAGCAACACTGACATCTACAAACAAAAATTAGGCCCCATCACAGAACACCACTTACTGTTCCAATTATGTCGTGCTCAAATCGTGCAAGTCCTTGTCTTTAGTATGTCGTCAGCAGCGAAGGCCACACAGTAAGTAAAGATCTCAACCCAGCTTCCACTAATCTGTCCGTGACAATCTGTGGTGACAGTCTGCCTGGCAGAACCTAACACAGAATTTGACAAAACCATCGAATCTGGTAAAAAATAAAACCTAACATGGGAAACAAATAACACCAAATGTGGCAAAAAAGCACTGAATATGCAAAAAAAAAAAAAAGTGCACTGGATTGAGTAAAAAAACTCATGTTGGGGAAAAAGTTATTGAATTTAGCCAAAAAAATTATTCTGGATTTGGCAGAAACAACACTGACTTCAGCAAAAAATAGCTAATTTGCCAAAAAGACTAACATGACAAGAAAAAACATGAAACTAGGCAAAAAATAACACTGAATTAGCAAAAATAATGCCAAATTTGACCACAAAATAAAACGGTTTTTTCCTGTTACTGGATATAGGTGTAACAGGCATAGTTTATTTCTTTGTAGGGTAGTGTATTTTGTGTCTTTGTTATTGTGCTTTTCCATTCCTCATTCTCATCATAACTGCATATGGAGTTGTGGAAAATAATATTTATGTCCTTAAACTTTGTCATGAAGAGGCAATTTTAACTTATTAATTTTAGACCTTCCATATGCTGTTAGAATTCCATGGTAGTGGATGTGACCCTTTTTTTTTTAAAAAAACTTCTCTCGATTAAAAACTTTACTAGTTCATTTGTGCTGTGTTGAGTACATGTTGGAATAATATCATAAATCTCAAAATGTGTAGGAACCCAGGAGAACAGGATGGGGCGGTGTTGCCAATGGGTTCAGCAGCTGACTTACTTGCTACCAACAATCCAGATGTGGAAGAGGAGGATGATAGTAATGCACCAATCTATGAAAAATATGATGCACTTCTACATGGAAACACAAGATCACGAAAGTAATTAAATTTAGTTATTATTATTATATTAGGATATTCTTTTGAATTCTAACATCATATAATGTACTCCCCCCTTTCACACACACACACACACACACACACACACACACACACACACACACACGTATGTTCGTTGTTTAAGCAGAAGTAGTTATGCTCTGTTGAACATGTCATTAAACTCTATTCTTTATTCTTTGGTGCGATTCACTTCATCTTATTTTTAAGTTGTTTAATAAAAAAATAATCAATGTCATGGGACATTATGGCCTGGTGCAAATCTGTCAGTTGGACACCACTTTGGCAACTTGCATGCCCTGAAAACTAATGGCACTCGGTTTTCCCCCAAACACTCAGCCATCCAAGTACTAGCCAGTCCCAATGTCACTTAACTTTGGAGATCAAGTGGGAACTGGTGTTACAAACGTGGCAAATCAATTGGCAGTTATTTGTTTAATTATTTTGAGTGAGTAATGCTAAAAGGACTGGTAACACACAAAAATTCTGTTCATATACTTAAGCATGGCAGTGCTAACTGAACACGTTCTTAAGGAAAAGTTTTGGGTTATAATGTAGTATCTACATCAGTTCATTAACAAAATTCACTGCAAATTGCACATGGTTCTTTTGTTTAGACAATGAATAATCACCAGAACTTCTCAGTAATAACTATTAAAGTACACTTGATTTTCTTTGAACAGGGACAAAATTATTAGTGTGAAATTTATGCGTAAATATATACATATTGCAAAGATGATGAAGCCTACCCTAACAGAAGAGGCTTCAAATGTAATCTGTGAGGAATATTCAAAGCTTCGCTCTCAGGACAGTGTAGAAAATGATGTTGCCCGAGTAAGTGTTTTTTAATTTCCAATTCTGTGTATAAATTTCAGCATGTATTTTTATTTTCACTAGGTTAATATGTGAATTTGTTTCAGACACAACCTGTGACAGCTCGTACATTAGAAACTTTAATACGTCTTTCAACAGCTCATGCAAAGGCCCGGCTCTCACGAACAGTGGACGTTGAAGATGCTCAAGCAGCCATTGAGTTAGTGCAGTTTGCATATTTTAAGAAGGTAATACCCAGGTCCAAATTTTGAAGTAAGTCTTCTGTTTGGATTTTGTACTTCTCATCTCTGTTGCATGATACTGCAGCCCCCCTCATCCCACCCTCCACTCAATCAAAATAAAAGTATCCCATAGTAATTTCTAATACTCATTCTTTTTTTCTGCAGAAGTGCTTTGCTAATTGTTATTGCTAAATACTATGAGCAGTCTGAGAGAAACTAGATTAGAAATACTCGTGATTTTTTCTGCAGAAACGCTTTCCTAATCTTTATTGATAAATATTGCCAGCAATCTGAGAAAAACTAGAGTAGAAGTCATTCATTTTCTGAATGTGTGTCAGTTTTCTAATTCCAAAGAATGACTTTTTCTGAAAGCTGAAATATTTTTATCATCATTTTTCGTTGTGCCCGTGTGCAACTCTAAGCTTCCTCTATATGGTGAGCGGTATTTAATTTTACATTTTGTTGTTATTCTATCCTGGACTTTGCATTGTTAGATGTTCAACTTGGCATCTTGTTCGAAACTTCTCACTAGAAGTCAGCAGTGTTAGTGGGGATCTAAAAAAATAAAATTATTAGAACTATACCACGTTTTACAAATATTTATTTTTTGTATACTATTTATGGTATTTAATTTTAGTGTACTGATTTTATTTTTTAGTTAACTGTGGTTGCCACCAACTGCTGGTAAATATCAGTATAAGTCGAAGCAGAAGTTGTACAAATACAATGTTTTGTGTTCAGCCATAGAAGCATTTTTTGAAAGAAACTCTGTATTCATACCTCAAGAGGGCCATAATTTAAATTACTCAGCATGGTGAACTGGTTACATGAAATGGCGAGAACTAACTTAATCATCTCACTGAGTACAGTAACGTTCCAACTGAGAGTAGAGTGCATTGTTACTTCACAGTTTGAGTGCAAAAAGTGATCACCAAAAATACCTTCATGGAAGGCCCCATCAAACTTGCTTTTAAAGTTACCACACAGTAATTAAACATTGACAGGAAATATTTCATTGGTGGTATATCTAATGTGGTACTAAATAAACTTCCGTAATTTTGTGAACAACACAAGGTAATACCATCTTTGCAAAAACTTCACAGCTTTTGTCACACAGAATTGGACTTCCAGGTTAGCAAAGAAACTGAGAAAAACTGATCCGTATGTGGAATTTGATATTAAAGTGTCATAACAAACCTATTGTTGTCTGCAGACAAGAGAATGTACTAGCTAAAAGAACATACTACATTAGATTTTTTTCTTAAAAAGAAGAAGCATCAAGATGAAAGTGACTAGTGGTTTATTTAGGCAAATGTGGATTCGCACAGATTACATTGGGAATAAGTAACTGTACAAAGTGTCAAACAACAGCGTCATGCAGCATTTCATTGTTATGAATGCAGAGTTTTATTTTGTGTTCACTTCTCCTCTACGACTAAAGCAGGAATGTGATTTAGAAATGGTCATGGAAAAATTAAAAATTCGTAGAACAAAGGAAAACCAATGGCATTAATTAAGGAGCACCAACATTCTCCTCTTTATTCGAATGACAATTTTTTGCAAGAAAATTGTTCCTGTCTTACGTTCCACCGAGACCTAATTTATAGCACTGATCTGGAATCTTGCAAAGAATAAGTTCGATAGTTATAAAACATCAAAGCATCTGACTCTCTGATCTGAAAAAACTAATGGATGATGCTTTTGCTGCTAATAAATAAACATTGTCATCCAGGCTGGTGAAAGCCGTTCAGTGAAATGCTACTTCGACAGTTTGCATGTCTGTTTCTGTGCTATTATATTCAAGCAGCTTTACGGTTAGCCTTGTAGGGCTGATTGGATCTCCTTCTAGACCTTTCCACCAGATAGTAATGTCAGGTGGTAGCTGAGCGTGAAACCTGGGATCTCACCATTACTGGCCAGAAACTCTTAACCACTGACCATTCAGTTTGCTTATGCAGCTGTGACATTGGCCTTTACTGCTGTGGTACGATAACGCTAGAATACTGTGCATCACAACAAAAAATGTGTAATGACTACTGAGGAATAGATACTTTGATGGAGGACAAAACTGAAAAGACAACAAAATCAATTATCATCCATGACTGAAACAGCAGACAATGAATCAGTAGACACAGCTGTGGAATGTAGTGACATCACTGGAGAAGGTAGTTTTACAAATAATGCCAGCGAAACGTCTTTAGCAGCCAGGGTGAGTTGTATTGTACGTCTTGTTTCTTGTTATAACTAGTCAGTTAATTCAGAGAGTGGTGCCTGTAGACATGTATCGTGTAACAGGGCCCCACTAGTAAGAATGCTGAAGGGTGTGTGTTATTACCTCCCTCCCGCACTTCTTGGGCATAAACTATGTGATGCTGCCGCAATGGCCAATTAACCAGCTCACCTTGTCGAGTAATATATATATTTCTCTGATGTGTTACTATGTACATATTTTCTTCATTAGTATTGGACTATACTGTTCTGTGATAGGTCCTCGAGAAGGAGAAGAAGAGGCGGCGACAGAGTGAAGATGGGGATGCATCAGCTGATGAAAGTAGTGACGACAGGCCTAAGAAAAAAACACGCAAGGAGAAGAGTAAGGTAAATATATGTACATATCTTTCCCCCCCCCCCCCCCCCCCCCCTCTCTCTCTCTCTCTCTCTCTCTCTCTCTCTCTCTCTCTCTCTCTCTCTTTCTCTTTCTATGAATGGACGAACTAGACTGATGCACAAGACACTGATTATTGATTGTATTAGGTTCAGCTAGTTGTGCACTGACAACAGATGTCGTCTTGTCTGGATACCTTGGGTTGTGCCTCACAACTTGGTTTTGCTGTGGCACTAAATGCTGTCTCGTGAAGTAATAAAAAGATGAGTGTTACTGATAGCACAGATTGCTGTACAAAAGCCATTCTTTGGCTTGTCGTTGCATGAATACAAAAGGCATTTTCCAATAAGACACTGTGCAGCTAGTGTCTCATGTGATTGCCTACACAGTACTGCTTCGGTGGATCAGACAACTGTGTGTCAGTGGTACTGGAGTATGTTTGGGAACACTTGGAAAGTTACCTGCATTGATCTCATGCTCTACAGTATTGAGTTCAGACTGCTGTAGATGTGAACGAATGTGCTGCAGGCAACCATTTGAAACTAGTAGAGCTCCATAACTGAGTAGAACTTCAGATGTCAGGGTGGTGATTCTTCTGGAAAACCTGGATGAATCACATTTTACCTGGAAAAACCAGGAATATCTCAAGGAATTTCATAAAATTTCAGGGAATTCAGTGTTTTTTGTCCTATCATCCTAAAATAAATTTTATTGAGTTTTATAAACCACAAATTATAAAATGCTTAATAGTCCAAAGTGTGTTTATTACAAGAATATTATTCCATATAAATTACCAATGTTGGAGACTGATGATCTCAGATGTTAAGTCCCAAAGTGCTCATTTGAACAGTTTTTTTTTTTATATACCAATGTTCAAAAACTGTGGTCAAACTAATGCTTACGGCTATAGTTAAGTCAGCGTAAGTTGATCCCTGACAGTTGCAGTGGACTGGGTGCAACAGCTCTGAGGGTCTACTTCAACCTGTCATGTAACATGATTTTGTAATGTGTCTATGACAAAGCCTTAGTGTTGTCACAGCTCTGTAGATGGCTAAGCTGGCACCACCACTAAGAGCTGGCGAAGATCTACTTCACTGTCCTGACTATAGTATTTCTCAGACGAGAAGAATGAAAAGTAGTTCATTAATGAGAGATGCTCGAGCCCTCACCATTATTAATTATCATGAACTTGTATGATGCCATCTTGCTCCCCATACCTAGAATTCTTAGAGACTTTTTTTATAAATTTGAGTAGCAACCCTAACTGTCATAATATTACATTCAGTGCCTCATGTTTTTATATACTTCTCACATCTGTAGCCCTCCATCCCATCTCCGTTCCACTCCCTCCCATGGACCTTGCCAAGGTGTAGTTGCCTGTGTGCCTCCACTATACAGGTAGCCATACTATAGGTTCAACCACAGTGGAGAGGCCGGACAAATGTAGTTTCTGTAGAGGACAACAATCTTTTCAGTAGTTGTGATATGGCCTTGTAACAGTAGCCAACATGGCCTTGTTGTGCTGGTACTGCTTCTGCAAATGCATGCAGCTTTCCTGTATATTTAAACGATGATGGCTTGGATCTTCAGGGTGAGGACTACTAGGGAGAAAAAACAAAACTGGGATTCAAACATTGGGTTTCAGTGCTAATTTCACTGGTGTTAATCGAGTAAACGAAATGTCAGCAACATCTATAGATAATATGTTAACCAATTATAATGAGACAAATAAGTTTTGTGTTGATTTAGGACTTCCTGATAATCGTTCCCTGTTTATGAAGATACCAAAAACAATACACCCTTTCTTGGGGGGGATAACCTACACCAAATGCCAGTTCTGCAAAGAAAACGTGAACTTATTCCATCATAGATTAAATGAAGTGGAGTGGGCTCTAGATCATAGTTATTTCATGTTCTGAAAATTTTGCTACTTTCTTGCAAAACGTCCAAACTTTCCCCATTACTGTAAATCATAAAAAAGTAGGAAATAAAGTAAAGTGGATTACTGAAGGAATAAAAATCTCTAGAGCAAGAAAAAGATAGCTATGTAGTCCAGATTTTGGTAGCTGTGTAAAAAATTACAAAAATATTTTTTTAAGTTATAAAGGCAGCAAAAAACTGGCAAATAATAGATTTATTTTGGATAGAGCTGGCCGCAGTGGTCTAGCGGTTCTAGGCGTTCAGTCCGGAACCGCGCGACTGCTACGGTCGCAGGTTCGAGTCCTGCCTCGGGCATGGATGTGTGTGATGTCCTTAGGTTAGTTAGGTTTAAGTAGTTCTAGGTTCTAGGGGACTGATGACCACAGATGTTTAGTCCCATAGTGCTCAGAGCCATTTGAACCATTTTATTTTGGATAGTGAAAACAAATCAAAGGCATTAAGCTCAATGATCAAAGCTGAAACAGGTACCACAGCTGGAGGCTATGATATTTCAAATTTCTGAATTGTTTAATGAATTCTTTATAAATCTAAACAAATCAAACATCAGTGTAGAAAATTACCCAGATAAGATAGATTTCTTTAACAGTGAGCGATTTGAAGGTGAACTTCTCAGTACGTTCACCAAAACTACTGTAAAAGATACAGAAAATGTGATACTATCACAAAGAAGTAAAACTTCAGCAGAATGTGATGGGATACCAACAAAACAGTTAAAAACAGTCTGTAAAATAATTGCACAGCTACTGTCTATAACAGTTCACCAGTCCCTTCAAGAAGGTTATTTTCCAAACGCTGGTAAGTACGCTTTAGTTAAGCCACTATTTAAAAAAAGGCATAAATGAAACAATTGCCCGTATCTCTTCTTCCATCACTACCCAAAATGTTTGAAAAGGTAGTCACCGATACAAATACAAAATTTCATAGAAAAATTTAAAATTATCTCAAAAAATCGGTATGGATTACAAAAAAGGAAAACCATAGTATCTGCTATAAACCGTTTTGTAGGTAAAATTAGCTCCTCTCTAGACAGCTCACTGCATGCCATAGGAATTTTTTGCAACCTATCAAAGGCCTTTGATAGTGTGAACCACTCGTTGCTACTATGTAAACTGAAAAAGTATGGAATTAGGGGCACTGTATTAGAATAGTTTAAGCCCTACCAAACCAGCAGGGGTCAAAGTGTGGTTATATCATGAGAGAGAGGAACTTCACTTCAAAATGGGAAATCATTCTACAAGGAATAATCTTAGGTCTCATTCTGTCTCTGTTTTACATAAATGATCTACCACTTTATATTGAGTGTCACTCAGTTTTATTTGCAGATGAGATATCTGTAATCATTGAAAGTAATACTACTGACCAAATTCCCCAAATTGTATTATCTGCTTCAGAAAAATTAGATATTTGGTTTGTTTTAAATTTATTAAAATTAAACATGGAAAATACTCGGGTAGTGTAGTTTAAAACAAAACAAGAAAAATTAGATGATATTCAGGTCAGTCGCAGAAACCAGGATTTGCAGGAAGCTAGCTGTGTGAAATTTCTAGGAATGCAACTGGATGAATATCTATCATGGGGCTCACATAGACAGTACCTGGCAAATAAATCAAATAGCCTAGCATTTGAAGTGAGGATATGGTACAACGCTACTACTATAGGCATAATAAAAGTAGTATATCACAGCTACTTAGTCAGTAATAAAGTATGCAATTTTATTTTGGAATAACTCAAACCATGTGTGTCGAATATTAAAACTTCATAATGTAGGGCAAAGAAAATGTCGCTCACTACAAAAAAATGTTAAGTATATTAAGTTCTCTCTCACTATCCATCTATGAGCTGATTATCTTTATATGTAGCAACAGTGATTTATTTGTAGCAAGTCATTTTTGACATGATTAAAACAACAGAAATCAAAATAATTTTATGCTGCCCACCCACAGTTTAAAACTTTGTGCTCAAACTACACGGTGTATGGGTATGAAAATTTATGACAAAGTGAAAGGAAGAGAATTGCTTAGCATAAATTTAGAAACACTGAGAAAAACAAAACTTTATATGATAAACTAGTGCAGAAATGTTACTATTCAGTAGAAGTCATGAATGAGAACCTGAAAATTTGAGCAGGAGAGAGCAAGTACTTAGGACTGTTAATTTTTAAAATCTTGTTACTATCTAATAAATTAATTATCCAATGCATGATATTGTAAGAAAATTTGTAAACAAATTTTTGTTTTCTGACAATTCTGTTATACATTAAGGTAGCGACTTTAAACTGTATGTTATGAGACAATAAACTTATATTCTACGGGTCACAGCAGGGAATGTTAGATCCCTTAATTGGTGAGGTTGCTTAGAGAGTTTAAAAGGGGAAATGGATAGGGAGTACAGGGTTATCAATACAAAACCAAATAATATACCTTGCAGGTAAACAATTAATGAACATCATAGTGAATACATTATCATAGACATGAAACCATATTCCACTATCAGTATTAAAGTTTGTATGGCAGCTAGCTCCACATGTGATGAAGATTCTGAAAAACTGTATTGTGAGATTAAAAAATTTGCTAGCTTCCAGAATGGAACTCCTTTCTCAAGCAGTAGGAGAAACATGCACATAAACACATACTCTCTCTCTAACAAGCATACACCAGTCGCCCTACATTGTGTTCATTCGACTGCAACTCTTTCCTGGCCCGAGGTGGGGTGAGGGTGCAGTGTGGGGTGGGATGAAGGATGGAGAGAGGCAGGGGAGGGGTTGGGGGCAAGTGGCTCGTGAGAGAGTGGGGAGCCAACCATGGGCCAGCTAGTGGTGCATGCAGGTAGGGGGGGGGGGGGGGGGGTGGCGGCGGCAGATGGCTGAGCACTCGATTTCACAGACTGGGGCATGCGATGGCAGCACACAACTAGCTGACACATATTGGGCGGGAGTAAGAGGCAAACAAGTAACCTTAGGTTGAGGCCATGGAGGTTACGGAAGCGAAGGATCTGCACAGCTCAGAAAAGCTGGTGGTGGGGGATCTAGATGACATGAGTTGTGAAGAAGCCATTGAAATCTCACATGTTGTGCCACTGGGTGGCCCGCCTTGTTTTCGGCAAGTTAGACAGTGGCCATTCATTCTAGTTGACAGCTGGTCGGTTGTCATACCAATGTAAAATGCTATGCAGTGGTTGCAGCAGAGCTAGTATATAAATTGCTGCTTTCACAGGTGGCCCAGTCTCTGATGTGTTAGGATAAGCCTCTGACGGGACTGTAGTAGGAGGTGCTGGATGAGTGGATAAGGCAGGTCTTGCATCTGGGTCTTCCACAAGGGTATGAGCCCTGTGACAGGAGATGGGGGTGGCATAGGGATGGACTGGAATGTTGTGGAAGTTGGATGGGTAGTGGAACACCATTTTGGGAGGGGATAGGGTATCTTGGGTAGGTTGTCCCTCATTTCAGGGCATGGTGATAGATAATCAAAGCCCTGAAGGAGGACGTGGTTCAGTCGTTCCAGTCCCGGGTGGTATTGGGCGATTAGGGGCGCTTCTTTGTGGTTGGTTCTGGGGATGGATGTGAGGACCAGGTGTATGTGTGGGGTGGGGATATGGCACAGGAGATCTGTTTGTGTATTTGGTCGGGGGGGATTACCTGTCAGTGAAGGCCTTTATGAGGCCCTCTGAATACTGAGTGAGGGAGTCGTCATTGCAGATGCATCTGCCCCAGGTGGCTAGGCTGTACAGGAGGGAGTTTTTTGTGTGGAAGGGGTGGCAGCTATCAAAGTGCAGTTACTGTTGGTGACTGGTGGCTTTGATGTAGACAGGTGTGAATGGAGCCATTTGAGAGGAGGAGATTGACACGCAGTAAGGTTGCATGATGGGTGGAGGAGGACCAGGTGAAATGGATGAGGAGAAGGTGTTGAGATTGCAGAGGAATGAGGATAAGGTGTGCTGGCCTTGGGTCCATTATATAAAGATGTCTTCAATAAACCTGAACCAGACCAGATGATGTCATCTGAGCCAAATTCTATTCAACAACTGTAATTTAGTGTCTGTGGTCAAACTGACTTTAACAAGATTTTCTTTTTGTTGCAATTATTTTCATGTTAGACTCCCGCAATATTCTGCGCCACATAATAAGTCTTCATTGCATCATTTTTTCATTGTTATAATTCGCTTATTTTTTTGTTTAACCAGAGACCCACGCCAAAGTCTGGGGAAGAGGGCCATGACGTATATGATGATGTGACAGATTCTGGAGAAGACGGTGAAGAAGATGAAAGTGAAGCAGTGCATCTGACAGAGCCAGGAAATGCAGAAGATAAATCAGCACCACCAACTTCTTCTGCACCCAAGTCTCCTTCGAGAGGGGCAACTACTATATCTGATGAGAGGTAAGTTTATTATGACATCAATAATAAAAGTAAATAAGAGCTGTATGATAAGTATATTGTCTACCTGCTTGGATTGAAGATGAATCTGTGCAGTTTAGATTTCTGTCTGTGTGTGTGTGTGTGTGTGTGTGTGTGTGTGTGTGTGTGTGTGTATTGCAGTTATGTCTTTGTTCAATTCATTTTAAAGCAAATAATATTATCAGCTGACAAATTTGTTGCAAACACTTAACTAAGATAAGTTGCATAGCTTTGTAACAATGTGCAGTTATAAATATTCCCATAGTGAACTGAATATGGATACTTCATAGTTTGATGTACAAGCAAGAAAAACATAGCTTTGATACGAAAAAAATTAAGCCTACTAAGTACATAAATTTTCTGCAGTTACAGAACAATTGACTGATAGTTCATATGTCTTAAAATTTTCCTTAACGAAGGAAACTCAATGTTGCCATCAATCAATATCTGTACTGGAATGAGATTTCCACTCTGGCAGATTAAAACTGTGTGCCGGACCGAGACTCGAACTCGGGACCTCTGCCTTTCGCGGGCAAGTGCTCTACCAACTGAGCTACCCAAGCACGACTCACGCCCTGTCCTCACAGGTTTACTTCTCCCAGTACCTCATCTCCTATCTTCCAAACTTAACAGAAGCTCTCCTGTGAACCTTGCAGAACTAGCACTCCTGAAAGAAAGGATATTGCAGAGACATGGCTTAGCCACAGCCTGGGGTATGTTTCCAGAATGAGATTTCCACTCTGCAGCAGAGTGTGCGCTGATACGAAACTTCCTGGTAGATTAAAACTGTGTGCCGGACCAAGACTCAAACTCGGGACCTCTGCCTTTCGCGGGCAAGTGCTCTACCAACTGCCCGCGAAAGGCAGAGGTCCCGAGTTCGAGTCTCGGTCCGGCACACAGTTTTAATCTGCCAGGAAGTTTAATATCTGTACTGCTGCTAAGATGCATCTGTTCAAATTGCTAAACTCAGTAAGCCTGTAGGGCTCCATTGTGTGCATGTAGAGTTCTGTGTGCAATTTAAGGGAGAATAGGTCTGCTGCTGAACGTAAGTTACATAGATCCCATGAGCAGAGAAATATATGTTGTGATTCAAAAACATCATGGTTGTACCAAAAGCAATAGAACTAATACAAGAAACTGGCGTTTTTATATCGCTTACATATATTTGTATTAGAATCCTAGGACATATTCACAGTTCAAACATTACAGTGTATCTGCTACAAAACAACCCAATCTGCAAAGATCAGCACAGATTTTGAAAACTTCAGTTCTGGGAAACAGAACTTGGGCGCTTAACACAATATTCTTAGTTTCATGGATACGGGACAACCAGATTGAGTTGTTCGATGGAGCTGTTCGTAGTGAGCTTTAGAAAAATTTCTAATACAATACTGCATTGACTATTCCTAAGGAAAATACTCAACTGAGTACCAGTCTTGTTCGAAGACTTGTCACTAGCTATCTGTTGAGAAATGCAGAGTTATTCAATTCATGAAGTGAAATGTCTTTTAGCTACAGGATTTATGAGTCCAAGCCAGAGACTGCTGTGGCGTACAAATATTTGGGAGTAACAGTGTGTGGGGATTTTATGTGGAGTGACCACATTCTCAGTTTTAGATAAGAAAATGGCAAGTCATTCATAGGATTGTGGGGAAATTGCAGTTTTACTGCAAAAGAGACTTGAGTACAGAACTTGTAAGTCCCTCACTTGAATTCTGTTGAAGGTATCTGGTTTATGGATGTAAGATATTAAGTGGACCACACCGTGGTTCAGGTCGAAAAAATCGATTTTTGGTTTTCATCATATTTCGATAGATCAAGCTTTTATTTATGTACTCTGAAAAGGATTTTGCTGAAAAAATTTTCTTTTGAGCATTTTCCTACCACATGTTTTCATGTGCCAAGCCCACTTTTCTGTCACCCACCTTTCTGCATATATTTTAGATCTTTATATCACCTACATTGCACGTTAGGCTGAGAAAAGTAACTGTTGGCATGAGAGGAAAAAAATCAGAAGGTGGAAAATTGTTGACCAGACAGGGTCGGTTAACTAAAACTGAAATAGAAAACTTGCAGGGAATGGCAATGAGGAGAAATAAAGAATATCTGGAGGCAATGAAGAGAGATGTTTGGGCCATATTCTTCCATAAATCCTCTGCTGATGATAAGCCATGTCATGGATTGGGTCCATCAGGAGAAAATTTGTGCTGCAAATACAGTAGGGCTCAGGCAACTGGAGAATCTTATTCTCACCAGCATTCTCTTCCTGCTGCTGTTATTACAGCAATTAAACCTATTTTCAGAGACTTGGCTTATCCTGACCTCCTAAGGAAATGTCTGCAAGGGCAGACACACAACCCAAATTAATGTTTCAACAGCATAATTTGGAACCGCCTTCCTAAAACTATTTGTAGGCATGCGTACAATGACTAGAAGTTCATGATGCTGTTATTACATTAAATTGTGGTAATATTGGAAAGTGTTGGGTACTGAAACAGCTGGGAATCAATCCTGGTGAAAATATGATCACTGGGCTGCAACATTGCAATAAAATCAGGATAGCGGATGCAGACAGGTCTGCATCTAATATGGCCAAGAAAGCAAGACAAACATCCAGGAAGGTGAAAAAGAAGCTGGAAGACCTGATATAGGCCAAAGAAGGGCCATCATATGCAGCAGAGCAGTTTTAAATTAACTGTAAGTAACAAATTTCAAAAGTTTTTTCTTTAAAGTCAGTCTTCCGCAAACTAAAATTTTCAGTACATATGCCCCATTATATCAGAAACTATCATAGATAAGTGAATGAAATTTTCAGAGACGCTGCATTACATAAAAAGCCCCCTCTGGTACCACATTCATTAATATTCCCCCATTAGGAAGTTCACAAAAAATTTTTTCTGCAGAAAAAACCAAAAATTTTTTGTTAATAAATTTAAAGTATTTCTTATAAACTATAAAGTGGATAAAGTAGATTTTAGTACAGTTGACTATTAGCATCGTGTAACATACAGTAAAAATATTAAGGTCGTGCATCAAATAGTTTTTTCAGAAATGGGTAAAATACTTGCCTAAATTAACATGGGTTAGATAGGCAGGGTGTGGTCCCTTATTAATTTTGCTAGCACTGATGCTGTACAATGGTCTCAAGGTAGACTGCTGGATTTTAGTGTCTTCTTGTGACAATATAGCTCATTGTCATCAGGTGCTCCCTGAAGTACAGGAGTGTCAGGGCACTGCCTCCTCCTACCCCTCCCCCACTCCTCCCTGATGCTTCAGTGTGTTAGGGGACACCTGATGATAACAAGCTGCAGTGTCAGAATCTTCTTTCAAGAAGATGCTACAGTTCAGAGTGTACCTGTGAGATCATTGTATTCACACCATAGTTTTGTTAGTCAAAACTCAACCTAAAGCAGATATTAAAAAATTTCTTCCCTATTCCTCAGCACAACGAGACATTGAGTATGTCTTAAATCTGAATTAGCCGTAACCACAGCCTCCCTTGACATGGCAGCAGAGAGAGGCATACTGACAATGGTCTGATCAACAACAGTGGACAAAGGAACAGTATCACATCATAGCTTCAGATGAGTCTGTTATGTGTACAGCATCACTGTAGATGTATTTGTATGTGGAGGCTCGGAGAACAGACATTGCTAAATTGCATTCATCATCGTACCGGCTCATCACCTGTTTTGGTGGGTTGGGGTGCCACATTGTACACAATACGATGACCTCTGGTTCACGTAGCCAGTCATTTAGACAGCAGTCAGTACATTTCTGATAGGTTTAGGCCATTGGCTGTGCCCAATTTTGCCATATCCATGACTTTATCTCTCAGCACAATAATTCAAGACCTGTACTATCCCGACAAATGTTGACATTCCAGGTGTTCAGCTGATGCACTGATCAGTACATTCTCCAGATTTCTCATCCATTGAAACCACACCATCACTCACCAGCCACTAAAATTGAAGTAGTATTGTATTATATACCCCTATGTCCACCTGGTCTAGTCATTGCTGCTGCCAGGAGGTGGTAACTCCATGTACTAAATTTCATATCCCCAAACTCCCAACAAATGTAACCAAGTATTCTTTTGCTGCATTGCTTATGCATTATAAATAAAATATTGTACCCGGTGTTGCATTTAGTGTACTTTACAGAAGTTGCCTGCAGGTAGCTGCTTCTGCTAGTTAATTACACTTAATTGTGCTTCCTGAAGGCTCTTTCATAATGTGTTTATAGAACATGATGCGTAATTAAATGAATAACCTTCCCAACCATTTCCTCCCTAAGGGAGGACTATAAAAGTTCCAAAAGCTTTTATCTCCTTCAAATATTTATAATAGAAGGTATTTTGAATGTATTCTCCTGAAGTTAAATATTGGCCAGTCATTCTGTTTCATTGCAATTTTACAGTCTTGCTATTTGAATTCACCTTTTGATGGTATTAACGAACATTAATAGCAAGTTGTACATCAAATAAGAGAAAGAAAACTACTCACCTCTAGTGCATTGATGTGTGGAGCACAGTAACACGACAGAAAACAGCATTCACACTAACTTTCGAGCACTAGCAGTAGTATCCACTTTGACACACACAATCGCATAGTCACCCAAATGCACACTCTCATGGCAATGGAAAAGTATTATTTTTGCACAATAAGTGAAAAATTCTGTTCCTGGTGTTGCTTTTAGTGTACTTTACATAAGACACTTCTTTACCAAATTGTTTTAGCTGCAGATGTTTCGTGTGATTTGAGAAGTTATCCTCTTCTTTTTTTTTTTTTTTTCTTGCTTCTTTATTTAGCCCATTGGCTGTAATCAGTTTGTCCAGATACCAGGTGTTCATTTATGGAGCCCTATCTAGTGTTCAGGGTGTCTGTATTCCCCTTGATATTTGACATGTTTTTTGTGCTTTATTGTAAAGTTAATGCTTGAAAATGGAAAGGTTGTTGGATCGAATAACAGTCAGGCCCTGGAATATTTTAGTTTGCCTTTAACCTAGCCTTCACCTCTCGGTGATTTGTGGTTCGTATTCAATGTTAAACTGTGGAGTAAGTTAGGGGCAGGCATGTCGCCAAAGTGGCACTGAAGGCTTGAACCATGGCGTTAAGCCACATGGAATTTTTATTATGTTATATTATATTGTATTTGACATTATTTTTCTCCCCTCTCCCAAAAAACATTTGCAAACCTTCAGTTTGCAGTGGATTGGCAGTTTATTAATTTTACAAGTAGATTTCATCCTATGGTAGCTGTTCCAGTCAAGTACGAAGTTTTAAAATACCAGTTCTGTTAATTATGTAATTCCATGGTATTTAATGTACTGTATTTTTTATTTCAGGTTCAAATGTTTCAAAGCGAGCTTGGCAAAGGTGTTTCGAGAAGCTCGGACACATTCATTATCGGTGGCCAGAGTGACGGAGTTTGCGAACAGTGAGCAGAGCACACCATATTCTCAAGAAGAAATTAGTGCAGCAATGGATAAACTCTCAGAAGCAAACCATATTATGGTTGCAGATGACTTGGTACTTCTTATCTAGAGAAAATAAAAACAACAATTTTAGTTCTGAACTGAGAGATTGTGCACACACACACGCACGTGTGTGTGTGTGTGTGTGTGTGTCACGTGGGGAGCACTTAGATTACCGTACTAAAAATTTTAATTGGGCTTTGTATCACACAGTGTGACTTTTATCAGAAACTGAAACAAATTGTGAAATTAATTTATGAGTGATAACAGCAGTAGAAAGGAAGATAATGAATAAAGGAGGATAGTGAAGCAAAAATATGAAAGGCGAGGTGGAAACAAGATTCTGGAACCATAATGAAGGAAACTAACTCCTTTGTCAATATGGAAGAAAAAATTTTTTAATGTAATCATTGTTTCATTTTATGTGTTAGTACTTAATGGTACATGACAAGTATCTGATTGGTACTTTGATGAACTTACCGTATCTTTGATAATATAAATATTTGTTAGAGCTCTATGCTTTTACCTTCAATATTCTGTCACTCAAACAATAAACAATTAATATGCCTTCAAACCTATCATCTTATTTTGTAACACATTTCATGTTAGTCAAGAGGATGAAACCAGTGAAATAAACTGGAAATCATGTAGGTAGTCCACTGACAATGGTGCTAATGGTAGGCATATGAAATTTGTTTTCTTAGTATCCTATGAAGATACAAGGGAATTGTAGCCTTCGCAGAAGTTATGTTTTAGAGCAGTGTGAGATGGATTCAGTTGCCTTGACATTTTCGGTGTCTGAATCCAAGCATTGTGTCATTTATGCTCTGCTTGGTTGTGTTATCTACCAACCAACCAAATCATTTGTATTATCATAAACTGAATGTCACAGAACTTTCATCTGTGCAGACCTTTCTGTCATGAGTTGCCCATATATACACTGTCTGTTCACAATGTGGCCACCTGTATTATACCTAAATATCCAATTCTTGTAGTGCAGAATGCTGAGAGATGTGCTGGAAGTGTCAGTGAGGTTCTGGAAGGTACCGACATGGAATTGGAGGTATGTGGACTCCACTGCTATGATCAGCTGTATGCAGGGGTGGACATGGTTTCCAAGGATAGATGCATATCTGTGTTGATCCATAGTGCCCTCCATCCAAGAATGCCATGAAAACATTTCCCAAACCATAATGCTCCCTCCTCCTTGGACCCTTCCAACATATGTTGCAGGGTGTTTGCTTTCAGACATTTCATGCCAGTGGAGCATAAAATTTGATTCATCTGGAAAGGCCACCTGTTGTCATTCAGACGTCCAGTTGCAGCCTTTGTCACTGATGAACAGCAGTCAGCATGGTTGCATGAACCAGGCACTTGCTACAGAGGCCCATATGCAGCAACATATTCTGAAGAGTTATTGACGAAGCCCCCTTAGTTCACCTGGGCAGTCAGTTAGTTGCACGTCTATTCACACACACACACACACACACACACACACACACACACCAGTCAGTCACCCCTGTCGTCTATGGGCCACTGATGCTTTGGCACCAGTTTTGCCATGCATGGTACACATTAACTACAGTGATACGCGAACAGTTTACAAACTTGGGCATTTCAGAAATGCTACCATCCTTGGCCAATGAGTATGCCCTTTGAATGTCAGATAATAAACACCATTTCTGCATTACAGCAAGGACTGCACTGTTTTCCGTGTCCCACTGACACGCTTAACATACCCTCCATTGCCAGGGCTGCCACCTCCATCTTTGAGTGGTTACTACATGTTGATGCCTAACATAAGTGGTGGTCACTTTAATGTGACAGGGTTTTATATAAAAGCCTTCAGCACACAGTACTTTTTTGAAAGGACATCTCTCAAAAAAAGAAGCCCTTTTCCCTCTAAGTACATCTTCTGGTGATAGTACTGATTAAGGAAAATAACCACAAACTGTATTTTCTTTTAGCATCATTCCTTCAGCACTGTACCATAATTTGTGTATGTGTGTTGTTGATGAAACAGGCCAGAAGTATTCAATTATCCAGGTTACACAAGTAAGACAAGGACTTCCCATTAACATATAAAGAAGAAAACAGTTGGTCATCGTGACTTTTAATTAGTCACCAGCTCACTTGCAAGAAATATTCATTGTTCACTTCTGAGCTGACAGTTATAGTGAATGTACACAGAAAATAGCCGTAGCATCTTCTGTTTTCAGGAGAGCATTGCAATACAGCACATTGATTTCATTAAGTTCCTCCACAGCAGTCATATTCCTCAGGCTCTTACATGTCTTTTTATTGCTATAGCTTTGTGTAGCTATATTTCTCATTGCTTCTATTTTATGCCCATGACCATTATCTTGTTGCTAAGAATTAGTTTCTTAACCACTTGCTTGGATTTCATATGCTATGTGCTACTGTAACCTTCCTCCACATCTTGAGTCAATTTCGTGAGTAGCTTGGTTCTTCCCTTCACCTTTTCTGTTTGCTTTCTCACCAGCTAACTGAAAAACGAACCTGTGATTCAGAAAGGTTAAATTTGATATCCATCTTGTTTTCAATTTCATCACCCTGTCGGTGTATAAGAGTGAACAAATATTTGAATTATACATCCTCATTCATTTAAAGTTTCATCAAAGACCAATGTGAGCATGGCTGTTGAAAAGCCACTGCAGTTAGAGTTGTCGTTTCATTGAAGTAGCAGTGACAACTTTCTTCATTGAAATGAGAGAAAAGCAGTAAAGGAGGAAGTAACTTTGAATATTCAGAAGGTAGACGTATTGGTGAAACCTGTAAGAAAAGAGTGTAAATCCAAGGGATTAATCAGACTCATAAGGCACAATTACAGCCTGTTATCTCCCTCAGAAGCAATTACTATGTATCGTCAGTATGTAATGAATGTTTTGTTTGGGTGGCACTCATGTATGTCTCGTAAAATATATCTGTATAGCCATTCTGGCAGTGAAACAAATCCTCATTTTTAAATTGTGTTTTGGAATATTGGATCACTATTTTAAGTTAAAATTATAAAAATAAAGAACGTGTTGATGACTGACAGTTTGGAATGTTTTTAGTGAGCAGGTGCATGAACCAAAACTCTTAGTTCACTTTCTTGTGCAGCAAACTGAATGTGTTGCAGATATATGTACATGATTTAACATGTATATGGTAATTACAGTTAAAAGAAAGTCATTCAGTGCAGGCTTTTTGTGCAGCATTTCCAATGGAGGAACTATTTAATTCTAATTTCAGAATTTATCTTTCAGCTTTTGGAGTTATGAAATAGTGGCATTTCCTCATTTGGAAAATTCCAGATAGGAAAATTTGAAATTCCAACATAGAAAGCTTACTGTATACTAAAATGTAAAGCTTCAGCAAACCGAAGTTTGGTTCGAATACTGCTATGCTTTACGAAAGGATTTGGCCACAACATGCCGAACTCCATGCAGCAGTGTGTGCGGGCTGTGAGCGGGTCAAGGCCCATCCTGCCACTCGGTCCTTCTCCGAATTACCTGGAACTGCAATATTTCATTTAGCATTGCAGATAGGCATTTTTTGATTGTAACAACTCTGCTGAAATCAGTTGTCAGCACTGTTTACCCTTCACTATTTGTTTGTGATATGAAGGAAATTCACAGGCCTAGAGGCTGTCTGCAGAAAAGTCTTGCACTCTGTCGTCACAATCCTCTAAAATGAATGGAAATGACAGAAGAGGGGGATGAGAATTCTTAATTTGCATGAGCAACAGGTACTGCTTATTTGCTGTGAAGCATAGTACCATGCAGAAAAAATTTGAATTTTTATATGACAATGCAATAGCAAAAACTTACAAAGGTTGACAGACATGATTAATTTGTGGTTAGCTTCTGAGAGTTAATGATTTATTTCCGCATAATGCAGTACATTAATACTTGCATTTATAGGATTCTCTTCCATAATACATGAAGCAAGGCATACTAAACGAGTTGAAAAATCAAAGAGTAACACAACAAACAGAATTGTACATGTAACTGAGTATTTATACACACTGCACTGGTGGTCTGATGCTCTACATGTCTCGCAACAACCACCCCTAGTGTCAATGGTATGAGTCTTCGTTACAGTGCCTGTTGGCTGTCGCATCTGTTGGACATGTGTAATTTCAGGTACTGCATCTTTATCTCTGGCATTTGTGGGGACAGCTGTCCTCATTGCATCTTGTTTACAGTAGAAGGCAGTTTAGAGTCTTCAATGGATATGGTGCTAGCTCTTAGGAGTCACTGGCTGGATTTCTCAGATGTGAGATAGTAATCTGGTGACAAACTGTGATGCATCAACTGCATCATCAGTCACATTATACATACACTCCCCTGGTAGGTGCAACATTTGTTCGTACACTAATTCAGCTGCTGTAACATTCAGGTAATTCTTAAATTATGTACAGAGACCAAGGAGCACAATGAGCGTCTACATCAAGTTTTGTGTAGTGTGGCACCAAAGGGCTGACTCCCATGGGCAATGCAGGTGTTTTACTATTCGTTTGCTGCCGGAAGATAAGCAGGAGTACGAATGTGTTCAGTGCCAGACAAACTGGCCAACACTTTGAAAAGGTAAGCCTCAAATTGGTGTCATTGATCTGGTGTAATGCGTACTGTTATCCTTTTACGAAAAAATGTCTGTGTTCCCACCTGTTCTGTACTGTCTTTCATAGGGAAAGATTCAGGTAATGTTGAAAATCGATCCATGACCTTGAGGCAGTAGCTGTAGCTGTCTGATACTGGAAGGGGAGAAATGTGCCTAATGGTGCTTTGACGTAGCAAGTGATTTTATTTTTCTGGCAGTCCATGCAGTTTCTGTCAAATGGCTTAGTTTACATCCATTCCTAGCCAGATGAAACCGACTAATTTTTCCATGCCCCAGACCCCAGGATGAGCCAGGTTGTGCATTGACACATTTGGTTATGATCAAAATTGCTGAGGTATGAAATTGTGTCAGACACTTGACTGTCTGTAAACAAATGTTGTACTGTAGTGTCATGCATTATAACTTGTATCCTGCGGGGTTATCCAATAACATCAGTAGCTCATCATTGTGCAGCTGGGTTGAGCTAGGGCCTCGTAATCAGGTGCAGTGGTTGTAGCTTAAACACGTGAGTGTGTCTACTGCTACTTTTGACTCCCCTTGTACATGGAGTATGAGAGTTGTAAATTGGCTAATACACTCCAAATGTCAAAGTTGTCTTGGTGACACTTTCTCTGGTTTCATTTTGAAAGCATAAGTCTGTGATTTATGGTCTCTGGACATGGTGAAGTGTCTAACTTCTAATGAGTGCCAGAACTTCTTAACTGTGGGACATGCAGTTTACAGTTCTTGGTCATAAGTTGCCCAATGTTGCCGTGACAGCTTGCAACTAAAGAATGCGAGTGGCTGCCAACTATCTTCCACTTGTTCCTGAAGTACAGCACCAATAGCCCTAGTTGTTGTATCTACCATGGATGCAAGTAGGGCATATGGTACTGGATAAGCTAATTGTGTAGCCTCTGCTATTGCTGTCTTTAGAGCTGGAAAAGCAGTATTCGTTTCATCTGTCCATTGTGCTTTATTATTTGGCTTCAGTGAATCCTTCAGAAATTCATCCAGTGGAGCGATTACTACAGTGTGATTGTGTATAAATTGATGATAGAAATTGAGAAAATGACATAGATAGGTAATTGTGGGAGGACGGGAATACTTGACTATGGCTTCTACCTTGGGTGTCAATTATATTTCCCAGCAATCGAACCTCTGTCCCGAAAGTACCTTTGCGAAATTAATAACCAGACCTTGCGTTTGTGAACAGTCAAATATCTTGTTTAAATGTTCTAGATGTTCCACTTCTGACACAGACATCACTGAAATGTCATCTGTTTAGATGTAACAGAAATCCAGATCTCTTGTGATTTCACTGATGAAGTGTTGAAATTTCTGTGCTGCATTGCACAATCCAAAATACATTCTCACAAATTCAAAAAGACCAAAGGGAGTTGTTAGAGCTGTCTTGTGTATGTCGTCTGGTCCAACAGGAATGTGATTGTGCACTCGCTCTAAGTCAATATTAGAGACTGTCTTACCATGTGTACTGAAAGTGAAATCTGTGTGTGGCACTGAATATCAGTCAGGAGTACTTGCATTGAGTTGGCAGTAATTGCCACAAGGGCACTGTTCATTATTCTTCTTTGCCACCACGTGTGACAGGGCTGCTTAACTGCTACTGGACGCTCGACAGATACCTTGTCAGTATGCCACCGAATTCCTACTTCACAACTTTTTAATTTTTTTCAGCGTTACACGCCGAGGACATGCATAGACTAGTGGTCCTGGTGTGGTGAGGATATGGTGTTCTCTGGTGTGCTTCGCTGGTGCCATTGTGTTTGATTGTTTTGTGATCTTGGGAACTACCGTAACGTTTCTATGTATGGAGTACCCTGAAATCATGCGTACTGTCATCAGAGTGACACAGCATACCTTTCCTCAGCTAATGAGATTAATAGTAGAATCTATCAGTCACTGATGTCGTAGGTTGGGGATCAGGCCATAAAAAGGTAAGATATCAGCTCCCAGTATAGGCTGCAGCACATGTGCAACTATAAACTACTATTCGAATCCGTGATGTAATCAAAGGTTTAGTAGGGTCACACACCCGTATGTCGTATCTCGGGGTCGTTCGTGGCAAATAGGTAGTGACGTGGAAGTCGAGTTCCCAGGTGCACTGACCCTTCCGCCTGTGTCTACCAAATAATGTATTTTTGTGTCACAGTCCATGATGAAAAGGTGACGTTGGCTATTACTAGTAGTAGCTTCTGCAGATATGCACTCTTGTCATGATTCCATTTGCATGGTGGCTTACATTTCTAGTCGTTGCTGCTGAACTGCTTATGTTACAAGCAGATATTTAGCATACAGGTGGTCAATTGCAGCTTTGAGACAACTGAGAACGGGGCCAACAAGTGTGTGTCCTTTACAGTGTAGTAATTTGTGTAGTCAGTTCAGCTAACTGTGACTGCAAAAGTCACTGCAAGCATCTTATCTTGTAAAACTAATGTTGACACTCACATACTAGCACATTTCCTCTAATCTGTCCACTTGCTGTGCTAGCAATGGTGCTAAATGTTAAAATTTTCTGTGCAATGGAAGCCAGGCATGACAGCTAGATGTTTCATAGTACATGTCGTATTTAAAATTCCTGGCAGATTAAAACTGTGTGCCTGACCGAGACTCAAACTCGGGACCTTTGCCTTTCGCGGGCAAGTGCTCTACCATCCGAGCTACCGAAGCACGACTCACGCCCGGTCCTCACAGCTTTACTTGTGCCAGTATCTCGTCTCCTACCTTCCAAACTTTACAGAAGCTCTCCTGCGAACCTTGCAGAACTAGCACCCTTCAAAGAAAGGATACTGCGGAGACATGGCTTAGGCACAGCCTGGGGTATGTTTCCAGAACGAGATTTACACTCTGCAGCGAAGTGTGTGCTGATATGAAACTGCCTGGCAGATTAAAACTGGCAGAAGTAAAGCTGTGAGAACCGGGCGTGAGTCGTGCTTCAGTAGCTCAGATGGTAGAGCACTTGCCCGCGAAAGGCAAAGGTCCTGAGTTCGAGTCTCGGTCGGGCACACAGTTTTAATCTGCTTGGAAGTTTCATATCAGCGCACACTCTGCTGCAGAGTGAAAATCTAATTCTGGAAACATGTATTATTCACCAGTGTCTGTAGATGTCATAGAAGCTGTGCTTGCCGAGTTCTTCCGTTCGCAGATTTTTTTTCCAATTGCTTCGCCTCTGACTGGGATAGATGTGTCACTAAAGCATTTTTAATAGACGCATAAAATTCAATTTTAGCAGTGCAGCCAGGATGTCTTTCACTTTCACAGCTAGATCTTAATTTAGTGCTGCAACACATAGCTGTATTCCATTTCATCCAACAATATCTGTACTGATGTGATTCTTCAATTTCTCCAGGTGTTATTTATGATGAAATCTCGGGTGAACAGTCTGGTTTAAGTGTGCATAGGACACAATATTTCGGCAATTGACCACGTTGCCATCATCAGGTGCGCTGGGCCGGCGCCATGTACATATAGGACAATCCCCTTCCCACTCCTCCCTCAGGCACTTCCTATGAGTTGGTGCAGTCCGCACCCCGTGCGTGGTCCAGGTGCAGCGTCCGTTCTCCCACCGTCTGGGCGCTGCGTCCTAGGTCTTCTCATTCAGAGGGTCTGCCGGCACTGCTCTCGTTATTCTTCCCTCCACCCCCAAATTCGGTACTCTCTGGGAAATATAATTTTTCTTCTTAATTCGTGTGATTGCGGGTTCCCACCCCTTGCTAAGGATGTAACCGCTGTCGCGATTTAGTTGTGGCTCCCTTACTCTGATCTGTATGGCTTCTTTGATGACACAGTCCCAGTATTTGAAAGTCTGTGTCAGGAATTTGGTTTGGTCATAATCCATGCTGTGGAGTTCCAACAGGCATTGCTCAGCGATTGCCGACTTACTGGGCTGTTGCAGTCTAGTGTGCCGTTGATGTTCTCGGCATCGGTCCTCAGTGGTACGAATAGTCTGCCCTATGTATACATTACCGCATTGGCAAGGTATCTGATAAACCCCTGATTTACATAGACCAAGGTTGTCCTTGACACTACCAAGAAGGCTCTTGGTTTTGCTTGGAGGACAAAAGATGGTTTTCACTTGGTGTTTACGTAAAATGTGTCCAATTTTCTGGATAAGGCCCCACAAAACAAAATAATAGCCAAAGCCGCTGCCTCCTGAGGTTCATCCTGTTTCCACCGGTGCTGCACGTGTGGGATGTAGAGCCTTCTGAATGTGAGCTAAGTGTACAAGAGTTTTGAGCATGTCATTCTTTTGTGCCAGGTGGTTGCAGCTATCTGCATGTAGGTACAAATCGGTGTGCGTCTTCTTCCTATACACGCTGTGGCCCAAAGTGCCATCAGCTCATCATCTAATCAAAACATCTAGGAAAGGGAGTATCCCATCAGTTTCGATCTCCATGGTAAACTTAATATTCTTGTGTCTGGAGTTGAGATGTGTGAGGAAGTCAGCCAGTTTATCTCTTCCATGTGGCCAGATAACGAAGGTATCATCCACATATCTAAAGAAACAGGTGGGTTTTAGATGTGCTGATTCAAGAGCTTCCTCCTCGAAATGTTCCATGTACATATTTGCGACAACGGTTGTGGGTGGACTCCCCATAGCTACTTCTGTCTGCTTGTAGTATTCACTGTCAAATAAGAAGTAAGTTGATGTCAGAACATGTCTGAAAAGGTTGGTGGTCTCTTCATCAAATTTCTGACTACTGAGTTCCAAGGATTCTTGTAACGGGACTTTAGTGAATAGAGATACCACATCGAAGCTCACCAGTATGTCAGATTCCTGAAGCGCGAGGATGTTGATGCGTCCCTGGAAATCCACGGAGTTACGGATATGGTGCGTACATCGCCCAATGTAAGGGCTAAGCAGTTGTTTGAGGTGCTTGGAAAGAAGTTACGTTGGGGCACCAATATTGCTGACAATGGGACGTAATGGAATTGATTCCTTGTGCACCTTCAGCAGTCCGTACTGCTGAAGGTGCACAAGGAATCGATTCCATTACGTCCCATTGTCAGCAATATTGGTGCCCCAAAAAAGTCTATGAGAAACAGCAGCCCTCGGGCGTAGCTTCTTGGTAACCTCGTCAGGGAAGCCAGAATCCTTGAGAAGCAACAGAGTCTTCCTCTCGACCCTCTTGGTAGGATCGGTGTCAATCTTGCGGTATGAGCTGTCACCAAGTAGGCCCCGCATCTTCTCAGCATAATCTTGTCAGTATAGGATAACTGTTGCATTGCCCTTGTTTGCAGGTAATATTACTATGTCTGGATCTTCTCTTAGCTCCCGTATGGTGGCCCTCTTCCTGTAGGAGATGTTTTGGTTCATCAGCTTTGTTTTGGTTAGAGCTGTGCAGGTTTCGTGACGAACTTCTTCAGCAGCTTCATGTGGAAGTCGTGCAGCTGTTTGTTCCACTGTGCTACTGATGTCAGCAATGGGTACATCTTTAGTAATCTGAGCGAAATTCAATCCTTTCTTAAGAACCAAAATAGCATCATCATCCAGTTCCTTGTTAGTGAGATTGATGATGGTCTTTCTGCTGCCATCAGAAGGTTGTTTCTCTGATTTACGTTCAAATCTTGGATGCCTGTCGTACGGCTGACTTCCTCTGGCTTGAGTCCGCTGTGGCCCATGTGACACCATCAACCCAATCCCATGTCCAGATGGTTGAACTGGTTGGCCAGTTGTAGCTGTAACTGTAGGAGTTCTTTGTTGGTAGTGTCCAAGCGCCACCACGTGAAGCGAACTCTCTCTCGTACCAAGGCTAGGCTGGCACGTTTTTTGATTCTTCTGGCCGCCGCTGAGTCGATGTGATGCTTGACCTTAGCAAAATTCGGTACCACACTTTCTCATCATTAGCACAGTGCTTCCACCTGAAGTAGTTCATCACGAAACCTGCAGAGCTCTAACCAAAACCAAGCTGATGAATCCAAACATCTCCTACAGGGAGAGGGCTGCCATATGGGAGCTAAGAGAAGATCCGGGCAAAGTAATATTACCTGCAGACAAGGGCAAGGGCAACGCAACAGTAATCCTATCCCGACAAGATTATGCTGAGAAGATGCGGGGCCTACATGATGACAGCGCATACCGCAGGACTGACACCAATCCTACCAAGAGGGTCAAGAGGAAGACTGGCACTTCTCAAGGATTCCGGCTTCGATGACGAGATTACCAAGAAGCTACGCCCGAATGCTGCTGTTCCTCCTAGACTTTACGGACTGCTGAAGGTGCACAAGGAATCAATTCCATTACGTCCCATTGTCAGCAATATTGGTGCCCCAACGTAACTTGTTGCCAAGCACCTCAAACAACTGCTTAGCCCTTATGTTGGGAGATGTACACACCATATCCGTAACTCCGTGGATTTCCTGGGACGCATCAACAACCTCGCACTTCAGGAATCGGACATACTGGTGAGCTTCGATGTGGTATCTCTGTTCACTAAAGTCCCGTTACAAGAATCCATGGAACTCATCAGTCTGAAATTTGACAAAGAGACCACCAACCTTTTCAGACATGTTCCGACATCAACTTACTTCTTATTTGACAGTGAATACTACAAGCAGACAGAAGTAGCTATGGGGAGTCCACCCTCAACCGTTGTCGCAAATATGTACATGGAACATTTCGAGGAGGAAGCTCTTGAATCAGCACATCTAAAACCCACCTGTTTCTTTAGATATGTGGATGATACCTTCGTTATCTGGCCACATGGAAGAGATAAACTGGCAGACTTCCTCACACATCTCAACTCCAGACACAAGAATATTAAGTTTACCATGGAGATCGAAACTGATGGGATACTCCCTTTCCTAGATGTTTTGATTAGATGATGAGCTGATGGCACTTTGGGCCACAGCGAGTATAGGAAGAAGACGCACACCAATTTGTACCTACATGCAGATAGCTGCCACCACTTGGCACAAAAGAATGACATGCTCAAAACTCTTGTACACAGAGCTCACACCATCTCCGACAGCGAAAGTCTCCAACAAGAATTGGACCATCTGAAGACAGTGTTTCGGAGGAACGGTTACAAGGAAGAGCAAAATCGGAAAGCTCTACATCCCACACGTGCAGCACCGGTGGAAACTGAGGATGAACCTCAGGAGGAGGCGGCCTTGGCTGTTATTTCGTTTTGTGGGGCCTTATCCGGAAAAATTGGACGCATTTTACGTAAACACCAAGTGAAAACCATCTTCCGTCCTGCAAGCAAAACCAAGAGCCTTCTTGGTAGTGTCAAGGACAACCTTGGTCTACGTAAATCAGGGGTTTATCAAATACCTTGCCAATGCGGTACTGTATACATAGGGCAGACTATTCGTGCCAATGAGGACCAATGCCGAGAACATCAACGGCACACTAGACTGCAACAGCCCAGTAAGTCGGCAATCGCTGAGCATTGTCTGTTGGAACTCCACAGCATGGATTATGACCAAACCAAATTCCTGACACAGACTTTCAAATACTGGGACTGTGTCATCAAAGAAGCCATACAGATCAGAGTAAGGGAGCCACAACTAAATCGCGACAGCGGTTACATCCTTAGCAAGGGATATATGCATACATATACCAGGCTGTTCACCCGAGATTTATTTCGATATCTGTACTATCACCAACTGGCTTTCCAGTTGCACAAACCATAATACATGGTTATGTTGCCAGAACAGTGAGGGTTTGATCGCAATTCTGCTGACTCCACTGCTTGCAGCTGGTTCCGCATTTGTTGTTGTGTTTTCATGCCAAGCATGAAAATAAATGCGACACGGCTGGAACAGAAGAAGCGAGCCTGTGTGTTGAAATGTGATACGGTGCATCAGAGAGGGCACTGTTGTATTGACGTAATATCATGTTAGTGTCACTAAACTATGTGGTTAGCTTCTGAGAGTTATCGATTTGTTTCCACGTTAAGTTATCTGCATGTACAGGTACATCAGATTCCCTAATACATGAAGCACAGATACTAAACTAGTTGAAAATCGGAAAGTAACACTACACACAGAATTGTACATTTCACAGAGTATTTATGCACACTGCATTGTGCCGGTTGTCGTAGTGTGGTGCTCTACACATTGTGCTGAATTTGCAGGCATGGAACACTTAAAGAACTTGATGGTACGAATAGTAAAGTTTCTGAAGTCACACCCATTACACATTTTCAGTTGCAACAAGTTTCAGTGCAAATGAACGAAGAGTTTGGAGATTTGATATTTTACTGCAGAGTGCATTGGTTAAGTCAAGAGGCATGCCTGAAATGATTTAAATTTTGCTATTGTTGAATTTATGAAGAAAAAAGGAGGGCAGGAATAAAAATTAGAACATCCGGAATGTATTGCAGACATCACATTGTAAGTGAACGAGACTGTACACTGTCCACAATAAGACATTCCAAGGTAACTTCATTCCGATTTGATGGAAATGCATTTTTTAAAAGAAATGTGTGGTAGGAGGGACACATTATGACAAAGACAATCCAATTCCCTATGCTCACTGGTGTTGAAGCACGAGTTTTGTAGAACTCACTGTGGCCTTGCCAGAATTACAAGAGTAGAAAAAAGATTTTAATGACACACTCAATCTTCCATCTCATTTTGAGACCATTTGCCATTTCAGTTGAAAGCAATCCCATGCGTGCGCAATGTAACTGATTGACCTGCGAAGTATTTTGAGTTCAAATTACAAATATTTTCATGTTAAAACTGTGTAGGATGTCTATATTGCTTTTCTCAGGTAGACTTTCCAACTGCCCATAATGAGATTGCAAAATTGCTTATGAAACTTAAGTCAGTCATGACTGTGTGGAACTCTGTGAAATAGTCTGCATCTCTTCACAGTTTGTACCAAAAAAGATTATATTATTTCTTCAGCACACCAAAATTAATTAATACTGAAAATATGTTTTGTGACCTGTGTTGTTGAGAAATGAGAAATATAAAACCAAGTAATATCCAGTACAACTGTACTGCCATTTAAATGTTGTACATTCACTATTTTCCCCTCTTCCTCCTCCTCACGCTCAGGCAGCGCGGCATGGTGGTGGGGGAAATGTGAAGCGAGGCTGAGTGCTTTGGTACTTGAACCTGGGCATGGCTTGCGAGCCAACATCTTTGTTACCCGTGCTTCACAATGACTGTTTTATTGGAGGTGGCATACCCTTGCTCTTCCGACCCTTTAACTGAAATACCCAACCAAAATTGTTTCTGTGTGTGTCATAGGCAAAGGAAAAAGTGGAGGATGAGGAAGAACACCTAGGGAAATGAAAGTGCCTGTGGCAGGCCTGTCAACTGAGGACTGATTGACCCGCAAGTGAATGGTTCCTCTAAAGTAAACTTCTATGGCAAACATCATCATGAAAGCAATATAGTGTTACTTTGATTCAGATAATGGGCTTTTGGCAACAGATAGCCCTGAAAGCACTTCATCCCCTTCTACACATCCAAAACAGGGATGGAAACTAGCTGGAGTTCCACAGTGAGATCACTTGAAAGTTTCTTTGAGGATGACACACTGCTGGAGATGCAAAGTGCTTTTACACTAATAAGGCTGTTAAGTCCTTTTCCAGCACAACATACACAGTGCCTCTGTGATTAAGTATCTTGAGGGGCATGTGGGACAATATTGCAGTGTTTGTCAAATGACCAGACTATGTTAAATGTGCTGACAGTCATGACTCGGGACAGACAGTAATTTGTGGTCACCATGGTAGACCATGTGTCTAATGATGGCACAATTACAAGGGTGCCATAAAGATGAAATGGAAGAGACCACCTTGCTGGCATGCAACCTTCCATCTGATGCAAGGTAGATGTGACCCAGCAGTTGCTCCCCCTCCGCACACACCAAACCAGTGAGTGTCTGGAGAGGACAGACTGCGTGATGTGGAGTGGTGACAGCAGGAACAAGCCATCACAGGGACAGAAAGCAACACCATGATTGGTGACAACAAGATATGTGGTAGGGGGCCTGAGGGTGGTGTGGCAGCACTTGATGGAGTGCTGTTCAGTTGAAACCTATCACACACTTTGAGATACCCAGCCATACTTAGTTTGGTAAAATAAGGTGAAAACACAAGCAATTCATTCCAGTTTAAGGAGATCTTCTCAGATTATAAGTTCCCAATTGGGAGATGCAAGTCTAGGTCCACCCCTTACAACATGAAGAAATCCAAACAAGGAAATCAAAATACATATTAAAAAAAACTCTAACCCCTGGAAGAAAAGGGTCTACCAGTTAACTATAAGATGGCCTCATTTGCTCATTGAGAGAATGGATTGTGTAGTGCTTAAAAAGTTTGATATGGACCCTAGACCACACTGCAAATTGGAATTTTCCACATTAACAATTAACTTCATACCCACTATGAGAGAGTACATAATAAATTTATTCAACTTTGTACTTGGGTTGTGTCAGAAATAATGTAATCATCATATACTTTGCAGTTGCTTTAGACTAGTAAAGGAATGCTGTCACCAATCTGAAGATTATTTCGAACACCACAGTGCTTTATTAGGGATGGTCCTGTTGAAGGTGATATGCTCTGCAGTGGATCGGTGGCTCAGATTTGCATTTGTATTGGTGAGTCCACCTATTTCATGAAGTGATCAGTCACCCTAATGCTGTTCGTAATATCTGTTACCTTGAGTATCATCTTATAGTTGTCTTTTTACTGATTTTGTATGCAGTGCCACTAATTGTTCTGTGGAACTTCATCTCCACCTGCAGAGGGTCGAGAGCAGTAAGAGCGCTTATATTCTCTAACAACAATCTCATAATCACTCTCTAAGAACTACTCTGTATGTAACTACTACAATACTGAGTGAAAATATCATTCATTTAGAACATGCTCATATTTGGCCTGGACAAAACTCATTGAATGACAGTAAGACTTCACATAATATAGCTTATTTTGTTCTGGGGGTAGACCATTGTTGTCAGATCCCCTTCTCTGGAGTCCAAAGCATTGCCCAAGTGCGACTGCAAAATGCAAATGACTTCTCCATTGCAAGTAGACACATTTGCTCATCATTGCATCCTGTCGATGCGCTGAGCTCACTTTCTTCCTTCGTATCACACACAGTGGGCAGTCCTTTCTACTAAATAAAATCATGTTTCTCCACAAACATCTTTCATTGTTGTAGTAGAAACAAGTGAGAAATATAATTACATTAAATAACAACATGGACCACTACAGATTCTCCCACTAGGATGAAAGATTTTGTGGAAATAAATTACATAATTAATTATGGTATCTGATAGCTTTGACACTTGATAAATTATTATTGTTTTTACATCAACATCTCTTGGGCCCAAATTTCATTTCAGTTACCTCCCCAGCAAATATGTATGTTCTGATATCTTAAATAAATCATTTTAAATTGCTAACCAGATGTTTTGCTATGGGGGAGTGTTAAAATTGATATTTCCATTAATGTTAATTTTTTGTTATAAACTGAACCTTAATTCAGCAAAAAGTATATGCTCCTCAACAATACACGTTCCACTTGTTAGTGACTATTCATTTAAACATGAGAATATCACAACCTAGTAAACTACTGTAAATTATTTGTAACAGTCAGTTATGGAATTCAGAATCAGTACATGGCCATAAAAGCTAAATGTGAATCATTTGTCATGACTGCTCAGGCCCTGTCATCATATTACTCTTAATAGTGGATAATCCCATGTGCTTAGCTTGCTACACACAGTTTTCTCAATTTCCTTAAGATATTAAAGTTCAAACCTTTATTTAGCACAATGAGTTACATGCTGACATTCCAATCCGTCTAACTCTCCACATTTTCACATCTCAATATTCGTATTCATTCAACATGTACAGAAAATGAAGATTCAAAGGACTCCACAGTAACCAGGTTAGAGCTATATGCTTTAAACCATTTTGGAGAATACTTCCTTAATTTCATTTATATTCACTTTGCAGTGCCATATTTTTGTACTAGCCATGCTTTCAACTAATCCTGTGAACAGATACTGTGAGTGTACCATATTATATTCAAGATTTAAGTGTTCCTTCATTTTTCCCTTGCTACAAAAACAGTTTGGGTCAATCCTTTCACGGATTTCCCTGACCACAGACCATCCCTTCTATGGGTTCTTCTATCCCTACCTAAATCTATATGGACTCCATATTATAAACTTTTCAACTGTATGACCAATTTCTGTCCCTTCTACTTTATACCAACAAATTTCAAAGCTTTCGCCATAGTATATTGACCTTACCAGGCTATATAAAACACTAGTTTCCTGCCTCCTGTTTTTAAACCATTCCCTCTATTCCTCACTTCGTCAATAAATTACTAAAAATTCCATACTGAGCCTTGCCTCTCGTGTATCTGTCTTTAATGACTGTTCATCAAGAACCTATTTTCTGCTTCTAGACGACAACATTTTGATGTTTATTATTGCAGATCATCACATGGTCACAAACAACTTACTCGAAGAAAGGTAAAGGCGACAACAGAAGAGTGGTAACCAATTGGTCATAATTCTATGTTTATCATTAATCTTATCTTTCAATGACTTTCTTCTCTTTGAATCCACCTGCCAGACACGCGATCAAGCTGCTTAAAAAAAAACTTCACAGCAACTTCGCTCTATTCCAATATCAATCCATACAGGTACATGCAGCAATGCAGACACAAACCTGGCCACTGTACCACTGCAGATCATGACAACTCTTAACAGAACTATCCTGTGGTGTACAAAACAATCTTCAGATTGTTCACAGCTTGCTTTACTAGGCTAAAGAGACTGAAAAGTATTAGATTACTTTACTTCTGACACATGTAGAACCCAAAGTTGAAGACCTTTATTATGTACTGTCACTCATAGGACAAGGTATAACATGCACGTACTGAAAACATTACAGATTTATATATAACCCCAGCCAAAGCTCAGTGCATCATCAGGTAGCATGACAAGAATTTTTACTGTCCAGTAACCATTTTATACCATTCACTACAGTGGTCATAAAGGACATGTGGGCCCCATGGTTTCACCAAAGTTGTAGGCCAGACAATGTCGAGTTACATCTAATGCCAATCAAAATTCCCTATTTCAAACTTAAGCTCTAGAAACCTTGAAGATTACAAAAGAATTAAAGCACATGCACTCTGTGGCCCACAGTATAACACTAGACCCAAGGTTCACTATGACCCGTTACTGCATTTAAATACTGAGTCGAAGAACTACCTTCTGATGCTTTTTAACAATCAGGTTTGAGGGACAGTATGCTAACTCAGAGGGAAGCTATCATTAATCTTTGCCTGAAGGCAAACCCAGGAAGGATTGTACTAGCCCAAGTAGTTACTGCAGTATAGTACTTACCAGTTGTACATGAAAGAGGCTGGAGCAGATGATCAACAAACACTCAGTAAGAATTCTTGAAATCAGAAAATTTCTCAGTCACCTCCAGTGTCACTTCCGCAGGTATCACTTATCTACTTACTTGAGGTAGCAATACAGGAGGCTTTTGTGTATAGGCAGCACTTAATAGGAATGTTTTATGATGTTGAAAAGGCCTATGGCATTACATGGAGATACGATATCACCTGAAACATGTATGAATTGAGCTTCCAGGTTTTTCTACCCCTCCTGGTACATACTTCCTTTCACGGCAGAGTTTTAGATTCAGAATTGGCAGTGGTCTCTTGCATCAACAAATCCAGGAGAATAGTATCCCCCAGATCTCTTTTCAAGGATGTTTTTCAATCTTTTGTGTATGACTTTTTATCACCCTGAATTGTGCACTTAATGAATCAGTAAAATTCCTGGGCTTACCATCAAGTATGTCTCCCGATCACTATTTTACAGAACTTTTTTCAGTCATGACCGGAAAACTGGTTGTATTTTATCTGTCTTTGCACAACCATCATGTTTAAAGATGGACTCAATTCACCCAGAAGGCATTAGACTAGCAACAAGAGTCTTCAGGACAATTGTCAGCAGAACATGTATGCATGTGAATCACAGAAGAGTGTCAAGGCTGAATAGAGAAAAGCAGTAGTTCGCAGAATTCGGTAAGATGGACCTGAATGTTTTATCACAGTCATCCTTGTTAGTAGCAAGGTCAAGGCTGTTTTTAAATTTTACAAATTACAAGAAATCCTCAGACAAATTCATAGTCTTTGACACAGAGCTCATACAATTTTAAAGCAACTGGAGAGATAAGGTTCATGTAACAAATAATTTTCAGGTCTGTTCTCATTTGTGAAGTATCCTAAATACTATTCACCAAACTACAAGACACACTTCACATACAAAGTCAAGTGGAGAAAGTACCATTCAACTAGGCATCAGGCTGTCTGGGAACACAGGAAATGAGCTAACCAGACTGGCAGCAAGGGCACTAATGCATTGCTCTGTGCTCTCCCATTGAGTTCTGTATCAATGGGAGACTGTGTAGCTGGAGGTAAAGAACAACAAATTAAGGCTACAGGTTGGCAATGGCAAATATTGCTCCAATCACACAAATGGAAAGCCCAGGCTGTTGACATAAATGAGAATAGGGTGTTGTCCTCTGACACACAGGCACCCAATCTGCCGGGACTCATCCATGTAGTGGTTGCATTTTGTATTTACTTATGCTTAATATCCATGTATGGAACTATTCCACAATATTTGCTTCTCAGAGGGGCTAGTTCTTCCTGTTTTTGTATGTGATCAGCCAGAGAATAGCTTTTAGCAGCTTTAGTATTTTCTGTCATGATTGTATTGTCACGTAGAAGGAGGTGTAAGTAGCTGAATGACAAACACTAACTTTGCTTAACGAAGGTTTATTCAGCACTTGCACATACAAGAGTGCGGAGCTAACTTCCTACGGCCAGAACACATACAGCTACAGATTATTCCAGCGCAGTGATTCTTTACATTTGTGGATACTTCTAGAATGTAATTTAACCGCATATGGAGATTAAAATTATACTGTCCAGGTGAGTTTTGAACTCTTTACCCTCCATGCAACAGTTTAGTGTCATAACCACTACACCACGGTTCCACTCAGCTTCTTCTATGACATTGCTCCCTCCTTAAGAGAACAGCATCTCTGTGCTATGTCGTCCTAGTTTGGGAATGAGTCACCGGTCCAACATATTCCGATGACTGATGCTCGCCCTGGTGGTGATCTTCTTAGAACTTCTTTTGCCATTACATTCTTCGTCACCTTTCCGCGTTTTGCCTGTCGCTGGAGCTTCGAATTTACCCTGGGTTGCAGGATCCTTATAGGGCTTCATTCGAAGGATGTGGACCATATCTGATCTTTCGTTGTCCTGTGTCGGGGTCGAAATCTTCAACCTCATAAGTAACATCTTACAACCTTACAAGGTCCAAAGTAGTGCCTGAGGAGCTTCTCAGAGATAACAACCTTCTGAACAGGAGTGAATATCCAGACAAGGTCACCAGGTTGGTAGACAACAGAGGTTGGGGGGCCTCACATCATACGGGATTGTTTTCTTGAGCCCGCTGTGTGCGGAGTCGAGCTAACTGCTGAGCTGCCTCAGCTCTGGGTAACACCTAGTCGATGTAGTCGTTGTCCACGTCATCAGGATGTAACGGAAACAAAGTATCCGTCGTCGTCTCACGCCCATGCACCAGGAAAAATGTCTTGTTTGGCAGTGTTGTGGGCAAACGTCACGAAACGTAGCACCTCATCCCAGTTGCTCTGCTCAACATTGATAGCATGTCAGCCAAGGTCTTATTAAGGCATTCAGTAAGCCCGTTAGTTGGCGGATGGTAGGCAGTCGTCGGGTGATCAGTAATGTTGCACCGACGGTTTATCTCTGTCACAAGATTTGATTGAAAAACTTTCCCTCAATCCATAATTAACGACCTTGGGACACTGTGTTTTAATACAATGTCTTCCACGATGAATTTGGCTACCTCGAAGGCTTCGACTGTTTTCACAGCTTTTGTAATGGCGTAGTGTGTAAGATAATCAGTGCAAACAATAATCCATCTATCACCACTAGCAGACGTTGTAAATCGTCTGAGGAGGTCAATCTCAACACACTGGAAAGGTGTTTCAGCTGGTGGAATTGATATCAGTCGGCCAGGTGGTTTCTGAGGAACTTTTTTCATCTGGCACTCTCGACAGTGCGACACACAGTGACGGACACTCCTAAATAAACTTGGCCAGAAAAATCTCTTGCGGATCCTATCGTATGTCTTAATAAATCCAAAATGTCTGGCCTCAGGTGTGTGTCATGGAATTTCTGTAGAACATCTAAGCGCATGTGTTTAGGAATCACTGGTAGCCACCTCTTTCCAAATGGATCAAAGTTTTTCTTGCAAAGCAATCCATTAACTACCCGAAATCGTCCTTTCACATCCTCTGACCAATTTAAGGCAAGCATAATTTGAGATACCTTGGCATCCTTCTGCTCAGCAGAGAGATCCTGGAGTGCAGCGAGACAGTCACTATCTTCATCAAAGTCTTGATGGTCTTGCACAGGGTTTCTTGAGATACAGTCGGCATCTTGGTGTTTTGTAATGTCATAATCTTGAAGATGTAGGGCCCACCTGGCAAGTCGTCCTGTTGGAACCTTAAGACCTGTCAACCAACAAAGTGAATGATGGCCTATAACAACTGTGAATGGCCTTCCATAGAGATACTGTCGAAAGTTGCACATGGCCCAGATCACTGCAAGACATTCTCTTGGCTTTTGTAAGTGTCTTAGAAGCATAGGCTATAATCTTCTCTTTTCCATCCAAAATTTGCACCAGAACAGCACCAATCCCATACCTGCTGGTGTCTGTGTGTACTCTCTCATCATACAGACCAAGTACAGAATAAGTCGTTAGAGCTTTTCTCAGCACATCGGAAGAATAGTGTTGAGCACCACCCCAGATAAATTTAGCATCAGCTTTTAACAACTCTTGAAGTGGCCTGGCTTTGATACAAAAGTCTTTGATAAAATGAAAATAATAAGAACATAATCGAAGGAAACTTCTCATATCTCTAATACTTCTAGGAATAGGAAATTCGTTATACCTCTCACCTTCTCTGGGTCTGGCTGCACACCTTCGTTTGACACAAAGTGTCCAAGTATTTTGATTTCTTTTGCTCCAAAGAGACACTTAAGAATGGCCCTCAGTCTCTTTACATGTTCGTCGAATGTCTCTGAGAACACTATAATGTCACCTAAATAACAAAGACACATCGTCCAATTCAGGTGCCTTAGAAGATTATCCATCACCCGTTCAAAAGTTGCTGATGCATTACACAAGCCAAACGGCATTACCTTAAACTCATACAAGCCCTCAGGGGTGATGAATGCAGTTTCCCCACGATCAGCCTCATCTACTTACATTTGCCAGTATCCTGAGTACACACACGTCCATGGTTGAGAAAAACCCAGCCCCCCTGCAGACAACCTAGGGTATCGTCAATTCGTGGAAGAGGGTAAATGTCCTTTTTAGTTATCTTATTAAGCTTCCTGTAAGCAACACAAAAGCGCCAGCTGCCATCCTTCTTCCTGACAAGTACCACTGGTGACGACCATGGGTGCTGTGAAGGCTAAATGATGTCATTCTTCATTTTCTCTACCTCATCACGAATTATTTGACGTTCCGTTTCTGACACATGGTGTGCTCTCTGGCTTATTGGTTGATGATCTGCTTATTGGTTGATGATCTCTGGTGCAACTCTTGAAGGATGGCAGGTAGCTTCTGTTGTTCTTTAGTGGTGGTGGTGGTTAGTGTTTAACGTCCCGTCGACAACTAGGTCATTAGAGACGGAGCGCAAGCTCGGGTTAGGGAAGGATTGGGAAGGAAATCGGCCGTGCCCTTTCAAAGGAACCATCTCGGCATTCGCCTGAAATGATTTAGGGAAATCACGGAAAACCTAAATCAGGATGGCCGGAGACGGGATTGAACCGTCGTCCTCCCGAACGCTCGCTCGGTGTGTTCTTTAGTGATATTTGGTGATAGTCGAGCTAGAAGATCTTGTCTTGTAGTGGTAGTGCTAATTTCACCCACAGACTTGGCATGGGAGGTTTCTATGATGCTCAGCTGTTCTTCAATTAACGGCTCAGCGTTTGCTACACACATGCATCTTGGAAGGATCTGCGGTTCTCAGCAACAGTTAACAATCCACAATTCACTGAATCCGTTCTGAAACGAGACGACAGAGGCTGGGATGACCAAGTTGTTCTTCAGTGGTATGCTTCTCTTACATTCCACTACAAGATCCATGGGTTGATGCATGGCATGACACGGGACAGTTACCTTTCTGGCACTGACTGCAGGAATGATCACTTCATCCAGCACACATAGTCTCCACACACTCGGATGTGCATGTTCCTGTCCACTCGTCTAGCATAATCTTCAAGCGACCACAATCTATAATTGCCTGAGAAGGTTTCAGAAAGTCACATCTGAGAAAGACTACACTCTTGTAAGATGATGAATTCTAAGGGCAGTGTATGGCCACTTTTCCCACACGAATGACACATCTTCCTGTAGGTTTTACCTATTTCCCATTAGCCACCTTAAGCAGAGATGTTTTGTTGTCGGCGAATACGGTTTTCTGCAACTGGTGACAGTACTTTTCCGAAATGACTGAATATGATGCTCCAGAGTCCACAAGATCTTGGTCTGGCCGGCCATCCATGAGGATATCGACATTGTTTCCTATCATTTTTGTTGTGATCTGGCGGATGATTTTTCTCTTTGGCGGCCTCACCTCCAAGGAAGGTCGCACCCTTTAGTTTTCCAGGTTGCAGCAGCTAGGTGATCGGCTGGAGCTTCTAAACGGCGGTGGAGACCTTGATCGGCGTGTTGGGGAGCATCCTCTCCAACAGCTAGCTTGCGGCGATGGTGACCTATGTCATGCTGCACCCACATCTTCTTGTTCATTTTCATCATCTCAGTGTGGTGTCAGTAAAGATCAGTCTGCTGTCTTCTGGCACAGGCACCATCAAATATCCGCAGACTTCCTTGACAATAGTGCAAACGTACTAGCTGGTTATCCTGGGTCCTCCAGACGTCAGTCTTCGTTGGTGCCCAAACAGGTTCTTCGTGCAACATTGTAGGCACGTAACTTCGCCTGGGTGTTGATCTTTTCATCGTTTTAAAGGGAAATGAAGGATGAGAGATTGGGTTCAATGTCTGTTCCACTTCCTCTCTTATGACCTCTTGAAGCGTCTCAGTTTTTTGCTCGCTGTGCAATCCAAGTGCCTTCTGAACTTCCTCTCTCACTATCTGACGAAAAACACTTGTGAAATCAGTTGCTTCCTCCATCACAGACATCAATACAACGTTTGGAAGCTATTCAAACTTCTTGCGGGTAATTCTTTTTTGATGCATTGTCTCGGTATACTGACACCATTTATGAAGTTGTCTGTTGTCGAAACCTCCTTCAGGAGTAGGGCTTGATATATGTCCTCAGCAACAACCTTCATGAGATGTGCAACTTTATCTTCCTCCTTCATTCTAGGATCCACTATTTTACACAGCTCCAAGACATCTTTAATGTAAGATGCTGTGGTTTCTCCTGGACGCTGTGTCCCGCACTTTAATTTATCCTCAGCCTTGCACTTCTGTCGTGGTGTGTCGCCGAAATACTTGCGTAATTCTGCCTGGAATACTTCCCAGCTTGCGAACTTCTCCTCATTGTTCTCATACCATTGCTTGGCAGTGCCCTCCAAGTAGAAAAATAAGTTAGCCAAACACACGGTGTCATCCCATTTGTTAAATACCTTCAGCCACTTGCTTGGATCTTGGCCATTGTCACCAGAGAACCCGGAAGGATGTCTCATTTGGTGGCACACAGTTGCTGTCATTGTAACATCCTCTTCTTTTTCTGTCTCTGATAAATTGCAATCTGTTGAATACGGCTCGAACTCGGGTTTCTCGCCACATAAACAGTGGCTCTGCCATGGCCTGATGGGAGCCACTGTGTCGTCGATAAAAAATGTGCACTATCACAAGTTTCAATACCCAGTGGCTCCACCAGAATAATGCCATGAAGAAGAAAGTGGAAGTAGCTGAATGACGAACACTAACTTCACTTAACGAAGGTTTATTCAGCACTTGCACATACAAGAGTGCAGAGCGAACTGCCTCCGGCCAAACACATACAGTACATATAGACAGCTACAGAATATTCCAGTGCAGTGATTCTTTACATTTGTGGATACTTCCAGAATGTACTCGAACCAAATATAGAAATTAAAATTGTACAGCCCAGGTGAATTTTCAACTCACGACCCTCCGTGCAACAGTTTAGTATCATAACAACTACACCACAGTTTTACTCAGCTTCTTCTACGACAGTATTATACCTCCTTGAGCACTGCCACTTCAGTGGTGAGGTGGTTTGTGCACTCCGTGATCCAGGACTATGCTGGGAGATTAAGCCTTTGGAAGGGCCTTCTTAACAGGCACGTAGACAGGAGGCTGACGAAGAGCATTCCACATCGTAGGGAAACGCAAACAAAAGGGGGTGGGGGGTGGGGGGGGTTTGGGCATAGGGAAACTTGCCGAACCTCTTAGAGGAGATAACCTTGATGAAAACCTGGAAAGAACATACAGTACTGCAACACCTGGTGAGGTGGATCCATATCCTCAATGACAGCAGCCAGCTAAAGGAGACATGTCGAAAATTAAAAAACAGGTGTGCTGGGAGACCTAAAGGTAGCAGCCCCTTCACTTAGCTACCTTGGCTACAGGTTGGTATCCTGTAACTGCGCCCACTAAAACCAAGTAGAAGAATTTGTTTCGGAGGCATCATAAGAGGAGACAGAAAGTAAGTTGCAGTCTGTGTGAAATTGGAGGGCATGAATTTCCATGTAGACATATATGCTACCTTGCACGTTTTTTATTATACACTTTGTTTTAAAATTTTGTACATGGCTGGAGCAGCAACCGTAGGACGAAATCTAGCAGAATTAATAATCAGTTGCAAAATGGAAGGTTTATTGAACCTATTTACCATGGTTTCAACGTTTATAAAAATGTCTTCAGATGGAAATTGTTAACAACTGGGTTACATGTTGTTGCAGAGATATGCCCTTTAGGCTATATTTTAATGTAGTTCTGCCACAACATTAAAACCAGTTTGTCACTATTTACTTCTGAAAAAGATGTTTTTATAAATATTAAAACCATGGTAAAATGGTTTAAATAAATGAAAATTTTGCAACTGGTCGGCGAATTCTAAAAGAACATTTTAAATATACTGATAAGCAACCACATTCTCTTTTATTGCGAGAAAGTCTTTAGTGTCTAATGTGTGTCCATGGGCCATTTTCAACAAACGTTTAACTCATATTTTGCAAGGCTTTGATAACTGTGCTATTGAGCATGCTGATCCCAATATCATCTTCTGGGCTGGGCTGGGCTTAACACAATGTTATGTGAATATCTATCTCTATTTTAGCCAAACTCTGATGTAGGAATATAGTTGAAATGCTGATCATTTGAATTCAATCCCTGAAGTAATAAACATGATCAAACCCAGACTAAAAGCTAGGTCTTGGGAACATCAGCCTGTCTCATGACACTATTACTCTAACTGAAAAATTGGGGTCACATAAATATAACATAAGGGAATGACAAATAGTGACCCAAGGGTAGTCATTAATAAGCTGGTTTTAAGGAATGTGACTGATGCAGATTACACATTTAGGCTTCAAAGTTCTTTGCATCTGTTAGGTGTCGTATGTATATTTATACCTAAATGGCAAACATATCTGTTAATGCCTGTTTTCTTACTTTCACAGCTCTTGGTTGTGGTGGCAATCGTCAACCCAGCCCATGTTGCTATCAGGTGTGCAATATCCCCTATAAGAGAAAAATTTTACTGGCGGATTCTAATCAAATCCCAACATGTGGTTGTGAAAGTAGTTAAAATAAATGCGGGTCACCAGACCTGCAGCAATCTGAATACACCCCATTAAGTTCCTATTTTGTATCACTTTACTGGAAAGGTACAGAACACTGTGTCATCAAAATTCTCAGGATCAATGTTCACTACAAAATCCAATAGTCACAAAAAACACCAATTCCCACCAAAACTATATAGTTCATTTTATTTTTAAGAATCATCTGACCCATAGTTATTTACACAATAAGGTTGCCTTCTATTAATAGTATCAGTTCTTTGTAATTCTCCAGACACTCTACTTTGAATTATATAATTATCCATCAACCATCACTTTCAGAAGCTGCCTCAGGAGACTTTCGTACCTCTGCTCTAAATAACAACACTCACATTCAAAAGTTGGGAACTACAGTTGACCTTCCTTTTCTGGACACAAAAATGTAACTTAAACATCTTATAGTCTAAATAGCTATTATTATTCGTTGGGCAGGTGGAGTAAAAGTGCTAGGGAGGGAAGATGTTGAAATGGAAAGGAAAAATTCAAGTGCAGCTCTTTGTTTGAGGAATCACTCACTGCAAATTTATTTTAGCAATTCAATTTTCTCTTCATGACATCTTATCTTTCCTGTTTTCAATATTTGAATTACAGTGCAGCCTACATACAGTAAGCCCAGCTAGTTTATTACTGTCGCACTCAACTGCATAGTTTGGGTAAAAATTCTAAATTTTGTTTCTAGAGAATTTGTTAACTATGTATCTTTAGATCACCACTCCAGTTCTCAGACCATTAAGCTAAGAGAAAATTGACATGAGAGTGTGTTCTCCAAGATCGTACACTCATCCTAGGTAGGTTTTTTTTTTTTTTTTTTTTTTGCGTTAACCTGCAAAACAAAATAAATCTCGAGTGAACAGCCTGGCACGACTGTACAAAGGACACAATATTTCAGCAATCTACCTTGTTGCCATCATCAGGTGTGCTGATGTACTGCCAAGGAATGGCAGGTGTGAGGTACATATCAGATTCCCCTCGGCCATCCGCACTGGGGTTCTACAACCGGCTTGTGGCCCAGCGTCTTGAGTGTTCCATGCCCAGGGAGGTTTGCCGGCAGTGTTTCGGAGGTTCCTCCTCCTGCCCTCGGAGTAGTACATTCTGGGATATTTCTATCTTCTTAATCTGGGTAATGGCTGGTTCCCAAGCTTGGTTAAGGGAATAGCCGCTGTCATGATTCAGTTCAGGTTTTCTTACTCTGATATCTACAGCTTCTTTGATGATACAGTCCCAATATTTCGAAATCTGTGTTAGGACCTTAGTCTTGTCATAATCCATGCCGTGAAGTTCTGACAGGCAATGCTCGGCGATTGCGGACTTATTAGGCTGTTGCAATCTCAGGTGCCATTGGTGTTCACGGCATTGGTCTTCAATGGTGTGAATTGTCTGACCTACGTATTTCTTACCGCGTTGGCACGGTATTTTGTAAATCCCTGATTTACATAAACCCACGTCGTCCTTAACGCTGCTAGGAATCGCTCTGGTTTTAGTTGGAGGGTAGAAGACTGTTTTTACTTGATATTTGCGTAAAATGTGTCCAATGTTTATCGATAAGGCCCCACAAAACGGAATGACTGCCATGGCCGTGTTTACCTCAGGTTTTTCATTAGTTTCCGCCGGTTGTGTTGCGAGTGTCAAACATAGAGCATCCTGGATTTGCCTTTCCGTGTAACTGTTCCTCAGAAACACAGACTTCAGATGGGCCAATTCTTGTTGGAGACTGTCGCTCATCAGAGAGGGCGCGAGCTCTGTGCACAACGAGTTTTTAGCACGTCGTTCTTCTGAGCAAGGTGTTGGCAGCTATTGCCGTGTAGGTGTAACATGTGAGTTTTCTTTCTATACATGCTGTACCCCAACCTGCCGTCATCTCGTCTTTTGATGAGAACATCCAGGAAGGGGAGCATCCCATCCAATTCTGCCTCCATGGTGAACTTGATATTCTCGTTTCTTGAGTTGAGATGTGTGAGAAATTCTGTCAGCTTTTCTCTTCCAAGTGGTCAAATAAATGTGTCGTCCATGTATCTGAAGAAACAGGTAGATTTTAGATGCGCTGACTCTAAGGCTTCTTCCTCGAAATGTTCCATGTGCATGGTAGCGATGACACGAGAGAGAGACAGAGAGAGAGAGAGGGGGGGGGGGGGGGATGCCTTCGGTCTGCTCATAGTAGTCACTGTCAAATAGAAAATATGTTGACATAGAACAAGTCTGAACAGATCGGTGGTTTTCTCATCAAATTTACAGCCAATGAGTTCAAGTGTCGGGTAAGAACCCTAGTGAACAGGGAAGCTCACAAGTATGTCACATTCCTTAATCGTGAGGTGGTTGATGTGTCCCAAGAGTTATGGATATGGTGTGGGCATGTCCTCACATGAGGGCTCAGCAGTTCCTCGAGGCACTTGGCCAGAGGATACGTAGGGGCACCAATATTGCTGACAATAGGATGTAAAGGGATGTGTTCCTTGTGGACTTTCGGTAAGCGTACAGCCTCAGAGGAACAGGGGCCCTAGATCTCAACTTCTTTGTGTCCTCTTCAGGTAAGCCGGAATCTTTGAGAAGTGCCAAAGTTTTCCTTTCGACCCTCTCGGTAGGGTCAGCCTTGGCATTCATTTCGTTTTGTGGGGCCTTATCGGAGAAAGTTGGACGCATTTTATGCAAACAGCAAGTAAAAACAGTCTTCTGCCCTCCAACTAAAACCAGAGCACTTCTTGGCAGTGTTAAGGAGTCCTTGGTTCACGTAAATCAGGGATTTACAAAATACCATATCAATGCGGTAAGAATACATAGGTCAGACAATTCGCACCATTTAAGACCGATGCCGTGAACACCAACGACACACGAGATTGCAACAGCCTAATAAGTCTGCAATCGCCAATCATGGCCTGTCAGGACTTCACAGCATGGATTATGACAAGATTTTGAAATATTGTGATTGTATCATCAAAGAAGCTATAGAGATCAGAGTAAGAGAACCAGACTGTATTGTGACAGCGGCTATTCCCTTAACCAAGCTTGGGAACCAGCCATTACCTGGATTAAGGAGAAGATAGAAATATCCCAGAATGTACTGACTTCGAGGGCAGGGTGGAGGAACCTCCAAAACGCTGCCAGCCAACCTCCCTGGGCACGGACCTATGAGGGAACACCCGGAGGCTGCACCACAAGCCGGGCGTCGAACCCCGGAGTGGACGGCGGAGGGGGAATCTGATATATACCTCACACCTGCCGTCCCTTGGCAGTACATCACCACACCTGATGATGGCAACACGGTAGATTGCCGAAATACTGTGTCCTTTGTACACTCACACCAGGCTGTTCACCCAAGATTTATTTCGTCATTAAATACACCTGGAGAAATTGACGAATCACAATAAGGTGCAAAGTTATAATTTCAGTTTGTAAAAGATGAACATACTAGATTTTAGCAACAAACCTTAGGCATAATAAGACACTCATTTTTATTTATTTCCAATTGAACAGATAAGTGTAAACAGTAGATACTGAGCCTCTACAAATGCATTCTTAAAAACTTCTCAGGGTCAGGGTTCACACTCAAGTAGATGTTTTTGAGGACATTACACTTGCTGTTGACTGTAGGAATTATGAATTTCACAATTGCAATTTCGGCCATGCTCAAGCACGTATTTTGGTATCCACTTGCTGTTGCACCTTTTTGAATGTTTAGTCAGTTTGTATATCTGTCTCTTAGTCCTTACACATGGGGCATAGGCAGTTAAAGTGAGCATCATTTATCATTTCCTTAGTAGGTGACTCACTTCCTCTGATGTCACACCCCGAACCGGTTTTTGTGCCACTTTTGCCAAATGGTTCTCTGAGATACGTATCTCTGCCTACGTAGATCAACACCTTCAACCCATTACATGTAGTCTCCTATCCTTCATCAAAGACACCAACCACTTTCTTGAATGCCTGGAATCCTTACCCAGTCTGTTACCCCCAGAAACCATCCTTGTAACCATTGATGCCACTTCCCTATACACAAATATCCCGCGTGTCCAGGGCCTCGCTGCAGTGGAGCACTTCCTTTCACGCCGATCACCTGCCACTCTACCTAAAACCTCTTTCCTCGTCACCTTAGCCAGCTTCATCCTGACTCACAACTTCTTCACTTATGAAGGCCAGACATACCAACAATTAAAGGGAACAGCCATGGCTACCAGGATGGCCCCCTCGTATGCCAACCTATTTATGGGTCGCTTAGAGGAAGCCTTCTTGGTTACCCAAGCCTGCCAACCCAAAGTTTGGTACAAATTCATTGATGACATCTTCATGATCTGGACTCACAGTGAAGAAGAACTCCAACCTCAACTCCTTTGGTTCCATCAGATTCACCTGGTCCTACTCCAAATCCCATGCCACTTTCCTTGACGTTGACCTCCATCTGTCCAATGGCCAGCTTCACACATCTGTCCACATCAAACCCACCAACAAGCAACAGTACCTCCATTATGACAGCTGCCACCCATTCCATATCAAACGGTCCCTTCCCTACAGACTAGGCCTTCATGGCAAACAAATCTGCTCCAGTCCTGAATCCCTGAACCATTACACCAACAACCTGAAAACAGCTTTCGCATCCCGCAACTACCCTCCCAACCTGGTACAGAAGCAAATAACCAGAGCCACTTCCTCATCCCCTCAAACCCAGAACCTCTCACAGAAGAACCCCAAAAGTGCCCCACTTGTGACAGGATACTTCCCGACTCTGAATGTGGCTCTCCAGCAGGGATACGACTTCCTCAAATCCTGCCCCGAAATGAGATCCATCCTTAATGAAATCCTCCCCACTCCACCAAGAGTGTCTTTCCGCCGTCCACCTAACCTTCGTAACCTCTTGGTTCATCCCTATGAAATCCCCAAACCACCTTCCCTACCCTCTGGCTCCTACCCTTGTAACCGCCCCTAGCGTAAAACCTGTCCCGTGCACCCTCCCACCACCACCACCACCACCACCACCTACTCCAGTCCTGTAACCCGGAAGGTGTACACGATCAAAGGCAGAGCCACGTGTGAAAGCACCCACGTAATTTACCAACTGACCTGCCTACACTGTGACGCTTTCTATGTGGAATTACCAGCAACAAACTGTCCCTTCACATTAATGGACACAGGCAGACAGTGTTTGTTGGTAATGAGGATCACCCTGTGGTTAAACATGCCTTGGTGCACGGCCAGCACATCTTGGCACAGTGTTACACCGTCCGGGTTATCTGGATACTTCCCACTAACACCAACCTATCCGAACTCCGGAGATGGGAACTTGCCCTTCAATATATCCTCTCTTCCCGTTATCCACCAGGCCTCAATCTCCACTAATTTAAAGTTGCCGCCGCTCGTACCTCACCTGTCTTTCAACAACATCTTTGCTTCTGTACTTCTGCCTCGACTGACATCTCTGCCGAAACCCTTTGCCTTTAAATATGTCTGCTTGTGTCTGTATATGTGTGGATGGATATGTGTGTGTGTGTGCGCGCGCGAATGTATACCTGTCCTTTTTACCCCTAAGGTAAGTCTTTCCGCTCCCGGGATTGGAATGACTCCTTACCCTCTCCCTTAAAACCCACATCCTTTCATCTTTCCCTCTCCTTCCCTCTTTCCTGGCGAAGCAACCGTGGGTTGCGAAAGCTTGAAATTTTGTGTGTGTGTTTGTGTGTTTTTTTTATTGTGCCTATCTACCAGCGCTTTTCCGTTTGGTAAGTCATGGAATCTTTGTTTTTAATATGTTTGTATTATTAGCAACTCATATCTGTATTCAGTGTAGTTTTAACACACTACGGAAAGTAAACAGCCCTACCTCCCTCCTGGGAGTATCTGCACACTCCGTCAGCAGTGATTGATTAAAAAGGCGAGCTGTGGAAGGGTCAGTATAACTTTGTGAAACACCTGGTAGTTGCTTTTTGTGACATTGTGCAGTAGAGAGAATGAGGAATTGCCTGCTCACTCTCCATTTCGCAGAACTATGAAGGAGGGATGTGCATGACAACAATCTGGTGACCTACATTCCCTCACACTTCTAACCTCCACCTCTAGAACACAATTTAGCCTTTAATACAGTTCTACTCCACTTACATCTGGTAAACACATTTAGTGTTTGTTCTTAAACCAGTTAATTTACTAATAAACATCAAATTTAACCATCAAAATACTATTTTTAGCAATTTGTTAAATTTTCATCCTCTGCAATGTGGAAACTTAGTTTAGAGAAGAAATGAATAGCACTAATTTGTAGGAAATTCAATGGAATTTAATTCTATACTGGGAAACATTTGCACTCGACCCAATGTAGTGTTCATTGGGAGTGGCATAAATCTAAGAAGTATTACATTAATAAGATAGAATGATGGCTTTTTGAGCATAAAAAATTGTCTAGGGTAAGTCAGAAGCAGAAACAGTGGACCAATGTAGCACTTACCCCATCACTGCAAGTTACCAGGATAGGAAGCAGCTGGCGTGCTAGATGTTTGGAACTGATTTAGACAAAGACATCTATAGCTTTAATTTGATCCAATGCTGGTATCTATGCTGACTTATTGTAAAGTCCTCATAATATGTCACATGTATCTAAATAAAGTTGTGTTATATTGGAATGAGTGGCTACTACTGACATCACAACGTGGCAATTGGTGTCCAAACCCAGGCCTTTCCATGACTGCTGCTGTGACATCAACTTTTGAATGCGCTATATGATGCAATATCAGGAGACTTCACTGCAATGATTTGTTATGCCACACAACAAGATCTTTCATCAGCAACCCACTGTGTATATGGCCAAGTCTAACTGCATATTCATGTCACATATTCTGTAGTTACATTGAATTTCTTACTGTACACTATACTGCCACTATATCAGTTCTGTGGATGCTGTAATCAAAGTTTAGAATCATATATTTATGCTAAACCTATTGCTTATTTATGACTGGTGCTGTTATCTGTTAGTTGCTTATCGAACTACATAGTGCCTTGGTCCACTGAGGCAATAGCATATCCCCTCATGATGTTTCACTCAGAAAAAACAGGTTTCTGTGGCTCACCCTACCATTAACGACAAACAATCTACTATGACCATCACTTCAGTTGTTCCACTAGCTAAAATCAGATTGCCCACTAGAAAACATCAGATTTTTCTGGCAATATTGAGATCTGGTATTGCTTTTTGGTAACTGTTTCAGCAATCAAAAGATCAGAATCCCACAATATACACCATTGGTAAACACACATTTGTGCATGGTTGGTTATAAGGAGAGCCAAAAAGCATTTATGTTGATGATCCCACTATGATCTGTGGCGCAAGAAACAGCAAATTCTCCCATCACATTTTGGCGGTAAAAATGGAAATATACAAACTCATCTGAAGTACTTTGATACTGTTAAGCCCACACACTTTAAAAATACAGAATCAATTCTACATTTATCAAATCGCCACTTACAAGCTTTCTGCATGCTCGGCAAAGATATAAATGCTCATGGTCATGTACTAGCATCAAAAATTCTCAGAACTTTTCCTGACTATATCTGCTGATACTGGCTTATTTATGTCCAGCAACCAGTCTTTCAGACAGGGACATACTTCTGTTGATGCAATTCATAAGAATGGAAATAGAAGCAGTACTTACTTCACAGAAGATCCTCTGTGACAGTAAAACATCGACTTACTGTCCCACGGTAGCAGCCCTTCATATCTATGCTAATCAGAAACAAGCTTTACTCAAAGCTAATAAAAATTATGGTCCTTTTGTGTCTTATAAAAAACAATAATAAATATATTAATATATCATATAATAAAATTACTGACAAAAGCAGAAATTGAGCAGTACTAACTCATCTTTTCTACAACTAAACAGAGGACATAAAGGGTCACCCTGCAGGAAGAGTAGTAGTGTATTATGTGCTAAATGTAAAAAAAGCACATCACAAGTCGATATGCTATGAAAGTAAGATATGTAAGATCTCAACGGAGCAGAACAATGTCACTCCTGTTAGTATTATAGTGTTTTTATTTGTGCCATATCTGTCATCACATCTTGACAAATGTTTCTGCTGTTGTTACTGTTGCAGTGGTGGACTGGAAATGACAGTATCAGTGTGGTTTAATGATACTTAATTGTTAATGCTTTGATTGGATAGATAAAAAATCTACTCACCAAGCAGTGGCAGAACACACATGTAAAAGGTTATAATGCAAGCTTTTGGAGCCAGTAGCTACTCCTCCAGGCAGAAGGGTTGAAGGGGAAGGAAGAGGGGTGAAGGAAAAGGGGCAGATTTCGGGAAAGTCACCCAGAGCCACAGGTATGGGAAGACTTACCGCACAGGATGAGAAATAAAGAATGATTGTTGAGGACTGCATCGGATGAGATTTGAAAACCTGAAAGCTTAAAGGTGGAAGACAGAGTAATATGCAAGACATAGAAGAATAGATTATGATGAATGGGCATAGACAGAGGATCTATACCAGCAATATGCAATACCGTATTTACTCGAATCTAAGCCACACCTGAAACATGAGACTCTAAATCAAGGAATAAAAATTTTCCCGAATCTAAGCCGCGCCTGAAATTTGAGACTTTAAATTCAAGGTGAGAGAAAAGTTTTAGGCCGCACCTCCAAATCGAAACAAAGTTGGTCCATTATAATATGAGACATAATTTAGGGCAAATGAATGATGATACAGCTACAGTAGTTTGGTTTGAGTCGTAAGCTTAGCAGTTAAGCTTTACCAGGTAGCCACTGCTATGCGTCAGGTGCTCCGTCCGTATTTATACGGGTACCCTTCCTTTTTCACATGCTTCGTCTGGTTTGAATTGATTGCTTATTTTTCTTAGATCTGATAAGTGCCGTTCTCTTTGTTATAGGTGTTTATGTCACTCTAAGCTGAAAATGCATTACTGTATTGTGCCATGCATTGTTTGTCGCTTTCTGATAATGAGTGTGTTTACGGCCTGTCACCGCTTGCCGCGTGGCTTGCTTTTGTGAAGAGAGAGACTGCTATTTGTTGTTACTTACACTGCTGCTTTCTTTGATAATGATCAACAAGAACCAAATAATAAATAATAGACTGCGTATGATAGATGATGTTCTGAACGAGAGTTTAGCGAAAATTTTTCTCAGTTTCAAAATCTTTGCAGACACCTCTTTTAGTACATTACATTCTGCACCAAAATTAGTCATCTTAGATTAAAAATCTAGTTAATTGCCGTGCTTCATTTCTGACTGTATCACTATTAGGCATGAGAATAATACGAATATAAATGCGACATGATATGTGTATTCTTCCGCGTTTGCTGTTGTCTCACTCTAGTTTCGTAGTTAATTAGGCAGGCAGGATTTAAATGAGATAGCTGCAAACACGAAAGAATACATGACCAAAATGTTTATATTCGTATTATTCTTATGGTGAAGAGAATACTGCATGTGATTCACAATTCATAAAAGTTTCTATTAGCAACTCTCTCTTCTCACAGGTAGGAAAAAATTCAGAACGTAGAGTTTCCCATATTGACAAACATCCCAAACAGTCTTGCCAGTCGGATTTCCATAGTGCATTGAAGTGCTGCTACATTCGAAGATGAACAATACGAAATTTGTATTTCCTTCATTGGATAACGTATGAAAATGCAGTGGTCGAAACTCGGGGCGGAGAAAAAAAAAGCTTGTCTTCCACCCCCTTTTTTTTTGTTAATTTATTTACTGACGCAGAGGTTTTGGCGCCAGTATTTATCTTTGTGCGTGCAAAGCATACCTGTGTAGCGCTACATATATTCGACGGCAGAAGTTAGTTGTGGTGCCACCCACCAACATTTTTCAGAACTTCCGCTTACTTTGCACTCGATTCTAAGCCACAGGCGGTTTTTTGGATTACAAAAACCGGAAAAAAAGTGCGGCTTAGATTCGAGTAAATATGGTATCCTGTTGCAGAGCAAGCTCTACAACATGACACTTATGACCTCGGTGCCTGTTTCACTAAAGGTGCCAGCTGGAACCTTGCCCCAGACAACAGTTTCTCAGAACTCCGCAGGTAGGAACTATCACTACAACATGTCCCTGGTTCTCACCACCCAGTTGCCTTAATTTACGTTAATTTCCTCTATCTCTCTATTTCCTCACTGTAACTAATCTTTTGATCACTCCGTTTTAGTTTTCTACATCTTTCACTGTCTCACCCATCTATTTTTCACCCCCTCCCCGCCTCACCTGTTACGTATAATGCACATAGCATTCACTCTTATTAATTACTGCCAATGTTTAAGCAGCAATCTCCGTCTTGCATATTACCCTGTCTTCCACCTTTAAGCTCTCAGGTTTTCAAATCTCGTCCGATGTAGTCGCCAACAATCAGTCTTTCTTTCTCATCCTGTGCTGTAAGTCTCCCCTGACCCGCAGTTCTGAGTGACTTTCCCGAAATCTACCCCATTTCCTTCCCTTTCCACCCTTCTGCCTGAAAAAGGAGCCACAGACTCCAAAAGCTTGTCTAATTATAACCTTTTCTGTGTGTTTCTGCCACCGCTTGGTGAGTCGACTTTTTATCTACCCAATTAAATTATTTAGTCAAAAATTGGTTGTTTTAATTGTTAAGAAGTCTACAGAACTAGTTTATCACAGATGCTGTTTTCTACTGGAGCTGTTTAACATTCCCGGAGGTTCTCCATGACAGAAGTCATGGAACACAAAGAATGAGCATCAGTCGCATAAAAAAAAAAGTTAAGTTCTGTTGTTCTCCTGTAATACACCTCCCTGACATGATGCACAAGACTGTGACATGTTATACATTATATTGTGAAATTAGGTTGCAAATTAGCGTGGATATATGTTTACACGAATACTGCCATTCATCATGTCACAATTGTTGAAACATTTGATTTTTTTTAAACAACTGTGAAGACTGCAGTTGGGTAATAGTTTCTTTTTTTGTGTTAATGCAAAATCAAGTTATCATGTAAACAATAGCCTTTAATGTACCACCATCAATTTCATGTATATACAAAATGAAAAACAAGATCATATAGTAGTCGTGGAATTAACCTTTTATGGTATAAAATGATGTTTAAATGCAACAAGAACAAACAGTAGTATCTGATCACTTTTTATTACTGTTCATGTAGCTTTGTAAACCATCTGGAAGGCGTTCTTAAGAACATTATTTATTTTCTTTTTTCGTTTTGTAACTCTTCCTTTCCTTATCCTCTTTTTCAGTATTTTGTTCCAATCTATTTGGCTTGGTAGGTCATGTTCATCACAACTTTTTGGTTCTCCAGGCTCTTGCAATTTAAAAGACTGCCAAGAAACATCACTGTTAAAATCAAGATCCAACACATTATTTCCTTTCTGCCATGGCAATAGCCCCAAAGGGCATCTGGTCCAATCAAAATTCCCTGTAAAGAAAAAAAAAGCAGAGACCATATTAGTATCGAATGTTAGAAACACTTATCTTCAATACTTCACTTAGGTTAATACTTCTTGCATTTAGAGTATTCCTCACAATTTACTATACTTAGAAGACGAAATGATTGTATGTCAACACTGGCTGAAAAACCCCATCTGCGGTTGTTCAGCAGCCTGCTGCAAATCTTTTTATTTGACACCGCTTTCATGACTTGCTTATCAATTATGATGAAATGAACACAAGGACAAGAGAAGACCTAGTCCCTAAGTGGTTAAAATATCCTACCCGGCAGGTGATCAACCCACAGCCCCGGTATGTCAATCAGCTGTGCTTACCACTCAGGTACAGAGGCAGACAACTTACTAGAAGGTCAATATAGAAACTGTATCACGCCATAGGGGTGAGAGTATCACTGATATGATACACGAGTTGGGGTGGCAGTCACTGAAACAAAGGCAGTTTTCTTTGTGGCAAGATCTATTTACGAAATTTCAATCGCCAACTTTCTCTTCCGAATGCGAAAATATTTTGTTGACACCCACCGATGTAGGGAGAAATGATCATAATAAAATAAGAGAAATCAGAGCTTGAACAGAAAGATTTAGGTGTTCCTTTTTCCCATGCACCATTCGAGAGTGGAATGGTAGAGAAGTAGTATGAAAATGGTTCGATGGACCCTCTGCCAGGCACTTAAGTGGGAATTGCAGAGTAACCATGTAGATGTAGATGAAGAGGAACTACATCACATCAGGATTTATTATTACTGTCTACTTACATGTATTTAGTGCTTTTTTAAGAATAGAGCTCTTCACATTGCCTACATACCTTCACTCAACATATTATGTCCACTACTGCTTGAGCTTATGTGTACATTATAAGGTTACAGTGATCACAGCTTGTCCAAATATTGATTTATGCATACGAGCCCAGTGAGCAATAGCATCTGCAAGATGGGAGAATATCTAATGGACACAGCAGTAGGTGGATTATGCCTTGTGTTTAGCACCAGGGACAGTACAAGTCATTGGTGAACAGAAAGTATGGGTATGACTTTCTGATGATTTGCCTATCAATGGCAAGAGTGTCGGTTGTGCAAAATGGTTCATGTTTAGTTAGATTGCTGATCAGGTAGCTCATTTACAAGTTGACAATATAGTACTCAGTGAAGTTTTATTATAGTGAAAAAATTAACAGCATCAATAAATGGTTATTATCAGTCAGAAACCTTGTGTATTACAATTAAATTAATTTCCCAATTTGTACCATATCCTGTTTTAGGACAAGAGAGAAGGATAAGACGTACAACACGGAAACCATTGAATGTATAATAAAAGGGATGTTATAACATGTTATTAATTTTATTGTTATTGCATATAAACTTTCATAGGTGTGACAGTTTGTTTGTTGGGTAACCTTGTACATTTAGAATGTTGCATACATTTGTCTGCAATGAGGAAGTTAAAAATCACTCGTTTAGGTAAATAACCTAAAACTCAACTGAAGAACAGCAAAGGTGTCAATTGCCGTGAATTTACCTTGAAGAACAGCACTGGTTTGCAAGATTTAAGCACAAAACATAATCTATATTTTTAAAATGTGACATCGATGCAAATTGCTTCTATTACAGGGAAAATCATGTTGCAAATATTGTGTGATACCAAAGGGATCTCAAAAATTTCTTTTTCAGAATAAAATTGTCAGCTGCATAATATGAACATTTATTTCATTTAACCAGTTTTGACATATTAATGTGTCATCTTCAGAACGCTACAAAATTTATGAAAATATTCATCATTATAACATGACCATACATGTACGTAAAGTACAAGAACAATATTACGAAAACTTATACTGGCTTAACAGATGCCAATAAAGCATAATGCCGTGACATATTGCAAAATTATATAGAGTGTAAGTGATGAACATGACCACAGATTGATAACTTAGAGTTTATTAATCACACTAGCATATAATTGGTATGCTAGCAGCTAGGAACACATATATAAGCAAATAAAAAGTAAAATTAAGGCATATAAAAAGGAAGTTATACGCTAGATAAAAAGGCTCAACCATCAGTCAAGTACAAATATAAATTTTATGTCGAACAGTTTTAAAAAGCCCCGATAATTTTATTTATGAAAAGTTGATGGTGGCACCATGGGTTGATGGTGTAGTTGTAATTTGTTGTGCTTTTCAGTATCCTGAAGATTAAGTTGCCAGCTGGAACTGAGTTTGCAGGAAATCCAGGTAAGTCAGCTGTACACAGGTTTCAATGCTGGCAAGTAGTGGCCATAGGCACACGAAGGCAATTAACACATGCTGTTGCCCCCTTGCACACTTCAGTGCCAATACTGTCCACTTTCAGGTACCAAACACTGTTTATAGCCAACTTACCTGTAGTTTCCAAAAACTCAGTTCCAGCCTCACTGCCAAGGTATTGGAAAGCACAACGAACTGCCATTACACCATCAGCCCATGGTGTTGTCAATCAAAATTCTATACAAGCTTTTTTTTTAAGGCATTTTAATGGAAAATTTGAGCTTATACTTGATTGGCGCAGTTGAGCCTTTTTATCTAATGAGTAACTTCCTTTTTATAGCTTTTGGTTATATTTTTTATATGCTATTATGTACGTTCCTTGCTGCTAGTGCACCATCTTGACTAAGTAAGTGTGATTAATTCATTCTAAGTTATAGCACAATTCTGAAAAAGTAACAGCTATGAATGAAAATAATAAATCCCACAATTTCTTACAGCCATTGAAGCTATCGAAGAAAACCTGTGAACTTCACAAAACGAAGCTGCAAAATTCAGTAGCAAAAGTATCCTTTAAATCACATTAGTAGTGATACTTTTCCTTGAGAACACGAGAATTTCACTAATTGCAATTTCATCATATATAGACATGGTTCGAGACTGTGGCTGTTACATAAAAAGTTGTTGATGGTGTACAGCAAATATATAGTGCAACCAATTTGGTTACACATTTGTAATTTGTATTATTGTTTATATTGTGAAAAGGATAGTTGCTACTCACCGTATAGTGGAGTTGCTGAGTTGCATATAGGTGCAACAAAAAGACTTGACAAATGCCTTGTTGGCCAAAAGCTTGTTTTGTGACAAGTCTTTTTGTTGTGCCTATCTGTGACTTAGCATCTCCACTATATGGTGAGTAGCAACTATCCTTTTCATCATATTGTTACATTCATCTTGGATTTTCCATGTTTTTTTGTTTATCCTAGAGTAAATCACAGGAAACCAATGTATAATCTGTATTGCTGAAAGCATGAAAAAATTTAATTAACTGTAAAAAATTCTAAACTGATAACATTACTTTTTGAATGAAGTAACCTAAAACCAATTTGTAGCTGGTTTCTGTACACTATCAGCAATTTATTTCACTAATTATTATTACTGACTACCAACTGTAATTACACTTGCCTTTTTCATCCAACCCACACATCTGTACTTCCACTTTATACCACCACAGAGGAGTAAGTAGCATATTCAAACATGAAAAGTGTCATGGTTCAGGTGTTTCTTTAGGGACGGAGCTGGGTGGATTGTTAAAGTAAAGCAAAACAACAAGGGATTGAGAAGAATGGCAGAGAAAACAAGATAAAAGGATTAAGCAAGCTGAGAATAAATAGGTAATATAACTAAAATATTATGTCAAGGCTTCCATATGTGGACTTGGCAATACTGGAAGCAACAAGCAGCACTATTATATTGCCTTCAGCTGAGATTCAATTTCTCTTGTGACAAAACTGCCAGGCAATGTTGTTTATAGTTGTTCGTTTCCTATGATGATTATACAGAGGCACATTCTATAGATGACAAATCAGAGCTGTTCTCTCCCATGTCATTCACACTTTTTCATTGTGGAGTTACAAAAATATACTAGTAGTGAAAGTGTAAGTGTGGCAATGGTGAATTTACATTGGTCTGAGCTGTGACAAATGAAAGCTGACAGTCTGAAGCTGCCTGAGTACAACAATGGCAATGCTACAGAGAAAGGAAGATGCTGAACAAAAGCAATGTGTAGTGTGAGAAGACAGTATATGGCTTAATGGAAGAAATAATCCTATACATTTGAAATGAGATTACTCTAGCTACGAAGGTACACAGAGCTTTGATCACTTAAACATCCATGAGATACAAATGATTTAAGCTAACCAGCACATTTCTTAAAAGAGACAGTAGCAAAACCCACAACTGCTTGTAGATATGCAGTCAAATCTTCCTTTATTTATTGTTTCATTTTCTGTGGACTTATTCTTGCTGCACTGCATGACTTACATCAACGTGTCGCACCTTGCCACAATTGTGGAAACATCTACTTTTATTTGGTGTATGAATATCACCTTTCAATTGAAAAGCGTGTAACATACGTGGTAATATTTAAGAGAAATTGCATTGTTTCAACCATTTTTTTGGAAGTGTCAACTTTGAAAAGACCATCATTATGTTAATTTCCTTTCCCCAGTTTAAAGAAAGAAACATTCTCTACTTGCAGGCAGATTTTTCGTTTGTTTTTAGATTAGTTGTGGTGTTGTAATAACAGTGGATGTAGAGTGCCACAATTAACTTAATAGTGATCCTACGAACAAAATTAAAAGCCCAAACACAAGCTTTGTTATCGCCTTTAGTTTTCGTGCACATAAATCTACATGAAACATAAATATCATTTGTTTAAATTTTTTGCTTTTGCATCTTTAGTGTCATGTGCTCTTGGCTGCTACGTTATCAGACCTCTGAACATTATTTCCATTTCATCCTTCATTGCTGTAGTTTTTACACTGGGGCTTCCTGTCAAGGGAAACAATCATGCTGTCTTGTGTGACAAAGTTCGTGTGATATAACTATGCTTTGTACATGTGTGAAACCACACATTAATTTAAAAAAGGTGTGCAAACTCCATTATGATCAGTGTGGGTGCTTTCATTGAGGCCGAAAAAGAACAGGAAGCAAGAAGTTGCGAATCACAGTCAGTAAAGAGAAATTCTGAATATCTCAGTATTATTGAAGTCATAATTTTCATCATTTTATTTGGGCCTTTGTCCCACTTCAACGCAGGGTCAGCCTTGTTACTATGTTAGTGTCAGATGCCCTTCCTGACGCCACTCCGTACAGTAACTTCATCTCCTACCCACTACATTATTTCAATGTGTATTTTGTACCAGTAATTTTCTTGAAAAAGCATTCTACAATAAAGTAAGAGAAGAATGAAATGTACTTTGCTGTCTACAGTTCACTGTAACCTAGCGTCTCGTGGTAATGATAATACATGCTCTGAAATAGCTATATGCATTCTCTAAGTCAAATTCTGAGTAACTGCCCTCTCCTTTTGATATCAAAATTCCCTATGAAACTCCATTATTTTAATGTGCTGTTTTCTATTACTAATGTATGCTTTATCATTACTCAGAATTATGATGCACATATTCTTTTTGAAACGCACCTCTGGCTGACAAAACTATGTTACTGACTGACCAGTGCAGTTATCATCAAACTCTACATTCAGATTAAATTTCTAGGAATCTATCAGAGAAACTTTATTATCTTATCATATTTGATCAAGTGTGTTTCAATCACATTTACAAAGGAACTTACCACAACTTCTACTCCATGTTGCAGATGTGTCATCCATGCTATGTTCTTCTACAACTGCATTGCTTACAAAGTCTGTCATTTCCTCTGTTACTGCCTCTGGTATACAGGACGCTAGGTCTGCCACAGTATGCACTTCCTCATCATCAGTATCTTCCTCTGGATCCACATCATAAACATTCAAATCTTGAGTGTATATACAAACAAGTGATATCAAGCTCTCTCTCACTCTTTGCGGCAAACTGACCAGTTCCAGCATTCTGTGAATATTGGAGATTGGTGTATATCAAGAAGTGATTGGCTAGAGTGTTTCATTTTTAGACCTATATGTAAATTTACTAGTCACTGAATAGTATAGGCTCCCTCCAGATCTCATCCATCCCCAGTCTTACCTTCTGCCATCCATCTACACGCTACACTGCGCTCTTTCTTATGCTAATACACATCATCCTTGACAATGCCAAAATGTTGTGTATCAACGCAGAAAATACTTTCAACTTTTGAAGTGACAGAGGATGCCATTGCCTAGCAGTCAGTTTGACAAAACATCCTTTTAATTATTAACTCTGGCTGTCTGTTATGATATTTATATGACATAGCTTTTAAAGAGTGAGGAAATTATACCTAGGGGCAAAGTGTATTACAATACACCCCTTTCCTCCCTCCAAAGCATCACTGACTGCTGTAACTGGTTTGCAATTTTTCTGGAATGCCATTTGCCACTGCTGTCCATTATGCAAGTGCAAGAAATGGAGATTAATATTATTCTGGGGTAGTTTTGTTGTTTATGTATTTCATAAAGCTTGAATAATACTTCCTACCCCCATGAACCATGGGTCTTGCCTTTGGTGGGGAGGCTTGCGTGCCTCAGCGATACAGATATCCGCACTGTAGGTGCAACCACAATGGAGGGGTATCTGTTGAGAGGCCAGACAAACGTGTGGTTCCTGGAGAGGGGCAGCAGCCTTTTCAGTAGTTGCAGGGGCAACAGTCTCGGTGATTGACTGATCTGGCCTTGTAACCCTAACCAAAACGGCCTTGTTGTGCTGGTACTGTGAACGGCTGAAAGCAAGGGGAAACTACAGCCATAATTTTTCCCGAGGGCATGCAGCTTTACTGTATGGTTAAATGATGATAGCTTCCTCTTGGGTAAAATATTCCGGAGGTAAAATAGTCCCCCATTCGGATCTCCGGGCGGGGACTACCCAAGAGGATGTCATTATCAGGAGAAAGAAAACAGGCATTCTATGGATAAGAGCGTGGAATGTCAGATCCCTTAACCGGGCAGGTAGGTTAGAAAATTTAAAAAGTGAAATGGATAGGTTAAAGTTAGTGGGAATTAGTGAAGTTCAGTGGCAGGAGGATGTTACAAGACTTCTGGTCAGGTGAATACAGGGTTATAAATACAAAAACAAATAGGGGTAATGCTGGAGTAGGTTTAATAATGAATAAAAAAAAAATAGGAGTTCGGGTAAGCTACTACAAACAGCACAGTGAACGCATTATTGTGGCCAAGATAGACATGAAGCCCACACCTACTACAGTAGTACAAGTTTATATGCCAACTAGCTCTGCAGATGACGAAGAAATTGATGAAATGTATGATGAGATAAAAGAAATTATTCAAAATGTATGATGAGATAAAAGAAATTATTCAGGTAGTGAAGGGAGACGAAAATTTAATTGTCATGGGTGACTGGAATTCGGTAGTAGGAAAAGGGAGAGAAGGAAACGTAGTAGGTGAATATGGATTGGGGGGAAGAAATGAAAGAGGAAGCCGCCTGGTAGAATTTTGTACAGAGCACAACTTAATCATAGCTAACACTTGGTTCAAGAATCATAAAAGAAGGTTGTATACATGGAAGAAGCCTGGAGATACTGACAGGTTTCAGATAGATTATATAATGGTAAGACAGAGATTTGGGAACCAGATTTTAAATTGTAAGACATTTCCAGGGGCAGATGTGGACTCTGACCACAATCTATTGGTTATGACCTGTAGATTAAAACTGAAGAAACAGCAAAAATGTGGGAATTTAAGGAGATGGGACCTGGATAAACTGAAAGAACTAGAGGTTGTAGAGAGCTTCAGGGAGAGTATTAGGGAACGACTGACAGGAATGTGGGAAAGAAATACAGTAGAAGAAGAATGGGTAGCTTTGAGGGATGAAATAGTGAAGGCAGCAGAAAATCAAGTAGGTAAAAAGACGAGGGATAGTAGAAATCCTTGGGTAACAGAAGAAATATTGAATTTAATTCATGAAAAGAGAAAATATAAAAATGCAGTAAACGAAGCAGGCAAAAAGGAATACAAACGTCTCAAAAATGAGATTGACAGGAAGTGAAAAATGGCTAAGCAGGGATGGCTAGGGGACAAATGTAAGGATTCAGAGGCTTATCTCACTAAAGGTAAGATAGATGCTACCTACAGGAATATTAAAGAGCCCTTTGGAGAAAAGAGAACCATTTGTATGAATATCAAGAGCTCAGATGGAAACCCAGTTCTAAGCAAAGAAGGGAAAGCAGAAAGGTGGAGGGAGTATATAGAGGGTTTGTACAAGGGCAGTGTACTTGAGGACAATATTATGGAAATGGAAGAGGATGTAGATGAAGATGAAATGGGAGACACGATATTGCGTGAAGAGTTTGACAGAGCACTGAAAGACCTGAGTCAAAACAAGGCACCGGGAGTAGACAACATTCCATTAGAACTACTGACAGCCTTGGGAGAGACAGTTCTGACAAAACACTTACCATCTGGTGAGCAAGATGTATGAGACAGGCGAAATACCCTCAGACTTCAAGAAGAATATTATAATTCCAATCCCAAAGAAAGCAGGTGCTGACAGATGTGAAAATTACTGAACTATCAGTTTAATAAGTCACGGCTGCAAAATACTAATGCGAGTTCTTTACAGACGAATGGAAAAACTAGTAGAAGCCGACCTTGGGGAAGATCAGTTTGGATTCCGCAGAAATATCGGAACACGTAAGGCAACACTGACCCTACGACTTATTTTAGAAGATAGATTAAGGAAAGGCAAATCTACATTTCTAGACTTAGAGAAAGCTTTTGACAATGTTGACTGGAATACTCTCTTTCAAATTCTGAAGGTGGCAGGGGTAAAATACAGGGACTGAAAGGGATTTACAATTTGTACAGAATCCAGATGGCAGTCATGAGAGTCGAGGGGCATGAAAGGGAAGCAGTGGTTGGGAAGGGAGTGAGACAGGGTTATAGCCTATCCCCGATGTTATTTGATATGTATATTGCGCAAGCAGTAAAGGAAACAAAAGAAAAATTCAGAGTAGGTATTAAAATACATGGAGAAGAAATAAAAGCTTTGAGGTTCGTTGTAATTCTGTCGGAGACAGCAAAGGACTTGGAAGAGCAGTTGAACAGAATGGATAGTGTCTTGAAAGGAGGATCTAAGATGAACATCAACAAAAGCAAAACGAGGATAAAGGAATGTAGTCGAATTAAGTTGGGTGATGCTAAGGGAATTAATTAGGAAATGAGACACTTAAAGTAGTAAAGGAGTTTTGCTATTTGGGGAGCAAAATGACTGATGACGGTCGAAGTAGAGAGGATATAAAATGTAGACTGGTAATGGCAAGGAAAGCATTTCTGAAAGTATTTGTATGGAGTGTAGCCATGTATGGAAGTGAAACACGGACGATAAATAGTTTAGACAAGAAGAGATTAGAAGCTTTCGAAATGTGGTGCTATAGAAGAATGCTGAAGATTAGATTGGTAGATCACATAACAAATGAGGAGGTATTTAAGAGAATTGGGGAGAAGTGGAGTTTCTGGCACAACTTGACTAGAAGAAGGGATCGGTTGATAGGACATGTTCTGAGGCATCAAGGGATCACCCATTTAGAATTGGAGGGCAGCATGGAGGATAAAAATCTTAGAGGGAGACCAAGATATGAATACACTAAGCAGATTCAGAAGGATGTAGGTTGCAGTAGGTACTGGGAGATGATGAAGCTTGCACAGGATAGAGTAGCCTGGAGAGCTGCGACAAACCAGTCTCAGGACTGAAGACCACAACCACAACAACAACAACGAATAATACTAAACACATGATGTAGCTAATCCAAATATATCTCTATCTACTTCAATACTCTCAAAACTGCAGAAAGCAGAGTGAACATCGATGAGGGCCTTATTCTTGAACCAAATCATATTGGGTATACCATGCTTTTTAGTTAAAATGTTACAAAACAGATTTTAAGCTGTTCTACAGCAATATTTCTATGTTACAGAAACCTAAAATGAGTGTATGCTTCTTTGTGCTCTGTGATCAACCTAACTGTCTCTCAATATGGATTAATATTGTACCCAAAATGAAACTAAAAACAAACATATATTTATTTAACAGCAGACAGCAACTTCTGTATCCGAACCAAGTTATTTTGAATAGTGTGCTTTCCATACCATTTATCCCTGAAGTAAGATGTCCATTAATCTTGTTGCATAGCTATAATGGAAAACATGCTCTCTCATTTGGAGTTCAAGATTTTTTTCAGAAAAGAAGTAAAATTAGGTAAATCAGACCAACATTCTGTCTGTAATCATCAGCTGCAGGTAATGTGTTACCAGAAGGCAGGGATGTATGTGCAAGGCAGAAAAACATATTCCAAAAGAGAAAGCACTATTAATTGCTCCTACTTTTAGATGATATGGTACTAACAACAATATCGAACAGTGTAACACTTAAAATAGATCCTCAAAGTGCATTATTCTCTCATATTGCACAGAAGTCAGCAGAAAAGTGTGTCACTTGGTGTACATTCACTTGCAAAAGTGCCACATTATTTAAAAGGTGAAAATATGAATGTGGACTGAAACTGGTAGCTCAGTGGTAAAGAAAAACAATCCTATTAAACAGCATCAGCAATACTGGCACAATGTTTCACTGCTGTATGTGACTGAAGTCACATCACATCATTATCAGTTGGAAATCCTCCTTGTGCAACTGAAGTCCTTTTACCAATCTCACATTTGTGAAACTGTTAGTTGTAACAAAGTAGCTAATGGAATTGCAACTACAATCTAAATGCTCTCTCCAAGTAAAACATCCAGCTTAATTCTCTGTAGATAGAATCTTACCTTAAAGATAGACAACAATGCACAGAAGTTGTGTATGATAATGGAGAGGTAATCGAAAAAAGAAGATCAAAGATAAGAAATATATATTTTGGTGTGCCACAAGGCTCTATCTTGGGCCCCTTCTTGTTTATTTGCTACGTGAATGACTTCCCAAAAGTATTAGACACCAGTCATCGTATTACTATGTATGCTGATGACACCTCTGGGGTTTGCTGGGCATGTAGTAATGATGACCTAAATTCAGTGGTACAGAATTTTGTTGAAAAAGCCCAAACACATTTTGAAAAAGAAAACCTGAGGGTCAATATTAACAAAACTTCTTGTTTATTTGCTACGTGAATGACTTCCCAAAAGTATTAGACACCAGTCATCGTATTACTATGTATGCTGATGACACCTCTGGGGTTTGCTGGGCATGTAGTAATGATGACCTAAATTCAGTGGTACAGAATTTTGTTGAAAAAGCCCAAACACATTTTGAAAAAGAAAACCTGAGGGTCAATATTAACAAAACTAATTTAAGACAAGTGGCTCAAATAAAAATACTGTTGTAAATGAGGACATTCAGGAAAATACCTATTCAGGATGTAAATTTCTGGGGATATATATAGATGACAGACTTTCGTGGAAACAGCAAATAGATCATGTCTGTGGTAAAATAACATCTAGTCTGTATTTACTAAGGAGATTAGTTCAATATTTAGATATCGAAGCAATAAAAATAGCGTATTTTGGGTTGGTGTATCCTGATCTATCTTATGGAATTGTATTGTGGGGTGGGTGTAGCCAATACATTTTTTATAAGAAGGGTATTTGTATTGCAGAAAAGAGTAATAAGAACTACGGCAAAAGTAAGACCCAGAACTTCATGCAAAAACCTGTTTATTAAGTTTAATATTATGACTATCTATGCAGTATATATGTTTCAATCAATATTATTAGTAAAAAAAGACAAAAAAGTGACAAACAGGAATATGGAAATCCATGATTACAATACAAGACACAAATCAGACTTTCATATGGTGAGCAGATGATTGAATCTAACAACAAATACCCCATTCATTAGGGAGCAATATTTTATAATTCTCTGCCAAACAATCTGAAACAGCTTTCTGGTAGAATTTTTAAAAATGAGTTTAAAAAATGGCTTATATTGAAGTGCCCATACAGTATGGTGCTGGCATGATTTGACCTCAGGAATGCTATGTTAAATATACTTAAATGATCTTTTACTTAATAGCATGTAATCTATTTATATTGATTATTAATAATCTAAATGCAATTATTATAACATTCCCCGTGCGTGTTAAATACATGTTTCGAGCTGTAAGATAAATAAATAAATAAAAATAAATAAATCTCTTACTATTTGGATCAACTGAACCAGTTCACACATGTAGCCTGTGGATGTCAGTTCTTTCTGTGATTATAAACATATCACAAATATGGACTAAAGCTGTAATGGATACTTTCAAAATAAAGTGCATGACAGATTTGTTATCAGATTACACATGTAACCTCTGCTTAAAAAATGATTGTCTAACACACGTGACTTCACTGAATGTTGTGAGTATCTGTAAAAATAATACAAACAATGGAAAAGTCCAGGATGGAATGATGACAGTTTTATGAAAAGGATAGCAGCTACTCACCATATAGCGGAGGTGCTCAGCCGGCAGACAGGTGCAACAAAAAGCCTGTCAACAAGTAGCTTTCAGCCAAGAAGGCCTTCTCAGAGACACACACACACACACACACACACACACACACACACAAATGGGTGCATGCAACTGCAGTCTTTGGCTGCTGGGGCCAGTCTTTTTGTTGTGCCCATCTGTATAACACATATGAAAGTGCCTCCAAGATGTAAACTATTAAAATAACTATACTAAGAATGTCAAAAGGTTGTAAAATATATTGTGCTATCTAGAACTGAACATGTTAGAATGTTTACCTAGCCCTTCACACAATTAGCCAACAAAGTCATATAATATATATAACATGCAAACAGAAATAAAAGACAGAGATAAAATTACAACTGTTTGCTAAGGAAACTACTCAGATGTTGCACTGAATTCAATATACTAGCATGAAACTTCCAATTTGTAGTGAAATGAAGATTATAATGAAACTGTCGTTTATCGTCTAGTAAAGTCATTACGAGATCAAAACAAATTCAAAAGGATATAAAAAAGATATCTGTATGATGAGAAAATTGGCAATTGACCTTAAATAATGAGAAGTGTGTGGTCATCTACATGAGTGCTAAAAGGTGCTTTGGTTACACGATGACTCAGTCAAATCTAAAGGCCACAAATTCAACTGCATACCTAGGACTTACAATTACAAACATTTTAAGTTGGAGGGAACATATATAAGTTGGAGGGAACATATATATGTTGTGGGGAAGGCGAATTAAAGACTGCATTCTATTGGCAGAATACTTTGAGGATGCAATGGATCTGCTAAAGAGACTGCCTACACTACACTTGTCCGTCCTCTTTTGTAGCACTGATTTATGGTGAGGGATCCTTACCAGACAGACCTATCAGAGTACATCTAGAAAGTTCAAAGAAGAGCAGCACATTTTGTGTTATCAAGAAATAGGGAGAGAGAGTGTCACTCGCATGATACAGGATTTGGTGTGGACAGCATTAAAACAAAGACGGTGGAATGTTCACACGAAATTTCAACTGCCAACTTTCTTCTCTGAATGCTAAAATATTTTGTTGTTGCTTATCTACATAGGGAGAAATGACCATCATAACAAAATATGGGAAATCTGAGCTCACATGGAAAGATATAGTTGTTTGTTTTTTCCACGTGCTGTTCAAAAATGAAATAACAGAAAATTATTGTGAAGGTGATTTGATGAACACTGCCAGGCACTTGCTTATGATCTGCAGAGTATCCAAGTAGACGTAGAGCAAACTGTAGCTGATTAAATGCATGTGCCAGACAAGGATGCAAACCCCACACTATCTATATGAGCAAGCTTTTGCCTAACCAAGGTGCATGGCCAGCATAAGACAAGGATCGGTATCCATGTTCTTGCATAGCACGTGGTTTTAATATGCCAGGTTTCATTCAAAATGTCTCACACAAAAGCTTATTGCATCAATACAAAACACTAACAACAACAGTAGCAACAGTAGTGACAGCAACAAATGCACGTATTATGATTGTTAGAAACCAATTAAAAGCAAATATCACAGTGCAAATGAAGGATAAAAATTGTAGGAAATCTAATGGGGAAAAAAAGAAAAATGAAAACAATTGAAGAGGACAAGGATACATCCTGAGAAAACAAAAAAGCTGCTAAAGTAAAACCTTTTTACACTTTCAGTGGACTGATCCAAAATAGTGTAAAATTCAGGAAAGCATAGGACATACAAGCTGTAGATTTCATGCCTACTGTTCTCTGTTTAGGAAGACTGCCAGTTTTAGTGCTTTAACCAACACTGTGTTATAAGTTTTATTTACTGTATCATAAGGCAGTGGCCGAGTGCTGACACACACACAAATATGCGCACAGGTTTCTCTCTGTTTCGATCATGTCCAATGGTGAAACCACATTAAGCTAAAAAGATATTCATGTTCTAATGTGCGACTTATTATTGATAATCATTATAAAATTGTGGTACATAAAACTTTTAACACACTAAAGTTGGCTGTCTTTGTAAACAGAGAACAATAAGTGCGAAATCTACAGTTTGCTGCCAACATGAAGGCCACTCAGTTCAGGGACATTCTGGGTGATAAAGAGGGTGGAAATTGTCGTCACATTACAGAGCATCTTGAGGAGGGATGTTTCCAACTGAAATCGGGTTGGACCAACCTAATACTTTGTGCCTAGTACGGTTTAGCGTATTTCACGTGGAAGTAACAATTCGTGAAAGCCCACATATTTTTATGCATTTTTTATCCTCCACTATTGATTCTTGCTCCTTCCATCTGCGCCACTACAGAAAAGTTCTCCTATCCCTAGCCAGAATCCAGTCCCACATACCATCCCTGCATTACTGCTTAGCTCATGGAATCTCCCAAATGGCCTAACCATCAAATTATCGCTCTCCGGCTGCAGCCCCTCCTTCCACAATGACCTCCTCTATTCAAATTCTGTGAGTCTGTAACCCTCACCAACCTAGTCCTGTGAAACCATGTAAATCATGCCCCAAACCACCTTGCAACACCTCCCCAGCCACAAAATTCTTCAGCTCTGCAATCTCAAATTCCTTCATCCCATCTCATACACAAACTCTTGCCCTTCAGGAACTGGAGCAGGTATGTACACCAACACTTCAAATAACTCCCCATCCTGTTCACTTCCTACTTCCACCTTGGACTATAACTATCCACCACCTCTACATGAGACTGCAAACTTCCCTCATAGCCCCTCTTAGCTGACAAACCTTTCCCCAAAAACTTACTCCTTTCTATCATCATACAGAATCCAGAATTAAATAGACTTAAGAAACAGTCATGAATCTTTCCTGCAAAAGCCTTGCTATCAGATTCATCCACCTACAAACCCTGCCAGCAACCCCATTCCAGAAATCCAACGTGATTTCCAGTCCCTTCTCAAATTCTTACACTCATCCCAGAAGCTCTCACCCCACCTCCTACATGCTCCCAAAAGTCCATAATTCCAACTAACCAGGATGCTCCATTGTGACCAGTTACTGTGTCCCCACAGAGAATTCTGCTCTCATAGACCAATTATTACTCACAACCTACCCTCCTATACAAAATAAACCAAAAATTTTCTTCAACACATCAGCGTGTTCCTTCATCACACGGTGCCCTGCTCATCACTGCTAATGCCACAACAACATTCTCGATGCCCGTGATTTTGCCACTCCAAACTACCTTTCCCAATGCCTGCCTGACTCCAAACTTACATCCTCCTCACCATGACCAATTATATGCTCACCCACAACTACCTCTCCTTTGAGGTGTCACCTACAAATAAATATGTGGCACAGCAGTGGGCACCTGCATGGCATCACCCTGTCTTAACCTATTCACGGGCCTTCTAGAGGAATCCTTCCTAAATACCCAGACTCCCAAACCCCTCATGTGGTTCACATTCACTGATGACATCTGTGTGATCCAGACCGAGGGTGAGGACACCCTATCCAGAAACTCAACATGTTGTCCCCCATTCACTTCACCTTGTCTTCCTCATCCCACGCAGCCACCATCCTCAATATTAACCTCCACTGCTAGAATGGCAACATAAGTACCTCACTCCATATCAAACCTATCATCCTCCAGCAATACCTCCACTTCAACAGCTGCCACCCATTTTACACAGCCTAGCCACCTGTGGTGGTTGCATCTGTAGTGATGAGCAGTCCCTCACCAAATATACCAAGGACCTCACTGAGACCTTTATAGATCAAAATTACACTCCCAATCTTGCGCAGAAACAGATCTCCCGTGCTTTGTCTCTTCAGTCACTTGCCACCTCCCACACACCCCTGTCCGGCCATAATGGAGCACTCCTCTCATAACTCAGTACCAAGAGGAGCTGGAGCAACTGAACCACATCCTCTGCTACAGTTTCAAGTATCTCTCATCATTCCTTGAAATGAGGAATATCCCACCCAGTAGTCTTTCTACCCCTTCCACAGTGGTATTCCACCAGCCACTGAAACCACATAATATTCTTGTACACAAGGCAAGATGTGGGGAAAAAAGAGAAAGGCAAATGGTTGAAATAAATTTTTAAGTTTTGAAACTTAGAGAAAATACTCATATGGGGTTTAGGGTCTAGTAGTAAGAAACAGGGAAGTTTGTCCCCTTAAGGAGGGTGCATCCGCTCTTTATCCCCCTCCTCCAAAATTCAATTTCTTTTACTTTTTTTTTTTTTTTTTTTTTTTTTTGCATAAACCATTCACTTTTAGAAGGCAACAGTATTTACAACAAATATTTCTTACAAAAATCTACACAAGAATGGTCATGGGCACATTTTAAGTCAGACATATAGTGTTGGAGATATGGGAGTTGGAATAGGATGCAGTTTTGCAGATTTTGCAGCTTAGTCTGTTACGTATATGAAAACAATAATTAAGTATATGGAATGTAATGTGTGGTGCGGGTTTGTTAGGACATATCAAAGAACAGACATGACATATGAACATATGCTCATTGAATGATCATTTAGTGTGGATGCAGCCTGTCCGAACTATTGCAGGAATCTATGTGGGGCTGCAAGCAGTGAGGGTAATTGGTAGGTGGCACTGCATCTGTAGTGTCTGACAAGTTGGGAATTTGAGTCTCAAGGGAAGCATGCTCGCATAGCCAAAGTGGTAAAGGCGACTGCTCAGGTAAAGCAGGAAGACCGGGTTCAAGTCCCAGACCAGCACAAATTTTCACTTGTCACAACTGAATTTTTTTCAATGCCGATTGCAGCTGAGGAAGGAATTTCAGTTTCATCATGTATATGGAAATATTGTGTGTATTTTAAACTTTATGAAATTTCTTGTACACTCAATATTGTTGAAGTCAGGCATAGGTGTCCAACAATGAAAATGCAAAGTTCTCCTTCCCATTCAGTGACTGTTCCCCTACCACTGTTGCTGATCTTTTTCCACACCCATTCCCAGTTTAGTTCAGTTTATGTTGTGAACTTATTAAAGCTGTGTGGAACAGTTCAGTTTATAGTGTTTCTTCTTTCTTTCTTTTCTTTTCTGTGGGCTGAGAGAAGACTAATGCTGGACCCTATCACTTGTTTTACTTGTGATAAATCTGTTTTGAAATAAGACACTTGGAAACTGATACATATCAGCTAAGAATGGAAGTACGAGGCTCATACTGTTTTACAAAACATTGGAGTGATTGAAGACCATAAGGTATGTTGATGAGAAAATACATTAAGAAATGCAATGTAAAAAAACTAATTAATCAGTCTTTCCTTCTCATCCCCTCCAGTAAGCCTCTCTTGACCTAGGTGACTTTTCTAAACTGTACCCCTTCCCGTAAACCTCTCCAGTCCTTTTACTTCACCCGTCTTCCTTCCTCTTCAACTCTTCCACCAGAAGGAGCCACTGGCTCCAAAACCTTGTGAAAGTTAAATCCTTTTGAGTGTGTGTTCCCCTGCCACCACCTGGTGAGTAGATCTTTTTATCTGTCCATTTACATTTAATTAGTCAGAGAGCTGCACAAATAGATGATAGAAGTATAAGAACATCTTTGTCTCGTCCATTCAATTTCAAAAAGACTTTCATATGTACTGGAAAAGTGACTTAGAGCCAGCGAGGAAAAAAACTTCATAAACATCGTGAAAGGTTTGAAGTTTGTTCTTTAGCTCTGAAACACATTGCTTGAGAAAGAAGAGAAACACCATTATGATTTTGGTGAAAAGGTTGTTGAATACATCCACAGTGTTTACTGTTTAGTAGCTGCAGTAGCCTGTTATCACTAAGATTGCTATGCTAAATTAGTATTAAACCACTCCTCTGTCTGAAAAAGAGGCCACCCTCATTATACCAACTTTCAAGAAGTACGCAATTTTGTAGACCCTTCAGAGGAATTTGACAGAAGATCTGGATCATGGTTTTCTGTTAATATTTACACACAACAGCTTATCTGTTCAGCAGATATTGTGGTATTTTAGTTGTCACATATATGATGATTTTAAATGTATATAAAGACAATAATTGTTTATTAATTCTAAAATAATTCTTAATTTGAATGAGAAATTAACATTAAGGTACATAACACTGAACAAAAAATTGTATAGCAAAATTGTTTAGAAACAGTAAATGTGAGTTTTAAAAGCAATGTCACTGTTTTCTTTTTTCCTTCTCCTTTGTTTACCTTTAGACGTCAGTACTAACATTTATGTACTACAAATACGTTTCTCCAAGTATAAAAGGCAAGTAGTTGAGGAGAAAGATTTAACTGACGTAAAACCGAAGTTGAAAATTATGCCAAATTCACTGGTTAAAAGACTTTTAATCTTCCAGATAGAATGTCTTGAAAACTGTTTATCTTGCTTAAAACCAAAAACTGGAAAGTCCAAGATGGAATAAGAACAATATTATAATGAAATGCATAGAGTGCTGCTCATCATATAGAGGAGATGTTGAGTCACAGACAGGCACACGCCTTCTTCTGAAGTAAAACAAAGACACACACACACACACACACACACACACACACACACACACGTCTACTGCATCTGGCCATACAGTGTGGTCACGTGTGTGTCCAAGTTGAACTTCTGTGAATGTGTATGCATGTGTGTTTTTTACTTCACAAGAAGGCCTTTTGGCCGAAAGCTAAAAAGTATAGCAGTCTTTTCATTGTGCCTGGTTGCAACTCAATGTCTCCTTTATATGGCAAGTAGCAATCTATAATTTTTGTAATATTATCTTCCTTAAAACATGCATATGACCTCCTTTGAGAAGAATTTCACTGGAATTATTTCTTGACATAACAGATGTCTCCAAAAAATAGACCATTTTTGTAAAAATTGAAGAAAGTAAAAAATTGAATTAAGGGAAGCAGGAGGAGGATGCTCACCCAATAGGGGAGGGAACTTGCCTGTTCTTACTACATCCCCTGCATGTGTTTTTCAACACTTTCAAAACTTTATACATCACTTACATCATTTTTACTCATTTGCCTGGGTATTTCCCATCCTTACTCCACCCCTGCTCCAAGCCCCTTGCCTCTTGGCTTATATCGCTGCAACAGGCATAGGTGCAAGATGTGTCCAATACATCCACTATCTGCTCCAGTCCGGTCACATGCATCTCCTATTCCATCAAAGGCAGGGCTACCTGTGAAAGCAGCCATATAATCTACAAACTAAGCTGCAATCACTATGCTGCTTTCTATGTGGACATGACAACTAACAAGCTGTATATCCACAAGAGACAGCTGGACCGGCCAGCTGCTGAACATACCACCCAAGACAATGTGCTTCAATTCAATGACTGCTTAACAGCCTAAGCCATATGGTCCCTCCCACCAACACTAGCTTTACTGAAATGTGCACATGGAAACACTCTCTGCAGTACGTTCTATGTTCCCCTAGCTCCCCCTGGCCTCAACCTTTGTGTCTTTTCCTCCTCTTCTCCTCTCCCCCCCCCCTTCCCTCCTCCCCCCCCCCCTTTCCCCAAACTGCTCAGCTACACCTAGCAGCCCCACCACATCCCTACATCCCTGCACACTCCCACAAACAGCACTACAGATTCCCCCACCCTTACCCTACCATACCATACCATACCATACCACCTCCTCCCCGCCTCATGCCACCTCCTTACTCCCACAACCCACAGCAGACTGATGTCTGCTTCAGGAACAGTTGCAGTCTGCTGTCTTGCCACAGTGGACAATGACAGTGATCATACGTGTCTGTGTTATGCTCATGTGAATATGTGTTTTTCTAGTATGGAAGGGGGCTTTTTTACTGACAGCTGATATGTATAGCTGTCTTTCCATTCTGTGTATCTGCTACGCAATGCCTCCTCTATAGTGTGAGTAGCAGTCTACTTTTTCCATAATGATTTTGTAAGGTTTTATTTATGGAAATGAGGATAGCTTGATATTAGTGGGGAAATTGGTGTTTCAAATCTCTTAGTCTCTAGCCGTAAGTTACCTGCTAATCATACCACTCACACAAAACGAATGTGTGATTTATATCACATGTACTATATCTCTTCACTTTATGTTCAGAGGAGTGGTTGAATATACTGAAATTTACAATAAGTGAGAATTTACTGTTTACGCACCCTTTTTTGAGGAGGTCTACACACTAGTTTTATTGGATGCCTTGGAATGATGACATCTTGTGAAAAGTATTGAAGTTCCATTTCACTGGTGCTGAATAACCATGTGCATTAGGTTTGTAATATGAATGCCATTGTTCCTCCCTACTGCTGGGGTAGTGAGAGTTTATGTTGCACTAAACAAGTCAGGAACGTTCTGGAAGAATGTAAATACTTTATTCATAAAGGAGATCACCGACCAAAAAGCAGAAGTGTTGAGGCATCATACACAAAAACTTTCTAGATTTCGGAGTAAATCCTCTCTTGAGTTAGAGTACAAATATACTATGTAGGAAGGGGTGTGTGTGTGTGTGTGTGTGTGTGTGTGTGTGTGTGTGTGTTTGTTTTGGGGGAGGGGGGTGCTCTGTAGTGAGTGGTCTCCTTTAATCATAAAGTATTTACCAAACAAGTCAGATACGATCCAGATCTTGTTAGATAAACTAGAAAATTTACATGATGGCCATTATCTCTGCAGTAAACACCAATGTGTAATGAAGAAGGGTCCATGGCTATTCTGTTAACAGTCATTTTCTGTGCTTCCCAGAACACATATAGAAAAGTACCTTAGTAAAAAGCAGTGAACAAAAATCCTACCATCTCATTCCTTGTGTACAAGACCAACTATTTCCTTATCCGTAAAAGAAGGAATCATGTGAACTTGCACAGCACCCTCTAAGATTACCCATATGCCACCCTACTTACAGACTATCTGGAGGAAACATCTACTGTCACACCCAACATCCTGAACTACTTAGCTGATTCAGATTTAGTGACAATATATTTAGGAAAGGTGGTCTTGGCAAGATACACTGTCCTCTTTCCTCCCAATCCCAAAGTGATATGTGAAATATTTTAGTTGAAACTCTTCTCATCAAGACAATTTCTTTGAAGCTGAGCTCCACCTCTCTGATGGCTCCATATTAAGCCAAGGAATCACAAACAATTTGCCCATTTTAATAAATGCCACTCCTTTGATCTGAAACAGGTTTCACATACATTGTTATAATCCACACTTAAAATCTGCATTGATGAGCAATTCTTCTTCCCACGTTCTTGAAGGAATTTTCAGTGCCATCACAAGCATGTGCTGTCCAAACTTATTCCACAATATGTTCTGTGCCATATCCTTTTCTATTGCATGTATTCCAATCACGGCCATTAACCATCCATAAGGAGCACTCTGCTCATTCCACATTACCAACATGAACAACAGCTGAACCACATCCATCAGGACTACTACTACCTTGCATCATGTCTTACAAGAAAGAATATTTTCTCCAAAACCCTTTATGCCTCTTCCCCAAAATGATATTCCATTAGCCACACAACCTACAAAATATCCAGTTTCATTTTTATGCCACTCTTCCATCCATACTCTAGCCAGGAAAGTGATATCCATGAGAAAGACAAGTCCAAGCTCTGACTCGTGCTTTCCCCCATACATTATGTCCTAATACTGCCATACCACTAATCTACCCTATTTCTCTTAAAGGTAAACTTGTGTGAATGCAGCCACAACATACATTAACTCACTGTTAACTCACTGCAACAACAGCATGGTTTCCCAGTCTTTGGTGAATAATTGTGTTTTTTGGAAGCCACTGGTTGCATTCCTGTCACAATGTAGCTCGTTATGTATTATCTTTAACGTCATAACCTTTGTGAACAGCTGTATCATAGTCAATAATATGAAATAATAATTCACGGAAAGTTCCGGTTGAGAAGTTAATCAACATGCATGCAGCCAAATAACATGTCAGGTACACCAAAATCATAAGAAACATATAAAAAGGAATTAAAGATCAAGTAAGGGAAAAATTCTTACTCTGGTAAGAATAAATGTGTCCAGCTGCTTGGCGAAAGAAGAATTTCTTTAACATCATCAACAGACAAAGTTGCATCAGGTAATTCAGAAATTCTTAAACTAATTATGCGTTCAAAATGAGGCTGTTTCTTAACCACAAGTCTCTCAGCCTTACTCCACAGTTCTTTTGGTACATTTTTGTCACACCAAGAAAATTCTGAACATGCAGCTTTGAGGATTAGTTGTGACTTGGCACAGGCTGCAAATAATTCTCTCATCCAAAGTGCTGCAACCCTCTGCTGGTGTTGTTCTAACTGTATATCTGCAGTTGCCGAGGCAAGTCGACACAGAAGTGTAGGTAAAATATTGAGGTTCTGTTGCAACAAGTTTAGCATAGGGCTCCAGATTTCAATTAACCATGGTGCTAGATGATCAGACTCATCTGAAAATAATTAATTATTCTTTTAGTTCTCATGAGCAACTAAACACATGTATGGTATTAAAAATAAAGTTCAAGCATCAAATAGGTAAACAGAAAAGGAACATGTAACAGAAAGTATAGCAATAATGCAAAAATGCTGCTCACCGCTAGCAACTCCCCATGGATGAATGTTACATAAAAACCCCTGCATTCCTACGAAATTCTTTCATCTTTAGTGAATGAAGATAGAATGCCACAGTTTGGCCTCTATTATTGATTTCTTTGAAGTAAGCTCTACAGACTGAGATGCTTTTTTGCCTAACTGTTATAACAGTGCTGTATAAGTCATGTAAGCTACTTTCCCGATTTAAACTAAACAAACATGAACAAAATAAAAATATACAATAAAGCTATGAAAACAATCTATGACCTGAAAATATTTATGGTGGTTATTTTCACATGTATGTTCTCCATCCCTGTATTTGTTCCTCACAACTTCGCAGGAGGAAACTTTGTGTACAATGGTTCTCACCAACCATGAAGTCTCAATCTATAACACTTTTCTCTTCTTTTTCTTCTTCTAATATTATTATTATTATTCCCTTTCATCTCTCTCTCTCTCTCTCTCTCTCTCTCTCTCTCTCTCTCTCTCTCTCTCACACACACACACACACACACACACACACACACACACACACACACACACACACACACCTCTTTCTGCATTGGATTCTTAGTGATGTATTTTTTTTAAGATGGTGCCTCAAATAACTTTTAAATATTTAAAAAAAATCAGAGTTCACTCCCATGAGCTGACAAAAATACCTCTTTATTACATCCAACTTTCCCTCAGACCATCAGGTATCAAAAGATATTAAAAACAGCTTACATAGCAGCATAAAACATATGGCATCAAATGGCATAAAATCCATCATAAATCAATGTTATGTATTTTACTACGTATTTGAAATATCTTCAATACCTGATGATCTGAGGGCAAACAGGTTGTAATAAAGATGTATTTATCAGCAGCTCATAGCAGTGAACTATGGCTATAAGTGTTTCCCCTCCCCCCCAAAATATTTGTTATACTGCCACACACTGATTTGCCTCTAATTTTGTCCCATACCTACAATCAATTTTTTCCCATTGACCCAGCATCCGTGGTAAATTTTCCTCAATTTTTCAACCCTTACTAGTCTTAACCCCCCCCCCCCCCCCCCCATGAACCATGGAGCTTGCCGTTGGTGGGGAGGCTTGCGTGCCTCAGCGATACAGATAGCCGTACCGTAGGTGCAACCACAACGGAGGGGTATCTGCTGAGAGGCCAGACAAACGTGTGGTTCCTGAAGAGGGGCAGCAGCCTTTTCAGTAGTTGCAAGGGCAACAGTCTGGATGATTGACTGATCTGGCCTTGTAACAATAACCAAAACGGCCTTGCTGTGCTGGTACTGCGAACGGCTGAAAGCAAGGGGAAACTACAGCCGTAATTTTTCCCGAGGGCATGCAGCTTTACTGTATGATTACATGATGATGGCGTCCTCTTGGGTAAAATATTCTGGAGGTAAAATAGTCCCCCATTCGGATCTCCGGGCGGGGACTACTCAAGAGGATGTCGTTATCAGGAGAAACAAAACTGGCGTTCTACGGATCGGAGCGTGGAATGTCAGATCCCTTAATCGGGCAGGTAGGTTAGAAAATTTAAAAAGGGAAATGGATAGGTTGAAGTTAGATATAGTGGGAATTAGTGAAGTTCGGTGGCAGGAGGAACAAGACTTCTGCTCAGGTGACTACAGGGTTATAAACACAAAATCAAATAGGGGTAATGCAGGAGTAGGTTTAATAATGAATAGGAAAATAGGAATGCGGGTAAGCTACTACAAACAGCATAGTGGACGCATTATTGTGGCCAAGATAGATACGAAGCCCACACCTACTACAGTAGTACAAGTTTATATGCCAACTAGCTCTGCAGATGACGAAGAAATTGAAGACATGTATGATGAAATAAAAGAAATTATTCGGATTGTGAAGGGAGACGAAAAGTTAATAGTCATGGGTGACTGGAATTCGAGTGTAGGAAAAGGGAGAGAAGGAAACATAGTAGGTGAATATGGATTGGGGGACAGAAATGAAAGAGGAAGCCGCCTGGTCGAATTTTGCACAGAGCACAACATAATCATAACTAACACTTGGTTTAAGAATCATGAAAGAAGGTTGTATACATGGAAGAACCCTGGAGATACTAAAAGGTATCAGATAGATTATATAATGGTAAGACAGAGATTTAGGAACCAGGTTTTAAATTGTAAGACATTTCCAGGGGCAGATGTGGACTCTGACCACAATCTATTGGTTATGACCTGTAGATTAAAACTGAAGAAACAGCAAAAAGGTGGGAATTTAAGGAGATGGGACCTGGATAAACTAAAAGAACCAGAGGTGGTACAGAGATTCAGGGAGAGCATAAGGGAGCAATTGACAGGAATGGGGGAAATAAATACAGTAGAAGAAGAATGGGTAGCTTTGAGGGATGAAGTAGTGAAGGCAGCAGAGGATCAAGTAGGTAAAAAGACGAGGGCTAGTAGAAATCCTTGGGTAACAGAAGAAATATTGAATTTAATTCATGAAAGGAGAAAATATAAAAATGCAGTAAGTGAAACAGGCAAAAAGGAATACAAACGTCTCAAAAATGAGATCGACAGGAAGTGCAAAATGGCTAAGCAGGGATGGCTAGAGGACAAATGTAAGGATGTAGAGGCCTATCTCACTAGGGGTAAGATAGATACCGCCTACAGGAAAATTAAAGAGACCTTTGGAGATAAGAGAACGACTTGTATGAATATCAAGAGCTCAGATGGAAACCCAGTTCTAAGGAAAGAAGGGAAAGCAGAAAGGTGGAAGGAGTATATAGAGGGTCTATACAAGGGCGATGTACTTGAGGACAATATTATGGAAATGGAAGAGGATGTAGATGAAGATGAAATGGGAGATATGATACTGCGTGAAGAGTTTGACAAAGCACTGAAAGACCTGAGTCGAAACAAGGCCCCCGGAGTAGACAACATTCCACTGGAACTACTGACGGTCTTGGGAGAGCCAGTCCTGACAAAACTCTACCATCTGGTGAGCAAGATGTATGAAACAGGCGAAATACCCTCAGACTTCAAGAAGAATATAATAATTCCAATCCCAAAGAAAGCAGGTGTTGACAGATGTGAAAATTACCGAACTATCAGCTTAATAAGTCACAGCTGCAAAATACTAACACGAATTCTTTACAGACGAATGGAAAAACTAGTAGAAGCCAACCTTGGGGAAGATCAGTTTGGATTCCGTAGAAACACTGGAACATGTGAGGCAATACTGACCTTACGACTTATCTTAGAAGAAAGATTAAGGAAAGGCAAACCTACGTTTCTAGCATTTGTAGACTTAGAGAAAGCTTTTGACAATGTTGACTGGAATACTCTCTTTCAAATTCTAAAGGTGGCAGGGGTAAAATACAGGGAGTGAAAGGCTATTTACAATTTGTACAGAAACCAGATGGCAGTTATAAGAGTCGAGGGACATGAAAGGGAAGCAGTGGTTGGGAAGGGAGTAAGACAGGGTTGTAGCCTCTCCCCGATGTTGTTCAATCTGTACATTGAGCAAGCAGTAAAGGAAACAAAAGAAAAATTCGGAGTAGGTATTAAAATTCATGGAGAAGAAAGAAAAACTTTGAGGTTCACCGATGACATTGTAATTCTGTCAGAGACAGCAAAGGACTTGGAAGAGCAGTTGAATGGAATGGACAGTGTCTTGAAAGGAGGATATAAGATGAACATCAACAAAAGCAAAACAAGGATAATGGAATTTAGTCTAATTAAGTCGGGTGATGCTGAGGGAATTAGATTAGGAAATGAGGCACTTAAAGTAGTAAAGGAGTTTTGCTATTTGGGGAGCAAAATAACTGATGATGGTCGAAGTAGAGAGGATATAAAATGTAGGCTGGCAATGGCAAGGAAAGCGTTTCTGAAGAAGAGAAATTTGTTATCATCGAGTATAGATTTAAGTGTCAGGAAGTCATTTCTGAAAGTATTCGTATGGAGTGTAGCCATGTATGGAAGTGAAACATGGACGATAAATAGTTTGGACAAGAAGACAATAGAAGCTTTCGAAATGTGGTGCTACAGAAGAATGCTGAAGATTAGATGGGTAGATCACATAACTAATGAGGAAGTATTGAATAGGATTGGGGAGAAGAGAAGTTTGTGGCACAACTTGACCAGAAGAAGGGATTGGTTGGTAGGACATGTTCTGAGGCATCAAGGGATCACCAATTTAGTATTGGAGGGCAGCGTGGAGGGTAAAAATCGTAGAGGGAGACCAAGAGATGAATACACTAAGCAGATTCAGAAGGATGTGGGTTGCAGTAGGTACTGGGAGATGAAAAGGCTTGCACAGGATAGAGTAGCATGGAGGGCTGCATCAAACCAGTCTCAGGACTGAAGACCACAACAACAACAACACTAGTCTTACTCCAACCCTTTCCTCTCTTCTGTCAGGATAGGGAACCCTTAGTACCAAAATACAGCATTTTTTTGTATTTACTTTTTCACATGTGTCCATCTGCTTTTTCTTAAGGTTTCCTCTACCCAAAAAATAAGTGATGAAGTTCAAGAATACCACTTGACAACCAATATTAAATAATTAAAATGTTTGTAAACAATACCTGTGCTATCCGCTGTGAACATGTTCCATATACCAGCAGGTGGTATAAATACCTGACCACTCAGTAAATAGTCAACAGCTTTGTCACGTATGACAGGTGAACACTTATTCCTTTTGATGTAGTTTAACAACTTTTTCTCCAAACTTTCTGCTGCATTTTTGAGAGGCATCAATTCATCTGCATTCACTATACCTTTAGGCTGCTTCTTTTTACTTGTATTAGCAAGAAATGTTTCAACTTCGTTCCTTGCTCCTCTAAATCCTGCATCTTTAATAGCTGTAATCTGCTTCAAAAACTTCCTGGAAAAGAAAAAAAATCTGCAATTTTGGAATATTGAGCTCTCGTTCCTGTGGATGTAGAAAAATGATAATGAACTAAAGATTGGTCCACCTTTTTGATAGCACAAAATTACTTTTTTGCTTTACTACCCAAATACATTTCACCACAGTTAAGACATCCTCAGTAGGCTTTTCTCTTATAATTTTCCTGACATACATACATACAGATTTTATTTAGGTTAGGAAATATGTTACATCAGATTTTGTTGTTATTTAGATTACCTGTGTACATGGCACATTGCATGTGTCCTGTGGCTGCCAAAAGGAATCAGGCACAGGTCTAAATTAATATGGCATGTCATCTACAGACATATGGGACATTAGGATATCATCTACACTGAATTATTGTTTATAAAACAGCCTTTAAAATATATATTCCAGCAAAAAATCATGTCATATGCTACTTTTTGGCCTTTGTTGCATTTGGTTTGTATTTGTGTGCCAAACACGTTTTTGTTGTTTTTGTGTGGTTAGAATTACCTGTGGACATCGGTAAAAATTTGTGAGGCTTTAGTAAGTACAACTACCTGGTGTGGGTTGTAATTCATGGATTATGTTTTGTACTTTAACAGCATTTATTCATGTTTTCTCCTGCTCGTTTGTGAATTCTATGTCTTGTTATGTTATTGTGGTTTTGACACACATTTCACAGAACAATTTACATTTTTGATGTGCTTTTGACGGTCATTTGTTTCACAGTTTTGTTTCAAATTGATGGCCATAAATTCTGTATTTGTTCCAATGGTTTTCATTCAGAGAGAGAGAGAGAGAGAGAGAGAGAGAGAGAGAGAGAGAGAGAGAGATAAGAGTTTTTGATATTTCATTTAAGGCACTGTATAGTGTTTTGTTGCAGAGTAATGTGTGATCATTGATGCCTTTATTGCCCTGAGTGACAGCTTTTTGGATGTCCTAGTTTTCTTCTACTGTTAAAAAATGTACAAATAATACTGCATTTTAGGGTCTGGTGGTCTGTTTCTGTGCCACTGGGTTGGTGGCTGTTTTTCATGTGGTGGTTTGTAAATCTGTAATGTGTGCTGTCACTTTTCAGTGCTCTTAAATGTTCTGAGTATCTTACGCTGAAATTTCTACATGTTTGTCCACTATATACTTAATCACAGTCTTTGCAGGTCAGGAGGTATATACTTGCCTTGTTGAATTTTTCTATGGTGATATACACGTGAAAAATATTAAAGTGTGTACACAGCTATTTTATTCCACCTAGAGCCTATCGCTACTACAGGTGTCATTTAAACTTTTGTTCACATGAACTAGTACATTCTTCAAAACCAGTTATGTTTATTGAACCATTAACTTTTTTGAAAACTCATGATCTGCACAACAGCTATATGCACAGTATCTTTGTACTAACCCACTGGGCTCACGTAAGTTCGATTTCTCTTCTTTCTTTGTTTTTTTTTTCCTGTTTTTACTGTCTTCCATCTTCTACCTTTGTTGTTCTGTCCATGTTTTTCATATTTTATTATTTCTTGTCTCAAAAGCCTTCTAAATTTACTATTTTATTCTTAAAAATACTCATTTCTAACTCTTGGATGTTGTTTCTTTCTGGTTCTTTTCATATTTCTGATATTTGTGATATTGTTGACTTATTTTTCTAGAACTACACGCATTTTTGTTTTGTAAGCCTGTTGTCATTCGTTTGGAGACATATTCAAATAAGGTTAACCTTTGCTTTGCCATTACTTCTGATATTTTCTATATTTTTGGTAAATATCCACATTACTTCTCATTTTCAACCTTCTCTGGTTTGAATTGCACCCATTATTTTTCCAATAATTTGTCTTTCAAGTTTCTCTACTCTGTCCATTGTTAAGAATTCACATGCATATTAACATTCTGGTCTTAGCACTGTAGCACAGTGTTTTAATTTTATATTCCTAGATAATTAGTTCTTGTTGCAATATTTTTAGTAAAACCATGCATGCTTTACATTTATTAACTTTTACATCTATTGTAAATTTTCCTAGTGCTTTCTACTGAGCAGTTTCACCACGATATTTCAATTTACTAACTCATTATTTTACCTTTATGTGATTTTATGAATTTTTTTATATTTGTCATGAATTTTGTTTTTTCAGCCGAAATGCTGAGAACAATTCTTTCCAGAAGATTTATCGAAGTACCTGGTTCTGTAAGATTTTCTGATAGTACCGCAAAAGTCACACAATTTACATTAATTCCATTTGAATTCCTTCCCAAAATTATTTGTTCAATTCGGTGACCTTTTCAACTCCATATTCCAGATACTTAAATTTTTTTTTGCTAACAGTTAAACACTAAAGGTGATAAGCCATTTTCTTGTCCAACACTAGTTTTTATTTCAAATGGCTGAGATAATTCTCACATACATTTCAACTTAAATAATGTGTGCCAATTTGCCTTAACATAAAATTCTCTACTAATTTTATGTACTTTTTCTCTGACTACAGATTCCAATGATTTCTTGGAATCAATGACTTATACTGTTATAGATTTGCTGGTTAACACAATGTGACAAATTACTGATTTTAAATGAAAAATCTGTTCTGTGCATGATCATCTCTTTGAAATACCACACTCATATTCTCCCAGTTATTTGTCAAAAGTTTCTTCAGCTCTGTTCATGACAATTTTTGAAAACATTTTATAAGCCACTAGTATTATATAACTGGCACTCCTCTGCTGACAATTTGTTTGTTTCCCTTTTTCTGTAGTGATTTGAGTAATAATATTTTCTGCTCTTCTGGTATCTTGTCAGTTTTCCAAATGTTTTCAAAAGGCAGTGTAGATCTTTTATAGTCTCTGGTTCTTATCATTTCAACAATTCTGCTAAAATTGAGTTTTCACCACTTGCTTTGTTGTTTTTAGAAGTTGCCTTTGTTAATTTCTAGCTCTGTTAGAGGAAATTGAGATTTTCCTGTGTCTGAAAATTCTAATTTACCTGTTGGAACTGGACAGTCAAAGAGTCTGTCAAAATGTCTTGCTGAAATATAAATTATTCAATCCTAATTTTGCATTTTCACTTTTGAAAAAAATACTTAGCCCTTGATACCATTAAGCCCACGTTTCAAGGACTGGTAAAAATTTTAAAATTATCAAAAGTTTTTTTGATTTTATGGATTACTTTTGATGTTTCTTTTCTCAGTTGTCTCTACTGCTCTAGGTGATTGTTTTGTTTTTGAACATCTCACTTTCTCAATCTATTAGCTCTGTATTCTGGTCTTGTTCACACTCATCACTCTACCATGTATTATTTTCATTTTTAGATAGTCCTAAAGCTTCCTCTGCCACTTTAGTGATTTTAGTCTCGAGTTCTTGACAATCACATTTTCAGTTGTCTCTATTTCTTCTCTAAATTTTTCTATATTTTCTTATATACAATCAGTTCTACTGGAGCTGTATCTGCTTACTTTCTGGATTTTCTTTTTGTTTTAAATGTGAGAAACTGAGTTTCAGTCTGGTTAGAGACAGAATGATCTGAATCAAATCCTCCCTTTCTGATCACTTTAATACTCATATGTTCCTGTGAAAATGTGTGGACACCAGTTTTAACTAGAATATTTTATACAAACTGATCAGTCTTTTATTACTGTTTATTTTTAAGTGTGCTCGATATTCTACTATTGTAATGTCTCTTGCAGCGGTCTCTCCGCGATATTTTCAGAAATTTTATAAATTATATAACTCAGTACATATCTCGAAATATCTCTTCTTATCTTACCGATTATCAATGCAAAGTAGTTTCAAGCCCAATTATTCCTTGGAGCGTCCATTTACTCCATTGAATAGCTTCTCTGCTATCTATGTTTTCTCTTATGAAAAGAATGAAGGAATTCTTGCCGATTAGTCGTGAAAGAAGGAGGATGTATATGTATGTATTGTTGAGCTAGTCGCCATCTTTATGATATTCTGTATGAGAAGGAATTTAATACATGAACTAAACTAAAGTAAGTGTGTTCGCGTATTATTTAACTGATAACTGATTATTATTGACAGTGTCTGCTTACTACGCTGTGTTGCACGGGATCAGTGGGGAACGTCTGATTTACACTGGATGAACCTGCCGTTTTGTATGCTCAAGATATCCAGTTACTTCAAATAAATAGGCTAACACGGTCTTACCAGCAGATCTCCAGTCTTCCCCATGTGATCACCGAAAGTTAATAATTATTACAAATGTTTCCAGGAGATCAACTGACAATTTTTGTCGCACCGAGACTTCGAAATTGCTTCACTGCCTTACGGAATTTAAGTTAAGCTCAATTTAATCAGGATAGAACAGTATTGAACTGTGTGAATGTGATAAGCCTGCTTTGTGAATGAAAATTCCCTTAACATACGCATGGTTTTACTATCCTGATCAGTGAAGCTAAATCAGGCCGGTGTGAGAGAGGTTTTTAAATTTTAGATACACAAAAAAAATATTAAACTATGACAGTCTCAAATTTCCTGTTTTTCACAATGTGTGCATTAGTGTCACCAAGCAGTATTTTAGTACAGACTGTAATGAAGCGGCATATAGTTGTTATTAAAAATCATGATTTTCAATAACTTCTAGAAGCTGCAAATCCCTAAAATAATCTTACCATTTCCGTTCCGGTCCCTTATTAAGTCCTTGTTCTGAAAGTTAATCTACACATTCAGGCTAAACCTGTAATCTTGTGCTTCCACCAATCATCTGTGTAAGCTACAGCAATGGAAACTCAAGAGAAAAAGTGACAACTATCACAAATTCTCTTATGAGATATTAATGTTGAGCTGTCTCCAACCTACTGGTTGATTTTAACACCACAGTGCTTCATGCCCTCATTTTCCTCACTTGTGAAAAACTCTTCCCACCTCTCCCCACCCCACTACCTCCAACCAATCAGCTTTCAGGGAAAATGAGTTGATCACTTAATTCAAGCCATAAAAGAAGTCTTCTTTTCCCATATTCACTGAGCAAGAAAAAGTTGAAACTTGTGTCAACTATTGGAAAAACTCTCATGACCAAGTAGAGGCAAAATTCTGGACATTTTAATTTGCAGTCATCAAGCCACAGTCTTTGTTAATATATAGTTTCCAATGTATAAACCACTGCTTGAAATATTAAGCAATAGAAGTTTACAAAAGGTTTCACTCAAAACTTGTAAAAGGAAAGGTTTCTTGTTAACTGCATTTAGGTTGGTCAGTGTCATGGTTACCAATGACTGTATCAAGTCAAGAGGAGTGAGAATAAAACATGTAAAATCTTTGTTTTCAGAATGTTATGAAAATAGTAAAAGCCATAAAATAAAATATTTCAACTTACAATCCGATAAAATGTAGGCGTATTTCAAATACTTCAATCTGTTTATCAGGGGTATGTGGCTGGCTGATCACAAGTATTTTTTTAAAAATATTCCTTGCAGATAGACTGGCATACCAAAACTCCATTCATTCATCTGACTCATGTCCATTCAGCCTGCAAACATTCATAACATTTGAAAGACTATACTGATCAGAATTATATGTAATCAGTTCCATGTTTATGTTATCAGTGCCCAGCAACTTTTTCCTTTTTTTTTCATGGATCACTTTTTGCAGCTCTTCAATTATCATCAAATCAACACAGTCATTGGTATTGGTGTTTATTTCTGGTCCTTCTTCATTATCAGTCCATAAACATTTAAAGTACTGTAACCATTGGGTCAATCGATATGAAGTGGTCCAGGGATGGTTGCTTGCCCATTTTCAAATGTTTGAATTTCTTTATATGTAATTGCCCTATATTTGAGAAGTTCAAAACAGTTTTTTAAAATAATTTATCTTGTACCTTTACTGGATGGCGGCCATTTTTATTTGTAGGCATGCGGCAATTTTTCAGTCTGGAGACATCAGCGAAAATTTGAATATATCTGCACTGGGTTAAGTTGCAACATTGCAATTGACATGATTGTTTTAGAAAAGTGTTGTCTACAACATTAGCTATTACACAAAATACCCTAAATTCAAAAATAACCAGTCAAAATTACCTCCAAAGTTTGGTATCCAAATTTTCAAAAATCCACTTTTTAGGCCCAAAAATAACAAACAAGGAGTGATTTATGGGAGTATTTTTTTCCTGTAGTTAGATATCATACACTACCAGCCTCATATACAGCAGGAACACTTACAAATGTTTCCTGAATTTTTGAAATTTGAAAATTTTCATTTTTTGTAAAGTTTGGGGTTAGTTATCTCAGGTGGGACTGAATACAAAAATGATTTTTGCACAGTTTGTACACCTATATGAGTGCAATGTACTGTAAAAATTTCAGCATTGACATGTGACTGAACAAAGATATAAATTTTTGAAAATGAGGAAATAATTCACATTACTCTACTACTGATGTTGCCTATTCATATGTGATATTAGCAGGATATAATCAATTATTATTGAAGCAAGGTAGTGAATTATATACAAAAAGTGGAAACATCGCCGAAATTAACATTTATAATATTTTAACATACTTAAACATTTTCAATTAACATCCTCTTCCGGTCACCTGAGGGTTAAGAAAAGCTGCTTTTCTTTATCTATATAGCAGCGCAGTCTGAACTCTAGGGTTTCTTAGGATTCTGTCAATTTCATTGGGGTCATTTCCAGTTACAGTAGAGGAAGATGAGAAACATTTGACATTAAACATATTTTCCATCATGATTTTAATCCATGGCTACAGTTGCAGTAGCACTCGGATAGAGTATAGCATCAATAATGTCAGCATCATAACATTGCTGTAGTGGTGGCTAAAGCAAAAAAGGCAGATTTCATGCAAAGTAAAAGATGAAAGAAACTGTAATTTACCAGTAAAATAACCACCTCACAGTCAAAAATTAAAATTTTCTAGCTCATTGTCACCTTTATATTAATCAAAATTTGTTCAGAATTTATCATAATTAATTGTAAATATCTAGTGAACTAAGGACATTTCCGCCATAGTTCTGGAAGTCCAACTACAACTGGTCACTAAACATTTGCTGGATGGCACTCAATCTTACTACCTATATTATTGGCCATTAAGGGCATCCCTTTCCTTAGTCATTGATTAATGATGGCGCAAATCCACATATGACTGAGTAAGGTACCTGTTTGTTCAAACAAATTCAAGATACCTGTTTATTCAAATATCTTATGACGAGGGTATTCTACACAGCTTAAGTAGGAATTGAGGTAGCTGATTATGTAGCTAATTGTAACATACAGAACCTGTACAGTGACTGTCATTTTGGTTGCGCAGCACGAGACGTGGGACTTAGGGAAAGTAGGAAAGGTGTGGACGGGGCCTAATAAGTTACTGTTGGTTGCACAGAAAAAACACATTTTATTTTTAAAAAACAACAAACTCTCAACAATCTTATTTTTAAAAATTTTACTACACTGGCAGCTGAAAGCCTTATTAGAAGAATTGCAAGTTATTGTCGGCTGAAGGCCACAAGCAATGTTACACACAATCAACAGCTGAAGGCCTGATTAAGAAGGTCCAAAATTATTCAGCGGCTGAAGGCCAGAAGCAATTTCAAAAATACACAATGGCTGAAGGCCTGATATACCAATAAGGTGGACAATTACACGTTAAAAATACGAAAAACCCTTTTAACAATTTTAATAACTGTCATAAGTTACAGTTACAGTTGAAGGCCTTGTAAAGACAGAACTGAAACTATTCGTCGACTGAAAACCACAGTCAATGTCAATTAATGGCTGCAGGCCAAAATTACAAGTGGGGATGGCAATAACATGTTACAACATTAGGGTAAATTTAAAACAATTATGACAACTTGTTCAAGTAAGACAGAGTGATCGACAGACAGTGCTCCCTGGATCGACCTGAGGAAGGTGACTACAGCTCTGTAAGTTGCGAGACAGGCAACCAAGAGTTGTACTCACGTAACAGGATGGCAACTCACACTAGGGGTAGCTTAAGTGCCGACCAACTGGCTAACCCCTCGCTGGTCCATCGGAAGCCGAACTGAATTCCATTCTTAACACCTCTCCAAATCCAGTACGGAGACAGCATTAAAATAACTGCCCATTCAGAAGCACAAGATACGCACCAACAACTCACAATACTAAAATCAGTCACCGTGAAATGAACCCAGATGAATAATATTGGCACAAAAACAGAGAAGCCAGAAGCGGTCAGAAAACCAAATCCTCATCATCCGCTGCGACGGCCGACCGAATGACCAACCGACGGTTGTTTCCACTCACGTCAGGCACAGAAAAGATCCCAGTTTAAATTGTCAACTTACAACTTATTGCCATGCGACAGGCGGGCGGACACACACACACACACACACACACACACACACACACACACACACACACACACACACACACACACACAGAGAGAGAGAGAGAGAGAGAGAGAGAGAGAGAGAGAGAGGGCGGGGGAGAGAGGAAGGGGGGGGGGGGGCAGGGAGGTGAAAGTTGCACTACTCGAATATCACGGTCCATTCAACTAAAACTTCCTGAATCCGGTCCTTGACATAGTTGTGCACTCTCGCAACCACATCCATCTGTCGGACAGTGCATGTGTGTCACCAGCGGACGGGAGAGTACTGGCTGTCCGGCCCTGACTGCTGCTCCGTCCCAACTCAACTCCCTGGGCACACAACGACCCAGAAATACTAGAGGCCGCTCCAAAGATGGTACCACAGTAAGCACTTTCGATAAGCGCTGCTGCTGCTGCCACTCATGGACAGGCAAGGCAAGCAAATGTAGTGGCACAAGTGAACACACTAAGAAAACGAGATGCCACTATCGCTATTACAAGATACCAAGCTATGAACGACATCAACACAAGCCGCACATGGCTCACAGCAGACACAAATATTTTTTATGCAGTTATCTGCAGAATTAATGTAATTATGACAATGAACACAGTTGTCAGTTTTCGGATTATTCAAATAGATGCAATCAAAATATACTTAGTTTTCAAACTGAATTAAATGTTTATTTTAAAAACAGCTGCGCATTATTTAACTTCAAAGTGAGCAATATTTAATCGATAACCAAAATTTATCTTTGGTCTCATAGATGGATGTTTGCGTTTAATTACTCATAATGACAGCATATACACTGCATTAACAAAATCAAAATAATAATTAAATTGCAATGGAGGAGAAATCATTAACCTTGATGGTGACTAACTATCATTCAACATTTCACTGCACTCATTAACTGTAAAATAAGAAAACCAGTATCATCTGAATGTAAAGATGTCATGACACATCATAATTTTTGTACAATTCACAACAGGACTAACAATAAGCAAAAATTTATTTGTAGCTGTACTCAATTGTCATATCTTTTTCCCTTGGCCCAAGAAGTTTAGCGTAACTCACCATCTTTAACAGCATACCTGCTTGCTTGATGCTGATGGGGCATACAGTAGACCGAACAAGTTGCTTACTATTTCCATTCAAGTGTTACGAGCTTTTAATTTCATTCTTAACTTGCTCTTGAGGGAAACATCAGGTTGTGTAGCAGGATCGGTTGCCCTATTTGCACATCAGTGCTTGTAGAGCAGGATGAAATAGATAGACCTTAATTAGAGTTACTGGTCCTTAAACAGAGAACCGACTAGAGGTGATAACATATTAGACCTTGTGGTGACAAACAGACCCGAACTATTTGAAACAGTTAACGCAGAAGAGAGAATCAGCTATCATAAAGCCGTAAATAGAAATATTAAAAAAAGGTAGGAAGATTTTTCTGTTTAGCAAAAGTGACAAAAAGCAGATTTCAGAGCACTTGATGGCTCAACACAAACGTTTTGTCTGAAGTACAGATAATGTTGAGGATCAGTGGACAAAGTTCAAAACCATCGTACAATATGCATTAGATGAGTATGTGCTAAGCAAGATCGTAAGAGATGGAAAAGAGCCACCATGGTACAACAACCGAGTTAGGAAACTGCTGCGGAAGCAAAGGGAACTTCACAGCAAACATAAACATAGACAAAGCCTTGCAGACAAACAAACAAAATGTAGTGTGAGGAGGGCTATGCCAGAGGCGTTCAATGAATTTGAAAGTAAAGTACTATGTACTGACTTTGCAGAAAATCCTAAGAAATTTTGGTCTTAAGTCAAATTGGTAGGTGGATCAAAACAAAATGTCCAGACACTCTGTGACCAAAATATGGTACTGAAACAGAGGATGACAGACAAAAGGCCGAAATAATAAATGTCTTTTTCCAAAGCTGTTTCACAAAGGAAGACTGCACTGTAGTTCCCTCTGTAGATTGTCGCACAGATGACAAAATGGTAGATATCGAAATAGACGACAGAGGGATAAAGAAACAATTAAAATCGCTCAAAAGAGGAAAGGCCGCTGGACCTGGTGGGATACCAGTTCGATTTTACACAGAGTATGCGAAGGAATTTGCCCCCTTCTTGCAGCGGTGTACCGTAGGTCTCTAGAAGAGCATAGCGTTCCAAAGGATTGGAAAAGTGCACAGGTCATCCCCGTTTTCAAGAAGGGATGTCTAACAGATGTGCAGAACTATGGACCTAAATCTCTAACGTCGATCAGTTGTAGAATTTGGAACACGTATTATGTTCGAGTATAATGACTTTTCTGGAGACTAGAAATCTACTCTGTGTAGGAATCAGCATGGGTTTCGAAAAAGATGATCGTGTGAAACCCAGCTAGCGCTATTCATCCACGAGACTCAGAGGGCCATGGACACGGCTTCCCAGGTAGATGCCGTGTTTCTTGACTTCCGCAAGGCATTCGATACAGTTCCTCACAGTTGTTTAATGAACATAGTAAGAGCATATGGACTATCAGACCAATTGCGTGATTGGATTGAAGAGTTCCTAGATAACAGAACACAGCATGTCATTCTCAATGGAGAGAAGTCTTCCGAAGTAAGAGTGATTTCAGGTGTGCCGCAGGGGAGTCATAGGACCGTTGCTATTCACAATATACATAAATGACCTTGTGGATAACATCGGAAATTTACCGAGGCTTTTTGCGGATGATGCTGTGGTATATCGAGAGGTTGTAACAATAGAAAATTGTACTGAAATGCAGGAGGATCTGCAACGAATTGACGCATGGTGCAGGGAATGGCAATTGAATCTCAATGTAGACAAGTGTAATGTGCTGTGAATACATAAAAAGAAAGATCCTTTATCATTTAGTCACAATATAGCAGGTCAGCAACTGAAAGCAGTTAATTCCATAAAGTATCTGGGAGCACGCATTAGGAGTGATTTAAAATGGGATGATCATATAAAGTTGATCGTCGGTAAAGCAGATGACTGACATTCATTGGAAGAATCCTAAGGAAATGCAATCCGAAAACAAAGGAAGTAGGTTACAGTACACTTGTTCGCCCACTGCTTGAATATTGCTCACCAGTGTGGGATCCGTACCAGATAGGGTTGATAGAAGAGATAGAGAAGATCCAAGGGAGAGCAGCGCACTTTGTTACAAGATCATTTAGTAATCGCGAAAGCGTTACGGAGATGATAGATAAACTCCAGTGGAAGACTTTGCAGGAGAGACGCTCAGTAGCTCGGTGCAGGCTTTTGTTGAAGTTTCGAGAACATACCTTCACCGAGGAGTCAAGCAGTATATTGCTCCCTCCTACGTATATCTCGCGAAGAGACCATGAGGATAAAATCAGAGAGATTAGAGCGCACACAGAGGCATACTGACAATCTTTCTTTCCACAAACAATACGAGACTGGAATAGAAGGGAGAACTGATAGAGGTGCTCAAGGTACACACTGCCACACACCATCAGGTGGCTTGCGGAGTATAGATGTACATGTAGAAAAGGAGATAACAACAGCACAATATCTCCACTTAGGTAGTCAGTACTAAATTGGGCATTCAACCACCATCGTAGTTCTAAACAGTTAGTATAACACCACACCATTCACTGGGCACTCTTATCATTCTAATCTTACAGCTGTTAGTATCATCTACTTTCATTGATTATAATATACATGCTGCGGATGCTTTGCCCCCCCCCCCCTCCAGGATACACAAAAAAAAGGGGGGGGGGGGATTAAATGTGGCTCACAAATGATATTTTCTAATTTCAGTACACCTAAAGCATAGGAAATCCAGAAGAATAGGAGATTAACCAAACTGGGAGAAGGGTGTCTTTATCCATTTCCTAATGTTCTTCCAGTTTGAACTTAATTTAGTTCCTGACAGTTTCACACGAACAGCCCCTTTAGGCTATCAGAATAATTGTACAGAAATTATCAAAGTTAATTTGGTAGAACACTATTACCATAAGTAGTACCATATTTTGTGTTGAATATGACTCGGAAAGCAATGTTAATTTACTTTCGGTCTGCTTCCTGACAACTTACTGAAGTATTTCTGAACTGCTCCATCTGTTGTGTTGCCTGCATCATTTGCTGCAGGTGGCAGTCACTGTTCGATGCAGATATGAGCAAAGACATTCCCTGTTGTACGAGGTAACTCTTCTTTGCTGCACACCATAATTAGTACAACAACATAGGGCTCATTCTGCTGAAAATGAAGTCAGCAAGTTTTTCCTATCAAAAAGTCTTCCTAACTCTGTTTAAAGCATGCTTTAACCTGAAACAAAGCCTTTAATGGTTGCTGGCAATTTATTGAAAATGGGTGTCCCTGAATATTGGACCCCTTTATGAACCAAGGTAAGTGATTTTAGGTATTAATAGAGATCGTTCTTTTCCTTAGTATTGATACTAAGTATGAGGTCTGCACAGAAAGTAATGAACTGCGTATTTTTTGTTCAACACAATGAGAATTTCACACACAAAAGAATGGCGTTTTATATACACACCCCATTTTTCCACATAATCTCCATCCCATTCTATGGCCTTCCTCCAGCACTAAACAAGGGCTGTATGCCCTGTCAGTAGCAATGCTTGTCCTGGTGGCGGAGCCAGTGCTTCAGTGTGCAAGTCACCTCCTCATCATCCTTAAAATGTCTTCCACGAATGGCATTCTTTAATGGCCCAAGCAAGTGAAAGCTCGCTGCAACATGTCAGACGTGACAGCTGTAGATGGTCTCCCCGATCTCTGCAAGCTGTGGCACTCCACTGATGACCTCACCCTCCATGCCCAGTGACTAACTGTACTTCTGTTGACATCAGATGCTCCATAGACTTTCCACAAGCATTTGTGAATATTTCCAAGTTTCTTTCTTTGCACTGAGAAATTCAATGATGGCACGCTGCTTGTAACGTACATCACCTACAGATGCCATTTTGAAACTGTCTTGCAGTTACGCTGTGTGTCCGAAATGATGGAAACTTGGCATACTCATTCAGGAGATTTCAAATAATACACACGTGACTTTTGCATATGTAGCATTGTTTCTGGCTGAGAAACAGTGCAGTACATTACTTTCTGGGCAATCCTCATATTTAGCTATTGGTTGGTAAAAGAGATATATTACTTGCAACAAATTTCATTAAGGAATAAATACACTGAGAGACAGTGGTTAGAATACAAAGTTCCTTGAACAGGTTTCTACATGATGTTCTTGAATTTACAACACAAATGATTCTTATCACACTCTTTTGCACGCTAAAAACTTTTGCTCGGTTTGATGAGTTATCCCAGAATATGATCCCATATGACATATTAGAATGAAAGCAAGCAAAGTATGCAAGTTTTTTTTATATTTGTATCTCCTATATTCGACATCATTCTCACTGCAAATACATACTTGATTAGGTGCTTCATCAATTCTGTAGTATACCCTTGCCACCTGAATTTATTATCAAATTGTAAACCCAGAAATTTAACACTGTTAACCTCTTCAATCTGCAAGTCTTCGCATGTTAGCACATGCTGAAAGGAAATCTCTTACAGGTTCTAAACTGAATACAGAGGATGTTTTCAAAGTTTAATAAGAGCAAATTAGCTCTAAAACATTTATTAATGTCGGCGAAAATTTGATTAGCTGCTACTTCTAAATCTGTACTTGACTTGCTACTTATTGCAATGTTTGTATCATCTACAAACAAACAAAAACTTAGGATCTGACACTGTAACAGACAAGAGGTCATTAATGCAACAAGAAAAGTTACGGACACACAACGGAACCTTGAGGAACACAACATGTAACGAATTCCCAATCAGATGAAGACTGACTGTTTACTGCACAGGTATTTCACAATGACACCCTTTGTTTCCTGTTTGTTAGATAAGACTCAAAATATTTCACAGCATTGCCTGTAACACTATAATATTCTATAATTTACTTAAGAGAATGCTGTGATTCACAGTCAAACACTTATGACAGGTCACAGAGAATTCCTGTAGCCTCTCATTTGTTAGCTAATGCATTAAATACATTCTCACTTTAACTGTAATTAACTTTCTCCTTATCAGAACCATTAAGAAATCCAAACTGTGGCTTGGACAATATATTCTTTACTGTCAGATGCTTAAGAAGACACTTTGAAGACACTTTAAGATAACCTTTTCAAATATTTCTGGAAAATTGAAACTGGTTGACAATTTGATGATACCTCTTTATCCCTCTCCTAGTAAAGAGGGTTAACTTTAGCATATTTTATGCCAGTCTGGAAATGTTCTGCTGATAAGAGATTGATTACACAAATAACTTAAGATAGAACTCAATTCGCATGAGCACTCTTTGATATGTTATCAAACCCACCAGAATACTTGGATTTTAAGGATTTTGTGGTGGCCGCTGCTACTTTGGGAGACTTGAATGTCATTTCCATTTAATTGGAGTTATTTTTAAAGACTGGTTTCAGATAGTCCATTTCCCTGTTCACCGAACCTGATAACCCCAAGCTGTCAATAACAGAAACAAAGTTTAAGAGGTTTGCAACACTACACTTTTACCAATGTCTCATTTATTTTTAGAGCTAACTATTCTTCTTCCTTTTTAGCCCTACCTGTCCCCATGTTCACTATATCCCATACAGTTTTCATTTTGTTGCCTGATGTAATTATCTTTTTCTCATAATACAGCTGCTTTGGTTTCTGGATTGCTCGTGCAAAATAATATTTTGCAGTATTCTTTGTAAGGCATTACAATGCTAACATCATAGCCCTTCCTAGATAGTATGTCTCCATTTTGTTCCACATTATATCTTTATTGCTTGTGCAGTCCATGATTTATTTTTTGACTTCTGTTTGATTTGAGTTACCCTTAGGGGAAAAATTTTTCAAAAGCAGAAGTAACTTTACTAATGAATGCTTTGTATTTTCTATTCCAATCAGAAGTATTGTAAATATTTATCTAGGTCATGTCTTTGAGTAATCTCCTAAAATTCTCAGTTTTTGAGTGATTTGTCACCCTCCTTTACTCAGATTTAAGAGATTTTTTTCTGACAAGTTTCAACATGTAACACATGATACTGCATGTCATGATCTGATAGCCCATTTACTATTGGTTTTGTGATATGACTTTTTCCTAGATTTGTCTACGGAGGTATTATCAATAGCAGTCTCAGAGCAATTATGTATCATAGTTGCTAATTTCACAGTAGGGACTAAATATAATGACAGTGTTACTGATTGCAATAATTGTTCACTGGCAGAGCCTACAGATCTTTTTATGAAGAGGTTACAGTTACAGAAGGTGCTTTTTATATACTTACTATTATAAAGGACTTATGAAAAAATTTATTAATATCAATATTCTTGAAACGAAAATCGTTTCTGACAAATGTGGCAACTCCTCCTTTCTTCATATTTTCTCTACAGAAGTAAGAAGCTAACAGGAACCCTGTAACATTTACTGTATCTATACCAGTGGTCACTTGTATGTTAAGAGAGGCAGGATTATATCAGCACAAATAAGCAACTCATAAACTTACCCGTTAGTCTTCAGATATTCTGATGCAATAAGGGTAACTGATTTTGGGCACTGGCTGAATTACGACTGGATAAACCTAATTTCTCTGTCAATTTTTGAATATGTCTAGTTTCAATCAGACAGTCTGCATGAATTGTGTACATTGTAATTTGCTTTCTGGCTGCCTGTTTTATCAACGTGAATGGCGTTTTCAGCCTGTCTCTTAACTCCTTTTTTTTGTGTACACCCTACACTAAAATTACTTCTGTTCTATCACTTGTAACCATTCGTACACTACCGCTCATTAATTACAATACACCCTGGTATTTCAGATTTACAACACCAATCAAACATTATTTCTCACAAAATTATTTACTTCCAAATATATTAGCTCAGGCAGTTTTCCCTTCCCTTTCCTGTTGAGGTGAAGGCCATGCCTAGTATAGTCCCAACTGCTGATAGAGTCAACAGGAACCACAACAATGAGACCCCATACATGATCCAAGCAGCCATTCCACCTCTAAATTAATTCTCCTAACAGAAGAGTTTAAATGAAGCCAATCAAGGTGCCTCAGAACACACACAAGACTAACACTGGTACGTCTCTTTGCTGAAGCTATCTTTACCAGATTACTCTCAATTGAATAATTAGGGTTCCTGTCTATGCTATTGTCTGCCCCACCCACTATTACCACGGTATCTTCCTTTTTGAAGTCATTGGAAAGTGAACCTACGTCCTGTAGCACCTGAGCCAGACTTGCAATAGGTTTAAAAACATCTTGTGACCTGTTAACCTCACCCTAGTTCATCCTTCAACAGTTGGCTAATTCCTCTGTAATGTGAACTACCTTATAACAAAATTTTCTTCTTGTTCACAACTTTTTTTGACTTCTTACTTCTCAAATACTTTCAAAAAGTTTGTAGTGTCCTGTCTACTCCTACATCTACTTATGGCTCACCAGATACCAGCTGTGACAACAGATCAAACATGTTTTCCACATTCACAGCAACACTGCCTGAGAAAGTCTTACTCCTATTTCTTCTATAACCTGTTGTCACTTCCCACGTATCTTTTCTTTTTTCCCCCCTTAACCTTTCCAGATCTAGTTTTGCTTTATCTAGTTCCATCTGAAGGGTAGCAAACTCCTCCTGTTCCACTATCTTCCTATCTCTACAACAAATCCCACACAACCAATGAGCCTTGTTGACTTCCCCAATCCCCACATCGCTACAATCACCCACATGAAAGAGACTGCAACAACCCTCACACCACACTCCAGAACTAACAATTCTATGGCAAGCCATACACTTCTCACTCATGGCAGACAAATTTTAGCTTTAGTCTAAATTAAACAAGAATAGCTTCCTAAACTACTCACTTAATATATTAAATTACTTAGAAAGTTTAGGCCTAAAGTTTGGATACTAATTCAAAACTTCCGGAGAAACAGAAATGACTAAACCTGTATTGTTTACATGACAAAACAAAAGTAAACAAGGAACTGACCCGACACTATATGAACTTTTCATTTATTTTGTAATTTTTCACTTCGGCTACTTACTAGAGGATGAAATGGATAGCCTGTAAGAATACATTAACAACAAAAACTGTACTTTATTGAAATAATCATGTAACTTACAGTATACAATAACGTAAACAAATCCTAATACAAAATTCACACCTATGATATGTTTTCTTTTTCCGTAAAATATGCAAAAAATTTGAAACCTTCAATTGATAGCTTACAATACATATTAATTTACTTATTTATGATGTAATATTGCCTTAATTAACTACTATTAATCAATCAAACACGTATCTTTATGAGAGCTCTGAATGTACACCACTCGTCATCCAAAGACACACATTCCCTGCTCCTTCTACTGTATAAATAAATATCTTAACAGGAACTGTTAGACCCACTTTCAGTTTTGACAGCACTTTATTACAACAGACAAGATTAGGTATTTTGTGTATGACAAATTTATTGACAGTGTATGATAAATTTATTTTTTAAAAATTTATTAAAATGTTTCATTCTGACTGTATTAATTCTGTAAATTTTAGTAGTTCCAGTTTACTGTAATTATTAACCTATTTTGACAATCTCCTGACAAATGATATGGGTAGTAAGGATTATATTCAAATGTTTGATGTTCTTTATGTTATACTTTCTGACATGTTCCGTGTCTATGGAATGAAAACTGAATCTAATATAATCTAATCTTAAAAACAAATCTGAAAGTGGTACTAATGTCTTAATGGAAACAGACTGTTGGATGGAAATTTGGAAATCTCCCTGATTTTTATAACATTTTGAATGGGAAAATATAATGATAGAAACTGTTGCGTGCTCATTTCTGAGAAACTGCAACTAAAGCTTCCATGATGGCTTTACAATGTAGTACAAGTAGAAAGTGAAGTAAAATTTGGCTGTGTGGCTGCAGTGCATATTTATACTGTGGTTTGCTTAAATGCATGTTTATACAGCATAACTATTTCTCATGAAATAAACCTTAACTGCACACTTTACCTAATCTGTCATAGTACCATTTTTGCACATGTAATGATTCTTTACGCACCTCGTTAGTGAATAATATTTTTGCATATTTTGACAGGTTAATCATTGTTTACTTTGAAGTCAATTCATGCATTGATATTTTTAAAATATACATCAAGCTCAATTTGAAAACAATTGTATTTGACATCAATTTGAATAATCTGACTTTATGAACATAGTCCATAACCCATGAGTTACTAATGATGCCAAAATGGAAACAGTTCTGTCATATTTACATTAATTATGTCCATCATTGCATAACAAGTATTTCTGTCCACTGCGCAACTGAAAGGACAGTCCATCCAGACAATATTTGGCAATCAGTGACAGTCAGCAGACCCCCCCCCAGACTAGAGCTGAATTATCCTACTAGACTCACTAGATATTTGCTTGCAATTTTGGTGAGATATTGTGAACAATTCTTGCACAATAAGTGACAGTGAGTTAGAAAAGTTAATTTTTTAATTTCGAGGTCGTTATTTTATGAGTAACGGTTCCCTCTCATTTCTTGCTCTCTAAGAAGTTTTCCACTTTCTGTCTTAGTCACTACTTCAGCAATGAGAGAATGTTCACATTATTTATGACTCACTACATATGTACTACTGCAATTATAGCCATGCTTTAAATGACAAAAAATATATATTTAAAACAGATTCTGTTCCTCCTCCTGTACTGTAATTGAAAATGACCACAATGGAATTAAGTAATGGTATGTACTGCAGTGCAGATTAAAAAAAATGCAGGTTTTAATAATCTTCAGCTGACTGACAACTTCACTAATGATAATATACAAGGTGATTCACGAAGATATGCAAATATTTTAATATGTTATTCTACAAGTAACACTAAAGAAGAAAGTTCATATAAACATATGTCCGCAAATGTTTGTTATGGAGTTACAGCTAATAAAAGATTTCACCTGAAATTTAGTAACTTCGCTAATATGAAGCCATCGCAAAACTGTATGAGGTTAAAGTAAAGCATGATTTCCATTTATTTTCTTGTTACTGGTCTGGTGAATCTAATAAAACATGTCCCAGATGTGTATCTGTAGTAGTTTTCCAGAACATTCATTCAGAAAAGCAGACGTTATTATACGAGTAAATTTATGCGATTGCAGTCTTTCTCAGTGTATTCCACTGATGAATTCTTCTCTGGTTATCAGCCGAGTGGTGGCGTCATCTTGTCGCAACGTTTCAATGAGTTTCATACCCATCATCTTCGCCGAAACTCATTGAAATGTTGCGACAAGACGACACCACCACTCAGCTGATAACCCAAGAAGAATTCATCATCACAAGTAAATTTGTTCACTTTGCATTAAGAATGTAGAAATGTTTATGTCATTGTTGGCAACTGTTAGTGAGTTGCTTCAGTCATTTCCTAACCTTGAAACAAGTTAGTTTTCTGTACTGTTCAGTGAAAGAACATAACAACAGCGTATTTAAGTGAAGCAACATAGTAACTATTGTAGTATGTAGATTATTTATGAAATAGGCATGCCTTTCAAATTTACAACAGAGGAATACGCCGATATGGTGTTTATTTGTGGCAAATGTGATGGTAATGCTACGGCTGCAGTTAACGAATACTGCATACATTATCCAACTCCGAGGATTCCAAATGAACGAACCATTAGCGGAGTATTTTGAATGTTACAGAAGACAGGTTCTCTACCTCGCATTCATAATCAGAATGAGTGCTCAATGAGTGAAGACGATGAGGAGGATCTTATGGATGATGTTCAACATAGCCCAGGTACCAGAACACAATGTACCTCTCAATGATTAGGCATTTCACAATCAAAGGTATGGTGTACACTGTAGTACAATAATCTGTATCCTCACCATAAACAAAAAGTGGATCATTTACATCCAGGAGATCCTGCCCTTCGCTTGGAGTTGTGCAACTGGTTTAACACTAATCGGCAGTTACACAAATAAATTTTATTTACTGATGAAGCACAGTTCACTCAAGATGGTACAAACAATTTACGTAGCTAGCACGAATGGTCTGAAGCAAACCCACATGCAACAGCGCAACGCAATTTCCAGCAGCGATTTAGCATAAATGTGTGGTGGGGTATAATCAACACACACTTTATTGGACCATTCATTTTCTCAGGACGTCTAACTGGCGAGATGTACTTACAATTCCTTCAAGAAGAAATGCCTGGGCTACTCTAAGATGTTCCACTTGCTACGCGATTGCAAATGTGTTTCCAACATGACAGCGCACCTCCACATTTCACAAATGCCATTACTGCACATTTAAATGAACATTTCCCCAGAAATAGATTGGTCATGATGTTACACATCTGTGGCCACCTGCATCGCCCAATTTAAAACCAATGGATTTTTGTGTATGGGGATGGATGAAAGACCTCCTTTATGAGAACAAAGTCAATACACATGAGGCATTACTTGCTCGCATTATGAATGCAATACATGAAATTAAGAACAACCCTGTGAAACTGAAATGAGCAACAAAGTCTGTTCATACATGTATAGTTAAATGCATTGAACTTGGTGGAGACATTTTTGAACATGTATTGTGAAATTGTATGTTCACTGATTATTCCAGTTTAACATGAATTCACATGTGGTATGGTATTAATAAAAGCAGATTATCTAACACATTCATACAGTTTCAGTTAACATTATTACCATCATTTTTCCAAAACTAAATTCTCTACAACTTCTGCTGAAAACTATGTGCATCTTACTAGAATTTAAAAAATTGGGCCAAATAGTAATAAATAAAAATTTTACAAAATACATCTTTGCTTCTCTGGATGTTCTGGAAAACTACTGCAGTTACACATCTGAACATGTTTTATTAGATTCACCACATCAATAACAACAAAATAAATGGAAATTGTGCTTTACTTTAACCTTGTACAGTTTTGCGATAGCTTCATATTAGCAAGGTTGCTAAATTTCAGGTAAAATCTTTTATTAGCTGTAACTCCGTAGCTAAACATTTGTGGACCAATGTTTAACTGAACTTTTTTTTTTAGTTTTACTTGTAGAATAACATTAAAATGTTTTCATATCTTCTTGAATCACCCTGTATATTATTTATTAGTTCATGGGTACTTTTCAGTCACTTACTTTCACTATTTTTTGAATGGTGTAGCTGGAACATTCGATGTTTGCTACACAGAATACTCATATTTATCTTACTCATCTACAGGGCAACGTAGAACATTCAGTCAGGAAAGCTGACAACTAGAGCCCAGTTGTACATAGAAACATACATCCAATGCTTATGGATGACTTACTCTCAACATTACTGTCAGCAGTGTGTGTTCCTTGTTCCATGTTCTGATGATAACTGCTTCTCCTTTCACGTGGCAGAAGATGGAATCAAGTTTGCAATTCTCACATTTCCTGGTTCATTTTCTCTGTGACCTTTATATGGTTTCTTTGTGAAGTAGAGTTTCTTGATATGGAATTTTGTTATTTGTAGCTTACAAAATTTCTGTGTGGCGTTCAGGTTTCACAATCAATGTTGTATTATTGTCTTTCCATCTGTGTTCCTCTGTTTTGGGAATAGTGCCAATGATAGCGTTCTTAAGAAAAATGGTTTCAAAGTCTATAATGATCAGGAGACATATTACGTAATGTTTACAACATTACCACTGGAGATGCTCCAAAAATGAGAATAGCATCTGGTAAATTAGCATTTCAGTTTCCAGTACTCTTAAGACAGAAAAAACAAAAATAATTGTGACATTTATCAATTCACAATAATTAGTTTGCAGCTGGTGCATCTGAGTGTTATTTGCAACTATCTCTAGTCTTAAATTTAGTCACAGAAATGGGAATAAAACTCACTGACATTCACTTTAGGTACTTTGGCTGTCAGTGGCTGAGTATTTGAAACACAAGCTGACAGTCAGTTCCAGATTCAAATGGTTAAAATGGCTCTGAGCACTACGGGACTTAACTTCTGAGGTCATCAGTCCCCTAGAACTTAGAACTACTTAAACCTAACTAACATAAGGACACCACATACATCCATGGCCAAGGCATGATTCGAACCTGCAACCGTAGCAGTTTCAGCCTGAAGTGCCTAGAACCGCTCGGCCACAGCGGCCGGCTCAGTTCCACGTCCGCTCAAGGAAAACATCAGCAGACAAAACAAATTCTACCTGCTGTAGTATAAAAAAACTCTACAGCAATGCAGAATATGTTGGTCAACTCTGTGACCATCAAGTTCCTCGTGCATGGCACAGAATTATCCTGCTACATTCACTTGACATTTTCTTGTTATTTCCCCTGAATAATAGAAGCGATTTTTCTTTTAAAGTGTGATGCCTGGTAATCAATTTATGGCCTTGCCTCAAGTGAGGCCATTCCATGTGGAAACTGCAACTAAGCTAATCAATTTATGGCCTTGCCTCAAGTGAGGCCATTCCATGTGGAAACTGCAACTAAGCTCATCTCTCATATTGTCTCAATAAAGGCCTGTTTTTTTTACTTATTCTGTGACAGAGCCACAATCAGCCATATTGAAAATCAATAAGGAAATCTTAATAGAACTTCCCAATCATAAGTGCTCTTGCTACTTCCAGTACCCCACAGTGTAAGAGCAGAAAACTTACGACACTCCACAGATTATAGTGCCGTTTTCTGCTTCTGCTGACAATTTTGTTTTTGTGATAAGACAACTTCATTTATGAAAATGTGACACTGAATAATTTTATAACTGGTCTTCTTTAGGCATGTTCTCCAACTGCCTAATGTCCATGCTCCTTGAATATGACATGGGACAGCATGTCAAGAGGACATTTCAAATTCCATTGTGCAAATTATCTTACTAATTCGTGCCAATTTTGGTATGCACATGTTACATAAACTTCCGGTTGAGAATAACATATTATTTTGGAATAAAGAGATGACTCACTGAAAAGCAGAAGTGCTGTGCTGTCGACAGATGTATGAACAAAAGGCACAGACCTCGGCTTTGCCACCTTTCGGAATGGCCATTCATTCTGGTCGACAGCTGGTTGGTTGTCATACTACATACTAATGTAAAATGCTGTGCAGTGGTTGCAGCAGAGCTGGTATATAACATAGCAGCTTTCGCAGATGGCCCGTACCAGTCAAAAGCTTATCCTATTTCATCAGAGGCTGGGCCACCTGTGAAAGTAGCCATTTTATATACCAGTTCTGCTGCAATCACAGCACAGCATTTTACATTGGTATGACAGCCAACCAGCTGTCAACCAGAATGAATGGCCACCATCAAACTGGTGCCAAAAACAAGATGGACCACCCAGTGGCACAATATGCAGTAGAGCACAACATGCAACATTTCACAACCTTCGCTCTCATAACCTCCCGGGCCTAAACCTACGGTGGCTCGCTGTCTACCCAGCCATCACTCAAACGTACGTGCGTACGCACGTGAGACTTTTGTTTGTAAAATCAGCAGAGTATTTTCTGTTATAGCAACACAGTTTATGTAGTTTTGTTGGTTATGCTCACATACATACGTGTGTACGTGTATGGGGGGGAGGGGGGGGGGGGGCGCGCGTGCGCTCGCTACAGCTTGAGAAAGGAATTTCATTCCAAATTGCTCAAAGCAAAGTTCTGTACCTTTAGTCTGTGTATCTGACGACGGCGCAGTGCTTCTGCCTTTCAGCGAGTCATCTCTTTATTCCTAAATAATTTGATACATAAACTTAAGGTTTTATTAAAATAGACTTTCATCATACAGTTATCATGGTGAGTTTTAATTCATTTGTATTAGTACAGTGCACATTTTAACAGTATTTTTCCGTTAGTTTATTGAACATGACAGTAAATGTAAGAGAAGCAATATTTTTCTAACACTATCTAAAATAGTATGACAGTGCTCACGTGGTTTACAGATTCCACATCTGTAGAAACCTACTCATTCAGAGTTAAAGATGTCAAGCCATGTCTGAAGTGCATTTTTGTCCAAAAAGGATTTTTCTTGATGGTTGCTTGATAAGAAACAGGAAAGGCAAATATCTGAGTGTGCAAGATCAGCTGAGTAAATGCATGAGGGATGATTTCCCACAGAGACTTTTTTTGGTAAAATCAGAAAAGTATTTTTGTAATAGCAACACAGTTTATATAGTTTTGTTGGTTATGTTTCTTATACTATGATCAAAAGGTGTCTCAGTTGTTGGCATGAAATGGACACACCCCTGGCAAGAAGTTCTTAATGTGAACACCCTTTCTGTGTCACCAGATACAAAGTATTATCTGTTCACCATGTCCCTTGCTCAAGATGTCTTTTGTTAGGGCCCTGCCATTAATTTGCTCTTAAGAATTTAGGATCACAACTTGTCACTACTAATAACATGCATAGGGATACTCAATGAGCAAACTAATTACATTCAAAACAAATGTATTAATAGTGACCCCTTTGATTTTTGATGCTTTGATTTAGAGTATGCAGTACTTCTGAACCTTGCCTACTAAAGGCAAATGTCAAAAGATATCGAATGATTGAAGTCAATTATTGAGACTTCCTGCATGTTGTAAATCATTTACGATAGCATGATCTTCCTTGAACAAGGAACTGCTTTTCAGATGTGATTTGTCCAACAGCAAATTCCTCCACACATGATAGAAATGTTCTGAGCTTCCTCTGCTGCTTGAACCCCTCTTTTAAATCCAAAACAAACAATATGCTGCAAATCTTAGACCTTCCCCATTTGTGACTATTTTATAACACAAACTAATTTCGAAAGATTCAAGTATGCAAAACCAAGTACATCACTGCAAGAAAAATACTAGAACTTTAGAATGACACTTTAAAAATATGCTCACAGCAAATCGTGTGTTTTGACTTACTGCACAGTGCTATCAAAGTTATTTCATGTAGAAAATCAAATTACAATAAACTTGAAGCTTACATAATATGGGACAATTATTAATTTCCACTTCCAGAGAGCATTGCTCAAAATATTTTTTCATTGGGAATCGCATGTCACAAGATAATATGTATATTTTATGTATTATGGTTTATTAGAGAGCAGTAGCTTTAAAACAGAAGCACTGTATAAAGAATTGATGAGTTTCAGTTTTTTGTGATACGTATCTTTGGTAGGTATTTTCTTTCAGGATGATTTACTACCATTACTAACCTCAGTGGCCCATCAGGAATCTGCCCTAGATGTTCATATTCGGCTAGTGAGTACAATTTTAGGGCTTGCCACATTTCAAGTAGTTCTTTAAGCTCTTCAGAGTCTTCAGTATCACCAAGATCCCCTTCTGCAACTACAAAATCTGATGATGCAGTGGCTTCACCTTTCCAGTAGTATTCCTGTAAAGAAAGAAAAACAAAGATGTGCTAAACCTAAATAATGAGGACTAATCTATGATTCACTTGACAGAAGCACTTTCTGTTCCTGTGTACTGATGCATACGAATTCAATACGTAAGCTACAGTAATCAACACCTCTCATGTATTCAGCTCAACGTCTATTCTAGTGGTATCTACATTCGAAACATAGTTCTTCTGTAGGTACAATATTTTAGAGGAATAAGCAAAGAGACAGTGTACAAGTACTAAAAGAAACTGAATGGAAGGAAGATTCTGTAGTGGTCAATCCTGACACCTTCAACTACACTGGGCATTTAAGGGGCTCTGGAAAGATTCAAAATCATGAAATTTCCTTTTTTACTTTTTTGTATTTTAAAAATCTAGACTTTCGTCTTTCAATTGATATGTAATTTATTCAGTTCAGAAGACTACAACTATTTTTAAATTATTTTTGAAATATGTTCTGCGTGAGCATGGCTCATTGTGGCACTGTAAAACTGCTGTCAAATGTTGTGTTCCTGAATATTTTAGTGATGTGAGTGCTTTTCGCGGATGATGCTGTAGTATACAGAGAAGTTGCAGCATTAGAAAATTGTAGCGAAATGCAGGTAGATCTGCACTGGATAGGCACTTGGTGCAGGGAGTGGCAACTGACCCTTAACATAGACAAATGTAATGTATTGCGAATACATAGAAAGAAGGATCCTTTATTGTATGATTATATGATAGCGGAACAAACACTAGTAGCAGTTACTTCTGTAAAATATCTGGGAGTATGCATGCGGAACGATTTGAAGTGGAATGATCATATAAAATTAATTGTTGGTAATGCGGGTACCAGGTTGAGATTCATTGGGAGAGTCCTTAGAAAATGTAGTCCATCAACAAAGGAGGTGGCTTACAAAACACTTGTTCAACCTATACTTGAGTTTTGCTCATCAGTGTGGGATCCGTACCAGATCGGGTTGACGGAGGAGATAGAGAAGATCCAAAGAAGAGCGGCACGTTTCGTCACAGGGTTATTTGATAACCGTGATAGCGTTACGGAGATGTTTAACAAACTCAAGTGGCAGACTCTGCAAGAGAGGCGCTCTGCATTGCGGTGTAGCTTGCTCGCCAGGTTTCGAGAGGGTGCGTTTCTGGATGAGGTATCGAATATATTGCTTCCCCCTACTTATACCTCCTGAGGAGATCACGAATGTAAAATTAGAGAGATTAGAGTGCGCACGGAGGCTTTCAGACAGTCGTTCTTCCTGCGAACCATACGCGACTGGAACAGGAAAGGGAGGTAATGACAGTGGCACGTAAAGTGCCCTCCGCCACACACAGTTGGGTGGCTTGCGGAGTATAAATGTAGATGAAAATAAGTGTTACACACTAAGTGTTGTGGCTAGCCTCTGCCAGTCTGGTATATATCGCTGTTTGTTTATTCTTTTGTAATCCTGAAAATATTTTTAGTGAATTCTGTTCATTGAAGTCTCTGTTTCACTGATGGATACTAATGGGCAAACATAAACTGACTAGAAATCCTCTGACGGCTTTTAAGAAAAGGAGAAATGTTGGCAAGCCAAAGGTAGGTATTATTACCGTAAACAATAAAGATGATAAAGTGTGTGAACCTGCCCATGGCAGGTGCAGAATGTATTCAGTGTAGTGAAGTCAGTCTGGAACACTGAATAAAAAACCTCATAGGACTTGCCAGTGAAATGGAACTGAAGTCTAGTAATAGTCCATATATGGCCACCATCTGAAACAGTGTTGCAATAACTCCAAATGAAGAAAACTGTAGCAAAAGCTATAAACAAAACTTATATTTGTTTATGCCTCACGTACAATTGGAAAGTGTGCTATTGCAGGTGCAGTTTTCTGTGGCGTGACAATCTTCCAAACTCCCCAACCAAGTTTACAAACTATAAGAGACTTACAGGGTCTAAAGTAGATGATGTCAGTATAGAATCTATGAAGAAAGCTGGGAAAGAGGCAGTAATAGAAAACAGTTGTAATAGAGACTTGACTGCAGCATTCGATGGTACCTAGCGTAAATGGGGATACACATCTCTTCATAATGTAGTATCTGCGTCCAGTATGTATACAGGGAAAGTTTTAGATGTAGCAGTAATATCTAAATATTGTAATTGTCCACAAAAAATAAAGGTACACATGAAAATAACTGCACAGCTAACTGACAGTTGTGGAGGAATAGAAGTGGCTGGTGTTGCTAGTATATTTCAAAGTTTTGTTGCTTGTGATAAAGGGTGATATGTGAATTACCTTGGTGACGGTGATTCTGAAAGTTTTCAACAACTGAAGCCTTATGGTGGTGATATTGTAGTGCAGAAATTTGAGTGTATTTGACACATACAGAAATGAATGGGATCAAGGCTACAGTGACAGTTTCATAAAAAAAAAAAAAGGGTCAGTGATAGTCAATGGTCAGATAGGAAGGGAATGTTAACTGACAGTGTAATTAATAAGTTACGGAACTATTATGGAATGGCTATTAGGCAAAACATATACAGTATTGCTGAAATGAAGAAGGCTGTTTGGGCTCTTTTTTCATACTTTTTTTAACTGATGGAAGTCTCTATCATTCTGTCCCAAAGGAGAAGACAGTTGGTATAAGTACAACAAGCTGATGAAGGGTACAATCATAAACAGTCTGCCTGACATTGTAATTGAGGTGATCAATTTTTTTTCAGATACTCAGCAGCATATGAACTGTTGTAAACGATTGTTCATGGAAAATCTCAAAACCCAAATGAAAGTGTAAACAGAGTTGTATGGTCGAGAATCACCATGACCCTATTTGTTGGAATACAAACACTTCAGTTTGGTGTGCATGATGCTGTTGTTACTATCAATGATGGCAATGTTATAAGGTGCAAGGTATTTCAGAATATGGGACTGATGATAGGTTTCAACATGGTACAAACAGTGCTTGCTTTAAACAAGGAACATCTTTGGGCTGCTGACAGGGCTGTAAATAGCCTAGAAATACAAGCCAGAGTAAACAGGAGGAGGATAAAGAGGAAGCTGGAGAAAGAGTTTGCAGAAGATGAAGAGAATCCATCCTACGGACCTGTAATGCACTAAAAAGGTAATCCAAACTTTGTCACTTGATTCCCACAAGTTTTATTTTTTGATACAAATTACATGTTTTCTCAGGATCTACCAAACCAATTTTCTTCAGCTTTTCAGGAAATGTTACACAGTCCCTTCTGCATAAGTTAACACAGCCTTTTTCCAGATACCTGTATATTGTTGAATTTATAAACAAAAAAAAAGGCACAAAAAGTAGTGAATTTTGATTACAATATAAAAAATTAAACGTAACAACTGAATTCAAATTTTTAAAAGGCCAAGTGTTAAGTTGTAGCCAATACTCCTATAAATAACCTGTAAAAATTTCAACTTCCTAGGTCAAATACTTTCTTAGAAAAAATTTAATTTATAAGCACAATTTTAACATTGGAAAGATAGGTCTTTCCGGAGCCCCTTGACATTGTCAATGATTTGCCTGTTGACAAAATATTTTTTTTCAGGAAATTCTCTCTAATTTTTACCACATACACGGGAGATTTCTGTGATGACTCCTGTAACTGTCATACCATGCAGATATACGAACTAACTGAACTGGGCCTTTGCCCAAGACTACACTAGGTACTAGTAATGAAGTATTACTCTTGTCATTATCAATGTCAGCTTTCAAACTGGAGCCGCACCTAGTACTTCAAGTAGTTTCCACAACTAAGCTTGGGGATCCCATTCTATCTATCAACTGAAAGTATTTGACTTCCAGCTCTCCCTATGGTAGCCTGATAAGCTGACAGAGAGACTGATAATGGAATAACAGAATTGTAAATTTTAAATAGCAAAGAGAGATCTGTCTTTAAGCATGTAACAAGTGAACCACAGGAGTAGCTCATACAGCTACGATTCATGAGTAGAGGCACCTGTTTTTCGCAAAGCGCGAAATCACGAAATTTTACATATTTTGTTGAAAACGTGAAACTATTTACTTTTAAGCCAAATCGCGAAATAATTGATGAAACTTTGCAAAATCTCATCATTTGAACTTAACTGCGGAAATTCAATTGGAGTTATGGCAATACAATCTGGATATCGATTGTACACCATTTTGATATATATAACATATCGAGTATTCCAAAGACATTCTACAACATTCTGGCGGTGTATTCAGTATTGCATGTGGGAAATCGTCGTGGATCGCTGGTGTATTGAGTGTGGTATTTTGTGTTTTGTTTTCGTGCTACAGATGATTAATATGGTAGTTCAGTTTTCGAACGAGAAAAGGAATTTTCGTCAGAAGGATTTTATGTTTTCGACAAAAGTAGGAAGATACTTATGTGCAAATACTGCAATGTGCGTATTGAGTGGCAGAGGAAGGACACGAGCCTGAAACACATTAATAACAGTTCTTCCCACAAGAAGAACAAGGAGAAGGCACTAACAACTACTAGTATAAAAAGACAAGCTACGCTCATGGAAGTCGCTGCAGCAGCAAAACAAGCGAAAAATGATCAAGAAGAATTCATTTTATCAACTACTCCAGCTTTCATTCAGGCTAACATCCCGATGGAAAAAGTTGATCATCCGAAGCCGAGAGAATGGATGAACAAATACATACCAGGTTTGTGTAAAGCTGTAGTGGAGGCTTTGTGGATCCCAGTCAGTAATGTTGATAGTGAGAGATCATTTTCTAGATACTGCAATATAATGTCTGACAGGAGAACAGCTCTGACTCCCAGTAATATGGAAGTCATGGTATCCTTGTCTTTCTCGGACTGACTTGTGTGTTGTGTACATAGACTAGGACAGGATAAATGTTTTCCAAAGTTTCATGATTTGGTATTTGTGTTTTAATAAGATTTATAATTTTTATGCTTTTTCAATTTATGTAAAATAAAATATTTTTCACTGCAAATGTGCCATAAATGTATTTCCTGTACCTTTTACTGCTGAAAAGTGGAAATAAAATTCAACGAAATTATTGGCAAAATGGAAAAAAAGAGTAGCGAAAAATATACCGAAATAACTTTTTAAAAATGGCGAAATCGGGCAAAAATTTTCACCACAAACAGGTGCCTCTATTCATGAGTGTCATATGGGAATTGGTGCCAATCAACTGAGAACTTGTCACAGTAGCCTTGTGCGATATGTTGCATAATAACTCTGACTGCATGCTATAATGAGCAGAAACTCTTATTGCTATATGAGGGAAATTTGAAGGTTTTGCGGTAGTAACACTTCTATAGAGGTGAAATGTTAGTTGACTATTAGCACCATTATTGGCCATGTACAGATTGAGTACATTGTCTTCATGGCAATTTCCACAATGCATTCAAATATAGACAGAAAAACTATGTGCTACACTAGAGGTCTATGGATGGACAAATTTAGTTTTAAATTTACAAAAAACCTGTTCTGCAATTACAAAATTTCATGTGTTGTCTAAGTACTCAAACAGAATAAGCAGAGTGTGGTTGGGTAACAAAGGTTTCAATCATGTTTCATCACACAAATACGGCAACTCTCCTGCTGAGACTTACATGCAACCATGTGAGAGCAAACTGTGCAGCTTTCCTCAACAGTGCCAATGATGGAAGTGTTGTCCCATGAGCAATGTCATGACGCAAGCCAACCAACCAGTCAGGAACATGCATTTTCCTTGCAGCCTGGTATAGTGTATCAGATGAAGATTTTGTAAGAACAGCAATTTGGTTCAAAAATCTGCAATACAAGAAGTAAAATGACAATTATTTTGAACATTCTGAAACCAGGGTGGCCACAAATTCCCCGATATTTCCCCGATTTCCAGACAAGTTTTACGATTTTTCCCTGACAAATTTTGAGTTCTCAAGAGTAAGTTACGACGTAAGTTGATAATCTGTCTTTGCAGCTCAGTACAAGAAACAATAGCGCAAACAAGGAAATATCTAAAAAAATTTGCCAAAAACCTGGCATTTTCTGATGTGAGCAAAAATCTAAATACTAAAATCTACACCTTTAGTAATGAACTGTTTTTAGATGGACGTTCAAATGGCTCTGAGCACTATGGAACTTAACTTCTGAGGTAATCAGTCCCCTAGTACTTAGAACTACTTAAACCTAACTAACCCAAGGACATCACCCACATCCATGCCCAAGGCAGGATTCGAACCTGCGGTAGCGCGGTTCCAGACTGTAGCGCCTAGGACCGCTCGGCCACCCCAGCCAGCTTTAGATGGAGGAAGCAACCCAAGTGGTATATGTGTCTCAGCAAGACCACTGACATTAATTTATTTCAATTAAATAAAACACATTTGGTAACTAAAATACCCATTTCCTTGGAGTCACAAGACGGATTTAAAATACCTTCACTGATTTCAGAAATAACCTCGAAAAAAAGTAGGCCTCTCGAATTATGTGTACAAGGTAGGGATGAATTGTGTAAACCAACACTGTTGGTGACCGCCAATATGCTGGTTTTACTATGTTCGTTATTGCCAGTTATTATCCTCTATTGTTTGCAGGTATTGTGCGATTTTTCTTTCGAGAAATATATGAGAACATAGTGTACGAACTGCCAGCAGCTGACATTTTCCTTCTTATTATCATCCATACTTTGTAACATATAAACTATTTTTGAAGTGCCAAAAAGTACTAGAACAAATATAAGTTAATAAAATGCCACACGGCACAATGTACTTGCTGTGAGACAGTCGTGATTCCTGAAATCCATCACTCGTGGCCTCTGGTCTGGTGAGGAGCACTGCAGTCCTGTGACCATGGATAAACCATGAAGATCTGCTGCATTATGTCAAACACAAACAGACCTTGCCTGCAGGCAGATCTGTGAGACTACATCCAACGAGCAAGGCCTGCACATTAGTGGGAAGCAAATGGCTTCAGATCGACACGCCCGATCCATTACAGATACCCACAGAAACGGCCTGCAGTTTTGGCCCATTGCGGAATTTCACAAGCCACAGACAGCATGTCAGTGAAATGAGACTGCAGTGATCAATGCATGCAAGAAATAACTTGTTCAAATATTCTGAGAATAAGTAATAATGAGGATAGGTAGCAACTCAGTGTAAAGATGATTGCTGAGCCACTTCCCTACTCCCTCATCACTACTTCTTCTTCTGTTCCTACCACTCCCCTCAGATTGCAATCAGTGCTGCCACTACTTCTTGTCACTAGCTGAGAAGCTGCTGATGAGAAGCACGAGGAGTGGTTTGTTTGGATTTAATTCTCAGAGGCTGTAGACGTGGTGGCCTTAGACAGTAGTCATGTGTGTATGAGTTATGTCTGAGTGATTATGTGAATGCATGTGTTTGCTCTTATTTTCTGACAAAAGCTCTGGCTGAAAATTTAGTTGTGAGAGGATGATTCTTTTCTACATGCCTTCTGTGGCTCAGCAATCATCTTTACACTGAGTTGCTCAGCTGCACCCAGCCAGCAACAATTCATGACACCTCAGTAAACAAACCAGTTCATCTACTGAGACAAAAATTTCCTTTATATTTCCATGATTTCCCTGAAGTGTTTGAAATTCCCTGATATTCCACGATTTCCAGAACCTGTGGCAACCCTGGAAGCATATGTGCAACTTGCCACTAACACACACTTTTTAAACAAATGAAAGAAATTATGCATGGCTGAAGCAGCTCTGTCAACAAACACCAAGAAAGATCAAACAGAAGAAAAACTGAGTAATTGCAAATTTTTGTACAGTAGTAGGAGAGAGTATCATGAACAACATACTAGAAATACCCATTGGTGGGGGTGTGAGCATTGGGCACTAAAGAGTGAGTGTGAGTGTGTGTGTGTGTGTGTGTGTGTGTGTGTGGGGGGGGGGGGGGGTAGGGGGGGGAGGGGGGGAGGGGGGGCGTTCAGTGTTGAAGAGGCAGAGATCAAAACTTGCCAGAAGGTCTTCAACAATTCTGCCCCAGTCAGTGGTTGCCGTACCACCCCACAGAAAGTTAATGGCGTTAAAATCTCCAGGGAGAAGGAAGGGACAAGAAGAGCGGCAAGCATAGGAGGCCAATCTGGGGGATGGGAGAGGGAGGTGGAGAGAGAAAGATTGCATACTATTACCACAGAGTCTAAATGGGTCCGAACAGCCATCGTTTATAGTGCAGTATGAAGACGAACACAGGAAAAAACAATGCCTGTCCGGGCCATCGTACAGGTGCTGGAGAAGAGGGTTTCTTCTCCGGCTGAGGAGGAGCAATTCAATGAGGGGAGGGAATGGAGGAGGAGGACGATATTAGTGTTTAACGTCCCGTCGACAACGACGTCATTAGAGACGGAGCGCAAGCTCGGGTGACGGAAGGATGGCGTAGGAAATCGGCCATGCCCTTTCAAAGGAACCATCCCGGCATTTGCCTGAAGCGATTTAGGGAAATCACGGAAAACCTAAATCAGGATGGCCGGAGACGGGATTGAACTGTCGTCCTCCCGAATTTGAGTCCAGTGTGCTAACCACTGCGCCACCTCGCTCGGTGGAGGGAATGGGAACCACCAGGGAGGAGGAGGAGAATGGGACAGGATGGAGGTAAGGAGTAAGGAGGAGGATAAAACACACAAGAAGCAAAGGCAGACATTAAAAATACCAGGTGGAGGCGGTTGAATTCCTGTTGGGCCTCAGAATAGCAAAGACAGCGGAGAGCTGTGAATCTCCGAATCTTCCATTCCTTTTCAGATAACGGGCAACCCAGCAAGAAAGGAGAACATGTGGTTGGTGGGTTTGAAAGAGGGGGAAAGGGACCAAACTATGAGGTCACCAGTCCCTTGTTCCGAAGGAAAAAATGCCACAAAGGTGAGAATAAGACAATGAGACCTACAACACAAAACAGAATGAAAGGAAAAACCAGAACAATGACTGAAGGGGAACAAACACTTAAATGGACAAAAGGGAACAAGAAAACCACAAAGACGCAAGAAACAGGTAGAAGAGGTTAAAACAAGAAAGCAGGTTACCATGGCTGGCTGGCCATGACAATAAAATGGAAAAGCAAGCCACTCTGGCACATTAAAACCTCCACCCTGAAACACTAGGCTGGAGGATACACAGGGACAAAGGGCATGTGCTAAAACTTAGAGCAAATGATAAAACTCATCCTCATGAATAAAACGTACAACTAAAGGTGCTGCTGAGGCACTGTCACCCAAAACCGAAGGTAGGATGCTGGCAAAGTTAAAAAGTCCACCACAGAGCAATTAAAAGTGGGCAGTCCAGCAAGAAATAGACGACTGTCATTTGTGGGCCCCAGCGACACCGAGGTGGGTCCTCGTGACAGAGGAGGTAACCATACGACAGCCACGTATGGCAACGCGGAGCCGACAGAGAACCACCGAGTCCCTGTGAGAGGTGCACATGGAGGTCTTCCACATGTTCGTAGTTCCCTTAAGGGCAAGCAGCTTGTTGTGCGTACTGAGGTTATGCCATTCTGTCTCCCAAAGCTGCAAAACCTTGCGGCGTAATACTGAACGCAGGTCAGTTTCAGAGAAGCCAATCACAATAAGCGGTTTCCACGTAGCCTGTTTGGCCAGCCTGTCAGCAAGTTTGTTGTCTGGGATTCCAATGTGACCTGGGGTCCAGACAAACACCACTGAATGACTGGACCGTTCCAGGGCATAGATGGACTCCTGGAGGGTCACTACAAAAGGATAACGATGGTAGCACTGATCAATAGCTTGTAGGCAGCTCAAGGAGTCAGTACACAGGAGAAATGACTCACCTGGGCATGAGCAGATGTGCTCCAGAGCACGAGATATGGCCACCAGCTCTGCAGTGAAAACACTGCAGCCATCTAGCAAGGACTGCTGTTCTATATGTCCTGCATGAACATAGGCAAAGCCAACATGACCATCAGCCATCGAGCCATTTATGTAAAACACTTCATGGCCCGGTACATGCTGAGAATCGAGAGGAAGTGACAGCAGAGTCACTGGGTTAACTGAGTCCTTAGGGCCACATGCAAAGTCCAGGCAGAGCTGCAGCCTAGGTGTTCGGATGACAGACTTGAGGGACACAAGATTATCAGTGGCAGAGTGCCGCAGGTGGAGGCCGCCCTGACATGGAGCCAGTAGGCCACCTGATTCCAGGACGCAACCCAACTGCCGACACCATCATACGTTCCAACAGCTTACAAACAACGTTGGTGAGGCTGATAGACCAATAGCTACCCACATCAGGTGGGTTTTTACTGGGTTTAAGCACCAGAATGATGGTGCTCTCCTTATTGTGATGGAAAGACACCATCGCACCAGATCCAATTGAAGATCAGGAGAAGTCACTTGCAGTCAGCAGAGAGATGTTTAATCATCTGACTGGCCCAGGAGATGTATCGGGGCAATGTGCAAGGGCACTGAGGAGCTCTCATTCTGTAAATGGGGTGTTATAGGGTTCAATGTGGCATGTAGTGAACAAGAGGACTTCCCTTTCCATCCGCCGTTTGAGGGAGCAAAAAACTGGGGGGGGGGGGGGGGGGGGGGAAATCTCCAACACAGAGGCTCAAGCAAAGTGTTCAGCAAAGTGCTCGGCAATCGGGTTTGGTCGGTACATAACTCACCATTTATGATAACATCGGAGACAGCTGTTGGGGCCTGGTACCCAAAAAGTAGTCTGATCTCCGTCCAGACTTGGGAAGGTGACCTATGACATCCAATGCCCATGTGCCCATGTGCCCATGTGCTCTCCATATCTCTCCCAACACTCCTGCTTCCGTCTTTTGATAACTTGGCGAACACGGGCACGGAGCTGCTTAAAGGCTATGAGGTGCTCCAGCGAAGGGTGCCTCTTATGCCACTGTAGAGCTCACCGACACTCCTCAATTGCCTTAGCAGCTTCCGGTGACAACCAAGGGACCGCCTTTCACCAGGGGCACCCTAAAGTGTAAGAGATTGCGTTTTCTGCGACAGTAACAATTGCTGTAGTCACCTGCTCAGCCATCGCATTGATGTTACCGTGTGGGGGAGAGTCAACAGTGATCGCAGAGGTGAAAGTTTCCCTGTCTGCCTTGTTTAAAGCCCACCTGGGCAGGCGTCCGTGGGCTTGACGCTGGAGCAGTGACAGGAAGATGGGGAATGGTCACTACCACACAGGTCGTCATGTGCTCTCCAGTGGATACATGGGAGAAGTCCTGGGCTGCAAAGTGATAAATCAATGGCCGAGCAACTATCACAAGCCACACTGAAATGTGTAGCAGCCCCAGTATTTAAGAGGCAGATGTCAAACTGAGACAGTAAAGTTTCAACATCCTGTGTCGTCCATATTCTGACAGCCACAGCTTCCAGAGAGGTTTGAAGGGTCACAGGTTCACTACAGACTGAGTTTAGGACATAAACGCAAACTCCACTTGACACACTATTATAGTCGCTACAGTTCCTCCAATATCCCTTATAGCCACGAAGGGCGGGGCCCGCATTGCCGGGAATCAGATTTCCTGGAGGGCAAGCCACCAACTTATTGCCCGAGCAGTCTATATCCATTGTGTCTGTGGGTCCGGCAAGATCTAGGTCCTCAGCAAACGCCAGAATCTCCACCTTATCTCCACACGCAGAGATGGTAGGTGCGGGTTCCACTGCAATTTCCTTGGTCTTAGGGGTTTTCTTTTTGGATTTCTCTCACTGCTCCTTGAGTTTCCCTGGCTGGGAGGACTTCACCGTTACAGTCTCTGGGACTGAGGATAATCATGAAACTCTACAACCAGCTCCTTTTGGGCACTTCAGCCACTAGCAGGCGTCATCTTTCCTACTAGCAGAAACCTGGGAATGGAGTGACCTTCCTGGTGAGAGGAGCTGAAGGAGGACATTTGCACTGCTATATGGGAGAAGATAAACACACTTTCAGTTTACCTTAGAGAGCAGTCTGTAATCAGCAGAGAAATGCCTTTCTGTAACTTACTTCCTCAACAGACCAATTGTTTTATACATTATCCTGCAATAAGTGCAGACTTTGTTTGATACATTAAGTGTATCTTTGATTGGCTGCTGGCTACCGAAAGGTGACCAAACTTTAATTTGATTACAGAACTGGGATAAAATCTCTGCAAAGCAACCTGTTCCTGCTGTACTCTGCAATGAAACACTGATTAATGCATTGTGACTGGTGCACTATGCTGTCCCTGATATGCTGCTGTCACTTAAGTCACCCTTCGGTGTATCACTGTGGTTATCAGTGTAGTGCAAAGCAATTTTGGACATAATCTCTCCAAAATTTGACATGAAAGTTTTTAATTCTCTATCTTGTCATACAACAGACATTTGTTGCAACATTAGAGAAATAAATACTGTCCATTAAAGGATAACTAAGACTATGCCTCAGACTACCGTGATATGTTTTATGAGCACGGATCTCACCTGGAATCTCAGTAAGCATGGTACATGCCATCAGTCATTTTAATCAGAAGACTGATGATGAGTTTGTGATGCTCAATAGCTAGGGTATCAATGTCTTCGCAGAATATGAATTAATCAGACAGAGAAAGTACTTTTTTCATCGTAAGTGATCTTCTTGGGACAATGGCCCATAGACACAAATTACACACTTGAAATATTGTATGGCAATGTCAACAAAGATTGTGTTGACACTGCAAACTCAAGCCAGCCATGAATATGTCACCCTACAAGGAGTGTGTATGAGGGCACGTAAACAGTACAACCTAACAAATGAAGCATTCCACTACAAACTGATGAAAGAATATAACAAACAAACACATCGTAATCAGAAAAATGGATAACATATGTCAACTTTGCAACGCAAAAAAATAGAGTAGAGGAACACCAGGATTCTGTTGCATGAATGGAAAAATTTGATTACCACCACTGGAAGCACCTCCACAGGAATTTTACATTACACGACTGTGGAAACTCCAGAATCAAAACACTTTCTTCAAAATGTAAAAGTGTACAATGCCTCCTTCCAAATGATTTCCTTCAGTGCCACTTTGGTCAACACTAATAGAGATGAAATTGATGATGTTTTTTCCATCCAAGTACAAACTTATCACAACATCGGATCATTACCACCACTATCCAACGAAGACCATAAATTTCTACAAGTACATTTCATCAGAAATGAAGAAGCAGAAATTGGTCAATGATGCACAAATATCAGCATACTGAGACGAGAATTATTCCAAGATGTACAGAGGATCTTACACAAATACAATCAACTGATTCACACATTCAAAACTGCACTAGACAATGATTTCTGACAATTATAAAGTTATAAGTCAAGTCAACAAAAGACCACATGTAGAACACAAACATTGATTTAATGCACCTCAGATAGACAACGTCGTCATTTTAACTGTGAACAATGAAAACACAAGCTGTGACAGAATCGTACAATGAAGAAGAGAAGGATTACAAAGCATTACAGAGGCACCGTTCATACGATGCCCTCCAATGTCAATTAGTATTTCTGTGTAGAGAGGACATATCATTAATGCGAGACAAATCCAACCGAAACAGGGGTAGAAACAAACAAGACCCTACCAAGGCATTCTATGTTTACCACTTTATGACCAGAGACAATGAAACATACAATCACATTCTCAACACTCACTGTTTATTCCAACAATTCTTGGTAGATATGTACGCAAAAACAGAAGCAGAACAGATGCTTTACATAAGATTGAATCAGAAGAAACTACACACAGAAGAATACATCCACATTTGAGACTCAATCATAAATGACAAACATAGGAACAATGGTAATCTTACTTTCATCATACATAGGACATCCGAGACATGTGCACTAAAACATTCAAGATGCCATGACCTACATAAGAAATTATGGACAACCTGACCTCTTCATAACATTCACATGCAACTCGTCGTGGCCAGAAATCAAATAACAACTAAGATACAACAAGCCACCATGCATTGACACGATATAACAGCCTGAGTTTTCCAACAAAAACAAATGAGATTTATGAAAGTCATCACAAAATACAACATCTTTGGATCCATTAGGTGCCGAATGTAACCAACAGTATGTCACAAACCAGGACTGCCTCATTCACACAGTCTCCTATGGCTACACAACAGAATTCAACCCACAATATAACAAGATCAAGAAAAGCTGAATTTCCCAATCCACAAGAAGATTTGGAACTGTAAGACATAGTGAAAAACATGTTCACAGACCATGCTGGCCATTAACCCCACTTCACCATGTATAAGTAATGGAAAATGTCGGAAAAATATTCAAAACCATACTTGGATGGCACACAAACACACTGTAGCTGATGGCTGTCCAAAATACAAAAAATGATCACCCAACAACACACAGCAAAACTACAAATATGAGGCAGCGACGAACTGGAAATAGTTAATCAATGGGTAGTACCTTATAACACATGACTTTCTAAAACATTCCAAGCACAAATAAACATAGAATACTGCATTTCAGTGAAATCCATCAAACGTGTGTGCAAGTATGTGAACAAAGGCAGTGACATGGCAGTATTTCAAATAGTCAAAGACAGCACACAACAAAATGGAAATGCCAAGATCCTCATGTACGAAATGGGCAAATACATCAACAATAATAAAGCAGTATGGTGGATTTTCAGTTTTCTCACACACATATAGGAAAACCAACTGTGCAACATCTAGTGGTACATTTTGAGAATTTACAGAGAGAGTACTTCACAAAAGACACCACCAGAAAAATTGAATGTGAACCACCTCAAAATGCAACATTAACAGCTTTTTACCAATGATTCCAAATGGATCCACTTGCAAAAACGTTACTATATGTCGCCGCCCCTACATATTGTATGTAGAACAAAAAGGAAAAACTTTTGATGACAAAAACAAGGAATTCCAGTACAAGATCACCCAGGAATCATGAAAACTGACACACTAAGTTGAGTATATACCGTACATCCAAACAACACCAAATGTTTCTATCTCTGGATGTCACAACATGAAATACATGGTGCAACAAGTTTCGCAAGATCTTAAGACTATTGACGGTTACCTATGCCAGACATACAGAGAAGAATGCTGATGCTTACGACTATTGGAAAACGACAACCACTGGGATTAACACAACATGAAGCCTTACTCACATCCTCAGCTTAACAAATGAGACTTATTCTCCATAACTCTAACAATATGTAACCCTTAAAATCCAAAACAGCTATGTGACTCCTTTAACGAGAGTATGAGTGATGACATACAGTGTGAAATCCGACAAGCTCATCCTGAAGCAACCATCGAATTCAATGACATCTTCAATGAAACACTCACTTGCCTAGAAGATAAATGTTTAACAATGAACAACCAGACCTTAGTACACCTTGGGATGCAAGCACCATGAAAACATGCTATCAGTGTGCTAAACTTTGGAATTGCAAAGGATAAAAGCTACAACATTAACAAACTACTTCAATACATTGCTCACAACAGACCATTTCTCAATGACAATCAAAAGGAAATTAACAATGTTATCAAGAACTGATTGACAACAACACAGGCAGAATTATTTACTTGGACTCACCAGGCAGCATCGGGAAAACGTTTGTAATAAATCTGTTGCTGACAGAAATATGTGTAAACAACGTATTGCACTTGCACTGGCATCATCCAGCATTGCTGCCACACTTATGGAAGGATGATGAACTGTCAATTCCATCCTACAATTACCACTGAATATAGCCACAGAAAAATTCCCTGTACGTAAAATCTTAACAGCATCTGGATGGGGTGGATTTCTAAAGCAATCTAAAATTATCTTCTGGGATGAATGCATGATGGCACATAAAAAATCATTCTAAGCCAAGGACAGAACATTACAAGAATTGTGAGGACATACTTAAATGATCGGAAAAGCTCTACCCACAATCTCAGGAGATTTCCGAGAAACACTTCCAGTTACCCCGAAGCCAACACCAGAAGGCAAGATCAATGGATGCTTAGAAAAAAAAAAAAAAAAAAAAAAAAAAAAAAAAAAAAAAAAAAAAAAAAAAAAATCCACATCTCTGGCCACACATACTGTAACTAACAAAAATGTGAGAGTTGAACTATTGAAAGACAAAACAATATCATAAGTTGCTCAACAACTTTTATGAACAGGTGAAGGCACACATCCCACTGACCACATGACTGGCCTCATTAAGTTCAACAGTGATTTCTGCAACATAGCCACTGCTGAAAATGAACTCACTGACCAAATTTATCCAAATATTGTTTACAACTATACCAATCTGGACTAAAAATAATCAAATTTAATATTAAAAACAAAATTTCTAGTGTAGAGAGAATATACAAATCGATCGACACAGTGGTAAACGTTGAAGAAAGTGTGAAATCCCCTACAGAATCTCTAAACTCTTTGCAAGTACCAGGACGGCCAATACACTGTTTTTGATCTAAAATTGGATCTCCGGTCATACAACTCAGAAATCTCAACTCACTAAAACTGTATAATGAAACAACGATGATGATCAAATAGCTACTGATTAACACCATCAAAGCCGAAGTTATGGCTGGAAAGTACAAAGGACACATACTATTTACCCCAGAATACCGCTGATCTCTACTGAACTGCCATTCCAATTTAATAGATTGCAATTTCCAACAAATTAGCCTACAGTTTTACAATTAACAAAGTGCAAGGTCAAACCTTAAAATATTGCAGCATCAACCCAGACGACTCCTGCTTCTCTCGCAGTCAAGTATACGTAACTTGCTCTCGAGTTGTAAATTCGAAAAATTTGTACGTATATAACCAGGATAACAAAATGAAAAATGTTGTTTGTAAAAAAGTATTGTAAATATAATACATTTCCAATGTTTTTTTTTACCTCTTTTACTTTAAAATTTATCCTTTTATTCCAGCTACCACACAATCTCATACCGATTCCGTGAGCGAAGCCAGGTACCCCAGCTAGTGTGTAACAGAATCCCACATGGGAGTATTTATGTGTACATGCAAGTTCATGCCCTCTCCTCAGATTTAAGTGAAACTATAATATAGTCATGACATAATACTGAGGAAGGAAAATCAGAGTAGCATCCAGTTGACAGCATGGTTATTACACATGGAGCATAAGCAGGGTTAAGAAAGGATGTGGAAGGAAATCAGCCATGCCCTTTACAAAGGAGCCATCCTAGTATTCACCTAGTGTGATTTAGGGAAATCATGGGAAAGCTAAATCTGAGTAGTCAGACACAGATTTGAATAGCCATCTTTCTACATAGGAGTCCAACGTGCCCACTACTGTGCCACTTACCTCGGTCGTAACATAACATACCAAGTAGAACAAGAATTAGCAGATGAAAGTGCTGGAAGTTATTCCCTGGTACAAGTTTTTGGGTGACTTAAAAAAAAAAAAAAAAAAACAGGGAAACAGCAGCCACTGTGAGAACAAGTAAATCTTGTGTAGCATTCCTAACATGGATGTTAAGACCAATTGAATAAAATTGTGAGTAAGTTTAACAACATATAGTAAGGAGAAATGGGCACAGTCAAAATTGGAAGACTAATTCACACAGTCATGACTGGCTTGATCACTGACTACAGAAGAATGAACCAGCCACTCCGTGAAACATTAGAATAACTTGCCCAATAATTTGGGCAAGAGCCTTGACAACACACAAACTCTTAAAACCTTTTCCACACTCGTCGTTTAAAACAGTGGATAAATCAGTATCACAAAAAACTACTGCCCTCTTGCCACAATATAAAACTGCAATCAAATAAGATTCAGTACACTAACATTGGTATGCTGCAAGAACAGCACACTGATGATTCCTCCCACTGGAGGAGGTACCCCAGTGTCAGAAGCAGTGACCTGTTAATTACCTTACAGCCTACCTTTGCACCCATGTGACAAATGATTTTCAGCATGGCAAATCTGTAGGTTTCATTAACCTTAATTCATAAAGTTTCACCTCCAGCCATACATTCTCTACATCTCACCGAGGTAATAGCACTCAAGGGGACACCACACAGAAGTACATTACTTTCCTTGCCTGCATCCCTTGCTGCAGCGTCAGCTTGCTCATTTCTCAGTTTCCCAGATGGCCCAATATCAACAGAATGATACTTCCTTCCCTTGACACCAAAATATGTAAAGTGTGTCTTGTACTACTTTGTCAGCTGGGTACTTTTCTGTATGGTCTGTACAGCACTTAAGTAATCAGGGCAGATGAGAAAGTTATCCCACTGGTTGGCCCTCAACCGCTCCTTTGTCTTAAGGACAGCGCACAGCTCTGGATCAAAGATTGTAAATTCACCTGAATTCTCCAAAAACATGTAAAAAGCTTTTTTTAAACAAAATCTGGAAAACAAGGTTTCTTGTACTTTGTCAATTTAAAAATAACTTTGGCTTTGCTGTTAACCAGGAAGGACATTGTGTTAAGACACTTAAGTCCACAACCCCGATCTCTGCAAGCCATTTCTTTGCTCTTCTGCAATTTAATACATTTGTTGTGCTAATTGTCAGACAAGAACATTGAAGGCTATAGATCGAAGGATAGAGCAGAGAGCACATATCTCTTATCATGAAGAACTTCCGCCAGAGGAACAGTAGTAGTTCCCCAGTGTCAGGAAAGAGAATAGGTATTCAGCTTGTCCTGACTGCTCCAGTCGTCATTATAATGTCCTCACAGTGAACTGAGTCCAAGATATTTACACAGGAGGGTTATGCAGAACCATATACAATATAGCCATGCTCCCACCATAACTGAACATTGCAAAATGATGATGGGTATGACCTGCCAACTATCTTATCTGTCATTTTAAGGTGTTAAAGACTCTTCACAGCTTTTGCTTTAAGATTCTTCAGGTGTGACAGCCAGATGAGTTTCCCATCAAAGATGAGGAACTTTACCAATTATTTAAAACAAGAGGTGTCCTCCAGTCACAGTTTATGTAGATTAAAAACATTACAATAAACTGAACTCTGAAAAATATCTACAAAAAGAGAGCATTGGACAGGGTTCACTGTGACAACTATGTTATTGACAACTATCACAAAAAGAACAACATTTAACATGGTTCCCTAGGAGACACTGTTCTACTGGGTATGTTGGTGTGTTTGTGTACTGACAACTCGGAGCCTAAAATACCACCCTGAAATGAAGAATCACAATGGAACAGGGGAAAAAACCCAGAAGCCCAATCCATTAAATTGCCAAGCAGTTTTGTATCTCCACATAATACCAAAGGCCTTTTGAATATCAAAAACATATTCCCATCAAGTGCAGCAGTCACAAAACAGGCTCTCGTGTTGCTCCTTCGTGGAGTATTAGATTTTGGATGGTACTATGAAAGTGATGCCAAAGGCAACTCAGGATTCTCTAGTTTCTAGAACCCATACCAAACACTAGTCAATAATTTGCTGGAGTGTCTCCCCTATACCTGCCAGCACTAAAATGTGATGATTATTTTTAGGCTGATGCAGTAGTCAGATTTTCAGGAGCAGGTTCATGATCACTTCCCTCCAAATTAGGGTGTTGTTCCTCAGATCAGATTTTGTTAAAAAATCTTAAGATGGTAGTTCTTCAACTCAACATTCAAATGAAGAAACATGTCATAGTGCACTCTGTCTGGCCCCGATGTCCTACTGTGAGCCACAGACACAGCATACTGTAATTCCTCTATACAAAAGGGACAGTTGTACTCTTCAGTATTACTGGAGCTGAAGTCCAACCATCTTCACAGTAAATTTTGGGTATAACTTTATTTGATTAATTTTAGAGGGGTATTTAATAGTGAGGGAAGCAAGCTCTGATCAGCACATCATAGAGTAAGAATAATCGAACACATAAATTCATACTTTGAGGAAAAATTGGAGTAAAAAGAAAAAAAAAATAGTGATGTGCACAGGTGAGATTTTGAAAATCTACCAAGCAAATCAAATATTACAAGGACATAACCTCCCAAATGCAACAATGAAATAAATCATCACGCTTTTATGGGTCTATCTCCTACAAACCAAGTAGGTGTGGAAACACAAATACGAAGAAAAGAACAAGAAAAAAAATCGGTTACCTCATGACTGATGTGGAATACTGAAGACGAAGATCATGTTCCTGATATGGATGCATAAAACCACTGTCAATTTGTGCTACAAGCTGTTTATCTTTAATAAGCACTTGCAGCATGCCCATAGTACACTCCACTGCTAAAGGTAATCTTTGGCACCTATAAATGCAAAATCAGTTTCGGTGAAAAATTATCCTTAATTATTCAACATTAGGAGAAATCATACCTTACTTTCAATAATGCAACAAGTATAAAATACACAAAATTGAGGAACACTACATCTTATAGAACAAATAAGTGCAGAAATTGATATGCTTTTTTTCTATCTAAAAAAAAAGTATATTACGGAAAGTTTACACATACCTTGCTTTCCACACTAACAGTCTCTCGTATGCCATAAACTGCAACTCTGTACTGCTTGAATAAATATTTTTGTAAGTGGCATCCCATTCAGCCCTAAAAAGAACACAGAAGGCATTACAATATTGTGAATACAACCATTTCTGTGACAAATTTTTGTTATATTAATTATCGAAAGGAATTTGTGCAAATATATTTCTAAATAGAAATGAAGTCATCTTTTTACTGACCCCACTTGCGTGTATCCACAAGAGCAGATTGAGAGATGATAGTCTACAAGATGAAGCATAGCAAGAAATACAAATAAGAGCTAATACTGATAAACACAAACAAAGTGCGCACACACACCCTGGAGAGATGGGGGAGCGGAGAGGGGGGGGGGGGGGGGGGGGGGGGGGGGAAGAGACTGAATTGGGAAGGAGGACAAAATATAACAATAAAACTTGTGCAAGTTTTGCAATAAAGTGAGATCAGATGTACAATGGAACAGTGGGTGTGCTGAGTAACAATACACATCTACTACGTTCAGCATTATACAACCTTCAGTAACTGAAGGTAAGAAATGTTATTTTGACACACAAGGAAAGTTTCCATTCAAATAAAATAATATTACTGCAATAATGCTTAAAGTATTTTCCATTTTTGCACTCTCTCAATGCAATATGTCATACCATGAAGTGATTTTTAACATGATTTTATAAATGGACTAATTTTAAAATATACCAATGGCAGTGTTAAAAATACGCCAGTGGACATTAACATTGATGTACCAGGAAGGAACGCAAATATTGAAATTTTTCTTCTTGTGCACATACAGTACAGCAGGAGGAGTGCATAATTAAATTTCTAAGTAATTTGATGGTACATGAAGTGAGAAATTTTGCCAGCGTTGGCAACAACAATGGCTCTAACTTGCTGGATACCAACTCGAGCTGAGCTTGGATGACAGAGATGGGTATATCATTCCACGCAGCTTCAGTTCTGTGGCAGACATCGTCAAATGTAGTGGTTATTGAGTGGTGATGTGTCATTCTCTTGGCAAACCAAGGCCAGAAGTCTTCTATAAGTGAGAGCTCAGAAAAATTTACTAGCCAGGGTAACAAACACCCTCCATATCAAGATATGGTCTGGACAGCAACTGTAAGTTATGGTGTAGCATTACCTTGTTGAAAGATAACATCAAAAAGACTTTGAGGCTAGAGCACTGCCAGCAACCTTAACATGTCAGAAACGTAATGAATGCTGCCCACATTACCACTCTACACCATCTTATCAGATGTGAGGCCTGTGTGACAATGACAGACCAAATCTGGTAATATTAGTTCTCCTCTGAGCCTCCACACATGGTTACACCCATCATGATGATGTACACATAACTGGGACTCAACTGAAAAGATGATATAGTGCCACTCCTGTGTCCAGCATTGTCATTCAGTACACCATTGTCAGCATGTGCATCTACTGCCATATCTGGATAAGTCAGAACAACGGTCATTGTGCTGACAATTCATGGTGCTCCAAATATCATGCTTCTCATCTACTTGCATGTCTTGTTACAAATAAGCTCATTTCCTAACTCGAGATACACGATGCAGTTGTACAAGCCTGCATAGTCAATGGAGCAACATGTCTTGGGTGCTAGTTATGTTGAGCAATTTAGAACCTTCACAGCATTGAAAATTGTCCTCCTGCACCCATTTATTCCATATTCACATGGCAGCTGTGGGATTTCTGCCAACAGGAGCAGAAATATAACAGAATGAGAAACTGCAGTCAAATTCTGAAATGTGTAAGAAGATGTTTTTTCTTCTTACACAAGTTATAAGAAAACCTTCTCACAAATAACCACCCACACTGAAATGCAGTTTCTGAATGAGAAGCCCATTACATAATCTTTCCTTAGATACAGAATGCAGATTGTAGTTTCATATTTACTTTATGTAATTGTTTTGACACACTCATATGCACAGACAAGCATGTAGTTCACTTAATGCCAATTTAACATTTGTTGCATACTGCCTTCATAGGGTTGCAATTTTATTGGCCAGGAGTAGATGCTTAGTAGTTGACATGGTCAGTTATATATAATTATAACGAAGTGTTAAAAACAAAAACTCTGAAACATTGCAAAATGTAAACACCAGTAGCCTTTGACTGCAGAATTCATAACTATGCACTATATGTCATGTTGCAGAAATATCTGAGTAATGAGGTTTGGACATGAAAAGGAATAATAACAAGTGGCAGCAATTTAAGCTGCAATTTGCCTTAATTATCATCAGTACACCTCTAGTGGTGGCAATACTTTTGTGGTAATACTGTTCTGAACATACAGCACCATACTATTTAATATTTTAGTGAAAAAAAAAAAAAAAAAAAAAAAAACCATTAAAATTTCCACAAAGGCTAATATCAAACATCTTAATAAAACTGCAGCCTTAGACTTATTCAACAATCACTCCAATGCATAGCACGAACATTTATACATTGAAATGTCAAATGATAATATTGTATTCTTGCGCCCACCTTAAAATTTGTTGCAGAATAAGAAAGACACTACTAAAATACTATAGCACATGAATGTGACATTGTGATAACCAAACTAAACACAGATGAGCCAGCCATTGCACACTAACCGCTGCACTAAACTGCACGCAGCACAGCTTGCAGCAGTATTACAAATATTGGTGGCTGCATGTTTAACTAAATATTAATGCAACTTTGTTTAATGCATGAGAAAGCACAACGGTGCAATGAATTTTTGGCCAGTGCTATAAGTGCAAAACAAACCACTGTTCTTTATGTTTTGAAACAATTTTTATTTCATAGGCTGTTGCTATGTGGTTAAGTGCAAAACCAGATCACATACTCAATTTCAATCCCTGATCAGTCGTAGGATTTTTATGTGTCACTTACTACTGTTTCCACCTCTTGCAATTTTGATTGGTTTGAAAAATGCTGAGTTGCACTGAGATTCAAAGTCCACATTAAACTATAGACCTCCTTTACAACTGGCTCTGTAAGTAAGTTCCAAAAGGCAGATGAATGCTGCAGGATACTATCTCCCACAGAAACATGCCTGGGAAACCACTGCAGTGTTCAAACTAACCTTTTGGTTCATGACAGCACTACCTTTTTAAGTTCAGTCATAGGTAAAGCAGATAGCTGGTAGGTCTAACAGCGGATATGAAATGTATAGGAAGAATGGCAGTACAAATGGTGACAACTCCTTTTACCCATGAGAAATGCTGAACATCCTGAACTGGAAGAAGATAGATGTCAACTATGCTTGAAGAGCCTACACACAAAGTTTCAAAGACCAGTATTAACTGAGAGGTCTTTGATTATACTACGGCCTCCTATTTATCACTCTTGTAGGGGCCACAACAACTAGATTAGACTAATTACATTGTGCAGAGAGAGATTAAAACAGTCTAATGAAGGGCATTCTCTGTCTCTGTCTCTCACATTCTCACACCCCTCCCCCCCCCCCCCTAAACACACACACACACACACACACACACACACACACACACACACACACACACACACAAATCAGCTGCTGCATAAACTTCATCAAACTTGGACTTTGGTGTGGTTTTGACATGACCCTGTCCGATGGAGACACCTGGTACTTCAAAACATCCGCATCACTGTGGCTCCGATTAGGCAATATAAAAGCCATCACCTACACCGACAGGAACTGAAATACAAGTAGTACATCATTTCCAACTTCCATATACTCAGGAGATAAACAGTCTCCAAAACAGTAGTATGTCAACTGCACAACAGGTGCCCATCAGCATTTTTCAGAGACACTGGTCAGGACTTGGCGATATGGCTCAAGCGATTAGACAGAATAGCCAAATATAACAGGTGGGATGACATGATGTTTCAGCAAATGTGTACTTTCACTTGGAAGGAACAGTCCAGCAGTGATCTGAGAACAAGAAAGAGAAGTCCAATAGCTGGATCAAATTCCAGGCCAAATTGAAGAAAGCATTTGGTGACAATCAGCAGCAAGTCCACATAACAGAAGAACAACTGAAGAATTTCATGGGGAAATGACACAGTTCTACATATAGTAGGTTTTGACCCTACACCACATTGTGATCCAAATATGACAGAGGCTGACAAATTTCACACTTTATGATAGGAATCGCAGAAGACATGTATCAACCCTCTCTGGTGAAGGATGTCACAATGACAGAAATTCATCAAGTGGTGCCAACAAATTGTGGAAACGCAACAGAAAAGAGGTATGAACAACCACAAATATTGTCCCCCATGGTAGTTGTGGAGGAACACCATGACTTAATCTCTCTCATATGCCAGATAGGTAAGAGAAGAGGTATAGCAGTGAATGGCAACCAGAAATGTCAGATTAAATACACAAGAGTTGCCTTGAATGCCAACCCCATACATCAGAAAGTAAGACAGAATGTTGCCGAAGAGGGGTACTGATCTTTAGCACTGATCACGGACGCTAGTCAAACACGCCATGGAGAATGGACTAAGCCAATTCTGACTTATGTGGCAGCTTCCAAACAATAATCCAGCATCCAATCAAAGCAGTTTCAAACAACTCGTCTGTCAAGGGCAAGGTCCTGGAGAATAACAGACATTTGGAGGACAAACAACAACACACTAGTATGTTTTCACTATGGATACCCTGGACATGAATGCTACTGCAGATAAAAATGACATGTGTTCAAAGATTATTATTCCAGAAGACACCAACCATCACAAGAGTCCAGTTAACTGCAGACCATTATTGTCAATCTGTGGGGTGAGGCTAATAGTCTTGACTTGGACGAAGTCACTCCCCGACACACTTTAGTGATTGACCATTGCCATATATAGGTACTGGCCACTTGCCTAGGCACCAAATTCAGGAAAACTATGCGAGATAACCGTAAGTGGAAGCAAGGCCACCACAGAGGAAAATCATCTATGGATGATAGTCAGCAAGTTGTCAGGAAATCTCACTGACATCATCACTGATGGCACTAATCAACTCGGGAGCTCCCTTTCGTGTAATGTCAAACATTTATCATCGTAAGCTAAAAAAGACTATTTTCCTTGATGCAAAAGTGATTGTGCTGAATGTTACAAAAAGGAAAAATGACAGAAAGCAGAATTTCAAATTTGTCATTTTAGCAGAATGTAGTCATTATATTATTCTCAGATGGGACTTCTTGCAAGTGTCACAAACAGTCTTAGACTACGGAAGTTCAGAGCTCCTGACAAAGCTATTCAAACACCCACACACACACACACCCACACACACACCCACACACACCCACACACACCCACACACACCCACACACACCCACCCACCCACCCCACCCACCCACCCACCCACCCACCCACCCACCCACCCACCCACACACACACATTCTGAGCTTTCTTTCATTGCGTGTGTGTGTGTGGGGGGGGAATAAACTATGAACATTTTTAACTTTTTGCAAATTTCAAAACTATGTTTTGATAATATGAATAGTCACAGGATGTTAACTGTCTTGAGAAGTGATAAAGTGGAAGGGCTGCTAATTGTAAACTATGATAGTCATGCGTGAAATTATTAAACTGTAAAAATATTTATACATAAAGATGAAAGAGTCTGATTTTTGGGTTATTTAGAAATTATTTTCTCCAAAATCTCCACCCCCACCCTAATTGTTCTAAAAATTTCATGGAACGTTAGCTCGTCACTGTACTTAGGGGGATGTCCAATCACAGTGGGCAATACTTGTCCATACAATATGTGAGAAATTTTTTAGGTAGACCTAGCTCTACTCTCGAGGTAAAAAATTGTGGACACTTAAATATTTAAATTGATCACTGGTTTTAAGTAAATTTCATGCAAAACTGATATTTCTGAATCAAAGGAATTACTTTACAACATTATAAATCAGTGGGGAAACAATTCATAATTTTGTTTGAAAGCATTTCATAACAAAAATTAGATATAGAATATTTATACCCATTTTTCTTTTTATGATATTATTCACAAATTATTAGTGTGTTCGGTCATGATTTTACTTCTTCATGACTTTCCAGGAATTAAAATTACCTACAATGTAACAATCGACACTGCACTATTGAAAAAGAGTTCATTTGTTTTTTTCATCTACTTCTCATTGAACTTTTATCGCTGAGCTGAATTTGCACATGGACAATGATGATCCAACAAGAGCAATACTTGGGAAATGGGAACTGCACACTGATCTTTTGACGTTGGCTGTGAACTTCTTACCTCTCCTGGACGTTTAGGTGGGATATAGTAAGGGCTACAGAAGAAATGCTAACACTCAACACAACAACAACTTCACACCCAATAATATAAACAGCTGCACTGTCTTCTTCAGGTCCACATTTGGGTGGTTCAGGTGAATTGTCACTGAATTTATTTTTGTAGTGAATGTAGCAATTCCTGCACAATGGATTTTATGCTAATACCGTTACGTGAGGACCAAGATATTTCTACAATATCTCTGACAGATTCCCAACAACTGCGAACTAGTTTTCACTTTTCTTAAACATCACCTTCTAGTGTCTTTTTCATAGTCCACACACCTCACTCTTTCATTACTGTATTTCCTCGCTGACACTGTGTCTAACAAAAAATTCAAGCCATACACAAAATTCACTGCAGAATGGTTTATATGCAAGTTCTCACTCGTTTGTTATAAACAGAAGAGTGCTGGAAACAGTGTTGCCAACATGAATACTTTACACTAGAAATTCAGTGGTGCAAAATATGTAGAAAGTTGAAAAATGTTTAACTCTTTACACAGAAAAATAGCACCCACTGTGTTTGTACTGACTACTGATATATTAACCAAACAATATTTTGTTTAATTCTCAAAAGTTTTTGGATGAGGGTTTTCGAGTAAATAATTTGTAAAAATTCATAAAAATGCAGTTTATTTTTACATTTTTACTAATAAATATTTACATAACACAAACAGCTGGCACAGAGAAGATTCTGTTTATAATTACATCAGTAGTGCCTGGTAACATGACAGAAGCGATAACATTCCGTAACTTTCCGCACTAGAAGAAAAAAAAAGTGGAAAAATTAACTTAAAGTTCATATTTTCGTCTTAAATTTGTAAGTTAAAGCAAGTCTGTAAGTGTGCAGGTGTCAACTAAATTTCAACACACTATGAGGGAACTTTAATGCAAAACATGTCAGGTCTCCAGTGCTTTTGGTTTATTGGTTGTATTTTTTGTTCTCTACTATTTTAAGAGTTATTTACAAAATATATATCTTTCAAAGGGCCATACCATCTACAAAAATTAAGTTAAAATGTAAATACCTTATTTCTTAACACTTATGATAGAGGTCTAATACATATTTTTTCCAGAGAAACTCTTGACCATGAGTTGACATGACCTATGATTTGAGATGAAATCACGCTACTGGCAAATCAAGGCTGACAATGCTAACAGGGAGAATACAGCCTTCATAATGCCTGATGGTCTGTTTGAGTTCAATGTTATGCAGTTAGTAACATGTTCCATGGATCATTTTGCACAATAAATAGTGACGATGTGGAATGAGCAATTATACATTCACATTGCAAATTAATTTGTACATACTGTTACATTCTGAATATCCCTTTTTTTAAACTTTTTTTAATGCTAGAAATTCTCCTACAGAATAAAAGGGGTTGTTAAGGAGAAACTTTCTCAGTTTGCCATTGAATTTTACTGTGCTGCCTGTCACCATTTTATATCACTGGGTAAATGATCAAAAATTTTTGTTGCGGTATTTTGCATCCCTTTTTGTGCTGAAGACAATCTTAACGTGGAACAATGAATGTCATTTTTTCTTCTGATACCTCATTGGTTGGATTGTGTAACACTCCAGCCGTTTTGGAACATATAATGGATGTTATGTGGATGACTTCATTTTTTCAGAGACATTTGAAGGATATCTAAGATACCCTCAATCATTCTGAAGTGTGTTCACACTGAAGGCTTCTGCCTGAAACTGCCCAATAAATAAAAATCTTGGGGAATCTACTGAATGGGTATGGAGTCTGTACCAATACAGAGAAAATAAAAGCAGTCATACATTTCCATCTCCTCAGCACATTTGTGAAGAGAGAAATTTGCTCGGAACATACTCATACTACTGGCAGTTCATGAAAGACTTCTGAACAATAGCACGGCCCTTGCAAGAACTACTGCAGGGAGATGCCAAATTTTCCTGGAATAAAGCACAGGAAAGACATCTCCTTGTCTTTAAGGAAGTGCAACATTTTCTCCAGTCCTAAGCATTGTATGACAATATTGCTGAAACACAACATTCCACAGATGATAACAGTTATGGTACAGGTGCAGTTTGGGTACAGCTTCAGGAACGTGGTGAAAGGTGATAGTTTATGCTTCCATAGCATTGTCCAAAGCTGAGACGAACAACTCAACACCAGAGAAAGAGTGCCTTGCAATTGTTTGGGCCATCAACAACTACCATCAATATTTATTTGGCAAACCATTCACCATTGTGATGGAGCACCATTCTCTATTCTTGATGACTAACCTGAAGGATCAGTCAAGTTGAATAGTCAGACGGAACTGAGTCTTCAAGAGTATGTCACTGTTGTAAACAAAAGCAGTGTGGATGAACTGTCACACTTGCACTAAATGACATTCCAGCTCGACATGAGGATGATTCAGCACTGATAAACAACTACAAATGCACTGGAGGAGGACAAATCTACAGAAGGAGAATTCCAGTTAATAAAGAGAACACTGTACAAGAGAAACTCCAATCAAATGGGGAGGGAGATAGTGGAGGGGGCGGCAGGGGGAAAGGGGCGGCAGGGGGAAAGGGGCGGCAGGGGGAAAGGGGCGGCAGGGGGAAAGGGGCGGCAGGGGGAAAGGGGCGGCAGGGGGAAAGGGGCGGCAGGGGGAAAGGGGCGGCAGGGGGAAAGGGGCGGCAGGGGGAAAGGGGCGGCAGGGGGAAAGGGGCGGCAGGGGGAAAGGGGCGGCAGGGGGAAAGGGGCGGCAGGGGGAAAGGGGCGGCAGGGGGAAAGGGGCGGCAGGGGGAAAGGGGCGGCAGGGGGAAAGGGGCGGCAGGGGGAAAGGGGCGGCAGGGGGAAAGGGGCGGCAGGGGGAAAGGGGCGGCAGGGGGAAAGGGGGCGGCAGGGGGAAAGGGGGCGGCAGGGGGAAAGGGGGGCGGGAGGGGGAAAGGGGGCGGGAGGGGGAAAGGGGGCGGGAGGGGGAAAGGGGGGCGGGAGGGGGAAAGGGGGCGGGAGGGGGAAAGGGGGCGGGAGGGGGAAAGGGGGCGGGAGGGGGAAAGGGGGGCGGGAGGGGGAAAGGGGGCGGGAGGGGGAAAGGGGGCGGGAGGGGGAAAGGGGGCGGGAGGGGGAAAGGGGGCGGGAGGGGGAAAGGGGGCGGGAGGGGGAAAGGGGGCGGGAGGGGGAAAGGGGGCGGGAGGGGGAAAGGGGGCGGGAGGGGGAAAGGGGGCGGGAGGGGGGAGGGGATGGGAGGGGTGAGGGGATGGGAGGGGTGAGGGGATGGGAGGGGTGAGGGGGAGGGAGGGGGGAGGGAAGGGTGAGGGGGAGGGAGGGGGAGGGGAGGGAGGGGGAGGGGAGGGAGGGGGAGGGGAGGGAGGGGGCGGGGGAGAGGGGAGGATGGTTGCTCATCATCCCATTGCACTACAGCTAGCTATCGTCTGGGTATCCAGTATTCATGAGGACTGTAGACAGACTTAGATGATGGTATCACTGGTCATGTCCCTACTGATCTGTTCGACAGTACTGAAGCACCATAAGGAATACTAACAATGAAAGCATGTGCTCCTGCAGAGCACCACCTTACAAATATATTCAGAGCAGTCACTCTTCCCACCTCCACAAGTGACTGGAATGGGAAAGAACCTTAAAATGTGGTACAAAGGAAAGTACTCTCTGCCATGTTCTTCAGTGGTTTGCAGAGTATGAACTTAGATGTAAACGTTATGACATTTACAAACATAAATTTTTCTTTGACAGATTTTTAGACAACAAAGAATTGCTATATTATAAACAACTGCAGTTGATACACTCCTGTGATTTGTCTAGTTTTCGTAAACATGTAATAATGAAATTAGCCATGTAACAATAAGAAAAATATTTTGTTTGCCTTCATTTTTCTATATACTCATGACGTAACTTTGCACTTCAGGCTGGGAAGGTTGAAGTAAAGAATTCTATGAATCCCTCCACACTAAATATTCCCCACATGAAGTGCGAAGCTAAAATGCACATATACTAGTTTTTTTAATTCTGTGTATTTTATGATAACTATGTTTTCCAGTTAGCATTTACTTATATACTTAACAAAGGCTGTACCAATACTGTGCTACCTCAAATTCCTCATATTCTGACAGTTTAACTGCTATAACTGCTATAGCTCTACCTGGTTCATCTACATAAATATTTCCCAGTGCTTACAATTGATCCTAAACACAATTTTGTTCTAAGGATTAGGTCAGAGCTTCTTTGTTGAATAATATCAATTAATTTCTGAGTCTTCTGTAAAATCTAGGTCTTTATTTGTGGGAGTTTTGCTTTTACTAAGGCATCCCGAAGGACAATGTGTGCATTAAAATCTCCTCAGTCACTGAATGGGTGGGTGACATGTGAGATGAGATTAATGAGTCTTTAACCTAAGCATAAGGGGCTACACTGTGCTAAAAGTCCCAAACTTAACACTTAAAGATGCCCTTTGAGCCCATTACATTACCCTGCAAAAAAAAAAAAAATCAACTTCATCACTAATATTAAATTTTACCTTTCCAACAATATTGGGATGCTGAAACAGATCAGGTTTTGGAGGAGAATTATAGAACATCTTTCTCATTCCCTCATGGAGACATACCATTTATCACCTGTACTTTTAGCATCCAACAGATTTGTCACACAAGACCAGTGTATGAAATATGATGGCTTAGGACTAGTTCTTTTATGTCTTTGGTATTTCATCATGCATTTCTTCTTTAATGATGATGATAGGGTCTTGCACTTTTATACCCAGAGGTTAAATGTTCAATTTCTTGAAGTAAGTATAAGTATGTGGCTGCTGATATCCACTCTTATGATTTTTGCAGATATCGTGGGGGGAGACTACTGTTTTCCCAGCATGTTTAAGTGTGTTGTATGCTAGCTTAAGTTAGTTGCCTGGGTAGATCACTCTTTCTTCTTTCCCTCTCACCTCATTTCTCCATTTAGGAGGGTGCAATCTTCAGCGATTTCCTGAGCAGTTTCCAACTTGGCACATGTAACTGGTAGTAGGACTCCAAGGTGGTACGTGGAGTTGGCAGTACATACTCCCAAACTGTATTACTAGTATTTATGCCTAACAAGACTGTTTGACTCTGGGCTGTTTAGTTTTGAAGTGCAGCCTGGGAGGATTCAAGGACATAAAAAATTGGAGGGGGCTGAAGAGGGGGGAGGCGAAACTCTTGCAGGACTGACACTGCAAATAGCACACTGAATTAGAGGAATGACAAAGTAGATTAGCATAACCATTACACATTCAGGAAATGTTGTGAGCTGGTAGTCAACATACAGGGTGTCCCAGAAATGTTGCGACAAACTGCGTAAGATCGTAAGGATGTCTTGAACACTCAGAGTGTATGGAAACATCATCCAATGATGCTACGGAGCATCAAAGTTATAGGTGCTGGCACTACTACTCTGCCACCACTTCAGCAGCAAATATCACTTTGTATGCTGATAGACCATAGTGGAACATCCTGTGGTGTTTGTAATTCAATGATCATGACTGATTTCCATGATCACCAATGGAGAAGATGGATCCAGCTGCTGCAAAGACAGACCTTAGAAGACTCGTATGAATACAATGCTTTGTTGTCCCCTCAGTGGGTGATGATTTCAGACACTGGTTCCCATTGCAGTTTATTTTTCTACCGGAACCCTCTGAAATCTCCAATGTTCTTGGCATATAGGAGGAAAAAAATTGCAGATGGAAACCAGTGTTCAAAACTGCCATCCAACAAGGTGACAAAGCATTGCATTCGTAGGAGATAAGGCCTGTCTATGCAGCAACTCGCTCCATCTTCTCCACTGACAATTGTGGCAATCAGTCACGATCACTGAATTACAGACAACATTATTTGACCTTTCACCTATGGTCATACAAAGTCACATTTGCTGCTGCAGGGGTGGCCTAGCAGCAGGTGCTGGTGCCTACAACGTAAGGCATTCTGTAGTACCGTTGGGTTACTTTTCCGGACACTGTTTCGTATCCCTCTACAACCCCTAAAAGTTCGTCACAATATTTCTGGGACATCCAGAATATGTGGCTGTATTCCCTAGCTCATCAGTGATTCACCTCATGGTATTTTTTAAGTGCATCACATCATCCATTCACGTACGTTCCTCAACATGTATGTGCATGATATCTCTGCATGAGACAACTTCTGTACCATAACTGAAGGTTTTAAGAAATTCAGTCACTATCTAATAGCAATTTCGCCTTCTGAGTCTGTTCCGCTTGACCTATTGAAAATGTTTCTGCTCGAACTGTACCAGTGTAAAGCAACACTGGCACACAGCATGTCTTGAAGCAAAAGTTTGTATCATCCTCACAATCTATAGGATGTCTTAGAAGTTTGCATTGTTGGTTGAGTGGTTAGTTGGTTGATTTAGGAGGAGAGGAGGGGACCAAACAGTGAGGTTATTGGTTCCATAATATAGGATGGCAGGAATCAAGGGAGGAGCAAACAAATGGCACAGGCAAGTCAAGGGGAAGGGATAACATGCAAACAAAGAGAAAAAAAGGGATGTCAGGGTGGCAGGAAGAGGAAAGAACAGGATGAGGGTGGGTGAAAATGGAGAGCAAAGGCGCCCCACAAATGCTATGCATGCTGGGGAACCAGCACTGACACCTACGCCACACCTTTATCACTATACAAGAGGGACAACAGCACACTGGAAGAAGACATAAGAAAAGGGGAAACAAAACAGCACAACAGATCAGACAAAAAGTAGGAAGAAGGTGGGGAGAAACTGGCCAGGGTGGAGGCAAGGTCAAGGCCTACATAACTAATACCTATGCTAACTTAGGGACTCAAATGCCAAAGGAAAATTCAAGGACATATACCTAAGAGTACAAGCCATTTCCGCAAAGAAAACCGAGGACAGACAAAACCATGTGAAGGAAGGTCATCTGCTAACACCAGAGACAAGGAAGGTGGGAGGGCATTTTTAGTGTGAAGGGCCAGAAGATGGGGGCAGTCTAACAAAATATGGATCAACGTGAGTGCAGTCCTGCAACTATAAAGGGTTGGGTGTTGGGTGGGGAGGGAGGGGGGGGGGGGGGCACTTCATCGCGGAGTAAAAAACCATGGGTCACCCTAGTATGGCTAACTTGAAGACGGCTGAGGATGGTAGATTCCTGCCAGTACAGGCAGTGGGAAGGACGCCACATGGTGGGAGTCTCCTTGATGGCATGAAGTTTATTAGATAGTAGATAGGGGCAGCCTCCAAAAGTCAGCCAATGATTGAGCAAAAAGGGATTTTATATAAAGCGGCAAATTTGCCCCCCCCCCCCCCCCCCCCGAAGGGATCACGGAGAACAGGGGATAAGTGGTCGCCCCCCCCCACCCCCCACCACCACCACAGGCATATCTTCAGCAGGTTCATTACCCGAGATACTTAAGTGACCACAAAACCAAAGGAAATCAACAGAACATGTAACATCACCAAGATCAACAAAAATGTCTTGGATAAACACTGAGCGATAGCCTGAAGGCTACTCACTCAGTCCATACATAACAAAACATGGGTGAGGGAGGACAGTTTTTAACAAAACATAGGGCTCGATAGATGACCATCAATCCTGAAGTAAACACCCCACATGGGGCAGGCAAGAGATGGTGTTCCATATCAACAGAAGATGTGAAGGCATACTCCACCCCACCACGATTAGCAGATTTAGAGCCATGCCCTCCTGAAACTCCCGCACCTGTGTTCAGAACAAACAACGGAACACCACTGGAACGACAGAAGCATTTGGTCCCCTACAGACATCCACCCCAATTCACGGTCAAGGAACTAACCAAGGGGTGGTGGTTGGGAGAGAACACGGGGAAGAGGACAAGGAGGGCAAATGGAAGTCATGGCTGACAGAAGCAAGGCAGAGCCGAATCAGTGAACCCACCCGAGGGCAGGTAGGAGTTAGGATGGCCAAATCAAAAGGGGAGGGATTCTAGTGTCGACCATAAGACTATTGACAGTGCTTGTGCGAAAGGCACCAGTGGCTAACCGGATACCACGATGGTGAACTGGGTCCAACAGGAGCAACATTGAACGGGCAGATGATACATAAACTTGACAACAATGGTCCAAATGAGACATAACTAATGTGTGGTAAAGGCACAGAAGAGTTGAATGATCCACACCCCAAGAGCTGTGGGCAAGGAAGCGAAGAAAATAGAGTTTATTCAAACAGCCAGCCTTCAGATGATGGATATAGGCGAACCAAGTAAGCTTGTTGTCAAAAAGAAGACCACAAAACTGAACTGGGGGACCACAGTCAGATGTTAGGCATCGAGGTAGAGTTCTGGATTAGGATGGACCATACAGTGACAGAAATGCACCACCATTGACTTACAGTGAGAGAATAGAAAACCATGCGAGAGCACCCATGTGAAAGCACACCAAATGGCACCCTGGGGCTGTCATGCTGCAGAGGCCATCGAGCGGGAGATAGCCTAAATACAGAAATCATTCACACACAGATCAGGGGTGACCAACTGTCCAGAGAGGCCCCAAGTACTTAAAGAAAGAAGGACACACAATACAGAACCCTGTGGAACACCATTCTCCTGAGTCCACAGAGAGCTGAGAACAGTGCCAACCCAGACTCAGAACGACCAGTGGGACAGGAACTGGCAAATAAAACTCGGAAAGGGGTCCGAAGACCCCACTCATGGAGTGTAAGGACGACGTGATGGCGCCAAGCTGTGACATAAGTCTCAGTCGTCTTCATGTTAGCCATACTAGGTTGACCCATGGTTTTTTACTCCGCAATGAAGTGCCCCCCCCCCATCCCACTCCCGCAACTAAACCCAACCCCTTACATAGACCGAAGAAAACTGCAACAAGATGATAGCAGTGAGAAAAGGCCTGCCGAACTGTGGTTGCCAATCAAATCAGATGATCGACTGGAGATTGTCCCTCCCGAAAGCACACTGGAAAGGATGTAAAAGGTCTCATATTCAAGAACACAATGGAGCCAACGAGCCACCATCCGTTCCAGTAACTTGCAGGGGACATTTCTCAGGTTGAAGGCCCGGTAACTATGAAGGGATGATGGATCCTTGCCAGACTTAACATGTACCACAATACTGTCTCTCCACTGATAGCGAACAGGCCTGGGAGTCAAATATGGTTAAACACCCGGAGGAGATATTGGCAGGTGGAGCACTGAGGTTTGGTTATGGAGGGAATCAGGGCCAGGAGCTGAATCATGGGGAGAAAAGAGGGCCAGAAGATGCACCCATTCAGTAAAAGGTTCATTGAAGGATTCCACCTGACAAGGGTAAAACTTACACAGGAAGCTTCAGCCTGCTGTTTCCAGAGGAGGAATGTAGCTGGATAGAGGCTGACACCAATGCTGTCGCAGAATGGGTCACAAGGTGTTCCGCAAGAACTGACGGATCTGTACAAAGGCCACCTGGAAGGACAAGGCCCGGAAGGGAAGACTGCCACTGACAACCTTGGAGGGTGCGTTGTGTAGCCCACACCCATGATGAAGGGTAAGAAGAACAGAGAGAAGAAAGTGTTCCCAACACATCTGCTTGCTCTGACTGATTAAGTAACAACCTTTGGCGTGAAGATGTTTAAAGGCAACAAAACTGGCAGAGGACAAGTGCCACTTAAGATGTTGCAAAGTGCGACGATGATCACGGTTAACGATGTTATTGGCCATGCTCCACCACGGAACTGGCTGGCAGTGAACGGGGCCCATTAAGTGGGGAACAGCAATGCTGGCAGCATGGATTATCGTATCAGATAGGTCACAGACGACTTCATCAATACAACCTGACAGAAAAGGTGGAAAAACAATCTGGGAGGTCTATGGAGGCCAATCAGAATGAAGGAAATCCAGCAGAGAAACCTGGTCATCAGGAGGTGGGAAGGGAAAGAGAATCAATGGGAAGTGGTCACTACTACAGAAGTCATCATGTGGTAACCATCGAAAATAAGGAATATGGCAGCGAAAGATCAATGGCAGAGAAAGTGCCATATGCATCACTAAAATGAGTAGGGGAACCACCATTAAAAAGGCACAGGTCATGGAGCGCAAGAAATTGGTCTGTGAGGAGCCCCTGACTAGACGAAGCAGCACTGCCCCACAAAGAGAGATGGGCATTAAAACCCCCAAGAAGGAGAAAGGGACGGGGAGTTGCTGATGGAGTGCAGTCAGGGCAGCAATTTTTTTTTTTTTTGGTCGTTTTAGGGTGCACAACTACAATGGTCATTGGTGCCCAGACTAAGTTAGGAATGCACTGCGAGGCACAAGGTTAAAACAGCAACTAAAAGGGACAACACTATAAAAGATATATCAACAGGAACAGGATTAAAAAAAAAAAAAAAAAAAGGCATAATTAAATGTCCTTGGGCAGGTTTGTCAAGTGGATAAAACAGAACACGAGCAGCTGCTCCTGGGTCATCCGCTAAAATGGCATCCAGAGTACATGGCAGGCCAAGATCAACGCGCAGTGTATTAAAATTTGGACAGGACGTTAAAATGTGGCATACCGTCACCAATTGCCACCAACGGCGGCAGCGTAGCCGTCAGCAGATGGCGATGGCTGAACCGGCAGTGTCCAATTCGTAACCGGGCCAAAACGACCTCCTCCCGCCGAGAAGGGCGTGAAGAGGTCGTGCAAGCCGTGGGAAGAGGTTTCAAGGCCCGAAGCTTGTTGTCCGTAAGTGTAGCCCAATCGTCATGCCACAGCGATAAAATGCGCTGACAAATGACCCTGCTACAATCAGATGAAGGGACACAACAAGAAGCTGTCTGAGGCTGGAGGTCCGCAGCCTTGGCCGCGGCATCTGCAGCTTCGTTCCCAGGGATACCGACATGGCCAGGGACCCACATAAAGATAACCGGAGAACCGTCGTCCGCCAGCTGCTGAAGAGAGCGTTGGATCCAGTGCACGAAAGGGTGAACCGGATACGGATCACTGAGGCTCTGGATGGCACTCAGGGAATCAGAGCAGATGACATAAGCAGAATGTTGGTGGTGGCAGATGTAAAGAACAGCCTGGTAGAGGGCAAATAGCTCAGCTGTGAAGATCGAACAATGGCCATGGAGCCGGTATATGAAACTGTGTGCCCTGACAATAAGAGAACACCCGACACCGTAATTGGTCTTAGAGCCATCTGTATAAATGAAGATCATATTAATGAACTTCAAACGAAGTTTGACAAACCGGGAACGGTATACCGAAGCTGGGGTAACCTCCTTTGGGAGCGGGCTGAGGTCAAGGTAAACGCGAAACTGAGCCTGGAGCCAATGTGGCGTTTGGCTCTCGCCCACTCGAAAGGTTGCAGGGAGTGGAAAATCAAGGTGCTGAAGGAGGTGACAAAAGCGAACTCCTGGGGATAGCAGGGCAGAGACATACAACCCGTATTGACAGTCAAGAGAGTCGTCAAAAAAGGAACGATAAGACAGGTGGTCGGGCATTGACAATAGCCGATAGGCATACCGACGAAGCAGTATATCACGCCAGTAGGTTAGTGGCAATTCACCGGCTTCAGCATGAAGACTCTCAATGGGACTAGTATAGAACGCTCCGATCGCAAGACGTAAACCCCGGTGTTGTATAGAGTTGAGGCGGCGTAAAATGGACGGCCGTGCAGAGGAGTATACGAAGCTCCCATAATCGAGCTCTGAGCGGACGATCGACCGATATAGGCGAAGTAGGACAATTCGATCCGCTCCCCACGACAAACCGTTGAGAACACGGAGGACATTTAGAGAACGGGTACAACGGGCAGCCAAATATGACATGTCGAGACCAGCTAAGTTTCCTGTCAAATGTAAGATCTAAAAATTTTGTTGTCTCCATGAATGGGAGAGCAATGGGACCGAGTCTTAAGGTCGGTGGGAGAAACTCTTTGTAGCGCCAGAAGTTAATACAGACCGTCTTCTCGGCAGAAAAACGGAAGCCATTGGCGACACTCCAGGAGTAAAGACGGTCAAGACAACGCTGAAGACAGTGCTCCAGGAAACATGTACGCTGTGCGCTGCAATAGATGGTAAAATCGTTCATGAAAAGGGAGCCTGACACATCAGCTGGGAGGCAATCAATTATTGGATTGATCGCTATGGCGAAGAGAGCGACGCTCAAAACTGAGCCCTGTGGCACCCCATTCTCTTGGCGAAAGGCATCAGACAGGACAGAACCCACACGTACCCTGAACTGTCGATCCATTAAAAAGAGGATGGCGACCGCGAAGGCCCCCTGTATGCATGGTGCAGAGAATGCCCGCCCTCCAACAGGTGTTGTAAGCCTTCTCCAAATCAAAGAACACAGCCGCAGTCGGGCGCTTCCGCAAGAAGTTATTTATAATGAAGGTCGACGAGGTAACCAGAGGGTCAACAGCAGAGCGGCACCTATGAGATCCACATTGTACATTGGTAAGTCGGCGTCAAGATTCGAGCAGCCAAACCAAACGAGAATTAACCATTCATTCCGTCACCTTACAGACACAGCTGGTAAGGGAGATCGGTCGATAACTGGAAGGCAAGTGCTTGTCCTTTCGCGGCTTAGGAATCGGGACAACGATAGATTCGCGTCAGCATGTGGGAACATGACCCTCAATCCAGATGCGATTATAAGTACGAAGAAGAAAACCTTTACTCGCAGGAGAAAGGTTCTTCAGCATCTGAATATGAATAGAATCAGGCCCTGGAGCGGAGGACCGTGACCGGGCAAGTGCATTTTCGAGTTCCCGCATGGTGAATGGGGCATTATAACTTTCACGATTTGAGGAGCGGAAGTTAGGTGGCCTTGCCTCCTCTGCCTGTTTTCGGGGAAGGAAGGCAGGGTGGTAATGAGCGGAGCTCGAAACCTCTGCGAAAAAGCGGCTGAAGGCATTGGAGACATCCTCAGGGGCCACAAGGACATCATTCGCCACCGTCAAGCCACAAACTGGTGAGTGGACCTTAGTGCCAGATAACCGGCGCAGGCTACCCCAGACAACAGAGGAAGGAGTAAAACTGTTGAAGGTGCTTGTGAAAGCTGCCCAGCTGGCTTTCTTGCTTTCTTTAATAATACGATGACACTGTGCACGTAATCGTTCATAATTGACACAATTCGCCATCGTAGGATGGCGTTTAAAGGAGCGTAAAGCACGTCGACGAGCATGTAAAGCATCTCTACATGCTGCAGTCCACCAGGAGATCGGTACGCGACGTGGAGAAGAAGTAGTGTGAGGGATGGAATATTCAGCAGCAGTGAGAATGACTTCCGTGAAGTGTGTGACCTGACTATCGCAGCTTGCGAAGGTTTGATCCTGAAAGGTCGCCCTGGAAGAGAAAAGCCCCCAGTCTGCTTTGGAGATGTTCCAACTAGTTGAGCATGGAGAGGGGGTATGATGCAGGAGATGGATAACACAAGGGAAGTGGTCACTCGAATACGTATCAGAAAGTGCGTACTGGCGTGCAAGTTGGGTAGTACATATAGAGAGGTCTGAATGGGAATAGGTGCGAGTTGTGTCTGAAAGAAAAGTAGGGGCACCAGTATTGAGGCAGACAAGATTAAGGTAGTTGAAAAGGTCTGTTAACAGGGAGCCTCTCGGGCAGGATGCTGGAGAACCCCAAACGGGATGGGGGGCACTGAAGTCTCCAGTCAACAAAAATGGTGCAGGTAGCTGAGCAATAATTTGTATCATGTCTGCCCTGGTAACGGCAGACGACGATGGAGTGTAAACGGTACAAATGGAAAAAGTAAAACTGGGGAGAGTAATTCGGACGGCAACTGCCTGCAGGTCAGTGTGCAATGTGATGGGATCGTAGTAAATATCATCCTGAACCAGGAACATGAGCCAGAATACCTGCCACAGGGGGTAGGTCAAAACGCACAGAGGCATAGTGCGCCAAGTCAATTTGATTGCATGGGCGTAGCTTCGTTTCCTGGAGAGCTACGACGAGCGGACAGTGCAAGCGTAGCAGCAACTTTAAGTCCTCTCGGTTGGAGTGAATGCCGCGAATATTCCAATGGAGAAGTGCCATTGTGAGAAGAAAAAGAAAAAGGAGAAGCAAGAAGGGGTTACCTGGAAGGCCGCTGAGGGCCTGGCTTCGAGCGAGCACTGCCGCCGCTATCAATAGGCGGAGAGTCATTGTCCATTTGTTCAATAGGTTCGTCGGCCATCTTGTTAAGATGGCCGGGAGGGAGAGCTTCCTCCGCCGGTGAACGGCCAGATGTTCGGCTACCAGCGGTGCGGCCAGGCGAAACAGATGATGGCCTGGGGCAGCAACCGCTGGGTGGCGCAGGAGAAGAAACGCGCCATGGAGGAGAAGGATAACTTTGCTTCCTATGAGCCTTCTTGGAAGGTCGTTTAGTGGATGTACTGGTCGATGGCTGGGAGTTCGAGGTACGTAGGAAGTCTGCATGGGACGGTTCCTTCTTGAGACATTGACCGGGCGATCTTAGCACTGGTCAAACGGACAACCGTAGTGCTAAAAGGTCAGATCACATGTCTGCGTCGACACCTCCCTGGTAGTCCGAGGAGAGGCGAGGACAGTACTGTATTTCCCCGCTGGGGACAGCGTGGGCTTCCTACTAGCAAAGAGTTTGCGAGCAGCCGAGGTGGACACTTTCTCTTTGACCCGAATTTCCTGTATACAGCGTTCATCCTTGTAGATGGGACAGTCGCGGGAGGACGTTGCATGGTCACCCTGACAGTTCACGCAACGAGGAGACGGAGGTGGACAGTCACCCTCATGGGCGTCCCTGCCACAAGTGACACATTTAGCCACATTAGAACAAGACTGGCGAGTGTGATTAAAACGCTGACACTGGTAGCAGCGCGTAGGTGTCAGGACATATGAATGAACAGAAATAACCTCATAGCCCGCTTTGATGCGCGACGGCAGCTGAACACTATCAAAGGTCAAGAAATGTGTCCGGGCCGGTACAAGGTCATTGTTGACCTTTTTCATGGCCCTATGGACAGCCGTCACGCCCTGCTCAGCAAGGAAAGACTGAATCTCCTCGTCAGTCAATCCGTCGAGTGATCTAGTATATACCATACCACGCGACGAATTCAAAGTGTGGTGAGCCTCCACCCAGACAGGGAACGTGGACAGGAGTGTGAAGCAGTTTTTGTGCCTGAAAGGTGCTCTCAGTTTCTAACAACAAGGTACCGTTACGCATCCTGGTACAAGACTTGACAGATCCGGCTATGGCATCTACGCCCTTCTGGATAACGAAAAGGTTGACAGATGAAAAATCCTTTCCGTCCTCAGATCTAGAAACTACGAGGAACTTTGTGACAGGCAGTAGTACTTTTGTCAATGGTGGCTGGTCAAGTTTCCATTTTTGGGCAGAAGTCTAGAGAGAAGAAGAAGAGAAATCCATTGCGGAGGAATCCCCCATAATTCCCAACGTCTCCGATGGCGCGCTCCTTCCTTGTGGGGACCCTTTCAGAGGGCACTCCCGCCTTAGGTGAATGTTTACACCTCAGGTCACACCTCCTGAGAAACGGACGGAGGGACCAATCGGCATGATCGGAAGGTGTCAGCTCAGGCAATCACCCCTCCCTGGCCTAGCCTTTACCAGGGGGTACGTGCGTGCCTTACTTGTCTACCCAGGGCAGGGAATTATGCGTTATCCTGTCACCGGCTACGCTTGTGAATGTGTGGGTCAGCCTTCAGGCTCGCGCAGGGAGGAAACAAGAAGAGGAAAAAAAGGGAGAGAAAGGACAGACTGTCTCAAATGCTGAGGCAGAGATCAGAGGGTGGACAAGAAGGCGGGGAGTAGAGGGCACGGAGTAGAGGGCACGGAGTAGAGGGCACGGAGTAGAGGGCACGGAGTAGAGGGCACGGAGTAGAGGGCACGGAGTAGAGGGCACGGAGTAGAGGGCACGGAGTAGAGGGCACGGAGTAGAGGGCACGGAGTAGAGGGCACGGAGTAGAGGGCACGGAGTAGAGGGCACGGAGTAGAGGGCACGGAGTAGAGGGCACGGAGTAGAGGGCACGGAGTAGAGGGCACGGAGTAGAGGGCACGGAGTAGAGGGCACGGAGTAGAGGGCACGGAGTAGAGGGCACGGAGTAGAGGGCACGGAGTAGAGGGCACGGAGTAGAAGGCACGGAGTAGAAGGCACGGAGTAGAAGGCACGGAGTAGAAGGCACGGTAAAAAGTAAGGAAGACAGTGAGAGGAAGTAGGCCAAAGAAAGGAACTAAACAAAGGAAGGAAGAAACCAGAATAAGCGAAAAATCAAAATGACCACAAATATAAGTCATGAAACTGTCCGTCTCCGGATGTATGCGCAAACAACCCCCTTGAGGGGTGGGACTCCTTTTAGTCACCTCTTACGACAGGCAGGAATACCTCGGGCCTATTCTAATCCCCGGACCCGCAGGGGGGAGGGCAGCAGATGTAGGTAGCCTGTCAGGAGGAAGATAGATATTACAAACCGTGATGGCGGAGTCCAAGTAGACCTCAGCAGCAACCGCTTCCGATATGGTACAAAGTGGGATCCATGTAATAAAAATATCCATACAGCCTTTGTCACCAGATACCCTCAAATGGCCGTCCTGTTTCTGACAAAGCACAAGTAAAAGGCAATAAGGGTTTGCAACTCTGGGTGGTGATGGTAGTATCATTGCAGTTGCATTGAATAATCATAGAATGAGTGTCCAAATGGGAGGCAAATGGGCTAAAGCCAATCATGTCTCCGGGTCACCATGTCACCAACAGCGACGGCGTAACATCTTAGGTAACGAGGAGAAAGTTGGCAGGGCCACTAGAGCAGTCTTGTCCTGGGACTTAGGTTTTTTTTTCTTCTTCTTCCTACTACTACTACTACTACTACTACTACTACTCCAGAGTTGAGGAGGGCAGGGCACAGACAGTGAACAGACTTCTGCAAGATCCAGAACTGAAAGAGAGCAGGTGACCTTGGGGCGAACAGACTGTATGTCCCATGGCTGAGCCGCGGTAGCAGACCTCCAGCATGAGAGAGAGTTGGGTGAGGGGTCCCAGGAGGTAATCCCATCACTGTGGGAGGGGCGAGGGCGGGGGCACTTCTTCGGCTGGGGACGTGGAGTGGCACCCTGAGGGAGGACGTGAAAACCATAGCGAGGGGTGGGACTGGGATAAGGATATGGGAGGAGGCGTAAAGGACATAACAGAGGCAAAAGTATAAGTCGTCAACAAAGGGTGAAGGTGGTCATACTTTTGATGAGCCTCAATGTAAGAAAGATGATCTAGGGACCTATACTCTTGTAGCTTCTTTTCTTTCTTGTAAGCCTGGCTATCTGGTGAACATGGAGAGCGATGGTCAAGCCATTTTACACATGGGTGGCAGAACACAGGAGCTCCTCTCACAGAGTGAGTGTCCAGTCACTACACAGAGGGCCCGTCATACATCAGGAAGACTTGCCCGAAACACAAGCGCTGAAAGCACCTCACAGGTGGCAGGACGTATGGCTTCACGTCACATCAATAACACACAACCTTGACCTTCTCTGGGAGGGTTTCACCCTCAAGTCATAATAAAGGCACCAGTATAGGTGCAGCAGTATCGGTGCAGATGTCCTTACAACCTTTCTCCGCACGACTAACAAAATGAATGCCCAGTGGTTCCAGATTAGCCTAGAGTTACTCGTTCAGTTTGAAGGATGAGGGAAAAAAAAAAAACACCCTCCTCTGACCATATTAAGAGACTGGCGAGCTGTAGTAGACACCGGGACATCACCAAGATGATCAGAAGCACAAAGAGCTGCAGATTGGGCAGCAGAAGATGATTTAACAGGGAATCCGACAGTATCTTATTGAGAGATTCCACTTCATCGAACTTGTCTTTTTTGCAAAAAACAGCAGCTTTATGGTTGTGAATCCATCCCTGTCCATCCTAGTACAGTCCAGGTATCAAGGAAAGTGTTTCACTCCAAGCCCGAGAGCCTGGCCCACCTCCTAGAGTGTAGCCAGGAAAGGGAAGGCAGTGGGATCATAAGAAGCAGCATTCGATGGTCCCTTACCACTCGAAGAGATTGCCATATGAGAACGGTCAGAGTTTTTGGAGCCTGATAAATTTCATAATTTCATGGGCAAAGCATCCGGCGCCCTGATACCACTCATTCCGATCAGGAGCTCTCCCAGTCAGCATCAACCAGCCACAGCAAGGGCCGTCTGGCAAGGCAGCCATTGCTGGGAGTTCCGATGCTCCAGAATGACATATATGGGGAGGCAACAGCTCATGTGTCGGAAGTGTGATCCCTGTGTTGTCAGGGGGCTCATACATAATAGACCCAACGCACAGACTGGCTACATGTGCTGGTGACCTAGTGGGGCAGAGGGGGGCCTACAGCGGGGAAGGAAAAGGAGAAGGGAGGGTGGAGAGGTAGGTTGGTTGGTTGGTTGGTTTGTGGGATTGAAGAGACCAGACTACTAGAGGGTGGAGACGAAGCCACATCATATATCCTAGGGAACGAGTTCTTCCACATATGGCTCTCACTACAGACAGAAAATTTAGAAATAGAGATCAAACCCTAAAGGGGTTCCAAAAATGCCAAAAAGGATGACAGAGAAAAGGCAAGGGAAACAAAACTGCAAGGAATACAGGAATACAGGTGGATAGCCATGTCAATATAATAAGTAAGAACACCGAAAGAGGGTGAGGAGGGAACAGTGCGGAATGAGCAAGAATGAGGAGAGATGGGCACGGGGAAGAAAATGCACCTTGAGTAGGAAGAATGGGTTGCAATAGCTCATGGTACCGTGAGTGCCACATAGAAACACACGAAAGAACCATGAGCCCTCTGAGACGTTGTGTTGTTGTTGTCGTCATCAACTTCCATCTGAAGACTGATTTGATGCAGCCCACCATATTACTCTATACTGTGCAAGCCTTTTCATCTCCAAAAAACTTCAGCAATGCACATCCATTTTAACCTGCTTACTGTATTGGTCTCTTGGCCTCCCTCCACAATTTTATCCCAAACACTCCACTTCAATACAAAATTGATAAGTCCTTTATATCTCAGACTGTATCCTTCAATTCACCCATTCTTTTAGTCAAGTTATGCCACAAATTTCTTTTCTTCTCAGTTTTATTCAGTACATCCTCATTATTTGTGTGATCTATCCATCTAATCTCCAGCATTCTTCTAAACCATCACATTTCTAAAGGTTCTATTCTCTTACTGTCTGAACTAATTGTGGTGTCTTACTTCCATACAAGGCTATACTCTGAACAAATTCAGAAAAGGCTTCGTAACACTTAAAATTTATTATTCAGTGTTAACAAAATTTTCTTGAATGCAGCTCACAGTGATATGAATTAATAAAATCTTATCCAGCTTCCAGATTTGTCAGTTGGTTTAAATCCATCCTAATGCAGCTGGAAGCCCAAGAAGATTTTATTAAATTACTCTTCTTTGGAAACACTTTTCCTGCCACTGGCAGTCTACATTTTACATTATCAGTACTTTGGTCATTATCAGTTATTTTACTGCCCAAATAGCAAAACTCATCTACTTGTTGTGTGTCATTTCCTAATCAAATTCCCTTAGCACCACCTGATTTAATTCAACTATATTCCATTACCCTTGTTTTGTTTTTGTGGCTGTTCATCTTATATCCTCCTTTCAAGACATTATACATTCTGTTCAACTGTGACAGGATTACTATGACATAAGCAAATGTCAAAGTTTTTTATTTTTTCCCCCTGAACTTTAATTTCTCCTCCAAATTTTCCTTTGGTGTCCTTTACCGCTTGTCTGATGTACAGATTGAATAACATGGGGGACAATCAACAACCCTGTCTCACTTCGTCTCAACCACTGCTTCCCTTCCCTGCCCTTCAGCTCTTCTAACTGCTGTGTGAATTCTGTTCAAGTTGTGTAAAGCCTTTCACTCCCTGTATTTTACCCCTGCTACATTCATATTTTCAAAGAGTGTGTTTCAGTCAATGTTGTCAAAAGCTTTCTCCAAGTCTATAAAACCTGAGGGGTAACAAGTAATTTTCTGAAGGTAAGAACACAACGATTCTACTATGTTTCAATCATTAAACCAAATTATTTTTAATACACCATTACTGTGACTGATGTTTCACAAGACTGTAATGCTGACAGCAAAAGTTACTAATAATTGCATTATTTTTCATATACTAGCATTAATGTGTGAAGCAATGTGATGAGGGTTAGTTTGTGTAACAAATGTATGATCATCATCTTCCTCACATAGCATACATCCTACACACATACTCTACTCTTGGATATAGAGGAGTGTTTAATAAGAGCCATCAGCTTTGAGCAGTGACATAGGAAACACGTGTCAAATGCCATAAACAATATGCAGACTGTAACATGATTTTATTGGTTATTTTTTGAAACAGGCAGAGCCACAGATTAGTCTGTCATCACACCCAGGTTTCCTTGTAATACATTTGTTGGCTTCGCCAACTCTCAACCGAACTCCTACTTTACAACCTAACCTATAGCCTGGGCTAAGCTACAGATAATTAGTCACCATAACCAATCTTCTTATTTTCTTGCACTCAAAAAACTGTGGATATATGGAATAAAAAGGTGAAGTGGCAGCAGCCATTAACATATCATCACTGGTCAAAGCCGATGACTTTTGGTGGACATTCTCTTGACCCTTGTACTTCGTACCATCCATCTATGACAGTAAAATTGAGACAAATATATACATCACATATGCTTAAATATTCCATAAAATGCATTCTCCAAGTTTTACAAAACTCCTGCAATACACCAGAAACTGCTCCATTATTCACTTCACTACACTAAACAAACTAATTGACAGCACAACACAACAGGAATTATGTAACGATTACTACACTGCTGTAAGGCCTACACTGTATTATTATTATTATTGTTATTGTTGTTGTTGTTGTAGTTGTTGTATACACAGCCATTTTTGCCTCACTCTACCTGCGAGTGGAACAGGAAAGGAAACAACTAGTTGTGGTACAGGGTACCATCCACCACGCACCGTACGGTGGCTTGCGCAGTATGTATATAGATGTAGAATTTCTGATGGTTCACAAGTAAGGAGCCCAGCAATCAAGTGATTTACACAGCAACCTCAGTACTGTGCACACATTTCAATGTGAGGGACGGGAAAAACCCACCGTGGTACAACAACAAAGTTAGGAAACTACTGCGAAAGCAAAGAGAGCTCCACTCCAAGTTTAAACGCAGCCAAAACCTCTCAGACAAACAGAAGCTAAACAATGTCAAAGTTAGCGTAAGGAGGGCTATGCGTGAAGCGTTCAGTGAATTCGAAAGTAAAATTCTATGTACCGACTTGACAGAAAATCCTAGGAAGTTCTGGTCTTACGTTAAATCAGTAAGTGGCTCGAAACAGCATATCCAGACACTACGGGATGATGATGGCATTGAAGCAGAGGATGACACGCGTAAAGCTGAAATACTAAACACCTTTTTCCAAAGCTGTTTCACAGAGGAAGACCGCACTGCAGTTCCTTCTCTAAATCCTCGCACAAACGAAAAAATGGCTGACATTGAAATAAGTGTCCAAGAAATAGAAAAGCAACTGGAATCACTCAATAGAGGAAAGTCCACTGGACCTGATGGGATACCAATTCGATTCTACACAGAGTACGCAAAAGAACTTGCCCCCCTTCTAACAGCCGTGTACCGCAAGTCTCTAGAGGAACGGAGAGTTCCAAATGATTGGGAAAGAGCACAGATAGTCCCAGTCTTCAAGAAGGGTCGTCGAGCAGATGCGCAAAACTATAGACCTATATCTCTGACGTCGATCTGTTGTAGAATTTTAGAACATGTTTTTTGCTCAAGTATCATGTCGTTTTTGGAAACCCAGAATCTACTATGTAGGAATCAACATGGATTCTGGAAACAGCGATCGTGTGAGACCCAACTCGCTTTATTTGTTCATGAGACCCAGAAAATATTAGATACAGGCTCCCAGGTAGATGCTATTTTTCTTGACTTCCGGAAGGCGTTCGATACAGTTCCGCACTGTCGCCTGATAAACAAAGTAAGAGCCTACGGAATATCAGACCAGCTGTGTGGCTGGATTGAAGAGTTTTTAGCAAACAGAACACAGCATGTTGTCATCAATGGAGATGTCTACAGACGTTAAGTAACCTCTGGCGTGCCACAGGGGAGTGTTATGGGACCATTGCTTTTCACAATATATATAAATGACCTAGTAGATAGTATCGGAAGTTCCATGCGGCTTTTCGCGGATGATGCTGTACTATACAGAGAAGTTGCAGCATTAGAAAATTGTAGCGAAATGCAGGAAGATCTGCAGCGGATAGGCACTTGGTGCAGGGAGTGGCAACTGACCCTTAACATAGACAAATGTAATGTATTGCGAATACATAGAAAGAAGGATCCTTTATTGTATGATTATATGATAGCGGAACAAACACTGGTAGCAGTTACTTCTGTAAAATATCTGGGAGTATGCGTGCGGAACAATTTGAAGTGGAATGATCATATAAAATTAATTGTTGGTAAGGCGGGTACCAGGTTGAGATTCATTGGGAGAGTGCTTAGAAAATGTAGTCCATCAACAAAGGAGGTGGCTTACAAAACACTCGTTCGACCTATACTTGAGTATTGCTCATCAGTGTGGGATCTGTACCAGATTGGTCTGACGGAGGAGATAGAGAAGATCCAAAGAAGAGCGGCGCGTTTCGTCACAGGGTTATTTGGTAACCGTGATAGCGTTACGGAGATGTTTAATAAACTCAAGTGGCAGACTCTGCAAGAGAGGCGCTCTGCATCGCAGTGTAGCTTGCTCGCCAGGTTTCGAGAGGGTGCGTTTCTGGGTGAGGTATCGAATATATTGCTTCCCCCTACTTATACCTCCCGAGGAGATCATGAATGTAAAATTAGAGAGATTAGAGCGCGCACGGAGGCTTTCAGACAGTCGTTCTTCCCGCGAACCATACGCGACTGGAACAGGAAAGGGAGGTAATGACAGTGGCACGTAAAGTGCCCTCCGCCACACACCGTTGGATGGCTTGCGGAGTATAAATGTAGATGTGGATGAATGCAGTTGATTTTAAATGGCGGTACAGGGTGTGGGTAAAGCAAATGTCAGTAGGAAAAGAAGCGGTGCAGAGGAAGCATGTTTTGTAAAGTGTCAACCACCAGTGTGGATAGCTTTCTTTTCTGTGAAGGAGTTTCAGTAGCAGTTGTAAATAAGCAGTACTAATGAGGAATTACAAGTGTTGATGGTGTCTTTTGGAGCATAAATCCTGAGAGTTTGTGTGTGTGTGTGTGTGTGTGTGTGTGTGTGTGTGTGCGCACACGCGCAGTGCACATACATACCCACTAGATAAACATTTTTTTATATGCAAGTACTCAAAATTACAATATACCCTTTTGACCAAAGAATGTGAAGACTCCTCTGACAATGTAGATAGCTGGGACAAATTCCCTTCCCCATTACACATAGCACTACGATTCAAGCAGACCACCAATCACTGATATAAGCAAAGAGATTACATTTACAGAGGCCTGGTAGTGTTGACCAGCCTCCACCTTCGGAGCCCTGGGAAGGCCAAGATCTGACATTGCTGGGTAAGTTCAATGAAGTACTTATAATTTAGTGCTACACAGGAGGCATGTATAATCTAGGAATGCAGTGGGTGTAGTGATTACCCATTGCTTCAGAATATTTATAGAATTTTTACTGGATAGTATCAAATGGATACACGCAAAACAAGCATGAGTAATACCATGTTTGCGTGTTTTGCAACATAGGGCTGTATTTGCTAAAGGGAAACCTTACTATGATCCATCCATGCACTATACTTTTGTGCAGTATACAGCAGATGTTGGCCAGGTGCCTGTGTGTCAGGACGAGGCCGCCAATAGGAGTGCGGCATGGAGTAGCCAATGATAAGATGTTTATCAGATGATATTTTAATGATGTACAGTATGAATTTGGCACAGAGTGTGGATGACTCTTCAGATGTAAACTAACATATCTACATGGAGATGTTGAAACAATGTTTTATATCTTTTTAAATAATCTAAATAAATCAAGACTATACTCTGTTACCTCAGAAACCCACTGATAAGTAAGAGACAATGTGCACCATTTTAGATTAACAAGAAATGTTAAATAAACACGGCATAATCCATATCACATCAGGCAGGGGAGGTACTTTCATAGTCTCAGATGTTATTGAATTTGTTGTTGTTGTTGTTGTTGTTGTGGTCTTCAGTCCTGAGACTGGTATGATGCAGCTCTCCATGCTACTCTATCCTGTGCAAGCTTCTTCATCTCCCAATACATACTGCAGCCTACATCCTTCTGAATCTGTTTAGTGTATTCATCTCTTGGTCTCCCTCTACAATTTTTACCCTCCACGCTGCCCTCCAATACTAAACTGGTGATCCCTTAATGCCTCAGAACATGTCCTACCAACCGATCCCTTCTTCTTGTCAAGTTGTGCCACAAACTTCTCTTCTCCCCAATCCTATTCAATACCTCCTCATTAGTTATGTGATCTACCCATCTAATCGTAAGCATTCTTCTGTAGCACCACATTTCAAAAGCTTCTATTCTCTTCTTGTCCAAACTATTTATCATCCATGTTTCACTTCCACACAGGGCTACACTCCATACAAATACTTTCAGAAAAGACTTCCTGAGACTTAAATCTATACTCGATGTTAACAAATTTCTCTTCTTCAGAAAAGCTTTCCTTGCCATTGCCAGTCTACATATTATATCTCCTCTACTTCGACCATCATCAGTTATTTTGCTCCCCAAATAGCAAAAATCCTTCACTACTTTAAGTGTCTTATTTCATAATCTAATTCCCTCAGCATCGCCCGACTTAATTCGACTACATTCCATTATCCTCGTTTTGTGTTTGTTCATGTTCATCTTATATCCTCCTTTCAAGACACTGTCCATTCCGTTCAACTGCTCCTTTGTTGTCTCTGACAGAATTACAATGTCATCGGCAAACCTCAAAGTTTTTATTTCTTCTCCATGGATTTTAATACCTACTCCGAATTTTTCTTTTGTTTCCTTCACTGCTTGCTCAATATACAGATTGAATAACATCGGAGAGAGGCTACAACCCTGTCTCACTCCCATCCCAACCACTGCTTCCCTTTCATACCCCTCGACTCTTATAATTGCCATCTGGTTTCTGTACAAATTGTAAATAGCCTTTCGCTCCCTGTATTTTATCCCTGCCACCTTCAGAATTTGAAAGAGAGTATTCCAGTCAACATTGTCAAACGCTTTCTCTAAGTCTACAAATGCTAGAAACGTAGGTTTGCCTTTTCTTAATCTAGCTTCTAAGATAAGTCACAGGGTCAGTGTTGCCTCACGTGTTCCCATATTTCTACGGAATCCAAACTGATCTTCCCCGAGGTCAGTTTCTACCAGTTTTTCCATTCGTCTGTAAAGGCGTTAGTATTTTGCAGCTGTGACTTATTAAACTGATAGTTCGGTAATTTTCAAATCTGTCAAAGCCTGCTTTCTTTGGGATTGGAATTTTTATACTCTTCTTGAAGTCTGAGGGTATTTCGCCTGTCTCATACATTTTGCTCACCAGATGGTAGAGTTTTGTCAGAACTGGCTCTCCCAAGGCTGTCAGTAGTTCTAATGGAATGGTGTCTACTCCTGGGGCCTTGTTTCGACTTAGGTCTTTCAGAGCTCTATCAAATTCTTCACGCAGTATCATATCTCCCATTTCATCTTCATCTACATCCTCTTCCATTTCTGTAATATTGTCCGCAAGTACATCACCTTTGTATAGTCCCTCTATATACTCCTTCCACCTTTCTGCTTTCCCTTCTTTGCTTAGAACTGGGTTCCCATCTGAGCTCTTGATATTCATGCAAGTGGTTCTCTTTTCTCCAAAGGTCTATTTAATTTTCCTGTAGGCAGTATCTATCTTACCCCTAGTGAGATAAGCCTCTACATCCTTACATTTGTGCTCTACCCATGCCTGCTTAGCCATTTTGCACTTCCTGTCGATCTCATTTTTGAGACGTTTGTATTCCTTTTTGCCTGCTTCATTTACTGCACTTTTATATTTTCTCCTTTCATCAATTAAATTCAGTATTTCTTCTGTCACCCAAGGATTTCTACTAACCCTCGTCTTTTTACCTACTTGATCCTCTGCTGCCTTCACTACTTCATCCTTCAAAGCTACCCATTCTTCTACTGTATTTCTTACCCCCATTCTTGTCAATTGTTCCCTTATGCTCTCCCTGAAACTCTGTACAACCTCTGGTTCTTTCATTTTATCCAGGTCCCATCTCTTTAAATTCCCACCTTTTTACAGTTTCTTCAGTTTTAATTTACAGTTCATAACCAATAGATTGTGGTCAGAGTCCACATCTGCCCCTGGAAATGTCTTACAATTTAAAACCTGGTCCCTAAATCTCTGTCTTACCATTATATAATCTATCTTATACCTTTTAGTATCACCAGGGTTCTTCCATGTATACAACCTTGTTTCATGATTCTTAAACCAAGTTTTAGCTATGATTAAGTTATGCTCTGCGCAAAATTCTACCAGGCGACTTCCTCTTTCATTTCTTAGCCCCAATCCATATTCACCTACTATGTTTCCTTCTCTCCCTTTTCCTACTCTCGCATTCCAGTCACCCATGACTATTAAATTTTCGTCTCCCTTCACTACCTGAATAATTTCTTTTATCTCATCATACATTTATTCAATTTCTTCGTCATCTGCAGAGCTAGTTGGCATATAGACTTGTACTACTGTCGTAGGTGTGGGCTTCATGTCTATCTTGGCCACAATAATGCGTTCACTATGTTGTTTGTAGTAGCTTACTCGAACTCCTATTTTTTTATTCATTTTTAAACCTACTCCTGCATTACCCCTATTTGATTTTGTATTTATAACCCTGTATTCACCTGACCAAAAGTCTTGTTCCTCCTGCCACCGAACTTCGCTAATTCCCACTATATGTAACTTTAACCTATCCATTTCCCTTTTTAAATTTTCTAATCTACCTGCCCGATTAAGGAATCTGACATTCCACGCTCCGATCCGTAGAACGCCAGTTTTCTTTCTCCTGATAACAGCGTCCTCCTGAGTAGTCCCCGCCCGGAGATCCGAATGGGGGACTATTTTACCTCCGGAATATTTTACCCAAGATGACGCCATCATCATTTATCCATACAGTAAAGCTGCATGTCCTCGGGAAAAATTACGGCTGTAGTTTCCCCTTGCTTTGAGCCGTTCGCACTACCAGCACAGCAAGGCCGTTTTGGTTAGTGTTACAAGGCCAGATCAGTCAATTATCCAAACTGTTGCCCCTGCAACTACTGGAAAGGCTGCTGCCCCTCTTCAGGAACCATACATTTGTCTGGCCTCTCAACATATACCCCTCCATTGTGGTTGCACCTACGGTACAGCTATCTGTATTGCTGAGGCACGCAAGCCTCCCCACCAACGCCAAGGTCTATGGTTCATGGTTGAATTCAGCATATGTTAAAATTCAGGAGTAAGTAAGAAACACGTATTTTTCTTGTTTTCTTCAAAAAATTCCTGCCCCCAAGATACAGGCCTTCAAGGGTGACACTACTGCAGAAACCATTTTGAAGTTTGGAAGGTAGGAGACGAGGTACTGGCAGAAGTAAAGCTTTGAGTACCGGGCGTGAGTCGTGCTTCGGTAGCTCAGTTGGTAGAGCACTTGCCCGCGAAAGGCAAAGGTCCCGAGTTCGAGTCTCGGTCGGGCACACAGTTTTAATCTGCCAGGAAGTTTCATATCAGCGCACACTCTGCTGCAGAGTGAAAATCTCATTCTGGAAGTGCCAACATGTTTACTGAAGCGGCTTCTAAGAAATCTTAGATCATCCGGTGAGTTCTGTGATTTCACAAGGAATTTGCCAGTTGACACAGTTGCAGCGCGTTTTGTGAACAGGACTGTTTGAAGTGTCTTGTGACTGGGGCCACAGGAGAGTGAAGTGTGCTGAATATTTGCATATCCGTAAAAGAGTGATATATAAGACAAACAAAAAAACAAGACTTCGTTCAGGTTGGGAATAAGTGTTCTCATTTGAAGACTGTTTCAAAGTTAAGCTGTTTCCAGTGACGACCTTTTGTGTTCTAAATGTTTTGACAGAATAACAACAATGATAGTATCTGAACAAGGTGAAACTTCCCATGGTGCAGATGATGCAGATTTTGCATCGACAGAGGAAGAAGTAAATACTCTGAATCAGTCAGCTACAGTAAAGTCGAGTCAAACTCTATGCATCAAGAAAGTGAAGATAAATTACTAAAGCTATGGATGAGTACACTGCAGCAAAACTGACCACACCCTTCAAAGCAGAAATTCCATCTTCAGAAGAAAATGAACCAAAGCACTCTTGCACCTCCTGCCAGGCATTTTTCACAAATATCAATTCAGTTGTTGAATATTGTGCGTCCTACAGTGAAAAGGTGCAAGTTTTAAATATTATTCCAGAGACATTTCAAAGAAAACAATTTTGAACCACATACCATCAATACCAAAGAACATGGTACACAAACCACAAAATGTGAGGTCTGTAGAAGTATTCTTTGGAAGATCATATCCCTATTATGGTAATCCTGTAGGAACAGGTCAAGTTCAAATAGTATAATCATTTTATCTGGAAGATAAATGGGACTGTTCACGCCAGAGTGCCAACAAAAAAGACACTATAACTGTAATATTTGATCAAAAAGTCGTGAAAGTGAAGAGTTACACGACTTGCAGTATTAAAGAAACTTTTGCAATTTATAAGAGCAACTATACAGCTTCATATACTGGAAGATCAAAATTTTATGCACTACATCCTAAGTGGGTAGTTCCACACCCACCTCGAGATGTCTCTTTATGTGTGTACTGCACAGATTTTGAACTTTGAAGAACTTACTGGAGCACATGACACCTTGGTTGAGAGTGTGAAGTCATTAGTAGCCTGTGATGTAAAGAGACTTGTTTGTTTCAAGTATGTGGTGATTGCCCTGGAAAAGGAGGACTGTCTTTACTGACACTTGACCTGGAAGACGTAGCAGATAACTCGGCAGAAATTACATGTGAGACATGGGAGGAAAATAACCTAATTAAGAAAACTGTTGCATTTGAGTTTCATGATTAACTTGGTAAATGGTCAGTGGAAGCAGTAACACACCAGCATCCGAAGAAATTGCAACAACAACAAATTGCAGAAGTGAAAGGGTCTGTACAGGCTGAACTATGTTTAGTGCTCCACTGTTATTTTGCTGAGAACTTGCCTGTAATTCTCCCACAAGAAGTACATTGGTACCATTGGAGTAATGACCAGGTTTCAATTTTTACAGGAGTGACATTTTCAAAACAAGACCACAAGTGATGCAGTTATAAGTGATGCCACAGGACATGACTCGGCACATGCTTTGCTAGCAATGTGCAAAATTCTTCAACTGCAAACAGGGGCAGAGAAGATCATCATTATTTCTGATGGGGCTCTTAGTCATTTTAAAAATCGTTACCAGCTGTCTGAATTGAGTAATTCGCTTGTGCCAACTGACTGGGTCTACACTGTTACTGGTCACGGGAAGCAGCCATGTGATTGTGTAGTCCCTCACAGGACTGAATGTCTATGTCACAACAAGTGCAATTTTGCATATGATTACATGGTTGGAGACTGTGGCTGTTATTTGAAGACAAATGTTGATGGCATTGAGACAGCAACCAGCCACAAATTTATTTTCAGTTTTCTGCTTTTCTGTGCACAGTGTATAAAATTAATACAATATCTAATATGGCAGTCCTTCACACGGGCAAATGAAGTATATCATCATAAATACATATACCATTTAAAATGGAGCAGTTTCACACAAATGAGATATTTTTGTCCTCAGTAGCCAAGAAATAAATTTGTAAACGAGAATATCATGAAACTTTCTGGCAGATTAAAACTGTGTGCTGGACTGAGACTAACTAGGGACCTTTGCCCTTTCACAGGCAAGTGCTCTACCAACTGAGCTATCCAAGCACAACTCATGCTCCATCCTCACAGCTTTAATTCCACGAATACCTCGTCTCCTACCTTTCAAACTTCACAGAAGCTCTCCTGTGAACCTCGTAAACTAGCACTCGTGAAAGAAAGGATATTGCGGAGACATGTTTCCAGAACGAAATTTTCACTCTGCAGTGAAGTGAATGCTGATATCAAACTTCCTGGCAGATTAAAACTGCATGCCGGACCGAGACTTAACTCAAGACCTGTGCCTTTCATGGACAAATGCTCTACCAACTGAGAATATCACATAGTAAACATGCATAGAGCACCAGTTATTGAGGACTTGACCTCAAAGCCAAAGCTGAAATTGAACTTCACTCAACAACTTAAGCATAAATGACCAAATAATGAGCTGTTCCACACAAGGCATTGCACTCAAAGATATCAACACTTCAATTGTAAATGTCCTATGTGACACTAGTGAAAAACATATCTAGAGACATGACAGAAACAATGCATCTACATGGGCCAGCAATCGAGCCCAGAAATGCCAGTAACTCAAAATACAGTGCCAGAGACAAAGTAAGAACCACCACACATCATCACTTGTAAACACTCTAAGTTCTATTTATTAATTTCATACAAGAATCATTCCACAAAGATACACATGCTGTCACAGTACTACAATATAAATAAATACTTCAAAATATAAGTATACACAGAGTGCTGAGGTACGCTCTACACTGACAGGGCAAGTGGGTGGCTGTCGCTTTGATGAAGAAACAACCCCAGCATTTGCCGAAGTTATCTAGGAAAACTACGGAAAATTCCAAATCTGGATGGCCTTTGAACAGTGCGAACACCATTCTCCTGAAGATAAGGTCAATGACAAAACAAATGCACAGCCTCATTCGGTTGGTCCCTATCATACAGTGCTCTTTGAGTTACACACAATTTGCTTGTGGTAAGTTAGATTATAAAAACTTAGTTTTTGTCTTCATCGCTTCATACACTAAGAGCATCCGCTGATACAGTGGTTCCATGCATAGATACGCAAAAAAAAAGATGGTAAGACATAATGGTCCTTAGTTTACTAATCACTGTCTAACATAAGTGCCAGTTACTACACGAGAAAAACACATTGCAGCCAAGTTCGACCTAATTATATCAGTTCTTGTACAGTAGGGCAATACCTATAATTCCAATGTTCAGGAAAGCTTTCTGATCTACAAGACAAAACTTATTTTTGTAAATTAGATACAAGGGAACTTACATCGAAAACCAAGGAACAACAGTTCTTCTTTCATTTTGTAGAGCCATCATCTTTCACAAACACCCACGTTTTCCACATTCAACACTGCCGCTACTCAAACACCACGGATCACTGGCCAGTGGCTAAACAGGAAACAAGTAAACAACGCTGTCATTTCGTCGCAGATATGCTACATTCTCATACCGACTGCAAATACCACAGTCCAACATAAAGACTGTGGCAAATACTTTCCAGCGGCAGTCACTAAGAGAAAAGGCTTGTTCAACTATTTCGCCGGTTTTTTTTTTTTTTTAATTTAGGGAATGATATATCAAACAACGAGACATCTCGCACCTTTCCTATCATGTTTTATTTGAATTAACAACAATCTTACGATTTCTGTTTGTAAGATATGGCTCAGTAGTTTTTGTTAGATTTAGCTTTTCCATTCTTTCAAGTTTCTTGAATAAAATGCTACATGAGACAGTATCAGAGACCTTGGGTAAATCTGCAAGAGTACCAAAAGTTTTAGACCAATTTTCAAGACCATATGGTATTAAAACACCACTTCTTGATTTGTATGATGTTAGGAAGAATTTCGCTGATGGCTGGTAAAACTGATGTTTATTAAAAAACAACCGGTTTCGTGGCCTAAAGCCACGTCATCAGGTGCTACCTCATGGTAAAAAGCGAAGTAAAGCGTCCCTACATTTTGTAGATATTAAAATTAATAAAGAAATGTCTAAAATATACTCATAACGTTCAAAAATCATAGACTTACTCATCGCTTCTGAAGGAATGGAGCACGTCTTCGTTACCATTCGCTCGCCATAGTATTGGCAATATTTGCTAAATAGTAAATTTCGACAAGGACCAATGGGTATGCCTATGATCTAGAATGCTACCCATATCTTACACTACAAAAATAGTATTTTTGTTTTCAATAAGTATATATTCTAAATTAACACATAAAACTTGCAGTATATTGCCTTTTATATGAAGAACGACACTCAATACAAAAAAGAAATTGATTCACCCACAGGTAGGACATATTTTCTTTTGATGCATCAAACAGATGAACTTGTTACATATGGTTCACTTAATCTTGGATTTTCTGTCTCGGGGCCTACAACATCTTTCAGTTGATGGCTGTGTTCTGTCAGGTGTTTGAATTTCATTGTTTATTTTAGACACATTAAATATTGTATCACAGAGCTAGTGAGATAAATTTGGAATATTCAGTCGACTCACCATCTGCAGTCTGGTAAGGCCATGGCAACGCTTCTCAAATATGAATGTCTGTTCTTGATTATTTTCTTCTCTGATGCAGCTGAACCTCTCAAAAGGGTCATGTTGTTGACTCCAATAATACCTAGGATGTTGTAGAAAGAACTTTTTCTGGATGTGGAGTATGTATGACACAATTGGTCCAAAGTATCAACGTCTCCTATTGTCTGGATGCAAAATTCTATATCTCAAAATGTCTTATTTTCGTTTGGGTCATTTCCTTTCTGGTGCATAGTGGAAAGGTTAAGCACTATCCTCCTCTTCTTCTTTAGCGGACAGTAAGACTGAAGAGAGAATTGATCATTACATGCAAACATAGCACAATTCTTCCGTTTAGTTTCTACTTCAGAAATATTGGTGGAATCTCTTTTTTTTTATTTTCCTCCAGGTTCCAACTGCCGTCATTTGTTCTTATCAACTGTTGTGCTGTCTTCACTGAAGTAAACTATTTATCTGTGGTTGCATTTCTATATGTCCAATGGAAAGAAACGGTCTTTTTTCACAGTAATACTGAGCTGCTGGAATGTTTTTGATCCTTTACCTGGATGCGTTTCAGCATCTAAGGCATAAGATATTTTGGAATCACAACACATTAAAATATTGATGCCATACTTCTCCGACTTTGACGAAATATAAATCTTGAATGAGCACCAGCCTCTGAATCTTACCATTTGCTCATCAGTTTTGGTGTACTCTGATGGAACATACGTTTCTTTCATTTTGAGAAATGACTGTTCAAACACTTCTCGGAAGTCTGCCAACTTATCGTGTTGTTTCCTCTCATTTCTAGTGTCTTTATCGTCAAACCGAGGCAGCTTAGCAAAAATCGAAAGTGGTGTACTCTGATGGAACATATGTTTCTTTCATTTTGAGAAATGACTGTTCAAACACTTCTCGGAAGTCTGCCAACTTATCGTGTTGTTTCCTCTCATTTCTAGTGTCTTTATCGTCAAACCGAGGCAGCTTAGCAAAAATCGAAAGTGAGCCTCAAACATAATTGACCGAAATATTGGTATTTCCAAGTTATTATTAAATAATTTCTCAGTGAATACTACATGCATTTTCATAACACCTGAATTATATAATAACCCCAAGAAGGGTAAAATTTCTGTATCATTAGTAGTATGGGCCTGAAGCTTGCATTTTGAACACCTTCACCTTCCACATGTCAGTCAGTTTTATATTCTACCCACTGTACAGCTATCTTTTTGTTTGTAAACTGTGTAATTAAGTTTAAATTTTCTTCAGTAGAACGTAATTTCCACCTTCTAAAGCCGATTTTACATCCTTTGCCTCTTTCCTGTTGCCTGGTAAATGAACGATCACATTTTTCTTCGGTGTTCTATGAAGTTTCCCTTTCTTGCCGCTCCATTCGAAGCGATCCTTGATAAAAAGTTTAGGAGGTGCATTCGCAGCTACTAGTTTATCTTCATTTTAAACATATGGCCCATCCTTGTTTGAGATGTGTGAATCACGCCTGGCCTAAATGGTGGCCCAGTTACTTGCTAGAATCGAAAGTTCTGGACGACATAGTATGAAGGTGAAATGAAGTTGAGAAGGTATTGGGTGGTTCATGATCATTGTCAGTACCCTCTCTAAAATCGAGGATAACTGCATCTTCTTCATCATTCAACATACACTTTTTCAGAATTTGAACTGAAAAGTATCTTATGAATTTCTGCTATGTCTGCTTCCCTCATCACATCTAAAATCTGTTTGGAGGTCATGTTTCCATCTGAAATGGGAATAAAAATAAATGCAAAAATCAAAAAGTTTATGTTAAGCAAAAGGTAAAGTTACCGAAAAATTAATGGTGTATATGTGTGATAATTTAACAGTTCCATTAGATTTAGAATATAATTACCATGTGACAGAAAATAGTGGAAATAGGCATGTTATTCAGCTACCCCAGGGGACAGATGTTCTCAAAACAGTCTGCATGCGAAATATAAGTACACAATCAAGCAAGCAAGATAGGATCAAGACTAGCCATGAGTCATATGAAGCTACTATGATGGACAAACCTGTCGCACTACATAGTGGGAAATGATCGAATCTTATTCCCCCTATGGGGTACATGTGTAACACAGCTAGCATTCCTGGATTAATGTTGCGAGTACATTTTGGACACTCCATTATCAATCTTAATATCCATAAAATGTTGTGACCCTGTACTTTGTTATTTACCATGAAGGTTGCAACAATGATGTGGTTTTAAGCTACAAAACCAGTTGTGTTTTAATAAACAACAATTTTACCTGCTGTTTGTGGGATTCTTCCTAGCATCATGCCTTTCAACAACTCCAGATGCTCAGTATATAAAGTAATTCCTGTATTGTCATAATTGTTGACAGCCTAGCTCAGTAGCTCAGTTAGGCCTTGCTAAATATGTCGTTATTAAAAAATTATTTTACTAGTCTTCCACTGAAGTTTTAATAATTTTCGATGTCATTGATACTCTTGCTATAGGTCTGTAGTTTCGAGATGAATTTGTGTCTATTTTTTACGCATAGGCAAGACAGTAGTCAGTTTCAGACAGTCTCGGAATATTTCCTCTCTGATCATTTAGCTGTAAGCTAAGAAGACGGAATATATGTAGTACCTATTTTTATGATAAAATTAGAGAACACTGTACCTTTCCAGCAGCGGAGCTGCTTATTTTCTGACTACACAATATATCCTTAGGATAGATACATCTCTGCCAAAATTTTTGTGTGGCTACCTTCAGCTCTGCTTATTGTGAAGTGGAAAGACTATCCATTTTGTCTATACTGTCATTCAAATAATTTTCATCTGCTAAGGAAAATTTCTTAGAATTTATGAAACTGTTATTTAATTCATATGCACTCTGTATTGAATTGTCACTCATCCAGATATTTCGAAAATAACCATCAGAAGAAGAGCATCACAATAGGAAATGTTGGACTATTAACCTCAGTACAGAGCCAATTAAATAAAGCTGCCACAGTAGTTAAACGTTGCTATGATAAGAAGGTCTTTAAATAAAAGTACAGTCATGCACTTTGAACCTGAAGCACAAAAATAGAAAAAAATAATAAACTGAAATAAATGAAAAATTTCCATGTTCCTACTGTAGCCTATAGTAAATCTGACCATAGTTCAGTAAACATTCCTAAACAATATAGAATTGTCACAACAACAAAATTTAGTTATACTTTCAAGGTGGTGTGCATGTACAAGTAGAGTAAAATATCTTGATAAATAAATCTGGCTTTTCTACCAACACAAAACGTGAACAGTGAAGTGAAAAGGTGACACGAGGTGTCACAAAACTAGACACATAAAACCGCAGAGGAAATTTTGAAAATATAACAATAATTACGCCCATGGTGCTGGATACTACAGTCTCAGAGCAACAGCCATAACAAAAATGTATAAAATAAAGAAAGTTCTGAAATCTCTAAAGGAAGACTTAGTACTGACAAGAAGATATATTAAGGTGTCAATAAACATAACTGCAAGATTGACAAGCATATGTGATCAACCACAATTTGCTCCTCATTATTTCCATCATAGTCCAGTCCATAATGGTGAAAGAGATGCATTGACTACCTAAATATTTTTCTTTCACTGACATACATTATGTGATCAAAAGTTTCTGTAAACCCCCCAAAACACACGTTTTTCATATTAGGTGCATTGTGCTGCCACCTACTGCCAGGTACTCCATATCAGCGACCTCAGTAGTCATCAAACGTCGTGAGTGAGCAGAATGGGATGCTCCACAGAACTCATGGACTTCAACCGTCTTCAGGTGATTGGGTGTCACTTGTGTTATACGTCTGTATGTGACATTTCCACACTCCTAAACATCCCTAGGTCCACTATTTCCGATGGAATTGGAGTGAATTGGAAACATGATGGGACATGTACAGCACAAAAGCGTACAGGCCGACCTCGTCTGTTGACTGATAGAGACCGCTGACAGTTGAAGAATGTCATAATGTGTAATAGGCAGACATCTATCCAGACCACCTCACAGGAAGTCCAAACTGCATTATGATCAACTGCTAGTACTATGACAGTTAGGCGAGAAGTGATAAAACTTGGATTTTGTGGTTGGGTGGCTGCTCATAAGCCACACATCACACCGGTAAATACCAAACGACGCTTCGCTTGGTGTAAGGATCATAAACATTAGATGACTGAACTGTGGAAAAACGTTGTGTGGAGTGACGAATCACGGTACACAATGTGGCGATCCAATGGCAGGGTGTTCGCCTGGTGAACGTCATCTGCCAGCGTGTGTGGTGCCAACAGTAAAATTCGGGGGCGATCGTGTTATGATGTGGTAGTGTTTTTCATGGAGGGGGCTTGCACCCCTTGTTGTTTTGCATGGCACAATCACATTACAGGCCTACTTTGTTGTTTTAAGCACCTTCTTGCTTCCCACTGTTGAAGAGCAATTCGGGGGGTGGCGATTGCACCTTTCAACACGATCGAGCACCTGTTCATAATGCACGGCCTCTGGTGGAGTGGTTGCAAGACAATAACATCCCTGTAAGGGACTGGCCTACACAGAGTCCTGACCTGAATCCTATAGAACACCTATGGCGTGTTTTGGAACGCCGACTTCGTGCCAGGCCTCACCGACCGACATCGATACCTCTCCTTAGTGCAGCACTCCGTGAAGAATGGCTGCCATTCGCAAAGAAACCTTCCAGCACCTGATTGGACGTATGCCTGCGGGAGTGGAAGTTGTTATCAAGGCTAAGGGTGGGCCAACACCATACAGAACTCCAACATTACCGATGGAGGGCGCCACGAGCTTGTAAGTCATTTTCAGCCAGGTGTCCGAATTCTTTTGATCACATAGTGTATGTTTGTGGTTACACATTTACTCAGTTACTCTAAGATATTGCTGTACCATATAGTACCTTGTTAATTGTAATTTTAGATCATGGCTGCTTATTAGTTTATAAAAGTGTCTTGTGTGTGAACGATTGTGCACTGTATTAATATTGCCATGAGCTGTGCTATATGTCTATGGCTGGAAGATTCTGCATATTTCTTATGTTTGTAACATGTGCATATTCTGGAGTATTTGATGTTTGTATAAGTAGCAGCATTCCCTGTCCAGGAGTTCAGTTCTGTCCTGCCTGCACATTGGTGTCTGTAATATATGTGCTTTCTGTGCTAAATGCTGCAATTTATTTACAAACCTACTTTGGGTTATGACTTGACAGCTGCTATGATATGACTGTGTTTGTTGGCGACGCTAGATACTTCAAAACTTCTATAGGCACTTCACCTGGCACCAATTAAGCAATATAAAAGTTGCCACCTGTATGTACGTGAATCAGAATACAAGCAGTACAGTATTCTAAAGGTCAGTACATTCAGGAGACCAATACAGCATAAGTCAGCTGCACATGAAGAATGCATCAGTGTTTTCCAGAGACGATGGCCAAGACCTGATGAAATGGCTGGAAGGATTCGACTGAGTCTGCAAATGTGAGTACAACAGTTGGTATGACATGATCTGTTTGCAAATATCTACTTATATGTGAACTATGCAGCCGCGCAATTGTCTGAGAACAAGGAAAAGAAGCTGAATAGCTGGAACAAATTCCAGACTGAAATGAAGAACATATTCTGCAATAATCAATAGCAAGTCCATTTAGCAGAATGCAGTTAAGAACAAAATCTAACAGCATGGTGAAATGACACAGTCTTACATACAGAATGTTCTGGCCCTTTGCGACATTGTGAATGCCAATATTACAGAAACTGATAAAATCTCACATTTGATAAAAGGAGTCAAACAAGACATGTACCAAGCTCTTCTGGTAAAGAATATCACAGCAACAGAGCAATTAATCAAGTGGCGTAAGTACATCGAGGGAATGCAACAGAAAAAGAGCCAGATGGAAGAGGTATGACTGACTCCCAGATGGAGTCCCTATGACAGTTGTGGAAGACCACCGTGACTTCGTCTTTCTCATATGCCATGTAGTAAGAGAGGAGATACAGCAGTTTATGGCAGCCAGAAATATCACAGCAAGTACACAAGGGATAACGGCCATGAATGTTGACTCCCATACATCAGGAGATCATACAGAACATTGAAGAAGAAGTGTATCGATCTTCAGCAACAATCTCTACCACCTGTTGAGTGCACCATGAAGACTGGTTTCGGCCTACTCGGACTTACGACACAACCGTCAAATGGCAATCCAGCGTTCAACCAATCAGGTACAACCAACTGCTCCACCAATTATAGCGCCCCTCATAAGAACAGACATTGTGGGGACCAGTGACAACACTCTGGTTGCTTTCACTTGAGACGCCCTTGACACATTGTACAAAACTGCAGGGTAAGAAGGCGAGTGTTCAACGATTATTACACTGCAAAGACATCAACAATCACAATTGACCAATTCGACAAGTAAACTACACATGATTATTGTCGGCATGCGGGACGAAGCCCATCACTTTACTCTGTGTGTGCACCTTGCTAAGTGCGCCATAGTCGTTACCTGTCTCCATGCAGAGGTAAGAGCCACTTACGTAGCCGCTAAATTCAGTAAAACTAAATGAGTTATCCATTAATGGAAGTGAGCCCATCGCAGTTGAAAATCCTCTATTGATGACAGTCACAAAAATGAAATCTCACCGATGTCGTCATCAATGGCCAACCCGTCCAGGCAGTAGTCGACTCAGAGGCTTTCTTTTCTGTAATGTTGAATGCTTTCCATTGTCAGATAGAATAGGTTATGTTCTGTGGTACAAAAACGATTATGTTGATGGTTGCACATGGGAAATACGTCCAGCAGATAGAAACATGTATTGTAAGAGTAAGCTATCAATGACAGAACACAGCCCTACGAATTTGTTGTTTCAACAGAATGTAGCAGCGATATTATTCTTGTTCTTGGTCTCACATAGGACTTCATGTAGGCATCAAAAGCAGTCAGTCCCTATGGAAGATCAGAGCTTCAACTTGACGAAGTTACGCTGACAAGCACACATAACAAAGATTGCTTTTGAAGATTGTTTGCCATTTAAGGCATTGTTATCCCACTGTCACCAACACGATGAGTTCCAGTCATCAGTCTAGATTCTTAGTAAAACTGTGAAGTTTTTGTTGATTGCAAGATGCTAATCACACTCCCAAAAGAAATCTACATGCCAGCGACTATCATAAGCAATATAGGCGGTCAAGGAGAACTTTGGGTCACTATATATCACAATCTAACATAACTCACTCCTAAAGGCATATGCATAGGAACAGCTGAACCAGTCCGTATGTGCAGCTCTTTGTCATTGATCAGAATCATGCTCCACTACCGCTACAGACAATGCAATGGAGGAAACGACTATTGAACAGCCATTAGGATCTGGGCTGACTGAGGAACAATGTCAGCGAGTGTTAGCCATTCTGCGCCAATTTTCGTGTACTTTCAAATCCGGAACTGGAGAAAAGATAGAAGAATTGACTCATGGTGAAACGGCTTATCAACACTGGGAGGGTCACTCATTAATGAGCCAGTACTCGTATAATGTGTCACCTTCTGAATGACGCATAATTTGGAAGGAGGCGGAGCTGATGCCGGAAGATGACACTACTGAACCTTCAGAGCGTCTTTCGTCCTCTTCTGTGGTCTTTTTGAAGAAGAAGGATGGCACATTGTGTTTCCGCATCAACTACTAACAAGTGAAAAAAAAGGCCACTCATTGATGATACCTTAGCCTCTTTCAAAGAGACAGAATATTTCTCTGCTGCATACATGCAGTACACTGGCAAATCAAGGGTGATGCGCCAACGGCAATAAGACTCCCTTCATAACAACTGACGAACTCTATGAGTTTAAAGTTATGCCATTTGGACTATGCAATGCTCCAGGCTCATTGGAAAATATGATGGGCAACCTGCTTTGATATCTTATATGGATGATATATCTTTACTATCTGAATGACATTGTCGTTTTTATGCAAACATTTGAAGAACATCTAAACCACTTGGTGACTATGTTGAACTGTGTTCAAGCTACAGGCCTCCATCTGAGTCCAAGAAGTGCTTCTTCATAATGCAAGAAATAAAAATCTTGGAACACCTATTGAATTGCTGATATGAAGAAAATAATAGCAGTCACAGATTTTTCGAGTCCTCAGAATTTTCTTGGTATTAAATGTTTTCTTGGAATGTGGTCATGCTGCAGTGATTCACTAACAACTTCTGCTCTAGGTGTAATGAAATTGGTGAATAGCTCGTCTTTCCCTCAGGGATGATTGCCTGTTGAAACAAATGTGCCCTTGCGACAGCATTTATTTCAAATGGAAAAGAGTACAGCAATAGTCGCAAGTAGTGTTCATTGCAAATCCAGATTTCGATCACTGTGCAGCCTTCTTCAGTGCTAAAAGCCATATAAAAAGTAGTTACAAGAATGTACAATTTTATAAGGTTATGCAACTGTACATATAGTGAGGCATACATATTACCTTATTGTAAATGATTTTTTTTTTTTTTGTATGGCACTGAAGATGACCAAACAGTGACTGAAACTTGGATTTCAATAAACATTATTTGCAACTGATTGTGTACTCTTTGCCTCTGGAGTTCATCTTTTGATGTGTATAGTACTTGTCGATAGATTAAAAGAAATGGATTATTTGATACACTCTGTAAAAATCCTATACAATGGAGACTATTTCAAAATGGAAATTTTGTGTTCTATGTAGTTTTCTATACTTATATATTGAATATGTGTTCAAAGGTGGAAACTACATAAATAATATTATTTTATTACTTTTCCATTAATTTAATTTTATTAATATATAGTGGTTTCTTTTGAAATTTACTTATTCGATTTGATTTCCATTTGTAGTCACAGAAATTCAGATTGTTAATTACAAACTGTTTAAAATAACATAAAATAACTTCAGATAGAAGATTCTCGATAAGTAATTCATTTGTCATATAAAGAAGTTGTTCTGAGAGAAAGTCTGTTGCATGAAGTAGACAGGAATTTGTTGTACTGTATGTGTCATGTCATATTCTCAGTTTAAGCCATATCTGCCACGAGGGATTAGCCGAGCAGTCTAAGGCGCTGCAGTCATGGACTGTGCGGCTGGTCCTGGCGGAGGTTCTAGTCCTCCCTCGGGCATGGGTGTCTGTGTTTCTCCTTAGGATAATTTAGGTTAAGTAGTGTGTAAGCTTAGGGACTTATGACCTTAGCAGTTAAGTCCCACAAGATTTCACACACATTTGAACATTTTGCCATATCTGAATGTTCAAACTGTGAGATCTCATGCTCTATGCCAAAGATAAAGAGCTTGCAACAAGTTATTTTGATGAGCATATTTTTAAACAAAAACCTGAATATCCTCCTGCAAGCAGAAATACGAGTATACTTGTAGTTGTTTGCCCAAAAAGACATCAAAATACATTAAATAATGAAAGTAAGATTTGATTTTGGAGGGAGTCTGCTTGAGTAAAACATAATTTACCTGAAACTTCCTGGCAGATTAAAATTGTGTGCCGGACCGAGACTCGAACTCTGGACCTTTGCCTTTCACGGGCAAGTGCTCTACCAACTGAGCTACCCAAGCACGACTCACGCCCCGTCCTCACAGCTTCACTTCTGCCAGTATCTTGTCTCCTACCTTCCAAACTTTACAGAAGCTCTCCTGCGAACCATGCAGAACTAGCACTCGTGAAAGGAAGGATATTGCAGAGACATGGCTTAGCCACAGCCTGGGGATGTTTCCAGAATGAGAATTTCCACTCTGCAGCGGAGTGTGCGCTGATATGAAACTTCCTGGCAGATTAAAACTGTGTGCCGGACCGACACCCGAACTCGGGACCTTTGCCTTTCGCGGGCAAGTGCTCTACCAACTGAGCTACCCAAGCACGACTCACGCCCCGTCCTCACAGCTTCACTTCTGCCAGTATCTCGTCTCCTACCTCCCAAACTTTACAGAAGCTCTCCTACGAACCATGCAGAACTAGCACTCCTGAAAGGAAGGATAGGTCCCGAGTTCGAGTCTCGGTCCGGCACACAGTTTTAATCTGCCAGGAAGTTTCATATCAGCGCGCACTCCGCTGCAGAGTGAAAATCTCATTCTGATAATTTACCTATTCTTCCGTTTCCCCAACACATTTCGCTGAAGTAATACATATGTGACAGTGAAAGGTAAACAGTGGAGTTTTTCACGCTGAAGATAATGGGAAAACCAGAAAAAATCACAAACTATGGAAGAAAACAACAAAAACCACGAAAACCACAGCATGTAGTAACAAATAAGAAAATAAATGTTCACTGATGTTGAAACTTCAGCGAAAAATTCAGAAAAACAGGAGAAAATATAAAATTGTGTTTCTCTCAAGGCAGACCCTCTCAAAAATATCTGTTGGTAAGGTAACATGGACAGAACAGTTTCAACCTCGAGATGATGATGACAGTAACGAAAATTACTGAATAAATGTTTACCACTGTGATTATTTTATAAATAACTGAATCTCCTATTATAAGGGTTTACAGAAAAGTAATGCATCCTAATATTTTACATGGAAATTATTAAAGCTTTTTAAATAAAACATGCAAGGTTCTGCTCTTTCAACTGCAATCATGACTTTAATAAAAATGGCAAAGTTAATGTTAATCAGAACACTGGGAAGAGATGTGGTCTAAATAACAATTGATTTATTCATTCTTAGCATGACATGACAAAAGATGGTTAAACGCTACACATACATTTTTATTTGACAAACGCTTTCAATACCATGGGGCCTATGGTTAACAAGTGATCATCTGGGGATCAACACACCACACTAACCAGAACTGTCTGCGTCGACCCGAGTCTCCAGAGGCGTAAGTTTCTCCATTCAGCACTCCTCAGCCTCGTCCCTGTGGCACGCGCTTGCCCTTCCATACAGCAGTAGGTCCCTCGGGACGTTGGAAGCTGGAAGCGGCGGCGAAAGTGCTCGCATGCCGCCAGGGCACCAGCTCTTTGTTGACAGCTCGTGGCTCGCAGAGGCTTGTTCGCACCTGGCTCCATTTGCGTAGTCCGATGACGTCTTGTCGACCAGCTGCAATGCAGTCACTGCGTGAGTCACCGCTGCCTACAGAGAACTGCGCCCCCAGCGTCTCACAGGGCTGGCGGACGGCCTTGACTGCCCTGTCTGCTTGGCGCCCCATCTGCCCAGCTTCTATGACCGCTCTGGTGTCAGTGACCTCTCCAACTGCCTGATACGTCGCCATCCACTCAGCTTCCGTAGACTGCACAATGCCGTGTTTTTACAAATATGTTTACAGCATAAATGTAGATAGAATAATAACGAAATCGTAAAGGATTGCTTTACATGATTACTCCAAGAATAAAAAATAAAATAGTTTACATGGTTCAAATGGCTCTGAGCACTATGGGACTTAACATCTATGGTCATCAGTCCCCTAGAACTTAGAACTACTTAAACCTAACTAACCTAAGGACAGTACACAACACCCAGTCATCACGAGGCAGAGAAAATCCCTGACCCCGCCGGGAATCGAACCCGGGAACCCGGGCGCGGGAAGCGAGAACACTACCGCACGACCACGAGCTGCGGACTAAGGTTTACAGTTCTTTTGACAAAAATAAAATCTTATTCTATTCTACAATTATTCTTTGCTTGTATTACAAAATAATTTTAAATGATTAATTTCCTGTATCTAAATCTTTATAAGCTTAAGTAGTAGTGAGGCATTGTAATGTATGGTAGTGTAGTGTTAATTTCCCACAACCTTTCATGCAACTCAAAGTACTAAGCTGGCTTAGACTACACATTCACTTACTTCAGTCCCTCTCGCACCATCTAAGTCTACTACTTACACATGCAACCCAACTACTATAAAAGACATACGAATTACTGAAGGTTCAAAATGGTTCAAATGGCTCTGAGCACTATGGGACTTAACATCGGAGGTCATCAGTCCCCTAGAACTTAGAACTACTTAAACCTAACTAACCTAAGGACATCGCACACATCCATGTCCGAGGCAGGATTCGAACCTGCTACCGTAGCAGTTACGCGGCTCCGGACTGAAGCGCCTAGGACCGCTCGGTCAGCGCGACCGGCGAATTACTGAAGGTACTAGAGATTATTTCCCCATTACTTAGTCGTTATGGTGGCACTAACGCTGGTGTATGGCGTAAATCTCGATGAATGCCGACGTCACCAGTCTGTTCTCTGTGCTATGACGAAAACAACCGCTGCGAAATTCTCTTTTTTTGCTGAAACTGACACAAAAATTTCTCAGGTAGGTGCACAAATTTTTCACTCCAGCTGCTGAAACAAACATAAACAAAGCACAAGATATTGTCGACATTTCACTGTAAAGCTACATTTCTTGCGTTCTCCTCTTTCTCTCAAATTGACGATGTGCCTCGCACACTCTACAAAAACATACCAAAGTGACTGGCACATTCTGTGCTCACGCCATATAGTACAAACTATCGCCCAAGGTCTGCCACTCAGGCACTCGCGAACTACTCGCGAAAGCCCACACAAATATCATCGCACAACAGAGCAGAAAACCACATGCGAAAACCACAAGCGAATAACCACAATGAACAACAAATGCATAAGACGCGATAGCTCATCTCTGTAACCACACTCGAATAAAATACCCCATTCGCAAGAAACATCACATCAAAGGTGGCATCCATAGACGAAAAACACACCACAAATACATCGCGCCACTGGCGATACAATAATCAGCCCACAACGAAGGCACACTGCATGGGCAATTGTCACAAACCACGGGCAAACACACAGGAAAGTCAACACGCCTCTCGCGTGGACAGTACACGACCATTCTGCAAAAAACCTCCATGGGTCTCGCAAACTAATCTTAACGACGCCCCTCTCACACTCTATATTAAGAATTATACACCGTATCGTACAAGGATGTTTACTGCGATGCACACACAACAAACAGAATAAATTTGATTGTAGCTGAACTCCAAGATGTTACGAGGAGAATTCCATCCCCAATACTCGTGCAGTAGTTTCGGACTCGAAGACATACAATTCTATTGTTGTTGTGACACCTGATTCTGTCGTTCTGTGCAAACTGCAAAACTGCTATGAGAACATATTAACTTGCGCGAAATTGGACTCAAATAAACAACGAAGTTTCCGTTGTGAATTCGGCACATTTCTGCTCTCAACAACTGTAATTAGTCAGCTCTGGAATGACCATCTGGACACCTATAAACCTGATACATGTTATGAAGAAATACTTGTACAGAGAAGTTCTAACAATGCCTAACTCTTACGACTAGCAGTAATGAGAGAAATTCCTATACTAATTACCATAGTAAATTACAAAAAATCTAAAGAAATGATTGTTGTCTTCAACACTGTTATAACTAAACAAAACTTATGCTGTGATGCTTATGTTCGGCTGTAACCGACCATTAAACTATCTGTGGCTTGTTCAGAACAGAAAACTTATAGCAACGTTTCTTCAAGATCTTCGTATCTATTACCATTGGTGAGGCTAGGTCCAGGTTCAGTTGCAGATGCGTTTTATGCCTCTTCTGCATTTTCAAACAGTCATTGACGTCGGTTGTCGTTTCCTCGCACCCCTCGTCCTGGGTTCGGTCCCAGAATCTCAATTTCCTCCGCCTGATCTCCATTACCGTTTCCTCCGGTGTTCATTCGCGCACATCTTCCATTGCCATTGAATCAGGATCTATGGTTTCGCCATCCGTTGTCTTGCAGTCCGTAGCCTTCATTCCTCCATCCATTCCAGCCTCTGTTACGTAGTAGATAACTCTTGCGGTTCCCATTCCACTCTCTTCGTTGTTCAACTTCAATGCTTCCGAAATTTCCCGATTGTGAATGGTTTCTGTAAGGCGTTCCATTTCGTACATTTCCATTCCTGTTATTATAACTGTTATGTTGTGGACGCAACATAGGGCCTGCGACGTATCTATCAGAGTTTCTTTTTTGTTCTCTGATGTTCTCTGCTCGGAATGCGTACTCTAATTCGTAAAGAGTGTTACAGAAAATACTGAGCTCTATAAACACCTGCCAGCTAGTACTTGTTGATATGCTGACGGAAGTTTGGTGTAACAGTGACGTATGACTTCACCGACAGAGCATAACACGTCAAGATACTGGTTTTTGTCAGTCATTGCATCCAAGAACTTGACTGGACTTTTGTAGCCTGAACTCTCGAAATCTTTGTCAACAACCATCTTGTACTTCATGCGCTCTTGCGTCTCCGTAGACCAATAGATATGTAGGAAGCTGTCCTTGAACTCCTGGTAACTTCTACACGTCGCTGATATTCAGCGCATTTTCTCCGAACTGACCCTTGCGAGACAGATCAAATTGTGACATCCAAGTGCGTGGGTGAGTAAAGTTACCTCATCGCGGAAAATTTCGAATTTTCATATTTGTAAAAAGTATTAAAAATCGAATGGCGTTTCGTCGTCAACTTCCGTTCTACGGAAAATATCAGTCCTTTGGATGTCCTCCTCGTTCGACGTCCCCTCACTTGTGTTGCCTCCACGGCTTCGAGAAAATGCGACGTTCATCTCACCACGTCCTCTGGTCGCTGCCAACGGTATGCGGTTATCCGTCCCGTCCAAGTTTGTTTCCAGTTCTCCTGCGTTCGCGCTTGGCCGCATTTGAAATTGTTTCCTTAGCACCTCCTCCAATTTCTTCTCCATACGCATGTTGATAGCTTCCTGTTGAGATTTGAACGAAAGGAGAGTCCGGAACTCTTCAGTCTCGCTCACTGGAGTTGCAGTTATCGCCGTCCGAACCAATCCCTAATTTTCGCAGCCCAGACTCTTAATTTGTCCATGGCCACTGTCGCATGAAGATCTGTGGCTTCAAGTATTTTCGTGTCGATGCGCTGCTCCGTGTCATTTTGCCGATTTTCCATGTCTTCGACCTTCTTGTTCAAATTGATCACTGCCTCTCGTCCTTGCAATCCTGTGAATTTAATCCTTTTTAATGCTTCAGCTGCTACCCGCCTTGCGGAAGTTGCTACTGCCCTGGCTCCCGTTGCCGTCTTATTAGCATCATGGGCAATCTTTAAACTTTTGATTGCTTTGGTGTTTACTTTAAGCAGGTTTTCCTAGAGTTTATTTGGCCTTGACTTGTGTTCCTCTCGCATCTGATTTACCTGAGGACCGATATTTTTTATGTCCGTCCTCGGCTCACTGTCCGCCTCCATAGCTGAGTGGTCAGCGCGGCGCTCTGTCACGCCAAGGGCACAGGTTCAATTCCCGGCTGGGTCGGAGATTTTCTCCGCTCAGGGACTGGATGCTGTGTTGTCCTCATAATCATTTCATCATCACCATTGGAAGGCAACGGGAAACCACCACTGCAATCACTTCCCTAGACGCTCATGCAGAGGACCTCTCTGACAAGGCTTCCCCAATGACAAGACCTGCCGTAAGGCAGAACACAAAGTTTTTCGTCTCATTAATTTTCTCCTCCGTTCTTTTTATTCCATTAATCTTTTCTTCCATTCCTTTTAGTCTATCAAGTTTCCTGTCCATTCCCATTAAAAATGTCACCAGATTGAAGTCCTCTTCCTTTTCCTCAGTATAGTGATCGACCGAACTCACACTTGATTTCTGCGATGTTGTTTCCGCATCATTGCATTCTAATATCTCCCTGTCTTCTCTGTCCAGATTTCTAATAATCACCTCTGCTTGGATATGTTGTGGTACACTCGCATCTTCTACCACACGCGATCTGACACTGTCTGTCCCCTCAAGATAAACCATATCGCTTTCGTCTCCCTAATTTCCTTCCTACACGACATCATTGTTACTAACACCGTTCAACAGCAACGTCTCCCTACATTAAACTGCGCCTCTACCGTTTCACTACGGTCTTCCTCCATGACGGTCTATTTTGCCGCTCCCAGTCTACTTGTCTCCGTGCCATACTTCTCGTTATCATTCAAATTCTCTATCAACAACAAATTTTAATTATCCGTGCAACACGTGGACAACCGCATTATCTAACTCACAAGATATACGCAGTACAATATAATGTCAAAAAGAAGCAAAGCAGTTCGCAGTCCGAGATTACGACAATAGTACACGAGATCCAGAGTCAAAAACAACCAAATACAAAACAAATACAATAGTAAACACCACAAAAATAATACAGTGCAGTTGGCAACGATGGGAAAACGGTCGACATGTGACACTGAAGTCACTGACACAAATACACTGTAAATAAAACAACTAAATACATAAACAACACAATCAGAGAAATAAGTATCTACAACATACTACTGAACCATATTTTTAACTAATATAATGTGGACCTGTTTAGCAAGGGCGCTAAATGACAGCATCACAGAAGTGCCAAGGACCTAGATTCTGGCAGCAGTTCGCCAATCGCAAGGTTCTACTCTTTCAATTGCAATCATGACTTTAAAAGAAATGGCAAAGGTTATGTTAATCAGAACACCGGGAGGAGATGTAGTCCAAATAAGATTTGATTTATTCATTCTTAACATCACCTGACAAAAGATGGCTAAAGAAACGCCACACAAACATATGGGGTCTATGGTTAACAAAGTGATCATCTGGGGATCAACACACCACAGTAACCAGAACTAATCGCTTTGTCTGACTTCATATGGTATGGTCCAAAAACTACGCTACTATCAAGCATCTATACTCTACTACTCCATAAAGAATAATACGGATCCAAAGAACAGGGTGCTGAGAAGCATGTATTGGAGCCCTACGCCATAGCAGCGGATACTTTGCCCTTCTGCATATGAGGGTGGTACAGGACGACGCGGTCGCCGACAGAAGTCACAGACAGCGACAATCTTATAAAAAGCGCGCGCCCGGAAGTATGCAAATATGCGGTCTCGAGTTCGGCTGATTCGAATTACAGGTACTTCCCTATGAGCCTCTGATTCCAGTTTGCAGGTGGACCCATTTGCTGGTTTGTCTTCACCAATTTGACTCCATGAAACGACTATACGTGACGGAATATGTCGAACGTTTAGACGACCGACTCAAAACAAATAAGTACACCCATAAATCACTTGTGTGCGTGATGCAAGAAGCAGTATCTCTGACGGTCCAGATGGTGACTGGCACAGGCTCTAAGTGGCACACGTAGGACACAAGCCTCACCGTTTACGTAAAGACCTGCCGTTATTTACTAGCGAACCGCCAATACAAGAGTGAGGTCTTCTCTTTCTCTCAGCTTTTCTCGCCAGCTTAGTAGGATAGTACATTTATATGCTTAAGCTACACCCACTTTAGCCCAAGCTAATCACGAGGTGGAGCTCGGCATTCGAAGCTGGGAGGCCGCCCCCTGCTCCGCATACACAGATTTGACCAACCAGCAACTTTAAAAATTGACTGGGAAAAAAAGGTAAAAAGATTCAGCTTTGTGGCCTCTTTCCCATGCATTTACGCCGTGTCTTTGCTAAAAGCATGACCTGGAAGGAACCACAGCCCTCCATAAAAAGATCGTTACCTCTCCTGTTGCGTTCATTTCGAACTTTCCTAAGAACATCTATAAACTCGCTAAAAGCGTCGTGCCTTCACAAATATGTTTTGTAACAGAGTATGGATTCCTGGGCGCCACTGTCCTGTCCCATCTCATCGGCTTCCTAACGAGGGCCCATCCTCTGCTTTATTGCTGGTTATCAATCCTCTGCCCATAGCTGCAGCGACTCCTCAGCGCTAATCAGCCTACCTGGACGCGGCCGCCGACCGACCAGCGCCACCCATTGTGTCTGCACAATGAGACCGAGGGACTTAGCAGTCCGCAGACGTTCTCACCCAGGTTCCAAGGAAAAAAAACTCTCCTCGGCCTTCAGCCACCGAACGTGTTTACTGTAGTCGATTAACTCGGCATCCTCCTCCTTTGAAAGCAGGTAAAACTTACCGCTATTTCTTCACTAGAGCACACAAGCAAGAGTGTTAACTACTGCCAACCATTTCATCATATGGATGAAGTCAGATCGTATCCAGTGTAGCAACCAAGTAATAAAGATCATCTTCCCTAAGTACATTAAGCAGCATGACACTGTATCAGAAGTGAGAGTGTCCTGCAATCTCTCAAACAAACGTTATTAACACTTTCTATCTTTATTCTTCATGTCTACATACTTGCAACCCTCTGCCGCTAGAGGGATTCACATTATAGTGAGTAACATGGCAGTCTGTAATGTAACTGTGTCAGTGCGCGTAAAACAGCATGCTGTAATCGAATTTTTGACTCTAAGAGTTCGTCCACACAAGGAACACCCTCTCCTTCAACCCGACAATGCGAGATCATACACAAGCACTGTGACATCCACAATTCCACACACTGAATTCATTGTCATCGCTCTTCCTCTAAACAGATCCAACTTAGCGCCATCCGATTTTCATCTGTTTCCAAAACTGAAATAAATCTTCGAGGAGTTCACTTTGATAGTGATGAAGTGGTACAAGTGAAGATGAGAAATAAATATGTAAAGATGAAGAACAAAGATGTAGAATGTTAATAACGTTTTCTTTATTTAAAAAGCTTTAAAGGTTTACATATAAAAAATTCAGAGGCACTATTTTTCAGCATGCCCTCATTGTTCTCACTGGCAGAAAATATAACAAATATATTCAAAGAAATAATTTGTGTGGCTTGTTATAAAATTAAGTATTGGATATGAATGTAAAGAGAGGCTTGACAAGGCACATCGATTGGAAAAACTACTGCAGCGAAATGCCAAATTGTGCTGGAATGAGGCACAAGAAAACTTTTTTCTTGGCCTTAAGAGGGTACTAAAACGTTTCCCTTTCAGGCACTGTATGACGAGAGCTCCAAGATTGACATTCACAACGGCACTAGCAGTTACGTTATAGTTAAGGTACTAGTGCAACTTCTGGAAGGTGCTAAATATGTAATAACTTGTGCTTCCAGTACACTGTCCAAATCCGAGGTGATCTGTTCTACAACCAAGAAAGAGTGCCTTACAGTTGTCTGAGCCATTAAAAAGTTCAGACAGATTTATTTGGCAAACCATTCACTGTTGTATGGATCACCATTATGTATGCTGGCTGACTAAACTGAAGGATCCATCAGGTCTACTGGTAAGATGGGTACTGAGACTTCAGGAGTACAGTGTCATAACACTAAACAAAAACAGTCGCAAACACAATGACATTGACTTCTTTTGAAGGAATCCTTTGCAGGAAGACAACAGATTGGATTAAACCTCAGTCATAGCTGTATTAAATGACACTGCTGCTGAACAAAGGGAAGATCCAGCCTTGCTGAAAAATGTAGAGGCCTTGAAGAAGGAGGAACCTGTTGTATCGTACTTTTCGTACAACCACACAAGGAGATTTTACTCATCGCCACCCTCAACTGTTTACAGTGCGTGGAGGGAAACACTATGAGAGGAGAACGAGAAGGACACTGAAACATTGATAAAGAGTAGTGACAAAAACACACAAATTTATTGGCAAATACTCAACTTTGTACAAATCAACTCAGGCAGCTGATCCTGAAGTTCAGCTACTATTCCAGTAGCAAAGGCTGAATAGTAAACAGTTTGTGTCCCACTAGAGTGCTCACTGAAGACAGGTCGCTGTGGACTCGCTAGAAGCAGATGATGTTGTGGGAAGTACACAAGTAGAAGGCGGTCTTCTCGGTAGTCGAGCTGACTTGTAGCAGCCTGCTCTCCTGAAGCACCAGTGCATAGCACTTCTCTGGCAGCGCCACTGCTGTGTCTTCTTGGTGCAGCAATCGCTGGCTATACACTACCGTCTCTAGGATGGATTGCCGACCTGACAGAAAACGAAATATCCAGATGTGTACTTAGTTGAAAAAGTTTTGAGAAAGAAAGGTAACCAAGTTTATGTTAAATGGTTAAGTTTTGATAATTCGCACAACAGTTTGGTAGATAAAGATAAAGTAATAGTCAGTTGACCACAAGTTACAACAAATCTATTAAAAAAATTTTCTATATAAATATACCAAGTAGTATGAATGAGGAAACTCACACTTTCATCCTTTCTATCTGTTTGTTATCCTGATGATGATAAAACCTCTACATTCATAAATCAATTAACAGATGAAAGTGTGAATTATTGTATAATCTCAAAGGAGATGAAATTTGTATTGTTTATGAATACTTTAAAAAACAGCACTGACTTACATTAATTCAATTTTATGAAGAAGATTCAATATATCATCAATTAATTCTTCTTGCGCATTATTATCCAAAGTATTGAAATAATTTCGATAGCAAGCAATTCTCAAATTTTCTTTCATTCTTGATATAAATTTATTGAATTTGGCACATAATCAATTTTTAAAATTTGTTCACTTTTTTGGTGCATATTTCTGATTATATTCATTTGCCTTTGTACATTTGTTTGTGCTCAGGTGAAATAGTATTCATAATTAAAATTATATGATCTTAAATCAACTGGTCTTCTATTTCCATTGTTTGTTTGAGGAACAACATTTGGTAATAGTGTATCTATTTCTCTGTTTCTTTTATTTATTACATCAAAAGCCATATTAACTGTTTCCCTCAAATTTTCGATTTGTTTATTATCCAATTGACATATTTCATGTAAATATTTTATTTGGTATTTACAAGCATCAATCATCTCTTTTCTAATCTTATATTCACCATGTTTGTGAATTGCTGGTAAAACCTCATGTGTACCCCATTTTCTAAGTTTTTTTGCTTCTCCTTTTTTAGAAGATAAAATTAAAGAATACGGACCAGATTCATTGATAAATATTGTATTTTTTGGGTGCTATACGATAGCAACATTTATTCTAACAAATTTTCTAATGTAATTCGATCATCAACATCAATATTTACTCTGATAGCTTTGTGTGGATTAATGTATTCTAAAATCAAAGCATCATCTTTTGCTTTTAACCATGGATTATTATTTTCATCAATAGTTACTAAAATATTTTATTTGTTATAAGTGAGCTTATTCTATAGATCAATAAGTGCCTCCATTTATATAGAATTAAAATACATTAGTAAATTAAAATTCTACAGCAGGCAAAGTTAAAATTTCATCATAAATATTTTTACTCTCCTCATTTACTTCATCAACAATATTGTTGAAATGGTCACATAATTTCTCAACAAACTAAGATAGAGTGTTGAAGTGTACATTGTATATTTCTTTTCTTCTGTCTACTCTGTGTACACCAAACTAAATATTAAGCATTTGCTCTATTAATTTATAACCAGTATATTTATATTTTCTGACATAAAATATTTTATTCTCTTTAGGTCTTCCTCTATTACAGCTTCATAATCTTTTTGAAAGATGATTTTCAGATAATATGCCACCGACTTTGAAGTAATTTTTCTTAGCATACTGCTTAGTTGTGGAAATGTATATAATTTGTTATTTCTTCATCTCCACTACATCAGATATTACATCTTTTAATTGTAGACATTCTTTTTCCATTTCTTTTAATTCTATTGCATGTTGTTCAATAATTTTTTGAGATTTCTCTTTTTCGACACATGTTGTGTAATTAAGATAGTCAACTAATAATTCCTCAATTGTTATATAATAATCTTTAATTTCATTAGCACCTTTGGTGCATACTCATGATAAGCTTCTTGAAGTTTCGTACAGGCAAACAAATCCACATCTTTTGAACTAAATTGTGAGGAGCTAACGATTTAATTTCATTTTGGATGTATTCGTCCTTTACAGCAAGAGGATTATCATGTTTGATTTCTTTGTATGAGAGGTCATAATTTTGCAAGGAATTAATTAAATGTCTTTTAATTTATTTTATATTTCCAGGGTTCTCGCTCAAGAACCCTGCAATTCCATAGTGAATGAAGCGCAAAATGTCATTTGTGATCAAAACGTCCTTTTTATTAAACAAAGGAATCCAAATGTCTTTGAACCAACTTCCTAAACTTAATTCATACTTCCTTTCTTGAATGAATTTGAGAATGTTCAGCTCTGAACTAGCGACAACCGCAATTTATATAGAATGGGAACACGTTAATAAATTAAGTTTTTTTCCTTTTCAGCAGTCACCATCGTGATCTGTTAATCATTTAGTGCATGGAAATTCATCTGCAATTTCTTTAAAAGTGTGTTGTTAAAGATAACAATTTCCTTTTCGTGAAATCTGTATTGTATTAAAAACTCATAAATGAAATAAAAAACACACAGTAGAAATACTAGTGATAGAAGGAAAATTAAGAGTGTAAATACTTGATCTATACAGTTATCAAGCCGACAGCAACATGAAAGAAGATTCATTTACTAAGGAAGAATTTTAATTAGTCTAATAAAAACTTGTTTCAATAAATGGAAGTGCACAAAAAGTGTAAAAAAATGCGAAGTAGAGAAGCCAATCGATAACTTTCATTCAAATAAATATACAAAGGATAAACATTTATACATGCATAAAGAATGTTACAAAATGCTTACAAGAAATATATGTAATAGTAAAAAAGAACGTTTTGAACAGTTTATATCTAATTATAAGAATCCTTTGGCATTGTTTAAGGATATGAAAAAATTTTCTTCATTTTTACAAACAACAACAACAGGAGTTACAACAATTCAAAAAATTTATTGGCTGTCAAGAAATTAAAGATTTTGGCTGTTTTTACGTAAATCATACATCTAGGGACAAGCTTACAAGAAGATGTAAGACTTGTCAGCTAGAATATAGACAAAAAAGAAAAATAGTATGTAAGTGTGGAAAAGAAGAAGTTAAAGACGACCTCAAAAGACATTTACAGATAAATAGAGACATTAAAAATGAAAACTGTCATTGTTTGTGAAGCTAATGTTTTTTAATCCTTAATAAATGGAAGCCTCTCTGAGAGATTTTACTGTTGCTCAACTTCGCGATTATTGCAGAAGGAATAATTTACGTGGATGTAGTGCATTTAGAAAGGATGGCCTTCTCAACTTAATTATTTCAAATAATTTGCCTCTTCCCACAAGAACTCTCGAAAAATTGAAAGTAAGTGAACTCAAAGCTAAAGCTAAAAATCTTACTATTGAAGGACACAGTAGATTAAACAAATCAGAGTTAATTAATGCCATTGTATTACAAGAGTTTAAATTTCATCCAGGTGTATTTCAAAAACTAAATTAAGACCAAAGGATGTACTGAATATAAATTACTTCTGCAGATTTGATGATGATATTATTGAAAAGCCTCATCCACCAAGAGAGGAAAAAATAGTAAGGTTAGTTCATATTTACCCATTTAGTAGTAAAATATTTGATCAAGAAAAGGAAGCTGATACATCTGAAAAGCATTTATTTGAGATTAAAGAAATTAGATCTAGATTTAATGAAAAATTTAAAGCTTGGTCTGTTGATATATAAAATTGTCTTTAACGATGCTAACATTGCTAAACTCGACACTGTTAGTGAGAAAACAGATTATGTAACGAAAGCACTCAATTCCATGTTAAATGTAGCTAAAAAGAGGACTAATTTCAGAAAAGGAGATAAGCTGAATATAACAGTCAATAACCCAAAAATATTTTATCCCATTTCTACAGGTTATAATGCATCGAATAATACTAGAGAATCAGTTAAAGTTTTGTGCAATAAAATGAGGGATATCTTAACATCCGATAGAGTGTTAATATAGTAGAAACATCATTTAATATTAAGACGATAGCAATTCCTAGAGGCCAAGGTCGAGGTAAGAAAATAATAAATCTAGCTGAAGACAAAAAGACTAAGAGATGCATCACAAGATGAAGTTAAAGAAAAGGTACAGCTAGAGTACAATCAGATAACAAGAGATGTTCATACAAAAGATCTGGTCAACAAACAGGTTAAGAAAGAATTTTCATTTCAGTATATAATAAATTTTAATCTTGTTAAATTTTTTAATCTATATCTTGTAATGTAAATAAAAATTCATACCACATTCTTTATACAAATAGAATAAATTAGTTAGTTGCATTTTGTTGCGTTCCACATTGTCTAACTTTTTGGTTATAGTGTGATAAACTTTTAAAAATAAAGAATAGGTTTTAAAGTAATTTTTAATTGGCAAATTAGAAACCATTATTTCTTTTACGGTCATAGAAAGAGAGAATCCGAGTTTTCTGTTTTCTCCCATACCAATATATCTGTTTCCTCATAGCTATCAAAGTACTTTTCGTATTGTTCTCCATAAAAGCTCTTTAGAAAACTAATATGTTTAGTGTGATTCTGACTTCTCAAGCACTCTATAATTAATGATGGATTAAAATATTCTTTGCAAATACTACACTCAATTTATTTCTCTCTTGGATTATTACTTCTTTCGACAAATATGTCAAACTGAAATTCATCTCGTACATTATTAAAATTTAGTTCTGAAATAAATTGACCAGAGCGGATGACGTGGTCAGGGTTGTAGGATGTGGCTGAGTAGAAGAAGGTGGCTGTTTTTAGCAATCTTCCTCCTTATTTTTGGTTTTTCCAATACATTTTCCGGTAGCTCAGCCCCACCACTCGTGTCATGGTGGAGACGTGCTGATGCGCACAGCTCGGGGAACGCAACACTGTACTCGGTCATAGGTTGCACAGGTGGTAGGAGGTTAAGAGCACGAAGCCTGGCCTAGCTCGCCTCCTGCAGACGCTGTGGCTCGTGACGACCCCAGGAGTTGCCGGTGCAGCAGCGGGCAACACCCTCCGCTGCCCGGTCCTCGGGGACAGCGCCACTGATGACGACGACGTAACAGCAGCTGAACGCCCAATCTGTCAAACCGATGCCGATGCCCACATCTGATGTCTTTAAATGGTGCAGACCGGTGCTGCTTCCGCCGGTTACACGGCGCCAGATTTATTAGAATGTTCTCAATGAGTTGGCTAACGCAACCGCGCCACACAGGGCCCGCACCTGCGTAATTCTGCTAATGCTGCGTTCTGGCTGTTGATAGCTGCCGAGCACGTACCACATACCGTCGCTCATTGCAAAACTGTGTCACCTGCATAACGCGCCTGCCAGCCTTCGTCCACCGTCTACCGTGAGGCTGGCGTATTGCGCTCAGAAACACACTAAATCACAATTTTTAACCATATTTCCGAAACATAACCCCTTGTCCTCTACAATTCCTCCCTGGTATGGAAAGAATTCGACCCTGAATTCAACCAACAATACAAAACAACTACAGTTCCCATCACAAACACCACAAAATGCGATTGATTCACTATTTACACTCTGTTCATTCACTTCTATTCTGAGTCTAATCTTTGTTCATAAACATTACTCAGTGTTCTGTTCCAGTACCTCACAACTATTCAGTGATTTTGTCTGGACCCTTAGGTTAAAAATTGGAAGTGGCAGGATTTGGGCTACCTTCCACTTGAGCTGGTAGTACACTAATCCTACGACAAAGATAAAAATACAGGTGGCGATGGCTGATAATCCAGTAACTATTAAGTATTACTTATGTTCATTACAGTACTCATGCACTCATTGAAAAAGATGTTCCATAGTTATACGTCCATCCTGAGCTGGTAGCATCCGGTCCAAAGAGGTGAGCAAAGTCAGGTCTAATATGCTATTAAAAAGAGTGAGATTTTCTTTCATGACGAATTGCAACGGTTGGTTGGGTACATAGATCAATGTGTGTGTTATGTTCATGATTGTAGCTCCAGTCATCACTGCTGCTAAACGGAAAGTTGGCCCTGAAATGTCACACCATGTGCCGTTAATTAACAGTCCCTGCCCCTGCAATTCTATTCTTTGCCTTACTACCTTGCTTATCCTGATAGTAACAAACGCAAATAACGACTGTGTTTTCCATTACTGAAAATACCCAATGTGGACCCAATTACTGAAAGAACTGCACTGTGCCTGCTATAATTTCCTTAGGGCACTCTGCGACTGGTTCTTGAGAGCAGAATAGAGAATACTCACAAGATTTGGGAACAGTGTTTAACAATATCGCGTGGCAGATGGTAACTGGACCTGTTCGACAATGCAACAAGTCTTGTGCAGTGAGGAATGAGTGAATTTGTCTGTTACGTGCCACTAACAGTATTTACCATACGGTTAATCGTACGAATTTCTGCAAAATTTCCCACTTCACTGGATGCGTATGCAAGGCGTAACATTCAAATTTACAATCCTTACGTGTTAATGGTATTATGATATGAATTCTCAGCGGGGTACCTGTCCGCGTTCTGGTAACAGTGGCCAAGTGGCCATTTTGTAGTACAGAGATAAATGTTCGTCTGTTAATGTCGTCAGTAGCTCGAGCGATGCGGGCAATTCCGATTGAACTTTCCGTAATCCTTCCCGAAGTTGTTCCGAAGGTAACAGTACCGGGGCTAGATACCCGCGCATGGCGTGCAACAAAGCCTCCTGTAGTTCCGGGGCTTCTATGCGTGCTTCCGTAACACTATCAGCAAGAAAACGGAGCAGGTTAGAGATTATCAACTGTGAATCGATGTTATCCAACCGGTACTTGATTATACCCAAGTCGTAATTGTTTGTGGCCACTGTGACCATAATGTGGGACATCAAGGTCATGGGCAAAGCTCGCCATTGGCACTTATTATTAACCACTTCTTTCTCCAAACTCTCTAATTTGGTTGTGTGAAGATCTAGTATTCCCTGGTTGCTATTCACATTATCCTGTATCTGCCATAGCGTTTCATTAATACTCTTAATATCTTCCGCGTCAGCGGTCCCAAAAACAGTTTTTAGGATACGGCCATGTGTGTCATACCATCCTCTTTTCCTACGGATGTGCAGGATTAATCCTGCATGTCGCCACAACTGAGCTTGCAAGCATGCGAAAGCTGATCGTAGTAGCTGATATTCCCCGTGTGTCATTAAACCTTGACTGATTAGCCACCATGGAATGAAGTTCATTAAATGTATCCTCTAATTTACAAATTCCATCTTCAACTGCCCAGATATTACAGTCCACCCTTAAGGTCCATTGATGTCCGGACATAATTACGTTCGCTTGTCGCAAGAACAAAACACCACTTGATATAGAAAGTACCTTCAAGGCTTCAGCTAAGTTGCAACAGCAAAACAGAATAACTATGCTGAGAGATAGTGCACACCTTCCCTCTTCCCTCTTGAGTGCACACAAGACACTGGAACTGCTGGTCTTACCAGAACGTCACCCCTCCTGAGAAACAAAAGAAAAACAACTCACATTAGCTCTTCATTTTTACGCGTGGCCTAAGAGCATAATAGCATGTCTGATCGCTTCCACAATTAACTTGGTTCTCTTGTTTATCTACTCCTTTCTTATTCTTTTTCTTAGATTCATCGTTCTCTCCACTAGAATTTTCTGCAGAGAATGAAGGAAGTTCCTCAAAACTACCCACTGTTTTCAATTTCTTTACATGCAATAACTTACATAGCTGTTTCACCAAATCGGACGTAAAGTTTGTCCCTTGATCTGTAATTATAGTTTCCGGTGTTCCAAATTTCACTCTGCATTGATGTACCACGGCGTGAGCCACTGTTTCGGCTCGCTGGTCTGGAATAGCTGCCATACACACATAGCGCGAAAAATGATCTATTATTGTTAATTGTGTTTGCACAAATGGTCCCAAGACGTCTAAGCCAAGTAATGGAAAAGGTCTATCCACTTCCGGTAATCGTTGCAACACAATTTTCTGATGACTCAATTCCGCCCATTGAGCACACGGAATGCAATTCTTTACATACTGATCGGCATCTTGCCTATGTGTTGACCACCAATAGCTCTATGCTACCCTCCGTTCTATTGCTCTTCGACCTGAATGACCAGAAAACATTCAATCATGTGCTTGCCTTAAAATTTCGCTTCGCAATTTTTCTGGTACGACTATGCATGGACCGTTCCTAGTTTTATGGTACAATATTCAATCTTCCACGACGATCTGTCACTGCGAGGTAAATCGCTGACAATCTGTGTCGGTGGTTTGTGCCTCCACCCATTTGTTCTCATTTATTCCTGTGCATTCCATGGCGCATACTTTACAACTCAGACCATCCGCGTTTCCATACGATTTACACGGTCGATGATTAACCTCAAAATCGCACTAACTAATATGCAAAGCTCACTTGGTTAATCTACTCTTTGGGTCTTTAAGCCCTAACCACTTAGGTGCTACATGGTCAGTAATCACCTTGAAACATCGTCCATACAAATAACACCGGAAATAGGTTATTCCGAAAATTAATGCCAATAACTCCTTATCAGTTGTTGAGTAATTTGTTTCTGCATTGTTTAGCTGTCTGGAAGCATATGCTATTGGGTGTTCCTGCCCATCTATTTCCTAAGATAATACAATACCCAAAGCAAAAGTGCTAGAGTCACAAGATAATATAAACTGTTTACTAAAATCTGGAAAAGCCAAAACCGGACTAGATGTTAACAAATTTTTTAACGTTTGAAAAGCCTCTTTGCATTCTGCTGACCAGTGAAATTTTGCTCCCTTCTTCAATAACTGCATGAGGGGCCTTGCAATTTCCCCAAATTTTGGAATATACCTCCTGTAAAAATTGGCGATACCTAAATAAGACTGCAAATCTTTTACTTTTGTAGCTGTCGGAAAATTCATTACCGCCTCTACAAGTTTTGGATCTGTGCGGACACCCTCCTGTCCTATAATATGACCTAGATAACAGATTTCTTGCAGCAAAAAATAACATTTTTCCATATGAAGAGTGAACCGCGACGCTTTCAGACGTTCGAAAATTTCGCGCAAATGGCGCACAAGTTCTTGCACATCCTTTGAGAAAACAATTATGTCGTCCAAATATACCATACACTGATTAGGTTTCAGCCCCCATAACACGCCATCTAGTAACCGTTGGAAGGTTGCTGGAGCACTTTTGAGTCCAAAAAGCATTCGCCGATACTGAAAATGACCTGTAGGTGTTGAAAAAGCTGTCTTTGGTCGTTCTTCTGGGGCGACCTCCAACTGGTGGTACCCACTTCAAAGATCCAAGGTCGTGAAGTACTGACACTGACCCAAATTATCCAGAGTTTCAGTGATATTGGGCATTGGTTATGCATCCGATATAGTTTTTTGATTCAGGAAACGATAATCACAACAAAAACGATATGCCTTGCCCCCATCAGGTGATTTTTTACCCACTATTACGACAGGAGCGGACCAGGGACTACTAATGGTTCCTATTATCCCATCCCTAAGCTGTTGATTAATAAATTCTTCCATAACAGGTTGGAAACTTTTTGGAACACGATATGGACGTTTGTACACCAGTGCTTCATTCCCAGTGTGGATGTAATGCTGAACTAACAGTGTGGCGGGCATTGGACCATGAGAATTAAATAACTTTATATTCTGTCAAAAGGTTCTCCATGACTTCTCTGTCTTCTAAATGTGCTACTTTACCCCTCAGTGCGGATCAGCTGACAGGCTCTCCCGGCATTATGTAATGTGCTGCGAAATCCTTATCTAGTGCATCTTCCCCTACTATCTCCAGATTCGCTATTATGGTACCCCGTGCTAACTGCACCTCTTCAAGGCCAAAATTATCAATACTGACGGGCACAACCTGTTTTCCTTCTATCTCCTGCACGTAGAACACGCTACGGCGCCTAAAACATTCCATTGTATCTAGCGGCTCATTCTCAGACAACGGTTTAATGACACACAACGAATTTACCAGCACGCTAGCTCCAACATCTGCCCAGATTATTTTCCCTGTACCCTTCGGTATAGTATCCCGCGAGTTAATCCTATGGGACCTTGTACACAGTTTAGGTGGCCCACCTAACGTCTGGGCGGTTCCTTGCGACAGTAATGGTTTTTCGACCACAGATCCTAGGTGAAATTGTATTCCATACAGTTCTACTGTACGCCGTTCCAGGTTAGCTTTTGCGTGATACGCAACCCAGAAATCCAATCCAAGTATGACATCATGGCTGCTGCCAACGACTGGAAGAACTTCTACCTTCACCTTTAAGTTCCTCGTTTCCACTTGGAAGTATAACACTGCTGATCCGAGTCACTTCACCTGTCCCCCACCCACGCCACTTAACGCCCAGCATGGTGGTTTTAATTCTACTTCACCGAGTACATTTCTACTCGCCACGGATACCTGAGACTCGGTATCCAATAAAAATTTGCACAGTCTGCCCCTCACCAAGCCGGTCAGAAAAAAGTCTGCCCCTCACCAAGCTGGTCAGAAAAAAGTCTGCCACTGATTCTGCACTAGCATTAATCCTTACCGGGGGTGTTGCACAGTGGGCACACCACCCCCTGTCCCGTTAAACTGAGGGGGGTGAGGCCCACCTTGCGGTTTCCTATCATGTTTCTGCCAGGACCCATTGCAATTACGCTCCCGATGACCCCAACGTCTGCATTTCCTGCACTGCACTTCTTTGCAATCGCGTGTAATGTGTCCCATCCAACCACTTCTGAAACATTTAATTTCTGCATTAAACACTGCTTTCCTGTCCCGCGTCTCTGTTACTGTTTCAAATTCCTCTAACGCCACTGCGATTCCAACTGCCTAATTGAGAGTCTTAGGGAATTCCATTGTAATCTTGCGGGCGGTTTCGGGTTGTATTCCCTGCAAAAATGCGTCTAGTACCCTCTGCTCAGTTCCTGCAGAATGGCTTCACTAACCCTATCAGAATCCGTTACCTCATAGGTATTAACATTAATTTTTCCAATTTGTAACTACAAAAGCTTCAATTGATTCCCCATTTCTTTGATACATTCTATTCAATTGTTCCCGATAATATCTAGACGTATTTTTCGTCTGATACCTTTCCAGCAACCCTTTTTTGAATACTTCAATTGTCCGAGCATCCATTAAATCTTCA